>NC_135352.1:9406770-10619270 GCF_023851605.1 Tamandua tetradactyla
AATAACTAAAGAGGAGGTGCACAAAGCAGGTTATCCACCATAGCATCTGTAAAACTGGGAATGCAGCAACCAATGGAAGATTTCAGCTACACGAGGGTAATGCAATCCTGTAAGGTACTCCCTAGATTCAAACCTTCCAGGAGTTTCCATGACCTACAGCAGTATTTCTCAGAGAGTGATTCTTGGATTCACTGCATTCAAATCACCTGAAACTCTACTTTTAAATACATATTATTGAGTCTTACCCAATACCTAACGTACTGAAGGCAAGGCTTAGGAATTTACATTTTAAACACCCTTTGTCATCAAGATCCTTAAACACCCTAAAATTTGAGAACCACTAGCCTAAAAAAAATAAAGTCAGACCTCTCAACGTGAGGTTTATCCACCCTTTAATAAACTTGTCCCAGTCAACTTTTATCCTCATTATTTTTCCCACTGGTCCTTTGAGCACAAAGAATGAATCAACATTTCTGAACATATTGAGCATTTCCCCAATCTAAAAACCAGAGCATTATTGTTCTATTTCTCTAGAAAGCTTCCTCCCATACCAGCTGGAACAATTCCATTCATCTCAATAAATGGTAGCTATTATTTTGCTCTCTGAAAAACCTCTAAAAAGCAGTATCCAAGACATTAGGCAGATCATGGCTGTGATCTTGTGGTGATGCTCAGTAAATGCCACCTCTGAGATGTAAACAGGAAATGTGATTGAGTCAGGCCTGAGTTTCGCATAGTCAAACAGATTCAACATTCTGGGTTCTGAAAACTCCCCCTCCCCGGTATAAAATGAGATGGGTTCAACGTCTCATAGTAAGTTTCCACTTATTGTTTGAATGAATGAAAGAATGATGAGACCAGAACAATTATCTTGACCCCCCCACTTCATGTTGGCAAATTTAAGCAGTCTTTATACCCATTCAAATTATGGCCAATTCAGTTAAAAGCTTAGTCAAACTGTTTAATGTTTTGAATACTAAACAAAGGGTTGATTGAATAAATTTTTCATTCTTCAACTGGGTAATTTTCATTCTTCAACTGGGTAACTGGTAATTGCTGCAAAGAGCCATGGCCAAATATAAGATAGAAACCCAGCATAATCTCTTTTGTTAAACAGTCAGTGCAGATGCAGATCAGATCTTATGGACAGTTCTAGAAAGCTTGGATTATTTACACAGGTAAACCAAGCCCATCATACCCACAATCCAGGAAAACAGGTGAGACTACAGGTAAAATACCATAGTGCACTTGTCTGCTATGGTTATGCTATAGCCAATAGTAAAGGGGCCAAGAGTTAAGGAACTCACCCTTTCTCAGAAACTGCTATCCTAGAGAAACTTTCAAAGCGTCTGTCTAAAATGGCAAATTATGCAAAGCCCACAGGCTGCTGCTGCTGTCTATCAGAATCTTCTAGACATAATTGCAAATTATAAAAATGTGTCTTTGCCACACTTCCCTTGCCCTTTCCTCTGGCCATGGTTTTCAGGAGGACCACTGATTGCCCACCAAGCTCTTCTTTAACTTAGCATTAACTTAAATCCAAAATTGCTTCTGATTCGTAGCCCTCAGGGCAAACACATATTCATTCAATCACATAGATCCTGGGAGACCATCTGATGTTTGCAACTTTATACTTTCCCACACGTATCCTGTCCTTTCTGCACTATCTCCTTCTTAAGAGGACCATTCTTACCCTTCCTGTCTCAAATTAAAAGTTAACATCTCATGGAACCTTTCCTGACCACCTCACCTAAGAAGGTTGCACCCTTCCCACATCTTCTATCATGCCACCCTGCTTATTACTTAGCCCTTTCACCATTACTCAATTGTATTTTCCTTTGCTTATTGGCTATGTCTTCCAGGACATTGTTAGCTCCATGAGGAGAAGGACAGGTCTGTGTTATTTAGAGCTCTGTTCACAGCTGCTACTATAAATGCCTGGCATGTAGAAAGCACTTAATAAATATTGCTTGAATGAATGAATGATTGGCCTAGCTATTTGAAGAATGATTTATATTTTTGGAAGAGTAGCTCCTTAACACTCCACACCAAGTAATGGCTAATAAGAAAAAGAAATCACTGCCTTTACCTTTTCCTCTGGCAATTGTACCTCCACTACAGACTTACATAATCTCTTTGAGTTCATGTTTCACTGCTGTGGACACACACAAACACAGAGTCAGTGTTGGCTCCATTGCCTGACACTCTAAAAGAAAGTTTATAAGGCAGCAGAAGCTGTGTCTATCCAGTGGACAGTTGGATTATGCTGCAGCTGATCTTTTATTTCCCTGTCACTGATCGAGTAGGCCAAATTAATCATGGAGTGATCCAAATGGATTGTAAAGCTGGCTGAAATGATAGGTTTGGCCCATGTGCACATCATATAAGTAGACACATAGGCAAAAAGAATATGAAAAAAAAACCCTTTTTAAAGTTCTCAGTACTCTGACTAGTATCGTTTACCATCATTCAAGCCTGTTAATACAAAAATAAAATATTAATGCTCTCACTTAACGCTAATGTCCATAATGATAATAAACAGCTTTGCAGCCAACTTAGTGCCTGGAGGACAGAATGTTATAAACATAATTTCTTAGTTTTGCTTTATGATTATTAGTGTTACTTGGCATTAAATCCTAATGACCCAGCTTCAAGATGGCAACAAAAGCATCAGCTCCCAAGAAAAGTTGTCTTAAAGGTTAATACATGTTAAAACCACATGATGAAAAATCCACTAAATAAAACAAAACTGCTCCCCCACCTCCACCTCTCCACATAAACCCACACATAGTTCAGGAGACAGAAAACTGAGCATGTTAAGGAAACATAAAACCATACCTAACAATGATAAATCCCAGAGCCACCGTCTACTGCACAGCTAGAAATCACCATGCTGTGTGGGGAATAAATAACCACCACTTACAGACAGATGAAGATCTTATCTGAAGCCAACAGCTCAGGAAAACAAAAACAAAAAAATTGGGGAAAGAACATGGAACAGTAGAAATCTTTTCTCTAGGGACCAAATGAGCTTCTTAAAGATAGAAGCCAGAAAAAGGGTCTGCATGAGCTGGCATTTCTCCAGACACATATAGAGCCTTTCTCTGAAAGTGCTCAACACCTTAACGAGGTTAGCTGGATCTTTGGTATGGGCTTGGACTGGGCTTTACCTGAAGCAATAACCACTCTGGAAGTTCCTTTCCAGACCAACATCACCAGAAAGCTTACTTGAAATGCATATTCTCAGACTGCAGTGTAGATTCAAGTGTCAACTTGGCCAGGTGAACGTGCCTAGTTCTATCACTGTGGACATGAGTCTATGCCATGTGAACCTCATCTGTGGCTGATTACATCTGCAGTCAGCTAGGAGGCATGCCTGCTGTAATGAATGATGTTTGATTTAACTGGCTGGGTGCTTAAATGAGAGAGTTCAACATAGCACCTCAAGCAGCTCAGCATACTCATCTCAGCACTCACAGCTCAACCCAGGCTTTTGGAGATGCAGAAAGGAATCACCCTGGGGAAACATGTTGGAACCCAGAGCCTGGAGAGAAGGCCAGCAGAGATCACCCTATGCCTTCCCATGTAAGAAAGAACCTCAGTTGAAAGTTAGCTGCCTTTCCTCTAAAGAACTTTCCTCTAAGACACTCATCACTGGCTTGTCCTCCCACAACTTGCCCCAAAAGCAGAAGCAGCTTAAAGACAACTAGATAAGTATAAGAAACAATTCAATGATAGAAGCTCAGGGCTAAGGATTGCCTACTTTAAAACATATGAAAAAGAATTTAGAAGAGAGGGAGAGAGGATTCTATTTCGTAAGGCATAAAGTAGGAATTCAAATTCTTGTAAAAGAGGAATTTCTAAGTCTAGATAGCAAGCACAGACATGAAAAGGGTTCCAGGAAGGCTCAGATAAGTCAGAAATGACTCTTCTCATTGACCGCAGGCTGATTTTCTTGATAGGACTGCAAAACTCTGTAGAAGACCACCACGCAAAACACAGCCAAATGAAGACCGTGAAAGAGTTTTTCCATTGGTTTCTTGGAAATAAATCCCCTTTTATGGAAAGCCGATCCATCTCTGGTATGTTGCATTTCAGCAGCTAGTAAACTAGAACACAGACCCTAACCCAGACATGTTGAATCAGAAACACTAGTGGTGGGACCCAGCATCCTACATCTTAAGAGCTCAGTCAGGTGATTCTATAATTGCTCCTTAACAATGGTGCAATGGAGTAGGAAGGCCTGCTTATCCTGGTACACTTAAGCCCCCCAATATGGTATATACCAGATTAATTTACTATTTCTCCTCATATCTTCCTAACCTGGCAGAGTTACCGTCATGGTGTTCTCCCAAGATTCTTTGTGAATTTCCGTTGCTGTGCTCAGTATACTGTGTGACAGTAATTTCAGTTCATGTCTGTCTTCCCTGTAAGACTATATTGATTCATCTCTGATTCTCCAGTACATGCCTGGCTCATTGTAAGCCCCCAATAAATGTTTCTCAAATCATTTATACAACAAAGAATAACAATGACTTGGAGAATTGCTGAAGTATGGCTTCATGATCTACCCATGGATTCAAATTTATACAATAGGGTTAACCATGGTGGTAAAATTTATGGAGCTGCAAAGTACCTTTGAGACTGAGAGCTCAATGAAATATTTACCCATGTCTGATCATGTTAAAAAGACTGGAAAGGATCTGGTCAACCATGATTATGGTGTAAGATGCTCTAGGGTGTCATTCATCCACAGAAACTAGCAAAGACTGATGGAGCCATCTTCTTCAAAATTCTGTAAAAACAACTAAAGGGTTGTAGTAACTTGGCAATTGTTGAATCAAGAAAATGCAATATGAAATATGATAGAATAAGCTCATGACACATTCGCTGACCCTTCCACATACTCTCCCACAAAATGTGGAGTCAGCCTACACTCCAATTGTAGGTTTCTGGCCCTGATCAGTAGAGAGCACAGTCACCCCTATGCACATATTGAGGTGCCTATATGACAGTATCAATCTACTGTATAGTAACATGAGAGACTGAACCAGGACACTCATCACTGGCTTGTCCTCCCACAACTTGCCCCAAAAGCAGAAGCAGCTTAAAGACAACTAGATAAGTATAAGAAACAATTCAACGATAGAAGCTCAGGGCTAAGGATTGCCTACTTTAAAACATATGAAAAAGAACTTAGAAGAGAGGGAGAGAGAATTCTATTTCATAAGGCATAAAGTAGGAATTCAAATTCTTGTAAAAGGGGAATTTCTAAGTCTAGATAGCAAGCACAGACATGAAAAGGGTTCCAGGAAGGCTCAGATAAGTCAGAAATGACTCTTCTCATTGACCGCAGGCTGATTTTCTTGATAGGACTGCAAAACTCTATAGAAGACCACCACGCAAAACATAGCCAAATGAAAAGACTGTGAAAGGGTTTTTCCATTGGTTTCTTTGTTTCTATTAGTTTCTGGCACTCAAGAATTCATATCACTAGCTAAATACAAATCTAAGGAACAGATAGCTCAGAAACAAAATTTCTGAGTGTTTTAGCTAGGGTTCTCTAGAAAAACAGAATCAGCAGGAGATATCTGTAGATAAAAAATTTATAAAAGTGTCTCAGGTAACTGTGGAAATGTAGAGTCAAAGGTCTGTAGGGCAGGTCACAAGCTGGTAACCAGTGAAGGTCCTCAATGAACTCTCAGGAGAGGCTGGCTGGGCAACCATAAGAATATAAGGGTCCAAGGTATGTAGGGCAGGCAGCAAGCTGGTAACTCCAATGAAGTTTTCAACAAACCCTCAGGAAAGGCTGGCTGGACAACCATGGGAATCGAAGAGTCCAAAATCCATAGGGCAGGCTGTGAAACTGGCAACTCCAATGAAGGGTCTGGATGAACTCCACAGGAAAGGCTCACCAGCTGAAGCAGAAAGAATGGTTGTCTTTTCTGAATCATCTTTAAAAGCCTTCCAGCGATTAGATTAAGCATCACTCATTGTACAGGACACTCCCCTTAGCTGGTTACAAATGCGATCAGCTATGGAGCCAATGTAATCATGATTTAAGTCCATGAAATGTCCTCATAGCAACAGATAGTCCAGTGCTTGCCTGACCAGATGACCAGGCACCACCACCTGATGAACCTGATTATGACACTGACTTAACACTTAAAATATTATAATATAAAGTCTGCCACAAAAGGTTATAGGACAAACAACAATGGAAAAAAAAAAGAAAGAAACAGGAAATGATGACCCATCTAAGGAACAAGGTAAAAATCCAGAAACTATAGATGAAGAAAACCAGATTGTGGACATACTAGAAAAAGACATTTTAAAAAATGATTCTCAATATACTCAAATAGATAAAGGAAAACTTGGAGATAGAGCAAACAATATTAAAAAAGAAATGAATGAGCAATGTGAGAATCTCAATAAATAAACAGCAATTTTCAAAAGGAACCAAACAAAACACAATAACTGAAATGAAAAAGTCCCTACAATGTTTCAACAGCATATTAGAGCCAGAAAGAAAAAGGATCAATGATCTCAGAGGCAAGAAAACTGAAATGATTCAGGCTGAGAAGTAGAAAGACAAAGGACTTTTAAAAATATGAGCAGAGCCTAAGAAACATGGACATAATCAAGCATACCAATAAATGCATTACAGGAATCCCAGAAGGAGAAGAAAAACAGAAGGGGTAAGAAGGAATATTAAAAGAAATAATAGCAGAAAATGGCCCAAATTTAACAGAAGATATGAATATGCACATTCCATAAGCACAATGAACCCCAAAGAGGATAAACTAAAAGAGAACCATACCCAGAATATAATAATACAATTTTCAAATACCAAGGAGAAGGAGAGACTTCTGGAAGTTTCAAGAAAAAAACATGTTATATACAAGGGAATCTGCATAAGACTAAATGTAAATTCCTCATCAGCAACCATGGAGCCAAGAAGGCAGTGGGGTGAAATACTTATAGTGCTGAATGTAAACAATTACCACTAAGAATTTTATAACCAGCAAGACTGTTTTTCAAAATGAGGGAGAGCTCAAGATATTCCCAATAAACAAAAGCTGATGGTGTTTGTCACCACTAGATCTGCTCCACAAACAACACTAAAGGTAGCTCTTCAGACTGAAAGGAATGGACAATAGACAGTGGATTGAAGCAACATAAAGCAATAAAGGCCTCAGGCACAGGTGGCCATGTGGATAACTATAAATGTCAATATGTTTATATGGGGATTTGGGTATGCAACATCACTTTTTTTACTTATTAGAAATTCCAAAATGCATAAGTATAAAAATTAATGATAAGTGCATGTTTTAGACATAAAATGTATAAAAATAAAATGTGTAACAAGTACAACAACAATACGGGGGATAGAGTGGCACAGGAACACTGTATATATATGCTATTGAAGCTAACTTGGTATCAAATCAAATATGATTATTACAAACTTTAGGATGTGAAATTTCAGCCCCGTGGTAAGCACAAAGGAAATATATGAAAAAATATATACAGAAAGAAATAAGAAGGGATTAAAATGGCACAACACAAAAAAAATCAAATAAACATGAAAGTAGGCATTATCTGAAAAACAGTATAAAACTTATGAAGACCAAATAGCAAAATGGCAGAAGAATGTCCTGCATGCTCAGTAATTAAGTTAAATGTAAATGGATTTAAAACATCAGTCAAAAGGCAGAGATTGTAAAAATAGATATAAACACGTGACCCAAATATATGCTGTTTATAAGAGAGTCACCTTAAGCTACAAAATACAAGTAAGTTAAAAGTGATAAGATGGAAAAGATATACGAGGGAAATAGTAAGAAAAAAAGAACTAGGGTAGCTTACTAATATAACATGATATAGACTTTAACTCAAAACCTGTTACAAGGAAGACAGAAGGTCACTATATACTGATGTAGAGGTCAATTCAAAACAAAGACTTGTTGCTTTTCCAGGACAGAGCATATGTTAATTCACAAAATAAGTCTCAATAAATTCAAAAATATTGAAATCATACAATGTAACTTTTCTCACCATAACAGAATGAACCTAGAAATCACTAAAAGAAGGAGAAATGGAAATTTGCAAATATGTGGACATTAAACAACATACTTTTAAACACAAATGAGTTAAAGAGTAAATCATAAGGAAATTAAGAAATATCTGAGGCAAGTGAAAATGAAAATACAACATACTAAAACTTATGGGATACAGAAAAGACAGTGCTAAGGCAAATTTATAGCTCTATGTTTACATTACAAAAGACGAAAGATTTTAATTGAGTCCTGACCTCCAAACTAGAAAAACAAGAAAAAATAAGAGGAAGCTACACCTAAAATGAGCAGAAGGAAGAAAATAACAAAGATTAGAGTGGAAGTAAAAGAAACAGAATAGAAAAGAGAGAGAGAGAGAATCAACAAAACCAAAAATTGGTTCTAGGTGGGCCACAGCAGCTCAGCAGGCAGAGTTCTTACTTGCCATGCCAGAGACCCATGTTTGATTCCCAGTGCCTGCCCATGCAAAAAAAAAAAAAAAAAAAGAAAGTTTCTTTTAAAAAATCAATAAAATCCACAAACCTTTAGCTAGAATGACAAAAAAAAAAAAAAGAAAAAGGACACAATAACAAATACCAAAAATGAAAGTAAGACATTACTACTGACCCCACAGAAATAAAAAGGATGATAAGAGGAAACTATTAACAACTGTATGCCAACAAATTAGACAACATAGATGGAATTGTACAAATTCCTAGAAACACAGAAACTACCTTGTGATGTTAAAGTTCATCATGAGTCAACTCAGCCAGGTTATGGTGCCCAGTTGTTTGTTCAAGAAAACAATGGCTTGATTGTTACTGTAAGGGCATTTCATAAACTTAAATCATCAGTAAGTTGATTGTGTCTATGGCTGATTACATCTATAGTCAACTGAGGCTGATTACATCTACAGTCAACTTTGGCAATCAGAGAAATTTCATCCAATCAATTGAAGGTTTTAAAAGGGAAAGTGATGATTTCAATGGTCAGAAGAAGGAATTTCCATCTCTACTTCAGCCAGCCAGCTACTCCTGGGGAATTCATCAAAAAACTTCTTCAGAGTTCCCAGCTTTAGCCTTCTCTATGGCATTTTGACTTGCCCATCTCCATAGTTTCATGAGACTATTCTTATAAAAATTTTATATTTCAGACATCTCCTGTCAGTTCTGTTTCCGTAGGAAAACATGACTAATAAGTACCTACACAGACTCAAAAGAAATAGAGGTTCTCAATAGACCGATGACCACTAAAGATTGAATCAGTCATCAAAAACCTCCCAACATAGAAAAGTCAAGAGCCAGATGGTTTCAGAGAGAACTTTTCCAAACATTCCACAAGAAATTAATACCATCCTTGCTCAAATTTTTGCAAAAAACTGAAGAGTAGAGAATACTATTTAACTCATTCTATGAGGATAACATCAGCTTAAAACTAAAGAAAGATAAAGATACCACAAGAAAAGAAAGTTTCAGAAAAATACCTCTTGATTATAGATGCAAAAATTCTTATCAAATTACTACTAAACCAAATCCAGCAGCACAGTAAAAGAATTATACACTATAATAAGTTAAAATTAGCCCAAGTATGCAAGAATAATTCAACATAAGAAAATCAATTAATGTAATTTACCACGTTAATAGAATGAAGGAAAAAATATATATGATCATCTCAATTGATGTACAAAAAACTTTTGACAAAATCCATCAACCTTCTTAATATAAGCACTTCAAAAACAAGAATAGAAGGAAACTTCCTCAACATACTAAAAAGCATATAAAAAAAACCAACTACTGACATCTTACTCCATGGTAAAAGACTAAAAGACTTCCTTCTAAGATCAGGAACAAGACAAGGCTGCCCATTGTCACCACTGTTATTCAACATGGTACTGTAAGTTCTAACCAGAATAATTAGGCAATAAAAATTTTAAAAAGGGGATTAAAATTATACAAGAAGAACTACGTTTTTCCTTATTTTCAAAGGACATGATCCCATGTATAGAAAATCCCAGAAATCTCAAAAAAGATACTAGAACTAATAGATGAATTCGGGAAAATGGTGGGATGCAAGATCAACATGCAAACATCAGTAGTTATTCTATAAACTAAGGAGGAAATCAAGAAAAAAATTCCATATATAATAGCAACTAAAAGAATCAAATATCTAAATATAAATATAAATGTAATCAAGGTGTAAAAGTCATACACACATAAAACAGTGCTAAAATAAATCAAAGACCTAAAGAAATAAAAGGATATTCTATGTTCATGAATTAGGAGATTAAATATTAAGATGTAAATTCTGCCAAAACAATATGTAAATTCAAATAAATTCCAATTAAATTCCAACAGCCTTCTTTGCAAAAATTAAGAAAAAAATCTTCAAATTTATACAGAGGGTTAAGGAGCCTTGAATAGCCAAAGCTATCTTGAAAATGAACAAAGTTGGAGGACCTACAAGTCCCGATTTTAAAACTTATTACAAAGCCACAGTAATAAAAACAGCATAATACTAGCAAAAGGATGGATTTTGAGATAAGAATTCAGTAATAAATCTTCATATCTATTGCCAACTGATTTTTTAATATGGTGCCTGTCATGGTCAGGTTCATGTGTCAACTTGGCCAGGTGGTAGTACCCGTTTGTCTGGTTGGGCAAGTGTTAACCTGTCTTTTGCTATGAGGACATTTCATAGAATTAAATCATGATCACATCAGCTACATCCACAGCTGATTCCATTTGTAATCAGCCAGGGGGAGTGTCTTCTTTAATGAGTGATGCTTCATCTAAACACTGGAAGCCTTTTAAGGAGGATTCAGAAGAGACAGGTTCTCTTCCTACTTTGACTGGCAAGCCTCCTGCGGAGTTTGTCCAGACTCTCCATTGGAATTATCAGCTTCACAGCCTGCCCTAAAGATTTTGGACTTTGCATTCACATGGTTACATGAGACATTTTTATACATTTTATATTTATGAATATTTCCTTTTGATTCTTTTTCTCTAGAGAACCCTAACGGATACAGTGTCAAATCCACTCAATTGGGAAAACACAGTCTCTTCAACAAATAGCGCTGGGAACACACAGTCTCTTCAACAAATAGTGCTGGGAAAACACAGTCTCTTCAACAAATGATGCTGGGTCCATATGCAAAAAGAAAGAAGGTGGAAACCTAACTCACAATCTATACAAAAATTAACTCGAAATGGATTAAAAACCTAACCATAAGAACCAAAACCATAAAACTCATAGAATAAAGCACAGGGAAGCATCTTTAGGGACTTGTGTTAGGAATAATTTCTTGAATTTTACACCCAAAGCATGAGCAACAAAAGGAAAAATAGATCAATGGGACTTCACCAAAACTAAAATTCTTGTTCACCAAAATGTCACACCATGAGTGTAAAAAATAATCTACAGAATGGGAGAAAATATTTGGAAACCACATATCTGATAAGGATTTAATATCCAGAATATATAAAGAAATCCCACAACTCAACAGCAAAAAGACAAACAACCCAGTTAAAAACTTGAATAGACATTTTCCAAAAAGCTATACATGAAGCTAATAGCACGTGAAAAGATGCGCAACATTAGGGAAATTTTCAAAATCACAATGAGATATCACTCTCATGCCATATCCACTAGAATGGCTAGTGTTTAAAAGGAAAAATGGTAAAGTGTTTGAGGAGATGTGGAAAAATGGAAACACTCATTCATTTGGAGAGAACATGTAAGATGGTGCAGCTGTTGTGGAAGATTGATGGTTCCCCAAATAAATAAGTACCATATGACCCAACAATCCCACTTCTAGATATACATACCCAAAAGTATTGAAAACAGGAATTCAAATACAGATTTTCCCACTGATGTTCATATCAGCATCGGTTACAATTGCCAAAAAATGGAAATAACCCAAATGTGGTGATTTGAAGCTGTATGTACCCCAGAAAACATGTTCTTAACTTTAATCCATTCCTGTGGGTATGGACCCATGTTTTTAAAACTTTTTTTTATTGTATAATATAACATATATACAAAACAAAGTAAGAAAAAAGCAACAGTTTTCAAAGTTCTCTTCAACAAGTAGTTACAGGACAGATCTCAGAGTTTGTCATGGGCTACCTTACCATCCTTTCAGATTTTTCCTTCTGGCTGCTCCAGAACACTGGCAGCTAGAAGGAATAAATAACTTTTATCATTACAGTACTTTTTTTCCTTTTTTTTGTGAAAAATAACATATATACAAAAAATCAATACATTTCAAAATACAATGCAACAATTGGTTGTAGAACAGATTTCAGAGTTTGGTATGGGTTACAATTCCACAATTTTGGGTTTTTGCTTCTAGCTGCTCTAAGATACTGGAGACTTAAAAGAAATATCAATATTATGATTCAGCCATCATACTCGTTTGTTAAATCCTACCCTCTCTTTATAACTCCATCATCACCTTTGATCTTTCTCCCACTCTTAAGGGTATCTGGGCCATGTCTATTCTAATGTTTTCATGTTGGAATGGGCTGGGTAGGGCAATGGAACTAACATGTTCTGGAGAGGCTGGCCCCACTAGGTTCCAGGACCTATCTGGTCCAGGGACCCATCCAGAGGCCGTAGGTTTCTGGAAAAATGACCCTAGTGTATGGAAGCTTTGTAGAATCTTATACATTTTCTTAGGTGTTCTTTAGGGTTGGCTGGAATGGTTTTTTTTTTTTGGCTGGGGTTTGGCAAGTTATGGTAGGCAGCAATGTTTGTCTGAAGCTTGTATGAGTGTTTGTATGAGTGACCTCCAGAGTAGCCTCTCAACTCTATTTGAACTCTCTCAGCTACTGATTCCTTATTTGTTACACTTCTTTCCCCCTTTTGGTCAGGATGACATGGATCCCACAGTGCCAGAGATGGACTTATCACTGGGAGTCTTCTCTCATGCCGCCAGGGAGACTTTCATCCCTGGATGTCATGTCCCATGTAGGGGGGAGAGCAATGGTTTCACTTGCAAATGTTGGGCTTAGAGAGAGTGAGGCCACATCTCAGCAACAAAAGAGGTCCTCTAGAAGTAACTCTTAGCACTCCTATAGGTAGGTTAAGCTTCTCTGCTGCATACGTAAGCTTCACAAGAGTATGCCTCAGACTCCAGGGCTTGACCTATTGATTTGGGTGTGCCTAATGTTTAAAACAGCATCAGGGGTTTCCCCAGTAGTAAAATTTAACAGTTCCATATTTTTTCCCCATCTCTAAAGGGACTTTGTCAAAACTTTTTGACCCGTTTTAAGTAGGACCTTTTGATGAAGTTACTTCAGTTAAGGAGAGGCCCCCTCATTAAGGATGGTCTTAATCCTATTATTGGAGTCCCTTATAAGCAGAATGAAATTCAGACAGACAGAGAGAAAGCCACAGGAGAAAGAGGCTGACCCCAGAAGAGAAGGGAAAGACCAAGAGACACTGCCATGTGCCTTGCATGTGATAAGCTAAGGACTCTCAGATCACCAGTAGCCAGCCTCAGAATGCCACCATCTTCAGGGAAAAAACATTGCCTTGATGATGACTTAATTTAAACTTTCTTTTAACCTCAAAACCATAAGCAAATAAATCCCATTGCTTAAGCTGGACCATTGCACTTGTATTTGCTTGAGTAGGCAAGGAAACTAAAACACCAAGTGTCCACTTACCAATGACTGGACAAACAAAATGTGTTATATGCATTCAATAGAATATTTTTCAGCTGTAAAAAGAAATGAAATCCCAATGCATACAACAACATGGATGAACCTTAAAGATATCATATTGAACAAAATAAGTCAGAGGACAAAAGGAAAAGTATTGTAAGATCTCAATGATATGAAATAATTAGAATAAACCAAATTCACAGAGTCAGAAAGTAGAATGTCTGTTATCAAGGGCCAGGGTGGATGTAGGAAACAGAGAGTTAATGCTTAACTGGAATAGAATTTTCATTTGTGGTGATGGAAAGTTTCTTGGTGATTGATGACGATGGTAGCACAACATTTTGAATATAATTAACAGTGTGGGATTATATATTTGAACATAGTTAAAAGAGGAAAGTTTAGGTTGTATATATGTTGTGCTAGAATGCAAATAAAAAAAAGAACTGAACAACACAAACAGTGTATGCTATTGTAAATGATGGGTTATAGTTAGTAGTACAATTACAAAAATATTCTCTCATGAATACTTATAAATGTATCACACTAATGCAAGCTGTTACTAATAGATTATTATATGGGAACTCTGTCTTTTGCATGATTTTTCTGTAATCCTATAACTTTCTTAATAAAAAATAAGAAAACAAACTTGAAAAAATTATAAATATTAGTAGACTAGAAGGAATTACAGCTGACCTAGGTTTAAATCTTAACTTTGTCACTTACTAGTTTTGTGAACTGCGACAAATTTCAAAACTTTTAGCCACAATTTCCTCATATTTAAAATGGGTATTATATAGCACCTACCCTTTAGGAGGGGATTAATAAGTTAATTTTTCCAGTGATTTAATGCTACTTCTAGCAGATGGCTAACATTTACTAAGTGCTTATTATTAATGAATAAGTTCCTTTTAGAAAGATACAATTCACCTAAAATCCAAGGCACCTGATCTAATTTTTTATTTAAAAGGTAACAATTGTTTCAGGGTCACAATTTTATCTCTTTTCCACCTCCCCATTTCTTTCCTGCTCCTCTCCATTTGTGCCACATCTACACCTTCCCTAATCCCGTTCTTTCCCACAGGTCCTTTGCACTAATCTGCATTGGTCTCCCTATTTTTCAAGTTCATTCTCTTTATCATTGCAAGAAAAATAACTTACTAGAGATTTACTACAGTTTGAAACGGATGTTTGTGCAGGTTGAAGGATTTATGTACCCTAGAAAAACCATGTTTTAATCCTAATCCCCTTTTGTAAAGGCAGCCCTATTAGGTACTGTATGTCTGAAAGTGTAATTAGATCATCTCCCTAGAGATGTGACTCAATCGAGAGTGGTTGTTAAAATGGATTAGGTGGAGATGTGTCTTTACCCATGAGGGTGGGTCTTGATTAGTTTACTGGAATCCTATCAAAGAGAATGACAAAAGGGAAAGACAGGAGATTCAGAGAGAGCAAAGAATGTCATAGCCAGGAGAAGCAGAGAGTCCACCAGCCAGCGACCTTTGGAGATAAAGAAGGAGAAAATGCCTCCTGGGGAGCTTCATGAAACAGGAAGCCAGGAGAGAAAGCTAGCAGGTGATGCTGTGTTCACCACATGCTTTTCCAGATGAAAGAGAAATGCTGTGTTTGTCATGTGTCTTTCCACTTGAGAGAGAAACCCTGAACTTCATCAGCCTCCTTGAATCAAGGTATCTTTCCCTGGATGCCTTAGATTGGCATAGACTTGTTTTAATTGGGACATTTTCTTGGCCTTACAACTGTAAACTAGCAACTTATTAAATTCCCCTTTTTAAAAGCCATTCCGTTTCTGGTATATTGCATTCTGGCAGCTAGTAAACTAGAATAATGTTTTAATGCTTAAGTAATAGGGGCAATCTTGTGATTCAACTATCCGAGATTGATAGTTTTCATTGTTTGGGAGATGGAACAGTTGTTAGCCCAGTGGAGACAATTAAGATAACATATTAGGAAAAAATATCAAGCTAAGAGTTAAGAGCCTGTCACATCTACCTGGCTCTTTCCCTAACTGATTCTATAATTGGGCAATTCACATAACTTTTTGAGGTCTCAGTTTACTCACTTGTAAATGGTATGGTAGATATTTTTTTGTGAAGAGGAGCATTTAGAAAAATATATATTTTACTAAAACCTTGTGATCAAGTTAAAAGACTTAAAGGCTAGTGAATGGGGAGAAGAGCTGGGAAATGACAACTGGTATGGTGCCTGCTAATGGGACCAATAAAAGGATAGGTGATATAAATGAATTGGAAGGAGGCACAATGATGTCTTTTAGAGTCACCAATTAAGGCTTCATGATCTACTTGCAAATCCTAATCTATAGCTAGTGTTCACCTCTGCAGTTTAAAATCACAGCTGGGAAAGAAAGTCAAGCCTGGCAGGTCACTGAAATTCAGGGATCCAGAAAAAGCAATCTGAAAAGAAATTCATCTACGGGTGATGAATATCTGCTGTACTAGCAGATGCACTTATTCTAAGTATGTCTGTACAATCATCAACTTCACATTTTTAGGCTTTTACAGTCATTGGGTCTTACTCATATTGATCACCATCTTTGTATTTTTCTTTAGTAAGTGAAATTAGCATATTTTCATGAACTGTAAATGCTAAATTGCTAATAACTTCCCTGGGGTTTTCTCTGCATGATGATTCCTTCAATGATCTCATCATACTTTAGCATATTAGAATATCAAAATTCATACTCTTAAGCATAATAATTTCCCTAAGGCTTGATCTAAAAGAAGTGTATTTTAAAACAACTCAAAAACATCTTGGGTTACATCTTTGAGTGACCAGCCCTAAAAAGTCACTATTTCTGTCTAAAAATTGGCATCAAAGGAAGAAACTAATAACCTTCAAAAATTCAAAAATTTGTGCCCAAATTAAAAAAACTGAATGTCTGAAATCTCAGATGAAAATACAAATTACAAAAATCAGCTTGAAAGAACTGGTATATATTAATTACCAACAGCAAGGGCCATAAAGAATGAAATTTCTTACTTTGTCAGAATAGCTCCAAGTGGAGAGAATGATAGAAACTAATGTTTATTCCATTGGAAAAGTAAGAAAATAATTTCCCTCCTTTTTTTTTTTTAACACAGGCAGGCACCGGGAATCAAACCCGGGTTCTCTGGCATGGCAGGTAAGCATTCTTGCCTGCTGAGCCACTATGGCCTGCCCATAATTTCCCTTTTTACCTACAGAACTAAGATATCCCAAAGGAGATACAAACAAACAAACAAAAAACTATAGCACATGGTAAGGGAATACAGTGATGCTTCTTTGCCAACAATTTCAAAAACACAACTGTGCTATGTTTGAAATCAGTAGGAAACCAAACTTTTAAATACACATTCTACTTTAGGAGAACAGAAAATTCTGGTAAAACTAAAATAAGTCTCATAATGCTAAGATCCTAAGAGGAGCTGTGTAGGAAATTCTGTCATTTCCATATTTGCAACTGAGGAAAAAAAAAGTGTGTGTGTGTGTGTGTGTGTGTGTGTGTGTGTGTGTGTGTGTGTGTGTGTGTGCTGATCTGAAGCTGTTACGTACCTAAGAAAAGGCCATGTTCTTTTAACCTAATCATGTGGGGGCAGACCTATTGTGGGTGGGATCTTTTTGTTAGGTTACTTCAACTGAGATGTGACCCATCCCATTCAATGTGGGTCTTAAACCTTTTTATTGAAATCTTTTATGAGAAACTAAAAGGCAGAAAAAGCCCAGAGAGCTCAGAGAGAAACACCAGAGAAGTATGGCGAGAGTTTAGAGAAAAAAGGGTCCCATAGAAGCTGAAAGAAAAAAGCCCTGGAGAAGCTAAGAGAGAACCCACAAAAGCTCAGGGAAGAGGCCACTTGGACTAGGAGCTGAAAACAATGAACCCCAAGAGCAAAGGACCAGCAGATGCCAGTCACAAGCCTTGCTACCTGACAAAGGAACCCCAGATGCCAGCCGCTTGTCTTCAGAGAAGTTATCTTCCTCTTGATGCCTTAATTTTGACATTTTCGTGGCCTTAAAACTGTAAATTTGAAAACTAATAAATCCCCATTGTAGAAGCCAACCCATTTCTAGTGTATTGCATTCTGGCTGCTTTAGCAAACTGGAGCAGTGTGAACATGTGTATCTCATTTTTCTGGAAATAGGAGAGTAGTGCAGGAATGAAATTTCATGTTCATTCATCCATCCATTCATTCATTCAGTTAGTACCAATTAATTTAGCACCTCCTCTGTGTCAGGCACTGTGCTAGGTGTCAGTGATTCACAAAGGTGTGCAACATAGAACCAAACCCTGCCCTTAGGGCTTTTCAGGTGGAGATATACAATTAAAGTGTAGCCCACTATTATATCATGGTGCGCTAAAAACTTACCATTGGTAGTGTGACCTGGTTGGGAAGACAAGAAAGGTGTTCCTGAGGATGAAATGCAGAAATTGCAGTCTGCAGAAAAATCGTTCCACCTAGGTAAAGGGGACAAAATAGCATTTGGGCTGAGGGCAGTGCACCTACAGAGACCTCATGCTGGGAGGGAGCTGGTGAGTGCAGCCTCGGCCAAAGCTGGTATGACTGAAGCACAGAAAGCTCAAATAGAAAGAGGGTCACAACCAGGCCACACAAGGTATCAAAGTCCAAGCTTATCAGGGGTTCATACAAGGGCATTTGTATTTTTTTTAAAGTTTGCTGCAGCATAGTGAACTAATTGAAAAAGGCAAAAATGGAAGCTATTAAATGAGTTTTGAGAATATTACAGTAGCCTAGGCAAGAAATGACTCGAATTTGATGTTTTAATCAGAGTAGATGAACTGATGAATCAAACAACCCCCAAACCTCAGTGATTTCCCTTAACAAAAATGTATTTCTTGCCTCCATCACAGTCCAATGCCAGTCTACAGAGGTAGGAAGGAATGTGAGTCCTGCACCAAGCAGAGAATCATGAATGCAGGTTTCTGCATCAAGCGGCTTCTCCTCCCCTGAAGACCAGTGTCCTCCACTGCATCCGGCCAGCCAATGAACGAAGACAAAGATCCTGGAAAAGTGCTTGGGAGATTTTATGGTACAAGCCTGGAAATGGTATGGCATTCTCTTAGCCCATATGCCATTGAACAGAACTCAGTCTGTTGCTTTCTCTAACTGCACCATTTATGATGGAAATGAGGAGATGAGAAACTAAGAGGAAAGTATGCATCCAATTGGATTCATTAGCCATAGGATGGTGAAGGAGAGAGACCAGATAGCCAGTAGAGGGAGAGAGAAGTTGGGCAGAACAGCAAAAAGCTCAAAGGAGCAGGAGATTGTACTGGTGGGTGTGCACGTAGTGGTCTGAGTGCAATAATAGGAAGCAAGACAGATATCCTTGGAAAGTATACTAGTGAAGAAAAATTTTTGAAATTCCACATCTTGGAAATTTTCTAGCTTATCTATGTGGAAGGAACAAAAGACAAGTTAAAACCTGAGTTCTGATGTACACAATTCCTGGGTTCCAAGCCCTGCTTTGCCTCTTAATAGCTATATAACTTTGACAACTTACTTCATCTTTTTAAGACTCAGTTTTCGTATCAATAAAGTGGGAGTAGTAACAATCCCACCTCACAAAGCTGCCGTTCAACTTAACTGAGATAATTAGTGAATATAACAACAGTACCTGGCATAAAGTAGGCGCCTAGTAAATGTTAGCTAGTATTACCTACATTATCACTAAAGACTGTCTTATACTTTGATCATAACAGAAATAAATTTATTCTATATCAATTAACTAAAAATTTCTGCTAATAAAAACAAAAACATTCCAAAAGCATTTTATCCAACTAGAGTTTTCCTGTATACTCAAAATAATCCTTTCCTGACTTAACCATCCCTGACCCCTGAGATTATAACACAATGCAACAAAATGGTGTTCCTGGTATGCCCTGAGAACTAAGAGGTGCCAGTCACAGAGAAAGAGCCCAAATAGAAATGGGCCAAGAAGAGTGTAGAAGCACTGGCACCTCCACCCCCACACAGGAGAGGCATCGACTGCCCCCATGAAACATTTCCCAAGATCTGTAGCAAAATTCCATTCTCATCCCTGAGAAGTACCAATACCCCAGGGAGAATCCACTTCTAAGAAAAAGTCAAGTGAGGGTTGCTGTTTTAATACTCTTGGCAGGAGCATTGCTGGAGTCGAGTTAGAACCCTTAGTCAGAGAACTCAGCTCATTGGAAACAAGACAGGTGAGCTACAAGAGTGCTTCTAAGGGAAAGGGCTGGCTGGGGACATGAAGGTGGTGTCAGGTCTCAGAAAATAAACTTGACATGCAAAAATGAATTTTGTGACATGGGGGCCTCTTCAGTTTCTCTCCCTCAGCAGCTCTTCCGATAAGACCTGAAGTGACAGGAAGACAGGGAGTACAAACATGCCAATGCCCCACCTGCCAGAGGCCAAACCAGATAACCATGAGTGTGAAGTCATGATCTGCACCAGTCTGCTATCTCCCAGTGAGGCCTGCAGCCACACATCACCCCCTCCCACCCCCACCCATCCACCCCTCTTGGCACATTTTTTTTTCCTTTAAAATCACAAGCTCTAAGAAGGAGAGTTGGAGCCATTTTTCCTTTCCTTTTGCTAGCAGGTTTCACTGGCTCCCAACTGCCTGCTCTCCCCTTGCTTTCACTGTGTGTTTCTTTCTCTCTAGCAATAAACCCCTTAAGCTTTAACTCACTATCTCATGTGGAATCCTTTAATGACCCCATGCTTAACAAGTAGGACAGGCCAAGCTCACTTGCAGGGAGGGAAGATGGAAATGGAAGGTGATAAGTAAGACTACCCCTGAAATCCCCAAAAGTTGAGCCACCAAAGCAAGTAAGTTTTTGATGCCCTAAAACAACAGTGGAATAAAATTCTTTGTATTCAGAAACAGCTAACTGCTATCCAGAGACAATATCCTTAGGTAGGATGACTGTTCATTAAGTGAGGATACTGTGAGACATCGATTGCTTATTTCAGATAGAATATATGCTATACGAATCAAAAACGTACGCTGTGTCACTAGAGCAGTGAAATTGAAGGATCAAGTCAACAATAACACATGCAATTGAAATTTATTAAAGATCTATAGCCATGGTCCTCAAGAAACTTAGTCTAAAACAAGAAGTAAAATAAATACAAAAATAACTGCAATGCAATATCAACTTGAGTGATAACTGTTCCAGTTGAAGACAAAGAGTCATGGGCATGACTTTTGCAAACCAGTAAGTTAAAGGTCCACAAGTAAAGTTTGTGTTGCTTCTTGTATTTTGGTCAGCTTACTAGGTACAAGAAAAGCGATCATTTTCAGCTAAAACATATTAATGGTGCACATCGAACCACTATCAAATGTTCAATATGTAAGCATGAGTACAAAATGTGATCAAAATAATGAGGCTTTGTTTTTTTTAAAAGAAACAGATCAGAGCATCAACAGCTAAATGAGTATTTTTTCTTCCAAGATAGTGATTACCCTTGTATTTATTCCATAATGTTTTCAAGATATTTTCTGAAATCCTACTTTAAAATTGACTTTAGAGCAGCAAACACGTACTTTTAAAACTCATCAGTATTTGAAAGCTTCGTACAGGGGTGATTGTTTCTTGGAAACAGTCATAAAGTATCTGTGATGCTGAATAACTTTTGTCTAAGGTGAATAGTAAAATTTAAAGTGAAAAAAATGATTTTTGGTAGTTCATAAAATAACGACAGGTAATAGACGGAAGAGTGGTGCCTTAATATGCTGAAGAATATTAGACAAAGAAACAATTCAGAAGAGAAAATAAGCCACTACAGGCTCCCCTGGAACACACTATTGAGAAGCTGCAGAATATGGTATACTCCAAAACAGAGAGAAAAATCTTTTATTTTTGAATGTCCAGCAAGCAGCCTGAAGACTGACATAAAGTCATTACTCTGTAAATGTCTAAAAGATGTTTGAAAGATGAAGAATATAAGAAAATAGTTCCATTAGTTTTCTGGAAGTCAATAATAACTCCTTCAAATATATGAAAACAATGCAGATAGTATTTTGAATATTACTATCCCATGATGTCATTTGTTTGACATTTCTGCAGTCTTTCACATGGATTAAGATCCCCAACTTCATATTTTAATTTTAAAACTGTCATAAGTGTATGCAAAAAGTGCAATAACATAACAGCCACCAGTGCATACACAACCAGATTCATCCATGGTTCAGCCATCTTTTAAAACTCAAACACAAAAAAATATATACTTGATATTAACAAACATTGTAAAAGGCAGGACAAAGAAAAGATATCAAAAGTACACTTACAATATAGTAATATAGTGTTGCTTCCCGGTCTGGCAGTAGCCTCTATGACTTCCTTTCTTTTGGTATATTCTTCTGACTCTTCAAATTGCACCTTCAAAACTTTGCTTTTACTTTGTGTCTCTGCCTGGCTCTTGGAAAGACTTTTGTAATTTGGTGTTAATGGCTTATTTTGGACTGTAATCTCCATTTCACTTATTTAGGGTACATTTTTCTCCCAAATTTCTCTTTCTTTCCATTCGGTCCAAACTGCAAATAATAATAATTTCCTTCAAACTCCTACCTTGATGGCTCTTTTATGCACTCCATATTATTCCCAGCTATGTTCCCCAATCACATCTTTTAGAATAAAAACAACAAAAAGCCCCTCATTTCAACACAGAGCCAAGACTTTATTCTATGTAATTTTACTGTATTTAGGTACTATGTTTATCATGTTCTAATGTTCCTTGCTTCTTGGCATCAAAGAACATCACTTTATTGTGACATTTTCAAATGAAAACTACATGACAGTAACTGCTTCCAAAGAGCTCTCATTTACCTTGGCAACATTTAAGAGTGGTGGGGGAAAAATACATAAAACCACCGCTTTGAGCAAAATGCTACAATGATTATTTAGCAAACAAGCTCACATATTAGAACGGCAGAGGGGAAGATTGCTTCTACTGACTAAATTACACTTTACACACAGGCGCTGCTGAATGGTTTTCTACAGAGGTTACGCTTAAATTATAGCTCTTGCTAAGCAAACATCTCACAGTTTGTGTGTGAATTTGAATTACGCATCTAACAGGCAGCATGTTTATGGAAAAAAGTCAAGTCGATAGATTGCTAAATTGCCACAACGGTTGTAAGGGACAAAAATAGCTGGAATGTCAGACAATGAAGAACCTTTGAGAGGGGGTCCCACTTACTCTCCAGTAAGGAAATGATTTGGCAATTCTGGACCGCATGATTGATCAACCTTTGCCTTCATTCAGAGATATCCAAAAATTGCTTTAGTGCCTTTCCTACAGAAATATAATTTGATACTGTATGCTTGGAAATCCTCATTCTGGAGCAAGCACAGTGCATGACTACCAATTTTAGTTTAATTCCTAGAGATAAAGCAAATCTATGTGAGCTGTCCTGAGTGAGAAGAAATATGCTGTTCGCCAGTCTGAATAGACAAACCGTGAAAAGAACAACATGAAGGGGGGAAAGACCGAAGGAAAAAGCATGCCACCTGTTCAGAACAGGCATAGCTTCCAAGCACATTCTGGAGGACAACTGGATATACAGCAGAATGTGTCTTATTGTATCTGCATGAGTGCATCTTTTATAAAGGTGAGAGGAGGGGTAAAATGGGTTTCACATCCCTATCCACCACTAAGATTGTGTGATTCTATTGCTGGTATAATATGCCTCTTTCTACCAACAGCCTTTGGGAATTTGATAATCTTTAATTTCTTAAGACCTACTGCACAATGGAAATGCATGTTGAATTTCTGCTACAATAAGCACAGGTCTACCATGGGAACCATATGGTAGGGATAGGGTGGCACAAAGTCTCGATCAACCCACCAGATAACAAACTTTCCCATATTCTTGAATCCTCCCTTGATAGATAAGGTGAGGAGAAAGGAAGCACTGGCCAACATCTATTACAGGCCAGCAAAAGACCCAGAAGAAAATAACTAGGGAAAAGCCACCATTTGACAGTCTAGAAAATTCATAAATGCATTCAAATACACTACTGTATATATGTGTGTGTGAGTGCATGGGTTTAGGTTTAACAAATGGACTCTATGATTTATTTCATTTACATAACATTCTTCAAATAACAAAATTGTAATGATGGAGAACGGATTAGTAGTTACTAAGAGGTAGGGGTTGGGGGTGCAGGGACTAAGGGAAGAAGGTGGCTATGATTATTAAAGGATCCTTGTGGTGATGAGGCTGTTCTTTATCTTAAACATAGCAGTAACCACATGGATATACACATATGATAAAATTGCATAGAACAAAATATACAGAGACAAGAATGAATATCTTTAAAACTGATGAAATCTGAGTAAGACCAATCGATTATATCAATGTCAATTTCCTGGTTGTGATATCATACTGTACTTGCGCAAGAGTTATCATTGGGGAAAACTGGAGGAAGGATAGACAGAATTTCTCTGTATCGTTTCTTTCAAATTTGTCTGAAACTACAATGATCTCAACTCAAAAGCATTTTTTAAGCGGTCTATCCCTGGCCCAAGCACCCCACCACCCCCACCAAAAAAAAAAAAAACAATGATGGTCTACCCTCAAGCACCCTGGCTCTTCCCCCTGAAGTGGGGAGTGGAGGGTTGTTTTGACCTGGAAGCCGCATCAACCTCACTTTAAAAATGGAAGTGATGGGGCTTGGAGAACTTAAATGAATTCCCGAGTTCATAAAGTCATAGAGAAATCTAATGTTTGCATCAACAACATCTAAATCACAGTCCATCTTGTCTTGCTATACTGTGATTTTCATATTCCTAATTCAATTGCTTAAATTCACTTAAGATAACAAAGGTTTCGAACTCAGGAGAATTTCATGAAATTGCAGAACCAAAATTGGTTACAGAAGAAGAAAAAGGAAGTAAAGCTTGGGGGAAGAAGCGTAGCTCACATGGCCTTTTTCCCTTGGGGAAAGGAGACCTGATGCATCTAGTGTATATTATAATGTAGGAATATAGAGGAGAAAGCTGGCTTCAAGGCTTTCATTGAGGACAGACCAAATCCCACCTGACCAATTTCCTTCTGCAGTGAAAATAAGAAAAAAGTTGGCTTTCAGAGGCACAGGTCTTGTGAAGATCTCTCAGAAAACCATGGCCAAATTAAGACAGGAACTGTATAAAAAGAAGAGATATGAATCAATGCATCTAAGATTTATTCACCAGCAAACGCCAGAGCACTGGCAGTGTTCACACGAGCTATCACTTCTTAATTGCATTCAAAAGTGGATGGGTCAGAAACAGGGAGCTGTTTGTCAGCCTTATTACCTGTTCTAGGCAGCTATTGTGTTAGTCTCTCAGGGAGCCCAGTGGTTTATATGAAGTGTGGGAGATACAGAAAATACCTGCAGCTCAACTGTAATTCCAGAGATAAATGACTCAAGGGATGCAAACTCTCCAAGTTCTTGCCTGGGCTTAACAAGAAAATGGGGAGAAAATCACCAAATTATGTCTAGACTCATGTGCAGATCTAAAATAATAGAAAAAATAATGCAGTGATGTTGGTTATTTTGAATTAACATAGGTCCTTTTGTCCCCAAGAAATTTTATGCATTTTGAAATTCCAGATTAGACCTCATGGAGCAAAAGGATCATGATGTAAGAGAAGGTAAAATATTTCTCCTGTGGTGGATAAGGAACAACAGGATTAACTAGCTTACAGTTGCTCGTAAAACAGAGTTTGAGAAAATTTTTTGGTCTGGGTTTCTAAGGCCACCATCTAATCACTCTTTTTGAGTAGAAGTTTAATTGGTTGGCAACTCAGTTTTGTTAGTCAGTTCAAATCCAGACAGAGCAGATAAGCTGTTCAAATGTACTATGCAACTGCTGAGCTGACAAAGGAAATACAGAACAGATTCCTATGGACATTTATTTTTTCCCTTTCAGGAATCCTTTTATTTTCCCATAATTGTATCTGATGGGAAGCAATACAAAAGTAAATGGAGAAGAAGCCAATCTGAATCCTTGCTTGTAGCTCTGCTGTTTATTGACTCATAGGCAACCTGCCCCAAGACAAAGATATACGGAGAAATTATCCTATCTTCCTCAGGAGAAAACAAAAATGGTCCAGGGATTTATGATGCCCTGCTATTGAAGTTTAGAAAGACTATGTAAAGTCGTGCAATCATTGTTGAATCACTGAGGAAGAAGTTAGACAATTATATGCATTTCATTGAGAATTCAACTGTCACTTCGTCATATTTTTATTTGTCTTTGAATATGACAAACTTAATGGACAGAACCTGATTGGTCAAGATGGTGGAGTAAGACAGGCCAGAGTGCTGTTCACCCCCAGAATCTCTGAATGGCTAGCAAAGACAGACAGTCATTTTCTTCAAAACTCTGGAAAACAGCTAAAGGGCTGCCCAACCAGGAAAATGCCAAACCAAGAAAATGCAACTTTGAAAATGGTAGGCAGGGGAAATTGTGGGAAGATAAACTACAAAATTCCAGGAATCAGTTCCTCTACCAGAACAACTATTAAATGGGTAGAACTGTCTAAATCAGCTGTTTGAAACTCTGAAGTCCAGTAGAACACCGTATACCACCCAGGGAACAGCTGGAGGAAGAGAACAATAAATTACGGCAAACATTAGTAAATAACTCTCCATATGGCAGGTACCATCACCCATCTCCCACTCTTGCAGGAAGCAGTACTGGGCTCCAGTCCTAGGGTAGCTTGTTGGTGAGTGAGAAGGCTATAAAAATCCAGTTCCCTGAGATACATGGCGAGAGGGAGAGCAGATCACTGAGGACTGCTTTTGAGTAGCTACTTTGCATCTCTGGGGGCCTGGCTCTGAGGGCAACAATTGTCCCAATTCATCCTGGACAAAGGACAAAAGTAACGGCAGAGACTTAATGTCAGTATGTTTCCTCAGAGCTGCAGAGCACAGTTGAAAGACTGGATTTGCAGGGCAGGTGCTTAGTCAAGAATATTCTTAAGTCAAGAGTTAGGAATCCTTGGAAGAAGCTCTCAGTGCCCTATTTACCCTTTCCTCAATCCCTCCTGGGCAGTTTGAAGCCACCCAGCACTCACTTGGTGGGTCCCTGGCCTTGTTCCAGACTTGGGAAATTCCTCTCCGGTATGGGCACTCTCTAAGAATTTGCAGATAAAAAGCAGCCTGAGACAATAAAAGCCATAGAAGAAACAATTGAGGCACACAGCTTGGGGCAAAGGCTTACTTGTTTATGTCCTGCAGAGGAATATCTAGGTGAGGGAGAAGCTCTGTTTTCTGGGAAGTAGAGGGGGCATTCAAGCTCCTGTAAACAGGGGAATTCCTAAGACCACCAGTAGGCACAAACCCAGGACAAGATACAAGCTCAGAAATGACAGACAGGACCCTGGACTTAGCAGTCACCTCAGGCTGGCCTTCCTGATAAGAGGGTGAACTCTTAAAGTGAGCATCAATCAACACAAAGCCAAATTGCAAAGATGGTGAAAGGTGTTTTTGCTTGGTTTTGTTAGCTCCTGACACTCAAGAAGATTTCTGTCATATCATCAGCTGATTACAAACTTAAGAAACAGACATCTCAGAAAATAAATCTCAGAGTTAACAGTCTAAAATATTAAAATGTACAATGTGAAAAAAGTATTACAAGATAAAGAAACAGGAAATGATGACCCTACTAAAGAAAGAGGGAGAAAATCAAGAAAACGACAACAAAGAAGACCAAGCTGAGGACATAGCAAACAAATACTTAAAAAGTTAGCTTCAGTATGTTCAAGGAGATAAAGGAAAATACAGATAGCAAATGAAAGGATAGCAGAAAAACAATGAATGAACTATAAGAGAATCTCAATAAAGAGGTAGAAATTTTTAAAAGGAACCAAATAATTGTAAATTAAAGATCACAATAACTGAAAAATTCCCAGGAGGATTTCAATAGCAGACTGGAACTAGCAGAAGAAAGAATCAGTGAACTCAAGCACAAGACAATTGAAATGAGTAAGGCTGGAGGCAGGAAGGAAAAAAAATTATAAAAAGTGAAAATTGCCTAAGATACATCAGAGACACCAACAAGCAAACTAATATAAGCATATGGGAGTACCAGAAGGAGAAGAGAGAAAAAAGCAGAAGGAATATTCAAAGAAATATTGACAGAAAGTTTCACAACCTTGGCACAAAGACATGAATATGTATATACAAGAAACTCAGAGAACACCAAAAAAAGATAAACTTGATGAAAAGATACTCTGTCACATACTAACCAAACTGTTGAATACAAAAAAAAAAAACAATAAAAATATTCTGAAAGCTGCAAGAGTAAAGCATTATGTTACATACAGAGAAAATTCTCTAGTGAATATAGATGCAAAAATCCTTAACAAATACCAGCAAACCGAATCCAACAGCATATTAAAAGAATTACATACCATGACCAAGTGGATTTGATCATGGTATGCAAGGATGGCTCAACAAAAGAAAATCAATTAATGCAATTGACATTAACAATTCATAGGGGGGAAAAAACACATAATCATCTCAATTGATGCAAAAAAAGTGTTTGACAAAGCCCAGCACCTTTTCTTCATAAAAAGACTTTGAAAGCTAGGAATAAAAGGAAATTTCCTCAACAAGATAAAGGGATTATATGAAAAATCCACAGCATACTCAGTGCTGAAAGATGGAAAGCTTTCCCTGTAAGATCAGGTACAAGGATGTCCCCTATCACCACCATTATTCAATGCTGTGTTAGAAGTTCTCGCTAGATCAATTAGCCCAGAAAAAGAAATAAAAAGCATCCAAATTGGAAAGGAAGGAATAAAACTTTCACTATTTGCAGATAACATGATCTTACATAGAGAAAATACTGAAAATTTTAAAGCAAAGATAGCAGAGTTAATAAATGAGTTCAGCAATGTGGCAGGACACAAGATCAACACACAAAAACCATTAGTGTTTCTACACACTAGCAATGAGCTAGAGGAAACCAATAAAAAATCCCATTTACAATAGCAACTAACCAAATCAAATATCTAGGACTGAATTTCACTAAGGAGGTTGTTTTAATTTGCTAAAGCTGCTGAAATGCAGATACCACAGAATGGGTTTGTTTTTACAATGGGAACTTACTAGTTGACAACCTTACAATTCTGAGGCCATGAGAATAACCAAATCCTGGCATCAGAACTGGATCCTTCTTCCTGAAGATAGGTTGTTGGTGGTCCAGAACTCCTTTGTCACATGGCAAGGCATATGGCAGCATCTCCTGGTCTCTTCCTTCTCTTCCAGGTTTTGTTACTTCCAGCTTCGGGATTCAGTGGCTTTCTCTCTGTTTCTGTGGCTTTGTCTCTTAGCTTCTGTATCTTTCTTTCTGAATGTCATCCTCTTTTATAGGACTTTAGTAAGAGAATAAACACCTACCTGGGGCATACCTTAACTGAAATAACCTAATCAAAAGTACCCACACACAATAATTTTACATCCACAGGAATGGATTAGCTTTAAGAAAATCATCTTCTGAGGTCCATTCAGCTTTGAACCACCATAGATAAAAAGGGCTTGTACACAGAAAACTACAAAACATTACTCAAAGACATTAAAAAGACCTAAGAAAACAGAAGGATATTCTGTGCTCCTGAACTGGAAGACAAAATATAGTAATGATGCTAAATTGTATCCAAACTGATTTAAAGATTCAGCACAATCTTAATCTAAATTCCAACAACCTACCTTGCAGAAATGGAAACTCAAATTTATTTGGAAGAATAAGGGACCTTGAATAGCCAAAAACATCTTGAGAAAAAAGAATGAAGTTGGAGGATTCACACTTCCTGACTTCAAATCATATTAAAGGCTAGGGGCACAAAGATAGATATATTGATCAATGGGAGTCAAATTGTGAGTTCAGAGACATGTAGGACATCTACGGTTAATTGATTTTTTACAAGACTGTCAAATTCACTCAGTGGGAAGAACAGCCTCTTCAACAAATGGTGCTCTGAGAACTGGATATCCATATTCAAAGAATGAAAAAAAGACTCTTTTCTCAAACCTTATACAAAAATTAACTCAGGATGGTTGTGCTAGTTTGAAATGATGTATGTACCCTTGAAAAGCCATGCTTTAATTCTAATCCTATTTTGTAAAGGCAGCTGTTTCTTCTAACCCCAATTCAGTATTGTATGTTTGAAACAGTAATTAGATCATCCCCCTGGAGATGTGATTTAATCAAGAGTGATTGTTAAGGTGGATTAGATGGAGGCATGTCTCCCCATTTGGGTGGGTCTTGATTAGTTTACTGGAATCCTATAAAAGAGAACAACGAGAAAAAGCCAGATTCAGAGAGAGCAGAGAAGAATGACATAGCCACAAGAAGCAGAGAGTCCATTAACCAGTGATCTTCAGAGATGAAGAAGGAAAACACCTACTGGGGAGCTTCATGAAACAGGAAGCCAGGAGAGAAAGCTAGCAGATGATGCCATGTTCACCATGTGCCCTTCCAGATGAGAGAGAGAGAAGCCCTGACTGTGTTTGCCATGTCCCTTCTCACTTGAGAGTGAAACCCTGAACTTCGTTGCCTTCTTGAAGCAAGGTATCTTTCCATGGATGCCTTTGATTGGACCTTTCTATAGACTTGCTTTAATTGGGACATTGTTGAGCCTTAGAACTGTAAACTAGCAACTTATTAAATTCCCCTTTTTTTAAGCCATTCTGTTTCTGGTATATTGCACTCCGGCAGCTAACAAACTAGAACAATGGTAAAAGACATAAATATAAAAGCCAAGACCATAAAAATCCTGGACAAAAATGTAGGAAAGCATCTTGCGATAGTGGTGGTGGTTTCTATATAAGTATAACTTTGCACACAAAGCACAAGCAATAGAAGAAAAAATAGGCAAATGAGATATCCTCAAAATTAAATACTTTTGTGCTTCAAAGGACTTTGTAGTGTAAGTGAAAAGACAACCTACTCAATGGGGGAAAATATTTGAAAACCGCATATCTATTAAGTGTTTAATATCCAGATATATGAAGTAATCTACACCTCAACAATAAAAAGACAAAAAATGAAAATGGGCAAAAGACTTGAGTACACATTTTTCCAAAGAGAAAATACAAATGGCTAAAAAGCACATGAAACATTGCTCAACATTACTAGCTATTATGGAATTGCAAATCAAAACCACAATGAGATATCATTTCATACCTTTAAGGATGGCCACTAACAAAAAAAGCAGATAAGTACAAATGTTGGAGAAAACGTAGAGTAATAGGAATGTTTACTTACTGCTGGTGGGGATGTACAACAGTGCAGCCGCTATGGAAGACAGTGTGGCAATTCCTCAAGGAACTAAATATAGAATTGCCATATGATCTGGCAATCCAGCTACCAGGTATATATTCAGAAAAATTGAAAACAGGTTTGTGAACAGACATTTCTACACTCTGATGGTTAGGGTCTGGTGTCAAATTGGCCAGATGATGTGCCCGTTTGTCTGGTCAGGCAAGCACTGGCCTGACCATAGCTACAAGGATATTTCATGGCTGGTTGATAAATTGGAAGGTTAGTGTTCTAGTTGGCTAAAACTGTCAGAATGCAACCCACAAGAGATGGATTGGCTTTTAATAAGGGGATTTATTTAGCAATAAATTTATAGTTCTTCAGAGGAAAGGCTAGCTGGCTTTCCCCTGGCTCTCTCTGTCAAATGGGAAGGTACACAGTGAATGTCTGCTTGGTTTCCTTCCTGGCTTCTGGGTTCAAATGACTTTCAATAGGGTGATTTCTTTCTGCATCTCCAAATGTCTGTGTCTGAGCTCTGAGTGCTGAGATGAAGTATGCTGAGCTGCTGAGCTCTCTTCTGACTTCTCTCTTTTAAGCATCTAGCTAATTAAATGAAATATCACTCTTTGCAGAAGGCACTCCAGCTAACCAATGGCATATGTAATCAGTCATAGCTGAATTTCACATGCTGATGATTTAAGTCCACAGCAACAGAATGGGGCATGATCACCTGGCCAAGTTGACACCTGAACCTAACTATCACAGCTGTTTATTAAATCATTAGTCAGGTGATTGCAGCTGTGGCTGATTATATCTACACTCAACTAAGGGTGTGTCTCTTGCAAATGAGATCATTCAGTCAGTAATAGACTATTACAGAAGAAGAGACATTTTTTCACTATTTCTTCACCCAGCAAACCTCTCCCATGAAGTTGAGATACTTCATCAGAGCTGCCAGCTTCACAGTCTGCCCTACAAATTTTGGACTCTTCCATTCACACAACTGCATGAGACACCTTTATAAATCTCATATTTACAGAAATCTTGTGTTGGTTCTGTTTCTCTAGAGAACTCTAATTAATATAGCTTGGTACCAGGAGTGGTTCTTGAGAACAGACATTTCCACACTTAGAATCTTAAAAATAGATTTTTACAATTGGTTTCCAATTCTGGTTAGACTCAAAAGCACTAATGACTCTGCTTCCAATAATCAAGGAAGCATTGAGAGTCCATGAGGTGGGTTGGAATAAGAGATATGCAAAAGAGTACCATTTGACTTTGCTAATCATATGCTTATATGAGTCAAGGCTCTGGGTGAGAGTGTTTTTTACACCTTTATGGAGTTTTGTGGAATTAAGAAGTATAATGATGTTGGCTGGTTGTTGTTAGATATACTGGATACAGTTATGAGGGAAAGGAGTGAGCTAAAGGCTTCAAATTTGCAACTTAAGCACAATGCAAAAGATGCAAAAGTATCCATGTGTGCCCTGGAAGAAAATTTTATTTCCTATCATTGCAGACTTGATATCTCTGAAAACTAGACATAGAACCTCATTGGGCAAGTAGCAGATTTACAACATAAACTAAAATTGCAACCTTACAGAGTGTTTGCTGTTAATTAAGGTCTTTTATTGGAAAAGAATGGATCCTGAAAATTGGGATGGTAAAATATAGCTCAATAATGATGGCAGCGGGGAAATGGAATCCCTGGAATGAGCTGAGACTTTGCTAGATAGAACTGTTTTGGGCTGCCCTAAGGAAATAGTTTCCCAACCTCCAGCCTGCCTTGAGGAAACAGCTGCCCAGCCTCCAGTTTACCCAGAAGAGTCTGCCATCCAGTCTCCACCCAAAGAGATTAACCCTTCAGTGCCTCTTAAAGCTGTAACCACTTCCCTTGGGGAAACAGCACTCACTCCTCTATCTGGAGTGACTAATCTTGTTTCACTAGATAAAACTGCAACAAAATGCCCTGAGGTAATTGGCTTGAAAGACACTTCTATTTCTTTTTAATGACCCACTTCCACCACCTCTCTTTTCTTTAAGTTCTACAACTAAAGTCCCAATGGGCCCTGAAAGGTGCTGTACAGAGTGTGACCCATGAGGAATTATGCTGTACTCCAAAAGAACTGCCTGAATTTTCCAATCTGTATAGACTGAAATCAGGGGAATAAATGTGGGAATGAACATTAATGGTGTGGGATAAAGTCAAATCAAACTGAATTTATCAATATGGGCCCACTAAGTAGAGATTCTGCATCCCAAGTTGTAACTCAAGGAATTAGGAAGTGCAATGACAGGTTGTTTGAATGGCTGGCTGAAACATGGATCAAAAAGGTGGTCAACATTACCTTAACAGAACTTCTCTGTTATAATATCAGTGAGGAGATCCACAGACTCAGATAATTGGGAATGTTAGAGTGGATTTATCATGGAAGACCAACTGACACACCCCAGAAATGTCCAAAGGGCACATCTTTTACCAGAACCTTGAGAAATAAATTTTTGAAACCAGCTCCATTATTCCTGAAGAGCTCTATAGTCGCCTTTATCTGTAGGTTAGATATTACTGTGGGAACTGCTGTGACTGAGCTGGAATCCTTGAACACAATGCAGATGGTCAGTTCCTGAGTTGGCAGAAGCCATGTGGTGGCAGTGAATCATTATAGACAAGGTAGGTGTGACCACCTTAATGGACAGCAGACTCAAAGCAGCAGTCAAAATAATCTAATTCACAAAGACTTGTGGCATTCACTAGTAGATCATGGGATACATAGAAGCAAAATAGATGGGCAGTCTGTGAAATTCTTGCTTGAATTGTACAAGCAGAAGAATTGTAGGTCAAGTGAACAGATGTCTAACTTGAATTACAAAAGTAGATAGTCATCTCACTTGCCATGCCAGAGACCCAGGTTTGATACCCGGTGCCTGCCCATGCAAAAAAAAAAAAAAAAAACAGATGGTCATGCCCCTTTACTCAGTTCTCAGACTTGAGACAGTTTACAGACCCAGAGTGCCTTAAATAAGGGGAAGGCCAGGTACTTTTGGGGAAGGACCTTTTTACACCACCCAAAATTTACACTGTTAACCTTCTTCCAAGCCTTCCCCAAGGAGACCTACAGCCTTTTACCAGGTGATTGTGTATTGGGGAAAAGGAAATGATAATATATTTCAAGGGTAATTAGACACTGGCTCAGAAGTGACAGTAATTCCAGGAGACCCAAAACATCACTCTGGTCCATTAGTCAGAGTAAGGGCTTATGGAGATCAGGTGATTGATGGAATTTTAGTTGAGGTCCATTTCACAGTGGCTCCAATGGGTCCCCAGACCCATTCTGTGGTCATTTTCACAGTTTCAGAATGCATAATTAGAATCAACATACTCCACAACTTGGCAGAAGCCCCACATTGGTTTTCTGACTCATGGGTTGAGGACTATTATGGTAGGAAAGGCCAGGTGGAAGTCACTAGAACTGCCCCTACATAGCAAAATAATGAATAAGAAACAATACAGTGTTCCTGGACAGTTGCAGAGATTAGTGTCACTCTTAAGGACTTGAAGGATGCAGGGGTGGTGATTTATAACACATCCTCATTCAACTTTCCTATTTGGCCTGTGCAGAAAGCAGATGGGTCTTGGAGGATAAAAGTAGATTATCATAAACTTAACCAGGTGGTGACTCCAATTTCAGCTTCTGTTCCAGATGTGGTATCATTGCTTGAACAAATCAACACATCACCCGGTACCTGGCGTGCAGCTATTCATCTGGCAAATAGTTGTCAATAGCTGTCAGTAGAGACCAAAAAGTTTGTAATCAGCTGGCAAGGCCAGCAGTACACCTTCACTGTCATGCCTCAAGAGTATATCAACTCTTTAGCCTTTTGTTATAATCCCTCCCACAGGACATCACATGAACAGATGACATCATGTTGATTGAACCTAGTGAGCAAAAAGCAAAAACTACTCTAGACTTATGGTTAAGGCATTTACACATCAGGGGGTGGGAGATAAATCCAACAAAAATACAGGGGCCTTCCACCTCAGTGAAATTTCTAAGTTTCCAGTCGTATGGTGAATGTCAAGATAAGCCCTTCTAATGTGAAGAAAAAGCTGTTTCATCTGGCCCCTCCTATGACCAAAAATGAGGCATAATGCCATTGGCCTGTTTGGATTTTGGAGACAACATATTCCTCCTTTTGGTATGCTAATGTGACTCATTTAGAAAGTGACCAGAAAAGCTGCTAGCTTTGTTTGAGGACTGGAAAAATAGAGGCTTTGTGACGAGTTCAGGTTGTTGTGAAAACTCCTCTGCAGAATGATCCAGCAAATCCAATGGTGCTGGAAGTGTCAGTGGCAAATAAAGATGCTGTCTGCTGCCTTTGGCAGGCCACTATAGGAGAATCACAATACAGACACAGGATTTTGGATTAAAGTCTTACCATCCACTGCAGATAACTATTCTTCTTTTGAGAAACAGCTTTTGGTCTGCTACTGGGCCTTAGTAAATACTGAATGTTTAACCATGGACCACCAAGTGAACAGGATACCTGAGTTGCTTATCATGAGCTGGGTGATGTCTGACACACCAAGTCATGAAGTTGGGCATGCACAGCAGCACTCTGTTATAAAATGGAAATGGTACATAAGAGATAGGGCTCAAATAGGTCTTGAAGGCACAAGTAAGTTACATGAAGAAGTGGCCCAAATGCCCATGGCCTCCACTCCTGCTTCATTACCTTCTCTTTCCAAGACCAGAGCCATAGCCACTTGGAGAGTTACTTACAATCAACTGACTGAGGTAGAGAAAACTTGGACCTGGTTTACGGATGGTTCTGCACAATACAAAGTACCACCCAGAAGTGGACAGCTTCAACATTATAACCCCTTTCTGGGGTGTCCTTAAAGAACAATGGTGAGGGGAAGTACTCCCAGTGGGTAGTAATTCAAGCAGTGCATCTACTTGTTCATTTTACTTAGAAGGAAAACTGACCAGAGGTGCATTTGTATGCAGACTCATGGGCTGTTGTTAAGGGTTTGGCTGGATGGTCAGGGACTTAGAAGGAGTATAATTGGAAAATTTGTGATACAAAGGTCTGGGGAACAGGTATGTGGATAGACCTTTCTGAGTGGGCAAAAAACATGAAGGTGTTTGTGTCCCATGGGAATTCTCACCAGAGGGTGACTTCAGCAGAGGAAGGTTTTAATAATCAAATGGGTAAGATGACCCATCCTGTGGATACAAGTCATCCTCTTTCTTCAGTCACTTCTGCCATTGCCCAATGGACTCATGAGAAAAGTGGGCATAGGAAAGGGATGGAGGTTTTGCTTGGGCTCAGCAGCATGGACTTCCACTCACCATGGTAGACCTGGCTATGGCCACTGCTGAGTGCCCACTCTGCCAGCAGCAGAGATCCACATTCAGACCCCAATGTGGCACCATTCCCCAAGGTGATCATTTTGCTACATGGTGGCAGGTTGATTACACTGGACCACTTCCAACATGGAAGGGGCAGTGATTTGTTCTACCTGGAATGAGCACAGACTCTGGATATGGGTTTGCCTTCCCTGCATGCAATGCTTTCACAGAAACTACCATCCATGAACTTACAGAATGCTTTATCCACCATCACGGTATTCCACACAGCATTGCTTTTGATCAAAGAACTCACTTCATGGCAAAAGAAGTGTAGAAATGGGTACATGTTCATGGAATTCTCTGGTCTTACCCTGTTTCCCATCATGCAGAGGCAGCTGGGTTGATAAAATGGTGGAATGGCTTTTTGAAGACCCAATGACAGTGCCAACTAAGTGGTAGAACCTTGTAGGGCTGTGGCAATGTTCCCCAGGAGGCTGTGTGGGCTCTGAATCAGCATTCACTGCATGGTGTTCTTCGTCCCATAGCCAGGATTCACAGGTCCAAGAATCAAGGGAGAAGCACCACTCACTATCACCCCCAGTGATCTGTTAGGAAAATTTTTGCTTTCTGTCCATAAAAAATTAAGCTCTGCTGGTCTACAGGTCTTAGTTCCAAAAGCAGGAGTGCTCCTACCAGGTGACACAACAATGATCCTATTGAACTGGAAACTAAGACTGCCATCTGGCCACTTCGGGCTTCTCATATCACTGAATCAATAGACATGAAAGGGGATTACTGTCTGGAGTGATTGATACTAACTATTAAGGGGAAATAGGACACAATGGAGGTAAAGAAGAGTTTTCCTGGAATACAGGAGATCCCCTAGGGCATCTCTGAGTACTACAGTGCCCTATGATTGAAGTCAATGGAAAATGTAACAACCCAATCCAGGTAGGACTCTCAATGGCCCAGAAACTTCAGGAATGAAGGTTTGGGCCCCACCTGACAAAGAACCATGGCAAACTGAAGTGCTTCCTGAGGGCAAAAGGAACATAAAATGGGTAGAAGAAGGTAGTGATAAATATGAACTATGACCACATGACCAGTTACAGCAATGAGGATTGTAATGGTATGAATATCTCCTCCCTCTTTTGTTAGGAATATGTTTGTATTTCTACATAAGAAAATATCTTGTCTTCCTCTTATCATATGCCATAAATTGTAGTGTTCATGTTATAATAGTCAAGTTATTGGATATGAAGTTTAAGAGTGAATGTTGCATCAGGGTTTGCACCCTATTCTAGAAAGATGCAGTGCATTCTAGTTGTCTGCAGGACAGTTGAGTATTGTTAGGTGAAATATATGTCTGTTAGTGTGCCCTATTTGGAAATTAAGTGTGTTTCAAAGTGATGTGTATACTGCCAAGTTGAGACGGTGTGGACTGTGATGGTTTGGTTTTAGTGTCAGCATGGCCATGTGATGTGCCCAGTGGTCTAGCCAGGCAAGCACTTGCCTGACCATTGCTTTAAGAATATTTCATGGCTGTCTGATAGAAATTGGAAGGCTGGTTTATTAAATCATCAGTCAGTTTATGGCATCTGAGACTGATTACATCCGCAATCAACAAAGGGCATGCCTCCCACAAATGAGATGACCCAACCAGTTGAAGGCTATCAAAGAAGAAGGGAGACTTTTTCACTGCTTCTTCAGTGAGCTAGTCTCCTCTGTGTAGTTCATCAAGATCCTTCATCAGAGCTGCCAGCTTCATAGGCTGCTGTATGGATTTTGGATTCTTCCTTTCCCATCTTTGTGTGAGACACCTTTATAAATCTTGTATTTACAGATATCTCCTGTTTGTTCTGTTTCTCTAGAGAACCCTAACTAATACATACATTGATGTTCATACCAGCATTATTCACAATTGCCAAAAGATGGAAGCAACCCAAGTGTCCACCAACAGATAAATGGATCAACAATATGTGGTATATACATACAATGCAATATTACACAGCTGTAAGACAGAATGAAGTCCGGATGCATTTTTCGACACGGATGAAGCCTGAGGACATTTTGCCAAGTGAAATAAGCCAGACACAAAAGGACAAATTTATATAGTCTCACTAAGATGAATTGATAATACTGAGCAAATTCTTGGAGATTGTAGGTTACCAGGAGATAAAAATGAGCTTAGAGAATGAGGAGCTGATCATTAATTTGTACAGAATTTTTAATTAATTGATTGTGAATGGAAAAGGATAGAGGTGGTGGTAACACATTACTCTAAGTTTAATTACAAGGGCTCAATTATGGGCATGGTTATAGTTGAAAGAGAAATTTAGGGTGGTCTATATCACTAAAAGGAAAGCTGGAGGATAAAACATAGGACTGTATGACATTGTTTGCCCTGTTGTATTTGATGACTGTGCTTAATTGTACAAATATAAGAATGTTCCTGCATGACCTAGAACCAATGCATATCACTATTACAAAGCATTAGAATAGGGTGGTATAGAAGAAAAAATATACCTAATGCAAACTATGGTCTATAGTTAACAGCAATATTGTAATATTTTTTCATAAATTATTACAAAGTACTATATCAATACTATGTGTCAATAATACCCGAGTAAAAGGGTGTGGGATTTTTCTTTTGGCAGCAATGAGAATGTAGTCAAATTGATTGCGTAATGAATCCACAACTCTGTGACTATACTGAGAGCCATTGATTGTACACTTTGGATTGATTATATAGTTGTGAATAAAAATGTTTTTAGGGTGATACGGCCATGGCTCAGTGGCAGAGTTCTCGCTTGCCACGCCAGAGCCCGAGTTCAATTCCGGGTGCCCGTACATGCAAAAATTTAAAAATAAGTTTTTAAAAATAAAAGATTAATAAAGCCTTGAAAAATAAACCTTTAACTTCTTACTTAAAGCAAATGAAATCCTAACAAATTCACAACAGTTTATATTTATTTTTTTAAAAGTGAACAAGTTCTGTAATCAGAAACTTTTTTTCAGTTTACCTTGGACTCTTTTTTTTTATTCTACTTGCCTGCAAATTTTTGTTCTAAAATGCATGCTCATATTTCATAGTCTTTTGTTCATTATCATGTCCTATGTATGCAATAAAAATGTATAAAAACAGAATGGTACTACACACACCATGAACTCCGATGTAAACTATGGATTATAGTTGATGGTATAATGATAATATGCTTTCATCTATTGTAACATAGTCACCACACTAATAATGCTAGTTGGTCCTAATAGATAGGCATATGGGAACTCTGTATTTTCTGCATGGTTTTTATGTAAACCTACAACACCTCTCATAAAAAATTATATTAGAAAATATTAATAGACATAGGAATTATCTGGGGATCTTGTCGTAGTATAGCATTTTTATTTAGATGGGATGGGATGGGCCCTGAAAGTGTGTATTTCTAATAAAATCCTGGACGTTCCTGTGCCACTGATTCTTGGACCACGCTTTGCCAACCAAGGGTCTAGTACAAGGTGTCAGGGATACAATTTGAAAACATAGTCACTGGGAGAAGGCAGGGCAAGATGGTGGCCTAGTGGGCTGTGGGATTTAGTTTGTCCTCTAGAGCACATAGTAAATAACCAGGAACTGTACAGAATAACTGCTGGGGGGACATCACACACATCGTTCACCAGTCTGGAATGGGTGAACAGCTGAAATCCCACCCAGAATTTTAAGCCTCCCAAGCTTCAGAGGCCACTGCCCCTTCCCATTGGGCATGGCAGGCTGGGTTCCCTAAGGGGAAAGGAGCAAGGAATTAGCTCAACCACCAGATTTTATCAGTTTGTCCAAGTTAGTGTGATGCCCCAAAATAACTGAGTAATTTTTGTTAATAAAAAAGTATTTGCAAAGTCCCCTTGGAGGACTGGGGAGAAAGAGGAAACATTCAACTTCCACATTTAGAGAATTCCTGGTATTCTCACAAACAGTGGGGACAATCAAATCAGTAGACTGAGCCCTTGATCTTGGGGTTTGCCCCTATGAAATTTATTCCTGCAAAGGATAAGCTAAGCCTACTTAAAATTATGCCTAAGAGTTACCCCCAGAGAACCTCTTTTGTTGCTCAAAGGTGCCCCTTTCTCTAAGCCAATTCAGCAGGTGAACTCACTGCCCTCCCCCCTACATAGGATATAAGTTCCAGGGGTGTAAATCTCCATGGCAACATGAGACAGAACTCCCAGACTGAGCTGGGACCCAGCATCACGGGATTGAGAAAGTCTTCTTGACCAAAAGGGGGAAGAGAGAAAGGAGAAAAGAAAATTTTGAGTGGCTGAGAGATTTTGCACAGAGTCAAGAAATTATCCTGAAAGTTATTCTTACATATTATATAGATATCCTTTTTTGGTTTATGGTGTATTAGAGTGGCTGGGGGGAAGCCTGAAACTGTTAAACCGTGTTCCAGTAGCCTTGATTCTTGAAGACAATTGTATAAATACATAACTTTTACAATGTAACTATGTGATTGTGAAAACCTTGTGTCTGATGCCCCTTTTATCCAGGGTATGGACAGATGAAGAAAAAGTGAATAAAAAATAAACAAATAGATAAGAGGCAAAATAAATTGAGTAGATGGACAATGATAAGGAAGTGTAAAGGATAGGGGATGTATGAAGTTTTTTTCTTTTTATTTATTTTCCTGGAATGATACAAATGTTCTAAAAATGATTATGATGAATACACAGTATTGTGGTGATATCATGATTGTGAGCCACCAATTGTATACTTTGAATGGATTGTGTGTGTGAAGATATCTCAATAAAAATATTTTTAAAAAAGAATGCAGTCACTGTCTACAAGAGGGCTATGTGAATGTGGTTCCTTTTTCAGCTACATTTTTTGGTTTCTGCAACCGTCATCGTGAAAATGAAACATATAGAAAAGCTGAACCTGTATGCCAACTAAAGTGGACTGTCGACATTTCACCATATTTTCTCATACTCTGCCACCATATATAAATGAATAAACCATATGAAGTTGCAACAGCATGCACTTCACCCATAAATACATTATCATGTGTCTCCTGAGAATAAGAGTGACTTCGATGAAATTATCACACTTAAGAGAGCAAGCAATAATTCCATAATGTTGACTGACAGGCAGTCTATTTTCAAATGTCCCCAGTGGTCTCCAAAATTCCTTTCACCCTTCCTTTTAAAAAAGAAGACCCAGTTAAGGCTCAGGTATTGATATAGAACACCCCCTCAACATTTTTGTTTTTATTACTTTTCCATGACATGGATTTTAAGAAAAACTCAGGCCAATTGTCATTGATTGTTTCCTCACGGTGTTATTTATTTTTGCCTTAAATAGAAAATTATGCCTCGATATTTGAGTGGATTTAGGTTAAACATTTTTTTACAAGTAAGTATACTTTCATGGCTGTTGTGTACTTGACATTGCATTACATCAAGAAGCTCATTAAGTCAGGTCACTTCATTTTAGCAGTGTTAACATCCTTCATCTTATTCAGGAAGAACTACCAGATCTTTCTAGTATAAAAGTGTTTTTCCTCTTTTGTAGTTTGGAAGCAGTAATTACTCTGCAAGGCATACTTTGGCCATTCCTGAATTCCAAACAGCATTTCATCTAATAGCTATAGCATCAATGGCTGATTCTTACCTAAATTAGTTAGTCAGCTATTTCACTGGAAATTGAAAAATGCATATATTCTAATTGTCATTCCTGCTATGTTAATTAGCTGGCACCTCTCTGTGATAAAAAACCCCCCTCTCCATTTCCATACTGCAACTCCCCATCCCACTACAATGGACTCACAATATTTTGCTCATTTAATGCATTGCAATCAATTATAATTTTATTCTTTTTGGTGCCAAATTGTCCCAAATTTATCCAAACTGAACGTTCTGTCCTTTAGACGTTCTCCCATTAGTCTTGGAGCACTTCCTTACTTCCAAGCTGTTCCACCTTCTTGTTCCCCAGTCTCAGACCTGGAATCAGCCAATTCTCCAAGGAGCCCTGACTGCTTTTAACGGAGAATGACTATCCAAATGTCATTCTTTCTAGGCATATTCAGTGGTAGAGCTTGAAATAGTTTCTATGTTTTTAAATTGCAAGTTCATATTAGCATTTCTAATTTGAATTTAAGTTTCAGGAATTTTTTAGTTTTTACATTTTTTCTTTATTCTCTCATAAAAAAAAGCATTAGTATACTTATTTGTTTTATTCTAAAATATAGAGAAAAAATGGTTTTCCAAAAGTATCAATGTTACTGCTGACAATAAACTGCTGAGTGATGTTTTTATGATTTCTTTGCAGTCCTTTATTACCTCAAAATGTATTCCATGAAAGATGTACTAAGTAGAAGGTTCTGAAGCTACTTGAAAGCATTCTTAACCCTCATTCTTTACCCTATCAGTTGATATCGATTTTTTTATTTACATTCAATTTTAGCTAAGTTTTTGAATATGTAGAATGTGCATGGTTCAAAAATCAAAAATGGATTCTCAGAGTGCTCTCAGCCCATTTCCAATCCCTCCACGATCTCCCATCCCTGATTTGTAACAATTTTCATTATTTTCTAGTTTATTCTTCCTTTGGTTCTTTGTAGGGAAAAATAAAGAGTCGATTTATATATTTATCCTTATTTTTCCTCCTACCTTTTCTAAGATAAAAGTCAGTATACTATGTACTCTGCTATACATCTTGATTTTTTCCCTTAATAACATATCCTACAAACAAAAACACATCAATTCATAGAGATCTTTTTAATTTCTGTCTTAGTAGTGCACAGCACCACATTTTGGCGATACAACAGAGTTGATTCAAACAGGCATCTCTAGATAGACATTTGGATTGTTTCCAACCTTTTGCTATTGCAAATAATGCACAGTGAATAACTTTGTCCATATAGTCTTTATGTTTATTGAGGAGTATCCTCAGGACAGACTCAAACTCCAAATCAAAGAAAAAATACATATACAATTTTAGAGATTATGCCAAATTTCTCACTTTAGGAGTTGTGCCTTCTGGGATTACCACTTTCCATGTACGAACACCTATTTCTCCAGTCTTTCCAACATACAGTTTTGCAAGTGTTTACATTTTTTTCAGTATGATAGGTTGAGGAATGGTATTTCAATGTAAATTTTTATTTATATTACCTATATGACTGAGGTTAAGGTCTTTTCACGTTTAGTGTTGTTGTTCTATTTCTCTGTAAACTGGCTATTTATGGCTTTCATCTTTTTTTTTTCTATCATGCTTTTGGTCTTTTTTCTTCTACTCTTATATTAGCATCCGACAACATAGACTTTAAGGCAAGAAAGCATTCCTCTAAATAAAAGAAAGGTATTTCATAATGATGATAAGTCCATTTAACCTGGAAAATATAACATTCTAAATTTGCATTCAAATAATAATATAGCCCAAAAATAAGTACAGCAAGAATTTGACTGAAGTAGCAAATCCACAATTTGAGTGGCAGACTTTTTCACACTTCTCTGTAAATGACAGATTAAGAAGAAAAACATCATCAAGAATATAAAAGGTTTGCATGCTAGCATTAATAAACACAACCTGATTGACCTTTATAAAACACTGATTCCACACAACTGCAGAATGCACATTCTAACCAAATGAACACAAACTATTTATAAATTTTATCCTGTGTTGGGCATAAAACAAGTCTCCCAAATAAAATGTCTTCATTCGTTAAAAACAGAGTATGTTCACTGAATACAGTGTAATTAAGCTAGAGATCAATAATAAAATAACTATCAAACCCTCATATGCCATTTGGAAATAAAAAATGTATACCTCTAAGTAAGACAAGGGAAAAAAGACAATAAAAATTAGAAAAATATTTCAAGTTGAATGGTAATGAAAAAGTACATATAAAACTTATGAAATGTAGCTAAAGCTAACACTGTTTTCTTTACTTGAACATTTTGATGGCTATTTCATTGAAGTTAATTAGTGTTTTTTCATTATTAATGTGGTTGAACACATCTTCATGTATACTGGACATTTATGTATCCTCTTTAGTATAGAGACAATTCAAGTACTTTCCAATGTTCTACTGCATTTTCTTTCCTTTTATAGACTTTTAGGGGTTATTTATAGATCTGGACGCCTACATTTTGGATTGTGTTCCTGTTCTATTCATGACGTTCTTTTAGGAACAAAATTTCTTAAGTTCAACATGATCTACCTATTAATATGCTCCTCTTCAGTGATTTAACCTTCTAGAAATTATAAACATATGAAGCAGCATTAAAGAGTTATACTAACCAAAAAAAAAAAAATCAATTTAACACCAGGACCACTATGCTATATCATTTTATATCCATGTGATTGCCAACTTTCAATAAGTTTGCGAAGATACTCTTTTGTATTTTTTTTAATTTTAATATTTTCCCTTTTATTTATTAGGTCACTAAGCCAAATGGAATTGTTCATGTTTGTTTCAAGATAAGGGTCAAGTTGTGTTTCTTTTCTATTTGAATATCAAATTGTCTTCAAATTATCTTCAAATGCAACTTCAAATGCAACTTCAAATGCAACTTTAATCAAAATCTCAACATTTTTTACTGAAATTTGATGAGATGATTCCAAATTGTATATAGACAAATAAAGGACCAAGAATAGCCAAGATATTCTGAAAAAAAAACAGAGGGTGAATTTTTCCTTCCAGAAATTAGGGCTTTTATTGAAGCTATAGTAATTAAGACAGTGGGACATTGGCACAGGAAAAATTAACCACTGGAATAGAATAGAGAGCCCAGAAGTGGACCAAAATATGTTTTTAATATTAGTATATGGAAGAGGAATTATGCGACTTTAGTAGGGAAAGTAGAAAATGTTCAATAAAGACACCAGTCAAAATAGCAATCCAAGTACAAAAAAAGAATAACAAAAATAAAAAAAACAAAAAAAGGTAAACCATATGAAAGCAGACAACTTTGGATCCATTCACATCATTTACAAAAATCAACTCTAGATGGATTAAGTAAATAAATATCAAAAACAACACTTCAACCCCTTAGCTGAAAATATAGGTGTCTATTATTTAAAACTTTGAGAAAATAATTTGTCAAACAAGACTCAAAAAGCACTCACTGCAACTTTAACTATATTAAAATTAAGCATTTTTTTTAGCAAAGGACACTGTAAAGAAAGTGAATATACTAGTTAAAAATTAAGAAAAGATATTCACAATACATACAACTTACAAAGAGCTAAGTATGCATGAAGAGCTCCTACAAATGAATAAGGAAAGGACATATCCCTTATAGAAAATAGACAACTCACAAAAGAGGAAAAATTCAAAGGTAATTAGCATATTACAAAGTACTCAATATCATTACTGATCCCCAAGACCACATGATGATATATAATTTTATACCATTAGAAAGCTAGCTAAGACCAAGTTTGAAAAAAGATGTGAAGAGGGTAAATTGGTAGTATAAATTAGTCTGCTTTGAAAAAGTTTGGCATTATTTTCAAAAATTGAGCATGTACATATTCTATGACACAGAAATTCCATTCTGCGGTAAATATACCCCAGAGAAACACTTACAAATGTTTAAGAAAAACATGTTAAAATGTTCATAGTAGTGTTTTTTAGAAGAACAAAACCTTACAAGCAAGGCAAATATCCATCAGTAGGAAAGTTGGTAACTAAACATAATAAAATCATACAATGGGATATGTGGTAGTTAGAGTCAGTTGTCAACTTGGCCAGGTGAAGGCACTTAGTTCTGTTGCTGTGGCCATGAGCCAGTGGTATGTGAACCTCATCTGTTGCTGATTTACATCTGCAGTCAGCTAGGAGGTGTGCCTGCTGCAGTGAAGGACGTTTGACTTAATTGGCTGGTGCTTAAAGGAGAGAGGGCAACATAGCACAGTTAAGCAGCTTGGCATTCCTCATCTCAGCACTTGCAGCTCAGCCCAGGCCTTTGGAGATGCAGAAAGAAGTCACCCCAGGGAAAGTTGTTGGAACCCAGGGGCCTGGCGAGAAGGCCAGCAGAGACCACCCTGTGCCTTCCCACGTAAGAAAGGACCTCAGTGGAAAGTTAGCTGCCTTTCCTCTGAAGGACTAACAAAATAAATCCCCCTTTTTTTTTTTTTTTAAGCATGGGCGGGCACCAGGAATCGAACCTGGGTCCTCTGGCATCGCAAGCAAGCATTCCTGCCTGCTGAGCCACTGTGGCCTGCCCAATAAATCCCCTTTTATTAAAAGCCAATCTGTTTCTGGTGTGTTGCATTCTGGCAGCTAGCAAACTAGAACAGGATATCATGCAACATTTAAAATGAATGAGTTACAGTAATTTGCTCATTATTATGGATGAAATATTCACAATTTACTAATAAGCAAAAAAAACTCAAAAGATTCCATACATGATACACTCATTATAAAGTAGAAAACCGCTAGCCTACATGATATACTTGTTATAAAATGTAAACCACTAAAATAAAATTATATAATATTAAGTATACATATGGATGCAATAAAACTATATTAAAAGACAGAATGAAATGGGACTCAGGGTGATAGTTACCTCAAATTTAGGGAAGAATTGGGATAGAATAGAGTGGCCATATGGTTAGACAAAGATATTTCAGAGTCTTAGCTTCTGTTTTTTAATGTACTTTTATAAGTGCACTTTATATTAAATAAGTAAACAAATTAACAAATGCTAGATAATGGTGTGCCATAAGCCAAAAACAGTGATTATCCATTTCTGTGCACTGAAATCTAGAATAAACAAATTAACAAAAATAAAATAAAATAAGCTTTCAACTCATGAAAGCTAATAAAAAACAATAAATTCTAAAATCATAAAGGGAGATTAATAGAGATAAAAATAGACATTAATGAAATAAAATAATAGAAAATAAAATGAAAAGAGTAAAAAAACTATCAAGTCAAAAGGAAATCTTGTTCTTTGAAAAGATCGATAAACGGAGATGATCTTTTAGCGAGTATGTTCAAGAATATAAAAAGGAAGGATCAGGGCGGGCCGCGGTGGCTCAGCGGGCAAGAGTGCTTGCCTGCCGTGCCGGAGGACCCCGGTTCGATTCCCGGCCCCAGCCCATGTAAAAAACAAACAAACAAACAAAATATAATAAAACAAGAAAATGTTTAAAAATATTTCCCTTTCTTCCTCCCTTCCTTCCTTCCATCCTTCCTTCCTTCTCTGTCTTTCCTTCCCTTCCTCCCTCTCTCTAAAAAAAAAAAAAAGGAAGGATCAATAATGTGCCAGGATATGGACTAAATATGCAACAAATCAGAATCTGTCTTACAAAATACAAAATACTACTCAAACTTACTGGTCTACAGAGTAGTATGATATAGCAAGCAAAGAAAACCAGGTGGCTATTTTTCTGGAGTCATCATAATTTTAGCTCCATCATTTGATGTCTCTTGGTTAAATGATTTCAAAACATTCTGCATATCTTTTTGCACAAAACGTGCTTACATCTGTTTTTAAATTGCCATTTATGCACCATAGTATGAGATACCAACACATGCCAAATCTTGGCAAACATTTGGTTTGTGTTGGAAGGAAATGAAAGGAAGAGCTTTGGGGAGACATCTGAGGAGTTCTCAGCACTTTGTTACCACTTTTCCTTTTACTTGTTTACAATGCAAACAAGAAGTTAAAACCATAATTGTTTCATCCTTACCCATGAAAATATGCTATTAAAAATCATCCTAATGCCTAGATATTAATACCTGTGATGGCTACTCTCACCTCCTTTCTAACAGGCTCCATTTACGTCTTGTTTGATGAAAGTTCTCCCCAGCTGCAAAGCAAAAGGGCAAACTGATTTGTGAACAAGACTTATTGTCACAGCGGCAGATTTGTATAATGAAAATATGTTAAATCTGATGAAGGGAGCACGTGCCTACCAAGGCGGTAAGTCTGCCCTGTGATGAAGTGATTCAATATGTCTCAATGGATTAATTTAGACAATGCATGGGGGTATGTAGCCACTGCCAGACTCCTCTGCTCTAATGACAAATGCTAAGCAGTGCTGCACATTTGTGCATATATATTGGGTTTTCAAAGTATGATGATAAAGTAAGGTGTCACCCTCAGACCTCTACATTAACAGGATGCATCCCAAAGATGCACATGTCCTACTGACAGAGACCCAGGATGATCTATCAGCAGTGTCACTTTTTAATATCTGCTTACAGTAAAGCATTTACTATAAAACAGACACACGGTTTTACCTTTTCAGTGAAGCCCAGTTTACTGTATCTGACAAAAACTAAACACCATCCAAGTTAATTCCCTCTCTGGTCCTCAGCAGCGCCAAACTCAGACGCAGGACAATCAATCATGGGCTCTGGGTTTCAAATAGGAGAATGTTAGCTATTATTTAATTGTCTACATTTACAAACCCCAAACCACAAGCAATGCCATTTATGGGATTTGAAAACAACCGTGAACCTGTCAAGGCCCAGCAGCAATCACCTTTCTAGAGTTTGGAACAAGTCCAATTTCCAGTTGTTTCCCCATCCTCATAACTACATAAAGCAAAACCCAATAACTTTCAGTTAGCTAGCGCACAAAGGGATTTGAATTCTGCATTAAAAATAGGCTGATTCCAACACAGAGCTCTTGAAGCTCGATACACATTATACAGGGGAAAGGGAACTGTCTTAAGCCCCCCAAGTCACGTGTAAAAATTTTTCAAAAGTCTCCGTGTCAGTGGGTAATTAATTAAAAAATTCTAACAGTTTTCCCATCCTTCTGTTTTCCTCTTCAGACAGGATTCAACCAAGAGAAGAGCATCTTGAGAGTTCCAGAACCAGAATTAAGAAACTAGAAGAAAAGAGCCTCCTACTCAGTGTTCAGTAGCTTAAAAAAGAGAATGGGATTTCCACTGCTCCAAGGCGTCTACTCTTCCAACTCAGGGACAGAGAAATATAACAGCTCTAGGTTCTGCTCTTTATAACGAGAAGGAAAAAAGAAAAGGTAACTTCTACATGAAGCAGGAGGAAAAAATAAAGCTATCACACACAAAAAAATTAAAATAACCACCCCACACAGACATTGCTAAGAGTAAGTTTCAGCTTTCTGTTCTGGGTTTTTTTTTTTTTCCCCTAGGCTTAATGAACGAAACCATCTGAACTGTGTGATGTGGGGAAAGACCTTAGGTCTTGGGTCCTATTGTGAAGCATTCTATCCATGTGACCCTGACTTCGTGGTTTGTGCTCTCTATTCCTAATTTAATCACTCTGAAATAGAAGGAAATTAAACAACTGTATCAATAATTCCTCACTGAGCAGTAAGGAGGGTGTTTCTCTTGTACTAAAGAGGATGAGGAATGTGGTAGGGGAGATGAATATGCAAATGAGGAAATAGGAGCAGGCATGAGATAAATTGCACTGCATAAGCAAGTTTTGATAGATTGAGAGGGCTTGGGGAAGGTATTGCAATGCTCTCACTGAACCTGCAGAAGCTAAGTGTTAAGCCTGGTGTAGAAGGAGAAAAGAGACTTCTCCAAGAGACAAATGATACCTGGATCACACCACAGATACCACCGCGTACAGTAGTAAATAAATGGGCCTCAGAAACATGAAACCCTATCAAACAGCCATCAGATATGATTCCCTCTGGGATGATTTTTCTTAGGTGCCAGGCTGCTTAGCTAGAAAGGCTAATGCTCCTAAGAAGATGCAACTGGTTATGACTAGAAGTTTTCATCTTGCTCCCAAGTTCCATCCATTTCTATTCAGCTCAGAAGACAGCAAATCCAGTTTCAAATATTTCTGAAAGCAAAACCATGTGCTTACTTCCCTACAACAATGCAGGTTAAGTGAGTCCTCAGGGATTCAGTAAAGACGGTTCTCTGTAATCAGATATAACTAATAATACTTACCATCTATATTTCACTTACTGTTTACCAGACTATGCTTTACCTACAATAATTCATTTAGTCATCACTAAAAGTTATGAGCTAGGCACTTATATTGTCTCCATTTTACAGGTCAAGAAACTAAAGCATGTAAATATCAGGCAACTTGCCCAAACACACACAAATAATATTGTTGGAATTGGATTCCAGTCCATGTAGCTTGGCTCCTGAGTCTGTACTCTTAAATACTACACTATACTGCTTCTCTATTTCTATGTTAATATAGATGGTAAAATGCAGGTTCAAAATTATATACACCTAGATATAGAAATAGAAAGAAAGTTTAGATATAGAGATACAGGGACAAATATGGATGCAAATATAAATAAGCATATGAGTACAGATATATAGACACAAATCTTAAAGAGCCACCAGTGGTGGGGCGGAATATTTATATATATAGATATAAATTTAAGTCTAACTTTCCTAAATTATCTGCAAAAGATAATGCATAATGGGGTGAGTGCCAAATCAAGAAAATGCAACTTCAAAAACAACAGGAGAAGCTCCTGGCACCCTGGCTGGACCTTCCTTTGACTCCTGCTCAGAGAGGTGTGGAGCCAATCTCTGCTGGATCCCGGGCTCTGCTCCAGAGGGAGAAGAGGAATTCCTTTGTAAACAATGGGATGCACAAATGCCAGTGCCAATCTATCCCATGGAAGTCTGAAAGCCTAAACTGGGATACTTGTTTCAGACTCACCCTCCAGCAATCTGTCTTGAAAGCAAAGAAGTAGCTTGCAGACATCAACAGCAGCATTAGAAGCAATTAAACCCAAGAGTTCTGGAGCAAGGGACTACCTGCATTGTCACACAATAGAAAATCCAGAGGGTGTGAAATTCAACCTCAAGGGATTAGAGGAAGCACTTGAACTCCTGTTAACTGTAAACAGGTAATTCCTAAAACCATGAGCAAGCAGCCAGGAAAAGAAGCTCAGGCTTAGATAAATCAGAGTGGATCCTGCACTTCACATTTGGCAGGGTAAACTTTTTAGAGTGCTAAACTCTGAAGTAGACTGCCAGCCAAAGCAGAATCAATTTGCAAAGATTGTGAAAGATGCCTTTTCCTTTGATTTGTTTGTTTTTGTTAGCTCCTGGCAGGCAAAGAAATCTCTGTCATACCATTAGCTGGATACAAATTTAAAGAACATATAGCTCAAGGACAAAATTTCATAGTTAACGCTTTAAAATATTAAAATGTACAGTGTGCAGTCATATTCAACTATACATTAAAAGGATTAGAAAACACCATGATCAAGCAGAATTTACCCCAGGTTTGCAAAAGTGGTTCAAAATAAGAAAATCAATTGAAATTATTTACCACACTGACAGAATGAAGGAAAGAAATTGCGTGCTCATTTCAATGCACACATGATCATCTCGATGCATAAAAGGCAGAAAATCCAACATACCTTCTCAATATAAGCACTTAGAAAACTAGAAAGAGAATAAAACTCCCTCAACATGATAAAGGGCAAATATGAGACACCTACAGCTAAGATCACGTTCAATGATGAAACACTGACAACTTTCACATTAGGAAGAGGAACAAGACAAGGATGCCCACTGTCACCACTGTTATCCAACATTGTACTGGAAGTTCTAGCCATAGCAATTAGACAAGAAAAAGAAATAGAAGGCATCCAATATAAGAAATGAAGAAGTAAAACTTTGCAGATGACATTATACTATGTGTGGAAAATCCTGAAAAATTTAAGACAAAGCTACTAGAATAAACAAATTCCAAAAACTGGTGGTAATATTTACAACATACAAATATCAGTAGTAGCAGATTCTATACCCTAGTAATGAACAATTGGAAGAAGAAATCAAAGAAAAAAATCCACTCACAATAGCAAATAAAACAATAAAATATCTAGGAATAAACCTAATCAAGGATGTAAAGGACTTATACACAGAAAACTACAAAATATTGCTAAAATAAATCAAAGACGTCCTAAAGAAATAGAAGGACATTCCATATTCATGGTGTGGAGGACTAAATATTGTTAAGATGTTAATTCTACCCAAGGCAATTTACAGGTTCAACATAATCCTAATCAAAATTCCAACAGCCTTTCTTGCAGAAATGGAAAAACCAACCATGAAATTTATGTGGAAGGATAAGTGACCCTGTTAAGCCAGAACCATCTTGAGAAAGAACAAAGCTGGAGCATTCACACTTCCTGACCTTAAAACTTATTTCAAAGCCACAGTAATAAAATCAGCATATTACTAGCACAAAGACAAGCATATAGAAAAATGGAATCAAATTGAGAGTCCAAAAATGAACCCTCGTGTTTCTGGCCTACTGATGTTGACCAGGGTGCCAAGTCTATTCAGTTGTGAGAGAACAAATCTCTTCAATAAATGAGCTGGGAACACTGGATATCCATATACAAAAGGACAAAGTTGGACCCCTGCCTCACAAAATATACATAAATCAATTCAAAATGAGCAAAGACCTAAATATAAGAACCAGACTATAAAAGTTTTAGAAAAAAACAAGGAATCTACTCAGGACTATGTGTTAGCAATGGTTTCTTAGACTCTATACCTAAAGAATAATCAACAAAATAAAAAATAAGTAAATGAGACCTTACCAAAATTGAAAACATTGTACATCAAATGACTTCATCATGAAAGTGAAAACCTACAGAATGGAGAAAACATTTGGAAACCATATCCAATAAATTTCTTGAAAGACCCTAATCACCAAAATAAAATAAATGAAGAATAGAAAATATGTCTGGCTCTGCATCTATTTTACAAATTGAATTCATAATTTAAAAAAAAAAAAAAAACCTTCTCACGAAGAAGATTCCAGGCATTGAAGCCAACACTAGTGATTTATATCAAACATTTAAGGAAGAAATAACACTAATTCCACCTAAACTCTTTCATAAAATAAGGAGATGAAAACACTTCCCAATTCATTTTGTAAGACCACCATTACTCTGATTAAAGGAAAAAACTATACCAGAAAATCATATTACAAGAAAAGAAAGAAAACTACAAACTGATATCTTTATGAGCATGGGTTTAAAATTTCTTTAACAAAATATTAGCTAATTGAATCCAGCAATATTTTTAAAAGATAACCAACTAAGACCAGATAGGGTTTAACCCAGGAACACGAGATTTATGTAATATTCAAAAATCAAGCAAACAGCCCAATAATAACATGGGCAAAATATTTAAAACAGACACTTTTCAGAAAAAGAAATCCCATCACCATTAAGAACAGGAAAAGATCTTGACACCACCAGTTATCAGGAAAAAAAACAAATTAAAACCACAAAAATATATTATGGTTATACCTTTTGTAACAGCTAAAATTAAAAAGACGATATCAAATTTTGGCAAGGATGTGAAGCTACTCGAACTCTCATACATTGCAGGTAAAAATATAAAATGGTAAAACTACTATAGAAAACAGCTTGACAGTTTCTTATATATTAAGCTACACACCCGTATTAGTTAGGGTTCTCTAGAGAAACAGAATCAACAAGAAATACTCATAAATATAAAATTTATAAAAGTGTCTCACATAACCATGGGAATGTAGAGTCTAAAATCTGTAGGGCAGGCTGTGAAGCTGATGATTCTGATAGAGTGTCCAGACAAACTCCACAGGAGAGACTAGCTGAACTGGGAAGAGAGCCTGTCTCTTCTGAATTCTCCTTAAAAGGCTTTCAGTGATTAGATTAAGCATCACTCATTGCAGAAGACACTCCCCTTGGCTGATTACAAATGGAATCAGCTGTGGATGCAGCCAATGTGATCATGATTTAATTCTATGAAATGTCCTTATAGCAACAGGCAGGCCAGCACTTGCCCAAACAGACAAACAGATACCACCACTTGGCCAAGTTGACACATGAACCTGACCATGACAATACCCCATAAAACCCAGCAATGATACACTCCTTGGTGTTTACTCCAAGGAAATGAAAATTTGTGTCCACACAAAAGCTTGTGTATGATGTTCTTTGCAGCTTTATTTGTAATAGCCAATAACTGAAAACATCCCAAATGCCCATCAACAAATTGTATTATATCCATTCATTGGAACATTAAAAATAAAATGAAATAACTATGGATGCATAAAGCAACATGGATAAATTTCAAAATACTATGCTGAGCAAAAGAAGCCGGTGCAAAAGAGTTTACACTGTTTGAAATTCTAGAACAGGCTAAACTAATTTATAGTGACAGAAAGCAGATCAGGAATTGCCTAAGGTTAAGAGTGTTGTAGGATTTACTGCAAACGAGCCTGGGGAACATTTTAGAGGTGATGGCATGTTCTATACTGATTTGTTTGGTACTTACATGGATATATACATTTGTCAAAATCCATTGAACTATGTACTTACAAATGATTTATTTTATTGTATATAAATATAACTCAATAAAGTTGCTTTTTTTAAAAAAAAAAAAGGTATTAGAAATTCTTAACCCACTCATTTTTCAGAGCAGAAAACTAAACACCAGAGAAATTAAGTGGCTTACCCACTGTCAAATTATCCCATTTAGCATAGCTTAAAACTATTTTACAGACTTTAATGGTTTTCACAACTGGGCATGGAAAAAAAAAAAGAATACAATGAACCAATTATCCTAAAAAGTCCATTTATTTAAGGGTGAATTCACAAGGGGGAGCAAAATTGTTGAAAAAGCCTTAGGATCTGTTTGTGAGGCTGACAGAAAAAGACTTTTGTGTGTATATGTGCATGTGGATGGATGAAGAGGGTAGGTAGACCAATTTATTACACACTGCTTTCAGCAATTAATTCCCCATCTTGCCTGTTCCTTCCAAAGAGGGCCCATTTAAGGTGTTCTTCCTATTGAAAGCAAGTCTTTAGACTCTATTTCAGAGTCACTTATGATGAAATTCATTCTAAAATAAGCCTTCTGTGCTGGTTTGAAAGGAAGTATGCCCCCTAAGAAAAACCATGTTTTAATATAAATCCCATTTCATAAAGGTAGAATAATCCCTATTCAACACTGTATGTTTGAAACTGTAATGAGATCATTTACCTGGATGATGTGATTTAGTCAAGAATGGTTGTTAAACTGGATTAGGGGATGACATGTCTCCACCCTTTTGGGTGGGTCTTGATTAGTTTCTTAAGTCCTATAAAAGAGGAAACATTTTGGAGAATGAGAGATTCAGAGAGGGCAGAGAATGCTGCAGCACCATGAAGCAGAGAGTCCATGAGCCAGTGACCTTTGGAGATGAAGAAGGTAAATGCCTCCTGGGGAGCTTCATGAAATAGGAAGCCAGGAGAGAAAGCTAGCAGATGACGCCGTATTTACCATGTGCCCTTCCAGCTGAGAGAGAAGCCCTGACTATGTTCGCCATGTGCCATCTCACTTGAGAGAGAAACCCTGAACTTCCTCGGCCTTCTTGAACCAGGGTGCCTTTCCCTGGATGCCTTTGATTGGACATTTCTATAGACTTGTTTTAATTGGGACATTTTCTCGGACTTAGAACTGTAAACTAGCAACTCATTAAATCCCCCTTTTTAAAAGCCATTCCGTTTCTGGTATATTGCATTCCAGCAGCTAGCAAACTAGAACAGTATCTTCCCCTGGATGCCTTTGATTGGACATTTCTATAGACTTGTTGTAATTGGGACATTTTCTCGGCCTTAGAACTGTAAACTAGCAACTCATTGAATTCCCCCTTTTAAAAGCCGTTCCATTTCTGGTATGTTGCATTCCGGCAGCTAGCAAACTAGAACACCTTCTTGTGTGCTAAAATATATGAGTGAACTGTAATGATGTTTTCAAGTTAACTTCAAATGCTCAGCAAAAACAAATGCACATCCACTATTTACACAATAGCTAGTGTGTACAGAGAGAGAAAGAGAGCAAAGAAAAGGAAATATGCAATATGTTAATAATCTAGAGATTTTGGGAAAAAGATTTTAAATAAAATATCAATAATGACCAGGGTCTGGACAGGAAGAAGCAGTCAACAGAAGGGAATTTATAAACTAGAGCTCTAAGCTCACTGAAAAAAGAGAGAGTAAAGGGGAATAGCAGACCATGAATCAAAAGGAGGAGGAAGAAAAAGGGGATACGAATGTGGATAAGGATAAGAAGGAAAACAGTGAGAGAAGGAGAGAGGGAAAAGGGCACTCTCTCTGCTGAATTGAAGTCTTTATTCCCTTACAATTATTTGCATTGTACATAGAATTTTTCCTCTAAATAGTGACCAAAACACCATGTGAATATATGAAGTTATTGGCAGGCATACCTCAAAGATGTTGCGGGTTCATTCTTGAACACCACAGTAAAGCAAATATAGCAATAAAGCAAGTCACATGACTTTTTTGGCCTCAAAAATTATGTTTTCACAACACTATAGTCTAAAGAGTGTGCAATCACATTATCTTGAAAAAGAACAGTGCATGTGCCTTAATTAAAATGTGACATAAAGACACAAAATGAGCACATGCTGTTGTAAAAATGGTGCCGATAGACTTACTAAACACAGGGTTGCCAGAAACCTTCAACTTGTGGGGGAAAAAAAAAAAAGCAATATCTGCAAAGTACAATAATGGGAAGCTCAATAAAATGAGGTATGCCTACATTTTCCTAGAAGACGCTTGTCTGTCAAAGCCTAAATTGCAGAATCATTAAGGACCATTTCTATACTCCCACTGGAGGTATCTAAAGAAAAGCTTTGGTCTTCCCCAAGTAGATACAGAAAATGCTCAGTTCCCTAATTTGAATGGATGTATCCTTTTATGATCTGTTCAGTGCTGATAGGACTTACACCTTGACCAGTGCTGTCTGTCAGCCTCCCTGGGGAGTGGTTTATATCCAAGTTCACTGAGACAGTCCAGCCCACCAGTCAACACCCCCTTCCTCTCCACCCACTTCTTTCTGTCACAGGAATGCCACTCCAACACACCCCAGCCCCTGTCCAAGAAAACAAAAGAAAATTCCCTTAAACAATAGGGCTGTCTGGGGAGAGTCTGGAAAATGAAGGCTGGAGAAGCCAAACATTGATAAACTTAATTAAATTTCTAATGAAAACAGAGGCAGCCTGTAGTGATTACTCTCTGTAACTGAGACTAATATTCCAATTAGGCTAATTCATCCTCTGATGCCCCAAACATAGTTATAGGCTTAATCCATGTTTCTTCCCTCTTGTCAACAATACAGTTCCATCATTTTGGAAGCTCTGGTTCTGGTATAAAAAGTGACAGCTCTTAGTCTCCTCTGAGTGATTTATTCGTGGCTGAAGTATTCCTCATGCCTTCCTTACAGCAGGATTGGTTTTTTTCTCGGCTCCCTTCTCCTCTAAGATACCAGAATCTTTCTAAACCTCTCAAAGGCCCCATTTTAGATACCCTTAAATTTGTCTCCCCTTTCATGGCCACATAAACACTTCCCTAAGATTAAAATAAAATAAAATAAGATAAAACCAACAGAAAAAGGGTTTCCTTATTTCTACTACCCTGATCTTGAGAAAAGCATCATACACCATGACTGAATTTTAACATGACAATAGTGCCAACATGACCCAACAGAAAGCTCCAGTGTCCACTCTGGCAGCTGCCCCATAAACAGAACACATTGAAGCCTGGGGCAGGAGCAGACAGTGGAACCAGGAGACCCCGAGTTTGCTTCCCAGCTCCCCCACCTATAACTGGAGAACTAATTCAATATTTCTGAGCCTTTGTTTCCTCATGTATAAACTGAAAATGATTACAATTTTCTCAGGGTATGTTGTATGAGTTAAATGAGGTAAAATAGCTTCTTTTTCATTGCTTACTACTCTATGTCTGAACTATGAAAAGCACTTAACATATTTAATTTCATTCTCACAAAACCTTTTGAAGATAGGAAGCCACAGCTTATAGAGAGGAAATACCTTGCCCAAGTTCACAGGCAGAGCCAGGATGATAAATGGAGTCTATATGATTCCCAGGTTTGCTTTTTCCTCAACCACACCTTATTGATATGTTTTAACTGTAGAAAAGTCCAAAACTGCAGACTCTTTTTAAGTGCAGTTTCATTATCTTCAATTATATACATTTACTTAGCTAATTTTTTTTAAGTTGTCAAATAGGAATCTTACTTTATTTACTTTAATGAACACATAAAAGTCATTTGTAATGAGCATATTGTTTATATGTCAATAGTATTACTAAGTACTTGAAAATAGTTTGTTTTTCTTAATTAGATTAAACAAGCTTCCTGCAATCTTCCTTACTTTATTGATTTACTTAATGAACCTTTTTTTCATAGATAGTTCGAATGTAAATTTCAGCTTGGCCTGTGAACAAATTATCTTAAATTCTGAATCAGTGGGGCCTTAATTAATGAGGTTTTACTCTATATTACTAGTGAGGCACAAGATTTATTATGTTAAAATAGTCGTAATGAGAACAATTCTCCACATGTGGCTGAGAAAGATGGCCTTCCTCAGGTCACTGAAGAAATAATTGCTTTCCTTCAACTTCCACTAAAATTATCCGAGGTGATTTGCAGATTATCACGTAAGAGCAAGATGGAGGAGATAGAAACTGAGAGAAACAAGCAATAAGTGAGACCCTGAGGGAAGGTAAAGCTAAAGGCAGAGGAAGGACCAGGAGCCAAACTTTGGCAAGTGCTTTGTCTAAGTCACAAAGTGGCAGGCCAAGGAACAGAGCCTTGAGATCAGTAGTTTTGGCCACAGTGTTAAGCTCTTAAACTGAAGAAAAAGTGGCCCAGTTCAGAACAGAAGGTTGGATCAGAAACCAAGTAGCAGAGAGGATTGTGAGAAGATGATGGAGTAGGAAGCCCCAGGAATCAGTTCCTCCACAAAACAGCCACTGATGCAGAAGGAACTCTGAGTCAACCACTTTGAAACTTCAGAGTCTATAGGGAACATACTGCATCATCCAGGAAGAAGAAAGAGAAAGAGGCTGATAAATGGGGATAAATACCCAAGAATTTTGCCCACTTTGCAGTGGCTACCATCCCCTTTTCACTAGACTCCTGACGGGCAGCAATGGAAACTGGAGCTCTGGCTCCTGGGTCAGTTTACCCCTGGCAAGGCTGGAAATGAAGAACTAGTCATTCAAACTTCAGGGATGTGTAGGTCTGATCTCACATCTCTACTTCGGTTCACTCAGGGTCCTGCTCTGATGGCTGCCATTGTCCAATCCCCTGGGACAAAGAAGGGAGGAAACTCAAAGACAGTAACCTTCCTCAAAACTGTGGAAAGCAGTAAAAAGGCTCTATTAACTGGCAAATGGTGAGTTAAGGAAACTCAGATTCAAAAGCCATAGGAGAAATTGTACTTCCCACTTGGCTCAGGCTGATCAGCTTCATAGGAGGGCTAAGCTCTGAAGACCACCAGCCCAAGTAGAGCCAATTAGTAAAGACAGTGAAAGGTGCTATTTGCTTTGTTTTGTTTGTTTTGATTACTTCCCGGTATTCAAGAAAATCTCTGTCATATCACTAACTAGATACAAACTTAAAGGATAGTCCAGGAACTAAATCCCACTTTGAAATATTTGATATACAATATGCAACAAAGGATTACAAGACAAACAAAGATACCAGAAATGATGGTCCATCCAAAGCAACAGGATAAAAATCCAGAAGCCATCAATGGAAGAGAACCAGATTATGAACTTACTGGATAGTACTTTTAAAATTGATGCTCTATTTTAAAACTTCAACTTCTGTCTGAGATCAAAGGGAGAGATACTTATTTAGTGCAAAATTTGTATTTTGGGTGGTGCATTACCTACTTTAACTTGTACGGCCAGTTTAGTTAAACACCATAGGTACGTGGAATCTTGAATATGGTGTGAGATTTTGTTAGTTTGTCCAGGTTACTTTGATGCCCTGATATATTCCAGAGCAATTTGGGCAGTGAATAAAAAATCATTTGCAAAGTCCCCTTAGAGGACTGAGGAGAAAGGAGGAAATATTCAACTCCGCCATTTGTAGAATTTCTGATATTCTCTCAAGCAGCGGGGCCAACCAAATCAATAGGTTGAGCCCTCAATCTTGGCGTTCACCTTTATGAAACTTATTCCTGCAAAGGATAGGCTAAGCCTACTTAAAATTATGCCTAACAGTCGCCCCCCAGAAAACCTCTTTTATGACTCAGATTTGGCCTCTCTCTCTCTCAGCCAACCTGGAAATGAATGCAGTGCCCTCCCCCCTATATGGGACATGACTCCCAGGGCTTAACCTGCCAAGTCTCCCTGGCAATGTGACAGAATTCCTAGGATGAGCCTGGACCCCATCATGGGATTGAGAAATCTTTCTTGACTGAAAGGGGAAAGAGAGAAATGAGACAAAATAAAGTTTCAGTGGCTGAGAGATTTCAAACAAAGTTGAGAGGTTATCCTGAAGGTTATTCTTATGCATTATTTAGATATCCCTTTTTAGTTTACGGTATATTGGAGTGGCTGGAGGGAAGTACCTGAAACTGTTGAGCTGTGTTCCAGCAGCCTTGATTCTTAAAGACAATTGTATAAAGATATTACTTTTACAATGTGATTGTGCAATTATGAAAACCTTCTGTCTGATGCTTCTTTTATCCAGGATATGGACAGATGAGTAAAAATATATGGATAAAAAAATAAATAATAGGGGGAAAAGGGGTAAATTATATTAAGTAGATGGACATACTAGTGGTCAATGAGAGGGAAGGGTATGGGGTAAAGGATGTGTTCTAGTTTGCTAGTTTCCAGAATGCAAAAACACAAGAGATGGATTGGCTTTTAATAAAAGGGGATTTATTTTGTTAGTTCTTCAGAGGAAAGGCAGCTAACTTTCATCTGAGGTTCTTTCTTATGTGGGAAGGCACAGGATGGTCTCTGCTGGCCTTTTCTCCAGGCCTCTGGGTTCCAACAACTTTCCCTGGGTGACTTCTTTCTTCATCTCCAAAGGCCTAGGCTGAGCTGCAAGCGCTGAGATGAAGTATGCTGAGCTGCTTGGGCTGTGCTCCATTGCGCTTTCTCATTTAAGCACCAGCCAATTAACTCAAACATCATTCATTGCAGCAGGCATGCCTCCTAGCCAACTACAGATGTAATGAGCAACAGATGAGGTTCATGTACCATTGGCTCATGTCTACAACAGAACTAGGCACATTCACCTGGCAAGTTGACAACTGAACCTAACTACACAGGATGTATGAGTTTTCCTTTTTCTTTTTATTTCTATTTCTGGAGTGCTGCAAATGTTCTAAAAATGATCATGGTGATGAATACACAACTACTGCTGATATTGAATGTGCACCATGTATGGACTGTATGTGTATGAAGATTTGTCAATAAAAATATTTTAAAAATAAAACTCTCCAGTTGCAGAGATTGGCAGCATAGATTTTAAAAAGCATGGCCTAACTATATGCTCTTTACAAAAGACTCACCTCAATTTCACAGACATAAGAAGGTTGAACGTGAAAAAGATGGAAAAAATAAACCATGCAAATATAACTAAGAGAGAGCTGGGGTAGCCATACAAATATCAAATAAAATAGATTTTAAGTCAAAAACTGTAATGGGATGGGCCACGGTGGCTCAGCAGGCAAGAACGCTTGCCTGCCATGCCTGAGGATCCAGGTTCGATTCCCGGTGTCTGCCCATGTAAAAAAAAAAAAAAAAAACTGTAATGAAGGACAAAGATGGCCACTATGTACTGATAAAGGGCCTGATTCAACAAGAATATGAAACTATTATGAATATATATGCCAGAGCCCTAAAATATATGAAGCAAATACTGACAGATTTAAAGGGAGAAAAGTTCTACATTAATAATAATTATTTCAAAGCCATAATAATAAAAAAAGCATAGTAGTGGCACAAGAACAGACATATAGACCAATGGTACTGAGATGAAGTTTCAGAAATAAACCTCCAAATCTATGGCTAACTAATGTTTGACAAAGGCTGTTAATTCCACTCAATAGGGAAAGAAAAGTCTCTCCAACAAATGATGATGGGAAAACTAGATTTCTATGTGCAGAAAAATGAAGGTAGATCCTTACCTTAATACTATATACAAAAATCAACTCAAAATAGATCATAGATTTAAATATAGGAAGCAGATGTATAAAACTCCTAGAAAAAAAAGCATAGGGAAACATTTTGAGGACCTTTTGTTAGGCAATGGCTTCTCAGACTTTATACCCAAAGTACAAACAACAAAAGAAAAAAATAAAGGAAATCTCACCATAATTAAAAACTTTTGTGCATCAAGGGACATTGTCAGGTGGGTCAAGATGACAGCATAGGGAGGCATGGAATCTATTTCATCTCTAGAGAAGCTAATAAATAAGCAGGAACTGTCTGGAAGAACTGTTGGGGGTACATTGTATAGCAGTCTGAAATAGGTAGAAGGACTGAGATCTCTGCACACAACTATAAGTAAAGCTTCTAAAACTGCAGAGACCCCTCTCCCATTGGCACAGCAGGCTGATTTGGAGTCTCTCCCCAGTGGGAAACAGAAGCCATCTCTACCAGCAATATGGGAAGGTAGCTCAACCAAGTTCCAACTGTGGCTTTATTTAACAAATTTGGACTGTTAAATACAAGCTGTGAGCACAGATAGACCTGGAGAAAGCAGGAAAGTAACTCTGAGGTCACTCCCGGCAGACAGGAGATGGAACTGACAAAGAAAATTTAAAAATGGAAGCTTCTGGAGTCAGCCAAGCTCAGAATACTGCAGAGGGCAGTGCCCCCAAGAAAAGGGGCACGTAGAGTTGAAGACCAACTCTGACTCTTGAGTGGTGAGCCTTGGGGACTGGGGAGACTGGCTCTGAAAAGGGGTTTTATTTTATTATTTTATTTTATTTTTCTCTCTTTTCATTTTTCTTTTTTTGAAGTACCTCATTAGAAAAAGCCTCAAGCATTTTCAATCATCAGTACTGACCCAGGCAAGGACGAAGTTAAGATAGGTCTAAGAGGCAAAGTAACAAATCAAGTGAAGGCAATAATTCCCTAAGGGCATATATTCCCTAAGAAAAGAGGGGCAGAGCCAGCTCAAGTGACAGCCCTCCTTCAGATAATTCTGACCCCAGGAACTGGGTATTAGAAAGAGCTTAAGCTTGCCTTCCTCCCCAGCCTCTGTCTCAACCAATCCCCTAGCAGGCTCCACACCACTTGATGTCAGTGGGGATCTGAGGGCTGATGAATGCCACCAGCTGGACAGTCTAGGAAAAGCACAGAAACTAGAGATTCCAGAGGAGCATCAATCTGTTGGGTCTCATCAAAAGGAAAACTTATTACTGATTGTACCTCCTCCTGAGATCAAGCTTGCCTTGTCTGAAAAATCTGATTGGGGTTGATCACATCTGGGAAGACCCTCCTAAAAGAAATGATTCTGGGGAGCTGCAACCATGGCTCAGTGACAGAATTCTTGCCTGCCATGCCAGAGACCTAGGTTCAATTCCTGGAGCCTGCCCAAACAAAAACAACAACAAAAAATATATATACAATTCCATATACGCAGGGCAAGAACCAGAAAAACAAGAACTGAAAAATTCTGATTGGTTAAACAGAACCTATGCTAGAAGTTTAGAATAAATTGAACTGAATGCCAAAGAACAGATAGAGAACAAAGCCAACCAACATGAAAATCCCAGGTAAAACAGTGAACACAAACTCCAGAATAAACTAATCAAGGAATTAAGATACCTAGGCACCAGCAAAAAATTATGAGTCATACTAGGGAAAACAAAGACATGGCCAAGTCAAAGAACAAGCTAACATTTTAAACAAGATACAGGAGTTGAAATTACTAATTAAAGATGCTCAAACAAGCATGCCAAATCAATTAAAAAATTAAATCAATGACTTGAGGAAAGATATGGCAAAAGAGATGAAGCATATAAAGAAGAAATTGGGCAACCATAAGGAACTTGAAAACTTGAAAAAAAAATGGAAAAACTTGGAATGAAAAGCACAATAGAAGAGATGAAAAACACATTGAAGAATTGCAACAGTAGATTTGAAGAGGCAGAAGAAAGGATTAGTGAACTAGAGGACAGGATATTTGAAATCCTGCACACAAAGGAACAGATAGGGAAAAGAACTGAAAAAAGATATGAGCAGAATATCAAGAAATTGAATAACAATATGAAACACATGAATATATGTGCTGTGGGTGTTCCAGAAGAAGAGAAGGATAAAGGGGAAGAAAGAATAACATAGAAAATAATCACCAAAAATTTCCCATCTCTTATGAAAGACATTAAACTACAGATCCAAAACACACAGTATACCCCAAGCAGAATAGATCCAAATAGACCTAATCCAAGATACTTGTTAATCAGATTGCCAAATGTCAAAGAAAAAAAGAATTCTGAAGGCAGAAAGAGAAAAGTGACCCACCATATACAAGGAAAGCTTGATAAGAATATGTGTGAATTTCTCAGCAGAAAAAATGGAGACAATAGGTGTCTGATATATTTAATATACTGAAAGAAAAAAACTGCCAGCTGAGAATTCTGTACCAGAATTCTCAAATTCTTCAAAACTCAGGAGGAGTAGGGCAATGGTGGCTCAGTGGCAGATTCTTACCTGCCATGTCAGAGGCCCCGGTTCAATTTCCCATGCCTTCCCATGCAAAATAAAAAAAAAATAAAAAGAAGGTTTAAAATATTTTCAGACAGGTACTGAGAGAGTTTGTGAACAAGAGACCTACTCTACAAGAAATACTAAAAAGAACAGCACAGGTAGAGAGGAAAAGACAGGAAAGAAACGTCTGGAGAAAAGTGAAGTGATGAAGTCTATCAGTAAGGTCAAAAAGAAAAAAATAATAAGATATGATATATCAAAATAAAAGCAGTATGCATGCAACAACATAGGTGAATCTTGAGGACATTATGTTAGGTGAAATTAGCCAGAAACAAAAGGAGAAATACTGTATGGTCTCACTAATATGAGCTAACATTAACAAATAAACTTAGAGAGTTGAAGTTGAGAACACAGGTTATCAAGAAGATAGAAAGAGGTAGAGATTGGGCATTTGATTCTTAAGGAGTACAGAATATTCAACAGGATGGATTGTAAAGATCCAGCAGTGGAAAGCACAATAGTATCTGGTAGTAAGACCATATTGTAAGTACACATTGAACAAAGCTGAGTATGAGTATGGTAGAATGAGGAAAGCTAGTGGAATGTATGACACCAGAAGGAAAGATAGAAGACAAAGACTGGGACTGTATAATTTATCAAAACCTAGTGTGGACAATGATGGTAATTAAATGTACAGATATAAGAATGTTTTTGCATGAAGAGAAACAAATGAATATCAATAGTACAACGTGTTGAAAATGAGATAACATACAGAAAAAATACAATCAATGCAAACTAGGGTCTATAATTAGCAGTAACATTGTAATAGGTTTCCATTAAGTATAACTAAGGCAATATACCAAAGCTAAATGTCAATAAGTGGGGGATATAAGAGGATAGGGCATTCTTGATGTTGTTGCTGTTTCTCCTTTTTATTTTATTTTTTTATTTCAGTCTTCATTTTTTCCCTTTTCTTTCTTTGCAGAAGAAATTGAAATGTCCTCATATAGATTGTGGTAATGGATGCATAACTATGTGATTACATCAAGAACCATTGATTGCTTGCTTATGATGGATTGTATGATGCATGAACAAAACTTGAAAAACAAATGGAAGAACTTATAGAAAGGAAAGGCACAATAGAAGAGATGAAAAATGCAATAAAGAATTACAATGGTAGAATTAAAGAGGTAGAAGAAAGGATTAGTGAACTACAGTGCAGGACATCTGAAATGCATCAGTGATGTGCTGGTGTTGACCAAACTCTTAGGAACCCAAGGTGCTGTCAATGCCCACCAGTGGCTTGATAACTCTGTAAGATGGAATAAGATCAAAATGGTGGTCTCTCTGGACATTGGGTTGGATGTCTGTGTCATACCCCTGAGGCTCAGGGGCCTATCACTGGTGCAGTCCACAGATTCATTTTACCTTTTGGTGGAGGTTTTTTACATGATGGGGTGCATAGCTTGCACAAAAGTACTGATCAAACTCTATGATATAGGCATTTCTGAATGTGATAACATGTTGATGTTGCTCAGTGTCAGCCAGAGTATGAGTGAGGAGGAGAAGGAAAAGATAACACCCATTCTTGATCAGAGGCTTTTGCAATGTTGCTGAGGAAGGGAGCACTGCAGTAACCAGTGGACAGATGGTGGTGAACCCTTGGACTATCATTGGTGGGGTCATCACCATGGTCTGTCAGCCAAATGAGTTCATCATGCCTGAACAGTTTTGTGGTTGGTGGTATACTGGTATTGACCAAATCCTCAGGAACCAAATTGCTATCAATGCCTACCAGTGGCTTGATAACCCTGAAAGATGAAATAAGATCAAAATAGTGGTCTTCAGAGAAGAGGTGAAGCTGGCCTATCAGGAAGCCATGATAATATGGCCACCCTAAACAGAATTGATGCCAGGTTAATGCACATGTTCAATAACCAGGCCACCACAGATATCACAGGCTTTGGCATTCTAGGACATGTGCAGAACCTCCTGCAAGACAAAGAAATGAGGTGTCCTTTGGTGGAATCATGGAATCATGGCCCCCTAGAAAAGCCATGATTTAACCAAAATCCCATTTCATAAAAGTAGAATAATCCCTATTCAATACTGTATGCTTGAAACTGTAATCAGATCATCACCCTGGATGATGTGATTTAATCAAGAGTGGTTGTTAAACTGGATTAGGTGATGACATGTCTCCACCCATTTGTGTGGGTCTTGATTGGTTTACTGGAGTCTTATAAAAGAGGAAACATTTTGGAGAATAAGAGATTCGGAGAGAGCAAAGAATGCTGTAGCACCACAAAGCAGAGTCCACCAGCCAGCGACCTTAGGAGATGAAGAAAGAAAATGCCTCCTGGGGAGCTTCATGAAACCAGAAGCCAGGAGAGAAGGAGCTAGAAAATGATGCCATGTTTGCCATGTGCCCTTCCAGATGAGAGAGAAACTCTGATTGTGCTTGCCATGGGCCACTCCACTTGAGAGAAAAACCCTAAACTTCATTGGCCTTCTTGAACCAAGGTATTTTTCCCTGGATGCCTTTGATCGGACATTTCTATAGATTTGTTTTAATTGGGACATTTTCTCAGCCTTAGAACTGTAAACTAGTAACTTATTAAATTCCCCTTTTTAAAAGCCATCCCGTTTCTGTTATATTGCATTCCAGCAGCTAGCAAACTAGAACATTTGGATTTTAGAGACTTTGTACACAATTATAGATGGTTCCTAGGAGTTGATTTTAAGAAATTTTCAAAGAAACCCACCTGCCTAGTTCCAGCTGCCTATCAAAAGCTGTCTTTGTACACATTCCAAGATCTGAAGTAACATTTTTACTTTGGGGGAGAGGTTTGTCCATCTCTTGGGTATAAGAGAAGCAGAGTGACTTCTGTTTAGTCTTTCTAAGGGCAAGGTGAAGCTATTCCAGTTTGAGGGGGTTTTCTTTGCACTGGGTTAATTTCTGCCCAGGAAATGAGATTATAAAAGTAAATTATATGTATACATTAAGTGAATTACAAAATGAAAGCACTTAAGCAGACTGTTAAGAGATCTTATAATGCAATGTCAAATTCTTTATTAGATTTTTCTGAAGTGTTGGCTTTTTCCTACTTTGGGCAAGAATTAAGCAGCTTGTCCAATGACTGGGAAAGAAAGACCTGTTACCATCTGGTCTGGTCTCTGTTAATGATGTCTCTCCCTAAAGGACTGGGAGAGGCAAGTGAGCTCCAGAATCCAGGCTTTGGTGCTCATGAGATGTTAAATATTGTGTTGATTCCTGGTGACCTAATCAATAAAGAACAATTTCTAGCAAGAAAAAATAAAAAGGACTTTATTGCAAAAAATTAAAATTAGAAAATAGATGAACAGAAAGATGCAAATGCTAGAGAAAATGTGGTTCACTGCTCATAGGGAAGTAGAATGGTGCAGTCCCTCTGGAGCCACTGTGGTGGTTCCACAGGAAGCTAAGTATAATGTTGCCATATGATCTTGTAGTCCCTTTATTAGATATATACTTAGAAGAACTGAAAGCAGGGACTGGAATGGACATTTACACACCGGTGTTTATGGTGGCAGTATTCACCACTTGCAATGGACAGAGATAGCCTAAGGGTACATTGACTGATGAACAGAACTGGGAAATGAGGTACATAAATGGGATATTGAACTACCGCAAGAAGGAATGAAGTTGTGAGTCATGCAAATAGGTGAATAAACCTTGAGGATAGAATGCTGAGTGAAATAAGCCAGGAATGAAAAGGCAAATTATAAGGACTCACTAATATGGACTAACTAAAATGTACAAGCTCTGAGGATTGAATTTGAACGCATAGATTATCAGGAGAAGGCTTATTATAAAGGTTCCTAGATTATAAGCCTTTACAGTAGTTGCGTCTATTCCTGAGTTGTTGCAACGGTTAATTGTAAATTCTGAGATGCTGAGTTCTTTGGTTATAACATGATCATTCCATGGAACTTCGGTTATTTGTGTGACACCTGAGACACAGAGGTAGAGTTCTGCAGCTATGAAAGTCTGCATTACCCCATACAGCAACTCTAAAAAGCCGAAAAGGAGATCAGATTTCAATTAGAGATATGAATGAAGCTGATTTGGTTAGGACTAAGGTAGATCAGATTTAAGGGGAATGGATGACATTCACTGTATTTTAAAACTTCAATTTTTATATGAGACCAAAGGAAGACATGTTTGGTGAGTGCAAAGTTTATATTTTCTTTAGCACATTTTATAATTTTGCTGGTTTGATCAATTTATTCAAATACCATAATTACATGGAAACTTGAAAAGAAGTAAAATCTTGTTGATTTGTACAGATCGGTGTGATGCTCTGATACATCCCAGAATACTCTGGGAAGAAGATTAAAAAGTATTAGTAAATTACCTTGAGGACTGGGAAAAATGTGGAAATATTAAACTTTCCCACCTGGGGAGGACCTGATATTCTCACAAGCATTTGGCATCCAGGGAAAGATACCTTGGCTCAAGAAGGCCAGTGATGTTCTGGGTTTCTCCCAACTGGAAAGGCACGTGACACACATGGTAACATCTGCTGCCTTTCTCTCCCGGCTTCTTCTTTCATGACATTCCTCTGCAGCATTTTTGTTCTTTATCTCCAAATGTCTCTGGCTGCACAGGCTCTGTGGCTCTTTTCAAAATGGTTCCCTCTTAAAATGCTCCGGTAAGCAACCTCACTGTGAATGGGTGGAGACACACCTCCATAGAAATCATCTCATCAAAAGTTACCACCTGCTATTGGGTGGGTCACATCTCCATGGATAATTTTAAAACTCCCACCCAGCAATACTGAATGAGGATTAAAGGGCATGGCTTTCTTGGAGTCCACAAATTCAAACCGGCACAATAGTACAATTATAAAAATGCTCTTTCATGAACTGTAGCAAATATACCACACTAATGCAATGTGTTAATAACAGAGTAGTACCTGGGAACTCTGTATTTCATGCAGGATTCTCCCATAAACCTGACTGCTCTAAAAATATTAAAAATAAAAAGAAGTCGTTTAGCAAGGCAAGAAACAAAGTTAGAAGTATCTGAAGTAGTTTCAGTAAGACCTTAAGAAGGGGGCTGAAGTATGAAAATAGGGATGCCCCTGAATCTATGGGGTGCCCCATTGATTGCTCCAACAGTAAGCAGCCGGGGACTTCTGTGATTCCACATTATCAGCCCACTCTGACAGGAACACATTTAGGGAAGCTTAAATGCATCTGGAATAGATCTAAATGATCCAGAAATCTAAAACCTTGGTTACTCACTTCTTCTCACCACTGGGACATGGTCCAAGGGCTAAGCTGACCTATAACCCTGGGACACTTGCAAGAAAAGGGCAAGAGTACAGTTAACCAGAAAAAGATAAAGCTACATAAAAAGTATACATTAATTAATACCAGCTAACCATTTATTGACTGTTTTCTTTGTACCTGGTAGTGTACTAAGCTTTTTACAAGCATTTTTTTTAATCTTCCAACAACCCAAATGTATAATAACACTAAATCATTTTAGAGAAGTAGAAGCTAAAGCTTAGCAATTTCAAATAACTTACCCAAGACTACATGGTCAGTAAGTGGCAGAGGAAAAAGGATCTGATTGGGAGCCTGACATCAGAATTCATGAGCCCATGATGTTAACTTTAATTGCTGCAAGCCAGTGAAACACACAGTGACATGCAATTCAGGAGAGACAAGGGATCTGGAAGTCAAAGACTTCAACCACAGCTAAAAAGCCAATAAATAACTATGATCAAGCAAAATGAGGCATCCAGGGAATTAAACATGGCAAGCCATTGGTATGATCCACAGTCAAAGATTTGAACTAACATGACAAAAAGGTATTTGCCCTCCAGATGGGTCCCTGGACCAGATAAGTCCTGAAATGCAGAGGGACCAGCCTCTCCAGAACATCAACTAGTTCCATCCCCCATTCATATGATCGACAGCCCCTTCCAACATGAGAAAATTAGAATGGGCGTAGTCCAAATACCCCTAAACAGTGGGAGACAGATCAAAGGTGATGGTGGCGTTTTACAGAGAAGGTAGGATTTAACAAATGAGTATGATTGCTGAATCATTATATTGATATTTCTAAGATAGTTCCAGTTATCTTAGAGCAGCTAGGAGTAAAAACCTAAAATTGTGGAGCTGTAACCCATACCAAACTCTGACATCTGTTCTACAACTAATGGGCTTTGAAATTTATTGTTTTATACATATGTGTGTTATTTTTCACACAAAAAAAAGTCGATTGTGATGACAAATACTGCAGTTATATGATGATATTGTGAACCATTGATTGTACACTTTGGGTGATTACATGGTATATGAATATATAATATACATCAACAGAAATTTTTTTTTAAATAAGTGTTTGTCTCAAGGCAGGGCCCTGTGTCCCAGTGAGGACAGAAGTCCACTTTGTGGTTAAAACAGAAGTGATGCCTACTTATGTCAATTCATGCTTTGGATGCTAAGTAGGACATGATGGGATTAAAGGGAATCCCAGCAGGTGGTGCCAGAGGGCCTCTTTCTATGCATGGAAAGAGATGCCATCATTTCACCACCACCATCATCTACTTAAACCATCCCTCAGGGTAGTAAATGCCTATATGAGGAAATAGAGAGTAGCAATAGAGAAATTGAGCACTGGTTCACTCAGACCTAGGTTCAAATCCTTGCTCTGCCACTAGCTATGTGATATCAAGCAGGAACTTAGTCTCTTAAATCTGTTTGCCATCTGTAAAATAGGGTTGCTAAAAATAATACTTCAGTTCACAAAGTTTTCATAAGGATTAAAATAAATCATGTGTACAAAATACTTAGCAGAAAGCCTGATACATAGTGCTCAAAATGCTGGCTATTACTATTATCTGTGCCTTTAAAAGCTTTTTCACATTCAAATTTAGTTTCATCTAAATTGGGAAATCTAGTAACAGTCTCTGCATACAGATATAAAAGCAGATAGAAGATCACATCAAGATCATGTTGGTTCTGTCTCCTCCTCTTCCTTGGCTTTTTCTGTACCTCCAGTAAGTGATATTCCCAAACAGAGCTGGCATGCAGGAAATAACATGCCAGTGGCCATTTACTGTTGCCTCTACCTAGATGGAAAAGGACAACAGTGAACACATCACTCACTGCACTTTTAAATTTGTCCACAACAAAGCACAATAACCTGATATTCTGAGCAGTCTCTTGGCATAGATGCTGAGAAAACCCAAGAGAGCAAACCCGGGTTGACCTTCAGGAAGCCTGAGCCCTTACCTTCATAGTACATACACAGCAGAATTTAGAACAGGTCCCTTAGGCAAGTCAGTTGACACCGAGAACTGACTTATGTTGCAGCTATTTTAAGGTAAACATGCCTTGTGCTCTTAGCAGATCATAAACTCCTCAAGGACTAAAACTTTGACTTATACTCTTCTTCATTTCCCCTAGAGCAGCTGGAATGGTGCTGTGTGCATAAGACGTGTCCAATACATATGTTTTGAGTCACTAATAGGAAAGCGCGATATTCAGAAAATGAATGCAGTTTCGATGAGGGTGAGGGGATTTGTGAACCCATTGGCTACTCATCCTTAACAGGCCCCAGAACTGTGTGTGTGATTAAGGCCCTAATGTGAGTAAGCAGGAACAATCAGGGTACTTTTGCAATGCCCAGCCCATTCTACAAGAGAATAACATAACACCAAAGGCTAACAGGCAGTAGGGAACTAACAGCCAGGAGTACTCAAGTTCTCACACAAGGACAATCATTTGTCCACATCCCAGAACAACCACCAGAGTTGAGAGAGAACTGTTTCCCTAAACACTGACCAAAAACCCTACTCCAGGAATCTGTTGTTCTAGTTTACTAGTTACTGGAATGCAACACAGCAGAGACGGATTGGTTTTTAATAAAAGGGGATCTATTTCATTAGTTCTTCAGAGGAAAGGCAGCTAACTTTCAACTGAAGTTCTTTCTTACATAGGAAGACACAAGGCGATCTCTGCTGGCCTTCTCTCCAGGCCTCTGGGTTCCAACAACTTTCCCCAGGGTGATTCCTTTCTGCATCTCCAAAGGCCTGGGCTGAGCTGAGAGTGCTAAGATGAGGTATGCTGAGATGCTTGGGCTGTGCTACATTGAGCAATCTCATTTAAGCATCCAGCCAATTAAGTCAAACATCATTCATTGCAGCAGGCACACCTCCTAGCTGACTGCAGATGTAATCAGCAACAGATGAGGTTCACGTACCATTGGCTCATGTCCACAGCAACAGAACTAGGTGCCTTCACCTGGCCAAGTTGACAACTGAATCTAACTACCACCTCTGTTAAGTGCAAGGTGTGAATTTTGCACTTATCTGTATGTCACAATCTGTAACCCAAAGGCAGTAGACTCTCTTTTCCTGGGTTTAGATTTAGAACTGATGACTGCAATATGGAGAAGCAGGGGACCATGGGGACCTCTTCCAAGTCCAACATGACAATTTGATTGTTTTCCCACTTATTGTAGATGGTAGGAGAAAGTCTGGCACCAAAAAGAAAGTATCAAATAAAATTAAACACCTGAGAGGTGAAAATTTTTTAAAATATCCATTTGGCAACTTCTGTTACTTGCCTGTGGACAGTGTAAACTTTGCTTACCAGGTTGAAAAGCTATACCAAACAAATCCTATCTCTGGCAATTAGAAGCCCTTAAGTAAGCTAATATAATCAATTATGTCTTTTAATTTACCAGACAGCATTTCCAGGGTTTAATTTTCTGCTAATACACCTTCCAAATTATGTTCAGGTGGTATTTGGAATCTAATAAGAAGATGTATTGTCATTGCATTTATCTTATCCAGGTCAAATCCCCCAAATGCACTCACCTACAGACCAACACCCTCTGCATCCCATAACTAGAAGTGAAATGATCATACAGTGAAGAAGAAAAGTCATGTTTGCTTAGTTTTCCTATTTCACAAATTTTATATTATCCTCCTGCCAGTTTGCCCACAAAGTTATATAAAACCCAGTTGCAAGAATGAACAATCCAAATATGGAAGAATGCTATTTAAAGGAAATACATAGGGCAAAAATAACTACTTATGGAGAAATAAATTAGGAGACTGAATTTCTTATCGTGGGCTGATATCATTTGAAAAGAAATCTCACTGGTAGAAAAAAGGCAGAAATCTGGTTTCAGTCAGCATGAAGTGGATGTACTGACCTATTTGGCGTCTTTGAGCTTGCAATTCTTACAACAATTTGATTATAATATTTAAAATATTGTAATGGTTTGGAAGATGGATGTAGATCAAGAGCAACTGTACACCACAAAAGAGAAGTGCTTCACAACCAAGGGACAAGGATTCCCATACAATCCTCTCCCTGGTTTGGGGAAGCTCTGGCATCCATGTTTAACAGACAGTGATCTTTCCCTGTGGGTCAAAAGAAAGAAGCAACTGTATAAATACAAACTGCAGCCATCACCTTAGAACACTGCAACCTGGTGGTGTGAATATGGCAGCATTCTGATAGCATTGAAGAATCTTTCAAGGAAGAATCTAGCAAGTAAGAATCTCCTTACTTTAGTAAGGAGAGTAAGAATTCATCAGTGTTGTTTTCCAGTCCCTTCCAGGAACTGGAAAGGACTCATTTTTTGGCACCGAAGAGCATTTCAGTACCCCTAATAGATGTTTTACTGCACAAAAGCTACAACTCTCTGTCTCAGTCTGCATCATCTCCAAAAGATTTTTCAACTGCTTTTGCTCGGACTGAATTAGTTGTCAAAAGGCAATGTGTTCACTGAAATTACCTGGTATTACAAGGTAATACCAAGTATTACCTTGATACTTCCTGAGTATCAAGAAGACAGTGTCCTGGAGAGAAAACTCAGAGCTCAAATAAAAGCAGCTTAGAATAGAAAGGAACAGAAACTTCCAAAATGTTCGATTCTAGTACCATTTTGCCACTTCTAGTATTTAACCCTGGAAAGTCACACTAACCATTCTGAAGTTACTCATCTTTAAGTATCCTTCTAGCTCATCTTTTCAATAGTCAATGGGATTCTGATTTCTAGCAAGCTATAGCCCATTTTCCAAATTACTTCATTGTTGTTTTTATTTAAATTCAAATGGGTCTTTTTTGAGTTTCATGAGTGAGAGGCCAACCCCCAGAGTCATGACACCTTCTAAGGAAATCAAGTTTCTGAGACTAGTGTTTGGAACAGCCACCATAAGCGAAGTTTATGGAGTTCACAAGAAACCCCAGGATAAAACAAACAGAAAGTAGGCAAAAAGCCTTTAGGGGATCTCCCTGACTTAGGCATGGAGACTTAAAAGGTGTCTAAAAAATGAGAACAGTAATAAAATGAAATAACCAAATAAATAATCCTTTGTTCCACCATCCTAAGATAATCACTATTAGCATTTTGTGGCGTACTTATATATATATATCCATATTTGTGGTGGTTTGAAGCTATAAGTAGCCCAGAAAAACACCTTCTTAATTTTAATCCATTCCTGTGGGTGTGAAGCCATTGTCAGTAGGACCTTTTTCATGAAGTTACTTCGGTTAAGATGTGACACACCTCAATTAGGATGGGTGTTAATGCTCCTACTGGAGTCCTTTATAAGAGAATGAAAGTCAGACACAGAGGGAGAAAGCCACGGGAAGCAAGAAGCTGACATAGAGCCCAGAAGAGAAGGGAGAGACCAGGAAATTCTGCTACGTGCCTTGCCATGTGACAGAGGAGCCAAGGATCACCAGCAGCCAGCCCCAGAATCCCAGTCTTCGAGGAAAATGCATCACCCTGATGATGTCTTGATTTGGAATTTTCCCATCCTCAAAGCTGTGAGAGAATCAGTTTGCATAAGCCAAACCATTTCATGGAATTTTCATAAGCACCCAAGGAAACTAAAACAACAGTCTTTTTGCTAGCAACATATGTACATGTTTTCTTTTCTTTTCTTTTTCATTTAATAAAATATTATAAGCATTTTTCCATAGCCTTAAAAACTTCTTTGACATCATTATTTTTAATGACTACACAGTATTTTGGATATAGTACGATAATTTATTTAACCATACCTCTGTTGTTTGACATTTAAGTTGTTTCCACTATTTGCTGCTATCAAAAAATGCTGTGATAAACATCATCACATATAAATCTTTGGGTACATTTCTGATTATTGCCTTAAGGTAAATTCTCAGCATTGAATTATTGGGTCAAAGAGGATGAATATGTTTAAGGCCTTTGATACATGTTACTCTCCAAGAAATTTGTTCCAGTTCACAGGTCCACTGGTCATGTAGAAAACTGCCAATAAATGCTTGATCTAGCTAAAAAGCTTAACTACTTTTTAAAGAGGAAATGCATTATTTTAAATGGCATTCAACTCAGTCTATTTTACTCTCACATGGTCCAAAGGTGCATTATTTTATTCTGTGGCTTATATTAAATATTGATACTCATTGGTTATCAGAAAAAAATGATCTGAGGTACAGACTCTGATAGCACACTGGCTATTACTTACAATTTTGTGTCCTGAACACCACCACCCCCACCACCCCCACCAATGAGCATATCTTGCTTTTATAAAAGAAAATGATAGAAAAATATCATTTAATTTGCTGAAAATATTTCATAGCTAAATTTATAGGACTAAATCCTCCAAAGAATGACATACATCTCTTTTCATATTAAAAAGCTAAATTCAAAGCAACATCTTGCAAATGATATATTCTCCCCACTGTTATGGCAGTATCTTTATTTTTTTTTATGTTGTGAGATCCATGTTAACATATCCCACTGTATTTGGAAAACATGAATCAGAACAAAGCACTACTTGTGGTGCACACATCTCCATATAGGAAAATCTTTTTCAAGGTGATGGACAGATGGAGGAGCAGATGGCTGGGGGGAGAATATTCCAGCAAGGGTCTTGAAGGACAGATGGGTCGCGATGCTCTGAACCACTTTACCAAATGCTCAGTGGTCCACTGGCCTGAGGAGTCTTGAAGAAGTCGCTGCTGTCATCTAGCCTGGGGTTTGGAATTGTAGCATCATACAGACCCCAAACGCAGAGATCAAAGTGATTATTGGCCAGATATGGGTGTCTAATTGGAGATGGGCCTGGATTTTTAGCAAGATCCTAAGAAGATTTAACTGGAAGTTGGTGCACGTTTGATGATAATGTTGCATTTGCATAAGCATATTGCTGCCAATTTCTGCAAATGAAAATCCTAGCTATTCCTCCAGGTTTACCTCAAATACCAGTTCTTCCTAGATTTCTCCATCAAAAGGAATCTCTGTTAGCCCTGTACTCTCAAAGTCTTTCACTTCTATCTCTCATTAGACTTAATATTTCTGATCTTTATATTAAAGTCATTTATGTACATATCATAGCCTGGCCTCAATGAGTTTGCAGTCTGGCAATGGAGATCATTGCCTCTTGTTTCTCATTTTCTCCATAGCAGTTTGCACAGTGCATTGTTCAGTAACTGTTTACAGAACAACTAAATGAATATACGAATGAAAATTCCTTATGTAGACATTTCCTGTCAGCTCTATTAAATAGCTCAAATACTAATCAAAAACTCTTGAAATTTTAGAAGTTGCCTTATGGATCAAAGGGGAATTATTACCTCAATGTAAATTCCTGCTAAACACAAAGTTTATTTAGTCCAGCTTCAATTTTTTTACTATAAATTTTAAAGAGGACACCAAAGAGAATGAGAAATGATTGACAGAATATTGCATGAACATACTCACCACTCTAGGAGGTCTTTATCTGATTTTAAAAACAGCCAGATTTTCAGTATTATAAATATTAAATTTCCCAAGCTTGGAGACAGTCTTGATGCTAAAAATGAAGATACTGTCCATGTCAAAATTACATTTTTCTCCTCGAAACTACCTTTTTCACCCCTCCTCTTTCCTAGGACTAGCTTCCCACTGGCTCAGGAAGATTTATCCCTTCAGTGGTAACCAAAAAGCTCAGAGCAGATATCTAGAAAGACAGTAAACAAAGTGATATTTCATTTTTAAATCACAGAACCTTTTTGAATTTCTTTAAGTAAGAACTTTTTAGTGTATTATTTCAAATGAAATGTGTTTGTAAAGGGAAAAATTCAGAGCTTATTAAATACCTTGTCAAGTGCACAACCAATGAGAGTATGCAGAGAGAAGATTGGTGGAAAAAAAAGAGCTCAAATACTGCATACAATCACATTAATGCCATGCTAGAAGAAACGCATATGTAGGGTAATACCTGTGGGGTTGTGGGACCAGAGCTACTAGATTATTGCCCAGGGAATGTCAGCACAAGACTGGGACAGATGTGCTTAGTACGTGCAAAAAGCTGAGCAGAGAATTTAGCAGGAGAAAGTTACATTTGCAGCCCTGCTCTGCAACAATAAAATTGGGTGCGAGCAAGATAGTTATACAATACAGAATAATAGATCAATTGAATGCAGTTTTTACAACAACACTCGAAGAGCTGAGTGGGAAGATTTGGGAAAATGGCTAAAGTCACAAGAGCTCTGGTCAGAAATCCAGTTAAATACAATATCTCCTGTAAAGTCAAATCTAAGGAGAAGCTATCCTTCGTCCGTAGTCCTTGTGTGTGCTGAAGAAAAACAAGGTAGCTTAAAGAAACAAAGGGCTAGGATTCACGAGATCTGGGTTCAATATCCAGTTCTATTATTATCCAGTGAGAATGTGCCCTTACCTTTTAAAATTGATCCTAGACTTATGAGTGTGTTAAAGGGGAATGCTCCAAGAACCTTGGATGAGGGTGCTACTCTTCTCACTAGCTCGAAGGCTTTGCAACCTCAAGTTTTTATTACTGAAATAATCTTTGAGAGATGACTTATGATTCCAGGTTTTCCTTAGTTCCTTTGTTAGAAAATGCTAGAATTCACTATCACTAACAGCTGCCCAGACAACCGTAATCAGAACTGCTTTCTCTGAAATAGCAATGGGAAAAGTGGTTTAATATTGAAAGGAAAACCTTTTCCTGCTGCCTGATTAAGAACACGGCTCTTGTTTCTTAGTCCAGAGATCTTTAAACTCTAGTTCATGAAACTCTGCTTTCTGGGGAGTTTACTAAAATTATGGGGTAGAAACTTCTATAAGTAGCTGATTTTTTCATAAACTAAATTTAAGGAAAGATGAATGATCAATTTTCTTAAATACTCCATATTTAAGAAATGGTTGTGTGAAGAGGTTGTGTAAGTGTGCGCATGATCGATCACCCTTATTATTTACATTGTAAAAGCCCAGTGTAAACATGGTTATTTTTTAATCTATGTCACCTATCATGGGATAAGAGCAATGCACTAAAAGGTCCCACTATTAGCATATTTTTCAATTTATCACTGACCTAATATAACATTAGGCTTAAATATTTTGATGCTCTGTTAGTTGGTACAAAACTAACTAAGCATCTGTTAGTATGTGTTTTGTTTTCAGTTCACTCTTTTCTAATAGTTATGACCCCCTATTTTTGGTGCTGTTGTTTATTTGGTTTGGGTTCGAAGGGTTGTGTTTTGTTGTTGTCATTGTCTGCTTTTTACAGGCCAGATTCCTCTACTTGGCATGACTTTTTCCTGGTGGTTTATATTGAATCTTCTGGATTTACTATTTTTAAATCTGTCTCTTCTAATATCTGAGACACTTTCTTTTATTAAGCGAATTTGTCCCTTTTATTCTCATTTTTGTAAAATACATATTGTGCCTTAATTTTCTCACCATATTTTGTTATTGTTTTTTTTTTCCATGCTTCTCTTGTTTGCTGACTTTTTCTTGTAATCCATATTCTTTTAGTATTTTCCTTATGTTGATTTTTTTTTGTTCCATTCTGGTCATACAAATGATTTGCCAGTCTCTGTTTCAGTTTTCTGGCTACTAAAGCAAATGTCAGGTAATGTATTGTATTAAACAATGGGAATTTATTAGCCCGTGGTTTTGAAGCCAGGAAAAAGTACAAATTACGGCATTGTCAAGATGATTCTTTCTTCCTGAAGACAGGTATTCTAGGGCTGGCTGCCAGTTATCCTTGGTCCTGGACTCTTCTGACACATGGAAATTGTATTAGTCAGGATACTCTAAAGAAACAGAACCAACAGGCGATATCTGTAAATATGAGATTTAAGTGTCTCATGCAACCGTAGGAATAGAAGAGTCCAAACTCCTCAGGGGAGGCTGTGGCGCTGGCAGCCCCAATGAAGGGTCTGGATGAACTCCCCAGGAGAGGCTCACTGGCTGAAGAAGCAGTGAAAGAGTCTCTCTTCTTCCTTAAAAGACTTCAACTGATTGCATTATCTCATTGATGGGAGAAATGCCTTAGTTGATTGCAGATGTAATCAGCCACAGATGCTATAAACTGACTGATGGTTTAATACAACAGTCTCTGGTTTAACAGCCAGTCATGAAATATCGTTGCAGCAATAGTCAGGACAGTACTTGCCTGACCAGACAACTGGGCATCATCACTTGGCCAAGTTGACACAAGAACTTAATCATCACATTCCACCCCTTGTCAACTTGGCAGCTGTGCACATCACCTTGAAACATGCCTAATTTCCAAATTAAGAACGCAGTAACAGACATATATTTTAATTAACAATATTCAACTGTCCTGCATACAATCAGAAATGCACTACATCTCTCCAGAATAGGGTACCAGTCCTTAGATAATATTTACTCTTAAACCTCATATCCTATTACTTAAATACTATAATGTGAATAATATAACTTATCCATACGGTAAGAGGAAAACAAGATATTTGCATATGTACAAATGCAAACATACTCATAACAAAAGACGGAGGAAATATTCATAAATCACATTCCTCACTTCTGTAACTGGTCACATGGTCATAGTTCATATTTATTACTACCTTCTTCTACTACCCATTCCATGTTCTCTTTACCCTAGCAAGCAGGTCAGCTGGCTGTGGTTCTTTGCAAGGTAGGGTAACACAAACCTTCATTTCTGAAGTTTCTGGGCCATTGGTAGTCTGCCTGGATTAGGTTGTTGCCGTTTTCCATTGACTTTAATCACAGGGCATGGTAGTACTAAAAGATGCCCTAGGTGATCTCCTGTATTCCAAGAAAACTCTTCTTTACCTCCACTGTGTACTTGCAGTCCTATTTCCTCTTGATACTTTGGATCAATTACCCCAAACAGAACAGTAATCCCTTTTTGTGCTTGTTGATGCAGTGAGTGGCATGGAGAAGCACACGGTGGCCAGGTGGAAGTCTTAACTTCCAGTTCAATGGAATCATTGTTATGTCTCCTGACAGGAGCACTCCTCCTTTCGGAACTAAGTCCAACCAAGAAGATTTCTTCAATTTCTCAGCAAAGCTACAGGACTGGTATTCAAACCAGCCTGTAAACGGTGCTATTTCTATGGGATCATTTTTCCAGAACTCTTCGAAAAAAAGAAAAAACAACTAAAAAAATTTTTTGATACTTTTGTATTTTTTTTCCTTAAGAGCTGTTTGTGGTTATTGAGGTTTGAAACATTGACTATTTTTTGCAGGGGTTTCCACCAGTTTAGAAGGCACTGAAGCTTGCACCTTTCCATGTACAGCATTAAACCTTACCTCTGTCTGGGATTTACCAGTTTAAGAGTCCAACTCGGTTTCAGTGTCCAGAAAGGCACCAGAAATTCCAGTAAATCCTCATTTGAGGAATCTCTCTCTTGTTTACTCCATTACCACATTGGGGAACTTAAGTTTTTCACTTTTGGGTTTTTTGTTTGTTTCTTTATCTACTTTTTTGTTTTTCCTGGTAGATTAGGTTTATTTATCTGAGCAATAATTTCTACGTCTGGTTTCAGTGGCTGGAATTAAAACAAACAAACAAAAAAAAAGCCGAGCTTAAGGTTTTAGGGACAGGAAGCAAAAATTCCCCTACTGGATCGTTAGGGGTGATGGCAAATGGTGCCACTCCCCTTCCCAACCCTTGATTTCTGGACCCGTGAATCCTGGCTATGGGAGAAACAGCACCATATAATGGATGCTGACTCAGAGCATACAAAGCCTCCTGGAGAACACTGTCCCGGCCTTGCAAGGTATTGCCACTTAGTTGGCACCATAATTGGGTCTTCAAAAGGCCAATCCACCATTCTGTCTACCCAGCTACCTCTGGGTGATGGGGAAAATGATAAGACCAGAGAATTCTATGTGCATGTGCCCCTTCCTGCACTTCATTTGCTGTGAAGTGGATACTTTAACCAGAAGCAATGCTGTGTGGAATACCATGATGGTGGATAAGGCATTCTGTAAGTCCACAGATAGTACCTTTTGTGGAAGCATTGCATGCAAGGAAGGCAAACCCATATCCAGAGTATGTGTCTATTTCATTTAGAACAAATAGCTGCCTCTTCCAGGATGGAAGTAGGCGAATGTAATCAACCTGCCACCATATAGCAGGCTGATCACCTTGGGGAATGATGCCATAATGGGAACTGAGTGTGAGTCTCTGTTACTAATAGATTGTCACTCAGCGGTGGCCATCACCAGGCCAGCCTTGGTGAGTGGAAGTCCATGCCGCTGAAACCATGCATAACCTCGATCCCTACCATCATGCCTACTTTGTTCATGAGCCCCTTGGGCAATGGCAGGAGTGACTGAGGAAAGAGGATGACTTGTATCCACAGGATGGGTCATCTTATCCACTCGATTATTAAAGCCTCCACTGCTGAAATCACCCTCTGATGAGTATTCACACGGAACACAAATATCTTCATTACCTTTGCCCACTCAGAAAGGTCTATCCACATACCTGTTCCCCAGACTTCTTGTTACCCATTTTCCAATCATGCTCCTTCCAAGTCCCTGACCATCCAGCAAACCATTAGCAATAGCCCATGGGTCATACAAAAAAACACCTCTGGCTAGTTCTCCTTCCAAACAAAATGAGCAAGCAGGTACACTGCTCAAAGTTCCATCCACTGGGAGGATTTCCCCTCACTACTGTCCATTAAGGACATCTAAGAAAGGGTTGTAGTGCTGCAGTTGTCCACTTCTAGGTGGTCCCTGAGTATTGTGCAGAACCATCTGTGAACCAGGTCCAAGTTTCCTCTTCCTCAGTCAACTGACTGTAAGGAACTCCCCAAGAAGCCATAGCTCTGGTATGGAAAAGAGAAGATAATGTGGCAGGAGTGGGGGCTATGGGTGTTTGGGTCACTTCCTCATGTAATTTCCTTGTGTCTTCAGGACCTGCTCAAGCTGTATCTCTTATGTACCATTTTCATTTTATGATGGAGTGCTGCTCCGCACACCAACTTTATGGTTTAATGAGTCAGATGATACCCAGCTCATGATAGGCAACTCGGGTCTCATGGTAACTTGGTGGCCCATGGTTAAGTGTTCAGCCTCTATTAAGGTCTAGTAGCAGGCTGAAGGCTGTTTCTCAAAAGGACAGTAGCTATCTGCAGCAGATGATAAGGCTTTGGTCCAAAATCCTAAGGGTTTGTGTTGTGATTCTCCTATAGAGGCCTGCCAAAGGCTCCAGAGAGCATCTCTATTCACCACTGACACTTCCAACACCATTGAATCTGCTGGATCATATGGCCCAAGTCACAGAGCAGCTTGTATAGAAGCCTGGACTTGTCTAGAGCCTCCTCTTATTCTGGTCCACACTCAAAATTGGCAGCTTTTCTGATCACTCAGTAAATGAACCAGCGTAGCAAACCCAAATGAGGAATACATTGCCTTCAAAACCCAAAGAGTCCAACTAGGCATTGTGCCTTTTTTTGTTTTGTTTTGTTTTGTTTTTGTCATAGGAGGCGCCAGGTGCAACAGCTCATTCTTCACCTTAAAAGAATATCTTGACATGTCCCACACCACTGGACACCTAGAAATTTCATGGAGGTGGAAGGCCCTTGTATTTTTGTTGGATTTATTTCCCATCCCCTGACATGGAAATGCCTTACCAACAAGTATAGAGTATTTGCTACTTTTTGCTCACAAGGTCCAATCAATATGATATCATCAATATAATGGACCAGTGTGATGCCTTGTGGGAGGAAGAAATAATCAAGGTCACTGCAGACAAAGTTTTGACACAGGGCTGGAGAGTTGATATACCCCTGAGGCAGGAGAGTGAAGGTGTACTGCTGGCCTTTCCAGCTGAATGAGAACTGTTTCTGATGGTCTTTACTGACAGCTATTGAGAAAAAGCATTTGCCAGATCAATAGCTGCATGCCAGGTATCAGATGATGGGTTGATTTGCTCAAGCAATGATACCACATCTGGAACAGCAGCTGAAATTGGAATCACCACTTGGTTAAGTTCATGATAATTCACTGTTATTCCCCAAGACCCATGTATTTTCTGCACAGGCCAAATAGGAGCATTGAATGTAGATGTGGTGGGAATCACCACCCCTGCATCCTACAAGTCCTTAAGAGTGGCACTCATCTCTGCATTCCCTCCAGTAATATGGTATTGCTTCTGATTTACTATTTTTCTAGGTAAGGGCAGTTCTAGTGGCTTCCACTTGGCCTTTTGTATCATAACAGCCTTCATTCCATGAGTCAGAGAACCAATGTGGGGATTCTGCCAGTTGTTCAGTATGTTGGTTTCAATTATGCATTCCAGAACTGGGGAAATGGCCATACAATGGGTCTGGAGACCCACTGACCCCTCTTTGAGATGGACCTGAGCTAAAACTCCATCAATCACCTGACTTCCATAAGCCCCTACTCTGACTGATGGACCACAGTGATGTTTTGGGTCTCCTGGAATTACTGTCACTTCTGAGCCAGTGTCCAATAACCCTCAAAATATATTATCATTTCCTTTTTCCCATCCACATTCACCCTGGTAAAAAAATGTAGGTCTCCTTGGGAAAGGCTTGGAAGAAGATTAACAGTTTAAATTTTGGGCAGTGTAAAAGTGTCCTTCCCCAAGGGGACCTGGCCCTCCCCTCATTCAAGGGGCTCTGCATCTGTAAACTGTCTCAATTCTGGGACATGATTAAGGGGCCATGACTCTCTGTTTTTGTAATTCAAATGAGACTTCTGTTCATTTGACCTAGAATTCTTCTGCTTATACAGCTCAAACAAGAATTTCATAGACTGCTCTTCTATTTTACCTCTAGGAACCCCATGATACACTAGCCAATACCACACACCTCTGTGAATCAGATTATTTTGACTGCTGCATTGAGTCTACTGTCCATTATGGTGGCCATGTCCACCTTGTCTATGGTGATTAACTGTCACCACATGGCTTCTGTCAACTCAGGATCTGATCATCCCCATTGTGTTTAAGGATTCCAGCTCAGTGACAGTAGTTCCCACAGTAACATTCTAACCTACAGTGAAGGGTGACTACATAGCTGTTCCAGGATGATGGGGTTAGTTTCACAAATTTATTTCTCAAAGTTCTGATAAAAGATGTGTCCTCTGGACACTCCTGGGGTGTGTGAGCAAGTCTTCCATAATGAATCCACTCTAACATCCCCATCTCTCTAAGCCTCTGCATCCCCTCATCTACACTGCACCAGGGCAGTTCTGACTTTTCACCCTCAGGTAATGAAATCCACCTTTAGATCCAAGTTTTAGCCAACCATCCAAACAAACTGTTAATTCCCTTTCTAACCCCTTGAGCTACAGCATTGAATGAAGAATCTCTGCTTAGTGGGCCCATATCAATACATTTAGCTTGATATTCCTTTATATTCCTTCCACCATTAAATATACCCAACTTTTTTCCTTCCACCATTATTCCACACCCTTAATATCCATTCCCATATATTCCCCTGATTTCTGTCAAAAGATCAGAAAACTCATGATGTTATTTTGGAGTATAGCTTACCTCTCATGGGTCACACTTTGTACCTCACCTTTCAGGGCCTGTTGGGACTTTAGTCAAGTGATAGGTCTTGAAATAAAGAGGGGTAGTGAGTGTGGGTCACCAAAAGAAATAGAAGTGTCCTTCAAGCCAATTACCTCAGGGCATTTGGTTGCAGTTTTATCTGATGAAACCAGATTAGCTACTTCAGACAGAGGAGTGAAGGCTATTTTCCCAAGGGAGGTGGTTACAGGGTTAGCAGGCACTGAAAGATTAATATTGTTAGGTGGAGGTTGGATGGCAGATTCCTCTGGGCAGACTGGAGGCCAGGAAGCTGTTTCCTCTAAGCAGGTTGGAGGTCAATAAGCTCTATCCTCAGGGCAGTCCACTATGGGTATATCTACCGAAGGCTCAGCAGATTCCAGGGGTTCCATTTCCCTATCACCATCATTATCAAGCCATATATCTCCATTCTATGTTTCAGGATCCCATTCTTTTCCAATTAAAGCCCATATTTTAACAGCAGACACACTTCAAGGTTGATATTTTAGTTTACAGTGTAAATCTGCCTCTTGCACACTGAGTTTCTGTGTCTGCTTTTCAGAGATCTCAAGTCTGCGACCACAGGAAATAAAATTTTCTTTCAGGGTAAACATGGAAACTTTTACATCATGCATATGGCACTTAAGTTTCAAATTTGAAGCCTTCAGCTCATCCTTTTCCTTCATAACTGTATCCAGCATATCTAACAACAAAAAGCCAACATCATTAATACCTCTTAATTCCACAGAACTCTAAAGATGTCAAAAACACTCTCACCAAGACCCTTACCTCATATAGGCATACAATTATCAGAACCTAATGGTGATATTTTGAGTGTCTCCTTTACTAACTCACTTCATAGACTGTCTGTGCCATCGTGATTATTGAAAACAGAGTCATTAGTGCCTCTGAGTTTAACCAGAGCAGAAAAACAATTGTAAAAACTCATTTTTAAGATTCTGTTTCTCAAGATTCATTCCCAGTATCAAACTGTATTAGTCAAGGTTCTCTACAGAAACAGAACCAACAGGCAATATCTGTAGATATGAGATTTATAAAGGTGAGTCCAAAATTTGCAGGGCAGACAGTGAAGCTGTCAGTTCCAAAGAAGGGTCTGGACAAATGCCACAGGAGAAGCTCACTAGCTAAAAAAGCAGTGAAAAAGTCTCTCTTCTTCCATAAAAGACTTTAGCTGATTGTATTATCTTGTTGGTGGGAGACATGCCTTAGTTGATTGCAGATGCAATCAGTCACAGATGCATAAACTGACTGATGATTTAATACACCAGCCTCTGGTTAAACAACTAGCCATGAAATATCCTTGCAGCAATGGTCACGTCAGTGCTTATCTGACCAGACAACTGGGCATCTCACTTGGCCAAGTAGACACCAGAACCTAACCATCACAGCAATGCACCTGGCACCTGGTGGCCTCTCTTGGTCTCTCTCTTCTCTTCTGGGTTCCATTGATCTTCAGCTTTTTTTCGTCCCATGGCATTCTCTTCATCTGCCTGAATTTCATTCTGCTTATATAGGTCTCCAGTAACAGGATTAAGACCAATCCTGATTGGACTGAGTCACACCATAATTGAAGTAACATCACCAAACTTCCTGCATACAATGGGCTCACACCCCCAGGAATGGATTGCTTAAGAACATGTTCTTCTGGGGTACATAGCTCCAAACAATCAAAGTCTCTTTTTGGAATTTTTTATAACTTTAAATTATATGCTTCAACTTCTATTTATTGGCTTATGACTTTAGACGTTGTGTTTGAGTTTCAACTATGAAAGACAAAGAAATTAGTATCATTTCTTGCTTTTCTAATCCCCTTTTCCCTGTCCGTCTGCAGTTTTTAGTTGTAACCATTTTACATTGTCAAGATTTATAGAGTTACATTCTAGTCTGTAACCAAAATCTCTATTTTTAAAAACTTAGTTATACATTTAAATGGATCCCTTGCTTACCTTCAGATTTTCATACCAATGCTTCCCCATCCCTGAGTCCTTTATTTACTGTCATTTAATTCCATCATCAAGTCATTTTTAGAGAGCATTTACAAGCATTCTATTCCTCACTTTTACATTTAACAATACCTTTCATTTCACCTGAATGGCAGTTTGGCTTGGTATAAAATTGTTATGACTCCTTTCTACTCCTATAGAAATCTGTAGATATTTATCCACTGAATCCAGCCTCACATTTTTCCCCGTGCTTTTTCTACCTGGATTTCTGTAAGACTTTCATTTCCTCTGAGGTTTACTAAATGAATTAGGCTACATCTAAATATTTATTATCTGTAATATTTTTCTGTCTTAAGATATAGCATGCTTTTTATGACAATACATTTGAGAGTTGTGGTAGTTAGTTTCAAGTGTCAACTTGGCCAGGTGAAGGTACCTAGTTCTACTGCTGCGGACATAAGCCAATGGCATGTGAACCTCATCTGTTGCTGATTGCATCTACAGTCGGCAAGGAGACATGCCTGCTGCAATAAATGATGTTTGGTTTAATTGGGTGGATGCTTACATGAGAGAGGTCAATGTAGCACAGCCCAAGCGGTTCAGCATACCTCATCTCAGCACTTGCAGCTCAGCCAAGGCCTTTGGAGATGCAGAAAAGAAACAACACAAGGAAAGTTGTTGGAACCCAGAGGCCTGGAGAGAAGGCCAGTAGAGATCACCCTGTGCTTTCCCATGTAAGAAAGAACCTCAGCTGAAAGTTAACTGCCTTTCCTCTGAAGAACTATACATTTTTAACTAAATAAATCCCCTTTTATTAAAAGCCAATCCATCTCCGGTGTGTTGTATACCACCAGCTAGCAAACTAGAACAGATTTGGTAGCAGAAGTGGGGTGCTGCTGCAGTTTGCAAATACTGGTCATGTTGGACCAGTTTTTTTTGATGCGTAAGGGGAAGATTTTGGAGGAATTGTGAGGAGAATGATGGAGAAGTCCTGGAGTGCTTGAAGAGAGTGTTGGTGTAAACAGAATCACTGCCAATCTGGACAAAGAGGGACAGAGGAGGGACAAATTGGACTTTGCAGAGTGAGAACCATAGAAGTTCAGGTCTGAAGCTTTAAGAAACCTCAGTGGGGAGAGTGAAACTACTCATATACATGGAGAGGTGAGTTTTCCCCAAAGGCAGAGGATGAGTCTCTCCCCTCGCTGCAATGGAAGAGTCATGCAGCCTCAGGCATTGGAGAAGGTACAGCATCCTCCTTGGGGACTGGGGAAAGCCTGGCTGCCACCAAAGGGAGGTGTTGAGCATGTGCCCGAGAAATGGCAGAGAGCCCAGGCATGGCCCCAATGCTTGGAGAGGGTAGAACTGAGAAAAAGATGGTCTCCTCAATGTCCCTCAAGGTCGATTCAGAAAGAGGTGGCCCACTGCATAGGCCCTTGAAAAGGGTGAAGTCTGCCACTTTCTAAACCGAAGAATAAATGATTTTCAGACTTTAAAATCCAATGGAGTTTGCCCTGCAGGTTTTTAGAACTATTTGGGTTTTGTGACTCCAGAGTGCCTTCCAATTTCTCTCTATGGAAATGAAAACCTGAACCTCTTTTGTATATTGTCACCAGATAACTTGTTTTGTGAATGTGCCCCTTTGCATATTGTTACCAGATAAGTTGTTTTGAGATTCATAGGTCCACAGCCAGAAGAGAATTTTTGTCACTTTAATATCATTTAAGGTGATGTGTATAGTTGCCAAGTTGACAAGGGGTGAACATGTGGTAATTAGGTTCAAGTGTCAACTTGGCCAGGTAAAGTTGCCTAGTTCTACAGCTGCGGACATGAGCCAATGGCATGTGAGCCTCCTCTGTGGTTGATTACATCTGCAGTTGGCAAGAAGGCATGCCTGCTGCAATGAATGTTTGATTTAATTGGCTGAGTGCTTAAATGAGAGAGATCAATGTAGCATAGCCCAAGAAGCTCAGCATACCTCATCTCAGCACTTGCAGCTCAGCCCAGGCCTTTGGAGATGCAGAAAGGAATCACCCCGGGGAAAAAATGTTGGAACCCAGAGGCCTGGGGAGAAGGCCAACAGAGATCGCCCTGTGCCTTCCTGCATAAGAAAGAGCTTCAATTGAAAGTTAGTTGCCTTTCCTCTGAAGAACTATACATTTTTAACTAAATAAATCCCCTCTTATTAAAAACCAGTCCATCTCTGGTGTGTTGCATTTCAGCAGCTAGCAAACTAGAACAAGAATCTTATTAAGTGTATGTATTCTTTCCTTCATCAAGAGTGATTATTAATATATTGAATGCCACCTTGTTTTCTATCACTTTAACTTTTTTGAATCATTTTTAACTCTTAGTTCTTCTCCATTCAGTCTTATGAAATTTTCTCAAGCACCTTCTATATGTCCCTGACTACATTTTAGCAACATCTATTCTACATTCTGCTTCTAACATGGGTCTCATTCTGGTTAAATATATATGGTCATCTTTAGTTTCACCCCTAAACTCCACCATTCCATTTTTCACAGCTCTTTATCTGCGAATTATTGTATTTGTAATTTCAGCTGTATTTTCAAACTTCAAAGCACTATTTTTTTTTCTCTTCTCTCTAGAATAAAAGTATACTAACCATATGATCTTAGGAAAGCTTTTGCCTAAGAAAACTTAGTTTTATCATCTCTATAATAAAGTAGCATTTCACAACATAATTGTTCCTTATTTGCCTACCTAATTCACAGACCTGTTGCTGATACCAAAAGAAAAATAACGAATTTTTAAAAAACAGGTTTTAACCAAAAAAGTCCTTTATAAATATATTATACACAAAAAGTATATCATAACAGATATCTTAACAGCTAGCAGTATATTTGTTCATAACCAGACTCAAGAACAATGCCAACAAACATTATAAATGTCACTATTACAACCACCACAACAAATAGCTACCACTTATTGAGCACCTATAATGTATCAGACACCACATTAATTATATATGTTAGGTCATTTAATCTTACAAACAACACACTGAAATCAATATTGGGATATGTAGAATATAGAGTTCATAGATATGTAACTGATATTTAAAGTATTTAGGTAACCTGACCAAGATCATAATGACCTTGTAAATGACAGAACTGTGATTCAAATTAGTATGTCTGATAACAAGTTGATGTTCTTTCCTCCACTCTACAATAAGCAGAAGCAAAAACAAATTAAGTTTAATTTCAAATTCCATATCCATCCCAACCCCCTTTAGAAATTTCAAAGTTGTTTTTCTTTTATGATTTCCAATTCCCTAACACAAATTTTTGACCCCCATCTGTTATAAATTTTGATTTAACTTCAAAATTTTACTTGAGATCAAAAGTATACACAAATATTTGTATTTATGTGTTTTGGACATTTATTCATTTGTTTCCATGAATTGAAACTACTTTAAAGTTGTTTACATAAAATCTCTTTTAGAACTAATGATATCCTTGGATTTCACAAGAATGTCAAAATTCAATATAAGTTTCTCAACTTTAAATTACTAAAACTTATTACATCTCAGACCAGTAAGAAACACTTTACAGACCCTCACCAATCAATAGGCAAACATTTCGGCAGATCTGCAAAGTCAAAAGTTTCCTTTACATTTTAACCACTTTTTTTAAGTTTCATATTTTTACAAACAAATACTACCTCTTTTCCCGAGAAAGTTATTTTCTTGAAATCACTAATAAATCACTATATACCAGCATATCATTACATAATTTATTGTATATAAAGGTAGATAAAAGCAAAAAGACATAAGGAATATAGAATCAGAAAAGGACCATCACTACAAACCTTATGGACATTTAAGTATCATAAGAGTATACAACAAACAACCTATGCTAACTGGATTATAATGGACACATTAACTAGAATAATGCAACTCATCAAAACAGAAAAGACTGATATAGTCCTGGATCTATGAAATGAATTAAATCTATAATTTTAAAATGTCTTCCCACGCCCCAGAAAAATACTCCCAAGCTCAAATGGCTTTCAGAAACTTTTAAAAAATTAGGAAGTATCTCTCAACAAATTTGGCATCACATGCATAACATTAATAACAAAATTCAAAAAGAGAAATTACATGACATGTCTTCTTTTGAATATATATCAACAATCATAAATGAAGCATTAACAAACTAAATTTTGGGACATATAAGATGATAATTTATCAGGGTTACAGGACTACATCAGGACTTCCTTAGGTCCAGAAAGTCAAGGTTGGTTAAACATTTGAAAATCAATCAAAGAAATGGAACACATTAATAGGTATAAGAAAAATCCTATTATTTCAATGGTTGGAGGCTTTGTATCTAAAAAATTCAGTATCCATGTATCATTTTTAAAAATAATCTTAGTAAATTAAGAATAGAAGAAAAGTTCCTCCTTAATATGATGAAGTATTTTTACAAAAAAAAAAAAGCCTTTATCCAACATAAAAGTTAATGATAAATATTTAAAGTGTTGGTTTTTAGATCTTGAACAAGACAGGATATCTGGTAAAATCCTTTCCATTCAACAATGAACTGACAATCATAGCCACAAAAATAAGACAAACAAAAAAAAATTAAAAGTATGAGAATTTGGAAGGAAGAAATAAAACTATCGTTATTCACAGACCACAGAATTATTGTATGTAAAGATTCATTTAAAAAAAATACAAGCATATTTCAAAATCAAATTGAGCAATGAAGCAAGATCCATATGTCAAAGTCACTATACAAAATTAATTGCATACCCTTATATTTTCACAGTTAGAAAATAAAATTCTTTAACTGAAGGGCAGCAAAATCAGTGTAAGAAAGAATCAAATCACAGCAGCCAGGAGCAAAGGATTACGAGTTTTAAAATACAAGATAGAGCCCCTAGGACAAAGAGGAAAGATTATTTCCAAGGAGGGAGGGGGACCTTTGGATCTGTTTAAGTGGGTCAATTCCTAAGGCCATGAATGCAGGACAGGACAAGACACAATCTCAGAATACATCAAGAAGGACTCTTCCCTTTCACTTCAGTTTCATTGTTAAGGTAACTAAACTCTAAAAGAGAGTACCAGCCAAATAGTAATAATCAGCAAAGTCCGTGATTGGTGATTGTTTTTGTCATTATTATTAGCTCCTGAAAGTCAAGGAAATGTCTGGCATAATGCTAGCTGGATACAAATGTAAGAAACAGACACCTCAAGAACTAAATCTCAGAGTTAAACATTAAATGACCAAGATGTACAGTATGCAACAAAATGTTGCAAGACATACAAAGAAACAGGAAATAGTGTTCCAGCCAAGGGAGCAAGATAAAACATCAGAAACCAACAATAGAGAAAACTATACTTTGTGCATCACAGAAAAAGACATTTTAAAAAAAGTCTTCAATATGCTCAGAGAACTAAAGGAAACCATGGACAAAGAACTAAAGGATATCAGGAAAATGATAAATGAATGAAATGAGAATTTCAATTAAAAAATAAAAATCATTAAAAGTCACAAAACAGAAATATCGGAGCTGAAGACCAAAGTAACTTAAATTTTAAACTTCCTAGGGTGGTTCAACAGCAGATTGAAAACAGAAGAAAAAAATCAGTGAACTTGAAGATAAGACCACTGAAATCATACAGTTAACAGAGCAGAGGGAAAACAAATAAAGAAAAGAAAATAGACCCTAAGAGATCGGTGGAACATCATCAAGCATACCATTATACACATTACAGAAGCCCCAGAAGGTGAAGAAATGGAGAAAGGGGCAGAAAAATACCTGAATAATAGTTGAAAATTTATAAAATTTAATGAAAAACATCAATATACAAATCCAAGAAGCTCAACAAACTCCAAAGAGGACAAACTCACAAAGATCCATGCCCAAACAGGATAATCAAATTTCAGAAGACAAAGAGAAGCATGAAAGCTGTAAGAGAGAAGTAACATGCCATATACAATGAAGCCTCCACAGAATAAAACTCTAATTTGTCAACAAAACCCATGGGAATGAGAAGAAAATGGGACAATATATTAAAGTGATGAAAGAAAAAATTACCAACTAGAATTCAGTATCTGAGGTGGGCCATGATGGCTCAGCAGGCAGAGTTCTCGCCTGCCATGTCAGAGACCCAGGTTCAATTCCTGGTGCCTGCCCATGCAAAAAATATATAAATAAATAATAAAGAGAATTCAGGATCTGGCAAAACTGTCCTTCAAAAATAAAGGAGTGATTAAGACATTCCTAGATAAACAAAAGCTGAAAGTGTTCATCACCACTAGATCTGCCCAACAAGCAATGCTAGAGGGAGTTGTTTGGATTGAAAGGAAAGGGGATTAGATAGTAGGCTGAAACTGTGTAAAGGAATAAAGATTTCCAATAAAGGTGATTACATGGGTAAATCTAAATGCCAATACAATCAGGTTTTTGGTTTGTAATTCCACTTGTTACTTTTTAGAGGATCTAAATGTAATGATAAATCTAATGTAAATCTTAAGTAATGATAAATCTAATGCATAAAATATAAAGTTAAATCTATGGGTTTTGCCACACAATGTATAAAAATATAATTTGTGAAAATCACAACATAAAGATGGGGGGCAGAGGAGAACAGGAACCTAGTCTCTTTATGTTATTGAAGTTAAATTGATGTCAAACCAAATGAGATTTTTCTAGATTCAGGGTTTTAAATTTAAGTCTTGTTGCAACCACAAAGAAACTATCTAAAAATATATTGGCAGAAGGAAATAAAGGACTCTAAATGGTTCATTACAAAATACTAACTAAATAAAAAAGAAAGCAGAAAATCGAAGAACAGAGGGACAAAACAGATATAAGAGTGTATTAGTTAGAGTTCTCTAGAGAAACAGAATCAACAGGGAATACTCGCAAATATAAAATTTATAAAAATGTCTCACATGACCACAGAAATGAAGAGTCTAAAATCTGCCGGGCAGGCTGCAAAGCTGATGATGCCAATGGAGGGTCTGGATGAACTTCACAGAAGAGGCTCACCAGCCAAAGCAGGAAAAGAGCCTGTCTCTTCTGAATTCTCCTTAAAAGGTTTCCAGTGATTAGATTTGAGCATCACTCATTGCAGAAGACATTCCCCTTGGCTGATTAAAAATGAAATCAGCTGTGGATGTAGCTGACATGATCATGATCTAATTCTATGAAATGTCCTCATTGCAACAGACAGGCCAGCACTTGCCCAACCAGACAAACAGGTACCACCACTTGGCCAAGATGACACACGAACTGACCATAACAAAGAGTTACAAAATCCAAATACAAAATGACATTATCAATGTTTATTTTATATGTAAATGGAAAAAGGCAAAGATTGGCAGAATGAACAAAAGAGCATGGCAAACTATATGCAATTTGCAAGAGACTCACCTTAAATTCAAAGACACAAATAGGTTGAAAGTGAAAAGATGGGAAAAAATAAACCATGCAAATAGTACGAGTTTGGATGTCTGTACTAAATCATATAATGTAGAATTTAGGTTAAAGCTGTTAAAATTGACGTAGAGGTCCCTATATATTGGTAAGAAAGTCAATTCATCAATAAGTTATAAAAATTATAAACTTATATACACGCTTAACAGCAGAGTCACAAATATATGAAACGAATATTTGCAGATTTGAAGGGAGAAATAGAAAGTCCTATATTTATATTAGGAGAGTTCAATATATTACTTTCAATTATGGATAGAACATCTATACAAAAGATCAATAAAGAAATATAGGGCTTGAAAAATATTATAAACCAACTAGACCTAAAAGACATTTAAAGAGCACAAAACCCAACAGCAGCAGAATATATGTTCTTTTTAGGTGTATGTGGATCATTTCCCAAGTTAGACTATACATTAGCTCACAAACAAGCTTTAATAAATCATGAAAGAATGAAATCATACAAAGAATCTTATACACATATAGAAAATCCAAAAAAATCTACAAGAAATCTACTAGAGTGAATAAAAAATTTCAACAAAGTGGCAGGGTACAAGATGAATAGATGAAAAATCAGTGCTATTTCTATACAACAATTATGAACAATCCCAAAAGGAAATCAAGAAAACCATGGCATTTACAACAGTAACTAAAAGAATAAAATATCTAGGAACAAGTTTAACCAAGGACATAAAGAACTTGTACACAAAAGAAACACAAAACATTGTTGAAAGAAATTAAAACTCCAATAAATAGAAATTCATTCTGTATTCATGGATTGGAATAGTAAATATTGTTAAGATGTCAATTCTAGGATGATGTTATCAACATAGAGATGTAAACATCTATTGAAAATCTCTCTTCAGAGATTCAGCATTAAAAAAGAACAATTCTGAATGATTCAGAAATCTGGAGGAAGATATACACTGGAGAGGGACCCTACAAATCCCTAGTTGAAGAAGTAAAAGTATATCACGTAGGAAATTTCCATTCTGGACTAGCCTGTCGTCTCCCCTCCCACTCACTTGGTCTCACAGTACAGAACAAGCAAAGAAATAGCAGCAGGGCCTCTCCCAATGGGGACATAGAATATGTATTCTCTCACAGCAGTGGGGCAGACCCATACCTTTTGGAGACCTGGGAGGCAGAGGAGAGCATTTCAAAGCCCAGGTCAGTAAGAGACAGAGATGCTGAGAAAAATTTGTAAGAAGCTGTGTTTCCAGCTCTCGGTACTAAAGTCCTCATTCCATCCTGTGAAAAATAGCAGTGAGAGACCCGTTCCCTGACTGGGGAAAGGCTAAAGACTAGGACAACTGGGGGTATACTCTGCCACAAATAAAGTGAGAGACACAGACCAACAGTGAGCCAGATTTTGGCCTGCAAACAGAGGGAACAGGAAATCTGCAATTTTAGCAAAGCCTGGAGAAACTTAGCCAGCACTCTGAGGGCAACTCAGTTATTGAACAGTGTCATCTGCTTGGTAGAACAGAAGGTGCAACAGAATTTAAGGACTTTTTCAAAGACTACCCAGAAAATTATTTCAGGCTGACTGGAGTTGGTCTAGAGCTCCTGCATGAGAACCCACCCCTGTTGTTGCTGAGAAACACTGATGAGCCAACTGTTAAAACACTGCCTGAAAACAAACCCAGGACTTGCAGAACAGTGAAAAACAGAGCACCAGTGTGAGACAGCAGATGTGCTTTATGCACAAACAGAGATACTGGTGTAGTTATCAGTGCCAACTCCCATCCTTGAAGCAGGTCACTATAGGTGCTTAGATTAAGGGGGAGAACAAATTTGACAGCTGGCTGGTGAGAGAGATGATCAGCTGTAGAACAACTCCAAGCCACAGGAAAACCCTTGGCAAAGAGATAAAACAACCTCTAGAATAAACTAACCAAGAAAATCAGATGCCTTGACACCAGCAGAAAATCACAACTAGTACCAGGAAGAATGAAGATATGGCCCAATGAAAGGAACAAACTAACACCTCAACTGAGGTACAGAAACTGAAACAACTAATTAAATTGTTAAATTATTAAAGCAGATCTTCTAAATCCATTCAACAAGTTCAAGGAAAATATGGAAAAAGATATGAAGGACATAAAGAAGACAGGGTGTCCATACAGAAGAACCTGAAAGCTTGAGAAAACAAATGGAAGAATGGGTGGGGATGAAATGCACAATGCATGTGATGAAAAACAAAATAGAGACATACAACAGCAGATTTGTAGAGGCGGAAGAAAGGATTGGTGAAATAGAAGACAAGCCATATAATATTTTAAACACAAAAGAACAGATAGGGAAAAAATGGAAAAATTTGAGCAGGATCTCAGGGAGCTGAATGACAGCATGCAGTCCATGGATATATGTGTTATGAGTATCCCAGAAGGAGAAAAGAAGGGAAAAGGGACAGAAAGAATAAAAGAGGAAATAATCAATGAAAATTTCCCAAGAAGTGCAGTGTACCTCAGACAGAATAGATCCAAATAGACAGTTAATTCACTTACTAATCAGATTGTCAAATGTCAAAGACAAAGAGAATTCTGAAAGCAACAAGAGAAAAGTGAGCCATTACATGCAAGAGAAGTGTGATAAGATTAATTGTGGATCTCTCAGCAGAAACTATGGAGACAAGAAGGCAGTGGAATATTTTTAAGACACTGAAAGAGAAAAGTTGCCAACCAAGAATTTTATATCTGGCAAAAATATCTTTTGAAAATGAAGGTGAGTTTAAAATATTTACAGACAGATACAGAGAGTTCATGAACAAGACACCTGCTCAACGAGAAATACTAAAGGGAGCACCACAAGAAAAAGGAAAAGACAGGAAAGAGAAGTTTGGAGAAGAGTATATAAATGAAGACTAACAAGAAGAATAACTAATAGAGTTAAAGGAGAAAAAAAATGTGACAGATATAATCTAAAAGGAAAACTGGGTGAGGAAAGTACAGTCTTAATGGCAATAACACTGAATGTTAAGAGATTAAACTTTCCAAGGAAAAGACATAGATTGGCAGAATGGATTTTAAAACAGGGTCCATCTATACTCTATCTACAAGAGACTCATGTAAGACCCAAGGGAAAAAAAAAAACAGGTTGAAAGTGAAAGGTTAGAAAAAGATATTCTATGCAAACAACAGCTAGAAAAGAGTAGGGTCAGCTATACTAATATCAGACAAATTAGACCTCAAATGTAAAACAATTAAAATAGACAAAGAAGTACACTCTGTATCAATAAAAAGGACAATTCAAAAGGGAAACATAACAAGCATAAATGTCTATGCATTAAGCCAGAATGCTCAAAAATACATGAAGGAAACACTGACAAACTGAATGGAGAAGTAGACACACCTACAGTAGTAGCTGGAGACCTCAATATACTACTCTCATCAGTGAATAGACACATCTAGACAGGATCAATAAGGAAACAGAGATTTTGAATAATATGATAAATGAACTAGACTTAGCAGACATTTACAGAATTTTTTACCCAGCAACAGCAGGATACACATTCTTCTCAAGTGTTCATGGATCATTCTTCAAGATAGACCACATGCTGGGGCATAAAGTAATTCTCAGTGAATTTAAGAATATAAAAATTATACACAGCACTTTCTCAGATCATAATGAAATGAAGTTGAGAATCAATAACAGGTGGAAGCCTGGAAAATTCACAAATTTATGAAGGCTAAACAACACACACTTCAACAACCAGTGAGTAAAGGAAGAAATTACAAAACAAAACAGTAAATACCTGAAAGCAAATGAAAGTGAGGACGTAACATATCAAAACTTATGGGATACAGGAAAGGCAGTGGTGAGGGAGAAATTTATTGTCCTCAATGCCTATATTAATAAGGAAGAAAGAGTAAAAATTGAGGAATAACCTGCTCACCTGGAAAAACTAATGAAAGAACAGCAAACTAACTCCAAAGCAAAGAGAAGGAAAGAAATAACAAAAGTTAGAGCATAAATAAATTAAACTGAGAACATGAAAACAATAGAAAAAAATCAATAAAATCAGAAATTATTTCTTTGAGAAAGTCAACAAAATAGATGGAACCTTAACTAAGGCTGACAAAGAAACCAAGAGAGAGGATTCAAATAAATAAAATCAGAAATTGGAGAGAGGATAGAACTACTGACCCCACAGAAATCAAAGAGATAATGAGAGGGTTCTATGAACAACTATATGCTAACAAACTAGTAAATTTAGACAAAATTAACAACTTCCTAGAAAAATGAGAACAACCAACACTGACTCAAAAAGAAATAGAAGACTTCAACACACCAATCATTAGCAAAGAGACGGTATCAGTCAACAAAAACATCCTAAATAAGAAAAGTCCATGACCTGATGGTTTCACATGTGGATGTTACCAAACATTCAAGAAAAAATTAGTACCAATCCTGCTCAAACTCTTCAAAAAAATTGAAGAGGGAAAGCTACGTAACTCATTCTATGAAGCCAACATCACCCAAACAAAGATACTACAAGAAAAGAAAATTTCAGAACAATATCTTTAATAAAATAGATGCAAAAATTTTCAACAAAATACTTGCAAATTGAATCCAACAGCACATTAAAAGAATTGTATGCCATGACTAATGGTTTTTTACCCTAGGTATGCAAGGGAGGTTTAACACAAGAAAATCAAGTAATGTAATATACCACATCAATAAATTAAAGAGGAAAAACCACATGATCATCTTGGATGGATGCAGAAAAGGCATTTGACAAAATTCAACATCCTTTCTTGATGAAAATACTAAGGATAGGAATAGAAGAGAACTTCCTCAACAGGATAACAGAAATATATGAAAACCCACAGTCAACATCATACTCAATGGAGAAAGAATGATTCAAGATCCCTCTAAGATCAGGAACAAGACAAGGATGTCCACTGTCTCCATTGTTATTCAACATTGTGCTGGAAGTTCTAACTAGAGCAACTAGGCAAGAAAAAGAAATAAAATGCATCCAAATTGGAATGGAGGAGGTAAAGATTTCCCTGTTTGCAGATGGCATAATCCTATGTAAAAATCCTGAAAAATCTACATTAAAGCTACTAGAGCTAATAAATGAGTACAGCAAAGTGGCAGCATACAAGATCAACCCACAAAAATCAGTAGTGTTTCTATACACACACAATGAGCAATCTAAGGAGGAAATCAAGAAAAAATTCATTTACAATAGCAATCAAAAGTATCGGATATTTAAGAATAAATTTAACCAAGGACATAAAAGACATATACACAGAAAACTACAAGCAATTGCTAAAAGAAATCAAGGAAGACCTAAATAAATGGAAGGACATACCATGTCCATAGATTGAAAGATTAAATTTAATTAACATGTCAATTCTCCCAAATTGATTTATAGATTCAATACAATACTAATTAAAATCCCAAGAACTTACTTTACAGAAATAGAAAAACAAAAATCAAATTTATTTGGAAGAGAATAGTTCCCCAAATAGCTAAAAATATCTTGAGAAAAAAATGAATTGGACGATCTCACACTACCGTACTTTAAAGCATATTACAAAGCTACAGTGGTCAAAATAGCATGATACTGGCATAAAGATAGAGGTAACAACTAATGAAATCAAATTGAGTGTTCAGAGGTGGACCCTCACATCTATGGCCAATTAATGTTTGATAAGGTGGACAACTCAATGTAACTGGGACAGAGCAGCCCCTTCAACAAATGGTGCTTGAAGAACTGGATATCCACAACCAAAAGAATGATAGAGGATCCCTATCTCACATCTTATACTAAAATTAACTCAAAATGGATCAAAGAGCTAAACATTAGAGTAAGACCATAAAACATTTAGAATAAAATGTAAGGAAGTATCTTAATGATCTTGTGATAGGCAGTGGTCTCCTAAACACTACACTCAAAGTGCAAGTTACAAAAGAACTAGATAAATGAGATCTCTTCAAAACTGAACACTTTTGTACAACAAAGGACTTTGTCAAGAAAGTAAAAAGGCAGCCTACACAATGGGAGACAATATTTGGAAACCACATATCAGATAAGGGTTTAATATCCAGAATATATAAAGAGATCCTACAACTCAACAATAAAAAGACAAACAATCCAATTAAAAAATGGGCAAAAAACATGGACACACACTTTTCTGAAAAGGAATTACAAATGGCTCAAAAACATAGAAAAGGATGCACAACCTCGCTGACTATTAGGGAAATGCAGATCAAAACCACAATAAGATATCATCTCACACCTATTATCAAAAAATGAATGGCCATTATTAAAAAAAAAAAAAGAAAATGACAAGTGTTGTAGAGGATATGGAGAAAGAGGCACACATTCACTGTTGGTAGGAATGTAGAATGGTGCAAGCACTCTGAAAGGCAGTTTGGTGGTTCCTCAGGAAGCTAAGAACACAATTGCCATATGGTCCAGAAGTACCATTGCTAGGTATATATTCAGAGGAATTGAAGGCAAGGAGACAAACAGACATTTACACATGAGTTTTTATAGCAGTCCTAAAGTCTATCATGGATGAGTGGCTAAACAAACTATGGTATAGTCATATGATGGAATATTACACAGCTGTAAGGCAGCATAAAGTCATGAAGCATGTAATAACATGGATGAAACTTGTGGATGTTACGCTGAGTGAAATTAGCCAAAAAGGACAAATACTATATAGTCTCATTAATATGAACTAACATTAATGAGCAAACTTTAGGAGCTAAAGTTGAGAACACAAGTTATCAAGAGATAGAAAGAGGGTTGAGATTGGGCCTTTGATCATGAGGTACAGAATGTTCCACAGAACTGAGTGTAAATACTCAGAAATGGTGAGCACAATACTACCTGATGGTAGCACAATGTTGTAAGTGTAGTGAATGAAGCTGAGTGTGAGTACGGTTGAGGAAGGAGAGCTCAGGGCATGTATGACACCAGAAGGAAAGACAAGGGATAAAGGTGATGGTATAAATCAGTGATGCCTACACTGAAGAATGATGGTGATCAAATGTACAAATATAAAAATACTTTTACATGAGAGAGAACAAATGAATATAAACATTGCAAGGTGTTGAAAATGGGATAGTATATGGGGAAAAAATACAATCAGTATTTACTAGGGCCTACAACTAACAGTAACATTGTAATATGCTTCCACTAACAAAGGCAAAAACCTGATACTCTCCCAAGCATTAGGACTGCCAACTTAGTGGGACAGGCCCTCAATCTTGGGGATTGCCACTGTGAAATTTATTCTGTAAAGTAGAAGCTAAGCCTACTTATAAGTATACCTAAGAGTCGCCCCAGAGAACCTTTTTTTTTTTTTTTTTTTGCTCATACGTGGCCTCTCTCTCTCAAAGCCAACTCCTCAGGTGAACTCACTGCCTTCCCCCCCTCCCTCATGTGAGAGATGAGTGCCAGGGATGTAAATCTCCCTGGCAATGGGAGATTTACATGGGACATGACTCCCATTTTGAGCCTGACCCTGTCATTGTGGGAATGAGGAAACCCTCTTGGCCAAAAAGGAGAAAATAAATGAAAATGAAGTTTCCGTGGCTGAGAGATTTCAAATGGAGTTGAGAGATCTTTCTGGAGGCTTTTCTTTTGCAATATGTAAATTCCCCTTTTCAGCTTTTGGTATATTGGTATGGGTAGAGGGAAATGCCTGAAACTATTGAACTGTAATCCAATAGCCTTGATTCTTGAATATGATGGAATAACTATAGAACTTCTGAGGTATGAACATGTGAGTGTGAAAATCTTGTGACTGACACCCCCTTTCTCCAGGGTATGGTCAGATGAGTAAGAAAAAAAAGACAAGATATAAACAGTAGGGGGGTTATGGGATATTGGAGTGTTCTTTTTACTTTTGTTTTTATTTTTATTCTTATTTTTATCATTTTTGGAGTAATGAAAATGCTCAAAAATCTATTGTAATGACAAATGTACAGGTTCATGATGATACCATGAAACACTGGTTGTATACTTCAGAAAATTATATCTCAATAAAAAAATCAATGAAGAAAAAAGATGTTAATTCTACCCACAGCAATTTACAAAATCAAAATTCTAACAACTTTCTTTGGAGAAATGGAAAAGCTAATACTTAAATTCATATGGAAGAGCAAGAGTCCTCTAGTAGCCAAAATTGTCTAGGAAAAGAAGAATGAAGTTGAAGAACTCACACCTCCCAGATTTGAAAACCTACTGAAAAGCTACGGTAACCATATTGGCACCAGGGCGGACATACAGACTGGTATAAAATTGAGTTTAGAAATAATTAGGCAATGGTTCTTAGACTTTATACCCAAAGCACAAGGAACAAAAGACAAAAATAGATAAAGTGGACTTCATCAAAATTAAACTTTTGTGCATCAAAGAATATTATCAAGATAGGACACAGAAGGGGAGAAAATATTTGGAAACTTCATATCTGAGAAAGATTTAATATTCAGAATATATAAAGAACTCCCACAACTGAGTGACATAAAGACAAATAACTCAATTAGGAAATGGGCAAATGACTTAGCCACTTTTCCAAAAAAGATACACAAATGGCCAACAAGAACATGATAAGATGTTCAACATCATTAGCTATTAGGTAAATGAAAACCAAAACCACAATGAGATATTCTTTATACCCAGTAGAATGATCATTAAAAAAAAAAAAGTAAGTGTTGGCAGAGATGCACTATTAGAGGCAAAATAAGATGGTGCAAGCACATTGGACTACAGTTTGGTGCTTCCTCAAAAAGTTAAACACAGAACTACTATAGAACCCAGAAATTGTACTTCTGGGTATATACATAAAAAAAAAATTGAGACCAGAGACTCAAATAAATATTATTACAGAAATGTTCATTGCACCATTATCCACAATAGCCAAAAGGTGGAAACACTCCAAGTGTCCATCATCAGAGGACTGGATAAACAAAATTTTGTATATACATAAAATGGAATATTATTCAGCCATAAAAAGAAATGATGTTCTAATATATGCTACAACATGGATGAAACTTGAAAACAGCATTTTGAGTAAAATAGACACAAAAGTACAAATACTGTATTATCTCAATTACATGAAGTAACTAGAATATGTGAATTTCTAGAGATAGAAAGTAGATTGCAGGTTGTTAGGGTCAGAAAAAGTCAGAGGAGGAAATGGTAAGTTATTGCCTGCAGAGTTTCTGATCGAGGTGATGGAAAAGTTTTGGTAATAGATAGTGGTGATGGTAGTACACCATTGGAAATGCAATTATTACCAGTGAACTGTATATTGAAAGGCTTATAGTGAGAAATTTTGTGTCATATATATGGTACCACTATAAAATATTTTTAAAAAGAAAAGGAAAATGTTAATGTTAGCGTTTAGCATTCATAATGCCATAAAATATATTTAATACCTAGGAAGGAAGCTAATGAAAGATATACAAGACCTCTCTACACAGAGAGCAAGAAAATATTATTTAGATGAATAAAAAAAAAAGACCTAGATAAATGAATATATACCATGTTTATAGAAGAAAGACTGAATACTGTAAAGATGTCATTTTCTTTGAATTGCAATCTCAAAATCATAACAAAATTTTTCCCTTTTTGTATAAATTGGCATATTGATTTTAAAATGTGTACAGAAATGCAAAATGGAAAGAGTAGAAAGACAAAGACAAATTTTTTTTTTTTTTTTTTTTTGGCATGGGCAGGCTCCAGGACTCGAACCCAGGTCTCCAGCATGGCAGGTGAGAATCACACAAGACAATTTTAAAGAAGAAAAAATTAGAGAGCCTACAGATAATGTGCTGTTGTTACAAGGAGAAACTGAAGGCCATAGGGGCAAGCCCTCCCTCCCTTCTTCCTAGCTTCAGTTGGCTTGATAGCAATCCTTGGATTTCAAGCTCTGCTTTGGTCACCATGTGGCATTTTCCCCCAGTGTCTCTCACTCTGTCTCCTCTCCCCTTCTTATAAAGACATCAGCAACTCTTAACTAATAACATCTTCAAAGGCCCTATTTTCAAGTAAGGCCACACTCACAGGACCAAAGGTTAAGACTAGAACACAATTCACCCCACAATAGTTAACAATAGGATAGTAGTGCCATATAAAGAGATGGGAAAATTGGGATAGGAGGAGCTGAGTAGAAAAATCAAGAAATACATTTTAGATATTTGTGAACTCCATCTAAATAGAAATCAAGTAGGAATTAGATATATGAGTCTCTAGCTCAAAGAAGAGGTCTGAGGTACAGATATAATTTTGGAACTGTTAAGTATATAGAAAGATTTTTAATCCAGGGGATTTTTCATCCTTATAACCTGGACAGAGACAGTACAGAAAGGAAAAACATGAGCTCTGAGGAGCTCCCATATTCAGAGGTGAAGTAGGGAAGGAAGCGTTCACAAATGAAACTGTAGGGGAACTGCTGCTCTACAGCAGAGAAGCCGGGAGAGTGTGGTTGTGTTTCTTGCAGGAGAGCATGTCACCCGAATTAAGTGCTGCTGAGATAGAGAAAGAAGAGACTGGAAAAGAATCTATTGAATTTGACAACATGGGTATTTTCAGCTACCTGAATATGCCTGAATTCTGAAAATCAGACATTCTGTGCAGAAGCATTAACCAGGGGCCTAATTTTCATTACCTTAAATGGGAGAAATTGCAATTCCATTTAAATTACAAATCAATTTTAAAATCCCCAAATGATTTCCTAAAACTTAACTACAAGACAGGAAAATGCCTGTGTGTATGGCATGTGTGTACATATCTATCTGTTCACATTATATATTTCATTTTATATATATAAGCATTATATATAATCAGTTCTCATGTTAAGATATATAATACTTTTAAAACATCACTTCTTGATCTCCAAAATTAACATAGTTGTTAAACAGTGGCTTTGTAAAGAGTAATGCAGTCTTCCTAAGTAAGCCAGATGCTGTCACTTTTGCTGACATTTGACATGCTTTTTGAAACATCTACATGTGGTTCTTACCATTTACCAGGTATTTTTGGAATTTGGTTTGAGTCTTTTCCCAAACATCCTTTAGTTTAAAATATTGTAATGAGTTTAAGGCATATGAATATATATATCTCCTATATAAACATCAGCCCCAAAAATGTTCTATGTAGCCTGGATATTTAAAACCAAGCAGTGTTAACCAGGAAAATACTCTAAGGGACATTCCTATAGTCAGTTCATGGACTGGCAGAACATATCATGAGAAAATGCTGTCAATTTGCGATTTGGCATTCATTAAAGTCTGTGCTCTATTGTATGATTTTTCTCCAGAAACAGTCAGCTTCAGCTGCTCTAGGACAGGCAAACAGAGGGTGAATTTAGGCAGGGTTTGGACAGAGAGAGGCAAACAAGTTATGGGTATTTGCAAAGAAGGAATTAGTGAGAATTATAAACTACACTGGGGAGAAAACAGGAGGGGCTGCTGCCTCTTGAGAAGATGTCTACATATTTTTCTCTTATGGATGTTTTTAAAAAGATTTCTAGTATTTCCAAGACTGAAAGTGAGCTCTGAAGCTTAGCTGCATAAAATACAGTAAAAATGAACTGGACTGATAAAGAAAAGATCATTCTGTCTGTCCAACATTCTCCTCTCCCTTCTCATTTTCTGATTCTTGCTTTTCTCTTTTCTTCTCCCTCTCCCAGTACCTTTCGTTTCTCCTTTGTCCCTCTTTCTATTCTCTCAATTTCTTGCTTCTATAGCTTAAATTTCTTCCTCTTAACAAATTCTCTTCCCTTCCCTCATCTCCTATTTCCTGATTCTCTTACCCCTTTTCTCTCTTCCTGTGAAAAACCAGGGTTGGAAGACAGTGGTGGTGTTTCAGTTTGCTAAAGCTGCCGAAATGCAGTATAACAGAAATGGGTTGGCTTCTACAATGGGGATTTATTAGCTTACAGTTTACAGTTCTTAGGCCATGAAAATGTCCACCTCAAGGCATCAACAAGACAACACCTGTAGTCTGAAGGCAGGTTGCTCTACCCAGAATGCCTCTGTCACAAGGCACATGGCCAGCATCCACTTGTCCTTCTCTCCCAGGTTTTATTGCTTTCAACTTCTGGCTTTAGCTGCTTCCTCTCCGTCTTCTGTGTGTCCTCTCTCAGCTTCCCCATGGCTTTTCTCTGTGAGCGTCTCTGGGTCTCCTGTGTGTCCTTTATTGTCTTATAAAGGGCTCCAGTAAGAAGATTAAGACCCACCTTGAATGTGGTGGGTCATATCTCAATCGTAATAACCTAATCAAAAGCTCCTACCTACAATAAATTTGTACCAAGAGGAACAGATTTTTAAAACATGATCCTTTCTGGGGAACATTCAGCCTTCAAATTACTCCAGGTGGTGACGAGATGGTGAATAAAGACTCTTTCTCTGCCCTCCTCATATTGCTCCTTCCATACATTCTACCAGTGCTTTTGGTTCTTAAGCTGATCAAGCAAATACCATGAAGTGGGTTGACTTAAACATGGGAATTTATTAGCTTATGGTTTTGAGGCGAAAAGAAAAACCAGATTTTCTCCCCAGATACTGTGGCATTCTGTGCTGGCTGGCAGTGTTCCTTGGCCCCTGTCATGGCATACAGCAGCATCCTCTAGTCTCTCGCTTTTCTTCCAGGTTCCATTTCAGCTTCTTGCTTCCTCCAACTTTCTCCTTCTGTATCTTAATTTCATTCTCTCATAAAGACCTCTAGTAGCAGAATGAAAAACTATCCTGATTGAGGTGGGTCAGACCTTAACCGAAATCAAAAGGTCCTACTTACAATCGATTCACACCCACAGGAATGGATTAAACTTAAGGACATGTTTTCCTGAGGCACATACAGCTTCAAGTCACCACAACTAGGCTGTTAGATTTTTGTTTGTTTTATCTCCTTATTTTAGTTTGCTAGCTGCTGGAATGCAATATACCAGAAACGGAATGGCTTTTTAAAAGGAGAATTTATTAAATTGCAAGTTTACAGTTCTAAGGCTGTGAAAATGTCCAAATTAAGGCATCTAGGGAAAGAAAGATACCTTGGTTCAAGAAGGCTGATGACAATCATGGTTTCTCTCTCAGTTGCAAGGGCACATGGCAACATCTGCTAGCTTTCTCTCCTGGCTTCTAGTTTCATGAAGCTCCCCTGGGAATGTTTTCCTTCATCTCCAAAGGTCTCTGACTGCATGGGCTCTGCGGCTTTTTCCAAAATGTTTCCTTTTTAAAAGATTCCAGTAAACTAATCAAGACCCACCTGGAATGGGTAGAGTCACATCTCCCTCTAATCCAAGGTTAATACCCACAATTGGATGAGTCATATCTCCTTGGAGATAAACTAATCAAGTTTCCAACCTACAGTACTGAATAGGGATTAAAAGAAAAGGCTGCCCCTAAAATGGATCAGGATTAAAGCATGGCTTTTCTAGGGCACATAATCCTTTCAAACTGAAACACACAAAATGGTATCTTGCATTACATCATGTTACCACTTTCAAAGGCTCTCACCCTCATTGTCTCATGCAATCTCATAACATCCTAACCCTGGAAAGTTTGAGGAAGCCTGCTTCTTCACGCCTTTTGTGCTCAGTAGGGAGAGAAATTGGCTTAGGACACTATCCCCTGTAGAACTGTCTTTCCCATTCTCACAGAAAGCTAATAATTCAGCCCTCAGCCTTAATTTAAAAGTTTCTAATTCATTAACAATGCAATTTTCAAAATGAGGTTCTGTACAAGATGCTCTGTAACTAAAATGTGCTATCAATCTATTCCCTCTCAGAACCCAGATCCTACACTGGGATTTCCAAGAGCCAAGCTCAGACACCCCAGGGCAATCGTTCGAACTCAAACCCCAGAGCTTTGCCAGTGAAGCAGTCCTGAGCAGCACTTTACAGTTTATGAAGCACATCCATATGCATCATTTCACTTCATCTGGCAACGTTTGGAAAGGACCTGAATCTGCCTTTAATTAATGAAATCGCCAGTTGCTGTGCTCCTGTCTCACCTTGGAGGTGGCAGCATTTGTCTAACCCAGACTGGGGCCGCTGGCCATGCACTGTATATTATGCAGCACTAATGATGCAATTAATCCCCTACATTAGCTGACACATCATTCCTTAAAGTAAAAATTTTCAAGTTGAAACCTTAAAAAAAAAAAAAAAAAGAAGCATTGAAAAGGCAAAGCTGAGGGCCAGCCAAAAAAAAGGAGTCTTAATTCATTCCCAGCTTCCGCCTATTATATTGACAAACACACGACTTTAATCTCTCCCTAGCAGGCCTCGTGCACTTGGTCAAGAGGCCACTTTATTAGAGCTTCTTCTTTTTCTTTTTTTTTTATCCACTGGTTGTAAGAAAGGTTATGGGTACAAATATCTCACAGCCAATATTAAAAGGACATACTGGCAGGAAAAAAAATTATATAGTCAGTCTTGCTAAATTAGTTTACCTAAAATTGTATGTGTGAGTGATTTTAATCAAAATCTAATTTCCCCTCTTTTTAGAGTAACTGAAATGAGATTTTTCTAATTTACTTTTCGCGGTTCAAGTTTCTCATAATTCTTCTATGGTCGTGACAGCACCGTGAGCGCGTCTGCTGCTACAAAGCATTAAAAAAAAATTAGATTTTCAAACTGATGTGCTAAATTAAAGATGTTTAATGTTTCTCATCAAAAGGCCCAGGAATATGCAAGGACCCTCTAGTATAGTTAAAGGTACAATGTTGCTTTTTTTTTCTTTTCATCTGTTTCTTTAATTCACAACCCAGGGCAATTGTAGTGTGAAAATTAACAACCATAAGTAAAGGAACCCTTGTAAGCCCTGTCTTCCGAAAAACTTCCCTTTAATTTTCTTCCATCCCTTAACACGGTGACCTTTAGGATGTCATAATAAAAATGGATGCCGGTGCCTTAGGTTTATTTTTAGTTTATTTGCTTATTGCTGTGTATAGTGGATTTCTTTCCCTTCTGCCCCGGTTGGAGTTTGCCAGATGTTTTCAGGGCTTGTGAGTCTCTGAGTAATTGTAACTCTCGGGCTTGACTAGTTAATTCCAATGATTTAGGAAATCATATTACTTCTGTAAATTGGCTCCAGTTGTTACATTAAAATCCAAGCTTCTGCCCTCATAAATGTCTACTGCCTGGCTTGGAGCAATGCTGCACATATTCCAGAAATCACATATCCAGGTCTTGGAAGATGGTTCAGCAGGAGAACGAGGCTTGGGAGGGAACTTCGTTTATGCAGCCTTGTCTTCAACCTTCAAGGCATTAGATTCTCTCCAAGTAGCATGTTAGCATTTAGGTCCATGTCTTGCTATGAAATTGAATTTTATTTATTTTTAAGATAAAGATGGATATAAGATTTAGTTCTCAAATGCCTTTCCTGCTTTTATAAAACATAAGCAGAGGGAGGGCCATGGTGGTTCAGTAGGCAGAGTTCTCATCTGCCATGCTGGAGACCCAGGTTCGATTCCTGGTGCCTGCCCATGCAAAAAGAAAAAAAAAAAAAAAAAAAAACATAAGCAGAAAGCTCAATTAAGGACAAAAGAGTTACTCTTACATTGCTCCTCTCTATCAGTCCTGGTGTTGGATAGTTAAAGAGACTGGGTCTCCAGAAAGAGTGTAGGAGATAGGATTAACATAAGACCTGCGGAACTACTTGGAAGTAGATGGCATTAGGGTGGTGGCGGCAGTAAGCTGCTTTATGTTATCTGATTTATGTAAGACAGTCTAGGAGGAAGAGAATGCTTGTTTACCCCAAATGGTTATTTTAAATCCGAAGGAAGAACACTGAAAGATAAGAACTTTGTTCCCTCAGGAAATGCATGCATGCCTATTGTCATCCTGTGGTATATAACCAGGATCTGGTTAAGAATAAAATTGTCTGAAGTCTGTCTGAAGTAAACTCAAGCTTCAGACCCCCTGAGCCCGTCTGCGTCTTTCTTTCTCTCCTTCTTCCTTTCTTTCTTTCTCATCATTCCTTAATATCCTTCGAGCTCCGTTTCAACAGGAAGCAACAAAAGAGGAATGGATTTGTCTAAAGCCATAAAGTAACTCTTTGGCATAGCAAGGCTATATCTAATCCAATATCTCCCTCCCCATAAAAATCTGCTCCTGCCCAAGGAAAGGAGGAGAATCTTGATTGAGCTTGAACCTAGTTTGGCTCATAGCAAAACCATCACTACACTACTGCCCATATTCTCAAACACACTATCATTGCTGTTTGATGCTGTGTTAGCTCAGCCATACCTCCTGATCAGGAGAGGCTCAAGAAATAGACATCAGAAACTGGTTCCTGCATCCACTGGATGACCAAGCCTTCATAAATATTTCTAAAGCCAACAAGACTTTTCAGCAGCCCTGGTTAGAATTGTCTCTCCTCTCTCTTTCTTATCCACCCTCTACTAATTGAACCATATCAATTTCCCATTCTATCTCCCCCAGCTCGCTCTCTCCCTTATGTGAAACTGAACCTTAATGACTCTCTTTAGATGAGAAACTCTCTGCTAAATAGAAACTACCCAAGGCATTAAGCTTCTAGTTAATAAGGCTTTAATCCACCTCCAGAGTGAATGTCTCTAGAAGGCATCTACCTACAAACTCTAGTGGTGGGAATTTTGGTTGCTGGAGTCCAGGGGATAAACTCCTGGATGTCACCTTGGCTTTAGAGTACCTTGGGTCACCCCACACAGACAGTAGTGAACAAGATCTCTTTGTTTCTCCAATAACAGGTAAAGCAACTGGCCAAAAATTTGTATGCTGCCACTTTTTAATAATATTATAAGCAATGACCATTATAAGCAAAGCACATATTCTACCTTGATGGAAAGTAGTCAGGACATCCTAGTTCACTTGGCTTTTCTTCTTTCACATCATCTTCTGTTCATTCTGACCTGAGCCAAGACCCACCTTCACACCAATCCATTCCCAACATTTTTTTACTTTTTCATATTGACATATTTACTTTTTAAAATGCCATTATTCTTTATTCCTATTAACTTGTCCTAGGATTTTCAAATACGTCATTAGTCTGTCTTGTGGTTTCTAAGAATTTTTTTAGGTTACTTATTCAATAGAGTCTGTTATTAAGCCAAGTAATATTGTGTTAAGGTCTCCTGCTTTGGCATAGTATAAGGCCAATGAAAAGTGTAACTTTTGCCGTCATTAGTGTTGAGAAGGTGATAGCTTCTGCAAAGTTCAGTGGATATTGAAGTCTGAGGACAGAGGAGAAAATCAGTTCCCTTAGAAAATAGAAATAAATTATTACAGAGTTAGTCTCTTCTACTAGTTGCAAGCAAGCTCCTTAAGAGTGGGCCTGAGTGGTGGTTTCACAGGAGGTTAGGGGTGGGGTTGCCATATGTTCTTGCAACCTTATAGTTAGGTATAGATTCAGGGGACTTGAGAGCAGAGACACAAATGGACATTTGCACACTGTGTTTATGGAAGTAATGTTCCATTTGTAATGATGGAGGTTGGGCATAAGCATACATTGACTGAGGAACGGAAGGGGAGATGGGAGGACTGTGGTATATACGTACAATGGGATATTGAGTGGCTCCAAGAAGGAATGAAGTTGTGAAGCATGCAATTAGGTGAATGAAACTTGAGGAAAGTATATTGAGTGAAATAAGCCAGAAGTAAAAAGACAAATATTATAATGCCTCACTAATATGGACTAACTATAATGGGGAAACTGATAATTGAATTCAAGAATATAGATTATCAGATGAAGGCAACTATAAAAGTTCTTAGACTGTAAGCTCTTACAGTAGTCACATCTATTCCAGAATTGTAACTGTTGTTTCTAAATTCTAAGATTCTGAGCAATTACTGTATAACCTAGTTGTTCCCTGGAAATTCATGTATCTGTGTGACACTGAGACTCAGTGCTAGAGTTCTGCTGCTATGAAAGTCAACATTACCCAAAGAGCAAGTATTAAAAACACTGAAAAAGGGAGGGCCACAGTGGTTCAGCCGGGACTCTGCCTGCCATGCCAGAGACCTGGGTTCAATTCCCAGTGTCTGCCCATGCAAAAAAAAACCACTGAAAAAAATTCTAAGACTTCAATTAGAGATATGAATGATGCTGATCTGGTTAGGACTAAGGTAAAACAGACTAAAGGGTAAAGGATGATATTGACTGTATTTTAAACTTCAACTTTGTGTGAGTCTAAAAAAGGGGGGGGGGAAAGTGAGCCTGTGTCTTACTCATCTCTGTTCAATTCTGTATAGTTTATTTGTGGTAGATATTCAAATAAATAGTTAAAATGAGAATAAAGAATCAAAGACTTTGATGGGAACCCTGGTCATCAGTTCCTAAACTGCCATGGTTTGTCCTATTGGGATTAGTGTTTCCTGGATTGTACTGAGGGACTTTGGGGTTGGGAGGCCCTCTGGGGCAATAAAGTGGGGAGGGGTCTAAAATTCTGCAAGGCCTCAAGCTAAGTAGGACCTTAAAGGTGAAGGGGCCAAAACATTAGGGATGGCCAGCAACTCAGAATAAAAAAGATTTAATTCAAGAATCTCTTGGATTCTTCAATACACACTTGTACTTTAAGCTGAACCAGTCAGAGCAGCAATTCTTCTGAATCAATAAGGTAAATGTGAAGACAGATTCTGCAGGGGCTTAACAATTCCAGAGTTTAGTAATAAATGATTGCACTGAAGACATATGCATGTATCTAGAGAAATCTTGGAACAAACAACTCATGTGGTATAAAATATCATAATTACACTTGTGGTGGCGTGGATTTCTATACCTCAGAAAAACATGTTCTTAATCTTAATCCATTCCTGTGAGTGTGAACCCACAACAAATAAGACCTTTGATGAGGTTACTTCAGTGAAGATATGGCCCAAGTGAGTCACGATGGGTCTTAAGCTTATATTGGAGATCATATGGAGAAAGTAACAAAGAGAGAAGCCATGGGAAGAACAAAAAACTGGAGGTTCATGGAACCACAGCAAAAAGAGGACATCACTATATGTATTGCCATATGACAGGAAGGCCAAGGACCAAGGATTACCAGCGGTCAGCCCCAGAATACCACAGTCTTCAGGGAGACTGTGGTATTGCCTTGCTGATGCCTTGACTGGGGACTTGTCCTCACCTCAAAACTGCGAGCCAATAAATACCCATTGTTTAAGCAAAACCATTGCATGAAATTTGTTTTAGCAGCTAGGAAACTAAAACAAATCAATTATCTTGAAGTTTTGATTGTAAAGAGACCTGTGAGTTGTTTTTTCTTTGCACCCACAAATTTTACGTAAGGTATCATGTAAATAAGAGTTGCGTGATGAAGGTACTCAAGAAACCCCTTGAAGGAACAAACTGTTTTTAAGCACTTTAGAAGTTCACACTGATGTATAAACAATAAAAGTTAATTACGTATCATTCTGAGACATTCACACAAAGATCTATATTTGGCAAAACATCCTGGCAACATTTTGTTACACTAGCATATTTACTGTGCCCATTTGAAAGTAATAAAAATGGCATTTCTGAAAAAGTACCCCATAATTCAAACTATTCATTGCCCCCTGTGTGAATGCAAACTAGGGAGGATTCAATGGAAATGTTGTAAAATCTCTCAGTCCTATAAAGTGCTACCAACTGTTGCTTTAGGTTAAGTAAGTACAGGAGTAGAGAAGCATTAAGCAGTCATGGAACCATAGACTATTAGAATTAGGTATTATTAGTTCATGATCACTCAGTTTAACCTTTCTCCCCATAATACTGATGAAGAAGTATTCTTGGAAAAGTTAAATATTTTTTCTGAAAAGTCAAGCAAATAACAAGTTGCAGCATTGGGACCTGAACCCTTGCACCTTGTTTTGGTTTGTTAAAGTTGCCAGATGCAATATACCAGAAATGGAACGTCTTTTTAAAAGGGAATTTATTAAGTTACAAGTTTACAGTTCTAATGCCATAAAAAAAAATGTCCAACCAGAGAAAGATACCTTGATTTAAGAAAGGCCCACCTGGAAAGGTATATGGCTGGCATCTGCTGGTCCTTTGGCTTCTGGTTTCAAACAGCTTCCAGGGGCAGGGGGCAGTTAGTTTATGCATCTCCAGATGTCTCTGTGTAGGCTCTGAAGCAACTGTTCCCCAAGCATTCTCAGCTTCCTCCAAATGTTTCCCCTTTTCAAGGACTCCAGTGAACTAACCAAGACCCATCTTGAATGGTCAGGGTCACATCTCTATCTAATCAAAGGTCACACCCACAATTGGGTGTGCCACTTCTCCATGAAAACAATCTCATCAAAGTTTTCCACTCTAAAATACTGAAACAGGATTAACTGACATGGCTTTTCTGGAGTACACAATACTTTCAAACCAGCACACACTTCCCACCTCCAAAGCTATTCTAATTCAGAAAGTTCAGATCTAATAATGTTTGCTGCTACCTTTTAAACTGTAACAAATAATTTTGGAATAACAGAGAAAGCCACTGTGGAACAGAGACTCCCACTGATTGCAGTGTTCTGACTGTACAATGATATTGTCTGTCCTAGTTCTATTCATCCATGTAGACATAGTGTATTTCTCCTTTCCTTAAACTACAGCATGTGCTTCTATGCCCTCCATGGGTCTTTTTTGTGGACGGGCAGCATCATACAAATGAAAATTCATTACTTTCTTGATAGTTACATGGAACGATAGTGTATTTTTTTTTCAGCTTAGCCCCAAAGCAATCAGTTGACAAGTCCAGGGTAGACTCCTGCTGTAAAGTAAAATATAAAGACTCTCTGGGTAGCAGGTGTTCCCCTTTTAATGACAGCTTAACTGGTGAAGTGTTGAGCAGAACACTGTCATTTCTCCCTACTGTTTGCATTGGGTTAGAAGCCAGCACAAACTTGCCTCGATGACATTTCAGATCAGACCATTACGGTAGGAACTGCCCACACAGCTGGAGGAAGGGAGGTAAGGCTTCACTCCACATGCTTGTAACTAGATCAGAAAAGAAGGAATCTAAGGAAAGAAGGCACGCTTAGCACAGGAAGAAGCCATTAACATGGTGGAAGAGAAGAAAGTATGGGCTTAAAATATTAACACATCTATATTTATGGTGCTAAAGAAGAAGAAGTTGTGCAGTAGGGTGATAGGGTGAATAGGAAACAAATGACAGTCGTGTTATTTGTTTGTCCAACAACCCTACATCCGGACACGCCTTCATTCCACAAATCGTTATTAAGCCCCTTCAAAAAGAAAAGTGCCTCTAGGCACTGGGTGGAGATCTGAAGGCTAATAATAATTTATAATCTGGCAGAGTAGAAAAAAAATGTATGCAAATAACTTCAAACACAATGAAATATAACCTTAAAAAAGTTAATTTTCTAATTTAAAGGCAGAAGAGGATGCTCTTCTAGATGAGGGTAGCAACAAAGATGTAAAGGAAAAGTGAATTTGCTTAAGGAGTGAGTAGAACTTCTATAGAGTCAGGAGTAAAAAGACTTCCTAAATTTAGCAACTCATATGAACCAAAGATTAGGAAAAGGAAAATCAGGGAATACCAGGAGGGAAAAAAAAAGATCTCATTTTATTGAATCATGGTTCTTTGCAGAGGAACCATAAAAGACAAGCCAGAAAATGGAGACTGGACCAAGATAGTGAAATGCCTCCATTATATGCATGAGAAATGTTTGCTTTCATTGGAAGATATTAAAGGTTTTGAGCAAGAGCGTAATAGCACTGCCTGAATTTCCACCCAAGGCAAGTAGAGGAGAAAGGAAGAAAAAGACAGGATGGAAGGGACTCATAAAGGAGAAGGGAACAGAGGTTGAGTAAGATTGGATTCATTAAGGAAAAAGGAGGGAACATAAGAAAGGACAAGAGTGATACAAAGCATGGAAGTGATGCAGGACTAACCTGGGAAAACAGGAAAAGGAGCAAGGAAGAAGGGCATCCCAGACAAAGATAGGCTCATAAATCAAGGGAGGCTCCAAAGTATTTACATTCAAAGGAAACAATCAGCCAAAGACAGAAATGGCCTCTGATACCAAAACTTGAGAGGGACAATCAGACAGGATTAAATAGTTGGCATCCAAAATGGCAGACAGAAGGAAGAATCAAGAGAAGTATCCTGAGACAAAAGTAAGAGAAAAGAAGGGTTCTCTACTCAGGAGCCTGTTGCCCCAATCATGGTATAACAAACACCAGTTAAAAGTGCCTGTTGGCATGTCAACAGTTGATTGGATGGATTGCAAAAGAGTGGGAAATAATAAAGGAAAGGACAGTAATTTAGTGAGTTCAGTTCAACTCCCTTAGTACCCAAGAAAGAAGAGATGAATGCTTAGCCCAGCTGATAGCAATGGTCAAGGAAGATAAGTAGCCAATTCCAAGAAAGAGCTAAGTTTATAAGGTATTCTTCATGCAATTTGGCAATTCATTTGGTGTAGAAAACATAAAAGTAAGATGAGTAAAGTCAGCAGTGGCCAGGATAATGTTTGCTGCATTAATTTAAAATATAAGTTCATTAAAAATAAGAGCTGATCTGTAAAAGGCAAATGATAAATTTGATTTGAATCATATTGAATTTGAGTAGCTGGCAAAAGGTTCAGATGGTCTAGCCAATTCAAGATTTCAGCTCAAGAGAGAAAATATGTTGTACATGAGACTTGATGTCAAAAAGCTTTCACGCATTAATGATAGTTGAAACCAGACACTGTGGAGAGAGACCAAAGAAAATAATTAGTGAGTCAAATTGATAGAATACGTGCCCTAAGTCAGTACATGGCAACCACAGTGACGAGGCCCGTCAAGACGTAATAAATGAGAGAGCACCAAAAAAGTTAGACTGCATATCAATTTAAGATATACATAAGTAAAAGGAAATACAATTGTCCATAATCCACCATCCAGATATAACCACAATTGAAACTAATTCATAGTCTGCCAAACTTTTTTATTTCAAATATTAATTTCAGGTTGTCATTTGTGTTTTAATTTTGTGAATGATGTTTCTGATGTTCCAAAGTTTAGAGACTTATGTAATCACAATCCCCATCTCCAAATTATATACATATTATAGAACAGCTGAGGTTTCTTCTTATTTAGGAATCAATCAGGAATTAATTTTAAGATAAGGGACAGGGTTGGGTACCTATTCTTACTCAGCTCCCCATTGATGGTTTGATTATTTCCTCCAGTACTGAACAGTGAACAAAGAATGCTTTGTGTGAGGGGCTATTTGTACCAAACATTAAATGCGTGTACACAGATGGGCTTATTTCTTGACTTTATATTATTGACCCTCATTTTTGACCTTGGGACAATCCCACCCTCTTCTCAGAACTGCAGTTTCACACTAGTTGAGGGAGAATGGCAGATTGATTTGTACCACTCTTCTTTTTAAAAGCTTTCAAGCTTTTATCCTTTCGTGTGAATTTCAGATTCAGGTTTGAAGTTCGGGGAACATATTCCATTGGAATACTGATGGAATTGCTTGAAATGTACAGATTAACGCCAGGGTTGCCGAATCTTTCTGATGTTGAGGATGATACAGTACTGTCATCTCTCCATTTATTCAAGCCATCTTAGAGTGCCCCAGGGTAAAGGATTTAGCTTTTTACCGTCTTCATTTAAGTCCTGCAACTGTTTCATTAAACGTGTGTTTAGGAACTTTGAGGTGACAGTTTTTTCTAATTGGGTCTGCTTGTTTATAAGGCGGTGACTGTGTTGCCAGAGCCGGAGGTGGGGCGCCTTCCGCGCAGGCTCCGCCCTCGTAGGGCCTTGACTTCGGGGAGAGGATGTCTACCTCACCTGTTCTGCAAAGCGCACGGTTCCAGGAGTCCGGGCTGGAGCGGGAGCTGGCTCCCGGAATATGGCCAGGAAGTGCTGCACATACTGCCAAGGCATGTGCAACTCGAGTCGCCAAGACCAGGACCCAGCTGGGGGCTTCTCAGATTTGCAGAAATCTCCTGGCTTCCTTAGCCTGCAGGCTACGTGTCGAGAGGCAGCGGGGTGCCCTCCGTGCAACGGGGTCGTGTGTTGGGTGGCCTAGAAAGAGCAGGCTGGGGAGCGCGATGGGCCGGCAGCCCCCCTCCTCAGCAGTGCTCTCCAGGCCCGCGGACCAGGGGTCTCAGCTGCCGGAGGGCAGCCCCTGAGCAAGAGGCTCTCTCCGGCAGAAAGTAGGGGGGTAGGGGAGAGAGAGCTGCCCGCTAGAGGGGCTTCTTCTGGGCCCCTGGGAGGCAGTAGAGAAGGCGCCTGGGCGAGTCCCTGGCTGCAAGCAAAGGTGAAGGGAGGGGAGGGCAGCTCAGAAGGAAGGGAGGGCACAGGCCTGGGACTCAGAGAGTGGCCTGGGCTGGCAGAGGGGGACATTGGCCATCCACGTTGAAGACTGGGGCTTTCTCCAGGTGGAACTTCCGGACGCACCCAAGGTACCGCCTCAGCCACTGCGGGTCCTGAAACATTCTCCTTGCAATCAGCACCCAGAGACTACGGACCCTGGCGCCCTCCTCCACTCACGCGTAAAGGAGGAGGCTGCTGTATTCGTTGCCCACCCACCGCACCGGCGCACCGCCGTCCCTCTAGAGTAGCCTCGGTACTGGCCTTGGAGCGCCATGGGGTGGACCGTAAAATTCAATCCTTCACACAGCCCCTGTCTCATCTGGAACAATGCGAAGTCCACGTCCCCGCTGACCCTGGGCCATATGAATTGGAGACAGAGCTGCACCGGGTCGTGGGGGGGGGAAAACAGTTTGGCAGTGCGCCCCTCTGCCTTTTGGGCATCCAAGTCTCGCTGCAGCGGCACCTCTTCCAGCGTCCTCTGGACCCCAGCCAGGCCCCGGCCGAGGGCCAGCAACAGGACCCCAGCTTCCTGCAGAATCGGATCTGCAGGCCCGAGAGGCTGCAGAGCCTGGGCGAGGGGCCCTGCCAAACTTTTTGCTATGGAGGAATAAACCTTTATTATTATTTTTTAGCTTAGAAAATGGTTTTGTACAGTAAATTATGGTTTTGTACAGTAAATGGCTTTGTATGGTAAATTACATTAAGAGAAAAAGGCATTTCTGCCTTTTTCTCTTAATATATACTGAAGAAATAGGAATCTACACCATTTTTTTAATGGCTGCTAATTTATGCTACCAAGTCTCTGTTGCTGAACATTTAATCTGGCTCCATTTTTCTGGTAGTATAAACCACATTGTGTTGAGTATCCTCTGTATAAACATCTTTGTGCACACAACATTATTTCTTTATGGCAAATTCCTGTAATGGGAATTACTGTACTGGAAAAAAGTACATTATATGATTTTTCATTCGTGTTCATTCATATTTCATTCATATTCCCAGACTGGTCTCCAGCATATTATATAATTTGCTTACAGCAGCTGTGAATGAGAGTTGGTGCTACATTTCTGTGATCGTTTCCTTCAAGTTTTGACAAATCTTTTTTATTAGCTACTTGGGGGCTTATAAATGTTTATTTTTTAATTAAAAGATTATTAAATCAACCTTAAACACAATGAAAATATGTGGAATTTTTATTGGATATCAAGTGATATAAAACACAATTAAGAAGGTAAATCAGCTGACTTTTTAAAATGTTAATAAAGTTAAACAATTTTAGATTTATAGAATTAATCATTCTGGGGGAATCATGTGTACTACTCCTGGCTGCATTTAGTGGATGGTTTGGGGAGAAGTGACTTCATTTTGTAGGTTGAGACACTTCCTAGAAAAATGTGGCATTCTGTTATGAGTGTCTCTAAAACACTCAGTCATGATGCTGTCAAATCTTGCTGCTGGTTTACCGTATTTGCAAATGGTTTTTTTGCAAAAAAAACATCCTGGTGGCCTTTCACTTTTGGGCTGGGCCCCGAATCAGTGACCTACTATTTTCCCCTAAGATTGACTGTGGATGTTGTCTGCATTTCCTCAGGCCAGTTAAGTCAAATATTTTTGGAACCCAAGGAAAAAGCACCACTACAATTTCCTCAAAGCTGCAAACAAACAAAAATCTGAATTTCATTTTTATTAAAAATCTACTCCTTATTTTGTAAAACACTTATGTTCATCCCTACCACTTACTCCCTCACTGAATCCTAAAATGTTTTGGCAATGTCACCTTTAGTCTTGTTTAAAGTGGACTTAACTAAGGAAAGAGAAAGTCAAGTAAATTTTCAACAACTCAGATGATCTGTAGTATTAAATAAAAGTGAATGTGTATTTAGTTCAAAAGGAAAAACTGGATCACTTCAGGACACTCAAATACAGAGGATAAGGGTGCACTGGTGGTTTGGTGGTAAAATGCTCACCTTCCATGAGGGAGACCCCGGGTTTGATTCCCAGACCATGCACCCCCCACCCCCCCAAGAAAAAGACAACTGCTATCTGTTTTTGTTTATGGATATATTGCTGTGAAGACCTTGAATTATTTTCCTTAAAATATGAATTTCCACATAATCAGATTGTAACTCATCCTGAAGTAAAATAATCCATATGATTTATTTAATCATCCCACTGAGATGGAAACAGTAACAATCTGATAAGAATGTTTGTGCAATGCATTCATTAGTTACATAATACAGTTACAACTATTTCCTCCAGCAACTTATTAAAATATATTCTATCATAAATATTTCATTATTTTATTACAGTAAATATTATTTGTGTTGATAGATGTATAAATGTTTATATGATATGAATATATAATTATATTAAATAATAAAAGTATCATATGAAATAAAATGTAAATGTGCCATGCATTGCTAGGTGGTGGAGAAGCATGCATGCTCTTGCAATAAATCTTCATTGTTGTGAAAGAGGAGGCATGGTTCCCTTGTGGCAGACAGAGAACCTCATGCTTGCTCAAGAAATGATGATGACAGAACAGAAAGGGGATGGAATTGAGCATATCTTTCCTAGCTGGTCACTCAGCCCTATAATGCCTTGATCATTGAAATATTTTAACTCCAATTGCTCTAAGAAAATGACTCAATCTAAATTATTTAGGTTGTTTTGAAAGTGATGGTGGTGATATGATTGAAATTATAATAATAGACATCTCTTGCAAAGAATTAGAGCTGGTAATTTATCCTAATTGCTCAACTCTTTCCTACTTTGATGAGGGCGGACCAGATGATATTTAAAGGGTCCAAATAGGCACCTGTGAGAGTACCTAAGAATCCGAATACTGGAAACTCTTTGGGCGTCAAAAACTTCCAAGCCTATTAGGATCCCTATGAGAGTTCTACAAAAGGAGTGATATCTTAAACTGCCTTCAGTGTGCCTTCATTTGGATCGGAGGAGGAATCCGAAAGCAATGTTCTTGAGACTTACCGCAGAATGCTTGCTGAGGGTGGGAGGCAAAGGATAGAAGGGTGCCTCGCTCATTTGCCTAGGACCAAGTCCTAGTTTGTCATTGACACTCTCATTCATTTCTTACCAGCTTTCTGTTTTCTTTTCATTACAGTATTTCTTTCCAAGATACATACTCACAGCATGTTTCTCTGATGACTCATGAACCTTTACAGCTACGAGGATTCTTGGAGCTCACATTGTCTAAACCTCTCATTAAGAGAAAAAAAGAAACAAAAGCCCCAAGGTGTTCCCTAGCCTGCACCAACTCACACGCCTGGTTCTTGATGGAAATGGGCAGCCCTTCGTGTCCTGAGCCGGAAGAGTGCATACAACTTCTTTACTCGTGCCGTTTTCAAAGCTGATATTACTTGTAGAGTTTTAAAAGAACTATTCCTTAGCCCCTCTAAAGGCCGCTGTCTCTAATGTATAATCTTGGGTTTCCTGTTACCACCAATCAGAGACCACCTTCAAATTCCTACACTGAATCTTTAATATCAATCAAGAAGCTAGTTGTTAATAGTCACCAACATAACAACAGGAAAATAAATACATTTAGGATAAAATGAATCACTTTTTTTTTGTCAGAACCCCACACTAAAAATGTTAACTCCATGGATCAGTGATGGGGCTTCGTAATTTATACAGCCTAGAAATGCTTAAACATTTAAAAAGAGACATCTAGAGGTATATTCACTCTAGTTTTTATTGCAGTGTGAAATTTAATAAGAGATATTTTGGAGTGATCCGAAGATATACAAATCATGATATCTGCCATAAATTTATAAGCCAACAGAGAAATGCATATACAAATAAGGTAGGACAAGTTTACGATTTCCAAGAAGGACAAGGGGTCTCCTAACTGGGCTGATAAGAAAATACTTCCTGGCAGAGGTAGCATATATGCTTCTTAGAGAATGTGTAAGTTTTGCAAAAGGTATGCTCATGGATGGCCATTTTAGATACAAGGAACAGCTGTAAGCAGGAAGGTGTGGAGTCTGCCTAACAAAAGATGAGTATTCCAATTTGCTGAAGTGCAGAATACATAGAAAAAGAGTGCACAGTAGGAGAAAAGACTGATTAATAGTGAAAACACTATAGATGACATCAAAGGGCAAACTTTGGGGGCTTTCTTTTGTTTTAACCTAATTGGGTGGGCACTTCAGGCTTACTATACATTTACAGAAACTTTCATTCCATCTGCAGAGTCTTCCCCCAGTGGAGTGTGCCTCCTGCTTGTAGTTTCATTGTTATATCAATCAGCTAGCAATGACCTCATTATGTTTGGGTGGACAAGAAACCGAGATTCTGCATTCTATCTTGATGTATGACGGCTGACGGAAAGACTTCTGTGGTTTCCAATTACGAACGTAACTGCAAGTTAGTTAGCAGAGATGTTTGGCCATCCTTATCTGGCAGAAAAGTTTCGGGAGTCAGAATATGTTTCATTTTTTTAATCAATCTTCATGTTTATTGCATTTCAAATATTGTTGTGCTATCACTTGCACCATTCAAAACATTTAGAATAAAAAGCTTCAAATCCTGTATATATAACTTCTCAGAAAGAACCATCCCCACATCCCTAAATCTAAAGGACTCTGGGATCCAACGGAGAAACAGGTTTTTCTGAACACTTTCTTGGTGCCATTCTTTCTGGGATCTCTCTGTTCTCCAGGAAGCTGACCGTCAAGGAGTAACCCTCTGTGTAGTAGCACGGATCTGACACATACACTTATGTCCTGTCACCATTTGTTTGCCACTTTGATGAAATCCCTGAAATGACTCAGCTCGGTTATTAGCATTATTATCAGCATGCATCATCCCCATCCTGAGCCATAGGAAATTCACCCACATGCCATTATTTGAAATTCACCCTCCCTTCAGTCTTGGGATGCTTTCTTTGGACATAGGCAGAAGCTGCTTTCGATTTCATCTTAGAACATAAGACCCTTTGCTGGGCAGAAAACAAATGGTATTTGGTTTTCGCCCATTCCACCGCAATTCAACGTGCTTCTTTTCTGCTGGGTCAGTCTTCCTGACCTCTCCAGCGTGGTGTGCTGCCAGTGGAGACGAAACATCTAAAATCTCTTTGCAGGAAGCTAGCATATCACAATCTACCTACTTGCTAAAAGAGGTTTTAACCAAGTCAAGTTCAGTCATAATAAAATTCTTTGGTCTCTATTTTCAAAGGAAGAAATTTCCTATGAAGGAAATTCCAGCATTTTTCTACTGCGGCCTTATTATTCTTACTCAAAGAACATTCCTCTACATGGATATCAGTTTACCTCTGTTTAGTTATGTAATTTCCAGCGGCCATATAGACGTTGGATGTCACAGAGTAACAGATTGGATGCTCAAATCCTTCCTGCACCAATTGCCTTACACATGAAATATCCCAAGTATAATTAGTGCAATTACAAACATTGAGCAGGTTACAAAGTAAACCTAAGATGATTTCTGGATCCTAAACTAGAGTGAAGATTATATATTGATTCCTCCCTAAACCAATGCTAGAATAATCTAACTAGTTATTTTCAACCCTAGGGTGTAAAGTAATAGCAGTTCTCCTTGTGGGAATGTGATGTGAACTATTGACAAAATTGTACTGTAATTACTATGTGGAGTCAAGGTAACTATAAAGCAATTGTCCTATAATTATTAATTTTGTGTCTGATTTATAAACTGCAATGTGAATGGCATGGTAACGAATACTGGATTTTCCTGGTGTAATTTAGATATTATTCATTGGTTCATTAGGAAGTCTTACTTTCACGTAGATCAGTGTGTTTCAACAATGGCAATCGGAATTTAAACCTCTAAGACTTGGATTTCTTATTCATACATTAAATAATTCTATAAACAAAGCTATATATTGTTTGATGAAATTAACCACAGAAGTGCTCAAACTTGTTCATGATCCAAATTACAATATTTAGGAGATATACACACACCCACACACACTTATGTTATTTAGTTATTTCTGCAAATTACTGTTTCTACATCTGTTTTTACTTCACTGATTAATATGGAGTGTTGCTATATGGGTACTCTATTTTATGCATTATTTTGCAATAAACCTACAACTTCTTAAATTAAAAAAAGTTGTAATATATATATGGAGTATTGTTAACTACAAAGCCAATGAGAAAGAAATCCTATCAAACACTGCCCAAAATGCTTTCATACAGTTGCTTTCAACCTTGGTCACACATTACAATCATCTGGGGAGCTTTAAAACACTGAGTCTGGAACCTACCCTAGAGACTCTGGTTTAATTGGCCCGAGTTGGAGCAGAGGCACTGGGAATTTTACAAACTCCCTAGGTGGCTGCCATGCATAGCCCAGGTGATTGCAATTTGCAGCCCAGGTTGGGCACCACTGGTTTTGAAACATCATTAAAGACAAACCAGCTCCTAAAGGTTGCTGAATGTTTGAAATTTCTAAAACTCTAAAGTTAACCTTTGTTCCTGTGCTGGTTTGAAAGGAAGTATGCCCCCTAAGAAAAGCCATGCTTTAATATAAATCCCATTTCTTAAAGGTAGAATAATCCCTATTCAATACTGTATATTTGAAACTGTAATGAGATCATTTCCCTGGTTGATGTGATTTAGTTAAGAATGGTTGTTAAACTGGATTAGGGATGACATGTCTCCACCCATTTGAGTGGGTCTTGATTAGTTTCTGAAGTCCTATGAAAGAGGAAACATTCTGGAGAATGAGAGATTCAGAGAGAGCAGAGAATGCTGCAGCACCACAAAGCAGAGAGTCCACGAGCCAGCGAGTTTAAAGAAGGAAGACGCCTCCCGGGGAGCTTCATGAAATACGAAGCCAGGAGAGGAAGCTAGCAGATGACGCTGTACTCGCCATGTGCCCTTCCAGCTGAGAGAGAAGCCCTGACTGTGTTCGCCATGTGCCTTCTCACTTGAGAAAGAAACCCTGAACTTCATCAGCCCCCTTGAACCAAGGTATCTTTCCCTGGATGCCTTTGATTGGACATTCCTATAGACTTGCTTTAATTGGGACATTTTCTCAGTCTTAGAACTATAAACTAACAACTCATTAAATTCCCCCTTTTAAAAAAGCCATTCCATTTCTGGTATATTGCATTCTGGCAGCTAGCAAACTAGAACAGTTCCCAAGCCGGCATTTTTGGGACAATCAAATCAGAAAATTGTGATTGTATTACTATTGCTAATGAAGCTTATGAAGCTTGCCCAGCTTTGCTAAATATATTCTATAATGTGTTATTTTCAGTATTCATTTAATTTTTAAAATCAAGGAATATATATGTACAAACTTTTAAAAGTCAAATGGTGTCATGGGACTTCTCATGGTAATTAGCAATCCCTTGATTTACTTTGCCCCATTCCAATATTACAATCCTTAGGGATAATCAGTATTAACTCTTTTTACCTGTTTCTAAATAATATGCTTATACTGCTGTACTGTGATTTTACAATTTGATACCATTTGATTTTTTAATCCATTCAACTCACCCTCCCTTTACACACACACACACACACACACACACACACATGCTCTCATACACGCACACCATTCTCCCCAGCCCCCAAAGCACTTAAGACACATTGTTGGTTAAATCAATAGTTAATGCTGTGATAGTAAATAGCCTTCACAATTGAATCTTGTGTTACAATACTGTTTGTAATCGTCTTAAATTGGGGAGGCGTTGCTCAATATTCTATGACCCTATCAGTAAGTCCTCTCCAAAATTATCTAACAGAACTACTCAACATCTTTAATAAGGTAACTGTAACAATAATTAAGCACTTTTTTATGTACCAGAAACTGTTGTGAGCACTTGACATATATTAAGGCATTTAATCCTCATCTCAATCCCAACTGGTAGCACCAATATTATTTCCATTTTGCAACAAAGGAAACTGAGAACAACAGAAGTTAAATAACATGGTCATATGATTAGTAGATAGATGGTGAAACTGAGATTGAGACTGAGGCCTTCAGCCAGGGTTTAAAAGGCATTCTGGAGATTCAGCTGCCTCTTTGTAGGGCTTCTTCAATCACTCCTCTTGTTTTCAACCTCACCCTTCATCCTTGTTTTCAGAGGTTTATCTAATGCATTCATTTCCAAAGGTTTTCATTTCAAGAGGCTGGGCAATTCACCATCACACTGGTCAATCCTCACATAAGCAGCCAACAATTTTGCTTTTTTTTAATTCCCACTTGATTCTGCTCCAATTTGGAAGACTCATTGCTTTTCTAGTGTTCTGCACAGTTATCTACCTATGACTTCCATTCATCCTTATCATATGCTTTCTTTTTTTTTTTGCATGGGCAGACACCAGGAATCGAACCCAGGTCCTCTGGCATGGCAGGCGAGCATTCTTACCTGCTGAGCCACCGTGGCCCGCCCATCATATGTTTTCCTTTCATTAATCTCCTGTTGCCCTCTGGTTTCTTGGACCTCACATCACACTCTTTGTCATGCTAGGTGTTCATATTAGTAGAACACATTCTCCAGTAAATCCCTGAGGAAAGAAAAGGGAGGTAAAGTTTTAGAGACTCAAATATCTGAAATGTCTTGACTTCGCCTTCACACCTGCTTAATAATTTGACCATGCACATAGTGTTAGGTTGGAAACCATTCATCCTCAGAATGTTGAAGACTGATCCATTGCCTTTTTTTTTTTAACTTCCCTTTGCTGCTTTAAGAAGTCCCAGGATCAATGGGATTCTTGATCTTGTATATGTGATCTGTTTTCTTTCCTCTATGGAAGGTTTCAGGAATTTCTCTTTATGCCTCTTTATGTAACAAGTATCTTGATGCATGTATTAGCTAGGGTTCTCTAGAGAAACAGAATCAGCAGGAAATATCCTTAGATATAAAATTTATAAAAATGTCTCACATAATTTTTGAGGAATGTAGAGTCCAAAATCTGTAGGGCAGGTTGTGAAGCTGATGACTCCGATGGAGGGTCTGGACAAACTCCGCAGGAGAGGCTCGCCGGCCAAAGCAGGAAGAGAGGCTGTCTCTTCTGAATCCTCCTTAAAACTCTTCCAGGGATTAGATTAAACGTCACTCATTGAAGAAGACACTCCCCTTGGCTGATTACAAATGCAGTCAACTGTGGATGCAGCCAATGTGATCATAATTTAATTCTATGAAATGTCTTCATAGAAACAGACAGGCCAGCACTTGCCCAACCAGACCAACAGGTACCACCACGTGGCCAAATTGACACATGAACCTGACTAGAATAGCCCACCCTTTGTCAACTTGGCAGCCATACACATCACCTTTAGCCATATTTAATCTCTAAATAAAAAACAATAAAAAACACATTTTGGACTTCCGGAGAAGATGGTGGCTTAGTAAGATGCGCGGATCTTAGTTTCTCCTTCAGGACAGCTACTAGGGGAGTAGAAACAATACAGAACAGCTCCCAAAGCCACGACAGAGATAAAAAAGACAGCGTACCCCATCCTGGAGCGGCTGGCTGGCTGGGAGAGCTCGCTCTGGTGAGGTCGCCGAGGGGCGCGGGCTTCGCCGGGCGGGGCGGTGGGCAGCCGGAGTCACTCCCTTCCCCCTTCCCGGGCCGGCTGGGAGAGTTGGACAGGCGGTCCCCTCAAACCGCGGCGGCTGGTGCCCGCTCCACGCACAGTTCTCCGGACCAACTGAGAGAGTTGGATCCGAGGTCCCCAGGCCGCGGAGAATGGTGACGGGGGAAGGGGCCCCTTCCGAACCCGTGACTCCCTGGGAGCATGCACTCTCCCAGGCGGGCCGCTGCCGCTGGCGCCCTCCCGCCGCGCTTGTCACCCCGGGCCGACTAGGAAAATTGGACGGGCGCTTTCCCGGGCTGCGGTGGCCAGCGACCCTCCCCGCGTTCAGACTCTGGGCCGGCTCGCACTCTTCCAAGCCGCTTCGGCTAGCGAACCTCCTGGACGGCAAGAGTTTTCCAAAGTTAAAGGACCCACAGCACCTTTTACTGTTGGGACCCGCAGACAAATGTGTGCCACGAGCGCCACCTACTGGGCAAGATAAGAAAAAACAGAACCCAGAGATTTCACAGAAAAATCTTACAACCTTGTTGGGTCCGACACCCAGGGAAATCTGACTAAATGCCCAGACGCCAGCAGCAGAAGATAACGGTCCATGCTCAGAAGATTGAGAATATGGCCCAGTCAAAGGAACAAACCAATAGTTCAAATGAGATACAGGAGCTGAGACAACTAATGCTGAATATACGAACAGAAAGGGAAAACCTCTTCAAAAACGAAATTGATAAATTGAGGGAGGACATGAAGAAGACATGGGCTGAACATAAAGAAGAAATAGAAAAACTGAAAAAACAAATCACAGAACTTATGGAAGTGAAGGACAAAGTAGAAAAGATAGAAAAAACAATGGATACCTACAATGATAGATTCAAAGAGACAGAAGATAGAATTAGTGATTTGGAGGATGGAACATCTGAATTCCAAAAACAAACAGAAACTATCAGGAAAAGAATGGAAAAATTTGAACAGGGTATCAGGGAACTCAAGGACAATATGAACCGCACAAATATACGTGTTGTGGGTGTCCCAGAAGAAGAAGAGAAGGGAAAAGGAGGAGAAAAACTAATGGAAGAAATTATCACTGAAAATTTCCCACTCTTATGAAAGACCTAAAATTACAGATCCAAGAAGTACAGTGTACCCCAAAGAGAATAGATCCAAATAGACGTTCTCCAAGACACTTACTAGTCAGAATGTCAGAGGTCAAAGAGAAAGAGAGGATCTTGAAAGCAGCAAGAGAAAAACAATCCATCACATACAAGGGAAACCCAATAAGACTATGTGTAGATTTCTCAGCAGAAACCATGGAAGCTAGAAGACAGTGGGATGATATATTTAAATTGCTAAAAGAGAAAAACTGCCAACCAAGACTCCTATATCCAGCAAAATTGTCCTTCAAAAATGAGGGAGAAATTAAAACATTCTCAGACAAAAAGTCACTGAGAGAATTTGTGACCAAGAGACCAGCTCTGCAAGAAATACTAAAGGGAGCACTAGAGTTAGAAACGAAAAGACAGAAGAGAGAGGTATGGAGAAGAGTGTAGAAAGAAAGAAAGTCAGATATGATATATATAATACAAAAGGCAAAATGGTAGAGGAAAATATTATCCAAACAGTAATAACACTAAATGTTAATGGACTGAATTCCCCAATCAAAAGACATAGACTGGCAGAATGGATTAAAAAAACAGGATCCTTCTATATGCTGTCTACAGGAAACACATCTTAGAACCAAAGATAAACATAGGTTGGAAGTGAAAGGTTGGGAAAAGATATTTCATGCAAATAACAACCAGAAAATAGCAGGAGTGGCTATACTAATATCCAACAAATTTGACTTCAAATGTAAAACAGTCAAAAGAGACAAAGAAGGACACTATATACTAATAAAAGGAACAATTAAACAAGAAGACATAACAATCATAAATATTTACGCACCAAACCAGAATGCCCCAAAATGCGTGAGGAATACACTGCAAACACTGAAAAGGGAAATAGACACAAATACCATAATAGTTGGAGACTTCAATTCCTCACTCTCATCAATGGACAGAACATCTAGACAGAGGATCAATAAAGAAATAGAGAATCTGAATATTACTATAAATGAGCTAGACTTAACAGACATTTATAGGACATTACATCCCACAACAGCAGGATACACCTTTTTCTCAAGTGCTCATGGATCATTCTCAAAGATAGACCATATGCTGGGTCACAAAGCAAGTCTTAACAAATTTAAAAAGATTGAAATCATACACAACACTTTCTCGGATCATAAAGGAATGAAGTTGGAAATCAGTAATAGGCGGAGTGCCAGAAAATTCACAAATATGTGGAGGCTCAACAACACACTCTTAAACAACAAGTGGGTCAAAGAAGAAATTGCAAGATAAATTAGTAAATACCTCGAGGCGAATGAAAATGAAAACACAACATATCAAAACTTATGGGATGCAGCAAAGGCAGTGCTAAGAGGGAAATTTATTGCCCTAAATGCCTATATCAGAAAAGAAGAAAAGGCAAAAATGCAAGAATTAACTGTTCACTTGGAAGAACTGGAGAAAGAACAGCAAACTAATCCCAAAGCAAGCAAAAGGAAAGAAATAACAAAGATCAGAACAGAAATAAATGAAATTGAAAACATGAAAACAATAGAGAAAATCAATAAGACCAGAAGTTGGTTCTATGAGAAAATCAATAAGATTGATGGGCCCTTAGCAAGATTGACAAAAAGAAGAAGAGAGAGGATGCAAATAAATAAGATCAGAAATGGAAGAGGAGACATAACTACTGACCTCACAGAAATAAAGGAGGTAATAACAGGATACTATGAACAACTTTATGCTAATAAATACAACAATTTAGATGAAATGGACGGGTTCCTAGAAAGACATGAACAACCAACTTTGACTCAAGAATAAATAGATGACCTCAAAAAACCAATCACAAGTAAAGAAATTGAATTAGTCATTCAAAAGCTTCCTAAAAAGAAAAGTCCAGGACCAGATGGCTTCACATGTGAATTCTACCAAACGTTCCAGAAAGAATTAGTACCAACTCTCCTCAAACTCTTCAAAAAAATCAAAGTGGAGGGAAAACTACCTAATTCATTCTATGAAGCCAACATCACCCTCATACCAAAACCAGGCAAAGATATCACAAGAAAAGAAAACTACAGACCAATCTCTCTAATGAATATAGATGCAAAAATCCTCAATAAAATTCTAGCAAATCGTATCCAACAACACATTAAAAGAATTATACATCATGACCAAATAGGATTCATCCCAGGTATGCAAGGATGGTTCAACATAAGAAAATCAATTAATGTAATACACCATATCAACAAATCAAAGCAGAAAAATCACATGATCATCTCAATTGACGCAGAGAAGGCATTTGACAAGATTCAACATCCTTTCCTGTTGAAAACACTTCAAAAGATAGGAATACAAGGGAACTTCCTTAAAATGATAGAGGGAATATATGAAAAACCCACAGCTAATATCATCCTCAATGGGGAAAAATTGAAAACTTTCCCCCTAAGATCAGGAATAAGACAAGGATGTCCACTATCACCACTATTATTCAACATTGTGTTGGAGGTTCTAGCCAGAGCAATTAGACAAGAAAAAGAAATACAAGGCATCAAAATTGGAAAGGAAGAAGTAAAACTATCACTGTTTGCAGACGATATGATACTATACGTCGAAAACCCGGAAAAATCCACAACGAAACTACTAGAGCTAATAAATGAGTACAGCAAAGTAGCAGGTTACAAGATCAACATTCAAAAATCTGTAGCATTTCTATACACTAGTAATGAACAAGCTGAGGGGGAAATCAAGAAACGAATCCCATTTACAATTGCAACTAAAAGAATAAAATACCTAGGAATAAATTTAACTAAAGAGACACAAGACCTATACAAAGAAAACTACAAAAAAACTGTTAAAAGAAATCACAGAAGACCTAAATAGATGGAAGGGCATACCGTGTTCATGGATTGGAAGACTAAATATAGTTAAGATGTCAATCCTACCTAAATTGATTTACAGATTCAGTGCAATACCAATCAAAATCCCAACAACTTATTTTTCAGAAATAGAAAAACCAATAAGCAAATTTATCTGGAAGGGCAGGGTGCCCCGAATTGCTAAAAACATCTTGAGGAAAAAAAACGAAGCTGGAGGTCTCGCGCTGCCTGAATTAAGGCATATTATGAAGCCACAGTGGTCAAAACAGCACGGTATTGGCATAAAGATAGATATATCGACCAATGGAATCGAATAGAGTGCTCAGATATAGACCCTCTCATCTATGGACATTTGATCTTTGATAAGGCAGTCAAGCCAACTCACCTGGGACAGAGCAGTCTCTTCAATAAATGGTGCCTAGAGAACTGGATATCCATATGCAAAAGAATGAAAGAAGACCCATGTCTCACACTCTATACAAAAGTTAACTCAAAATGGATCAAAGATCTAAACATTAGCTCTAAGACCATAAAACAGTTAGAGGAAAATGTTGGGAGATATCTTATGAATCTTACAACTGGAGGCGGTTTTATGGACCTTAAACCTAAAGCAAGAACACTGAAGAAGAAAATAAATAAATGGGAGCTTCTCAAAATTAAACACTTTTGTGCATCAAAGAACTTCATCAAGAAAGTAGAAAGATAGCCTACACAATGGGTGACAATATTTGGAAATGACATATCAGATAAAGGTCTAGTATCCAGAATTTATAAAGAGATTGTTCAACTCAACAACAACAAGACAGCCAACCCAATTACAAAATGGGAAAAAGACTTGAACAGACACCTCTCAGAAGAGGAAATACAAATGGCCAAAAGGCACATGAAGAGATGCTCAATGTCCCTGGTCATTAGAGAAATGCAAATCAAAACCACAATGAGATATCATCTCACACCCACCAGAATGGCCATTATCAACAAAACAGAAAATGACAAGTGCTGGAGAGGAGGCAGAGAAAGAGGCACACTTATCCACTGTTGGTGGGAATGTCAAATGGTGCAACCACTGTGGAAGGCAGTTTGGCGGTTCCTCAAAAAGCTGAATATAGAATTGCCATATGACCCAGCAATACCATTGCTGGGAATCTACTCAAAGGACTTAAGGACAAAGATACAAACGGACATTTGCACACCAATGTTTATAGCAGCGTTATTTACAATTGCAAAGAGATGGAAACAGCCAAAATCTCCATCAACAGAAGAGTGGCTAAACAAACTGTGGTATATACATACGATGGAATACTATGCAGCTTTAAGACAGGATGAACTTATGAAGCATGTAATAACATGGATGGACCTAGAGAACATTATGCTGAGTGAGTCTAGCCAAAAACTAAAGGACAAATACTGTATGGTCCCACTGATGTGAACGGACATTCGAGAATAAATTTGGATTATGTCATTGGTAACAGAGTCCAGCAGGAGGTAGAAACAGGGTAGGATAATGGGCAATTGGAGCTGAAGGGATACAGACTGTGCAACAGGACTAGATACAAAAACTCAAAAATGGACAGCACAATAATACCTAATTGTAAAGTAATCATGTTAAAACACTGAATGAAGCTGCATCTGAGCTATAGGTTCTTGTTTTGTTTTGTTTTGTTTTGTTTTTACTATTATTACTTTTATTTTTTCTCTATATTAACATTCTATATCTTTTTCGGTTGTGTTGCTCGTTCTTCTAAACTGATGCAAATGTACTAAGAAACGATGATCATGCATCTATGTGATGATGTTAAGAATTACTGATTGCATATGTAGAATGGTATGATTTCTAAATGTTGGGTTAATTTCTTTTTTTCCGTTAATTAAAAAAAAAAAGAGAGAAGGGGTAATTGGAGCTGAACGGATACAGACTGTGCAACAGGACTGGATATAAAAACTCAGAAATGGACAGCACAATACTACCTAATTGTAATGCAATTATGTTAAAACATTGAATGAAGCTGCATGTGAGGTATAGGTTTTTTTTTCTCTCTATTAACGTTTTAATTCTTATTCTGTTGTCTTTATTTCTTTTTCTAAATCGATGCAAATGTACTAAGAAATGATGAGTATGCAACTATGTGATGATATCAAGAATTACTGATTGTACATGTAGAATGGAATGATTTCTAAATGTTTTGTTAATTTTTTTTAATTAATAAAAAAAAAGGAAAAAAAAAAGACACATTTTTTCCCTCACCTAACAGTACTCACCTGTCCATGCACAACTGGAGATGCATTAAATCTCCCCAGAATAGGGTGCAAGTCCTTGGGTAATATTCATTCCTAAACTTGATATCTTACAACTTAGATACTATAACATGAACAAAACAGCATTACAGTCCTCGTTTCTGTAACTGATCACATGGTCATTGTTCACATTTATCACTTCCTTCTTCCACTACCCACTCCATATTTCCTTTACCCTCTGCAAGCACTTCAGCTGGCCGTGGTTCTTTGCCTGGTGGAGTGACCCAAACCTTCCTTCCTGAAGTTTCACAACCATTGATAGTCCTGCCTGGAAAGATTAAAGTAATAAAAGATGCCCTAGGGGATCTCCTATATTCCAGGAAAACTCTTCTTTCCCTCCATTTGTGTAGTTGCAGTCCTATTTCCCCCTGATAGTCAGGGTCAATCATCACAGCCGGTAAAGTAATCCCCTTCTTGGCTTGTTGATCCAGGGGCATGAGTAGCCAAAGTGACCAGGTGGCAGCCTTAGATTCCAGTTCAATGGAATCACTGTTCTTCCTTCTGGTGGAAGCACTCCCCCTTCTGGAACTAAAAACAGCAGAGCTCAAGGTCACAGGGACAGGAAGCAAAAATTTTCTTAGTGGGTCACTAGGGGTTATAGTGAGTGGTGCCACTCCCATTTCTACCCCTTGGTTCCTGGACCCATAGATCCTGGCTACGGGAGAAATAGCACCAAACAGTAGATGCTGATTCAGAGCATACACAGCTTGCTGGAGGAGGTAATTGATAACACCTAATCTGGCAGTTAAGTGGCTGTCAGTTGGAGCGACAAGGGAAACAGGGATATGTGTGTCTTATCATCCAGCTAGCAAGCCCAAGGTTATTCCCATGAAAGCTGGGCAGGACTTCAAGGGAATGTGCAGAAGCTTACAAGGTATTTTGAACCCAAAACTCAGAATTGCTTTATCCTCCCTTCTGCCATACTCTATGGGCCAATATAACATAACATTGAATGAGGATTTGGAAGTGAGACCATTCCAGGCCATCTAGCACCCAGCTAGCCTGCAAACTCACTGTAGATGCATGAAATGCCCACCTGAGGCAGACCCAGACCATAAAGAGCCAAATGAGCCCAGCCCAAGTTGCTATCCCACATGAGCTAAATAATTTGTTTGGTTTTTAAGTCACTAAGTTGGGAAAGGTTTGTTATACAGCCATAGCTGACCAATATATCCTTTTAGTAAAAGGAAATAGCCAATGGAGATATGCTGGTTTGAATCTGCTGTGTATCCCAGAAAAGCCATGTTCTTTAATTCTCATTCAATGTTGCTGTGTGGGATCTCTTTTATTATTTCCATGCAAATGTGACCCACTCAACTGTGGGCGATAAATTTTGATCAGGGAGTTTCAATGGAGCTGTGTCTCCACCCATTCAAGGTGGGGTTTCTTACTAAAGTCCTTTAGCAGGGAAACATTTTGGAAAAAGCTTCAGAGCCCACACAGCCAGAGACATCTGGCAATGCAGAGGGAAAATGCCCCTGGATAAGACTTATGAAATGAGAAGAGAAAGCTAGCAGATATTGTAATGTGCCTTACCAGCTGACAGAGGTGTTCTGGATCGATTGGTCTTTCTTGAATCAAGGTATCCTTCCCTGGATGCCTTAGTTTGGACATTTTCATGGGTTTAGATCTGTAAATTTGCAACTTAAAAACTCTCTTTTTAAAAGCCATTCTGTTTCTGGTATATTGCATTCTGGCAGCTTAACAAACTAAAACAGGAGATAAGGTGAAAATCATAACAATATGTAACCTTACCTTATGGTGCTGCAATAAGGAGATACACACATGGAAAAAGAATGAAATGTAACCCCTGCCATACAGCATACAAAAAAAAAAAAAATCAGAGAGATTCACTATACCCATTCATCTATTTCTTCAATGCAAAGAATTTCTGAAGCTTGTTGGCAAATGTCTGCAGTTATATTGGAAACACCAGAAAGAATCACAAAACCAGATTTGGGAACAAAGGGTTTTTATCTAATAGCGATAGGGAATTGATGAGAAAGAATGTGTTTATTCCAAATATATTAATACCGCTACTACTTTCTTGTAGAGATCCATGCCAGAAATTAATCTTGTACTGCTTGGTCAACCAATATTTACAATAAATTGTGTGCCCAAGGGAGAAAAGGCAGGGTTTGCTTAAAATATTATGTCAGACATCAATATAACAAAAATTCAGCTAACCTCAACAAAATTCAAATAAACAGAATTGCAGTGACACTTAACGTTTAAAGGGAGAAAAAAAAGTGTGATAATATTAATCAGTGTGGATTAGGTGTGACAGCAAGTGATAGAAATGCTAAAATAAACATGACTTAAATAAAATAGAAATGTATTTCTCTCTCACATAAGTGAAGTCCAGAGCTGAGCAGTTTGGGGTTGGCCTGAGAACTGCAGCCAGGCACAGTCTAATTTGTTGCTTCACCATTTTTGATATGGAGCTTTTGTGTCATGGTCCCAGAAGGCTAAGCAAACTCCAGCCATCATATTTGCATTCCAGCCAGTAAGAAGGAGAGAAAGGAATAAAAGAAGAGCATATGTACTCCTTTATGGACTCTTCGCTTAAGTCGCATACACCTCTTTCACTTGAGTTCCATTGTTCAGATTCGGTAATATAATTGCTTCTAGTTACAAATAAGATGTTCCAACCCAGCTCTTGGAGGGTTTCAGTTGGGGCAGCCCAAAGACCAAAGAATAAGCCAGGTACGAGTTAGACATGAATTTTAATTAAGACTTACGATCAGGAGAGGATCAGGAAAGGATTTTTCCCAATAGCGGCCAGTTGGAAATGGAAGTCGGCACTCTGCAAAGGGCAAGGAGTGCCAGAGGGCAACTTATAAGGGTGTAGGGCAAAGATTTTTCCTAGGGTGACAATAGAGTTTCAGCAGGGTCTTGTGACATGGGGGTTTGGAGGTGTGTTACCAGCAGTGATCAGAGGAGGGGAGTTTCAATGCCTTGTATACAATAACGTTTATACATTCTTTCCCTCTTAATGAGGCCTGATGACCTTCAATTCTGTCCAGATCCTGTAGGCAGCTACGTGCAATGACTAGCTTTCAGTACGGAAGGGAGTGATCTTAGTACGGTGGGGAATACTTGGTCCTGGATCCACACATAAGACTAGGAAATTTAAACTTGATTCCATAAAGCCAAAGATCTAATATAAAGGAAGCTAGGAAAACAGAGCATAGAAGACAGCCAGTAAGTAGTCTCTGCCTCAACTCCCAAAAGCTAATGTTAACTCTTCCATTTTTTGTGCAGGTACCTTAGTTTTCCAGGGCTGCTGTAAGAAAGGGTCACTGACTACTTGCCTTAAACAAAAGAATTGTATTGTCTCACAGTTCTGGAGAATAAAAGCAGGAAATCAAGGTGAGGGGGTGGGTCTCCTGCTTCCTCTTAAAGGGTAGAGTCCCACCTCTCTCTTGCTTCTGGTGAGCAGCCAGAAATTCTTGGCATTTCTCAGCATGTGGCAGCAGAACTCAAACTCTGTCTCTATCATATGGCCCTCTTGTTCTCTGCTGTCTCTTACTGTGTCCAGACGTCCTCTCCCCATAAAGAAACTAGTCATATTGGACTAAGGCCCACCCAATCCCATTCGACCTTATCTTATCTAATAACATTGTAATGGAGAAGTAAGGATTTAAGGGATGATAATGATTACTGAATCATTTTATATATATATATATATATATAATACCTTTCTTTATTTTCTGGTAAAAAGAATAGACAGAGGGAAATACCTGAAATCTCTGAACTGCCTTGCTCTCTGATAATGATTGTATAACCTTTATCTTGTACCGTTTTGACTGATCTTTACTTGTACCCATTTTATTCAGGTTTCTTCTACTTTGGAGGCTTGTGATCACTAAAGACAACCCCTAACATTTATTAATGCGGGTCATAGGTCAGTCCAGAACGAAGTCTCCCAATTCCAAAGTTATCTTGATAACCGAGACTGGATCTAACCAAAATGGTCCCCCCTGACATGTACAGTAGCTTAGACTTTAACCTATAAGTGACCTGTACCTCATTATAATATTAACAATCACACCCATCATCATATTAAGGCCACCATTTTCTTACATACATTCTGAAACCAAAGCATGTTAACAATCTGCACATACTCAATAATTAGATCACGTCTAATTAAATCTTCTAGGGCCACTGTGCTCATTATCCTAAAACTTGCCCATCTTTTGATACTATAAAACAATCAGAATTACTGCAGTTCAGGGAGACAGATTATTGGGTAGCTAGGCAATCTGATCTCCTGCTTTGGACCTAGCAATAAACTTTTCCTCTCTTTGAAACCTTGTTGTCTCTAGAATTCATTATTTGAGCATATCAGGCAAAAGAATCCACCCCCTTTGTCCAGTATCAACATCACCAAACATTCTATTTACAATTAAGTTCATATCCACAACATTAGAACCTGAACATGTCTTCTGGGGGGCACAGTTCAATCTATAAAAGTGACATTGAACTTGCTAAGGCAAGAGTGTATACAACCAGCAGCGGCGGTGGCATTTGAGTGGAGAACATGGTGGCTCTTGGCAACACAGGACCCTGTTGTTAAGAGCACCAATTTGGCATGCCAGCCTGAAGTGCAACGTCTTTTCTTGGGCCCTGTCCCCATTTCCCTCAACCACTGTTGGGAACAGAGCAACCCCGATATTGAAGCCCCGGCCCACGGGAGAGAGCAGGCACCAGGGGTCGGGGACAGGCCTGCACCCTTCTGTGTGAGATGGGTGTTTTGGTTTGCTAAGGCTGCCAGAATGCGATATACCAGAAATCAATGGGCTCTTACAAAGGGGATTTATTAAGTTACAAGCTACAATTCTAAAGCTATGAATATGTCCAAATTAAGGCAACAACATGAGGAAACCTTCACTCAAGGAAGGCCGATCATGTCCAGGGTTTCTCCATCACGTGGGAAGGCACATGGCAATGTCTGCTGTCCTTCTCTCCCAGCTGCTGGTTCAAACAGCTGTCTCACACTCTGTGGGTCCTTCTGGTGTCTCCTGGGACATTTTCCATATGCGTCTCCAAATGTCTGTGTCTGCTCTGAGCTCTCTCTCTCTCTCTGTGAGCTCTTTTAAAGACTCCAGTAAATTAATTAAGACCCACCTTGCATGAGGCGGGGGGGGGGGGGGGGGGGGGCAGTAACATTGTCATGGAAATAACTTAATCAAAAGCTCCTACCTACACTAAATCTGCATGCACAAAATCGGATTAGAAGGTCATGGCTTTTCTGAGGTGCATCACAGCTTCAAACCAGCACAGCGGAGATGAGGAGAGCTGCTTTCCAGCCAGCCCTTGAGATGAGAATGAACCAGACCCTCTGCTCGAACCAGGTTGGTTCTTGTCCTCTCACTCAGGCCATGAAGGGGTTCAGAAGCAGCCCTACCAGATATTCTGTCACCCTGCCCCTGAACCTTTGACTCTGCAAAACTCCTCACAAGAGGAGTCAGAGTGGGGCACCCTCCAAAACTGGGGCTATGGTGAGGGGCCAGCATCTATGGAACTGTGGTGCCATCCAACTTGCCAGGTGGGGTAGCATGGAATGGTCTTCAGCCAAGGTCCTAGTGGGAGAGCCCCTCTCAGCCCCACTCTGAGCTCTTGCCTGTCACCTGTCAGTGCCATCCCTCCAGCCTTGGTTCCCAAACCCCGAGTGTTCAGCTCTCAGTCTCCATCCAGAGTATGGATGAGGCTCCTTGGATTAATGGCTGTTGAACACAGAGGCCCAGGACTCAAAAACAGAACCCCTCAGGTTCCCAAGAAGGGAGCCTTTCCCCAGCAAGAGATGATGACTCTCATCCACCATGGTGGGAATTTGTCTCCAGCTGTCATTGGGTCTTCCTTAGACAGCCCTGTATAGGCCATATCTCATGCTCCATCTGAGGCTGAAGGATATGGCCTAAAAGTGGGACTTCCTTTGCTGCCCACCATCCTTCACCTCCCTCCAACACAAGGGTCACTACCAAATCAAAAAGATCCGAGATTAGGATCAATGGGTCTGAACTGGGATCTCAAAAACCCACTTCCAGTAGCAATTATATAGATGGCATGGACAACAGGACAGTGAAATGTGAGACACCCCTCCTGAACAAACAATGGTGTGCATACCCCATCACCTTGGCCAGTGCCCTAGCAGGGGTTGTCTCCCCTGGTGTCCTGTACCGGAGTCTGGAGGTCATCAAAGCGATGTCATCTAGAGGCCCTTGGCCTCCTCTAGGGTCTTCTGCAGGCTCCCCGGGGATCCGGACCCTGAGTCCTGGAGAAACAGTGCCCATCCCCTGTCCTGGGCCTGCCCAAGGTGCTGGCCATTCCTTACCTCTTTTTGCCCTCTGCAACTCCCCACAGTCTCTAAATATTGGCAAAACCCAGTACCAAAATATTGAACTGCAAGCCGTTGCAGATGTATATGCCAGATATTAAAGACACCAAGGAAAAAGGGTGAGTCAAATGGCAAGTATTTAATAGCAGGTCTGTGGTTGAGCATCTTGGAACCTACAGTGGTACAAGGCAGGGATGAACCCAGCATATTTGGAGGACTCCATGGACAAGAAACAGAATGTGAAGTACTATTCAAAAACAAATGTCTTGTACTTTGTGCAAAGAAATAATACACTCTAAACCCCTTTAAAACAACAACAAGAAAGAATTTTACAAGAATGGTTTTGTTTTGTTAAGAATGGTTAAAAAAAAGTGTCTTTTGTTTAACCTACTGTTGACATTAGAGTTAAATTTGGTTGCAAGTTATGGACAAGAGGCTTAAACTTGGTAGAAATTTATTTCTCTCACACATAAAAGCCTAGGAATATACAGCCCAGGAACACCAGGATGACTTCATGAAAATATCATGATCCCACCTAAAAAATGAATTAAAAAAAAAAGATGTCATGAAGCCAAATTCCTTCTTTTTTTTCTTTGCCATCCTCCTCTTCTGGCTTCTACCTATGGTACAACAGATTTTCTCAAGTTTCAGCCATCGCAACCACATTCCAATCAACAGGAGGGAAGATGTGGGGAGAAGCAGTTTGCCTCCTCCCCTAATGATATTTCATGGCCACTGAAGAGTGAGGGGTAGTAAATGGGGGGAAGAGAGAACAGATGAAATGGTCACCCAGCTGATGACTATTAAGGCTGCGTAATGTGTACCTAGAAATTTAGTCTATCATTCTTTCTATTTTGGTATAAGTTTGAAAAATCTCACATTGAAAATAATAAAATTACTAACATAAAGTGAAAAATTTCAAAAGGACCCTACCTGGAAGTTGCACATGATTTTTGCTTATATGCCAACAGATAAACTTGGTCACTTGGCCATATCTAAGCTGCAAGGAAGGATGGAAAATATAGTCTGTAGTCCATACATCATTGGGCCAGGTTGAAAATAGATTTTTTTTATTACATAGAAAGAAAAGGGTCAGTCAATACTGGGGAACCCCTGGCAGACTCTGCTATTCTCACATATGAGAGATTGCGGACCCGAAGTGAATATAAACATCTGTGTCTCTGTTTCCTGATCTATAAATTGAAAATGATATCTATTTAATTTACACATATTTAAATGATGTAGCAATAGTAAAACTCGGTTTTTACTAGAGAGTAAAAACCCAGTTTTACTCAGAGTTCCTGGCTGAGAGTCCATACTCAATACATGTTAGCTTCTTTTCCACAAAGACTTTGTTTTCTATTTTGTGGTACCATATATACAACATAACATTTCTCTTTTTAACCACCTTCAGGCATGTACTTCAATAGCGATCAATTGCATTCACAATATTGTGCTACCATCACCACCATCAATGACAGAAACTTCTCCATCATCCCCAAATCTCTGCATCCATTCAGCATTAACTCCCCATTCCCTCCCCCCATGCCTAGTCACCTGTACTCTACTTCCTGTCTCTATGAATCTGAATGTTCTAGTTATTTCATAGCAGTGAGATAATACAATATCTCTCCTTTTGTGCTTGGCTTATTTCATTCCATATGATATCTTCAAGACTCATCCATGTTGTCACATGTATCAGAACTATCTTCTTTTTTACAGATGAATAAAATTCTATTATACATATATACCATATTTTGGTATAATTCATCGGTGATGGACACTTGAGTTGTATCCACCTTTTAGCAATTATGAATAATGCTTCTATGAATATCAGTCACGAATATCTGTTCGAGTCCCTGCTTTCAATTCTTTGGGGCATGTACTTACAAGTGAGATTGTCAGGTCATGTGGTTCCCTACTGATTTTGAAGACCAAATAAATAAATAAATATATATATATATATAAAACACTTTGACAATATAAATTACTATACAACCATAGAATGAATATACTTGCCCTCAGTAAATTAGAAATCTTTCTCTGATAGTAATCCAATGCATAAGGTGTTTAGACTCAAGTTTTTTTTTTTCATTCCTTATCATTAACAGAGCTTCTCAAACATTGGTATGCCTAAGAATCTTCTCAGGTGGGTGTATAAAATGCAGATTTCTTGGTCCCATGCTATAGCTATAAATCAGGAGTTTTCCTGAGGATACTCAGAAATCTACATTTTAAATGAACTGAAACAAGTAAATCTGAGGCAGTTGCTCACCAGCAGAGAAAGAGAAATGGAGGGCAGCACGTGTCCTGAGATAGCACGAAGATACCAGTAGGAAAATTAGATTCACTGATCTTTAGATCTGTATTTCTAGGAATATAGGAACTGTTTTGCCAAATATTCATCTATTTCCTAGGAAAATTCTAGCACTGCTTTGGGAGAGAGAGAGGGCAAACACATTACATTGCCCCTGGAGTGCCATTTCCCCTCTGCTAAAGCACTGGTCTCCAGATCATACTTTAAACACCGCTTTAAAATAAGAGGACAAATAAAAGTTTAGTTTAAACTGATCTCATCTAAAACACACTGTGAACAATCTCACCATTGACACTGGCTTCCTGATTCCTTGATTTTCACAGCAAATGTGCGGTGGGTGGTGGCACCCCATGATGGAAGTGGGAGGGAGTAAAGTAACAAGAAGGAGGGAAAGGTGAGACCATAATTTTTAAAAGTATTTGTGAGCACAAAGAAGAATCCTTAAGCTAATCATTTAAAAATAGGGCCATCAACATTCTCCTTCATAGCGCCTCTCTGCCATGCCAAGTATCATTAAACCCCAAGCTTCTGACACAGCATGCCAAACAGCCACATTTCCATTTGTGTTTTCATCCCTTTCTGGGGAAGAAAAGCCTGTCTAACCTGGTGCCTCTGAACGGGGCATTCTGCAAATGGCATTTTGCTTCACGCTTGAAGTTATTCCTTACTAAGAAATCATCACTGCGATAATAGCAAAACAATTAGGGAAGCAGTGAGTAGGATTTGATTAATACTGCTTCCAGCTTTTCCCACCTAACAAGAATGTGATCAGGGCATCTGTGCCAGGATTGCCGAGAGGATTAGATCCCAAATGGGTGCTGCAGTGGTGATATCTCTAAATATGGGTGATGTCTGTGTGTGTGTGTGTGTGTGTGTACACTTTAACTGATTATTATAAATCAAAAGTAATTGGGTGTACATTTATGCATAGTTTCCTTACTACTTTACAGATTTGTTTTTTACAGGAGAATTCATTTTGCTTTCATTGCAAATGGGTGTTACGTATACACACAGAAAGAAGCTGTCCCGATAGGAAGATGAACCTACTACTAAAACCTAGGTGCCCTCATTGATGTTACCTGGGGGCTGTGGAATATCAACTTGAACAACTTCTTAGCAACTGGAAAGATATTTCACAGAAAACATAAGTACACCTGCATACTCATATAAGAGAAAATGCTTTAAATAAGGCTAAGCATTGCTTTACAAGCAATTCTAACTAATTATCCTTTATCATCCTATCCTTTCTTATTCCTTAGAAAAAGTCTTTTTTTTTTTTTTTTTTTTTTTTTTTGGTGCTCCATATAGTTAAAAAACAAACAAAAAAAAAGGATCCAGAATATCACAGGGCAATCTGTAGGCAAGTTGGTGTCAAACTAAGAATATTTATTTTTTTAATGTTCTTTTTCATTTGTGACTTCAGCATGGCACATTGAATTTTTTATACATCAGAATATAAAGAAAAAGTAAAAATCACTAGAGACGTGAATCCCAAGAATGCCCATACTTTCATTAATCTGACGCTTAATTATGAGCCAAATCTTAGGTATCACATGTAGATGGTTTAATCACTAGGTCTTGAACTCAGAAGTTAACATGTTTCTATCACCTGTGCTGTTCAGTACATGATCACCCACCAAGAACCCTTTCCAGTTAACTACCTCCCTCTAATCACTCTCCCACCCTCTCTTCCACACACACCATGTATCTCTCTACTTTCCCAAATATATATTTTCTTTGTACCTAATTTTTACATATACAGTCTTGGACTATGGGACATGTTTTGTCTTGGCCTTATGGAAAGCATTCTTATTTTTCTTTGGTGTTTGGGTATGGGGATAGTTATAGGTCTCAGACATAGTCACCCACACATATGCACAAAAACAAATGCAACATGAAAACATAAAGATCCTGGCCTTTTTTCATTATTGATGTGCAACAAAACACCCCAAAATGTAACTGCATAGAAAAAATAGTGACTTCTTATTTCCCATGATTCTGTAAGTTGACTGAATGGGTCTTTTGGTGGCCTTTCCAGGAATCACACAAGTGGATGAATTCAGCTTGCAGGGCAGCTAAGGACTCTGCAAAGCTGAAACAACTGGGTTGTCTGGGCCTTTCATATGGACTTCTACTTGAAGCATTCAGGGCAACAGTCCATGATGGAAGACCCAATATGCAAGCACTCGGCAAGCCCCTACTTGAGTCACATTTATGATGTCCCATTGGTCAGAGCAAGTCAATGGCAAAATTGAGAGTCAATGTGGTGGGGAAATACACAAGTGCTTGGATATTAAAAGGTGTGACTGGTGAGGGCAATACCATAAGAATACACCACATGGCCCAATATCGTGTAGTTGCACCCAAACAGTGGGTTTTGACCCTTGATATAGAGATGAGGTGTCTGAATATAGACAACGTAAAACATTTTTCTTTTGTGTCTCCTATGGCATTCTTTACCACGAAGAAGCTTAAAAATGAAATGTATCCCTTGTAAAAATGATCAATAGCCTCTTTAATACAAGACAAAGTTACTTCTTACTGTGAACAAAATTGAGAAAAAGGAGAACACACAGGAGAGATACAAAGAAGACGACACTTCATGGTGGTTTCCTTTCCCTTGTCAGCTAATGTCTCCTGGTCATATGCCTCCTGTGACCTCATGCCAACTACCCTGACTCTGTGTAGACTGACAGTAGAACAACAAGTTGTTCTCAAAAAAGAGGACCTCTGAATATAATTAGAATGGGCTAATGATGCCCCATTTTCCAGGACAGAGGAAATGGAGAAATCCTGCAAGAATCAAGTAGTCATTCGGTATCTGAGGGACGCTCAAAGAGGAGCATCACGTTGGATGCTTCCCTGCCAAAGCTATTCCTCCAGAGATGTGCATAAATTGCTTGGTGTCTCTCTGCCCTTCTTGGGCCCAAGAACCAAGGAAGTTTCTATTTAATAAATTACTTGAATCTTATCCAAAAAAACAAACTTTCATAAACTGAACCAAACACCTTCATTTTTAAGCACATATGAACATTGCATATAAAATTTTAAAACTAACTACAAGAGTGAGGTTTTTCTTGGCTAAGTTTTGAACGCTACCTCTTTGTCATGACCCTCTTTGCAAGACTCCTCCAGAATGCTGCTGTGCCTGGTTTTAAAACGAAGATCTTCCAACTCCTGAGATGTGACACCAAGAACTGCTGTGAATGTATTTAAGATGAAAGTTGCTTCCTTGGAAACTGCCTGCAGGAGCAAAACTTTCCTCCCTGACAAATCTCATATTCCAAAATGCAAGCAGCTAGAGCTTAAAGCTTTGGCTTTAGTGCTTATTTAAAAGGACTGGACAATCTAATCCTGTAACCTCAACCTATTCACTATTAATTATTAAAATAAATAATTAGAAACATAAGCACCTGCTATGGTAAAAGACTAAATGTCTATATTAATAGAAAAACAGATTGGAATGGAAAATTCTTAAGTGGTCTGGGTCACTCAGGATAACTTTGTAGGGCTATGAGGTTTGGCATTACAGGAACTAAGGTGAATCAGTCCAACCAAATATTTTAGTCCTTATATTTATGGCTTATGGAGGCCATTTCTAGACAATACATTAAATAAATATCTGATCTACACTTAAGTTTCATTGTGTTTATATCTTATAGTCCATGATGTCAATCCATGCCTGTCCCAGCCAGGCCAACATATAGCTGATAAAGACTAGAAATCTATTGTTTCAGTGCCATCTGGGCCCAGAAATTAGAAGCACCAAACCTATGTCATAGGTCTTCATTCTTACTTTTCACTCACCTGTAAAACCATCCAAATCTGGCTTCTGCCCCTGTATTTCTCCACAGCAGCTGTCCCTAAATATTCCCATGTTTATGTTACAAAATTCAAAGATTATATTTGATCTCCTTATTTGACTTCTATTGGCCATTATCTCCTTTTTCTTTTGGTTTTATAACCTAATTTTTTAAATTAGTATATAACACCTAATTGGTATTATATAATATCACCCCATCCCCCCATAATCTGCATTCTGGTTTTCTGGCACTTGCCTACCTGCAAGCCTAACAGAAATCTAGCCAACAAGAACTAATTGTGAATTTCAAAGTCCCAGCCCCGGCATCAGAAAGTGAAGTATAAAAGCATGTACGTAAAGTAGTCACAAGATAGTTTAATAACCAGCTAGGAGGATAAATTTGTACAATATTGGGGAGGAGAGGGTGTTTTAAGCCAATTTTTGTAAGAATTCTCAGGTGAAACCAGCTGGGCCTGGAATTTTCTTTGTAGAAAAGTAAGTAGTAGATATTATTTTTTATTATTATAAAATTATTTATTTCCTCCTGTATCAGTTTTGGCAAGTTGTATTTTCAAAACATTATTTTATTTAGTTTTGTAGTATTTATTTGCATAAAGTTACTTATAATATCTTCATTTCATATCTTTTTATATCTATCAAATATATAAGAAGTTCTTTTTTTCATCCCTGGCATTAGTTATTTATTCATTCTTCCTTTCTTTCCCTAGTTAGTCTTGCTGGTGACATATCAATTTATTAATATTTTCAAGAAAATGAATTTTTGAATTTAAATTTGATGATGCACAGTTTTGTATTGTTTTATCTATTTTATTAATTTCTGCCCTTTATTTTAGGGGAGAAATTTTTAATTTGCTATTTTTTATAACTTCTTAAGGTAAATGCCTACATCATTTATTTTCAGCCTTTTTAAAAATTCTAATATATATATCAGAGCTATATACTTCTCTCTAACAAAATTTTAGCACTAATCAAAACATTTTTTATTTCATATTTTCAACCACTGTCAGTTCAAAATATCTTCTAATTTCCATTGTGATTCTCGATTGACCTATGAATTACTTAATTTACTTCATAATTTCAAAATGCTTGAAGGCTTTTACAGTTGTGTTTTCTTATTGATTTCTAGCTTCGTTTTTATAAAAAGTTCATGTGCAATTGGAGAAATAATGCATTTTACTATTATCGTGCAGTGTTCTATGTCTTTTAGATCAGTTTGTTAATAATCTCTTAAAATTAATCAATCTTACTGATAGCTTGTTTTTCTACTTAGTTTATCAATTATTGTGGGAAGTTTGTTAAAAATCTCCCCCTATGATTATGAGTTTGCTTATTTTTCCTTTCAATTCTGCCAATCTTTGCATAACTCTTCTTGAAGTATATCTTATGACTAAACAAATTTAGAAGTATTACATATTTCTAGTGAAATAACCCTCTTGTCATTATGAAATGACCCTCTTTATATTTAGCATTGCTTTTCAATCTTATTGTTGTTCAAGGGTGCCAAGTGTTCAATGAAGAAGGAATAGTCTTTCCAACAAAACATGCTAGCATAATTGAATACCTGCATGCAAAAGAATGAAGCTCTACACAAAACTAACTCAAAATGGATTAAAGTTCTAATATAAGGGCTAAACTATAAAACTTTTAGAAGAAAACGCAGGAGTGTTTTTTTCTTCATGGCTTTGGATTTGGCAAATGGATTCTTATATGGCATAAGCAACAAAAGAAAAAATAAACTGGACCTTAACAAAATTTTAAATTTTTGAGCATTAAAGTACACTATAAAGAGAGTGAAAAGACTATCCAGAAAATGGAAGAAATTGTTTATAAATCATGTTTGATAAGGGTACCTTATCCAGAATATATGAAGAATTCTTACAACTCAACAACAAAGACAGGCATTCCAGTTTAAAATTAGGCAAAGGACTTGAATAGACATTGTTCCAAAGAAGAGAGACAAATGGCCAGCAAACATATGGAAAGATGCCCAACATCATTAGTCACTGGGGAAGTGCAAATCAAAACCACAATTAGATAGCTATACCATTTACTTCATACCCACTAGGATGGCTATCATTTTAAAAATACAAAATGACAAGCGTTGGCGAGGATATGGAGGAAGTGGAACCCTTATATATGACTGGTAAGATTGTAAAGTGTTGCAACACTTTGGAAAACAGTTTGACAGTTTCTCAAAAGAGTTAAACATGGACTTACCTTATGACCTAGCAATTCCTCTCCTAGGTATAGATCCAAGAGAACTGAAAACAGGTGTTCCAATTAAAAAATCAAAACTTGTATACTAGTGTTCATAGCAGCATTATTTATAATAACCAAAAAGTGGAAGCAATACAAATGTCTATCAACTGATGAATGAAAAAACAAAACGTGGTATGTCACTACAGTGGACTATAACTCAGCTACAAAAAGGAATGAAGTACTGATACACGCTATCACATGGATGAACCTTGAAACATACCAAGCGAAAAAAAACAGATACAAAAGGCAACAGTTTGTATGATTTCATTCATAGGTTATGTCCAAAATAAACAAATCCATAGAGGCAAAAAAGCAGATTAGTGCTTACCAGGAACAGAGAGGAGAAAGGAATGGGGAGTAACTGCTCATGGATATGGGGTTTCTTTATAAGATAATGACAATGTCCTAGGGTTAGATACTGGTGTTGACTGTTCAACATTGTGAAAACACTGGAAGCCGTTGAATTAAATACTTTAGTACTTTTACTTCAACAACAATATAAAATAAAATAGAGGTATCATTTTACATTTTATGTTATAAACTTCCAATTTAATGAAACTGTAGTCAGAGAATGAGGTTTCTAGGATATGGAGTCATTGAAATTTGTTGAGACTGAAGCCTAGCACATGGTCAATTTTTATAAACATTTCATGTGTGCTTAGGAAGAATGAATGCTTTCTATTCATTGAGAGCAGGTTTCTACATATTGTTGATATAGATAATGTTGATAATGTTGTTGAAGTATTTTATTTCTGTACTGATTTTTCAGTTGTTTGTTCTATCAGTAAGGGAAAAGGCAAGACCACGTCTCCCACTCTGGCAGTGGATTCATCAATTTCTCTTTCAGATCCCATCAATTTTTGCCTTATATGTTTTAGGTTATGTTATTAGTGAGAAGCAAATATAAATTGTTACATTTTCCTGATTAATAAAATTTTTATCATAATGTAACACCATTATCCCAAATAATATTTTTTGGTCCAAAAGTCAATTTTGTCCTGAATTCAGTTCTGTTTCCATTGGTTTGGATTTTTCTAGGGCTCTATAACTTTTTCTTTTCTTTATTTTCAACCTGTTCACATCTTTACACTTCAGATTATCTTAAAAAGAGCAGATGTCAGCATGTATTGTTATTAACCCAATCTGATAAACCATATTTTAATCAGCAAATTAAGTCCCTTTAAATTTCCTGTCATCACAGATATATTTGGATTTATTCATCATTTTATTTTTTGCTTCTCATTTGTTCTCTTTTTTGTTCTCATCTCTTTCCTTTTTTTCAAATTTTTTTTTGTTTGAAAGGTTTTCTTATTTCATACCTCTTTTTCTACTTGTTTGGAAATTATGTACTCTATATCTATTGTTTTAGAATTTACCTCTGAAATTCAGCATGCAGATTTCTAAAATCTTAAGAGTGCTCTCTTCACATTGATTAATTCAAGAACTCATAAAAATTTTTACCTTTCATCACCTCACTTCTGCCTTACATGCTATTGCTCTACAGTATTTTAATTGCATCTTTATTAACCACAGCAAGTTATTCATCATCGTTACAAGAGACATTATCTATCTACATGTCTGCAAATTTCTTTGCTCACAATTCCATTTTGCATCTCACACCTTCTTCCCAGAATAATTTTCCTTCTTCCAAAAATACATCTTTCAGAAGTATATTTAGTGTAGATCTGTCTGTGGTTAACCCTTTTAGTATTTAGTCAAAATTTACTTGTATGCAATTATCTTTGTATTGCTCCTATTCTTAAGATGGATATAATTTAGATTTCTCTCAAAATTTGATATCATATTATGTTAATATATAATTATTCTGGCTTCCTTTTTTTCTGTAAAAAAAAAAAAAAAAGCCTGTTCTCAAGCAATTTGAAAGTAGGGGTGCCATAATATGTATTTCCTACAGGCTGCTTCTCAGCTCTCTTTGTCACTGATGGTCTATAGTTGCTGTAACTTATTACTAGAGGTGGATTTCTTGTCACTTTATTCTGTGTGGTAAATGTTGCCTTTCCTGAATCTTTGGCTTTATGTCTTTCACCATTACTTTAACATTTGTAAAAATTTCATGCTTTCAAAGTGATTTAAAACATATTTACTTTTTTAAGAAGTGTAAAATAAGGTTCTCTAAAAGACGATTTTTTAATTTTTTTATTGTGAAATATAACATATGTACAAAATTTTAACAAGCAGTTATAGAACAGATTTTAAAGTTCGGTATGGGTTACAGTTCCACGATTTTTCATGTTTTCTTCTAGCTGCTCCAAGATATGCAATATCAATATAATGATTCAGCAGTCGTACTCATTTGTTAAATCCTATCTTCTCTGTCATACTCCTCCTTCTTTTTAAATAACATATACACATAAAAGTAATAAATTTCAGGGCCATGGTGGCTCAGCAGGTAAGAGTGCTTGCCTGCCATGCCCGAGGACCCGGGTTCAATTCCCGGTGCCAGCCCATGTTAAAAAAAAAAAAAAAAGCAATAAATTTCAGACTACATCAGAACAATTAGCTATAGAACAGATTTCAGAACTTAGTGCGGGTTACAATTCCACAATTTTAGGTTTTTTATTTCTATCTGCTCTAAGGTGCTGGAGACTAAAAGAAATATCAGTATAACAATTCAGCACTCATACTCATTTGTTAAACTCGACCTTCTTTGTGTAACTCCACCATCACCTTTGATCTTATTCCCACTCTTTAGGGGTATTTGGCCTATGCCCATTCTAACTTTTTCATTCTGGAAGGGGCTGTCGGTCATATGGGATGGGAGGATGGAAGTAGTTGATGTCCTGGAAGGGCTGAGCCCTCTGCATTTCATGACTTACCTGGTCCAGGAACCCATCTGGAGGTTGTAGGTTTGGAGAGTTACCCTAGTGCATGGAACCTTTGTAGAATATTATATAATGCCCTGGGTATTCTTTATGATTGGCAAGAAAGGTTTTGGTTGGGGTTTGGCAGGTTATAATAGGTAGCAATGTCTAACTGAAGCATGCGTAAGATTGACCTCCAGTGTAACCTCTCGATTCTGTTTGAACTCTCTCAGCCACTGATACCTGTTCATTACATTTCTTTTCCCCCTTTTGGTCAGGATGTCAGTGTTGATCCCATGGTGCCAGGACCAGGCTCATCCCTGGGGGTTACCCCTCATGCTGCCAGGGAGACTTTCACCCCTGGATATAAAAGACACTTAATTTTTAATGGAAAATATTATCAAAACTATTTAACAAGTGGTTCATCTTCTTGAAGAAATGGAATTTTATATTAAATATATATGTACCACAGAATGCAAAAATATTCAAATGATGGGTATAGAGTCAGAATTCAAAATACAATTTGCTTTAAAACCAGTCCAGACAGTATTATAAGTCAAGAATGATTTCAAAGTGGGTAAAAGAGGTACCTGGGCTCATCAGTGTACATGACGAGTTTTTGTTTTTTTTATTTTTTTGTCTATTTTTGTTTTTTACTTTATTAGAGAAGTTGTGGGTGTACAGAGCAATCATCCATAAAATACAGGCTCTCATATACCATCCTACCAACAACACCTTACATTGGTGTGGAACATTTCTGACTATTGATGATAGCACATTTTTATATTTTTCCTATTAATTAAATTTCATGGTTCAACCTAGGGTTCCCTGTTTGTGTAGTGCAACTCCATGGATTTTTAAAAAATTTTTATCCTATTGCCATATATACCATCTAACATTTCCTCTTTTAATCATATTCAGATATATATTTTAGTGCTGTTAACTGCCTTTACAATGTTGTGCTACCATCACCACCATCCATTACAAAAACATTTTCATCATTCCAAATAGGAACACTGTACATTTTAAGCCATAATTTCCCATTCCCTTTCTCTACCCTGTCCCCTGGTAACCTATATTCTAGAGTCTGACTCTAAGAGTTCGCTTATTCTAATTGTTCCAAATCAGTGAGTTCATGCAATGTTTGTCCTTTCGTGTCTGGCTTATTTCACGCCACACGATGTCTTCAAGGTTTATCCACATTGCGGCATGCCTCAGGACTTCATTCTTTTTATGGCTGAATAATATTCCGTTGTCTTTGTAGACCACATTTCATTTAGCCATTCATCAGCTGATAGGCACTTAGATTGCTTCCATCTTTTGACAATCATGAATAATGCTGCTGTGAACATCAATGTGAAAATATCTGTTTAACTCCATGTTAATTCTTTAGGATATATACCTAGTAATGGGATTGCCAGGCAATATGTTAGTTCAATACTTAGCTTTCTGAGGAACAGCCAAACTGTGTTCCATAGCAGCTGCACCATTTTACATTGCCAGGAGCAATGAATGAGTGTTCCAATTTCTCCACATCTTCTCTATTTGTTACTTAGCATTTTTTTAAACAGCAGCCGTTCTGATGGGTGTGAAATAGTATCTCATTGTGGTTTGATTTGCATTTTCCTGAGATCTAATCATATTGAGCGTCTTTTCATGTACCTTCTGGCCATTTGTATACACCCTAGAAGATGTGTGCTCAAGTCTTTTGCCCATTTTTTTTCATTGGATTGTTTTTTTGTTGTTAACCTGAAGAATTTCTGAATAATGGATACCAATCCTTAATCAGATATGTGATTTCCAAATATTTTTCTCCCATTGTGTAGTTTGTTTTTTCACTTTTATGATAAAGTCTTTCGGAGGAACAAAAATTTTTGGTTTTGATCAGGTTCCATCTATCAACTTTTTTCTTGTGTGTTTGTGCTTTGGATGTAAAGTCCAAGAAACCATTGCCTAACACAAGGTTCTAAAAATGCTTCCTATGCTTTCTTCTAGCACTGATGGTGCTAGATCTTCTATTTAGGTCTTTGATTCATTTTGAGTTTATTTCTGTATACAGTGTGAAGTAGAGGCCATCCTTCTTTTTATCCAATGGAGATATAGTTTTCCAAGCACCATTTGCTGAAGAGACTATTCTTTCCCAATTGAGTGATCTTTGCCAGCTTGTCAAAAATCAGTTGGCAGACCTGGGTTCAATTCCCCTCCATGAACTTCCAAAAAAGAAAAAAACAAGCAAAATAAACAAAAATTCAACAAATAGTGCTGCAATAACAGGATACTTACATGGAAAAATAACAAAATCTGGCCCCACTATACAGCACACACAAAAAAAATCAGTTGGCTATAAATGTGAGGATTGATTTCTGAAGTGTCAATTTTATTCCATTAGACTATATGCCTATCCTTATAAAAGTACCATGCTGTTTTGATTATTGTGGCTTTGTAATAAGTTTTAAGATTGGGAAGTGTGATTCCTCCAGCTTTCTTCTTCTTTATCAAGATGGCTTTAGCTGTTCAGGGCCCCTTATTTTTCTACATAAATTTGATGATTAGCCTTTCATTTCTGCAAAGCAGGTTATTGGAATTTTTATGGGGATTGCATTGAATCTATAAATTGTTTTGGGTAGGATTGACATCTTAATGGCATTCAGTCTTCTGATCCACAAACATGGAATGCTCTTCCATTTCATTAGGTATTCTTTCATTTTTTTAGCAATGCTTCATTATGTTATGACCATCTTTGTCCTCATAGCTGTCTTTGACTTGTCTATTTTATCTAATATCAGTATACCCACCTCAGCTCTCTTTTGGTTACTACTTGAATGGTACTTTTTTCCCATCCTTTCACCCTCAACCTATGGCATCTTTGAATTTAAAGCAAGTCTCTTGGAGATAGCATATAGTTGGGTCATGCTTATTTTTCATCCTGCCAATATCTGCCTTTTGACCAGAGAGTTCAACCCATTTACTTTTTTTGGGGGCATGGGCAGGTACCAGAAATCGAACCCAGGTCTCTGGCATGGCAGGCAAGAATTCTGCTTGCTGAGCCACCATGGCCCGCCCTTACTCATTTACTTTTAAGGTAACAACTAATAGTACAGGTTTTTCTTCTGCCATTTTGCAATTTAGCCTTTGGAAGCCTTATGCCTTTTTTGTCCATCATTTCCATTAAAGCCTACTTTTATATTTATTTACTTTCTTGTGATACATCATATTGAGTGCCTACTCCTTTCTATTTGGATATATTTTTCATCTGTTTTCCTTGTTTCCATAGTCAAAATTTAGTATCCTATGTATATGACAATTATGTTTTGATACCAATTTAACTTCAAAAGCATGCACATAAACTTTTCCTATATCCCTCTCTCCTCTACATCTTTTTTTACTTACCACTTATATTTTTGTACATTGTATGCCCAAAGCCTAAATTTATCATTACTTTTTATGTATTTGCATTTTAGCACATATAGGAAGTATATATAATACAATAATACTGGATAAATTCCTTCAGCACTTTAAGTATTTCAACACACTGCCTTCTTGCCTCCTTACGTTCTGATAAGAAATCGGCACTCAATTTAGTTGGGATTCCTTTGTATGTAACATGTTGCTCTTCTCAGGCAACTTTCAGAATACTTGCCTAGTCTTCTGCATTTGAAGTGTAATTAATATATAATGGGGTATATTTTTCTTCATGTTTATCCTATTTAGTGTTCTCTGAGCTTCTTGGATGTCCATATTCAAGTCTTTTGCTAAGATTGAGAAGTTCTCTGTCATTGTTTCTTTGACTATTCCTTCAGTCCTTTTCACTTTCTTCTCCTTCTTGAACCCCTATAATGTGTATATTGATGCCCTTGACAGGCTACTTTCACTCTTAATATTTCTTTTTTCCTTTCTGGTCCTCAGCCTGACTCATTTCAAGTGTCTTGTCTTCAAGTTCACTGATTCTTTCTTCTGCCAGGTCTAATCTGCTCTTGAAACCCTCCTGGGCATTTTTCCTTTCTGTTATTGTGGCCTTCAACTCCAGCAATCCTGTTTTGTTCCTTTTTAAATGTTATATCCCTTTATTTAGACTCTCATATCATTCATTCATTGTTTAAAATTCTGGGAAGTGGGCTACCTCAGGGACGGCTTCCACAACTCAGTCTTTCCCAGCCCAAAGAGGGCTGGACCCATGAAAGGAGAACAAACTGCTCCAAAATGTCCTGGAGAGGGGACCAGGAAGGGTGTCAAGAGCTTCTCTTATGCTCCCCAAAGCTGAAATTTCCTGTCCTGCCCAGCAAATGCAGTCCGCCAGCTAATTACCCTGCAATCCTGCATCTCCACCACCTCCACCCCCATCCAGGAAGGATTCAAACAATGACCACCACTTCCTTTGTCTGGGGTAGGGTTGAAACAATAGCTGTTGCTACCATTTTCTGAAGTGGGGTCATACAATAACCTGCCCTCAGAGCTGGGACCCGAATTCACTAATCAAACACCATGATAGGCTGTGATAGACCATTCCCATGCCTGGTCTTGGGGAAGAGGATTATTTCCCTTTTTATCAGTGGCAGCTAGCCAGGGACTGGATTCCACAGATGCCTGCCACAAGAGTGGGGTATGGGGGCTGGTAGCTGCCACAAAAAGAACAGTTTACAGTTTTAATTTATCTGCCTCTTTCTCCTGCTCTTTCCTGGATGCTGTACAGTATTCTTCTGGCCTCTAGAGTTTCAAAATAGTTGTTTCAGACAGTTCCTGCCCGTTTAATAGTTGTTTTTGTGGGAGGACTGAGTCCTGGAGCTCCGTACACCACCATCTTCCCTGGAAGTCTCCTTGTACATTTTGTTTTAAATATGCCTCTCCATAACATACGAGTGTTAGACTTTCTCATTCCAATCTCTATATTGACTGCCCTTTGTTTCATATTTTCCATCTCAGCTTTTTGTGTGGCAATTTAAACTATATTTCATCTCCATCTTACAGTTCACTAGTTCTCTCTTGAGCTGCTTCTACTCTGTAGTTTGACCCACCACCTAAGTTTTCTCTTTTTTAAATTGAAAATGATACTTTAATTTTTTTATTTGGTTCTTTTAAAATCCATATGATTACTCATATATTGTCATGGTGTTTGTGTCATTATGAATTTATTTTTTTTAATTTCTTTAAATATTTTCTGCATAGTGCAGGAGACAAAACAATGCTCCAAAGCCTCAAAGATGTCCACATTCTAAGCCCCAGAAAGTGTGACTATGTTACCTTATCTGGCAAAAGGGACTTTGTAGATGTGGTTAAGATCTTAAGATGGGAAAATTATCCTGGATTATTTTGCTCATCCTAATTTAACCACATTGATCTTACAAGAGGAAGGCAAAAGGGTCAAAGTCAAAGAAAGAGCTATGACAGTAGAACCAAGACTAGAAGTGATATGCTTTGAAGATGAAGAAGAGGTCATGAGCCAAAGAATGCAGGTAACTGTAGAAGTTTGAAAAGGCAAAACAATGGATTCTCTCATGGAGCCTCCAGAAGGAGTACACCTTGATTTCAGACTTTTGACCTCCAAGAACTGTGAAAGAATACGTTTATGCTGTATAAAGCCACTAAAGGTGTGGTAATTTGTTACAACAGCAACAGAAAACTAATACATGTAGCTATCTGATATTCATAGTTCATCATTCAGATGATCTCATCATCTGAAATCCTTGAGGAGTTAAATGTGCTGTTACTTCTCATGCAATATGATTGGTGAAATCAATTCAGCTGATTTTAACCTGGAGAAAACCTAGGATACTAAATTCTTCCAGAATATGTTTGTTTTTGCTTCTGCTGGAAGCCAAGGGGTTCTACCCAACTGGGATAATTCCAGCCCATTCCCAGGCTCACAGGTGAGATCTGTACATCTTGAATTCAGCGTTTTCGTTTTGTCACCTGGCCAAAGCACTTTTTCCACAGTTATAGAGGTATATTCACATGTCTTCAGAGAAACAGGGCCACGGAGGAAAGTTACGCATTTTGTGTAAAAGCCCTGCAAAGAATCCCTTCAAATATGCTCATTGTTCACCATTTTAGCTTCAGCTTATATTTTCCCTTCTTTTTTTTTCTTGCCTCTTGAAAAGTTCCTTATTTCATGAAGGTTCAACTATGCAATAAGGACATATTTAAATAAAGGCTTCCATTTTTTTTTAATTTGAAGAAGCCCTTTTCCCAGAATATTTAACATGTCAAATTTACTCAAACAGGAATTCTACTCCATCCCTCATAACTTTTTTCTTGACTTACAGAACACTTTCCTAGGTTTCCTTCTACCTCTCTAGCCATTCCTATTCTGACTTTTTTTTTTCAGACTTATTCTCCTCTGTGTGGCCAAGAAATTTTGGAGTTTCTAAAAAAATTGTCATAGAGGCTTTTTTTTTTGCATGGGCAGGCACCGGAAATCGAACCCAGGTCTCCAGCACGGCAAGCAAGAACTCTCCCTGACGAGCCATCGTGACCCACCCATAGAGGTTCTTTTTTTTCCCCAGTATTCTCTTTCCCTAAATGATCTCATCCACTCAGCTACAGTGGTGTTTCCTCTTATAAAGGGATTAGTATCTAATATCAGAAAATCAGGCAGACAAAAAAATGTAAATACTCAAAAATTACCCAAGAAATTCCCTCAGGTTTTGCCATATTTAAGAGTGATATACCATTTCTCAATAAATGCAACCCAGACAATTTTTCATTCAGGAATTGGAACATAGTTGATTATTTAGTTGATCTCCAGAAGACAGTGGCTTGTAATTAGGTGTCATACTTTGTGAAACCCATGGGTTGTATCTTTAAATATTAGAATCATATTTACTTATAGAAATAGTCATGATAGATCTTATACTCACACTGGAAATTAATGAGAATGTATTCCAAAGGCACTGGATCATGCAAAGATGAAATAATTTTAGATTGAGCTAGATTTCAGTATGGGTACAACTCAATATTCTGGAGTTGCTATGCCAGCTGAAGCATTTGGAGTGATTCTATGTGTTACCTCAGTTGACTGAATCATAGACTCCATTGTGATAGTTTTGAGCTTTAATGTACCCTCAGAAAAGGCCTTATTCTTTTAATCCAATCTTGTGGGTGCAGACCTATTGTGGCTGGGACCCTTCGAATAGGTTGCTTCCATGGAGATGTGACCACCCAATTCAAGGTGAGTCTTAATCTTTAGTGCAGTTCTTTATGAGAATAAAAGACAGAAGCTCAGAGAGAGAGAACCCACCCAGAGACAATTAGAGAGAACTGAAAGACAAAAAGGACCTGCAGACACTGGCCCTGTTCCTTCCCACGTGACAAAGGAAACCTGGATGCCAGCAGCCTTTCTTGAAAGAAGGCATCTTTCTCTTAATGTCTTCATTTGGACATTTTCATAGCATCAGAACTGTAAATTTGTACACAAGTAAATCCCCACTGGAAAGCCAACCCATTTCTGGTATATTGCATTCCAGCAGATTTAGCAAAAACACAGTATGATCTGCATTAAATAACAATGAGATGCTAGAAAATCCTGGGAATGATAGAGAGGAAGGAGATAGTAATACAGGAGTAGATTTATCACAGGTGTCTTGCTAACACATCTCCTCACTACATTTTTCTAGAAGATCCAGAAGGCTCTCCTTTCACACAGTTTGGAGAAATACATTGGTGGGGAACCTCTGGCATCTTGGGAAATTATGTGTTGATTATATTTTGTTGGTCAGAGGCAAGGTTGAGAACTTTGGTATTGAAATGAGCTCTCTTTTTCTCATGAAGATGGTGAAATTGGATTGGGGTACATCACAACTTCACTGATAGAAGAAGGTAGGAATAGTTACCTCAGCAGGCAGCAAGGCTTGGAGATAATCATAATGGTTTGACAAGAGTCTCTTTAGCAGTAGATAACAGAAATTATGAGGTCTTTGCAATCAAAATAAGTAGCCTACCCTCTAAGGTCCTACTTTATTTCTATAACTGAAAAAAAAACACTCTAGAGCAGGAAAATAGAGGGTAGGTTATTTGTATGCCTCACTTAACTCCAGAACTGACCATTTTACAGACAACCAAGGACAAAAGAGAAGATTCTCTGAGGTAGGCCCATGCAACATTTTAACAGTCATGTTTCATGAAGAATCTGCCTGACATTCCCCAAAGGGACCTGTACCACTTCCTGGAATGTTGCCAGAAGAGGAAATAACCAGACCTTTCAGGGGTCATTGAACTCTGGCTCTGAGTTAATGTTAACCTTTTCAGAATGCACCAAGATCTACCAGAATTTATGTAGGTTTGGTGATAAATTTTGGCCCCAACCTATCACACAACTGGTCCAGTAGGTCTATCAAGCTGTCCTATGGTTATGTCTCCCAGAATAGGTAAATATACAGTTGAAATAAGTATGATCATCATCAACTAACAAAGCACTTATGTTGATTCCCAAGCCTATGGCATGAGGTCTAGGACATAGAAAGAGCTTAAAAGACACCCCTAGAGACTCATCTTCCTTTCATAACAGTGAGCCAGAAACAAAACTACATCTCTACAGAACTGCAGAGATCAGTGCCACCATCAAAAGCTTGTAAGATGAAGGGGTGATAAATTTTAGCATCTCCATTTGTTCTCTGGTATGACTCATGCAAAAGGCAGATGGGTCTTGAAAAAGGACAGTAAATTTCATAAACTCAATCAGAAAATTAATCTGCTATTCCAGATATGATCTTTTTACAGAACAAGTCAACACACACTGAAGCACCTGGTATGCAGCAATTAATTAGGAAAATGCTTTACTTCTCTAAAGTATGAAGAGAAATCACCAGAATTTCTTTTGAAATTTCAAAATCACTTTTTTCATCCGAAGTGCAAATTTCCTCTCTTGCTTCAGAGTCACAGCAGCCATCCAACTCCATACCATAATTTGAGTCGCTGGAACCTCGATTTTCTGACCATCTCATAAACCATCATGCTGGGCCACCTAAGTGAAGATTTTACATTATACTAATATATACCAGGCAAGTAAAAAGTCACAGATATTCTGAATGCTTTGGTAAGACATAGTGACAAAGAATGAACAATAAACTCCAAGAAGTTTCAGTTCATCAAAGTTTCTGGAAGTCCAGTAGTTCATACTGGGTATCTCCTCCAAAGTGAAAGACAAATTGCTCCATCTTGTATTCCCACCACTAAAAAAGAGACTCAGAACATAGGTAACTCATCTTAATATTTTGAAAATAATACATGGGCGATTTAGGTGTGTTACTCTGACTCATTATCTATGAGGATGGAATTTTTTACTGAGATCCACAATAAGAGAATGTCTGTAGCCAACCCAATCTGCTGAGCCAGCAGCTCTGGCACTAGGTCGTTATGGCCCAGACAATTCAATGATACTTGTAACACCTAAGCAAAATTGGAATTCTGTGAGTAGTGTTATTTTATGAAAAGCTCCACAATGACTTTTTAAAAAATATATAATTCCACAATGACTGCTGAGCAGAAGTGGCACTATTATCTTTCGGAAAGTTAAATATATTTAATCATAATGATAGAATTAGAGTCCATTTCATTAAAATCAACAGGTCCCTATCACAATATGACATAGTTTAATATTTTTAAATTACTTTCTGAACCATCCATGACAAATCTGAATCATGTAGAAGTTGAAGATAATCTAGGTCAATCTTTAGAAATGTTGACTTATCAGATAGCTGCAGTTTAAGATACACAAAACTAAGTGGCATGAAAAGCACATATTCTTCTTTAAGTGATCCATGAGCTATGGCAAAGAGCTGGGAGAGCTTTGTTCTATGACTCAAGCCTTTTTCCTCACACAACACTGGGGAATTCACCAGTATGGACATCCCAAAGCAAAGTCAAAAAAAAAAACACTTGAAGTTTTGATGGTCTTCTAGGAAAAAGAGAACTCATTGAAGGTTGTGATACCCGCCATCGGCCTTCAGTTTTATTCTTTGTGAATCTCTTTTTGCCAGAGATGGAAGTAAAATGACTTGTCTCAAGACCAAGACTTGTCAGTCACAATAAAATTATTTCTGTGTTTCTGAACACATTGTCAGCCTTGAATTCATCCGAGGCTTCTGAAATCAAATGTAGCTCAAAGAGTGTCAACTACAAATCAGCATTCCTAATTACAACTTGTTTTATTAAAACAACCAGAAGAGAGAATTTTCAACAGTCTTTACACAATGCAGTTTCCATAAATGATAGTAACAGTGAAATAACAAGAATGAGAAAAATTAATTTTGATGCTGGTAGGATCTTTAACATCATTTATCTTCTCCTAATGCAAAATGATCATTAAGGAATTGAATGGAAATGTTACTGGGAGCCGGAAGCACAGCTGATGAACCTAATGACTCTACTAATGGGTAGGGGGAGAAAGCACTGAACTCAGGAGCCCGAAAACCTGGATTCAAAACCTAGCTCTGCCCCAGTCTTAAAGTAAGACCTTGAGCTAATCTCAGCGTTGACCAGTAACATGCGGTAAGTTATTTTCACCCTTTGGTGATTTTTTTTGCAACTGCTCCTGGCAAAGCCACACTAGAGTTTCTGAGCATTTGGTAGAAGGCTACAGCTAATTCTAGATCTCAGGACAAAAGTGGTCTTCAGTCTCACTTTTCTTAAAACGTATTCCCACCTTCCTCATAAGCTCTCCCCATCCCAACTTGCTTGGCTTCCTTTTCCTTGGCTCTCCTCTTTTTTTTTTAATTTTCCAATTTTGAGTATGGTAGTCTGCTACTAGACTACTTACCAAGCTTCTAACATTGCCTTTTTTCTTAAAAATAATAATAATTAAAAAAAATAATAATAGCAATAAACATTTATTGGATCTTTGCAATCTTCTAGGTGCTGTGTGAAATGCCTTACAATCATTATCTCACTTAATTTCACCTTAAAGACACATGAAGGAGATATATTTATTATCCCCACATTATATAGATGTGGAAAGTGACACTGAAGGGGAGTAAGTAAATTAATTAGAAAAAAAATTCGCGTTAACAGCAGCAAAGCTAGTGTTTTTGTTTGTTTTCTATAGCGTTTGTTTGAATCAGGATCCAATTGAGGGTCAAATATTCCAATTGGATGATATGTCTCAGCTCTTCCATTTCTTTTAGTCTATAGGATTCCACTTTCTTTTTCCCTTGCAATTTAGTTTTTAAGAAAACCAGGTTATTTGTCCTGTACAGTTTCTAATAGTCTAGATTTCACTGATTACATCTGCATGGTGTTATTGATTATGTTCCTTTGTTTTCTGTATTTCCTGTATTGCTGGGTAGATCTGAAGGATTGATCATATTCAGGTTTTATTTTTTTATCAAGACTTATAAGCACAGGTATGAGCTTCCATTAGGAGGTACATAATGCCTGGTTCTCTCTTTTTTATAGTGTTAGCAGCCACTGATGCTCAAGGCATTAGCATATTATGGGTGACAAATGTTGATATTCTAATAGCATCATTGCTTCTTCATTTATTAGCTGGAATATTTCTATAAAGATTAATTTCTCCAAATCTACATTTCAATTATCCAATGATACAGTTCATAGGAACAGCAGCAAATGCTTGATTCTTTCCCTTTACAAACCAGTTTACAAAAGGATCATTGGATTCACTGGCATCCTTCATGAAGTTCTGTTTGTTTTTTCATGACCATCATAAATTCATGGATTTAATTTTATTTGTATTTAAGTTCATTGCAATTACCCTTATTGATGACTAAAATCAAGGTACCTCCCAAAACTTTTTGACAAAAGCCTATTGATATTTTTGTTTGTTTGGTTGGTTGGTTGGTTGGGTTTTTTTGCATGGGCAGGCACTGGGAATCAAACCTGGGTCTCCAACTGTTGGTTTTTATAGCTTCTTTGCTATCTGGTATGACAAGATATTCCAAGTTAATCTTATACATCTCCTTTCCCAGACTTGAAATCGGGCATTTTTCCAAGAACCTTTGGTTCCTTTTAGATGAAAATGATATTATATCAAGAAATCAATCTAACATTGCTACTTTTATTGATCATTCTGTCTCGGCCTCTTCCATGAACAGAATTAAGAAAAGAACTTTTAAGACAAAATAAATCATGAATTTATACTCATTTCAATCTCAGTCCAAAATTCAGAACTCACAGTTTCAACCTAATCTTCGTTAATTCATATCTCTATCTACTTTCTCCCATGTGAAGAATTTCAGTTCACAAAGACACCGGGAATAATAGAATTAGATTATCAATAATTATGCATTTGCATTCCTCCACAACTTACAGACACAATCATAACTGTCACCAATACTGTGATTAATAGAAACCATTTAAGACTTTTTGTTTTACCAGGAATGTAGAGTCAAATCGCCATGCTTGAAAGTTCATTGTAAGAGGGCTAGAATTTTAATTGAGGCAATGTGACTCAAAACTTGACTCTTAACCGCTACCCCTATACATTCTGTAACCCATGACCTAGAACCAGCAATTCCCTACCCATTTGGAATGGCGGATTCATGCTTTTAGACAGAACATCTTCAGAGTTCCCTCAAACTTCTAACCTTTTACAACCCCAAACCAACAAAAGAAGTGTGAGATAGAAGATCTCTGTGGTTCTGTGTGGTGAACGACATAGCATTTAAAGAAAGAAAGTTGATCATTTTAATTATGTAAATCAGGTACTAGTACCAAAGATTTCTCAAAAATGATGGTTTCACCTGTTATCCTAAGAACCAAACAGGTTCATGCAAAAATGCCAAGCTTCAAAGAGGCCACTGATAGCCCTCCCAGCAAAGAATGAATGCCAATCTTCCCTTCCTTCTCAGTAGGTTCTGACTAGTGATAATTCCAAGGACCTGCCACCATCCCTGCCATCTATGTATTTCAGTTAACAAGGAAAGGCAATATGATATATTTAAATTTATTAAGTCATAGCACACTGTTTTGAACTAGTATACATTCCACCAGAAGTGTATCCCAGGTCCTGATCCTGTTTTTTCACATTCTCACAAATGTTTGGTACAGAGAGACTGTTTATTAATTTGTGCCAATCTGGTAGATATGAAATGAGGTCTCATTATGATTCCAGTTTGCATTTCACTGAATTATAATGAGGTTGAGCAACTTTTCATGTGTTTCTGGGTGATAAGTTTCTTCTCTGAAATTTGTATTCACGCCTTTTGCCCATTTTTAAATTTGGTTGTTTTCCCTTTGCTTAATGATTCATAATAGCTCTTTCTACATTCAGGATACTAAATCTTTGTCAGTTACGTTTGTTGCAAATATCTTTTCTCTGCTGATGCTTTGTCTTTTTACTCTCTTTGTGGTGTCTTTTAATGAACAGAAGCTCTTATTTTTAATGTAGTTGAATTTATTAACATTTTCCTTTATGTTTGTGCTTTTTTTATTATTTTATGAAAGAAGTTATTCACAACTAGAGCTCATAAAGATATTCTCATATTTTCTTTTCAAATGTTTATAGTTTTGTTTTTTTTTTTTTTTTTTTTTAAAGGAAAGACAGAGAGAAGGAAGGAAGGATAGAAGGAAGGAAGGAAGGAAGAAAGGGAAACATTTTTAAACATTTTCTTGTTTTTATTGTATTCTGTTTCTCCGTTTTTTGTTACATGGGCTGGGGCCGGGAATCGAACCGAGGTCCTCCGGCATAGCAGGCAAGCACTTTGCCCGCTGAGCCACCGCGGCCCGCCCTATAGTTTTGACTTGCTTAAGTGTCATGTAAATCTTTAATTCAATAAGAACGACTTCAAGAAAAGGTCTAATTGCACTTTTAACCATGTGGGTAATGATTTGCTAGATATTGCATTTTTTCCTTTACAGGCTTTGTTGTATGACAAGCTTCCATGAAGTCATGGGTCAGTTCCTTGGAATTACTCATCCATCTCTGCACCAGTGCCACATGGTCTTAATTACTCTAGCTTTATAACAAATCTTGATATCTGGTAGGACATGGCCCCATCCAAATACACACACACGTGTGTGAGCACACATGCCTTGTTCCACCTTTTCCGGAGTGTCTTGCTATTTTTTGACTTTTGCTACTCAATATGAATTTTAGAATCAGATTTTCAGACTCCATGTAAATACCTACTGCCATTTTTTTAAATACACTGAATAATATAATTCAATTTGGAAATAATTGACATCTTTATCATATTAAATCTAGCCATCCAAACATAGTATATATCTCAGCATTTATTTAGTATGACTTTAATTTTCAAAGGCTATGCATATCTTTTATTAGATAGTTCCTAGATCCACAACATTTTTATTGCTACTAAAAGTCAATTCTTCTTTTAAATAGTATTTTCTAACTATTATCAGATAGATATGCAGTGGAGATTTGTTTATGGATTCTGTACCCAGTAATCCTATTAAGCTATATTTATTTCTAATAGTTTTCTCTTTAGATTCTTTTGGGTTTTCTATGTATACAATCATGTCATCTTCAAATAGTGCAGTTTTGTTTCTTCTTTCCAATTCTTATACCTTTTATTTTTCTCCCTGTACCTACCTGGTCAGTACAATGGTAAAAAGAAGGTTAATAGCAGGTATCCTTGTCCTTTTCCATATTTTAAAGGGAATGCTTTCAATAGTATATCATTATTTATGACATTTGCTCTAGCTTTTCCTAGCTTTCCTTCATTAGGATTAAGAAAGTTACTTGTATTCAGAACTTACTAAAAGTTTTATCATGAATGATTGTTGAATTGGAATTTTTTAAATATCTGCATCTACTGAGAGCATATGATTTTTCTCCTTTAATCTGTTAATGTGGTAAGATGTGTTCATCAGTTATAAAATATTAGACCTTTAAAAAATATTTGCTTTCCTGTGATAAACTCAGCTTTGATAGTATGCTATCCTGCATATAATTTGCCTTGAAAAATTTGTTTATATTTCATTTAAGACTTCTACAATTGGCCTGTAATTTTCCTTTCTAGTACTGTCATTTTACTAACTGCATTAAATTAGAGGAGAGTTCCTGCATTTCCTATTCCCTGAAAGTATTCATCTGAGGTGAGAATTATTTGCTCCTGGCATGTTTGATACAACTCACATTTTCCATTCCCAGCAATTCCATTCCTCTGAATGGTATCAGCCCTGGGGAGACTCCTCCACATGGCCATAAGGACACAAACACGTTCAAAGCCTCACTGCTTAGGAGAGCTAAAAGCTGAAAACACCCACATAAGCAGCGATAGGAGAATAGATGGACAGATTCCAGTGCAGTCAGACATGGAACAGGATAGGGCAGAAGTAATGAATTGACAGTCAGTAGTTCCAGATATCAGCGTGGATGAAGCTTAAAAACTAGCATTCAGTGAATGAAGCAGAAATGATAGATTATACACAATTTAGAAAATGCAAAACACCTTATTTGCAACCTATTTATAGACATGAAATGATATAAGTATAAAGAAGAAGAATTGGAAGCACAAAGATGGCAAGGGAATGATTAATTCAATAGTCAGTGGCTGCCTGTGAGGGAAAGAAGGATGCATGATGGGGTGTCTGAAGGGAGATAATAATCTCTTAACTTGTGTGTTGGGTAAATGAACTTTTTATTATCAATTCTTTAAACTGAACATATACATTTTCCAAACCAAATTTATCTTCACATTAAATAAACTAGCAGGTAATAAATTCTTAATCCAAGATTTTTGAAATGACTATGCCCCTCTATACACCATGGGGCAGATATATATCTAATTTTAAAAAAAGTAGAAGTACACAATGAATTGAAAAAAAGATTTTTTGCCTTTCAAATTCAACTACCAGAGTTTTAGGGTACACTATCCGTTTATGAATTTTAATCACTCCGCTTAGTCACTCTTTGTGACTCTATGTGCAGCCTAATACAGATCAATGCAGTTTGAACATTCACTTATCCATTAATTCATTCATTTGCAAAATACATGCATAATTTATTTTGCTAGGGGCTGGAAAATATAAAAACATACAAAATGAGCATCCCTGCATTAAAAAGGATATATGAAGTAGTAAATAAAATGACAAGTGTTCAAATAACTCTAGTCTCTGATAAAAAAGCAGACATAATAAAAATACTAATAAGCACAAAATGTCAAGGGAGTTCAAAGGAGGGTAAGTTCACATCTGATTGTAGGGGGCAGGATTGGGAATGATCATAAATCATTGCCCTTTGATTTAAAAACCTGGAAGAATATGTGAATATGTTTCAGCCCTTCTTATCCATATTCCAGAAATTCTGCCTGTTTGGAAGATGCCAAGAGGTGATTCCATGCCTGCTGGCACCTTTTTCCTGGCTCCTTGCAATCTAGAATGAATTCTCATCCCAGTGTACCACAGCAGGAAAACTACACCAACGTAAGGACTGCAGAGTTGGTATATTTTGAGGGGTAAAGAGACTGCTCTTTTGCAAAGGTTTTAGCTGCCCAACAGCCTGTAGCCAACTTTCATATTTTATATCTACCTCAGAGGACAAGCCTGAAAAGAAGCCAATGTTAATTGACTTGAATTGACCACTTCAGCTGGCTGCTTTGGTTTCATAGAAACCTGTTCACACAGTCAATAAATTCACTGAAGTAATTTAAAAAAAAATGATCTTGTATTATATATATCCTGCTGACCATTGCCTTCCCAACCTTTCCCCTGGCCCAACCTTTCCCCTGGATTCTTAATGGTTGTTTAACCAAGTTTTTCTGTGTTCAATTAGTTCACAGGTTCTCTGTTGATAAAACCTGTTAATATCCTGTAGTCAGCAGGTGCCTCTAAGAGACATGGACATATAGAAGGAAGATCATGCAAGTTACACAAAGTGGCTTAAAAAGCTAGTAACATTTTTATCACTTCAGATCCCAGAGCCAAAATCTTTCATGGGACACACTCAACAATCAACCTACAGTTTCAAAATGGCAACACTAATGATATAATGAGTCCTCGTTTTAAGATGCTGGTGATTTTTAAGCCTGGACACAGATTGAAGGTTGTATTCTTGGCCCTCTCAAGCTGCATTTGCATTTATTAATGCAAGAATTCATAATAATTAAATTTCGACCAGTAGCAATTGCTGCCACGAGACCCTCTCCAAAATGTACACAGAAGGAGAACTCAGTTGTCCACCGAAAGGATTAGTAGATCTGCATACTAATCTCGTTTCAGGCTCTGTTTCAACCTTCCCTAAGTTATGAAAATGTAATAAGGAGTCGTCTGAGATTTTGGCACAACAGGTAAGAGCTGGCAAATCAAGAGTAGATTAAAATTCATCCTGTCTTTTTCCTTAGAATGTACAGCATCAGAGGGTGGCAACCTCTGAATTTTTGGAACTTCCTGGGGTAGGAATTTTTTTTTTTGTATGCTGTATGGTGGGATCACATTTCATTCTTTTCCATATGAGTATCTCGTTATTGCAGCACCATTGATTGAATTTTTGTTTTTGTTTTTATGTCATGGGAAGTGCACGGGCCAGGAATCAACCCTGGGTCTCCTGCATGGCAGGTGAGAGTTCTACCACTGAACTACCCTGGCACCCCATAGGAATGTCTTTTTTTTTCCATAAGCATGTCTTTTGTTATTCAAGGTAGCCCAGGAACCCATGGGGCCAGCCAAACCTGCAGCCTCAGGGTGGGGGTCTGTCCACACCTAAAAGGTCAATCAGGTGATTAGGGAGTTGTGAGTTTGAACCATGTCACATTGACCCAACCTCGGGGAGCAGGGACGGGGCCAAAGACTGAGTTGGGGCACGTGGGCATCGACATGAAACCCCAATAAACTTAGAACACTCGAAGCTCAGAAAAACTTCAGTGGTTGAAAAAATACTTCTCTATGTCTAGAGAGGGACACGTTCTGACTCCACCTAAGAGGACAGGGAAGCTTGCATCTGAGAGCCTCCCAGACCTCATCCTAGGCATTTCTGCTTTTGGCTTCTGTGGTGGTTAGATTCAGTTGTCAACTTGGCCAGGTGAAGGCACCTAGTTCTGTTGCTGTGAACATGAGTCATGGTACATGAACCTCATCTGTTGCTGTTACATCTGCAGTCGGCTAGGAGGCATGCCTGCTGCAATGAATGATGTGTGACTTAATTGGCTGGTGCTTCAATGAGAGAGCATAACGTAGAGCAGCCCAAGCAGCTCAGCATACCTCATCTCAGCACTCGCAGTTCAGCCCAGGCCTTTGGCAATGTAAAGAAAGGAATCACCCCAGGGAAAGATGCTGGAACCCAGAGGCCTGGAGAGAAGGCCAGCAGAGATCACCCTGTGCCTTCCCACATAAGAAAGAACCTCAGTTGAAAGTTAGCTGCCTTTCCTCTGAAGAACTAACAAAATAAATCCCCTTTGATTAAAAGCCAATCAGTCTCTGGTGTGTTGCATTCTGGTAGCTAGCAAACTAGAACAGCTTCTTATTTGTATCCTTCTACCATAATAAAACTATACTTCTAAGTATTGCACTTTCAGTGAGTTCTGTGAGTCATTCTAGCAAATTATTGAATCCAAAGTGATGGTAGAAGCCCTTGGCTTTGTAGCCAGAAAGTCAGAAGACCAGGTGGCCTGCGTCCATGACCTTGAAACTGGTGCCTGAAGGACGTGCTCCTAGAAGGTTGCTCTTAACCTGTGGAGTCTGGCCCAATTCCAGGTAGTTAGAGTCAAAGTCAAATTGAGTTACTACAGTATTTTTGAGTTACTGACAAGCTGTCGTTGGAAGCTGGTAGAAGTTTTTGATAACCCTATACAAAATGTCTTTTTTTCATTGTGAAATACAACATATATACAAAAAAGCAATAAATTTGTATATTAGTAGTTACAGAACAGATTTTAAAATCTGGTATGGGTTACAGTTTCACAATTTTTTGTTTTTTCTTCTAGCTGCTCCAAGACACTAGAGACCAAAAGAAATATCAATATAATGATTCAGCAGTCATACTCATTTGTTAAATCCTACCTTCTCTGTTATAGTCATCCTTCCCTTTTTTTCTTAGTGTGTGTGTATGTGAAAAAGAACATATATACAAAAAAAAGCAATAAATTGCAAAGTACATTGTAACAATTAGTTGTAGAACAGATTTCAGAGTTTGGTATGGGCTACTTCCACAATTTTAAGTTTTTACTTCTAACTGCTCTAAGGTACAGGAAATTAAAAGAAATATCAACATAATGGTTCAGCAAACATACTTATTTGTTAAACCCTACCTTCTCTGTATAACTCCACCATCACCTCTGGTCCTTCTCTCACTCTTCAAGGGTATCTGGGCTATGCCCATTCTAACTTTTTCACAAGATGTCTCTAAGATTGCATTCTATGGGATCACATCACTCCACGGTGTACCAGATACAGCTTTAAGAAATTCCTTTCCATGGATTTTAGTACAGACTGCTGAGCAGACACATAGCTGAGGCTTTATAACGCCCTCATACACACAATTTCTGAATGAAGACTCCATCGCAGATAACAAAGGCATTCAGCAACAGGAGGTCAGCACCATCAAATTCTAACCAAGCACTGATTTTCATTTTTTAATTTCAAAGAATTGGAAAGACAAGATTTTTGCTTTGCGAACTGTTACAGAATGGCATATACCTTGTCCAACCACTCTGCCTTACGTTATCATTGACACAAACAAAACGTGTAACCCTCAAACTTAATAACTCAAATCTCTTAAGTGTTCAAGAGATTATTTTCACTTTTATTTTCCTATTTAATTTGTACCTTGCTTGGTTTTACCCACTTCTGCAAATCACAAAGCAGTCAAGCACTTACAGTCACTAGGAAATGGAGGCTAAGCTTTGTCAGTGAGCTTTTACCATCAAGGCCAGTGGACAGTGGCAGCTCAGCAGCTTCATGGCTAAGAATATTTTGAAACAGAAGAAAGGAGACCACGAATTCTATATAAGGAGGCCCTGTTTAAATCAAAGTTTATTTGACAGAGTATTTTTAATATATAAAATAGCATTGGTAACACTTTCCACTCTCCTCAAATGAAGATCTGATATGTGCCGATGAAATACTCACATGAATTTAAAATATCTTTCCCACAGAAGGCTTTCTAAAAGGAAATTTTTCTTTAAACAGGTAAAAGCTATTGTACTTGGTGAAGTGACAAAGCCTAATTCACCATATTGCTTTGCCCTTCTTCTTGCCTTAAATGCATGTAAATGGATGAATTGCATGATAGGTGAATAGCTAAGGGAGCCTTTTTTTCCCCAAAAACAAACCAAAACAAAGTGATCTCTAGAAAAGACACTCCATTAATCTGTGGGTACTTATTTGATTTGTGAGTTGGGGAAACACTGCAGGAGAGGGTCAGAGGGTTTCAAAGCAGCATTTGTGGAGGTTCGAGGCACTCCCGTGTACTTTAGCTCTTTAGTTTTAGTTTTAGAAACTAAAGTTAGAATCTTTAGTTTTTAGATTCAAATCTCATCTCTGGGATACAACAGCAAAAGCACAAGTGACAAAACGAAAAGCAGATAAACTGGGCTCAAAAACATTTGTGCTGCAATGCCATCCAAAAAATGAAAACACACCCCATAGAATGGGGGAAATGTTTGTAAATCCTGTATCTTATAAGGAGCCTATATCCAGAATATGTAAAGAACTTTTACAACTCAATAACAAAAAGACAACTAATCCAATTTAAAAATAGACAATTTGAATTAAAAAGATATAAAAGAAGATATAAAATGGCCAATCGGTAACACAGAAAGATGTTCAACATCATTAGCCATTAAGGAAATGCAAATCAAAACACAATGAGAAAAAAAAACACACAATGAGATATCGCTTCACACCCACTACAATAACTATAATTAAAAAAAAAAGCGAATAATCACAAGCATTGGTGAGAATGTGGAGAAATTAAAACCCTCATACATTGCTGATGAGAATGTAAAACAGTGCAACCATTTTAGGAAACAATTTGGCAGGTCCTCAAAATGTCAAACATGGAGTTCCCATCTGACCTAGCAATTTCACTCCTAGGCTACATACCCAAGAGAAATGAAAACATGTGTACACATAAAATTTGTACACAAATGTTCACAGCAGCATTATCCATAATGGCCAAAAATTGGAATCAACTCAAATGCCCATCAACTGGTCACTGGCTAAATAAAATACTGAATGGAGTATTATTTGGCAATAAAACAGTATGAAGTACTATTGTGCACTACAACATAGATGAACCTTGAAAACATTATTCTAAGTGAAAGAAGCCAGACACAAAACAGCACACATTGTATGAATCCATTTATATGAAATGTCCAGAACAGGCAAATCCATAGAAACAGAAAGAAGATTAGTGGTTGCCAGGAGCTAAAGGGATCAGGGGAATGGGGAGTAATTGCTAATGGATATAGAGTTTCTTTCTGGGTTGCTCAAATGTTCGGTAATAGTTGCACAACTCTGAATTTTAAAAATACTTCAAATTACGTACTTTTTTTTTTTTACATGGGCAGGCACCACAAATGGAACCCAAGTCTCTGGCATGGCAGGCAAGAACTTTGCCTGCTAAGCCATCATGACTCACCCCAAATTTTGTACTTTAAATGGATGAATTGCATGATATGTGAACAGGTAAGGAAGCCTTTTTTTTCCCAAAAGCAAAACAAAAAAAACTGATCTCTAGAAAAGACACTCCAATAATCTGTGGGTACTTATTTGATTTGTGAGTTGGGGAAGCACTGCAGGAGAGGGTCAGAGGGTTTCAAAGCAGCATTTGTGGAGGTTCGAAGTACTCCAGTATACTTCTGAAGTCTCCTGATACTTTCTCACATTCCCCGGACAAGTCTGAAGCCTCATACAATAGCAGATACGTGGATCTGTCCAGAAATACCTGAAAGTCCTTTAATTACAACGTAGCCAGGCCTAGGAAAGAAAGATTTCTATTATGTGGCTGTCAATTCTCCAAGTTTCCCCTGGAATATATCCACCACTTTGGAGCAGTTAAAGCCAACCCCTGCGTTCCAGGATTCTGACAGATGTGCTCTTTCAGCTTCTCCCAGGGGTCTGGCAGGTAATTGTTGATCCTCCCTGATCCTCAGACCAGAAATGTCCACTGGCTATGTCTCCTGGAAAATACTATAAAAATGCACTTTCTATTTATTTACTCTTCCAAATTCTTCCCCTTTTGGTTCGTTACTTGAAGCAACCCTAAGTAGCAAGTATTTATGGAGGCACATTAACCCCTGTGACCTCTGAATGTCAATGCACTTGCTCAGGGTCAAGAACACTGGGCTCTTTTGCCATTACCCCCTCAAACTCAATTTCATTTTTGGTACACATTACCCACCACTGCTGTACATTACAAGGATTCCTGCTGAGAGAATAAATTGAATTATCATTTTCATTTAGCATATTGAACACTTTTGCAAAGAGAGTGAAATTATTGCAAGACTAGGCCCTTTCAAAAATATTTAAATGGGGAAAAAGATTTAATGTTCCTGCCTAAGTAGTTAATGCGATTTGATTTTGCCTAAATCCAGGAACTATTTTCAGTAGCTCTCTACCTGCTGAACCATTCCCACATAAGATAAGATGATAGGTGTACAGGAGGCCTTTTCCCTCTGCCCCCCTAAGTCAGTGTAACAGTTGAAGTAAACCATCCCAGAAAAAACTTCGCCATCCAATGTGTGGGTGCATCACCCTAAGAGCTAGAGGAGAGCACAGTGACCTCTGCAGAAATAGGTAAGAAAGCTTGGGTATGGTAGGTTTCAGATATAAGATGGGGCAAGCAAAAGAAACCAGTGACGGAATCCTGGCAAGCCAAGAGCCATCGCTTGCAACAACAGGCTCAAATGAGAGTTAATAAAACCCAGAATATACATTGCCCATTTACATTTATTGCACATTAAACTTCCTTGCATACAAAAGAAAATGACAGATGCAAAATGAGAGTGCTGAGCGCTGCAGGTCTGTCAGTGAGGAGTGGCGAGATGCCAGCTCCCCAGATTAAACCAAAGAAGCTATTCAGAGCGGGATCAGTGAGCTTGGCGGGGAAGGGGAAGCAGGGGCCACTTTGAAACTGCCATTTTTCCTAAATCAAGAAATTAAACCTACTAAGGCAAGGGTGTGGGTGCAGCAGTGAGGCAACTCCCAGGGGTACAGTGCAGGCTACTGAGACCTAAAAAAAACTTGAGATGGTACCCGTAGCTTGATTTGGCATTTTATGTGCCATCCTCTGCAAAATGTTCAAGCCGGGCTAGGAATTCTATTAGAGGGAAAGCTCGTTGAAGCTCAGAAAGGCTAGCAGCAGGTCCAGTTCCCAGGGGTAGCAGCTGGTGATTTCCCATCCCTCAGGAGTTTCTGTTCTGAAGCAGCCCAGCCGTCCCACAGGGAGCCTGCTACTGTGCAAAGGTTTTGTTTGCTTGTTTGTTTGGGGGGGAGGGTGCATGGTCCGGGAATCGAACCCTGGTCTCCTGCATGGCAGGTGAGCATTCTATCACTGAACCACCCATGCACTCTGTGCAAAGGTTTTTAAGGTGGGTCCTTTGTGACACCTCTCAGTCCCCACCTAGGGAGTGTTGCTGACTAGCTGACTTGCAGCTCAGAAGCCCTTTTTTCGGTATAGTTCCCAAGCTCCCTTACCAAAGTCCCAACCTCACTTGTTCTGAAGAAGCAAAGATGAGCAAAACAAAAGAAAACCCCGTCCAGACTTATTTGTGAGACTGGGCAGGTGGAAGAGCCGATACAATTGAGCCACTCCAAGTCCTTCCCTTTTTCTCCCAACACCCTAGACACTATCCAAGTCCCCAAGACACTATCCAAGATGCAAACTGTCTGCAACACCTGCCACAGACATTCTGGGGCCAGGACAAACCAAAAAAAAAAAAAGAAGACCCTTTGGCAAGTCTCAGCTCTCCTGCACTGAAAATGCAAAGCCATGTAGGCAGGTATGAACACAGAGGAGCTCTGTTAACTCAATCCTGTTGGGTCGGAACCCCGGTTTCCACTTTTCTGGCCAACTGTTGTCTTCTGGGGCAACGCCCGCTGGAGTCGCATTGCCAGTCCCCTGGCGTTCCCCCTAAGATGCGTGCGCGCTCGTGCTCCCGCACAGCTGGGAGCGGCGCTGCAGACTCCTCGCCGCAGCTGAAGAGAACAAAAGCTTCCAGGCGCGGGAAGATCGAGAGCTCCCCATCGCTCCCACCCCACCCACCCACCCCGCCCTCCTTCCTCCGACAGGTGGAAAATCGCCCAGAAGCTTCGCTCACCATCGGGCCTTTATTTATTTATTTGCTCGCGGGGAGAGGGCATCGCTTCCTTGGCGTTTTCAGAAGCTGAAGTGCTCTGGCAGCCCAGAATGAAAGTGTTTTGTCTTGATTCTGCCCTCTCGGCTCGAGCCCTTGCAGAAAATGGCTTGCCGTTTCCTCTGCCGCCGCCTCTGCTTGCTGTTGTGGTAGCGAAGATAAACAGCCCATCAGCCCGGTGCTGAAAAGAAATATAGAAAAGGGGATGGGAGTCGTTTAATTACTTTGAATGGCTTTTTGTGTTCTGTGTGATTGCTTCCTATGATACAGTAGTTTCTCATTCTCCATGCGAGCTCCGTGCTTCTATTCATAAGAATAAGATTGAAGCAGGAAATTGGCTTTCCAGAGGCGGAGAGAGAATAAAGAGGGGGCTGAGAGGTTGGCTGTTTCCATTAGAGGGAAACAAGTCGTGGAGGGTTCCCACAGGGTTGAATAGGAACCAGGAGCTGGGCCACCTTTTGAAGACTCCAAGCATCTTCCTGGTCTCTGCCCTGAAGCCTGGGGATGACTGGTCACAAGGAAAGTTACCCACTGGGGCAAAGTTGGAGTCCCAGGAAGCTTACCACAATCATCAGAGTAGTGGTGAGGGAGGTTCACAAGACAGGCCTTGTACTCTTCTTACCTGAAAAGGTGGAAGATATTGTGCGTGTGTAAACATGCATCTGTATAAAATCTCCAATTCTCCTTGCAAATGATCTATCATAGGTCTTAGATACTAGGATGAAACCCAGGGGAGCAGTTTTCCTTCCTTCTTTGTTGCGTGCCCTTACAAAATGTCCATGTATGTACAGTGAAGATGTTGGTTCAGAATAACAAGAAATAAAACCCCTGCAACATATGACATAACTGTATGATTAGAAGAGCGGCCACCAAACCATTAGTCTCCGACTCAGCTTTAGGTGTTCTTATTTTATGCAGTTAATATGCATGCAGTATTATTTTCTGCATCACATTCATCTCTTTTTTCCATATTAATTGCCTTGTAAGATAAAATAAGATGAAAATAACTTGAATGTACTAACGGAGTTTGACATTAGAGAAACTCCTGTGGTAAATCCTTTTGTAATGCAAATAATATGTGTTTCCATGAATTCTAGTTTTCATATACTGGGTTTTCTTAAATTAGGGTTTCAATGAAATCAGATGTACTGGGACATCTGATTTAAGACTGAGATTTGCAAACCCATCCAGAAAATCAAGTGCCCATTGGGTGCAGTGAATTCTTAGAGCACAAGGTAAAGTTTGGAAAGAAAAAATTAAGGGCCTCATTTCACATGAGTTTAAAATCTTAAGAGAGGTAGAACTACCAGGTATATGGAACACAAGGCAGGAGAGAGACTACAGACAGTTTCCAACAGCTATATGAGGCAAGCCCTGCAGATATGCTTTGCAATCTGATAAGTAATATCCAGATGATAACATCCTACCATTATTATTACAAGATGCTCATAATGTAGATATAAAAAGTTTGGAGAATAACTTCTCTTAGGCTCAAATGCTTCAGATGTAAAGAGTTGAGATCCAAGCCCTGAAATAGCATCTTAAGTATTTTGAATGCAAAGGGAGTAAATAAATGTTCACTTCAAATTCAGAATCCCAAAACCACACAGGTAAACGGGAAGAACATAAAAAGGCAGCTAAAATAAGTGGCAAATTTCTCATCAGAGGAAACATCTCTGGGACAATGTAATGCAGAAAAATGGTTCATCGCTCCAAGAAGAAATATGACTAATAGAACATTGCAGGATATAGAAAAGGAAAAACACAGAAAAGAGATTAGAAACTATAAAAAAAAAATGAGGAAGAAGTGAACCAGAAACTGGGGGAAGAGGTGGTGTCAAAAATGAATGATAGGCTACAATATGGTAACAAGAAAGAATCTGGCTCCTGTGGTGTTTACCTCCTGTCTGTTCCCTCCTCTTTAGGCGTCCTCTCCATGACATCCTCATGATGTTTTCAGCTGGTCTCTGTGTCCTGTCACATCATTAGTCATTTTCAACTACCAGGCGTCACTTCCCACAGGGAAGAAGAGACTTGCGCGGACAAGAGAGTCAAAATGATGGGGCAAAAGGTAAGTTTGGAAGCATATAGAGGGACAGCTGCAGCCCAGCCAGCATCTAAAAGCAATGGATGATGGAAAAGCCCCTTCTGCCCAAAATCGTCTTCCCCCAGAGGCTGGTCATGATTTCAGGAGCTCCCACAATACTCATTCTTAGTGTAATTGTAATGGGGGAAAAGAGAGAGAGAAAAAAAAAAACACTTAAGAATTTGGGGTTCTGAGCATCTCAGTTGGAAATGGTCTATCAGTTTAGAATGTCACCCTGCAGGGTACCCAATGCAGTATCAAACTAAAAAAGTCTTAATGCCAAGGGCCTGGTAATAGGTTGACAAAATTGAGGGTGAAGAGAGAAGCAGGCAACAGAGAAGGTCTGATGGGGGCTCTGAGAATAACAGCCCATCAAGGGCACTTTGGTAGGTGTGACAAGCCCCAGAGAGACAGAAAGGTGTGCCTAGACATTGCATGTCTAGGAGGGGTGACCAGGAACCCATTCATCAGAATGGAAGACAAGACAGGGCATTCAAGGAGCACTGGAGACAAGACGGGCCAATTCAGTGTTATACTCCATTCTTTTTTACAACTTTTGGCTACTAGTGAATAACAGTAAAATAATAGCTGTCAACTTGACTTTATGCAGGTATGCTAGTTTGAATCTGCTGTGTACTCCAGAAAAGACAAATTCTTTAGCTCTCATTCAGTATTGCTGGGTGGAATCTTTTTTATTGCTTACGTGGAGATGTGACCCATCCAATTGTGAGTGGTAACGTTTGATTAGATGGTTTCTATGGAGATGTGTCTCCACCCATTCAAGGTGGAGTTGCTTACTAGAGCCCTTTAAGAGGGAACCATTTTGGAAAAAGCTTTAGAGCTCACACAGCCAGAGACCTTTGGAGATGAAGGAGGTAAATGCCCCTGGGGAAGCTAGTGAAACAAGAAGCCTGGAGAGAAAGCTAGCAGGCATCACCATGTATGCCATGTGCCTTTCTAGTTGAGAGAGAAACCCTGAACTTCATCGGCCTTTCTTGAGTGAAGGTAACCTCTTGTTGGTGCCTTAACTTGGATATTTTCACAACCTTAGAACTATAAAACTTGCAACTTAAATTCCCCCCTTTTAAAAGCCATTCCATTTCTGGTATATCACAAGTCTTTGAAATATAGGTCTGAGAGTCCACTTCTTACCCAGCTCCCTCATTAACGAATAAGTGTGACCTTGGACTCATCATCTTACATCTTTAAGCCTGACTTTCTTCATCCTACAATAAGAGTGGCCTCTAACATTCTTTGATTCCACAATTTCTTATCCCTTCCACTCTAGGTTATTCTAGACTAGTTAGACCAGTCTAGGTGAAGGAAACCATTTTAAGAATCAAGGCCTGGATTAACTAAGTGACTAACTAAAACCAAATATCATTCTCCTAGTGGAATATCCTGAACACAATGTTTCACCCACCAAATAGAGATCTGAGGGCTCGGGGTAACATTTGCCTAGGAACATGAAGACTAAAGAAGGAACATCATCTTAAGCTATAAAATCTTCAGTAGCATAAATAAGGCAAAAATAGATTTATTCACCAAATCTCAAAATACTAGTATGACAAGCCATGTTGGTACTGAAAATTTACAAAGGGAGTTGTTCACCCAAAGGGTGATAAACTTACTGAATGCATTACTGCAACACATGGTACAGGGAGGAAATAAATGTATAAATTGTTCCCAACATGGTTTGGGAGAGTTTTATGAATGACCAAGTCATTACAAAGAACTGGAAACACTCAAAGTTGACATTTGGGAAAACAATAAAGCTGTCTCTCATCCCCAAGGAGCTTCTGAGTCATCTTAGAAAAAAACAGCTCAATGTTCTACTGCTGGAAGTACAACACATCTTTGTTTTAGGGAAATGACATCAACATAACAAGGAAGGAAAGAAAATGCTCTGGAGGAAAGATTACCAAAGACACACAGTGTCATGACCCAACACAGATGTTAAGCACTGAGACATGTCATGTCATGCTGTTATATGACATGATAAATTCTACTTTGGATAATATCATTCCAGGTGGTCTTAGGTGTTGGCTCTGAAAGGAGATTCAAAGAGGGAAAATACCCATATTGACCCAAATTATTGTTTATTATAGTTGTGTGGTTATAGTTTCGTGGTTGAGTCAAAATCCTATAGACTACCCTCTATAATTATCCTCAATAAATTGAGGTCATCGGATCTCTAGTACTCACTGCAGTCATTACTCCGCCCTGCCACTTGTATACGGTACCTTAACCCCATCCTACGCTACTGGAAAACGGAAGACTCCAACCCTCATTTTCTGAGATACAGTTACGGTCCTCTTCTAGGTCTCTGCGTTGAAACTGTTTGGTTTCCCAACAGTTTGTGGATGTTCTGCCTAGGTAAGATTTTAGAAATGGGCCCTGCATGCATTTACTTTTCTCCCTGCGTTTGTAATCAGCCTGTCATTGCATTATCTGCATTCGGTGTTGGCTGTTTGGGATCATTAGGCAAAACCTAGCTATCGCTGCATATTACTCAGTACGTTTGCTCTAATAAGCTTTCGTAAATAAAACCCGAAGAGATGAGAAAGGCCAGTGTCTGATTACATGCAACTAATTTGGTCTCATTAGGTTCTTATAAGGAGAAAAAGTAAATATAATCTTTATAAATCATACCACTATAACGGAGATGCCTGGCAAAATTCATTAGTTAAGATAATAAGAGTGAAGACCATTTAAACGTGCATAACATTTTGGTTTATGAAGCTGTTAAGTACTATTTCACCCATTATAAACTCTTACAAAATTCAAAGATGTAATCAGATAAAGGGAATCATATATTCTTACATGATTCCTTAAGGTTTTGCCCTAATAAATTGCTATTAAAGCAATGATAAAAATGAATTCTTTTCCTGAATCTTTCATTCCAAGACCCCTGAGCAACTCATAAAACATTCATTTTCGGGCGGGCTATGATGGCTCAGCAGGCAGAGTTCCCGCCTGCCGTGGCGAAGACCTGGGTTTGATTCCTGATGCCTGCCCATGCAAAAAAAAAAAAAAAAGCAAAACATTCATTTTCCCTTCATGCTCAAAGCCTGAATACAGTTTATTCAACCTATTTTATAGAGAGTACTATTGAGGTGGAAATAGATAAAATGACGAATTAAAGAAAAGATAACAAAATTGACAAGTGAACAGAGAATAAGCCCTAAGGTTATTCCTTCTCAAGTTAATGTAAAGTCAGCATTTTAATTAAGAATAAAAGGACTGGGTGTTTCTTTTTATTACTTTGCCCTAAGCACAATATCTTGATTTGATTCTTGAGAGGCAAACGGTATGAATGTTGATCTGTTAGACTTCAATATTGCTTCCAAGCCAAAGAATCTGTTCAGGGATAAAAATAAATAAAACAACCACCTAGAATAGCAGAACTAGGAGTTCGATCTGGTTTTAGGTCTTGGCTCTGCTGTTCCCTCTGTGACCTTGAGCAGGTGCTGAATGGACCCAGAGTCCCCCTATATGAAACAGGGACAACGGTGTTGTGAGAAGGAAATGAGGTCGTCATTGTACTGGAGACAAAAAGGCTTTGCAAACTTTAAAGTGCTGTGCAACTGCCATCTATTTTCTCTGTATGACGTCCTCTTGTTCATTATACACTATCATCTTTTGAGTTTCTGCACTCATCCTCCAAAGTTCCTATCGATTTTAGTTGTTGTTGTTGGCAATTCCCTTTGATATTGCCTACGAGCCTGTGACTAATGGATCAATCTGATGTCCCTATTTCAGCATTGGGGAAACTGAGGCAATCCTAATGCCTGAGCTCTTCTTCTCCCACCTTCTCCCACCTTGACCTCACTGCCTCTAACTAGATGTCAGAATGTAATTCTCGCCCTTGGCCCAAAACCTGTCAGCCAAAGAGGAAAGAGGTTGCCTAGACTGACAGAAAAAAATGGAACCAGAGAAGCAGCAATTGGCTTCCCTCCCACTCTCCTGTTTGCATTTCAGACAGGCTGCCATCCTCCCTGTCACCTCCCTGCCAAGCTGCTCCCTTCAGCACTGACTTGCCAGAACTAACCAGAACTTCTTCAAGGTCCGAAGCACAGACTCCACACCAGCCTTTTTTTTCCAATAATACTCCCATCCTTGTGCGAATGTCAGTAGCAGCACAGAAGGGAAAAATTGGGAGGATTGGGGGGAGGGGGGGGTGGAATTAGAACAAAGAGAGAAAGAGCCGTCTTAAGCAGCTAAACTCCCAAATGAATTTTGCCTGAACTTTGGTGTGCATGTACAGAACAGAGACTAAAAGAACCACTGACTTTAAATAAATCATTATGAGGTTAAGCAACATGTAATATCCATGTGGTGGCAATGATGAGGTGTGCCGAGGTGGAGTGGCCTGTGATATGGGATGTGGGTGGGTGGGTGAGAAGGAGGGGTTTTTTTTCCCCTTTCTTTTTTTTCCCTCCATCTTAAATTGCAGTGAGGTAGCTTAAAAATAGCTCATCCTAGAATAGATACAACAGTGCCACCTAGAGATCCAATAAGTGATTTCCTTCCAGCGTCCAGAGACCAGGACAGAAACTGAATGCCTACAAACCCTGGTAATACTGCTGCAACAAAACTTCCCCAGGAGGGGCTCCTAGGCTGCTTCGCTGGGCAGTCCATAGACAGGGCTTAGAGGACCTACCTACAAAACCCAAGGATATATGGGCCAGCTTTGCTGACATCAGCTAGTGCATTGCAGTTCCTCTTAGTGCAGTTCCAATATATACAAGAAGGGACCTTCTGGATTATAGCCCCCAGGCCTCCCCCTTCCTCAACAAAATGCAAACTTCCTTGGTTTTTTTCTTCCTGCATCCTATTCTTTGCATGTTAAAATAATCCATGTAAATGTTATGCATTTTGCTCAAAGGCATCTAATTAGACAGATTAGCTCCTCGACTCAGTAACCTTCTATTTTATTCTTCTGAAAAAAAGATTATGTCAGTTAGGTACCTCTCACTGTTAATAGGCAGCAAGCACAGCTTGTTTGTGTACAAGTGAGCGCTCACAGGTCTGTGTGTGGAGAGGACATCAACGGTGTTTTGTTGTACAGATTACCGTGAGTTTGCATTTGGGGGCATTTGCCTGCTTTTGCGTCCAAAGTCCAGCATAGGTGTGTGGTTACCAGAGCGAAGTGCACTTTTCAATGAGACGGGAAATGAGAGGTTAGTTCACAGAGGTCTGAGAAGTAAGAAAAGCTGATTGGCAAAAGAGCTAAACAAAGAAGCAAAAGTGAAAAAAATACATATATATATACACTTTCCCCTTTGTTGTGAAAATGGATTTCAATTCTTGTTGGCTTATGGCCAATAGGCATTCCAGAAGAAAAGAAAACTCACTTCTCAGGGAAAGATAAACCAGAAACCTGATGCTAACAAGCTCTCAAACTGACAAAAGCGGTGTGGGTTGCTATGGAAAAAGATCTTTTAAACCGTGAGGGGTCATTATTCCTTGACTCTAAAAATCCACTAGGTGTGCCAGGATAGGATCTAATTAAACAAGCAAGATTCCTCAGAGCAGCATCTGGGATGATTTCCTGATGCTCTTCCTTCCTTAAAGAGTCGGCCAGATCCCAAGAGCCCATCCATCCCTGAAATAGACACCAGTTCTCATGGCACGCAGCAGGCAACAAAGCACTTGGGTCAGAGGGTGCAAACCAGATACGTGTCTGTGCCAGGTAGACAAGGATAATGGCAAGGGGAAGAGCTCTTGCTTGTCTAAAAAGTGCAACCATTACTCAGTTCCAGCCAGCTTTTACCTTGAGGAAGTGCAGGACCAGAATTGCCAGATTGTTTTTTCAAGAAAAGTTGGAAATCCAAACACATATGTGAAATCTCCAGACTCTCAAATATTGGCAGCCATTCAAAACGAAACAAAACAAAGTTAAAACCTTGGGTTCGGCCAAGACTACCTTGGCCAAGATCCTGATTTGACCTAGAATCTGCCAGTGCTAACCTCACACTGGTCCACGCATAGCCCTTGAAAATCTATATTTGTATCACATCCAACTATTATCCCTCCACTGAGTGTTTTTAGGGTAGAAACTTTCACACTCGCATGCCTTTGTTTATCCTGTTTCACCTGTCTGCGTTGCTCTTTCCTCCAGTCTCTGCTTGTCAAAATCCAATATCCAAGGCCAATTCAAATGTCAATTTATTTGTGAAGTCTGCCAGAATCACTGCAGTCAAAATTAATCACGTCAGTAACACTTGGGTCTTTCTCTATTCTTCCACTTAGCAGAGTCCATCTCATAGAAGAGATCAGGAGTGTTTGTAGAAGTCCCACTGGTAAGTCCTTGAGATCTAGGAACATGTTAAATGCATCCTTCTCTCTCTCCCCAGTGCCTAGGCTGATTGTTGATTTGAATTTGCATGGGGCAAGTCACTAAATGGAAGCACTGCATGCAGTTCGTTGATTTAAAATTTCAGGGTACCTCAAAGAGAAGTAATTCAATACTAGCCTTGCATTTAACGTGCAGGGGATCAGAATGCAGTGCCCAGATACTTCAAAAATCAGGTCTACATAATGATGATAAAATTAATGGGTATTTCTTATGAACAGGTGAGTGGAACATACAGGTTAAAAATGGATGGATAATGGGGGGAACAAATGTTAAAATAAGTTTGATAGACTGGGATGCTGGTGGTCAATGAGAGGGAGGGGGGAGGGGTATGTATGTATGAATTTTTTTCTTTTTTTTATTTCTTTTTCTGGGGTTGATGCAAATGTTCTAAGAAATGATCATGATGATGAATATACAACTATGTGATGATATTGTGAGTTATTGGTTGCATATCGGGAGTGGAATGATCGTGTGGTAAGAATGTTCGTGTTTGCATATTGTTATGCTTAAAAATAAATAAATATTTTTTTTAATTAATGGGTATTTGGATTAGATGCATTTCTACCGGACACCAGATTCTGAAAAGCAAAACTAAATTGTTACTATTATCATGAGATATTATGACCTCTTAGAGGAGAGGGTTCTTCCCCGACCCTAACCCCATGTTATCATCCTATGTACTCAGCACACTTTCTGGTCCAGAGAAGGGAGTCAATAAAATAAATGTGGAGTTTAGTAATCATTGAAACAAAACTATAATGAGCACCTATTTCACGCAAAAACAGTGTCTCTATGGTGGCTACATGGTACAAAGCCACCAGAGAACAACAGTCTTGTTGAAAAAGCAAACTATTTTTACCTGGGGTTAAGAAATATTTGCAAAGTACCCTTGGGGAAATGGTGAGAAAAGGGGAAAATTTAACTTCCTCATTTCGAAAATTCTTGATATTCTCGCAAGCAGTGGGGGCAACCAAATCAATAGGCTGAGCCCTTAATCTTGGGGTTTGCTCCTATGAAACTTATCCCTACGAAGGATAAGCTAAGCCTGCTTAAAATTAGACCTAAGAGTCACCCCCAGAGAACCTCTTTTGTTGCTCAGATGTGGCCTCTTTCTCTCTCTTAGCCAACATGGCAAGCAAACTCACTGCCCTCTGCCTCTCTACATGGGACATGACTACCAGGGGTGTGGACCTCCTGGCAATGTGGGACAGAAATCTTAGAATGAGTGGGGACTCAGCATCAAGGGATTGAGAAAACCTTCTCAACCAAAAGGGGGAAGAGAGAAATGAGGCAAAGTAAAGTGTCAGTGGCTGAGAGATATCAGAGTCAAAAGGTTATCCTGGAGGTTGTTCTTATGCATTATATAGATATCCCCTTTTTAGTTTAAGGTGTATTAGAGGGGCTAGAGGGAAATGCCTGAAACTGTAGGGCTGTGTTCTAGTAGCCATGCTTCTTGAATGTAACTGTATAATGATATAGCTTTTGCAACGTGATTTTGAAAACCTTGTATTGATGCTCTTTTAATCTATGGTATGGACAGATGAGCAAAAAATATGAATTAAAAATAAATAAATAATGGGGGGACAAATGTTAAAATAAATTGAGAAGATTGAAATACTAGTGATCAAGGAAAGGGAGTGGTAAGGGGTATAGAAAAAAATAGGGGGAACAAAGGTTAAAATATGTTGAGTAGATGGAAATACTAGTGGACAATGAGAGGGAGGGGTAAGGGGTATGGTATGTATGAGTTTTTTCTTTTTTCTTTTTGTTTCTTTTTCTGGAATGGTGCAAATGTTCTAAGAAATGATCATGGTGATGAATATACAACTATATGATGACATTGTGAGCCATTGATTATACACCATGTATGGAATATTCATATGTTAAGAATGTTCGTGTTTGTATGTTGTTTTGTTTTGTCAATAAAAATATAAAAAATATATATTTTTTCACCTGGGAAAAAAATAGTTGCACAATCAATGCAACCATGAAATCTGTTGTGACCAACCCCACTGTCCTACCCCCAACCCACCAAGCAGAACAATCCATCCATAACATTTGAGAGGGCAAAGCTTATAACTGCCCTGTGAAATTAAGTTTTATGATTTAGAAAGAAACGAAAGACAAAGCTAAGGAAAGAAAAAGAAAGGGAGGGAAAGAAGAAAAGAAGGAAGGCAGGGAGGAAGAAATCAGTAAGACTCCCAATTAAAATAAGAAGGGTTTATTGAGAGAATTTTAGGTGACTGTGGTTTAAGGCAGCTCGATAGAAACATGGGGAATTGAGAAAAATAAAAAATCAGAATTAAACAGAACCAAATCCCTGCTTAGCAAGCTCGTGCTCTGCCAATAATTTATTCTTTAAGGAATTAAAAAAAAAGCAGAAAGGAATACTAAGATGAGAGACAAATAATCAACACAAAAGTGGATGTATCAACCTGAATGCATTGCAAACAGAAACAAAGAATTTATATGATGAGCTGCAATTACGTGAAGATGTAAACATCCCGGGCAAAATGGTGCCCAGCGAAACGTGAGCACTTCATGGGGCATTATGTGTAGTTGAGTTTTTTGATGTCTATTTTACATTCTGCCAGCAAAAATTTTGTCATATCTGATGTGTTCTGCCAGTTCCTTTATTTGGGATGCTTCCTGATTTAAATATTTTTAGCCGCAGTGGTTTTTTTTAATCATGAGGGTATTGTTTCAAAAGCAATTATTTTATGTGCATCCGAAAGAAAAATCGGAGCCCAATCCAAACCCATCTGAGATCACCCTGCAAATGAAGGGCTCTGTGGGAAATGGCCAACAGCTGACCTAGAAGACTGTCATATGAAACAGTCATGGATTTCTATTATAAAAAATTGGTTAGTGGGTGACCTTTCCCGAAGTCTTCCAATGTTGTTGATTGAAGACAGCAAATTGCAACTTCATCTGTGCTCATCAGAAAATCAAGCCCATTTACTCCTCCCACTCTGAAATCGAGCCTCTTTGCAATCAGCCCGCTTTCTGAGTGCCCTACAATTTGGGTAAGAGGAGTATAAATGGGTGACTTTTTGAAAGAAAGGGAATGTCTTACCATATAATTGTTTTCTCTAGGAAAGTAGCACTACCCCTGGTTTAGGGTTTAGAGGCTCAGAACCAGTGTCTGGAAGGAAAAAGGGAGGAAATTTCAAAGATGATATAGAGTTATCCCTGTGTGGGCATCTTTCTCGAAAAATCCCTCCAAAGGGACAGAAGCAAATCCGTTTGCTCACTGAGGGAGCTGCTGGTGGGTTTTCTGGTTGCTCCTTAAACCCTACAGTCCTCTACTCCCCAGAATGATGACGAAAGACAGGGTCAAGTTCTTTATGGCAAGGCAGAAATAAACACAACTGTCAGGAGAAAAAGAAACAGTCCTTAAATTCTAGAGAAATTGATAGTGGGTGTGTCGTGAAAAGGTGTTTTGAACGTGGACTATTTGAAAGTATTCCATTTGCCACATTTTCTCCTATTAAGCAAACAGCATGAAAACAAAAAGAAAAAGAAAAAAAAGAAACAGTCCTTAAACATCAGCTCTCGGGAGATGCTTTCTCAAGCCTACATACAGGCCCTGGATTGCTTCTTTCACAAAGTGCTTTGTTCCTCATATATTTAAGTTGATCCAATAAAGGTACTTTTCAGAGTGGAAATGTGTAGTACAACCAACGCAGTCATTTTTACAGCAAACGAATTATGGGCCCAAAGAACAATGCAAAGTCTCTTTTCCAATTGTTCGTAGGAGTGTGTTCGTTCCAAGTCGTTATTGCATGTGTCTGTCAAAGGAAATCTCTGCATCAGGCTATAATGAGACACATTAGCTTTCTTTCCTCAAGGGTGTTTCATGGCCTGGCTTTATGACAGCTCAGTGACTGTGGTTCAGGAAGCAACTTCAGATTCAGTTCTCTTACTTTCTAGAATGCCCATAGCCAACCAGGCTACAATCACCTGGACAGATCTAAAAACCAGGGGCAAGGAAGGAGAGGGATGTTCAAACCTAGCAAAAGGGTTTCCCTCAGGGAAAGCCCGTGCTTAAAGATGAAGACAGGAGCTGCTGCCAGTAACAGTGCCCGACTGCAGGTGGTGGTGGCCTCAAGGAGAGGATATAATGCCACAGGAAGGAGATGAAGCAAGGAAGCCTTAGGAATAACCTAGAACATCTCCCTCTGGAATTTATTCTTTCTGCCTTACTGTCTCAGTTTGCTCTCTCGTTTTACCCTCCTGCTCAAAACCTCTCTGTTCTAGTTTGCTAGTTGCCAGAATGCAATATACCAGAAACGGAATGGTTTTTAACAGGAGGAATTTAATGAGTTTCTAGTTTACAGTTCTAAGGCCGAGAAAATGTCCCAGTTAAAGCAAGTCTATAGAAATGTCCCATCAAAGGCATCCAAGGAAAGATACCATGGTTCAAGAAGGCCAGTGAAATTCAGGGTTTCTCTCTAAAGTGGAAGGGCACATGGTGAACACGGTCAGGGTTCCTCTCTCATCTGTAAGGGCACATGGTGAACACAGTGTCATCTGCTAGCTTCTTCTCCTGGTTTCCTGTTTCATGACGCTCCCCGGGAGGCATTTTCCTTCTTCATCTCCAAAGGTCGCTGGCTGGTGGACTCTGCTTCTAGTGGCCATGTCACTCTGCTCTGCTCTCTCTGAATCTCTCTCATTCTCCAAAGTGTTCTCTCTTTTATAGGACTCCAGAAACGTATCAAGACCCACCCGAATGGGTGGAGACATGTCATCACCTAATCCAGTTTAACACCCATTCTTGACTAAATCACATCATCCGGGGAGATGATCTGATTACAGTTTCAAGCATACAGTATTGAATATGGATTATTCTACCTTTACAAAATGGGATTTAGATTAAAACATGACTTTTCTAGGGGACATACATCCTTTCAAACCAGCACACTCTCCATGATTCTCACTTGGTCTCTAGTTCTCCCTAGACCTACTCTGTAAGAACTGGCAAGATGGGGCACCAGCCATCCTTTCCATAACAAAATCTGCATTCATGCTGTGTCAGGTATCCTCTGTCTTCCCCTCCAGATCCACACTTTCTCCACCCTACTCTCAATACCAGGTACCTAGCCTATGTGGTTGCATCTGATTCTACACCCTGGCTTCCTGGTAGGGTTTGACCAGTGGGGAGAGAGATATGGAGCCAGGTGGAAGGCCAGAGGAGTGGAGCAGAGAAAAAGCTTCCATCAAAATCCTACCAACCCATAAGGCAGCCATCAAGTTGCCCCTCCTTCACAACATTTTTCCTTGTTCCTTCCAGCTCTATTATAGGCTGGATTTCCATTAAGCATAGTATCTGTGCCACCTCTGTGTACACATACCACACACTGCTCTGTCCCATCCTTTAAATCTTTGTGTGCATGTTCTTGTTTCTCTAATAAATTGAAAACCTCAGGAGGACAGGAATTATGGCAGTCACATAATTCCCATTTCCTCAGTCCACAGATGTCATAAATACAGTAGTCTTAGTTCAATGAATGAATGCATGAATGAATGGGAAGGAATTTCTACAGCTGTTTATATTGTCTGCCAAAAGGAGTAATGCCACCAGTAATTCATGGGTTCTTCTTAAATTCAAAAAACTTTTTTTGAGCAGTGAAGGAGAAAGGTGATAAACTCTAAATAAGTAACATTCCCTTGGGAGCAACTATAACATTTCCTACATCAACAAAGCTTACTCAAGACTCCTATAAAAATCTCACAGTGTTTTGGCTGCTGCTGAAGGGCCAAAATAGCTCAGTGAAGTTTGGGAGACAGGACTGCCTAAGTTCAGACCCTATTTTTGCTCCTTGTTAGCTGTAAGTCTTAGAAAGCTTAATTTTATTTTTGGGGGGCTCAGTTTTCTCATCTGTAAGGTGGAGGTAATAACAGCTTTTACCCATCTCTTGTTGTAAGGATTATTAAGTTAATGAAGACACATAAGCACCTAAAACAGGGCCCAAAGTACAGTCGGTGCTCAGTAACTGCTAGTTATTATTACTGAATATGCAACAGCCCCATCATTTTCATGTCTTGTCAAGACTCTTCCCTAGACTTCCCAACACTTGCAAGTTTCTAGGAAAGACTTGAAAAAACAGTGTAACGCTCTCTGATCTTTATTTATGAAGATGGTGCCACAGGAGTTAAAACGTTCCACAAGTTTAACTTATCTTTATGCATAATGTGTTGAAGGGAGTATTTTCATGAACAGTTGGAAGAAAGAATAAGGAGGATTTTTTAGTATTTTATAAACGATTTATGATTGAGTAAACTGGGGCATCCAAAAATGAGGAGACACTAGTTTATAAATGAATAGTTGCTTGGCACTTAAGCTGTACCGTTATGTACTCAAAATGGTGGAAAATGCAAATGAAATACCTGCCACCTGGCCAAGGTAACCTGGTACATCAGAGGAGAGCCCCAGAATCCTGACCCCAGGTTGCTCCCTCAACACAATGGCACCCAAAGACCAAGAAGCAGCTTGGCTTTGGGAGAACTAGATGGGTGGGTTTCTATCAAAGACCATGACAGCATCAAAGATAATGCAAACTAATTTAATAATCCACTTGACCCTCATCAACTCTTCTATTATGAGCCTGCCATTCGGCCATTTGCCCTTCTGTGGTGAAATGCCAGTACAATGGGAAGAGGACCATGGCAGGAGAGCAAATTAAGAGACTCCTTTCTTCATAATCTTACCCTTTTATTCCCTTTATTAAGTGTGGCATGCACCAAGGGCCAGCAAAGGGAAAAAAGAATCTGAGTGTTGGTTTTGCAGCAGTTCTTCCTCCCTCAAGAACTGAGCTTATACACCTAGTTTATTACTTGTTCATGCTCCCGAACACTGCTTTAAGCCATATAATATCTTTTGGTGAATTAAATGAGTAGCAGCTCCCTCTAGTCTGTCAATCAATTCCCTTTTCCTCTTGAATCAAATAAGTTAGCATCTTTACCCCTCCTGACAGGTGAAGAAAGTGAGTTTCTTCTTGCTTCTGCCAGGGATTTTAAGGCAAGAATGAGTCCTGACATAGGACAGGGGGTGCCCTTTCCAAATGGGCCACAAGAATGGGGAGGAGTCTTTGGTCACTTTGAGGTAAACAACCATTTATTTCTCCACTAGCTATACTTTGACTGCTGAATAGAAGAGTTTTTTGTATGGCTTGGCCAAAGCAAAAGTTATGATGTTTCATTGGAGTGCTCAAGGTAGAATCCTGATTGCAATGGGTTGAAGAGTGAGAGAACAGTGAAGGAGTAAAGAAGGAAAATAGAGATATATCAAGGATAAAAGTATTATCCGTTTTTCTTGAAAAACACCATTCTACTTCATGCTGAAGGAATGTTCAGTCACCTTCAATTTAATTTAGATCAAGAAAGATTTATTAAGCCACCAGTAAATATAAGATATGTGACTGGATTCTTGGGAGAAAGGATGGAAAGATGAACAAGCATGTTTGCCATCTTTCCATGGAAACACTGGGCCATTACCTCCCCTGGATCTTTGCTTATATATCACCTTCTCAGCGACGTCTACCACACTCACTGTTTTCAGTACTGCAATGGACTCCAGCATTCCTGATTCCTCCTTACCCAGCCCTACTTTATCTTTTATTTCCATAGCACTTATTTCCTTCTTACAAACTCTATATTTATTTTCTTTGTTGTGTTCATTACTTATTGTTCATCTCTACTCTCCCTTCCAGCCCCGGGACAGGTATCTTTGTGAGTTTTGTTTCCTGAAAAACATATGTGCTTAGGAGAGTGCTTCACACATAGTAAACACTTAATAAATAGTTTTTGAATTCATAAATTAATGTTCCTCCCCTAAAATCCAAATACATTCTTTGGTACTTACTAAAGAATTTGCTGAAATTATTCAGAATGTGTGACAAGAATGAGAAATTTCTCCAATGAATGTTTCTAGGAATGAAAGCAGTAAATCACCTTGAAAGCCTTGAAAAGGTTTTGGTGAATGAGTGGATGCATCTTTTTATCTCATGGTACAACTGACTTTACACAAATCAACATCCCCTGGTATTTCCTTCACAGATCATCCCTGAAATAATGTGCAGCTGGATGACCCATCCGTATGGTTTAAGATGCTTTTCTTGCGTTTGATGTAGTACTCTTTGTGCATGTGGAAATATACAGAGGATAAAAGCATTAAGGATACATGTTATAGAAGTTTCATCAACTCTGTTATGCTCTATTAAGCATAACCTTTATATTTCAAAGGTATGTTATAACCTTCAATATGTTACACATTTAATCACCACCAGGTTCCTGAAGCTGGCCCTTCCATGGGTTCTGAACAAAACACATGCCACCCAGCCCAAACACATTCATTGACTATCATAGACTACAAAGTGTCCCTGACACTTCTTCCACAGTCAGTATCTGAGCTAGCACATCTCAGCCCTTATGACAAGTTTTAGAACACTCAAAGAACCATGGTAGGTAAAGATATTCACAGTTTAGGGTAAATAACATGAGGTTCCTAGATGTGAGAAAACTCACTCAAGACTCACAAAATTGGTTAATGGCAGTGAATTAAGATCACACTTCCCACATTGCTGGACTGTGTTTCACAAGTGGCCCTTACAACTTGAGGCTGGATCAGTCTTTGATTTTCAATTACCCCTCCTCCAAGGGATAATTGAAATGATCCTCCATTTATTTGAGATAGGGTTACTTCTGAGATGATCAAATCCAGGGGAAACAGAGGCCCTGCTGGCTGATGTCCTTTATCCCTTACTCTAACTTCTCAATAATAGAGCTCTACAACCTTTATCCACAACATACTAGAAAAGACTATTCAGCTTCCTGCTAATATGACCCAGCATGCCTATGTCCTAAGCCTATAAAAATTTACCTACTTTACAGACATGCCTTTCTATGCCCAAAGGAGAAAGGAGAGCATTGGAATAAGAAGTAATTGTAATTCTCTGCATTGAGGAAGACTTTTTACAGGCCACAGAAATCTGCCCTATGGCCCAGTGATGATGGCATCACCACTTTGGACTTGACCTTGCCATTAGAAATATGGGAGCTTATGTCAGTATCTTCCAAAGCCAATTAAATTCTCTATCACTTATTTAACTCCTGCCTTCTCTTTTCTCACATATATATCAGTGTGACTTAAAACACAATGGCGGGGTGGTGCAAAAGTGGCTCAGTGTCAGAATGCTCACCTGCCATGCCAGAGACCTGGGTTTGATTCCCGGAGCCTACCCATGCCAAAGAAAAAAAAAAAAAAACACCCCACAATGGTGGCTTACAATAATAGCCATTTAATCATGATTCTGCAGGTCAGCAATTTTGATCAGATTCAACTAGGCAGTTCTTCTGGTATGGGCTTAGCTGACCTCAGCTGGGCTCACTCATGGGTCAGAAGTCAGCATCTCAGCTTTTGGACATTAGAGCGCCATCAGTTGGAGCATAGGGATGAGGCAAATAGGCCACACACCTCTTACAAGGCTGTAAACCAGGTATGTCTTGATCACATGAGGGTTTGGGGTTTTAAAAGCAGCAGGGTTTTGTTGTTCAAGCACTTTTCAAGTCTGTGACTGTTTCATGTCTGCTAACATGTCCAGTTCAAGAAAGATACAATTTATTTAAAAAAGACAATTTTTTAAAGGAGAAGCTACAAGTGTATTGCAATGGCATGGATACAGGGAGGAAAATAACATGGTCTTTTTTTTTTTTTTGCAATTTTCCATCAGGATATGAATGGAAGGAGTTGTGAGGTGTGTAATGGATGAGGCAGAAGTGCTGATATGGGGAGAAGGTTTGGTGTGTTTAGTGATCATTAGTCATCTAGTTATATCTGATTTCACAAGAATATGGGTTTGGGGTACTTGATGCAGTCATTCATTTACTCAACTAATTTTTATTGAAGGCCTACTATGTGTCAGGCAGTGGTGATATAACAGAACCAATATTCTTGTTCTTATTAAGCTTACAATCTAGTGGAGGACAGAGAGACAATAAATATGTAAATGTATAATAGTTCTAGCTGAGAAGTGCTATGAAGAAAACTAGAAATGCCTAAGGGCTTGGAGAGTTGCAGGCATAGGGGGTTATTGTATTCTGAGCAGTCAGGGATTGTCTCATTGATAACACAGGAAAGAAGAGGTGAAGAAAGAGAGAAAGCAATCCGTGGTGGTGTCTAGAGAAGGAGCATCCCCGGCAGAGGAAGGAGTAAATTATTCAAAGCCCTGAGGAAGGATCCTGTTTGCTTCTTCCGGTAATAGCTAAGAGGCTAACGGGGCTGGTGTGAAGTCAGTGAGGTGGAGAGAGATAGAAGATGTGAAATAAGTGTTGTTGGGCCAGATTGTATTGGGCCGGATAAGCCATATTAAGTTTGGATCCTCTCTCGTGTTAGCGGGGAAAATTTTGCAGGCTTAGACCTGAGATGTGTCTTGACCTGACATAAATTTTTTAAAAGATTATTATGATTGTTTAGTGCAGAATACACTCTGGGGAGGCAAAAGCAGATGCAGGAAACCAGCTGGGAGGCTGTGGTTTCTATGTTCACACGGGGTTTCCAGAACTCAGCTAATGAATGTCCTGTTTGATTTTGTGTACGATTTCCTGTAGGAGTGTGGGATTACAGTTGAATTTGGCAAGAAGATGGCCAGAGGAGAGAAATACTAAAAGACCTAGCTCATAAAGAGGGACATGAGTTTATTTATGTCTACCAGTTGGACAAGGAATATAGAAGGCTTGATGGCTGATGAGCTGGTGCTGGTGCGAGGAAAAGGACAGGCCTGGAAAGGAATATCCCATCATGTGAATAAATGACAAAGAAAGATTTTCAACGTGGTTGACATCATCCAAGAGTAGTGCCCGCTCCAACCATTCAGTGAACAGGGGGCTCCAAGGAGAGAAAAAAGTGAGGCAGATGCTCAGAAGAAATGAGCACTGGACTGGAAGGGATAGTTTATATCTGTACCTTGCTCTCCTTTTTGGAAATGGATTTCACCAAAAGTCATATTTAAACACCTGGCAATGTCTAATTCTCCGAAGTTCAAACCTCCCTTCCTGCTCCCTCCATCTGTTATCACATTATAGTGCTTTCTAAGTCTCCTTAACTAAAGGTCAAAGTCAAATCAAACCCAATAGAAAGAGGAGGAATTTCCATTCTCTTGTCAAGTGATTTTAAGCAGTGGCTCTCTCTCTACCTTTCCAGAATCCACCCCACAAACCCCACTCTTTACAGAGCCAAAGTTGTTTCTTTCCCTCTCCCAGGATCCTTAATCCTAAAAAAAAAACCACTGCAAACAGCTGCGGTCTTCCAATATGGGAGAAATCTCACCAACTGGAAGAACAGTGATAGACCACCAGCATCATCTTCCATTCCTTCCACACCCATGCCACCAGTGGGACATGCCTGTCCTTGGCCCTAGGTTTCAAAGGGCAGCCTGAGTTATATAGCATGCTGTATGGTGGGGATCACATTTCATTCTTTTTCCATGTGACTATCCCATGATTACAGCACCATTTGTTGAATTTTTTCCATGGGAGCAACAATTCCATCTTGACCAAAGTGGGAAAAAGAAGTGCAATTGATAAAGCATCACTGGAAGAGAGAGTTCAAATGGAGTCAAGAGGCTACTCTGGAGGTTGCTTTTCGGCAAGCTTCAGTTAGACATTGCTACCTATCATAATCTACCAACCCCCAACCAAAATCACTCCAGCCAATTCTAAAGAATACCTGGGGCAATATATAAGATTCCACAAGGGTTCCATGGACTAAAGTAACTTTCCAGAAACCTACAACTTCTAGATGGGTCCCTGGAACGGATAAGTCCTGAAACCTTGAGGGCCCAACCTCTCCAGAACATCAGATAGTTCCATCTCCCTACCCTATATTATTGACAGCCCCTTCCAACCTGAAAAAGTTAGAATGGGCATAGTCCAAACACCACTTAAGAGAGGGATAGAAAAATGAAAGGTGATGGTGGAATTGCACAGAGAAGACAGGATTTAACAAATGAATATGATTGCTGAATCATTAAATTGGTATCTCTTCTAGTCTCCAGTATCTTAGAGCAGCTAGAAGTAAAAACCTAAAATTGTGGAATTATAGCCCATGCCAAACCCTGAAATATACTCTACAACTAATTGTGGTACTGTGCTCTGAAATTTATTGCTTTTTTGTACATATGTTATTTTTCACAAAAAAGAAAAAATCAATTGTGATGATAAAAAAAAGTATTTAAGCCCTGTAGCTTCCTATATTCAGGAGAAGCTAGAAAGAAAAATCTGAGAGGATTATAGCGTAGCCCATGAAAAACTCTGGGGATCTGTCCTATAAATACTTGTTGAAAAGTGCTTTGAAAACTATAGCATTTTTCTTTCTTTGCTTTGTGTATATGTCATATTATATGATTAAAAAGTTTAAAAAAAAAAAAGTACACAGGACAGGAATCGAACCCAGGTCTCCTGCATGGAAAGCAAGCATTCTACCACTAAACGACCTGTGCACTAGCCAAAGTTTCTCTAAGAGGTAGAAGACCATATTGGTCAAAAACCTGGGCCTGGGAGTCAGGTAATCTTCTCTTGAGCCCCAACTAGGCCAATTACTAGTAATGTAACCTTTGACACATTAGGTAAGCTCACTAAGACTCAGTTTTACACTTGTAAAATGGTAATAACAGTACTTATAAGATTTCTATGTGGATTCAATGCAAAATTACATATAAAGTGCTTTTAGCACAGTGTCTGACACGTTGTAAGACACGGGAGATTATATTATTATCATTAACATTATTTTATTAAGGAAGGAGGCTGGTATCCAGCAGCTTCTGCACAGAATGCCAAGAAATAAGTGGTTGCAAACAGCCTGGGAATATTGACTGGCAGGTGCAAGCAGCGTTCAGAGTGAGTTAGCTGGCAGGGGGTTAGGGAATAAGATTTATCTTCTCCCTTGTTAAGTTCATTTAAAAAATAATATAAAAGCACATTTGGTGGCATGGTGGCCAATATGTTGCCAACCAGAACTTTTCCCTGGCATCCCTGCACACACCCACGTACTCATCACGGGTGGCAGGTGGCAACAGGAGGGTGTTTCACAGGTTCCTATAGCAGCACATTGCAGTTATCAAACACTCCTTGTTGCCTCGTCTTTCAGTCTTTTCAAATTCTTTCCAGGTGGGTAGAAACGCCACCACTCACTCAAGTGAATGTTGCATATCCTTTTCAGAAATGACTCACAGATCCTCCAGAATTTGCCTCGGATGGTCAAATTAGACATTTTGAAGCTCAAAAGAAAAAGCTGAAAGGTCCTGAGGATAGAGAACCAGAGAAATAAAGAAGCCACGATGCTGGGTTCAGGGGCATTGGCCTTCCTGAGACCTCGTTTACTATAATAAGATAGTGGTAAGCAGCTAGCTTTGGACCCTACCCTATCCTCAAGATGTAGTGTGGCCAAAGACCTCATTTTCTCTCATCTTTAAAAATGAAAGCATTTTCTTGGTCAACTGTCCTCAAGTTGCACTTCTAGCCACCTACATCAGAATCACCTGGGCAGTTGGTTTTAAAATGCAGAATGTCAGGCCTACCTCAGACCACTGACTCCCAGTGTGGAGTGATGGGACTAGATATCTGTATTTTTAATAATCTCTTCACAGTCAGGTTTGAGAACCACTGGCCGAGGAGATCTCTGAGACACATAAGTTCTAAATCTAACCAGCTCTGCAACTTGCTCTGAGGAAGGCTTTAACAAGGTTCATTTCTTCTCTCAGGGGCATCTACCATCTAAAAGAGGCTTCCTTGAGTCAGCAAAGGAGAGCCCAATAATAAACACAGCTGCCACTGGAGTCATCCCTGGCCAACTGCAATTATGAATCTGCTGCTGTCCTTTTCCAGCCAGGACTTCCTTCCTGGTCACAGTTATAACCCACAAAGGTTGTCATGTTCTCGTGGCCGCTGTCACCACATAACTCAAATCAAGCCCTTGAAACACGGAGCTGAGTTTCATTGAGTGCTCACCCAGCGTCTGTCCCTTACAGGTGAATTAATCATCAACACAATCCAATGAGGTAGATCCTACTTGATCCTCATTTTAATGATGACAACTCTGCAACATAATGAGCTTAAGTAATGTGTCCACAATCACACAGCTAACCAGAGAAAAAGCCAGGAAGATGCAGGGGGTGGGCTCCTATGCTCCCATAAGTAACTTAATCTCCAATGATGGGATTTTAGGCATCAGTTTTGGGGGGTTTATTTTCAGTTTGTTTTTTTTTAAAGCAGTTTTACTGAGTAAATTCGCATACCGTACAATCCATCTAAAGTATACAATCACTGTCTTCTGGTATAGACACAGAGTTGTGCATTCATCACCATAGCACCACATCCAAGAACATTTTTACCCTGAAGAGATTCACTATGTTACATAGCCCCATGTTTCATCCTCCGGCTTTCCCTCTAGTGACAGACACGACACTAAACTTTCTCTTTCAACCACAATTGCACCCACATATCATTGCTGTTATTTATACTCAGCATAATAGGCTCCATCACCTCCATCCATTTCCAAACATTTACAATCAACCTTATGACATATTCTGCACGAATTAATAAATCTCAGTTTTAAGGGAGAGCTTTCAAGGGTCCCACATCCCTACAATTCATCTGTGAAATAAGGAGAGTTGAATTCAGATGTTCCAACCCTTCTGCACAAATTTAAAAGTCAGTTGAACCAAACAAGTTTGTAGATCCTCATGGTTTAGGCCATGAGCTCTGTGATGGGAGGGCATTGTGGAAATGCGCACGAGCACTTCGGGTTGTCACACTGACTGGGGAATAAAGGCGTGTTGCACTTAGGTTGATATATGAGCTTTAGCTCTCAAGGCAGGTCCACGTAAAGAAGAGTTTCCTTCCTAATATTGTGAGCACCCAGGGAGAAGTATGCACATAAGCAGTGGAGATGCACTGTTTAATTAGAATCTTGATAATGCATGGCCAAGATGGGGCTATTCACTGCCTCTTTGGTCCTTCTCTAACTCTATTTCACCAGCCTAGTCACTCCCATTAAGAGCTGCTGCTTATGAGGACCCGGACAAGGTCTTTCTATCAGAAAGAAAAAAGAAAAGCAGGTTGGTACTGGGGTGTCATTCCATCATCTACCCAGATTGTATTGAACGTGTTTTCCTCAGTTATGTAGAGAAGTCAGACCACAGCTAAGTTTTTCTGCAATTGTGTAAACCCAATCTCTGTGGGTAACTGGAGCATGAAAGATTGCAAATGCATAAACAAAAAGGCAGGATCGAAATGTGCAACTTCTACGAGCCCATACCCAGTAATGGTTATATTAATCACCATTATCATTATAGTTACCCTCTTCGGCATCATCAAATCAATTCAGCAACTGTTTCTCTTGGTGACGTCTCTTTATTTCAACATGGTATTAATTGTCCCCGAGCTGGTTTTCTGCTCTTACTGCTTAACAGCTGTGTGGAAGGAAATATCCCTCAGCTCAGGCTGCAGGGACTCAGGAAATCCATCCAGATGTGAGCATCTGGATCAAGGGGCAGCTGTAGAATAGAATTCACCAGGGTATGTGTTAAACTTAGAGATCAGTGTCTGGTTTCCTTTCAAAGATGACGAATCATCCAAGAGATAGTGGCTTGAGTTTTGCTTTTTGTTTGTTTAAGTCAGAAAGAAATATTCAGTCAAAGGAATTTTGTCTGGTTCTTTCTTACAAAAAAAAGTATATATATATATATATATATACAGCATCAAGAAAATAACCCTATGGATTCCCTGAACAGCCGATTAAAAATATAACTATCATAAATTTCTATTGTGGTTATTGGGAAGCAAAGCTGTCTCAGCACTTTGATTTTTTTTAAGTACAATTCAAAGCACTTTAGTTTGCGATTTCTGCAAATTAGAGCTCTCACACTTTTTTCCCTAGACACTGCAGAGGCAATTACATTCCAAAACAACAGCTATTTCTGTCCCTTCCTTTAGAGTCTCCGACTAGCTGCAGAAAGTGCCAGAAGACCTGTTGATTTTTATCTCTTTTGTTGTTCTTTATCAGTTCCACCACCTCTGGGCATCAAAAATTGTGTTTATTTTATTTTAAGAACTATGCACTGAGTTATGCCTCAGGTCACTCAGCTACTTTTCTTAACTGCTTCTTTGTCCATGTGAACCTGGTCCGGTTCCGTGGTCCACAGTTTCTTCATCTGCTGAAAATGGGAATAATAGTTGGTGTTTGCATGGCTCACTCGATAATGAAGGAACAGAGGAATGACCATGGAACTGAGTGAAGTCTGACAAGCTCTCTGGAGTGCCTTAGGAAAACATGTAACTCAGGCAAAGCTTTCTGGAAAGTCATCAGAGGTACATATCAAGAGCCTTAACAATGTTTCTTTGATCCTTCTATACCTCTTCTAAGAAACTGTCCTAGATAAAACAACAATGTTGTGCCCAGAATTTTTACATAAGGATAAGTAGTTATAATAACAAAAAATTGGACTCAATCTAGGTATCAACAATATAAGATTAGTTAGATAAGTCATGGTACATTCATACAGTGAAATATTATATAACCACTGAATTGAACTTTCAAAGATTTTGTAATGACATGATAAAATATTCAAGCAAGGTTAAAAAAAAAAGATTAAAAGCTTTATAACCCAAAGTTTTACAAACCAATATGTAATCCACACCATATATAATCATCATGTATGTACATATAAATGGCATACACATATGCATGAAGCAAGGGGGTAGGCAAAGAGGTTGAAAAAAAAGAGAGAGAGAAATATACCACAAATAGAGCAATTGGTTGTCACTTGATGGGCTCTTGTGTATAAGTCATATTTTTTGCTTTATAAGTGCATTTCTTAATTATATAATCAAGGAAAATCTGAATATTATTTTAAAGGTCAATTTGTTTTTGAAACTATTGAAATTATATTTTAAAATAGTTTTATGATGTGGGAAAATGCCACATAAGTTGGAAAAATAAGGATAAATTCTTGCAACTCTGAAAGTTATGGATGAAAAAAGAATAAACATATAAAAATATTAACATTAGTTACTCTTCCATAATGCAATTGGGATGATGTTAATTATTTTCAATTATATTTGTTCTGCATTAAAGCTAAACAGAGGAGAGGATTATGGGAAGATGGCGGAATAGGAAGCTTCAGGAATCAGTCCCTGCACCAAAACAACTACTGAACTGGCAAGAAGTATCTGAATCAATTATTTTGAAACTCCAGAGTCTGGGAGAACACTATGCAACATCCAGGGAGGAGCAGGAGCAAGAGGCTCTTAAGTACCAGTGAGTTTCCCCCACCCTGCAGCAGCTTCTGTCTCTGTCCCCCTAATCTGCTGGTTTGAAAATGCCATGTACCCCATGTGCTAGTTTGAAAGGAAATATGCCCCCTAGAAAAGCCATGTTTTGATCAAGATCCCATTTCATGAAGGCAGAATAATCCCTATTCAATACTGTATGTTTGAAACTGTAATCAGATCATCTCCCTGGATGATGTGATTTGGTCAAGAGTGGTTGTTAAACTGGATTAGGTGATGACATGTCTCCACTCAATTGGGTGGGTCTTGGTTGGTTTATTGGAGTCCTATTGAAGAGGAAACATTTTGGAGAATGAGAGATTCAGAAAGAGCAGAGAAGAACGACATAGCCATAATAGCAGAGAACCCAAAGACCTTTGGAGATGAAGAAGGAAAACACCTCCCAGGGAGCTTCGTGAAACAGGAAGGCAGGAAAGAAAGTACCAGATGATGCCTTGCTCACCATGTGCCCTTCCAGCTGAGAGAGAAACTGACTGTGTTCACCATGTGCCTTTCCAGATGAGAGAGAAACCCTGAATATCGTTGGCCTTCTTGAACCAAGATATCTTTCCCTGGATGCCTTTGATTGGACATATCTATAGACTTGTTGTAATTGGGACATTTTCTTGGCCTTAGAACTGTAAACTAGCAACTCATTAAATTTCCCTTTTTAAAAGCCATTCTGTTTCTGGTATATTGCATTCTGGCAGCTAGCAAACAAGAACACCCCAGAAAAGCCATGTTCTCTTAATTTCAATTTTGTTTGACCCTTTGATTAGATTGCTTCAATAGAGGTATAATCCATTCAACTGTGCATGTGATCTTTTGATTGGATGAAGCTGTGAGTCTGCCCATTAAGGTATATCTTGATTCATTTGCTGGAGTCCTTTAAAAGGGGGAACATTTTGGAGGAAGCTAAGAGGCTTGGAGTGTCAACAGAGAGAGCAGGTGCACAGGAGACTCAGATGTTTGGAGATGCAGAAAGAAAACAACCCCCAGGGAAGCTGTTTAAAACCAGAAGTCAAAGACCCCAGTAGATGCCAGCCACATGACTTCCCAGCTGACAGAGGTGTTCCAGATCCATCAGCCTTTCTTGAGTCAAGTTATCATTACCTGGATGCCTTAGTTTGGACATTTTTAGCCTTAAGGTGTAAACTTACAACTTAATAAATTCTCTTTTTTAAAATAATATTTTTATTGAGAAATATCCACACACATACCGTCCAACCATATTATACAATCGGTGGCTCACAATCTCATTATGTAGTTGTGTATTCTTCACCATGATCATTTTTAGAACATTTGCATCACTTCAAAAAAAACAAATAAAAAGAACTCATACATTTCCTATCCCTTAGCCTTCCCTTTCATTAACCCAGAGTATTTCAATCTACCCGATTTTTACTCTTTATCTCCCACTCTTATTTAGTAAATTCCCTATTTAAAAGCCATTTCGTTTCTGGTATATTGCATTCTGGCTGCCTTAACAAACCAAAACACCTAACCCTGAAGTGTGCAGCAGTGGGGGCTGGATCTCAGGCTCCTGGCAGTAAAGTGTAACATAAAGACCTTGCTTACCAAACCCCATGGATATGTGGTATGACAGCCCAATCACTGTCTTTTATTAGCTACTCCAGATCACTAAGAGCTGGCTTTGAGGGCAGCTGTGTGTTGCATCACTCAGGCAAAGGCAGCAGAGATATCCTAAAGACAATAACGTTTCTGAAAATGTTGGGAAACAGTTCAAGAGCTGTATGAACTGGGCAAGTGCTGAATCAAGAAAACAAAGCTTCGGAATCCATAATCTCCTGGCACCTTTGCCGGCCCCTCTCCAACCACCACAGAGCAGAGTACAGACAGCATGTGCTCCCATTGTACATCCCTGGCCTGTTCCAGAGGGAGCAGAGGGTCTCTGTGTGCACCACTGGTGCATATATGAGGAGGAGGAAGAGAATAAAAAAAGAAGAGGAGGAGGAGGAGAAAGAAAATAAGGAGGAAGAGGAAGAGGAAAAAGAGGAGAGAAGAGAAGAGTCATAGAGGAAGCAGCCAGAAGTTGAAATCAATGGAACCCAGAAAAAAAAGAAGAGATTAGGGGATGCCACAATGTGCTTTGCCTTGTGACAAACTGAGGAACCAAAGATCACCAGCAGCCAGACCCAGAATGGCACTGTTTCAGGGAAAAAAGCATTGCCTTGATGATGCACTGATTTGGACTTTCTTTTAGCCCCAAAACTATAAGCTAGTAAATTGCCATTGCTTAAGTCTTCCCATTTCATCATAATTGCTTTAGCAGCCTAAGAAACAAACACAGCTCCTCAGACAAATAACATGAAATGGGTTAGTTTAGAAAAATGGGACTTTTTTTTTTATTTGCTCACAATGTCAGGTTTGGAAAATGTTCAAATCAAGACATCATCAAGGTGATGCTTTCTTCCCAAAGACTGTGGCATTCCTCAGCTGGATCCTTAGTCCATAGCTTGTCATGTGGCAAGGCAAATGGTGGCATCTCCTGGTCTCTCCTTCTCCTCGGGGTTCCTTTGATGTTCAGTTGCTTGCTTCCTGTGGCTTTCTCTCCCTATGACTGAATTTCATTCTGCTGATAAAGGACTCAGGTAACAGGATTAAGACCCATCCTGATGGAGGTAAGACACACCTTAACTGAGGTAGCCTCATCAAAAGATCCAATTTACAATGGGTTCACAGGAATAGATTAGATTTTATCTATTTTTTTAATGTGTTAAACATTCTGAGGTTCACACAACTTAAATCCACCACAATAGTAGCTCAAAGCAGCATAAAGAAATAGAGAGCTCCAATAAAGGTAACCATATGGGTAATTATAAATGCAATATCATTGTGTTGTATTTTTGTTATATAACTCCACTTCTTCTTTCTTAAAAGTGCTAAAATGCAAATGCATAAAAAAGTAATAACAAAACTGTTGTTTTAGATATGGAATGTACAAAGATATAACTTGTAAAAAGAACAAAAAAAAAGGAGAATGGAACAGTATAGGAACAGTGCATGTGTACGTTATTGGATGTTATTGGAGGTAAAAGTTGGGATCATATCAAATATGATTATGATAGATTTAGGTTGCTAAATATTAACCCATGGTAACTACAAAGAAAATACATGAAATTTATTTTTAAAAAATGAAAATGGACTAAAAAATGTACAATACAAAAAAATATGAAAGGAGGCATTAGCAGAAGAATTGAGTTCAAAAAAACATGAGTTACAAAGACCAAATAACAAAATGGAGAAGTAATGATTATCAGTAGTTATTTAAATGTAAATGGATTAAACCCTCCAAACAAAAGACAGAGATAGGCAGAATGGATAAAAAAAAAAAAAAAAAAGCATGCCCAGCTATATGCTATCTACAAGACACTCATTTTAAAATAAAAAAAAAAAGGTAGGTTGAGAGTGAAAGGATGGGAAAAATATATACCACACAAATGTACCAAACAATAGCAGGACAGCTATACTAATATCAGACAAAAGTCAAAATTAAGCCAAAAATTATTACAAGGGACAAGAAGGTCATTATATACTGATAAAGGGGCCAATTCAACAAGGAGACATAACAAATATATGTCTATATATTTGTTAACTGCAGAGCCCAAAAATAAATGAAGCAAATATTGACAGATTTGAAGGGACACATTGACAGTTCCCTATTAATAGTAGGAGACTTTTATGCACCACTTTCAATAACAGATAGAATGTCTAGATAGAAGACCAGTAAAGAAATAGAAGACGTGAACCATATTATAACCTGCTAGACCTAACAGATATATACAGAACCTCCACCCAATGGCAGCAGAATACATATTCTTCTCTAATGCACGTGGGTCATTCTCCAGGATAGACCAGGTGTTCGGTCACAAAACAAATCTCAATAAACACAAAAATATTGAAACCATACAATACATCTTCTCCAATCACAATGGAATGAAACTAGAAAGCAATAACAGAGGGAGAAATGGAAAGGTCACAAACATGGAAATTAAAAAACATACTCTCAAACAATCACTCAGTCAAAAATGAAATCACAAGGGAAATTAGGATATATCTTGAAATGAATGAAATGAAAACACAACATATCAAAATTAATAGGATGCAGCAAAGACAGTGCTAAGCAGTAAATCTATACTTCTCAATGCTTACATTAAAAAGAAGGAAAGATCTCAAATCAGGAACCTAACTTCAAAACTAGAAGATCAAGAAAAAGAAGAGCAATCCCCAAAGTAAGTAGAGTTAAAGAAATAAAAAGATTTAATATAAATGTAGTACAGAAAAGAAAAAGAGAATTAACAAAACCAAAAGTCAGTATTTAAAAAAAAAAAATCAATAAAATCTACAAAACTTAGCTAAACTGAAAAACAAAAAAAGAGAGATGGCACCAATAACTAAAATCAGAAATTAAAAGAGGGTCATTACTACCTCCCCCATGGAAATAAAAAGGATATATGAGGATACTATGAACAACTGTAGACCAGCAAATTAGATAACCTAGATGATATAGGCAAATTCCGAGAAATACACAAACCACCTGCACTGATTCAGAAAGAAATAATAGACCTCAATGAACAAATTAGTAAAGAGTTTGAATCAGTAATCAAAAACCTCCCAAAAGATTCCGGTGGACTTCTGGAGAAGATGGTGGCTTAGTAAGACGTGCGGGTCTTAGTTCCTCCTCCAGAACAGCTACTAGGTGAGTAGAAACGATACAGAACAGCTCCCAGAGCCACAACAGAGGTCAAGAAGACAGCGTACCCCATTCTGGAACGGCTGACTGGCTGGGAGAACCCGCTCCGGTGAGATCGCCGAGTGGCGCGGGCTTCCCCAGGCCAGGGCGGCAAGCGGCCGGAGTCCCTCCCTTCCTCCTTCCCAGGCCGGCTGGGAGAATTGGACAGACGGTCCACTCAAGCCGCGGCCGTTGGCGCCCCACCCACGCGCGGCCCCCTGGACCAACTGGGAGAATTGGATCGGAGATCCCCAGGCCACAGAGAACGGTAACCGGGGTCCCTTCTAAACACATGGCTTCAAGTCCGGCTGGGAACGGTGCACTCTCCCAGGCCGCAGCAGCTGGCACCCTTCCGCCACGCTTGGCGCCCGGGGCCGGCTAGGAAATTCGGACAGGCGCTCTCCCAGGATGCGGCGGCCAGTGACCCTCCCCGTGTTCAGATCCCCGGGCCAGCTGGCACCTTTCCAAGCCGCTTCGGCTGGCGAAACTCCCCCACGGTGAGAGTTTTCCAAAGTTAAAGGATCCACAGCACCTTTTACTGGTGGGACCCACAGACAAACAAGTGCCACAAGCGCCACCTACTGGGCAGGATAAGAAAAACAGAACCCAGAGATTTCACAGAAAAATCTTTCAACCTGTTGGGTCCAACACCCAGGGAAATCTGACTAAATGCCAAGAGGCCAGCAGAAGATAATGGATCACGCTTAGAAAATTGAAAATATGGCCCACTCAAAAGAACAAACCAATAGTTCAAATGAGATACAAGAGCTGAGACAACTAATGCTGAATATACGAACAGAAATGGAAAAACTTTTCAAAAACCAAATCGATAAATTGAGGGAGGACATGAAGAAGACATGGGCTGAACAAAAAGAAGAAATAGAAAAACTGAAAAAACAAATCACAGAACTTATGGAAGTGAAGGATAAAGTAGAAAAGATGGAAAAAATAATGGATATCTACAATGATAGATTTAAAGAGACAGAAGATAGAATTAGTGATTTGGAGGATGGAACATCTGCATTCCAAAAAGAAACAGAAACTATAGAGAAAAGAATGGAAAAATTTGAACAGGGGATCAGGGAACTGAAGGACAATATGAAGCACACAATTATACGTGTTGTGGGTGTTCCAGAAGGAGAAGAGAAAGGAAAAGGAGGAGAAAAACTAATGGAAGAAATTATCACTGAAAATTTCCCAACTCTTATGAAAGACCTAAAATTACAGATCCAAGAAGTGCAGCGCACCCCAAAGAGAATAGACCCAAATAGGCGTTCCCCAAGACACTTACTAGTTAGAATGTCAGAGGTCAAAGAGAAAGAGAGGATCTTGAAAGCAGCAAGAGAAAAACAATCTATCACATACAAGGGAAACCCAATAAGACTATGTGTAGATTTTTCAGCAGAAACCATGGAAGCTAGAAGACAGTGGGATGATATATTTAAATTGCTAAAAGAGAAAAACTGCCAACCAAGCTTCTATATCCAGCAAAATTGTCCTTCAAAAATGAGGGAGAAATTAAAACATTCTCAGACAAAAAGTCACTGAGAGAATCTGTGACCAAGAGACCAGCTCTGCAAGAAATACTAAAGGGAGCACTAGAGTCAGAACCGAAAAGACAGAAGAGAGAGGTATGGAAAAGAGTGTAGAAAGAAGGAAAATCAGATATGATGTACATAATACAAAAGGCAAAATGGTAGAGGAAAATATTATCCAAACAGTAATAACACTAAATGTTAATGGACTGAATTCCCCAATCAAAAGACATAGACTGGCAGAATGGATTAAAAAACAGGATCCTTCTATATGCTGTCTAGAGGAAACACATCTTAGACCCAAAGATAAACATTGGTTGAAAGTGAAAGGTTGGGAAAAGATATTTCATGCAAATAACAACCAGAAAAGAGCAGGAGTAGCTATACTAATATCCAACAAATTAGACTTCAAATGTAAAGCAGTTAAAAGAGACAAAGAAGGACACTACCTACTAATAAAAGGAACAATTCAACAAGAAGACATAAAAATCATAAATATTTATGCACCGAACCGGAATGCCCCTAAATACGTGAGGAATACACTGCAAACACTGAAAAGGGAAATAGACACATATACCATAATAGTTGGAGACTTCAATTCCCCACTCTCATCAATGGACAGAACATCTAGACAGAGGATCAATAAAGAAATAGAGAATCTGAATATTGCTATAAATCAGCTAGACTTAACAGACATTTATAGGACATTACATCCCACAAGAGCAGGATACACCATTTTCTCAAGTGCTCATGGATCATTCTCAAAGATAGACCATATGCTGGGTCACAAAGCAAGTCTTAACAAATTTAAAAAGATTGAAATCATACACAACACTTTCTCGGATCATAAAGGAATGAAGTTGGAAATCAATAATAGGCGGAGTGCCAGAAAATTCACAAATACATGGAGGCTCAACAACACACTCTTAAACAACAAGTGGGTCAAAGAAGAAATTGCAAGAGAAATTAGTAAATACCTCGAGGCGAATGAAAACGAAAACACAACATATCAAAACTTATGGGACGCAGCAAAGGCAGTGCTAAGAGGGAAATTTATTGCCCTAAATGCCTATATCAGAAAAGAAGAAAAGGCAAAAATGCAGGAATTAACTGTCCACTTGGAAGAACTGGAGAAAGAACAGCAAACTAATCCCAAAGCAAGCAAAAGGAAAGAAATAACAAAGATTAGAGCAGAAATAAATGAAATTGAAAACATGAAAACAATAGAGAAAATCAATAAGGCCAGAAGTTGGTTCTATGAGAAAATCAATAAGATTGATGGGCCCCTAGCAAGATTGACAAAAAGAAGAAGAGAGAGGATGCAAATAAATAAGATCAGAAATGGAAGAGGAGACATAACTACTGACCTCACAGAAATAAAGGAGGTAATAACAGGATACTATGAACAACTTTACGCTAATAAATACAACAATTTAGAGGAAATGGATGGGTTCCTGGAAAGACATGAACAACCAACTTTGACTCAAGAAGAAATAGCTGACCTCAACAAACCAATCACAAGTAAAGAAATTGAATTAGTCATTCAAAAGCTTCCTAAAAAGAAAAGTCCAGGACCAGATGGCTTCACATGTGAATTCTATCAAACATTCCAGAAAGAATTAGTACCAACTCTCCTCAAACTCTTCAAAAAAATCGAAGTGGAGGGAAAACTACCTAATTCATTCTATGAAGCCAACATCACCCTCATACCAAAACCAGGCAAAGATATTACAAAAAAAGAAAACTACAGACAATCTCTCTAATGAATATAGATGCAAAAATCCTCAATAAAATTCTAGCAAATCGTATCCAACAACACATTAAAAGAACTACACATCATGACCAAGTAGGATTCATCCCAGGTATGCAAGGATGGTTCAACATAAGAAAATCAATTAATGTAATACACCATATCAACAAATCAAAGCAGAAAAATCACATGATCATCTCAATTGATGCAGAGAAGGCATTTGACAAGATTCAACATCCTTTCCTGTTGAAAACACTTCAAAAGATAGGAATACAAGGGAACTTCCTTAAAATGATAGAGGGAATATATGAAAAACCCACAGCTAATATCATCCTTAATGGGGAAAAATTGAAAACTTTCCCCCTAAGATCAGGAACAAGACAAGGATGTCCACTATCACCACTATTATTCAACATTGTGTTGGAGGTTCTAGCCAGAGCAATTAGACAAGAAAAAGAAATACAAGGCATCAAAATTGGAAAGGAAGAAGTAAAACTATCACTGTTTGCAGATGATATGATACTATACGTCGAAAACCCGGAAAAATCCACAACAAAACTACTAGAGCTAATAAATGAGTACAGCAAAGTAGCAGGTTACAAGATCAACATTCAAAAATCTGTAGCATTTCTATACACTAGTAATGAACAAGCTGAGGGGGAAATCAAGAAACGAATCCCATTTACAATTGCAACTAAAAGAATAAAATACTTAGGAATAAATTTAACTAAAGAGACAAAAAGCCTATATAAAGAAAACTACAAAAAACTGCTAAAAGAAATCACAGAAGACCTAAATAGATGGAAGGGCATACCGTGTTCATGGATTGGAAGACTAAATATAGTTAAGATGTCAATCCTACCTAAATTGATTTACAGATTCAATGCAATACCAATCAAAATCCCAACAACTTATTTTTCAGAAATAGAAAAACCAATAAGCAAATTTATCTGGAAGTGCAGGGTGCCCCGAATTGCTAAAAACATCTTGAGGAAAAAAAACGAAGCTGGAGGTCTCACACTGCCTGACTTTAAGGCATATTATGAAGCCACAGTGATCAAAACAGCATGGTATTGGCATAAAGATAGATATATCGACCAACGGAATCGAATAGAGTGCTCAGATATAGACCCTCTCATCTATGGACATTTGATCTTTGATAAGGCAGTCAAGCCAACTCACCTGGGACAGAACAGTCTCTTCAATAAATGGTGCCTAGAGAACTGGATATCCATATGCAAAAGAATGAAAGAGGACCCGTATCTCACACCCTATACAAAAGTTAATTCAAAATGTATCAAAGATCTAAACATTAGGTCTAAGACCATAAAACAGTTAGAGGAAAATGTAGGGAGATATCTTATGAAACTTACAATTGGAGGCAGTTTTATGGACCTTAAACCCAAAGCAAGAGCACTGAAGAAAGAAATAAATAAATGAGAGCTCCTCAAAATTAAACACTTTTCTGCATCAAAGAACTTCATCAAGAACATAGAAAGACAGACTACACAATGGGAGACAATGTTTGGAAACAACATATCAGATAAAGGTCTAGTATCCAGAATTTATAAAGAGATTGTTCAACTTAACAACAAAAAGACAGCCAACCCGATTACAAAATGGGAAAAAACTTGAACAGACACCTCTCAGAAGAGGAAATACAAATGGCCAAAAGGCACATGAAGAGATGCTCAACGTTAGAGCATCAATTAGAGAAATGCAAATCAAAACCACAATGATATGTCATCTCACACCCACCAGAATGGCCATTATCAACAAAACAGAAAATGACAAGTGCTGGAGAGGATGCAGAGAAAGAGGCACACTTATCCACTGTTGGTGGGAATGTCAAAGGGTGCAACCACTGTGGAAGGCAGTTTGGTGGTTCCTCAAAAAGCTGAATATAGAATTGCCATATGACCCAGCAATACCATTGCTAGGTATCCTACTCAGAGGACTTAAGGGCAAAGACGCAAACAGACATTTGCACACCAATGTTTATAGCAGCGTTATTTACAATTGCAAAGAGATGGAAACAGCCAAAATCTCCATCAACAGGCAAGTGGCTAAACAAACTGTGGTATATACATACATTGGAATATTATGCAGCTTTAAGACAGAATAAACTTATGAAGCATGTAATAACATGGATGGACCTAAAGAACATTATGCTGAGTGAGTCTAGCCAAAAACTAAAGGACAAATACTGTATGGTCCCACTGATGTGAACGGACATTCAAGAATAAACTTGGAATATGTCATTGGTAACAGAGTCCAGCAGGAGTTAGAAACAGGGTAAGGTAATGGGTAATTGGAGCTGAAGGGATACAGACTGTGCAACAGGACTAGATACAAAAATTCAAAAATGGACAGCACAATAATACCTAATTGTAAAGTAATCATGTTAAAACACAGAATGAAGCTGCATTTGAGCTATAGGTTTTTTTTTTTTGTCTGTCTGTTTGTTTGTTTGTCTTTTTTTTTCTTTTTCCTTTTCTTTTTTTTTACTATTATTATTTTTTTTATTTTTTTCTCTATATTAACATTCTATATCTTTTTCCGTTGTTTTGCTAGTTCTCTTCCTAAATCGATGCAAATGTACTAAGAAATGATGATCATGCATCTATGTGATGATGTTAAGAATTACTGATTGCATATGTAGAATGGAATGATTTCTAAATGTTGGGTTAATTTCTTTTTTTGTTCTTTAATTAATAATAAAAAAAAAAAATCTCCCAAAAAAGAAAAGCCCAGACCAGATGGCTTCACTGGGAAATTTACCAAACACTTCAAGAAGAATTAACAGTTATCCCACTCAAATTCCTCCAAAAATAAAATTGAAGAGGTGGGAACACTCCCAAACTCATTCTATGAGACCAACATCACCCTCATAACACAGCCAGATAAAGATACAAGAAAAAGAAAAATACAGTCAACTATCCCTTATAAATATAAATACAATAATCCTCAACAAAATACTAGCAAACCAAATCCAATTGGACATTAAAAGAATTATACACCATGATAAAGTAAGATGTATTCCACACTTGCAAGGGTGGTTCAACATAAGAAAAATCAATTAATGTAATATGCCACATTAAGAGAACAAAGGAACCAAAACAACATGATCATCTCAATTGAGGCAGAAAGGCATTTGACAAAATCCAGTACACGTTTTTTGTAAAAGCATTTAGAAAACTAAGAACAGAAGGAAAGATCATCAACAAGGGTAAGGGGCTTTTATGAAAAACCACAGCTAACATCAAACACTATGATAAAAGACTGAAAACTTTCCCTTTAAGATCAGGAAAAGACAAGGTTGCCCACTGTCCCATTGTTATTCAACACTGTACTGGAAATTCTAGCTAGAGCAATTAAGCAGGAGAAAGAAATTAAAAGCATCCAGGTTCAAAAGAAAGAAGTAAAGCTCACCGTATTCGCAGATGACATGGTCCTATACAGACAAACTCCTGAAAAATCTACAACAAGCTTCTAGAGCTAATAAACAAATAAAGCAAAGTGAGGGTACAAGATCAACACACAATAATCAATAGTGTCTCTATGCAGTAATAATGAATTATTTGAAGAAGAAATCAAGAAAAAGCATTCCATTTGCAGTAGAAACTAAAGAATCAAATATCTAGACAGAAATCTAACCAAGGCTGTAAAGAGCTTGAATAAAGAAAACTACAGAACATTGCTAAAATGAATCGAAGACCTAAATAAATGGAAGGACATTCTGTGTTCACGGATTGAAAGACTAAAAGTTTTTTTCCTACTGCAATTCTGTCTAGCTACAGCATTGCCTGGAGGATGGCCAGTGATGGCACACAAATGGGACCATCAGTTATAACCCTATCCTACAATTAAATCTCCTTTGCGAAAAGGAGGGAAAGTGGCAAGAAATTCCTTATGTACAGCTTTTTATAACCTTATAGCAGGATAAATCTATGAAGGGCTCTTGTAGATTCTGTTATTCCCAGGAGGATCCCTCAAAATTTGTAGAAGAATTTTAAAACCTGTTATTAACCTATGAATTTACCTGGGGGAGAGTGCAAGTCATTCTTTCCTCCTGTTACACTCCTGAAAAAATGTTGAAGTACTGGGCCGTGAAGCCCAACTTGCATGCCAGCAGTCTGCCCAATATGCAGCAGGGACAGTAGCGGATCCAAACGCTGACCCAAATTGGAACCACCAGTGGGGTCAGACAGATTTGAAAGCCAGAGACCACACGATAACCTGCCTAACAGGAGGAATGAAAAAGTGTATCATCAAACCTGTAAATTACGTTACAGAGCATAACTCAGGAAGATAAGGAAAACCCTGCTCTAGCTCAAGAAAGGCTGGTGGAAGTTATGAACAAGTATACCCAATCCTGGCTCACGCACATCCCAAAAAACAAAACAAGCAAGCAAACAAAAGAAAGAAAAAACAAAACAAACAAAAGTTCAACAAATGGTGTTGCAATAACGGGATACTCACATAGAAAAATAAGGAAATATGACCCCTCCCATACAGCATACAAAAAAAAGTATACCCAAGTAGGCCCTAACTCTCCAGAGGGGTAAAAATGCTTAAAACCTAGTTTAATAATCTGTCAGCTCCTGATATAATAGGAAACTCCATCTCAGAGCAGCTAGGAGTAAAATTCTGAAATTGTGGAGTTGTAGCCCATAACAAACTCTGAAATTGTTTCTACAACTAATTGTTGTGCTGTGCTTTGAAATTTATAGCTTTTTTTTTGTATATATGCTATTTTTCACAAAAAAGAAAAAAAAGTCGATTGTGATGATAAAATATTTATTCATTCTCGCCTCCAGTGTTCTGGAGCAGCGAGAAGGAAAAAATCTGAGAGGATGGTATGGCAGCCTATGGCAAACTCTGGGATCTGCCATTTTACTACTTATTAAAGAATGCCTTGAAAACTATTGCTTTTTCCTTTCTTTGCTTTGTATATATGTTATATTATACAATAAAAAAAGAAGTTTAAAAAAAAGAACTAGAAAGCCTGAATGGTCCTTCACTCCTTTAAATAAATTGAATTAAAAGTCTAAAAATCATCCCTTTAAGAAAACAACAAAACAAGATTGCTTTACAACAAAAAAACAAAAAATAAAATAAAATAAAATAACAAAAAAAGAAGAAAAAAAAAAGATTGCTTTACAGATAAATCCTACCACACTTTCAAGGAGTAGCTCATTCCAATCTTCCAGAATATATAAAAAAAAAAGAACAGTCTATGACATGCTTTATAAGACTAAAATAATCTTGATTCCGAAAACAGGTAAGATAGTAAAAGAAAGAAAAATAACAGGGCAATCCACACAAGAGCATGGCTTTAAAACCTTGAAAAATATTATAAGTACTCTGAATCCAACAATACATAAAATATATGATTGCGTCATGACCAAGCTGGATTTTATCTAAAAATGTCACTCACCTCATTAACACATTAAAGGTTAAAAAAAAAAGAAGGAAACTTCAAAAAAATGGCCTTTGGGCACAAACCGCCATGAATGATCACATGAATGCTGCTTTTTCTGTTTTTAATAACTAGGAAGGGCTGCAGAGGAGGAAAACGTAAGGAAAGAGGGAACAAAGTTTGGCTCATAGCATTGCCTCAGCCTAGCTTGTTCCAAAGGGCATTAGTTGAGTGCTTTACTGAGATGCTGTATTTCACTCAAATAACAGCAGGGCAGTCCATGGTATCTGTATTACACTGAGGGCAGAAGCCAGGCAGATTCTGCTCTAAATGCCAAAAGATGAAGCACTAGGATTACAGCCTGGGGGATGCCAAGAGCCCCCAGAGCCTTGCCCTAGGTGTGGGAAAGCTGGACACTGGGCCTGGGAGTGCAACGAGTCCCAGGGGGGAGTCGAGGTCTCCTGTAGGCCTTCGTGACTTCTCCCAGGCAAGACCCAGAGAGCCTGGGGCCACTAGTGGCTCTTTAGACATCATTGAAGAACATCGATTTCACAAGCCCTGAGTGACCTTTGATGTGGCAGGTAAGACAATTAATTTTTGCATTAATACTGGAGTCACTTATTCTGTTTTGACCTGTCACTCAGGCCCATTAACCCCATGAATATGTCCTGTCATAAAGGTAAACAAAAAGCCTCAGCCCCTCCTTTGTTCATTGGCAGCATACTTTTAAATTCTTAGTAGTACCAGAATGCCCCACCCATTCTAAAAAGATCTTTTGCACATCCTAGGGTGAACTGTAAGACCAATAAACCCAGCTAGTGTTTACCCCCTTGCTTGCCCTAAGGCTCCTACTAAATCAAGGCCTTTTAGCATCCCAGAGAAGATCCTTAAGCAAATAACCTGTCTGCCTAGAATGAAGGCATCCCAGGATTAGCCTGTGAATAAACCCTGATTGCATTTAAGTTTTCAGCCCTAAATCTCAAAAACACATATTTGAAACCCTCTTCACCCTAACCCTCAATACCTATTTGCTGTTGAATGATCACGACTTAAAAATAAGATTCCCCACTTTACTCACTTAGACTGTGCTGTCCGAAGGGTTTCAAAATAATCCCTATATCTTTAAAAATTCCTCAGCAGCAGACTGTACTGACCCCCAACTGCCTCAAAGTACAGCCTTGCAATATGGTAACTTTGTAAACTAACATATTCCTATTATAAGTGAACTTTGTTGGAATCATTGCTAATGGATATGAAAAGTCACAGAAAAGTTTAAGAAAATAAATTTTGTACTCATCCATGACTAAAAGTCCTGAATAGCTATGGAAAGTTGCAGAAGGTTTAAGAAAGTGAGTTTTGTAGTTAGTACTTACTACAAGTCCTGAGTGGATATGGAAAGTTGCAGAAGGTTTGAGAAAGTGAATTTTGTAGTCACTATTGACTACAAATCCTGAATGGATGTGGAAAGTTGTAGGGAATTTAGGAAAGTAAGTTTTGTTTGCAGTCACCGCCAACTACAAGAAGTTACAGAATTTGTAAAGATGACTTCTTTCTATTCTAGTCAGTGCTATCCTCTGTTAAACTGCTCCTAATGAAAAACAGTAGATGTTTTCCCTACATCTGAGTACTCTGTCAAAAAGATAAAATTATTTATCATAGCAGAATAATATCTGTGTTAATGTTTGTTAACCTTATCATCCTTTATTTCAGTAGACAAGTCTTCTCACTCTTATAGGAAAACTGTTACAAAAGATTTGTTCTCTCACCTTGTAAATGTAAAGTACTAGTGTAGCTCAACATATTACAAAAAAAGTGTTTAGGAATTATCATACTATTTTTTTTATTTTATCCTTTTGTTAGCTAAATTTCCAAGCATAAGATATTATTCATTTATTTAGAAATTGTTTCTATCCTAATACTCATCTGTGTAATGTTAAAAGTTACAAATCATGAGTATAACTAAATTTGCTTGCCAGTTACACTACTTCACTCTAAAGCTTCTCTAAATGTACACATGATCAGCTATAAGTCAGAACTTCATCTTCAACAAAAGGACTTTAAAAGAAAAACAAGGCAAATATAAAAATTATGTTCTACCTGGTAATTAGCATAACCCCAAAGAATATGTAAAAGTAAAACAAAACAAAACTTCTACTATAGTTTGCAATTAATAACCCTAATATTAAACAACTATCAAATGTTTTATTTCTGAAAGTAAATTCACTTATAATGCATGAAAAATTAAAGCTTGAAGTGTAAGCTCTTACAACAACCACATTTATCCTAGGTTTTAAATGTGATTTCTAAATTCTGAGATGCTTTTTAAAAAAACTAGTAGTTCCCTAGAATTTTAAGTATATATTTAGCACCCAAAACTCAGAATTAAAGTTCTCCAGCTCTGAAAGTCAGCAATACTCCATACAGTAACAGGTAAATGATGCTGACATAGTTGGAACTATAATATTGTCTATATTCTATAACTTTAACTTCTGTGTGAAGCCAAAAAAAGAATCAAAATATTTTAAGCAAAAATATATATATTTGCAAAATCCCTTAAACTTAAAAAAAAAAAAACATAAAACTATAAACTTTCCCACCTGGGGAATACTTGCTATTCTCTTAGGCAATAGGGGCTCCCAATTTAACAAGCCAAACTAAAGTGAAGCCAAAGCCCTGTCCCCAGGGACAGGCTCAGAAAACAAAACTAATTGCCCTCAACTGAGCTCTAGAACTAGGAAAAGGAAAATGCTATGCCTTCCTAGTCCTGCATGCTCATGCAACTGTGTAAAAAGAACAAAATTTTCCCCCAATTAAACATACCAAGAGATGCTCAGTTTCTTAAATGCCATGGTCATACCAACAACAACAAAAAAGTGATAATTTCATTGCCCTGATCATCAGAAAAATACTAACATCTCTCAAGGAAATAACTGGGCCAGCACAACAACCAAAGCTACAGCCCAATCAATCAAGCCCCTTCTAAGCCTCATTCCTGCACCCCTTAATTTAGGACATGCTCCCTCTTATTCCCAAATTAAACAGGAACAAGCTGCCCAGCTGAAATTCACTCTTGAACCTGAAAGATGGTCATTTCCTACCTTCTTCCCCAATCTTACTTAGCTAATGCATCTCCTAAGCCCACTCACTTCTATCCTCCTCTTGTTATTAATCAGCCCTTACATTTAAGTTCTGAGAGTCTTACCAAGTTTTTTTTCTTCTAGACTAAAAGCCTTTCATATCAAACCAAAGCTGATGCAAGTATTTTCAGCTATTTCAACCACCCCTCTGGACTCCTCTCCTATGAACTTAAATAAGATAGCCATAAAGTTCTATGCCTCATAAGTCAGGACCTACACCCCCCGACAAGCCAGAAGCAGATACACAAGACAATCCCTCATTCCTCAGGACCCCTGAAGATTAAGGGGTGAGCACTCTATAAGCAAGAATTTGAGGCAGGCTAGAATAGAGAACGAGGTGAGGAAAACAATACCTGAAGGAGCCCTTGAACAAGGATGGTTACTCAAGGTCAGGAGGGCCTGTGTCCAGCACAAACAGCCTGCCCAGGGGCTGACCATTTACAGAAAACACGCAGTGACAGCCCACCCATCTGGAGCCAAAGGACCCCCAACTGAGTGAGTCATCTATGCAGAAAGGTGGAACCAACCAACCTACCCAAATGCACTATCTACCACCAGGCACCACCTTGGAGAGAAGAGAGCTAGAAGAAAAATCCCAGAACAAGGAAGGAGGAGGAGTATAAAAAGATTTTATTTAATCTATAAAAGCAAATGGCTGCACCTTGTCTATTGCCTCTTGTCTCCTTCATTCTGCATTTGCAAGACTACCCACACGTCCTCTTACATATGTATGTAGTAAATTTTCTGCCTGTTTCCTCTTAAAAAAAAAAAAAAAGAAGAAGAAAGGAATGGGGTCCTGATACAAGAAACAACATGGATAAACCCTGATCATATCATGGTGAATGAAATAAGCCAGACACTAAAGGATGACTATTATATGATCTCACTGCATGAAATAATTAGAATAAGCAAAGTCATACAGTCAGAAACTAGAATATAGGTTTCCAGGGGCTGGAGTAGGGACAGGGAATGAAAGGCTAATTCATAGATTATTTTATTATATTTCCATTTGGGTTGGTGAGAAAATTTTGGTAATGGATGATGGTGATGGTAACATAACATTGTGAATGTAATTTACAGCGCTGATTATATAGTTGGGTGTGATTAAAAGGAGACACTTTAGGTTGTATATATGTTCCTAGAATAAAGGAAAATTTTCAAAACACAGGAGTGTACAACACAGTGAGCGCAAATGTAAACTATGGACTATATAATTAGTATAATTATAAAAATGTTCTTTCATCAATTGTAACAAAGGTAGCACACTAATGGAAGGTGTTAATATTATAATAATGGGTGATATACGGGAACTCCATATTTTATGCATGATTTTTCTCTAAACTTACAATTTCTCTAGTTAAAAGAAAAGTATGATTCGATCTTCAGATCCTTCTAAGGGCTCATCAATTTTGATTGAAGCTCCAGACTCATGACGGATTTGTTTAATGCGTTGACCACCTTTCCCAATACTAGATCCAGCCAAATCTTTGGGAATAGTTACTTGTGTAGTAATAATAGGTCCACCGAGATCACCATATGAGCCACGACCCCCTGCATAGGAATAATCATATCCTGAGCCACCCTGTGGTTCATAAGCCATCTGCCATTCTGATGGGCTCCACGTATCTATTGCAGAGTCCCAAGTTTCATCAGCACTGAAACCAACCATTCCATCATAACGGTCTCCAGGTCTTCCTCTTCTGTCGTAAGCCATTAGATCTCCTCCTCTAGGTGGTGGTGGTGGTGGAAGAGGAAGATTCCGAGCTCTGCTGCCACCCCGGCCACCTCTTCCAGGAGGAGGAGGAGGAGGTCCTCGACGAGGGCTCATATCATCATAATCTCTTCTAGATGGAGGCATTGGACGCCCACCCCGACCAGGAGGCATTCTGTCAAAACCACCTCTTCCCCGCATGGGAAATCCCACAGGACGTCCACGGCGGTCATCAAACATCATCGTAAAACCACCGTAATCATAGGTTTCATCATTACCATTACAGGAACACAGGACCAGATACAGAATGCACAGTATTTGCTGCAGAACGGTGTGAAGCAGTATTCTGGAAAGTTTTTCTAAGACTAGTGAAGAACTGAAGGAGTCCTGCATCTTTTTTTTTTTATCTGTTTCTGTTTAAAAAGCCAACATTCCTCTGCTTCATAGGTGTTCTGCATTTGAGGTGTAGTGAAATCTTTGCTGTTCACCAGATGTAATGTTTTTAGTTCCTTACAAACAGGGTGGGGGGGGGTGGGGAAAAGGGTGTGCAAAAACTAACATTGAAATTTTGAAACAGCAGCAGAGTGAGTGAATTTTATTTTTTGTTCATTGTTGGTGGTGAAAAAAACAAAAATGAGATTCCCCCCCCCATGTACTTATTGTGAACACCTTGCTTTGTGGTCACTGTAACATTTGGGGGTGGGGGGGGGGACAGAGAGGAAGAGTAAAAATAGTCCACATGTCCCTGGCATCTATTCAGAGCAGTGTTCAGAATGTAATGCTCTTTTGTAAGAAACGTTTTATGATTTTTTAAATAAATTTAGTGAACCTATTTTTTTAGTGGTCATTTTTTTTTTTTTTAATGAAAAAGTCATTTTTCACATGGCTAAATTCTTCCACCCCACCCCTAAACTGAACACTAAGTTTGATTTTCAGCTCCTCTGTTGGATATAAATACATCTCTTCTTGGACATAGGCAGAATACCTTGCGCATTCAGTTCTGGTGACTTGATTGTTTGAAAGTCCATTGTTTGGCAAAATACAGATATTCTATCACATATTCATGCTTATAATAAGCTGGGGGGTTTTGTTTGTTTTTGTAAATTGTTGCCCCCTACTTTGCAACAGTTTTATTAATCAGAATAATGTTTGGTTATGGAAGTGGCTGAATAAATTCTGATTATTTTTTTTAGATTATTTCTCACCTAGACTTCAACTGTCAATCTGCTAGTGTTTTATTAGTTAAACTTTGTAAAATATATATATATTGTTTTTCCATTGTATGCAAATTGAAAGAAAAAGATGTACCATTTTCTCTGTTGTATGTTGGATTATGTAGGAAATGTTTGTGAACAATTCAAAACAAAGATAAAAAAAGTTAAAAAAAAAAGTATGTGAAAAAGCAAAAGTATGGATATTGACAAAAATAAGCATCACATAAAAAAAAATGTCATGTACCCAGATACATGACTGTCCTCCTTATAGTTGCAAAACTTACATTCCAGCACATGGAGTGGGGACAGACTTTCCTTCTTCTGAACCATCACATGGCCAAGCTGAATATCTCAATGGCCCCAGAGAATAACCAAGGCCAATCATTACCCAGTCATCCATTCCACCAGCCTGTATGCAAAGCCCCTATTTCCATCGATGCCAGGGAAGCTGTAGACTATTATTGCCCCCCTTTCATCAAGACAGGGAAAGATTGAGGCTGGTGAAAAATAAGAGAATTGTTCAGAAGTGTTTCCTCTGGATCCAGTTTCAACTATTCCAAGGCATGTTTGTAATAGCCTCATATTTCCCCATGTCAATGGTGTGGAAAATCAATCTCTGATTATTAAACATATGATTCCAAATGAGACAAACAGCACTTCTTGACTTTAAAAAATGTTGCAGAATGTAACAATCATTTTGAGAAATAAATTTTAAAGAAAAATTGAATCCTGAGGATATCATTCATTTCCCACACCCTGGAAAATTTACTACTTCTTCTAACACATAATCCATTGACATATATACATTCATGGCTAAAACTGCAATTTTTAGACAAATATACATAACATTAATCTTTGTTATATACAGAGAGAAAGGAGGGAGAAATCACAAATTCCTTTAAAATTGTTAAAATTGAATTTTAACTTTAATGACCATTTTTTAGCTTTTTTTTTTTCCAGTACAGAGATGGGAGAAATAAGTTAAGAAAAGCCTTTTGGTTTTCTTAGAACTCTGGGTTCTCCCCTCACTTAGCTTGTGACAAAGTATTTGGACTCACTCACTGCCTGTCTCCTAACCCCAGTTCAGCCTTTGCCTGCCTGGTTGCGGTCTCAGGTTCTCCTCTTACTAAGCACAATGGAAACTGCTCACTCCATATGTGACTGGAGGAACTGTCTACCCAAAGCATATGTGTTTAATCAACTTTAATACCCTGGAAGTCCAAAAGGAAGTGAAATGCTTGGGACTGGGAATAATTATCATTTCCATCAAATTAGCAAGGTTTGCTGGTGTGCCAGAGGTACAGGGCTCTCTCAATCACTCTGCTAAGTGTGGCTGGCAGCTGATGGGTGAGCAGGCAGTAACTGTCCCCTTTGGTAAGTGAAATGTAAATATCAAACCTCTTCTTCCTCTTGCATTCAGGTGTCTTTCCTCAACTTCCCCTTTACGTTGATGTCACGGCATCTACTGTGATTAATGAACACAGTGGCTTATCTTTCTCATTTTCCCGACAGTGCCCTCATTTTTCTTCTTCACAAAGGGAGAAATCAAAACTGGCTGACTCTACAAGCTAATGAAAGACCAGTGGGCAGTCTGGACAAGGAAGTTCCCAGAAAGCTTCAGGCGTGCCATCAGGTGGGGCAGCAGTTACCGAGCAGGGCGGTGGTCCCCTTCTCCACAGCACCACTCAAACCAGGAGAGCTGGGTATCCTGGACCCCTGACAATGGTCACCAGGGAGACATATGGTGAGAGGAATCCAAGAGCATTGAAGAAAGTGCCAACAACCTGGGTTCTTAGCTGGGCTTCCTTCCTAGCCAAGAAAGCTCATGTAAGCTGTTTGGCTTTTGTAAAGCAAGAATAAAAACATCTGTCCTTACTACACTTGGCATTGTTGTAAGATCAAAATTTATATTTTAACTAGTGCTTTGATTAGTGCATTTCCTAATTTAACTGATATGGACAGTTTAACTGAACACCATAAGTACATGGGACCTTGAATAGGGCATGAAATTTCATAGGTTTGTTCAGGTGATGCCCTGATTAATCCCAGAGTGATATGAACAGTGAATAAAGAAGTATTTACAAAGTCCCCTTGGGGGAATGGGGAAAAAGGGGGAAAATTCAACTTTCCCATTTGGAGAATTCCTGATATTCTCACAAGCAGTGGGGACAATCAAATCAATAGGCCAACCCCTCAATCTTGGGGTTTGTTCCTATGAAACTTATCCCTACAAAGGATAGTCTAAGCCTACCTAAAATTATGCCTAAAAGTCACCCCCAGAGAACCTCTTATGTTGCTCAGATGTGGCCTCTCTCTCTCAGCCAACACAGCAAGCAAACTCACCTCCCGCCTCTATGGGGGACATGACTTCCAGGGGTGTAAATCTCCCTGGCAATGTGGGACAGAAGTTCTAGAATGAACTGGGACTCAACATCAAGGGACTGAGAAAACCTTCTCAACCAAAAGGGATAAGAGAGAAATGAGACAAAATGAAGTGTCTGTGGCTGAGAGATTTCAAACGGAGTCAAGAAGTTATCCTAGAGGTTATTCTTATGCATTATATAGATATCCCCTTTTTAGTTTATGCTGTATTAGAATGGCTAGAGGGAAGTGCCTGAACTGTAGAGCTGTGTTCCGGTAGCCATGTTTCTTGAAGATGACTGTATAATGATATAGCTTTCACAATATGACTGTGTGATTGTGAAAACCATGTGTCTGATGCTCCTTTTATCTATGGTATGGATAGATGAGTAAAAAATACTGATAAAAAATAAATAATTGGAGGAACAAAGGTTTAAAAATGTGGTCAATGAAAGGGAGTGGTAAGGGACATGGCATGTATAATTTTTTCCTTTTTCTTTCTTTTTTTGGAGAGATGCAAATATTCAAAAAACATGATCATGATGATAAATACCCAACTATGTGATGATATTGTGAGCCATTGATTGTAACCATGTCAAAAATGTTGGTATGTCAGTTCATTGTTCATAATTAAAATATTTTTTAAAAAGCCTTCGAAAAAAGTATACCACCCTTTGACCCAAAATTCTGTTGCATTGCTATTATTTAATTTCAGTAGTGACCTGTCAGAGATCAGTTGTATAAAAATTACTTTGGTTGGGCAGGCAGTGGTGGCTCAGTGACAGATTTCTTGCCTGCCATGTCAGAGACCTGGGTTCAATTCCCAGAGCCTGCATGTCAAAAAACAAAAATTACTTCGGTTAAAATTTTTTCCATTCTTCAGATACTAGCATTGAGAATATTATCAGTGACTCCTACATTCCAGTGAGTAGCTTCAGATAAAATTAAGATAAATTACATAATTATTTTTAAAAAACTTTTGACTTCATTCACTTGCATATATAAAATGATTGCATTTAAATATGTAAATATGTGTGTGTGGGGAAAAATCAGAAAATATAGTAAGAGATTAGAGAATGGATGTAGGAGATTAAATGAGTTTCTTTTTTTATTTGAAGTAGGGTACTTCTGGACTTGCTTTACAAAAAATTTGTTTTGTTTAAAAATGCCACTTTAATTTAGAATACAACATGTCAGCATATAATTAAAATCTATGTAACACTAGTAATAAATGCTACAAGAAAGCATAAATGGAAAACTAGTAAGAGTACAAGCTGGAAGAATGAGTATGGTTATTAGTAACAAAAGGAAGAGCATTCTAGTACAAAGGAAAAGGAACAGAAGGAGCCAACATTCAGTCAAGAAAGAGAATATGTTCAGAGTAGAATAAAAATAAAATATTCTAATAGGGATGTTACATGTAATAATATCAGATAGTGAGGATAGAGGTAGAATAGAGGGGACCTTAAATTTTATCCTCTCAGCAATGGAGAGCCTCTGGTTCTTATTGAGACTGAATGTACAATTTTGAAATATATATATTTAGGATATAGGCAGATGTATTTGGATGATAAAATAGGATTCCATGTATGTAGTGATTTATGAGTAATGAACTAAAAAGACTATGGAAATGATTTGACCATATGTTAGAAAGAGGAAATAACAGCTATGCTCCCGGTTTCAGTTAGCTACTGCTGCATAACAAAACATCCCAATCTCAAAGCAACAACAATTTATTATTTGTTTTAGTTTTCTGGCTACTAAAACAAATACCGCACAACGGGTTGGCTTAAACAATGGGAATTTATTGGCTCCCAGTTTTTAGGCTAGGACAAGTTCAAAATCAAAGTGTCAGCAAAGTGATGATTTCTTACTGAAGATTCTAGAGTCCTGGGCCTGGCTGCCAGCAATTTCTTGGTCCTTGGCTTTTCTGTCACCTGGCAATGCACATGGTGATGTCTTCCCCTTTCTTTTCTCCTTTGGCTAGGTTCTGTTGATGTCCAGGTTCCGTTGACTTCCAGTTTCTGGCTGCTCCCCATGGCCTCTTCCTCTGTGGCATTCTCACCAAGGACTTTGGTAATAGGATTAAGACCCATCTGGATTCAGTTGGGCCATAACTTAACTGAAGGAAACTCATCAAAAGGTCCTATTTATAATGGATTCACACCCACAGGGATGGATTAAAATTGAGAACATGTTTTTCTGGACCACATGGCTCCAAGTTACCACATTATTTCCCATGATTCTGCAATCTGGATTCGGCCCAGTTGGGTATTTCTTCTCCTCCAGGTGGTGCCTTGTTGGGGCTGAAATATCCAAGAAGGCTTCATCACTCATATATCTGGTGCCCCAGCTGGGATAGCTAGAAGAGCTAGCAGCTGGCCAGATGTTGAGAACTGTGAAGGAGCTGAGATTTTACCCTACTTACAAGTTAACAAATTAGACTGGCCCTATTCCATAGATGCTGGCAGAAGTCCTGTGTGAGACAAATGGCTTTATTACTCATGGCACAGAAGTCAGCAGGAGCTTCGTGTATGTTTGCTTCCCCCTCAGCCCATCCTCATGTCCCATTCAAGCAATGTGAAGCAGCCCGGGTGGACACTACTCACACAGTGGTTTGTGCCACAGCTGAGGAATCCTGAGTTTAGGGAACTCCCAGTCCTGTAAGAGAGGTACTGGTAAACCTGCACAACCTTTGCCATGGAGGGAGAAATTGTTATCCTTCTTGGTCAGCAAACAAACCTACTCTCTACCCAGGAGAAAGACCCTAATTCTTCTCTCTGACACAGCAAACATTCTTGAAAAGACAGTCAAGACAAAAGATGTTACAAGGCATGAAAACACCATGAGACATTGTCTCCCAGCACTGGACACCTCTCTTTCTCCAAAGGGTCTCTCCATATGATTGGTTTCCTCATAGCTTGATGGTCTTAAGGCAGCCAGTCCGACATTTTACACCACGGATGGTTTCCAAGAGAGAGGTATTGGGAGCTGCCAGTCCTCTTACAAGCCAAGCCCAGACTTTGCAATACAAAGTCCAACACAAGGGTATGCAAGGGTAGTTCAGTGGTAGGATTCTCTCCTACCATGTGGGAGATGTGGGTTCAATTCACAGCCTGGGGAACATCCCCTAACAACAAAAGAGAAAGAAAAAAAATTCAGCAAATGGTGCTGCAATAATGGGATAATCAAATGGAAAAAGAAAGAAATGTGACCCCCACCACATAGCATACCAAAAAAAAAGTCTAACACAAAGCCAACCCAGATTCGAGGGGAGCAGAGAGAAATACACCCCATCTCTAGATGTGTGCAGCAGCATGCAAGGCAAGGAAGGAAAGACTCAACGGCAGCCATTTTCAGTGCTTACATACCATACACCTGATGAAGAAGGAGTATCAATGTCTACATGAGAGAAGTAAGCACTTAGTTTATTTATAACATTTTAAGAAATAATAGCTCTCAAGGGAAGTGTCATGTGACACAACAGGAAGGCCAGATGGGGAATTTGGTAGTGCTCAAAGTATACCCCAAACACAAAAAGTTTAAGAACTACCTTCCTTTGAGGGCCCCAGAAACACACAAGTGCAGTGCTTTACATCCTAACTGTACAAATACCCAGGACTTACCCAACCCCCCAAATGTGATTCAGGCACCTTTGATGGGTAACAGGAAAGTGTTGTTTGTAAATACATTATGCCACAGGTTAATCTATTTCCCATTCACTGACAAAAACTCCCAATGCATCATTCTCTTTTTTGATCATTTTGTTCCATCTACGGAAACTATAGATTTGGTCGTTTTTTTTTTTGTTTTTTTTTTTTTTTTAGAATTCTTTCAGTTTCTATCAGTTCCAAGCCAATGCAAGTTTTCCCCTAGCTGGGGTGCAACACTAGCCAGAAATGGGTTCCCTGGGAATTCTGAGAGCCTTTGATACTACAACAGTAGGACAAAGATCAGTGTGGGCCAGTCATCCTCAAACCTGGCCAAACATCAGAAGCATCCAAATGGCTTTTTTGAGCACATAGTCCATGTCCTACCTTCCTACTGAAGCAGAATCTCTGAAGATAGGGTCCTGAAATCTACAAACTCCCCAGGGTTCCCACATAGCTAATTCAGCTTGTTCTGAGCATCCGCACTTGTGAACTTCTGATGTATCAGATTTCTGCCCCAGCACTTTTTCACTCTCACTGGAACCCTCCTCTCTTGCCCATCGTCACCAATCATAACTACAGCTTCCTTCCTTTAACTCTAAATAGAGAAGCTGCACCTTAGGAGAAAACTGTATCACTTATCAGTGAAATGGGGGAAAGCATGGCATCACGGACTTTGTTTTTTGACAAACAAAACAAATACCATGATTGTTGGATCTTTTTTGGATGGAGAAAGAAAAAACACAATATTCCAGGGGAGCTTCAAGATAGACCCTCAAGTTTAAAAGTTGAGAATTTGAGCCCATTCCTGAGGAACTTGACCTCTCTGTTCAGCTCCCTCCAAAATTCCAGAGTTGACTCCCAGATCTGTTTTCAAGCGCAATAATCACATAGATTAAAGGTAAACAAAGACGAACCACTTCCAGACCAACAGTCATCTTTTTAACTAATAGGTCTATTTCCAGATGAAACAAAAACAGTTATATTTCACATTTATGTCATCCCATAAAGATCACAAACGGAACTCCTTCAGTCTGACTGCAGCTCTTAGAAATGTTTTGTTTGATTGTCATGGGCTTTTTAAAAATTGTGCTAATATGTTAAAATTTCACACACAAATGGTGGACACATGCTATTACATATTTATCGAAATCCATAGAATGGTACATATACAAAGTGAATCCTAATGTAACTATGAATTTTATTTAGTTACCAGTAGTGTGCTAAAGTGGGTTCATCAATTGTATAACAAATGTACAACCTTAATGCAAGATGTCAATAATAGGGGAAACTGGGGGAGAGAGGGTTATATGGAAACTCTTTACTTCCTGTGCAATTTTTCAGTAAACCTAAGACAGCTCTAAAAAGAAAGTTTATTTCTGAAATAGTGCTAATATTTTAAAATGCCACACAAAAATCCAGGTTTCTGACCTCTCTTGAAAAATCAGGAGATCCGGGATCCCTGGGCTGAATAAAACCTGCCTTTGGTAGATACAGGATATGCTCTAACTTTGTCACATTTTCCACCATTCCATATGGCCTCATACAAGGCTTGTTAATTTCTTGGTCCCTGAGGCATTTGAGTGTGATTCTCTTACTAAGCAATGGAATCTCTGTAGAAATCAGTACACAAGGAGATTGGGTCAGGACTCTGAGAAAAACAAACAATATGAGTGAAAATCAAGACGAAAGGAAGCTTTAAGGTAAAGAAGATAGAAAACAGCTTATTAACTGGAGTCAGAAATAGATAGCATGGACTAAGTCAGTAGTTGAAAAGTCAAAGGATCTGAGTTCTAATCCCAGCTTTGCTACTCAGCTAAAATATGCCTCCAGGGCTGTCACCAGAGGGTCTCTGAGCTTCTAAATATTCATCTGTGACCTGAAGGAAGGGAGCAAACTGATGTTCTAAGACTTTGGAGGTGTAAGACAGGGATTGGCAAACCATAACCATGGGCCAAATCTGGCCAGCTGCCTGTTTTTGCAGGGCCCACTAGCTAAGCATGACTTTCACATTTTTAATAGGTTGATAAAATGAATAAGTGAAAAATATTTCACATCACAGAAGAAGCATATGAAATTCTAATTTCAGTGGCCATAAACAAAGTTTTATTGGAACACAGACACACTCATACCTTTAGTTTTGTGGCAGAGACTACATGTTCTTCAAACCCTTAACTATTTACCATCTTGCTCTTAATAGTAACAGTTTGCTGACTCCTGGCCTAAGATGTCATTCTAAGCTGCCCCATTACAAGATAGAACTCTGCAAAATAAGTCTTGATTTATAGTTATATAAAAGTCTTTTTTGTTCTAAAACAATGTGAAAGCTTCAAGTAATTAGTTCAGGTACTCCAAGTGTGAACAAAGCATTTACATTGGTGTTTTTCCCATGGAAATAATAATTATAGTAGTTAGTATTTATTGAACACAGAACATGTTTTCGACAGTTCACACATGCTATTTCTTTAACATTCCATGCAATCCCCTAAGGTACTTTTCATCATCCTTCTTTCATAGGTAAGTAAATTAAAGCTTAAGAAATTTAAGTTCCTTTCCCTAGGCCAAATAGCTTATAATTGATCACATGAAAATTCAAACCATCTGACTCAAAGCCCACTTCACTGTAAATGCCATTGTTTATTAATCTAAAGCCCGTTCCCAGGGTAGCTGGCCTACAGACAAACTGGAAGTGACAACATGCTCTGTTGCACCTCAGATTTTCCTTTCTTATCTATCCTACCCAATTCCTAATTCTATACTTAATGGATTTACCATGCTTGCTTCCCCATTAAATTTCATTCTTCTTCCGAAGTATTGCCATCGAAACTGAGAGTCACCATTGTTTCTCAATGGGATGATGCTGGAGTGTTTAGTCCTCATGAACATAATTCTTCACACACACACACATATATACACAAATACAGCCACTAAGATGTGCTCAGCCATAAAGGGTTCACCTGTGCCTATGTGAAAATGGCCTCTAAACTCACCGATTTTCCTGCACATTTGCCATTCTTCTTGGTGGTTGTTCACTGTCAACCTTGACATTGCCACTTTTTTATAGGCCATATATTTCCACTTCTTTTTTTGAATTTCCACTTCTTTAGTTTAATGTTCTAACTAAACATTTAATTAGTTAGATGGAGAAAAACTCATTGCAAAGCATGCTTGTACCTTTAAGCAGTAGATAAACCCTAAACAGAAGAAAGGGGAAAGCAGAAAGAAAAAGAGTTGACATAAAAGTGAAGAGGAGTCTGACAAGTATAGAGAGAGAAGGGAAACAGACGAACATTCCATGGACTAGAGAGACACAGAGGTGGGTAGAAGAAAGAAGGAAGAGGAGAAGGATGGCAAATGGAAGAAACATTGTGGAGAAGAGAGGGAATGAGAGAAGAAAGAGACAGAAGAAATAAAAGAAGGTCACTTTTCCCAGAGGAGAAAGAAAATACCCGGCCACCCCATTTCCCTCATCCTTTTCCCACCTGGATCCATCTGCAACAGTTCCAATTTGAATCCAAATAATGTCTGAGATTTGGGACTCACCAGTAAACTAGCTCTGATTCCCTAATCCCAGCACCGGATGTTTTGGGGTGTTGGGATTTGGAGTTAATTAATTCAGCCACCTGTAGTATTCCTTCAGATGTTGTTCCCTTTTCATCTCAGTGAGAAGTTATTTGCAGATGCTAAGCAATTACTCTTTCCCACCCCTTATTTCCACATTGAAAAACTGTCCCATTCCTCCTAAGCAAACTTCTCAGCCCCATCCTCCTTTACTTCCAGGGAGAGCTCTTTGACTTTGTACAAGATTTCTAGAGAGAAGTTCTAGTTTCCCATCATGTTCTTTTTAAACTTGTTTATTCGTGACCTCTTTTCACTTTACTGGCTGCATGTCCATCTTGCTACAGAAACCAGAAAGAAAACCTTATTTAGGGAAAGAAGGCATGTGTGGTGGTTTGGAGTCACGTACCCCAGAAAAACATGCTCTTAAACCGAATCCATTCCTGTGGGTGTGAACCCATTGTAAGTAGGTCTTTTGATGAGGTCACTTCAGTTAAGGAGTGGTTCAACTCAAACAGGATGAGTCTTAATCCTATTACTGGAGTCCTGTGTAAGCAGACAGAGAGAGAAAAAGCCACAGAAGCAAGAAACTGAAGGTTAATGGAACCTGGAAGAGAATGGAGAGGCCAGGAGAATGTGCATTGCCATGTGACAGAAGAACCCAGAACCAATGATCAACAGATGCCAGCCCTAGAATGCATGTCTTCAGGAAGCATGCAACATTTTGAAGATGCCTTGATTTGGACTTTCTCCTAAGCCTCAAAACTATGAACTAATAAATTCCCATTGTTTAAACCAAGCCATTGCATGGCATTTGCTTGAGCAGCCAAGGAAAGAAGAATAGCATGATTTTAGTTTCTCAAACACAAGTGCCCAATACTTTGTGAGCTAGAGCAGATTCAAAATAATTTTAAAGGGAATTTGGGGTCAGCCTGGAAGCACTCCCTCAGGTCACCATCACACAGATATAGAAGCTTGTTATTCAGGAAAGTGATCTTGTTGGAGCCCTCAGCTTTTATGCTTTTGCCTCCAAGTAGAGCATTTGCAGATACTCACCCTGCAAAGGAGTGATGATAGCCGTTAGGAAGTTCAAAAATATTGAGCTCCTGATCTTGTAATATTACTCAAAGGCTTTAAAAGGCATGATATTTAGGGAGATTTGCTTGAAGAATGTCAAGTAAAATCTTTCCTCAGAATCTTTTCTTAGCACATGCTAGGACCTGTCCTGCCCAAGCTAGCATATGGGATCTGTGCAGACCAGGACATACATCTAAGTGTTTTGCCATTTGGACCTCATTTAGCAGCCCCCCAAGCCCCTTATGGCACATGTTCTTCACCTATTATAAAGTTAATGCAACTACTAAGGGTTTATGCAAAGTTAAGAAAATTTGTGGAAAAATTGAAATTAAAACCCACACTACCTAGCTTATAGCCTAATTTTCCTCTCACTAGATCATACTGCCTCCCACATTTGTTTCTTCCAAGAACACAGATCCCCTCTGGTTTGTAAAAGTTACGTACTTGACTGACCAAAAAGCAGTTTAAGAATCTCAATATCTCTCTTTTCATCTTTGAAAAACCAAGCTGTAATGAAAACCATCTGACAAAACAGAGAATTTGTGATATCCCTTTAGAAGTTAAAGGACCTTAAAATGGTGGCTGCTAATAAGCATGCTGGGATTGTCATCTGCATTTCAATGGAACTCTTGGGAGAAGGGAAAAGGTTGTTCAAGCACAATTATCTTGTATAGCTGTTAAAAAATTTTAACTACTACAATATGTTGATGATGAGATTTAATCTTAGTGTAAGGATACCTTTATCAACCGTTGGGACTTATGCTCACAGAGCAATTTAGACATGCACGATTCTGCCTTTAAGGATCATTCTAAAATGGAATTCCTCTCCATGGATACTAATTTGTATTGGTGGAATTTCTCACTAAGAAAACAAAGTGTCTTTCAAAATCCCAGGTTGTCACTGACTTGTCATATTGGAGAGATAATACAATTTCAGCTGAATATTCCCTCTCCAGTCAAAAGTTAATGAGATAATGAGCTCATTCTAATTTCCTGGTACAGGCACCATTTTCAAATCACAAAGTCCCCTGACAATTTTGGCATTTCCTGCAGCCTTCATTCTTGGTCCCTTCATTTTTTGGTGCCCTTCACTATTTAAAAAAAAAATTAAAACAGAATAATTTCCAGTTTTCACACAGCCTTTTCCTAATCTAAATTTCATCTTAGCTTCTATTTTATTCATGCATGTATGCAGTCTCACTGACCACTCCTTCATTTAAAAATACATATTTTATATGTGTATCTTATTTTATGTTTTTAATACATGTATATATATAATATTTTTGTAAATTTAATTTTTTTTATTTCTTTCTCTCTTCAGCAAGCAAGAGGACATGCAATGGGCAAGGCACTGTATGGGAATTGAGAATACCTGGCTGACTGTGAGCCTGTCCTTAGAGCATTCAGCCTAGTATAGAAAACCTACATACACAGTCATTCAGAGTATTTGCGTTGGGATAGGGTGTACTGCTATGAGGAAATAGTGGGGGGAACATTTAATTCTGCTTAGAGGAATCAGAAAAGGCTTCTTAGAGGAGACAATTGAGCTGAACCTTCAAGGATGAATAAGAATCCCTAAGGTAGTGAAGTAGGATGCAGATGCTGACTGAACTCTGTAAATGTGTAGGGGGCCTAGAATATATGGCAGGAAAGAAAGAGTGGATGGTAAGCTCTGGCCCAATAAGGAAATTGAATACTGTGTAAGGACTTTGTACTGTATCCTATAGTCCAAAATATTCACCATGAATTTTTCAAGTGAGCTAGAGCATCAAATATTTATTGAAGGAAAAAAAATGGCAACAGCAACTAGAGAGACTAAATTGAAACTTGTCAAGAGAAATTTCAAAGGCAGGAGAGGAGATGAGGAGTGCCCTTGCCTGGGTATTGGGAATGGAAAGGAGTAGTAGACTGTATTAGACACCTCCTTAGTGCAAGCAGACCTCTGAGTGTTTCCATTCTCTAACCCTCTAAACTTTAAACTCTAAATAGTCTCCCAACCCTCATGCATACTTGGACTGGCCAAGAGCTAAAAACAAGCAGCCCTGTATTCATTTGAATTTCTTTTTATTCATAAAAAATGAAGACTAGCAGGCAATAATGTCTCATTAGCTCAATCCCCCAAACACCAGCTGGCAGCTTCCTCAGGGTGACCTGGAACCAGCAACAGGAAGCGTGGATGACTATGTTTGCTGTTGATTAAGTCTAAACTCCAGGTTCCTTGAGCTGCAATAGCCAACTGGAATGCTGTTAGCTTCCAGCAGATATCTCACGTCCATCTTGATTTGTACTGCAGGACAGAGGCTCACACCTTTCATCAGAATAATGAGCAGAATCACCCATAATGATGAAATCTGAAACACTTTTTGTGGTGGCATCTCTGCCTGATCATTCCATCTGTATCAGGTCTTCCTTCTGCATCTCTGTCATACCACAAGGAGTTCAGGGACGTGAATACTTCCCACTCACCCATCCCAAAGGGTTCTCCCAATTCAGGTTTTGAATTAGTGTTCTGAAATTAGAGCTGCAAATTCTCTATGCTATTTTAGGGAAGTGGTCTCCATTCAATATAATGGAATTCAGTGACATATCTCAACACCTTTCTAAGTTACCCCTCTTCCTTGTGGTTTCTGGGGGATCCTTCTGGGCAAATGAGCACAGCCTGCATCAAGGACTACCCCTGTCCTGCTTTCTTGTAGTCCAGAACCTGAACTATTTTTTTTAACACTTGTTATTGTGAAATATAACATATATACATAAAAGTGATCAATTTCAAAGTACAGTTTAACAAGTAGCGACAGAGCAAATTTCAAAGTATGGTATGGGTTACAGTTCTGCAATTTCAGGTATTTCCCTTTAGCTGCTCTATTAGACTAGAGACTAAAGAAATAGCCATATAGTGATTCAATAGTTACAAGCATTTGTTCAATGCTATCTTCTCTCTTATAGCTCCTCCTTCTCATTTGATCCTTCTCCCAATCTTCAGGGACATTTGGGCAATGACCATCCTAAATTCTTCATGTTGAAAAGGGGTGTCAACACTATGGGGTAGGGAGACATAACTACTTGATGTTCTTGGAGACACTGGTATCTCTGGATTCCAGGGCTTAGCTAGTATAAGAACAATCAGGCAGTTTTAATTTTCTAAAAAATAAACTTAGTGAGTAAAACTTATATACAGCCCCAGAAAAAGGCCCTGGGTATTCTTTGGGGTTTCCAGTAATACAGTTGGTTAGGAATTGGCATACCATGGTAATATATGCAAGATCTAGCTGAAGGTTGCAGAACAGTAACCTGCAGAATAAACTTTTGACTCTATTTGAACTTTCTTAGCCACTGATACCTTATTTTGTTAATTTCTTTTCCGCCTCTTGGTCAGGTAGGCATTGTCAATGCTACAATGCCAGGGTCAGGTTCATCACTGGTAGTCCTGTCCCACATTGCCAGGAAGACTAATACCCCTGGACGTAATGTTCCACATGGGGGGAATGATTTTACTTGCAGAGTTGGGCTTAGAGAGAGAGAGGGAGAGGCCACATCTGAGCAACAAAAGAGGTTCTCTGGAGGTGACTCTTAGACATAATTACAGATAGGCTTAGCTTCCCCAATACAAAAATTAATTTCATAAGAACAAGCCTTAAGATCGAGGGCTTGAAAGCTCATATTTTTGGTAGCACATTAACTTAACTTGTAGGGTCAGTTTACATGAACACCATAATTACATGAACTCTTGACCAGGGTGTGAGATTTTCTTGGGTTGTACAGGTTAGTTTGATTCCTCAATATATCCCAGACTAATTTGGGCAGAAAATAAGAAAGTATTTACAAAGTCCCCTTGGGTGACTGAGGAGAAAGGAGGAAATACTCAATTTCCCCATCTGGGGAATCCTGATATTCTTTTTTCATTATTATTATTATTAATTTAAAACAAATTACAAGAAAGAAACACAAACATCCTTAACATATACTCATGCCATTCTACATATATAATCAGTAATTCACAATATCATCACATAGTTGCATATTCATCATCATGATAATTTCTTAGAACATTTGCACCAATTCAGAATAAAGAAATAAAAAGACAACAAAAAAATAAAACAAAAACAGAAAAAAAATTTTATAATCATACCCCTTACCCCTCCCTTTCACTAGCATTTCAAACTAAATTTATTTTAACATTTGTTCCCCCTATTATTTATTTTTATTCCATATGTTCTGCTCGTCTGTTGACAAGGTAGATAAAAGGAGCATCAGGCACAAGGTTTTCACAATCACACAGTCACATTGTGAAAGCTGTATCATTATACACTCATCATCAAGAAACATGGCTACTGGAACACAGCTCTACATTTTCAGGCGGTTCCCTCCAGCCTCTCCATTACATCTTGAATAACAAAGTGATATCTACTTCATGTGTAAGAATAACCTCCACAAGAAAAAAAAAAAGAATAATCTCCAGGATAACTTCTCAACTCTGGAATCTCTCAGCCATTGGCACTTTGTCTCACTTCACTCTTCCCCCTTTCGGTCGAGAAGGTTTTCTCAATCCCTTGATGCTGGGTCTCAGATCATTCTAGAGTTTTTCTCAATCCCTTGATGCTGAATCTCAGCTCATTCTGGGATTTCTGTCCCACGTTCCCAGGAAGATCCACACCCCTGGGAGTCATGTTCCACATAGAAAGGGGGAGGGTGGTGAGTTTGCTTGCTGTGTTGGCTGGAGAGATAGGCCACATATGAGCAACAAAAGAGGTTCTCTTGGAGGTGACTCTTAGGCCTAATTTTAAGTAGGCTTGACCTATCCTCTGTTGGGTTAAGTTTCATATGAACAAACCCCAAGACTGGGGGCTCAGCCTATAGCTTTGGTTGTCCACACTGCTTGTGAGAACATCAAGAATTCAACTTGGGGAGGTTGAATTTTCCCCCATTCTCACCATTCCCCAAAGAGGACTTTGCAAATACTTTTCCACTCATTGATCAAACCACTCTGGGATTTATTGGGGCATCACTCTGGATAAACCAACAAAATCTCATGTCCTACCCAAGGTTCCATGTACTTACGTTGTTCAACCAACTATCTACATAAGTTATATTAGGAGATGCACTTGTCAAAATATAAACTTTGTACCAAATAAGCATTTTTTGCTTTAGTCTCACACATAAGTTGAAATTTTAAAATACCATCTATTTTCAGCAACCTGCAGTGATGACATTCCTTTGTTCTTCCTCATGCAAAAACATTTTTAAAAATTTGTACATTTAATCAGTATCCTTATACACTCTAGGCATTCCTAGATTATATCATCTCAATGTTTATCATCTATCTTTCTTTCTGATTTCATTTATGCCCCAAATCCTGATATTTTTATAAGCAGTGGGGACAAACAATTCAATAGGCTGAGCCCTCAGTCTTTGGGGCTTGCCCCTATTAGGCCCATTCCTGCAAAAAAAGCTAAGCCTACTTAAAATTATGCCCAAGAGTCACTCCCCAGAAAGCCTCTTTTATTGCTCAGATGTGGCTTCTCTCTCTAAACCAACTTGGCAGGTGAACTCATTGCCCTCTCTACTACATAAGACATGACTCCCAGGGGTCTAAATCTCCCTGCCAATATGGGACTTGACTCCCGGGGATGAGCTGGGACCCAGCATCAACAAAATGAGAAAGCCTTCTCAACCAAAAGGGGGAAGTGGGAAATGAGACAAAATAAAGTCTCAGTGGCTGAGATTTCAGAGTTGGGAGGTTATCCTGGAGGTTATGCTTATGCATTACATAGATACCTCTTTTTAAGTTTATGGTGCATTGGAGTAGCCAGAGGGAAGTACATGAAATTGTTTAACTGTATTCTAGTACCCTTGATTCTTTGTTTGTTTTTTGTTTTTTGGTTTTTTGGGGGGGGAGTGGTCAGGTACCGCGAATCAAACCTGGGTCTCCAACATGACATGGCAAGAACTCTGCCGCTGTGCCACCGTGGCCCACCCAGCCTTGATTCTTAAAGACAACTGTATGACTATATAGATTTTACAATGTGACCATGTGATTGTGAAAACTTTGTGTCTGATGATCCTTTTATCCAGAGTATAGACAGATGAGTTTTTAAGAATAAAAATTAAATAATCAATAGGGGAAGATAAAAGGTAAAAAATGGGTAGACTAGAATACTGTGGGTCAATGAGAGGAAGGAGTAAGGGATTTGGGATATATGAGTTCTTTTTTTTATTTTTATTTCATTTTCTGGAGTGATGCAAATGTTCTAAAAATAGTCATGGTGAAGAATACAGAACTATGTGATGATATTGTGAGCCACTGATTGTATAATATGGTTGGACTGTATATGGGTGAATATTTCTCAATAAAAATACTTTAAAAGAAGATCAAGAGATTGGCCTATTAATTTGGGAGCCCCTAATGCTTGAGGGAGTATCAGGAATTTCCCAAGTGGTAAAGTTTAACGGTTCCATATTTTTTCTCCAGACCCTCAGGGGATTTTACCAACTTAACTGACTTTTTTAATAAGTGCTTTGTTGAGATATAATTCACATACTCTAAAATTCACCTTTTTAAAATGTTCAATTCAGCAGGCTTTTGTATATTCACAGAATTATGCCCCCATCACCACTATCTAATTTTGAAACATTCTCATACTATACAAATAGAATGAAGAAACTTTCTATTCAGTGACATGGAAAGATTTCCAAGACACACTGCTGAATGAAAAACAAGGTCTAGAAGACTGTATATAGCAAGCTACCTTTTCTGAAGATGCAAAGGATGGAAGGGGCAGGGATAGAAATATATGTTCATATTTGCAAGGGATGGAAACCAGATATTGGAGCATGAATCAGATCCAGATTTTTCGACATGAACTGTTTATATTGGTTTAATTTATGATCCACCTGCATGTGTAACTATTAAACATATATTTTATTTAAAAAAAATAGACAGGTGTGTGTGTGCTAGTTTGAAACTGTTACATACCCAAGAAAAACCATGTTCTTTTATTTAAGCTTGTGAGGACAGACCTACTGTGGGTGGGATGTTTCGATTAGGTTGTGTGCTGGTTTGAAAGGATGTATTGACCCTAGAAAAGCCATGTTTTAATCAAAATGCCATTTCATAAAGGTAGAATAACCCTTATTCAATACTGTATGCTTGCAACTGTAATCAGATCATCTCCCTGGAGATGTGATTTAATCAAGAGTGGTTATTAAGCTGAATTAGATGACAACATGTCTCCACCCATTTGGGTGGGTCTTGAGAAGTTTCTGGAGTCCTAAAAAAGAGGAAACATTTTGAAGAATTGAAAGTGATTCAGAGAGGGCCAGCGAAAGTCGACATAGCCACGAGAGCCTACAAGCCAGCGACCTTTGGAGATGAAGAAGGAAAATGCCTCCCGGGGAGCTTCATGAAACAGGAAGCCAGGAGAGAAAGCTAGCAGATGATACCTTGCTCGCCATGTGCCCTTCCAGATGAGAGGAACCATGACTGTGTTCACCCTGTGCCTTCTCGGACAAGAGAGAGACCCTGAACTTCATTGGCCTTCTTGAACCAAGGTATATTTCCCTGGATACCTCTGATTGAACATTTCCATAGACTTATTGTAATTGGGACATTATCTCAGCCTTAGAACTGTAAACTTGCAACTTATTAAATTCCCCTTTTGAAAAGCCATTTTGTTTCTGGTATATAGCAAACTAGAAAAGGTTGTTTCCATGGAAATGTGACCCCACCCAATTCAAGGTGGGTCTCACTGGAACCCTCTATCAAGAGGATAAAAGGAAGTGCACACAGAGGGAGCCCAGAGCTGACACAGAGCAGACATTTGGAGATGCAGAAGGAAAACACCAGAAGGACCCAGAGATCTGGGAGAGCCATTTGAAACCAAAAGCCAGAAGAGAAGGAGGACATAGAGGTGGCCATGTGCCTTCCCATTTGACAGAGAAACTCCTGGCATGATCAGCCTTTCTTGAGTGAACGTATCCTCTTTTTGGTGCCTTAATTTGGACATTTTCAGAGCCTTACAACTATAACTTGCAACTTAATAAATCCTCTTCATAGAAGCCAATCTACTTCTGGTATACTACATTCTGGCAGCTTTAGCAAACTGAAAAAGCGTGAGTGAAGATCATAAGCCATGTCCAGGTAAGGAAAAAGCCTAAATCATTACTGCCACTTGATGGCATCCTTTCTTCTTAAGAGTCTCTTTTATACCTATAGAGGCTGTGTGCGTATAATGCCTCAGGCTTGGGTAGAGGAAACCTTAAAGAAAAGCATAGGCTTCCTGTGAAACGTACTGATGGAACAACAAAGCTCCAAAACCATAAGGAAGCAACTGGGTACTTAAAAACCTAGGGAGAACATTTAGGAGCCATTCCCAAGGATTCATGGTGTTCTAGTTTGCTAGCTGCCGGAATGTGATGTACAGCTTTCAAAAAGGGAAATTTATTAAGATGCAAGTTTACAGTTCTAAAGCCATAAAAATGTCCCAATCAAAGCAAGGCAATAAAAATGGTCAATGTAAGGCATCCAGGGAAAGGTACCTTGGCTCAAGAAGCCTGATGACGTTCAGGGTTTCTCTCTCAACTTGGAAAGGCACACGGCGAACATGGCAATGTCTGCTAGCTTTCTCTCCAGACTTCTTGTTTCATGAAGCTCCCTGGGGGCATTTTCTTTCTTCATCTCCAAAGGTCTCTGGCTGTGTGGGCTCCTGTGGTTCTTGTAGCTCTGAAGCTTTCTCCAAAATGTTTCTTCATTTAAAGGATTCCGGTAAACTAATCCAGACCCACCTGGAATGGGTGGAGTCACATCTCCCTCTAATCAAAGGTTAATACCCACAATTGGGTGAGTCATATCCGTGTGGAAATAATCCAATCAAGTTTCCAACCTACAATACCGAATAGGGATTAAAAGAAACGGCTGCATCCACAGGATGAATCAAGATTAAAACACGGCTTTTCTAGGGTACATAGTGCTTTCAAACGGGCACACATGGGTTTATTATTTTATTTTTTCCCTGTGACTCTCCCAAGTTGGTGCAGCCTAAGGAAAACCTTGCTCAATATCTGCTAAACAAGCAGGTACAGAAATGAGTGATTTGACTTTCTTCCCAAAGTTCTGTGAGTGGTCTGAGAAAGTAATCTGATGTCAGGAGTCCACAACGTAATAACTGTGTACACTGCTTCAATCTCTGTTTCTGTCTCAGTAAACTGGATTAATTAGGAACATCTGCACTGTCCATCTAGTGGGAATGGTGAAAGTGACAGCACTTTGTAAGCCATAAAAAGCTCTACCAATGATAGGCACGGCAGCAATTTTTAAAAACTACTTCTGATAACTTTACAAGGGTCAAATTTCTCATGAAAACAAATATCAAATCATTTCCTTTGCCCTTTTCCTTACTGTCATCAAGAAAGGATAGATTTGGAAAAAGGAAGAAAAGTATAATATTGGCTTGCATGACATTTGCCATCATCTTATATATATATGATATATATATATTTATATATATATATCTTATATATATATATGATATATATATATCTTATATATATATATGATATATATTTATATATATATCTTATATATATATTTATATATATATCTTATATATATATATTTATATATATATATAAATATATATCTTATATATATATATCTTATATATATATATTATACATATATATATATATATATATATATATATTTTACAACCAAGGCTAATATTTTAGGGACCATACGCTCATTTCTTTCTCATCTCTTCATCTGATCTAGGTAGTCTGCTTGGAGGTAAAAGACAATATCTCTAGTCATGGTCACAGAAGCCCCCTTAACCTTGCCCCTGAATTTCTGCACATCTCAGAGCATTATCTGTGGACCAGAGAAAGAAAATCACAACTGCATTATGGAGGAGAGGGGAGGCCAATGAGGTTAATTTGCATTAAAATGTACCCTCTTACCACTGACTGAGGGTTTCCACTAGGTGAGACTGAGGCAGATAGAACACCGAACGCTTTTCCTAGCTGCCACTAGGCATTTAAAGCCTCTAGACGCTATTAGGAAACATCAGGAAATGCTTACCTATGATACATGTATATAACAGTTCATGTAGGAAAAAAAGTTGCATTGAAAAGTTACAATGAAAAAGACATTTAAAATCAGAAAATCCCTCTGTCAACTGTCATTATGTGAATTAGCATCTGTCTCAATTCTTATGTTCTGGAAAAAAGAAGAGTAAGCAAATTGCTCATGCTTCCTCCCTATTCCATGCTTTTGTGTGTGTGTGTGTGTGTGTGTGTGTGTGTGTGTGTGTGTCCAATAAACTTGATAATATATAAAGTTTTCCATTTAAACAGAATTGTTATATCACTTGATGTTAGTGTTATTTCAGGCTGTCCTGATTCTGACATTTTCTAAATTGATTTAAAGGGCTACACTCATTTAAAACTATAAAGGATAATGCTATGAAAATATTTCTCAATACCTCAAGTTTTAAGGATCAATTTACAAATAATATTATAGTATAATCATATCATTACTTTTAAATATGAAAATAAATCTTTCTATAAATATAAAGAGATTGTAAAAATACAAAATAATGTAATTACTAAGGTCTTAACAATTCTTATCCCTAGAAGGTGAAAATGTAGGGAAGATTTATTGATTCCTTTTTTGTCTATATTTCCTAAATTGCACACAAAGAATATGTTTCATTTTAAACAAAAAAATATATATTTTTAAACTGCCAAATACAAAAATCTCTCAACTACCCAAGCAGTTATATCAAGGTTTTAAAAATCTGTACCTGTATTTGTTGTCACCCTTCAGATTGTAGCAAGTGGAATGAGGCACAAATTTTTTAAAGATCTATTTACATTTTAGGGGTGCAAGGGTAGTTCAGTGGTAGAATTCTTGCCCACCATGTGGAAGACCTGGGTTTGACTCCTGGTCCATGCACTTCCCAAAAACAAACAAACAAGCAGGTAAAACAAACAAACAAGAACTCAACAAATGGTGCTGCATTAACAGGATATTCACATGGAAAAATAGTGAAATGTGACCCTGCCACACAGCATACTAATATATATATACATTTTTAGAAAAGGTATTAAGAAATTGAGTAAATATTTCAGAAAAACCATGGAATAAACAAAGAAAGGAGATGCTCTATGATAACACAGATAAGACTAACTCTAAGGTGAGTGCTGAAAGGAACCAGGGATGAGGAAGTCAGGCAGGGAAGGAAGGAAGTGACCCTAAGACACATAACAAGAAGTTCCCTTTGGCACACAACCTAGCCCTCCTTAGATTGGCGCCCAAAAAGAACCAAAAAAAAATACACCTCATCATGAGCAAAGGGGGAAAAGAAATGAAACAACACAAAGTTTCAGTGGCAAAGAGATTTCAAATAGAATGCAGAGGTCATTCTGGAGATTACTCTTGTGCAAGCTTAAGCCAGGTAATGCAATTGCCACAGTATGCAAGCCCCAACAAACAGTATTCCTGAAAATCCTAAAGAACACCCTGGGCTCTATTTAAGTCTCTATAAAAGTTTTAGTTAGTAAATTCATTTTTTTAGAAACATAAAGCTTCCAAATTGTTCCTATGCTAGATAAGCCCTGAAACCCATATATTTTAGTTTGTAAAAGCTGCCAGAATATAACAGAACAAGAATGGTTTTTAATAAGGGAATTTATTATGTTGCAAGTTTACAGTTCTATGGCATTAAAAATGTCCAAACTAAGCCATCCAGGGAAAGATACCTTGGTTTAAGAAAGGCCAACGGGTCCAGAACACTTCTGTCAGCTGGGAAGGCAGGTGGCTAGCATCTGCTGAGGTCTCTGGCTTCTTGTTTCAAATATCTTCCTTGGGGGAATTTTCTTTCTTCATCTCCAAAGATCTCTGGCTATGTGGGCTTTGTTGGCACTGAAGCATTTTCCAAAATGATTTCCTCTTAAAAGACCCCAATAAGCAACCCCACCTTGAATGGGTAGAGACACATTTCCATGGAAACCACCTAATCAAAAGTTATCACCCACAAGTGGGTGAGTTACATCTCCATGGAAACAATCAAAAAGATCCAACCCAGGAATATTAAATGAGGATTAAAGAGCATGGCTTTTCTGGAGTATACAACAGTTTCAAACCAGCTCACTATAGATACCAATCTCTCCAGGACATTCAACCAGGCTCATTCCTCTACTCTAACAGGTCATGAAGAAGTTAAAATGGTCATTGCACAGATATCCATGAAAATTGAGAGAATGATCATATGAATGAGAGGAGCTGTAACTGAGAAATTAGGATTTAACAAATTATTATGACTGCCTCAGTATAGAGTGTTTTTTTTAGCTTCTAATGTATTAGAATAGCCAGAAGGAAATACTTGAAATTATTAAACTGAAATCCAGTAGCCTTGATCATTGATAATGATAGTACAACTATACAGCTTTTGTCATATGACTATGTGATTGTGAAAACTTTGTGACTGACACTCTCTTTATCCAGTGAATGGTAGGTGAGTAATAAAATAAAGATATGCATGAAAAAATAATAACAATAATAGGTTAGGAATATGGGGGTGAAATACCCCTATGTAAACTATGGACAATAATAATTATTATCCCTAATTATTATATGGACAATAATGATTATAATTATAATAATACTTTAATAATCCATCAATTGTAACAAACGTGACCACCGCTAGAAAAAAAATAGTAGAATTACAAGAAGAGTGTTATCAATTGTAACAAACTTTCCAGACCAATTCAAGTGTTGGTGGCGGGGTGGTGTACGAGAATCTTATATTTCATGCATGATTTTGCTGTAAACACACAACTTTTCTAATAAAAAAATTTCAGTTAAGAAAAAGTGCACCTCACAACCCCTTATTAGCATAACCAGAGGGGGAAGGGCCCCTCCGAGGTTTTCTAATACAAGGGTTCCAACCTCAGAGGGCTTCTTCTCTTTACAGAATACCCATGTTCACCCCCTCGGAGCTTGTACTTTCACTACACATCCATTAGTCCTTGAATTCTTTCCTGCAACTGAGTCAAGACCTTTCATAGCATCAGCCCCTGCTCAAGGTCTCGGACATCTCCGATAATTCCTGGGGCGCTCCAGCATCAAGTTTATGAAACTTTTTGGCTGTATGCACTGACTCGTCCTAGAATTCATTCCTGAGGCTGGGACAAAAGCCCTCATGGCACCAGTCCCGGGTTGAGGTCTCAACCTCTCAGAGAACACCCAGGGCCCTTCAGCACCAGGGAATCTAGAAGGAGGTGGTCCTGGCTCCAAGGGGGTGCCATTGAGGTGGGTGGGGAGAGGGAATGTATTTGAGAAATGTATTACAATCTGTAGAATTTGAAAGTTCTTAAATATAGAATTAAACTAGACAACTGTGAAAATCATGGTTATGGAATAGAAGGTGTTATAAACATTGACACAGTAAAAATAGTAGTTGGGAGGTGGGGAAGGGGTGTTAATTCATCTTCCTAGCAAGGAGTCATTCAATACTGTCAAAAAGTGAAACATTGAGTTTAAAGAAACACACAATGTTTTCAACTTCTTAATCTCTTTTCTTATAACCTCTAAAGCTCTCTAGGAAACTGATAGCTGGTAAGGTAAAGAAATATTTATAGAAGCTCAGCAATTCCTATAAATTCACTCATTTCTTTATCTCCTGCTAAATTCTTATTAAAGTTAATACTTTGTGCTATAAGCAACATATTGGTCTGATTCTATTCTATGAAGTTATCTCTTTCTATCTACATGTGCAGTATATTTGAGTGAAATGATGAACACCTAAGTTTACTGTAAAAACTTCTGGATAGTGGAATTTTGGTTGCTTTTGCTCTCTTTTTTTTTTCTTTCCTGTGCTTCTATAATTTTGCAAAAGAAATCTTCATTTTAAAGGTAAAATATATAGGTAGACTCAATCAATCTGAGTCTTCCATTAAGGGCTGACTTAATTTAAAGTACTTGCTGACTAGTGCTCACCTTGGCAGAAGGGAAGTTTATGTAGTGCTGCCTACCTTATTGAGGAATCATTCTTTTCATTGCAATACATGTGAGGCATTAGGCTGTCTTTCTGGTGTGTTTGCCTATTGGCTGATTGGTTCAGAGTAATCAAGTCTCTCAAAAGTGCTGGAGACCAGGAGAGGCTCCTAAACTGCCTGCCTTCATGTTTTAAAGGAGCTTCTTGGGGCATGGGGGAAAAATATGGAGCTTTTAAACTTTACGACTGGGGAAACCCCTGATACTTGGGCGTCCCAAGTCAATAAGCCAAGCCCTTAATCTTGAGGCTTGCTCTTGTAAAGCTGATTTATGAAGCAGAGAAGTTAAGCCTAGCTATACTTATGCCTCAGAGTTACTTCCAGAGAACCTCTTTTGTTGCTCAGATGTGGGCTGTCTCTCTCTAAGCCCAACACTGCAAGTGAAATCTTTACCCTCCCCTGGGACATGACATCCAGGAGTGAAAGCTTCCCTGGCAATGTGAAATATGACTCCCAGGGATGAGTTCTGGCACCATGGGATCAACAATGCCTTCCTGACCAAAAGGGGGGAAAGAATTGTAACAAATAAAGTATCAGTGGCTGAAAGAGCTCAAATAGAGTCGAGAGGCTACTCTTGTGCAAGCTTAAGCTATTTATCATGGTTTGTCAAACCCCAATCAAAACCATCCCAACCAACAAAGAACACCTAGGTCTCCATCTGAGATTCTACAAAGTTTCCATTCACTATGATAAGTTTCCAGAAACCTACAACCTCCAGATGTGTTCCTCAGCCAGAAAAATCCTGCAACCCAGAGAGACCAGCCTTTCCAGAACATCAACTAGTTCCACCCCCTATCCCATATTATTGACAACCCTTGCCAACATGAAAAAGTTAGAATGGGCTTAACCCAAATACTCCTAAAGATTAGAAGAAAGATCATAGGAGAAGATAGAATTATAATAGAGAAGATTGGATTTAATAAATGAATACAATTGCTGAATCATTATATTAATATTTCTTTTAGTCTCCAGTGTCTTGGAGCAGCCAGACTACAATTGTGGAACTGTAACCCATACCTAACTCTGAAATTTGTTCTGTAACTAATTGCTGAGGTGTGCTTTGAAATTTATTGATTTTTTGTATATATATTATTTTTCACAATTAAAAAAGAACCTTTTGGTGTGCACCATGGAATTAAGTGGCTGGCTACATTATGAATTGGAAACTGGCTTAAAGTATGGACCATCAGGGACCAAAAGAAATTAGCCCTTCCATAAACGGAAAGGAATAAAGCTTATTAAGGAAAACAGAGCACTTGAGAATATCATAAACGTCTATGTCAAAGAGTCCATTACATCAATTGGTATCATGGCAAGAAATATATTCTATTACTTGAACCCTGTAGGACATTGTTTCATTCTTCTACTTACAGGACGTTCAATTCTTAAACTGACAACAAAGATGGAACTCCTCTTTCTAAAATATCCAAAAGATGGAATCTTTCCACAATCTCTCAGCAAACTATGCCAGTATTTCTGAATCCTGATGATCAGGGATTTTTTAATTAGAAAATTAAAATTCAGGTCTTCAATTAAAGAATTTCTATATTCCTTCACACGCTGAGAATACTATTAAATAAGTTCACAGACTTTTCTCCTTTACATGAGCAATTCCCTTAAATCCATTTGCAAAAGGCTATTTTCCAGGTATCTGAACACCCAATACAGAAAGGTGGCACCAGCCAATAAATGAGTATTTAGCAACTCACTTTCTAACTTGTCAAGTGAATGAAGGCATGGAAGCTGTCTTTGGTATGTGTCTATTATCCTTAAATCTATTCCAACGCATATCAGAAGTTGGAATTCCAAAACAAGGACCAATTTAAGGGAACTCTCCTCAAAGTGATTGAAAATCACCAATCCAAATCATTGACTTAAATGTTGCTGCTTAAATCTGTTAAATGTGTAATATTCCCATGTTAAATCAGGAGAGCAGTCCCTGTCCCTAGTCTCCTGGAATAGGATAGGGAAAGACATTAAATATGAGTTGAAAATTTATATAAATGGCTTATAGGTTGTCATGGTCAAGTTCATCTATCAACTTGGCCAAGTGGTGGTACTGGTTTGTCTGGTTGGGCAAGTGCTGGCCTGTCTGTTGCAATGAGGACATTTCACAGAATTAAATCATGATCATGTCAGCTACATCCACAGCTGATTCCATTTGTTATCAGCCAAAGGGGAGTGTCTTCTGCAATGAGTAATGCTTAATCTAATACTGGAAGCCTTTGCAGGAGGACTCAGAAGAGATAGGCTCTTCCTGCTTCAGCTGGTGAGCTTCTCCTGTGGAATTCGTCTAGACCCTCCATGCGGAATCATCGGCTTCACAGCCTGCCTTGCGGATTTTGGACTCTGCGTTCCCGCGGTCACGTGAGACACTTTTATAAATTTTATATTTGTGAGTGTTCCTTGTTGATTCTGTTTCTCTAGAGAACCCTAACTATTACATAGGTATTTGGAAAGTGCAAGGGTATGAGCAATTAATCACTAAAATACTACAGGAATCACCAAGGTGGAAGAAGCCCTATGAATAAGACCTGGATTCTAATCTCCCCTCTACCAGTATTTGGACCCATTAGCCAAACCTCCTCACCTTTCTGAGCCTGAGTTTTTCACATTTATAAAAGAAACACTTAACATGCTCTCTAACACTACTTATGAATTCTGACCCATCTAAACCAGGCCAGGGAGGCATAAGAAGATATTTATGGCCAGGAGGCAGCCTGGTTTGGTGAGGGAGCTGGAATATGGTTCTGAGGCGAGCCCATGTGAGGGCCATGTTGCCACATGCTGGTTGCGGAGATGCAGAGCACACCAGGTCATGTTAACACCATAAATGCCACAGTAGGGAACCACATCCAACTGGAAGCATCCCAATGAAATGAGGAGCTCAGGTTCATACCCATGGTTCAAATTTGCACCCCAAACAAGTATTTTCCCGTAAGCTTCATTAATGAAACAGTCACCTCAAGGTTGGAGGTCTGCTCTTTATTTATTCATCCGGGAAGGACTCTGACTTCTTCAAAATAGGTAATGGAATCCTTAGGAAACCAAAAGTCTGCACCTTGCCCTGTGTTCTCTGTTGGAAGTGAGGGGAGGAGAATCATGGGCTGTGTGGGCAAAATCTAGGACCACAGACATTGATAGTTTTAAAAAATTGTCTATATTTAAGTGGGAAAAGAATGAAATAATCTTCTAAAGTAGGCATTGACCACCCTGTATCCATCATGCCTATATATTCCTCATCTCCTTCCCTAAACTGATGCCCACAGACACCCACATTCACAGGCATATATACTGCCACCTCTATCTCATCCATCTTGGAGATACATATCTACCTTTTCAAATAAGTGTGCATCAGATACCATCATATATCCCAGAAAAAAAAATCTATTAGACTTTCAAGCAACCACTACTCCCTCATCCATTGTTATCATAAGGATACACTGAATAATAAAGAGTAGACATGGAAATATTAGAACAAAATGGCCCTGACCTAGTCAGTTAACCATGAATCCTCTGCTCAGAAGAATCTCAAAGAGGGAGATACATGTAGGAATTTCTAGGCCAAAGACAGAGCATCCAGATGCACCAGCGGAAATACAACCTAACAGAACTCTGGCATTCAACTCCCAAATACATATCTCAAATAGGTAGTGAATGAGCTGAAGCAGGGGAAATTGTTCAGTAGGAAAATTATAACTCCACACCTGACCTCAAAACTCATAACTTATAGAGCTCAACATATTCATAATCTATATTAGATCTATCTTCAAGACTCTAAAGACAAAACAGCTCAGAGTCAAAGGAGAGGGAGTGTAATTATATTAAACTTCCTTTTAGTCCAAGGCACTTCTTCTTCCCATCTTTGTTTAATATTTATTTATACCTGGCCTCATTCTGAAAACGAATTTGCTGCTGAGTGGAAAATTTTACACAAATGCAGCTAATCACATTAAAAAGTTATAAAAGTTAAAACAAATATAAATGAATATAATAATCCCCAAACTTGGGATTATTTTGGTTTAATTTTTAATTTGTACCATTGTATAACAGGAAAAAAACTTCTCAGAGGAAAAAGCTGAGTTTGAATCCTTGTTCTGTCTACTTCGCCATCTGATTTTGGCTAAGTACATTGACCTCTGTCTCAATGATATCATCTATCTTTTAATCAAAATCCATGCTCTTATTTTGACTAGTGCATTTCCTAATATAACTTATGTGGATAGTTTAATTAAACACCATAAGTACACAGAACCTTGAGCAGGGCATGAGGGTTTGTAGGTTTGTCCAGAGTGATGCCTTGATAAATCCCAGAGTGATTTGAACAGTGAATAAAAAAGTATTTGCCAATTCCCCTTGGGGGAATGGTGAGAAAGAGGGAAAATTCAACTCCCCCAAGTGAAGAATTCCTGATATTCTCACAAGCAGTGGGGACAACCAAAGCAATAGGCCAAGCCCTCAATCTTGGGGTTTGTTCATATGAAATTTATACCTTCAAAGGATAGGCTAAGCCTACTTAAAATTAGGCCTAAGAGTCACCCCCAGAAAACCTCTTCTCTTCCTCAGATGTGGCCTCTCTTTCTCAGCCAACATGACTAGTAAACTCACTGCTCTCCTGCTTTCTACATGGGACATGACTCCCAAGGATATAAACCTTCCTGGCAATGTGGGACAGAAATCCTAGAATGAGCTGGGACTCAGCATTAAGGGACTGAGAAAACCTTCTTGATCAAAAAGGGGAAGAGAGAAATGAGACAAAATAAAGTGTCAGTGGCTGAGGGATTCCAAACAGAGTCTAGAGGTTATTCTTATGCATTATATAGATATCACCTTTTTAGTTAAGGTATATTGGAGAGACTGGAGGGAACTGACTAAAAATGTAGAGCTGTGTTCTCCAATAGCCATGTTTCTTGAAGATGATTGTATAATGAGTTAGTTTTCACAATATGACTGTATGATTGCGAAAACCTTGTGTCTGATGCTCCTTTTATCTATGGTATGGACAGATGAATAAAACATAAGGATTAAAAATAAATAAATAATAGGGGGAACAAATGTTAAAATAAATGTAGTAGATTGAAATGCTAGTGATCAATAAAAGGGAGTGATAAGGGGTATAGAAAAAAATAGGGAAAACAAAGGCTAAAATATATTGGGTAGATGGAAATACTAGCAATCAATGAGAGGGAGAGGTAAGGGGTGTGGTAGGTAGGAGTTTTTATTCTTTTTTCTTTTTCTTTTTTCTGAATTGATGCAAATGTTCTAAGAAATGATCATGATATGAATATACAACTATGTGATGATATTGTGAGTAACTGATTATCTACCAAGAACGGAATGATCATGTGGTAAGAATGTTTGTTTTTGCATGTTGTTATGTTTAAAATTAATTAATTAATTAAAATTAAAATTAAAAAAATAAAAATAAATCAATGCTCTTTTCTTTGCAAGTAACATACAGCCTCTTAAAAGAACTAGAACAAAAGGAACGTGAAATGAGTAGGCACCAGGTTACTTTTTTTAAATATTTTTATTATTAACAATGAACAAACATGTAAACATTCTTGATATACAAACATTCTTGACATGTTTACAATCAATGGCTCACAATATCATCACATAGTTGTGTATTCATCACCATGATCATTTCTTTGAGCATTTGCATCTCTCCAGAAAAAGAAAGAATAAACTCATATATGCCATACCCCTTACCACTCCCTTTCATTGACCATTAGTATTTCAATCTACTCAATTTATTTTAACCTTTGTTCCCCCTATTATTTGTTTATTACCTATCAGTATTTTTTACTCATCTACCCATACCTTAGATAAAAGAAGCATCAGACACAAGGTTTTCACAATCACACAGTCACATTGCAAAAGCTGTATTATACAATCATCTTCAAGAAACATGTCTAATGGAACACTGCTCTACAGTTTTAGGTACTCCCCTCTAGCCACTCCAATACGCTATAAACTAAAAAGGGGATATCTATATAATGCATAAGAATAACCTCCAAGATAACCTTTCGACTCTGTTTGAAATCTCTCAGCCACTGACACTTTATTTTGTCCCTTTTACCCCCTTTCGGTAGAGAAAGTTTTCTCAGTTCCTTGGTGCTGAGTCCCATCTTACTCTAGGATTTCTGTCCCACATTGCCAGGGAGGTTTACACTCCTGGGAGTCATGTCCCATGTAGAGAGGAGGAGGGCAGTGAGTTTGCTTGCTGACACCAAGATATTTTACAGGACCCAAGGACAGGAAGTGAAGCCAGGCCTCCTAGCAAAGGGGACCAGGAAACACAAAGTCCTCAGGACCTCAAGCAACTTATCACTTCATCTCCTTGAGACCTCGTGAATTGTGATGTCCACATCTCTTTACAGTCTGGCTTCCTTAGCATCTCCATGCATATGGCATAAAACGATTTACCCCACTCCGATCACAGGTATCCAGTGTCTCAGTCCTTGGGAAAGTGAAGCTGAATGACCCAACCTACAGGCTATGGCCAAGGAAATGGTGTCATGGTAAAACCAGGACTGCTAGGGTCTGCAACCTTGAGTGGGAAGCGAGTTTTGGAGAAGAAGGTCATCAGGTCAAAAATGCATCACAAATACTTTATAGTGGATGTTGAGCTCAAATCCCCTTCAAGAGCAAATGACTTGTTTCCTCAGTTTCTAGGGCTCCTCCCTGCAGACTACCCTCAGCTGACAGCCCTCTCTAGGAATTGCCCACCTTGCTCAAGGTTTCATCCCTTCCCAGAGGCAATGTGCATCCAACGACTGGCCCGTGCAGAGTTATAAAGGCCTGGCTCCCTGCTTCCAATGTAGGATAACTCTGAAAAGCCACCCAGCTACAGAACTGCCCTGTGGGGCTGCTGAGCCCTTTGTCGTGATTGCACTGTAGCCCAGTGTCCCCCTCTGCTCCATCTTGCTGCCTCTCATTCTCCCCACCGCTGTTAATTCCGAGAAAACTCCCTAATAAACTTCATCTGCTGCCCCAAGACTCTGACTCGCACCTGTGTCTGGTACATTTATAACACAGAGATGTAAATTTTAGGATGATGAACGCAGCCACATGGTGCAAAGAGGCAGCATTTGATGAACGTTATTTTACCTATCTCCACGTTCCTAAAGGATGATTTCACTGCAAGTCTACCGTCATATCCTTCAGGGTCAGAGCTCTGTTCTGTATTGTGTGACTCTCTGATTTGAAGCTGGAGATTACAAAATTAAGCCTACATCAGCTTCCCTCCATCCAATGGCAGGAGCCAAGCTGAGCATCACTGCCTGGGTGAAAATAGAGGTGCCACGGAGACTGTGCCTGTGCCTCCTTGAACACCATCAGTGCCACCCCAGCAGGTGTGTGGAGCACTGACCTACTGGAGTATCACGTGCATTTTATTTTTTTTGGGGGGGAAGGGACATGCAATCATGCATCAATTGCCTAATACGTGCCAGGCTCATATCTTAGGTGGAAAAATGAGGTCTAGATTTATACAATACTACCAAAACCACAAGACACTGTAATGATGGAAAAGTGCCCAAGGATGAACACACCATAAATAGAGACATTTAGAGAAGGACAATATCCTGTCTCAGTGAGGAGATACGAGAAAGTTTCATGGGGGAGATACGATCTGGTTGGGACTTAGAGAGTGGAATGGATTAATGGACTTAGAGCTTTTGAGAGACAGAGAAGATGAGAGGCATCCTTGAAGGAAGCAGTTATACCACAGAAAAGGACGATGTCAGGGTTTCCCTGTTGCTCAACTCCATGTATCTGGAAACCACTGGAGCACAACATAGAATACAGTGAGAATGGGGCCTCTGGGTCATTCCAGCTGTAGCCCAGGATGGTGCATACTTGAGGTTCAGTGAATGGTGTTTATGATTTTAGTAACTTCCTAAGCCCCAGACTCTGACGAGAGGAGGGTGAGAAAGAGAAACGCACTAAGTGCTTGGTTCTTTGTCTAGAAGGACTATGGTTTCCTGGCACCAGAATGTGAATTCTACAATCTAGAACTCTCTTAGGCCAGAGCTTTCTCCTCAAGCATCTTAGAAAGGAAGAAAAATACACAGAATGTCTAGTCCTTAGAAAACTCAAAGATCAAATCCAGAGAAGACTGGCTAAGAAGACCAGGTAAGTGTTTTCAGCGGACAGTGCACTGGGCACTGAGCTAACTGCTCTGTACAGGAGGCAGGACAGAGTTCATATTCACAGCAACCTTCTGAATTATTCCGATTGTCAGATGGGGACATCAAGTAACAGAAATGTTAGGTAACTTTCCCGTTATCAAAGAGCAAGTAAGTAATGGAACCAGAGCTCAAGCTGCACAGTCCACCTCCAGAGCCTGCATTTATTAGCTCCTTGTTTCATCTTCAAGGTAAGAGCAGAGCCAGAGGTGAGTGGTAATATCTAATGGGCAGCAGCCAATGAGCAGTGAGATACTATAATGGAATATAGGACGAGAACAAAGGTGAGAACATAGAAGACCAAAATAATGATTATTCAGGATTTAGAAATATATGAGTGTGCATGTGTGCATATGTGTGTGTCTGTGCATATGCATGTGTGTGTGCAAATGCGTGTGCTCATATGTGTATGTGAAGAATCAGACACATTACCACTAACTTTGTGACACTAGAATAAAGAAACACATTCAAATGAGGTATGAATGAATAATTGACAATCATAACTGTGATTATAAGGCATAATTACAATTAGCTGCACAAGGGTGTTAATCATGAAAATAATTACATGTCAGTTTTCCTCCTAAAGAAAAGAGAATGTAATTAAGTGGCCCAAAGGGGGTGAATGAAACAGGTCTCTGGATGATACAGGTACAGGGTGAAGAGCCGATGTTTTAAGGGTTAAGCTTTCTCTACGCTTTAAATGAATCAACCTATTTCTTCCACCAAAACATAGGGAAGTAGATAAGAACAAACAGTAGTTTGAGATTCTACTGTGGGCATTAGAAAAATTACTTAAACGTTCCCCAAAATAATAACTGCACATGCTTCTCTGAGTTGTTGGGAAGAAATAAAGCTTGTAAAATACTTAGCCCTGTGCCTTACACGTAGTAAGCTCTCAACAAATTTCTGATGTTACTATGTAATGGGGGGGGGGGGGCGCGGTAGGGAGGCAGAGATAGGAAGGAAGGAGAAAGAAAGAAACGATGGAGAGAAGGGAGGAAAGAAAGAAAAGTAGGAGTGAGAAAAAGCCAAGAATGTCTTGCTGAATTTTTCAGCTTTGGTCCCTGTATGAATTCAAAGAGAAGCAGGCTCTCAACACTTCTGGTTCTAGACCTCTTTCCCTGAAGAGGTCCTACTGTTGATTTTCCTGAGGTCCTCTGAATTTAAGGTGTGAGACAGAGTGAGGGCTGATAACCTGGGTCCCTTGGGGCTGTGGGTGATAAAACCTAAACTCTAGAGGATGTATAATGTACAGTCAGAGCAAAGAGGAGAAAGTACTCATTCAGCCTGAGGTGTTTAGGTGGTCCTCCCAGGGAAAGTGCTGGCTGGTGAAAACCTTCAAGGACAAATGGGTTCTTACCAGACAAAAACTATCCCAGGGATATGACCGTAGAAAAACAGGAGGACAAATCCAGGGACATGTAGACCTAGTACACTTTCTAATGCTGCTCAGAAAAAAGAGTTCTTACCATACCACTTGTCACCGTGAGTTAATTTCCTCATACTGTGGTGTAGGCAACTCCAGAAATCCCTAGCGACTGAGAGGCAGATAGGAACGTCAAAGGGGAATGGCTTTTAGCAAAGAACAGTCTGCTAAAATAGCCACCATGTTGAGTGAAAGAAGCCAGAAACAAAAGGACAAATGTTGTATGATCTCACTGACTTGAAAAGACTAGCATAAGTAACCTCAGAGTCAGAATCTAGAATGTAGGTTTCCAGGGGGTGGGGTGGGAATGAGCAATGGAAGTTAAGGCTTAAAATGTTCAGGATTCCTGCTTGGAATGATGGAAAGGCTTTGGTAATGGATGGTGGTTATGGTAGCACAGCATTGTGAACGCAGTTAACACTGAAATACATACCTGAATGTGAGTAAAGAAGGAAATGTTAGATGGTATAAATGGTAACAGAATAAAAATGTTTTCTAAAATCTATGGAATTACACTTCGTAAAAAGCGAATCCTAAATTAAACCATGGACTTTGGTTAATAGTACAATTATGAAAATGTGCTTTCATCAGTTGTAGCAAATGACCCACACCAATCATTCTAGTTTGCTAGCTGCTAGAATGCAATATACCAGTAATGGAATGGCTTTTAAAAGGGAAATGTAACAAGTTGCTAGTGTACAGTTCTAAGGCTGAGAAAATGTCCCAATTAAAACAAGTCTATAGAAATGTCCAATCAAAGGCATCCAGGGAAAGATACCTTGGTTCAAGAAGGCCAGTGAAGTTCATGGTTTCTCTCTCAAGTGAGAAGGCACATGGTGAACACGGTCAGGGTTCCTCTCTCAGCTGGAAGGGCACATGGTGAACACGGCATCATCTGCTGACTTTCTGTCTTGGCTTTCTGTTTCATGAAGCTCCCCAGGAGGTGTTTTCCTTCTTCATCTCCAAAGGTCGCTGGCTGGATTTATAAAATGGGATTAAGATTAACATATGGCTTTTCTAGGTACATACATCCTTTCAAACCAGTTTGAAATGCAAGGTGTTAATAATAAGATGGTATATGGGAATCCTGTATTTTATGCCCAAATGCCCTGTAAACCCACAACTTTTCTAATAAGGAAAAAAAAAAAAAAGCAGCACATCCAAGCTAAGTCATCCATGCCAAGGTCTGCACCCCTGCCTCCTCCTTCTCTCTCCTATTATCTGTTATAATTGATGCCCTTCTAGCTTATACCCACACCAGGTTTCAGAGCCACGAATACTTAATTCTTATTCCAATTTGGCTTCACTCCCAGACCTTGGACAATTTCTGATCTTGCTAATTTCTTTATTTGCTTTTAGCGCCTACCAAAGTCCCAGGGGTCTCCTGGTGCCCTTTATGAATATATATATATATATATATACCCATTTATATATGGTGTTTATGCTATGTTAATATGAGACTTTTCTCATTTATGTTTTAGCTGAGCCATGAAGCTGATGCACGTCACATTCTTAAGTGACTATCTTGCAGAAATTTCAAAGAATGTGGGATAGATAGATTTCTTGCATTAATGATCCAATTTTTCAGCCCTTCCTGTATCCATACTCTCTGCCATGCATTGCCTTGTGCTCCAATTCTGGATTTCTGGACTTGGCCATGTGATTTGTTTGGGTGAATGCACTATCAGCAAACATGTCTAAAGCAGAGGCTTGAAAAGTACGTGTGTAACTGGACTTGCAAATACTTGCTCCTCTGTCATTGCCATGAGGACGCATCCAAGCAAGGCTGCTGGAGGACAGAAGACTCACCGAGCAATCACCTTAGCCACACCCATCCTAGGTCAAGTGACAGCCAATTGTCCCCCAGACAGGTGAGCAAGCTCAGCCAAGCTCAGTAGCACCACCTAGCCAACCATCCAGGTGTATGACCAACAAATACATATATTGTACACCACAGAGGATTTGTAGTTGTTTGCTACACAGATTTATTGTGATAATAAAAAGATGATAAAATTTATAGTAATCAGTTAGATGACGCCTAACCTTAACTTCCACACAGAGAGGACAACAGTGGAGGAAGAGGAAAGATTGTGGAACAAGATTAATGAGGAAAATTTTCTGGAAAGACTTGTGCTGTGTGCCCCACAAAGTCAAGGGAGAAGTATTACATAGGATCACTCAGAGAACTACAGTGCGGGGGACACAGGCAAGGGACAAGCTGGCTAACTGCTGCGCTGATAGACACTGGCACGCCCAGAGTTTGTTAAAGCAAAGAATGCACAAGAGATTTCCATGTCTAAAGTTGGATTTCTCAACCTTGGCGCTACTGGCATTTTGGGGAAGGGGGCTGTTCTGTGCATCGCTGGGTGTTTAGTAGCATCCCTGACCTCTACCCATTAGATGCCAGTGACAACCCAAAGTGTCCCATACATTGTTAAATGGCCCCCAGGGAACAAAATCACCCCCATTGAGAATCATGGTACTAGACAGGAGCTAGCTGAAGGTATTGCCAAATACCTAAGGTCCGTGAAAAGAATAAATGACCATCCATAAATATAGATGCTATCTGAGTATGCAAAAGCTGTTGGAATATAATATACCAGAAATGGGACAGCTTTTAAAAAGGGAATTTATTAACTTGCAAGTTTTTAGTTCTAAGGCCATGCAAATATCCAAACTAAGGCACCCAGACAAAAATACCTTAACTCCAAAGAAAGAGGCTAATGACATTTGGGCTTTCTCTCTTAGCTGGGAAAGTACATGGGGACATCTGCTAGCTTTCTCATCTAGCTTCTAGTTTCATGACACTCCCCTGGGGGCATTTTCTTTATGCATCCCAAAGGTCTCTGGCTGTATGGGCTCTGATAGCTCTGGCAGCTCTAAAGCTTTTTCCCAAAATGGTTCCCTTTTAAAGATCTCCAGTAAGCAACCCCACCTTGAATGGGTGGAGACACACCTTCATGGAAACTATCTAATCAAATGCTACCACCCACAATTGGGTAGGTCACATTTCCACGGAAATAATCAAAAAGATCCTACTCAGCAATATTTTCGTGCAAGATTTATATTTTGTGCAGTACATTTCCTAATTTAACTTTCATGGTCAGTTTAGTTGAACGCCATAAGAACATGGAATCTTGATAGGGAGTGAGAGCTTGTTGGTCTGTCCATGTTAGTGGGATGCCCTGATAAATTCCAGAGTGATTCGGGCAGTGAATAAAGAAGTATTTGCAAAATTCTCTTGGGGGAATGGGAACAAAAGAGGAAATATTCAACTTCCCCTTTCAGAGATTTCTAATACTCTCTCAAGCAACTGAATCAATACACCAAGCCCTGAAATTTGGGGGTTGCCCCTATGAAACTTATTCTTGCAATGGAAGGGACAAACCTACTTAAAATCCAGCCTAAGAGTCACCCCCAGAGAACCTCTTTTGTTGCTCAGATGTGGCCTCTCTCTCTAAGCCAACTCAGTATGCCTTCCCTCCTATGTGGGACTTGATTCTCAGGGGTATAAATCTCCCTGGCAATGTGGGAAGAAAGCCCGGGATAAGCCAGGACCCAGCATCAAGAGATTGAGAGAAGCTTCTTGACCAAAAGCAGTAAGAGAGAAATGAGAAAAAATAAAGTGTCAGTGGCTGAGCGATTGCAATCAGAGTGGAGAGGTTATCCTGGAGGTTATTCTTATGCATTATATAGATATCCCTTTTTATTTTATGGTGTATTGGAGTGGCTAAAGGGTCCCTGAAACTGTTTTCAGTACCTGAAACTGTTATGCTGTGTTCCAGTAGCCTAGATTGTGAAGACGATTGTGTCAAGATACAATATTTACAATTCTCCTTATATCTAGGGTATGGATGGGTGAGTAAAAAATATGGGTAAAAATAAATAGATAATGGGGGGGAAGGGTAAAATAAATTGTGTAGATGGAAACACCAGCAGTCAATGAGAGGGAGGGGTAAGATGTATGATATGTATGAGTTTTTTTCTTTCTTTTTATTTCTCTTTTTGGAATAATGCAAATTGTTCTAAAATATGATCATGGTGATGAATATACAACTATGTGATGATATTCTGAGCCACTGTTTGTGCACCGTGTATAGAAAGTATGTGTGTGAAGATTTTTCTTAATAAAAAAAGAAAAGAAACAAGCTCCCACCCAGAAATACTGAATGAGGATTAAAGAACTTGGCTTTTCTGGGGTTCACAACAGATTCAAATCAGCACAGGTGGGGAATCTCCAAAGGGCCCACCAGAGTCCCATAGAAGAGAACGATTCTGTTTTAAACATCTGCGAAGCTTGGAAAGCTTCATACCAGCTTACAACAGTGTTCATTAAGTAACATTCCGCTTCCCTAGTCCCTCCATCTCTCCTCTCATTTCCAACCTAGAGGGCTTAGAAACAACCACTGGCCAGATAGAAGCAGGAAACACAGGAGAAGTTGACCCAGCCCCTCTTTCTTTGCTGCAGACTTCCCTCTGTGGCAAACTATGGCTAGAGGAGGTAGGAAAGTTATAAATGGAAGTTAAAATTGATTCATTGGTTATAAAGCAGTAAATACTCTTTTCTGAATCACAGCTGTGTTTATAATTTAAAATAACTGTCACATTTTATACTACATAAGAGTAACCAGAAAGTTCTGGGGTGGGGTGGGAAGGAGGGTGTGGCAGGAAAACTAGCTGCAGGGAATAAGTTTAAAGGTGTAGTGGGTAGGGGCGGGGAAAGTCTATTTAACAGCTAATTCTCATAAATCTCCATTGTCAAAGAACCAGATCCATAGCCCACTCATGGAATCTTCTTGTCACCCCCAGATCATGCCCCAGACTCCATCGTTGGCAAACCCAATTCTTTCTAGCTGATGCCCAATATTCTCTCCTCCTTTGCTACGCAGCCTCTCAATGCATACACAACAGCCCTCGACAATAATGAAGCACGAATACAGCAAAGCTAATAACTACCGGCTCTTGGGGCATTTGCTTGAGTCCTGTCAGACCCCCCAGAATGCAGAATAGTGATTGGGCTTAGGCAGATGGTGGTTGTAAGAGCCACCCTCCCCGCAGAGGCATGCCCCCACCTGTCCAGCGGACAGTGACTTCATTCCAATTCTTCTCTACCCTACTCCTTGAGCAGCAGCCTTGCAGCGGGGTCAGAGACCGCATGTCATCTTTTGGCAGGGCAGGACTTCTCCCTGCCTCTGGCTCCCAGGGACCAGTACCATGAATTATAAGAAGTATCCTCCTTTGGGAGCCAGAATGGCAAGGTCCTGTAATTTATCTCCTATGAAATGAGCTGGATTATTTGCATAGACTGGGGGAAAGCAGTCCATTAATTCTCAGAGACAGATCTTGGCTCGTAAGGGTTTTATTCTCCACCCACGCCAATGACGGCCGACCTCTGCTTCATTTCCCATTTACTAATGGCATGTCAGAGGTTCACCTTGCACTCCCCCGATGGTGAGACACTGAAACAAGGCATCAGGCCTCCCTCTGTGGAGGGAGAATGAAAGGACCACTTAGTGTTTTAGTGTTTCGTGGTCAACCCACAGGCTGTTCCCATATCACAACTCCCAACCAACTCCCATTCTCTTTTAAAAGATCACTTCCCTTGACACCAAAAGCACAACCCATAAAAGGAAAAACTGATAAACCGTGCTTCATTAAGATTCAAAACTTTTGCTCTGCCAAAAATAAACCTGTGAAGAGAGGAAAATACAAGCATACAAGCTAAACGGTAAAATAAAATATTTGCTAACCACATATTCCAAAAAGGTTTCATATCTAGAACATATAAAGAACTTCTGAAACTCAACAGTAAAGAAAACAATCCAAGTAGAAAATGGATAAAAGACATGAAGAGCCATTTCACTAAAAAAGGATATACAGATGGCAAATATTCATGCAAAAACACATTCAGCATCATGAGGAATGTTGCTGTTAGGGAAACGCACATTAAAACCTAGAGGAGAAATTACTGCTCTCCTGTCAGAAACACCAAAATGAAAAACAAGGATAACACCAAATGCTGGTAAAGATGTGCAAAAATAATAATAATAAGGTGGATCACTTGCACATTGCTATCAGGGATGTAAAATGTCCCAGCCACTCACTGCAGTCCTGGGTATTTATCTCAGAGAAATGAAAACTTAGGCCCACAAAAAGAAACTTTACGTGAAAAGTTCATAGCTGCTTTATTTGTAATAAGCCCAAACTGCACACAACCAAATTATCCTTAAAACTGCACTACATCCATGCCATTGAAAACCACTGTGATGGTTTGGAGGCTGTATGAACCCTAGAAAATTATATCCTTAAAGCTAATCAATTCCTGTGGGTGTGAGCCCATTGTAAGTAAGATCTTTTGGTAGGTAGTATCTTCATTTAAGAGGCAACCCACCAAGCTAAAAAAAAAAGGATAAAAAAATAAATAATGGGGGTAGGGGGTTAAAGTTATTTTCTACCCCAGAAAAGCCATGTCCTTTATCCTCATTCAATATTGCTGGGAGAAATCTTTTTATTGTTTCCATGGAGATATGACCCACTCAATTATGGATGGTAACTTTTGATTAGATGGTTTGCATGGAGATATGTCTCCACCCCTCCAAGGTGAGGTTACTCACTGGAACCCTTTAAGAGGGAACCATTTTGGAAAAAGCTTCAGAATCAACAGAGCCCACAGAGCCACCAGAACCGACAGAGCCAATAGAATGGACAGACCCCTGGGGAAGATACCAAAGAAGCCTGGACAGAAAGTTGGCAGACATCACCATTTGCCTTTCCAGCTGAAAGAGAAATCCTGATAAGGTATGGATGAACCATAGTATCTTTCCCTGGATGCCTTAATTAGGACCTTGTTATAGCCTTGCCTTAATTTGAACATTTTCATGGCTTTAGAACTGTAAACTTGCAACTTAATAAATTCCCCTTTTTAAAGCTGTTTTGCTCCTGGTATATCTCAGTCTGGCAGCTTGCAAACTAGAACAGAGGAATAAGGGGTAAAATAAATTGAGTAGATCAAAATACTAGTGGTCAATGAGAGGGAGCAGGTGAAGGGTATGGGATATATGAGTTTTTACTTTTTTTCTTTCCAGAGTAATAAAAATGTTCTAAAAAATGGTCATGGTAATGATTACACAACTATGTGATGATATTGTGAGCCATGATTGTACACCATGTATGGACTATTTGTTTGTGAAGGTCTGTCAATAAAAATATTTAAAATATATATATATGTGACCCATCTCACTCAGGGTGGGTATTAATCGTCTTTCTGGAGTCCTTCATAAGAGGATGAAATACCAGTGCTAATTTCCTGGTTTTGATATCATGCACAGATAGGCAAGGTGTTATCATTAGGAAAAAATGGATCTTCCTTCTATGGCTTCTTTTTTTTTTTTTTTACCATCTTCTTGTGAATCTTCTGAATTTTTCAAAGCAAAAGAGCTTAGAAATTAACCATAAATTCTCATTTTAAAAAAGATAATTTCATTCCCATTAACATTAAGGAGCGCTTCAAAAATAATCCCCTTTGGATCACACAGTCATCCCATGGAGTGGACAAACGCCACCTGGCTGGCGGCATGGACACGTAGGTCAGATTGGACTGTCAGCCCTCAGTCAGTCCCTCCAAACACAAGAACTAAAACTCAATTGTTCATGGATGAGATGGCGGCTTAGCAATGTGCGTGTTTTAGTTCATCCTCCAGAACAACTACTAAATAACCAGAATCAGTACAGAACAGTTCCTGGGGCCACATCAGTGACTGGACACACAGCGTACCCAAGTCTGGACCAGCTGGATTGGCTGCGAGCCCCCCCAAAACCATGAGTTCCCCAAGCTGTGGCGGTCAGCACCCCTCCCCTGCAGGCTGCCTCCCAGAGGGGAAAGGAAAGGGACTTTACCAGCAGCAGGGGCTGAGCCCAACCAAAGACCAATTGTGGAATTAATTAACAAATTCTGACAACTAAAAATAGGCCCCCCAGCTCAGGTGAACCTGGTCAAAGCGGAGGTCGCTCATTTTTGCCCCGGGGGCCAAGGGGGCAGGGCTGACGGAAAAAAAGAAACAGAGGTTTTTGTGACTGTGTTTCCACAAAGGCTTGACTGCCTTTGGATACAGCGGCAGGGCTTCTCAGGCTGCAACAGCCCCAGGCATAGGCAGAAACAAGCTCGTTTGAGGGCTTGTCTGGAGCCTGTGCCTTCCCCAGGGGAGGGATGAAGCCCAACTCAGGTGGAATCCCTCCCTCAAGGAATTCAGACACCAGGGCTTGGTAATTTGAAGCCATTAAAACCAGCCTACAACCTCTCCTCTGTCTCCACCACGCCCCCAGCAGGGAGAGTCTGCCAAAGTTAAAGGTACAGCATCATCTTACACTGGTGGGACCTGCAGGCAGACAAGCACCACATACTGGGCAGGATAAGAAAAACAGAGTCCAGAGACTTCACAGGAAAGTCTTTCAACCTGCTGGGTCCCATCCTCAGGGAAAACTGATGCAGATGACTCTTTCCTCCTGATAGGAGGCCAGTTTGGTCTGGGAAAATCCGGCTGGAGTCTATAATACCTATGTAGACCCTCCTAAGGGTGGGGGGGAAAAGGCAACACACAAGCAGGGTAAGAACAAGAAAACAAGAACTGAAAAATTCTTCTCTGTTAAACAAAACCTAAGATAGAGGTCCAGATAAAGCTGAACTGAATGTCAAAGAACAGACAGACAACAAATTCATCCAGGAAGAAAACCCTAGGTAAAAGAAGTGAAAGCAATCTCCAGAATAAACTAATTAAGGAATTAAATGCCTAGACGCCAGCAAAAAATAACAAATCACACTAGGAAAATTGAAGATATGGCCCAGTCAAAGGAACAAAAATAATTCCTTTTGGATTTGTTTATTAATTTCAAGCTATAATTTGGACTCGATCACAGACCTTCCTTGCCTAGAACCTAATCTTATTATTCTTTCTATGTCTTTGAGCACTGGGCCTTCTGGGGTAAATTATGTAGAGAAGGGCCCTATAAACCAGGAGGCAAGTGATATTGATATCGTTAGCTGCAGTTATTCCTTCTGCAGTGCCTGAAGGAAGAGCAGTCTCACCCCGTAAGAAGGCACAGGAAGGTTTCTGGTGCTGAGTCACAGAGTCTGAAGTTATAGTTAATATAAATGCAAATTCTGCTTTCATCCAAAAAGAAGGGAAAAAATGCTTCACACAATGACAGGCTCAGCATCAGAAAAGAGGCAAGAATATCATATAAACATAACCATTTAGATGAAACCAGCTCTATAGTGTATCTGCTTTTTTGTTCAACTCTAGAGTCTACCACTATTTGATCACGGATATGCTATGTAACATCTTTGTGCCTTGGACTCATCGTCTTTAAAAGAGGAATAAAATGACAATTGGGCTGAGGACTGGTGCCAAACACGTGCGGAAAGCATAACCAGAGCCTGGAACTTCATACTTGTTCAGTAAATACAGGCTTTCCACACCGCCCTCACCTGATTTTTTTCTACAACCAAAATCCATTTTATTAGTTTTCTCTTTATGGACCCTGTGCTGGTTTGAATCTATTGTATACCCCAGAAAAGCCATGTCTTTTAATACTCATTCAATATTGCTGGGTGGGAGCTTTTTTGTGTGTGTCCATGGAGATGGGACCCACCCAACTGTGGGTGGTAACTTTTTTTTTTAACAGTTAACATTTTTAATTGTATAATATAACATACATACAAAGCAAAGAAAGAAAAAAGCAATAGTTTTCAAAGCACTCTTCAACAAGTAGTTACAGGACAGATCCCAGAGTTTGTCACAGGCTAAGATGTGATCCTTTCAGATTTTTTTCCTTGTAACTGCTCCAGAATGGAGGAGGCTAGAAAGCTTAAATATTTTTTTATCATCACAATCAACTTTTTTCCTTCTTTTTTTGTGTGAAAAATAACATATACACAGAAAACCAATAAATCTCAACACACAGCACCATAATTAGCTGCAGAACATATTTCAGGTTTGATATGGGTTACAATTCCACAATTTTAGGTTTTTACTTCTTGCTGCTCTGAGATACTGGAGACTAAAAGAGATATCAATTTAGTGATTCAGCATTCACATTCATTTATTAAATCTTATCCTCACTGTGTAATTCCACCATCACCTTTAATCTTTCTATCTTTCTCTTTTTTTTTTGATTCCCAAGTTGTTTTTAATGCATTTTTTAAATTTAGTTATTAATTTAAAAAAATTTAACAAACATTATAAAACATTAACATAGATAATCAGTAATTCACAATATCATCACTTAGTTGCATATTCGTCATTTCTTAGAAGATTTGCATCCATTCAGAAAAAGAAATAAAAAGACAATAGAAAAAGAAATAAAATGAAAACAGAAAAAAAAAAAGATTATACCTACCATACCCCTTACCCCTCACTTTCACTGATCACTAGCATTTCAAACTAAATCTATTTTAACATTTGTTCCCCCTATTATTTATTTTTATTCCATATGTTATACTTGTTTGTTGACAAGCTAGATAAAAGGAGCATCAGACACAAGGTTTTCACAATCACACAGTCACATTGCGAAAGCTATATCATTATACAATCATCATCAAGAAACATGGCTACTGGAACACAGCTCTACATTTTCAGGCAGTTCCCTCCAGGCTCTCCATTACATCTTGAATAACAAGGTGATATCTACTTAATGGGTAAGAATAACCTCCAGGATAACCTCTCGACTCTGTTTGGAATCTCTCAGCCATTGACGCTTTGTCTCATTTCACTCTTCCCCCTGTTGGTCAAGAAGGTTTTATCAATCCCTTGATACTGAGTTTCAGCTCATTCTAGGGTTTTCCTCAATCTCATGATGCTGAGTCTCAGCTCATTCTAGGATTTCTGTCTGTAGGTGGTAACTTTTGATTTGATGGTTTCCATGGAGATGTGTCTCCACCCATTCAAGGTGGGGTTGCTTACTGGAGCCCTTTAAGAGGGAACCATTTTGGAAAAAGTGACAGAGCCACCAGAACCAACAGAGCCCACACAGCAAGAGACCTTTGGAGGTGAAGAAGGAAAATGCCCCCGGGACAACATCATGAAACAAGAAGGTTGAAGAAAAAGCTTGCAGACTTGGCCATGTACCCCTCCCAGCTGAGAGAGAAAAACCCTGAACTTCATCGGCCTTTCTTGAGTGAAGGTAACCTCTTGTTGATGACTTAATTTGGACATTTTTATAGCATTGCCTTAATCTGGACATTTTCATGGCCATAGAAATGTAAACTTGTAACTTTGTAAATTCCCCTTTTTAAAAGCCATTCCATTTCTAGTATATTGCATTCTGGCAGCCAGCAAAGTAGAGCAGACACCATACTTTGAAAAATTTTGTCATTCCACCCTACTGCATTAAGGTGGAATGCAGTATGACTAGACCTATTTCTCCAAATTAATTTTATATAGATATACATATGTACACATATGTGTGTGTGTATGTGTATGTATTCTAGCAATCAGAGCTTCTTCACTGCATGAAATAATCAGTGTTATCACAATAGGTTAGTACGTTTTAAACCAAAATAATAAAACCTGACATTTTAGTTAACCTATTTGACCTTAACATAGATTAGTGTATGGTTTACCTGTATGGCTTCTTTTTGACTTCTCAAAATACTGAAAACCACTCACAAATCTCCTTATGAAAACTTCTAGGCCTTCTAAAGGTCTGGAGTCCCCACGAACTAGACCTTTCAGATCACCTTCTTTAATATGTAAACATTGATTTGTGACTGCTCATATGATTTCGGATAATTGTCTTCCCAATGCTGGGCCACTACTTCTGTCTCATGAAATCAAAATGGTTGGAGTATCTTGTCAGCCCTACATGCTCCATCATTTTATGATTCTCAGATCCTCATCCTTCAAACGTGTTTGCTCCCTGTGAGGCAGCTCTCTGAGGTAAAAGCACAGCATTTAAACATCACTGACACACGGGTCTCTTTTCTAAGGACTCCGCAGGCTGATGGCTGAGACCTGTCAGGTGTCACGTCTCAGGCTTCAGCCCTGACAGGAAACCGGGGCGTTTGGAACAAGCAGACTTACATGGATTCTTCCCGTTGTACCACAAAGGCCTCTCCTGCCTCCTGAGGCTTCAGATTCAAAGCAATTTCTGAAGCATTCCTGGAGTGAGCCTAAATTCAAGATTAGTCAGAAAATATGCTGTTTTTAAGAGAAAGCAGACTTCCTTCAGCCTGAGGGGGTCTACAGAAACACACTAACTCAGACACATTAAACAAAAATGCAGCCCTCTCTCTCCTGCTCTGGCATCTCCTTCCCTACCACCCTGATGGGAAGATACCAACGAACCCTGACAAGGGAAAGTTGGGTGGAAATTCCGAGGACAAAAAGGAAGACCTCGAACAGGCGACATATTTGCTTGGCAGGGGATAAAGTAACGGTGTCCAGGCACACAGGCCAACTGACTATGGAGAAGACGGCATGCCACAATGGAGAAAATACTAGTGCTGCATTCTTAATATGATGGACACACATGATTTCAGCAAAAACGAGGGTCATGAGTCAAACCTTATCACCTCATTCTTCTTGCCTGCTAATTGCTAATATGTTTGCAAATTCCCTTTCTCATTTGTTCTTCCTGAGGTTTAGGCTTGCTTCTGGAGCCCTCTTCCAGAGGTCAGTAAACCTTTTTCCTTCAAGGACCAGAGAGCAAATCTTTCAGGGCTTGCAGCACACATGGTACCTGTCACAGCTACTCAGCTTGGCTAATATAGCACAAAAGCAACCATAGATGATATGAAATGAATAGCTGTGGCTGTGTTCCAATAAAATTTATTGACAAAGACAGATGCACCAAAAAAAAAAAAAAACAGGTTTTTTGATCCACAGGCCTTGATTATATATCCCTGCTCTATACCAATAGCTAACATTTATCGTTTTCTCCAGAAAAAAAAAAGCCTGTAAGGCAGGTACCTCTATCATCCTCACTTGAAAGGGAAGGAATCCAAAACATAAAGACGGAAGTACTTGCCCAGGTCAGGCAGTGAGTGCCCAGGTACTGGAAGTCACACTGAGGCTGTCTGTCTCCAGAGCCTAAACCCATAAGCACAGTACCACCGCCTCCCAAGCAATGCCTCGTGGCTGCCTTTTATTCTGTGCTGGAGCTCACTAACCTCTTCCAGAGGCAGCCTCAGGCTGGTCTGACAATTCCCCTGCCTCCAAACAAAACCTGACCTGAGCTATCCCAGGCAGATGAAGAAGCGCTACCTCTAGGTCATCTCTAGGGAAGGTTCCACGTGGCAATAAGAATGAGCTGATGGTTTCAATTGGCAGGAGGGAGCTTCGTGGCTAATATTCATCCCCTTCAGCGAGCCAGGTTAGACAAAAACTCAGAAGCCAAGAACTCGTAACCTGGCATGGCTTGTAAATGTCACCTCCTCATCCCAGACTGAAGCACTCTCTCCCCTATCTCCTGTACGTATGTAACTCATCAAACAAGAATCATTTTCTCCATCTTTGGCATGACCACTTGCTTAAACATCTTTACACCTTATAGAACTTATATGACCCGGCCATCCTGCCAGCAGGTATATTCCCAAAAGAATGGAAAGCAGAGGCTTCAACAGATATTTGCACACCCATATTCATAGCAGCGTTATTCACAATTGCCAAAAGATAGACGCAATGCAAGTATCCGTCAACCGATGAATGAATAAATTAAATGCGGTATATACAGACAGTGGCTTATTATTCAGCCACAAGAAGGAATGAAGTCCTAACACATGCAACAAAACAAGGATGAACCTTGAAGACATCATGTTGAGTGAAATACACCAGATGCAAAAGAACCAATATTGTATGACCTGCCTGATTTGAAACAATTAGAATAAGCAAACTCATAGGGTCAGAATCTAGAATACAGAGGTCAGGTGGGGATAGCAGATGGGAAGTTAAAGCTTAAAACGTACAGGGCTCCTGTTTGGAATGAAGAAAATGTGCAACATTGTGAACAGAATTAAGAGCACTGAAATACACATGCATATAAATATATATGTGTGTGCGTGTGTGTGTGAATATGATTAAAAGGGGAAATGTTAGATTGCATATACGGTAACAAAATGAAAATTTTAAAAATATCCATGGAACTACACTACACAAACAGTGAATCCTAAGTTAAACCATAGACTTTAATTAACAGTACAATCATAAAAATGTGCTATCCTCCACTGTAATAAATGTTGCACACCAATGCAAGGTGGTAGTGGGTTAGTGTATGGGAATCCTGTGTTTTATGCATGATTATTCTGTAAACCCGCATCTTCTCTAATAAAGGGGAGAAGTCTTTTATACTTAGTTATCTTTAAAAGATAAGAAATTTGTTATTTCTTCAAGGTTCCATTTTGTATAAATGTGCCCAAGTCTATCTACTGCTGCGATTTCTCTGGATGTCAATAAGTTTCAGCCACCCAATGGAACTCTGAAAAGCTCCCTCTTAAGCTATTACTTGAAGCTCTCTGGCCTGGGGCCGGCTCAAAGGAGTTTCTGTTAATTGCTGGGGCCACTTTCCTGAGTCTCTTAAGGGCACCGTGTGTCCTCTGGCATCACGCTGATGCATTTCCCAAGCCTTCAGCTCTCTCTTCCCATGGGTTCTGTCCATAATGTTAATCTTATGATTTTTTTAATTAGCTTTGTGAAACTTCTATTTAAAATCAAATCCCAGAAAGCAACTGGGACTCATGGGATAAACTAATCTGGATGTCTATGTGAAGGTATCTTCTTAGTCCTGACTTCCAGCATGACCGCAGTCTGCTAAGCAAGAGAGCCTTTTCCCACCAGCATCTTGTTTGGAAAGTGGTCCTTCTACTCCCAGTTTGCTGCTTTCCTCTTAAGTTAAGGGAAGCAGAAGTGTGCCACTAGACGGCATCCCAGCCCTGAATGAATCTAGATGATCAGAACTTTGGAGATAACTGCGTGGGTGATTGTGGTACCAGCTATCTCATTACAGATTTCCAAGACCCTGTCAAGATTCAAAGCCAACATTTCCTGGGGATTCTGAGTGCCTACACAGGGGCTAAATATATCTATACCACTCAAGGTCAGCCCAAGGCCAAAGATTACCTAACAAAATCCTCTGCCACTTCTCCCTCTTTGGAGAGGAATTGCTTTAAAGTCTGCTTCTAACCTCTACGACAAACATAGTTCCCCTTTTAGGAGAACCTCACAAAAGTCCTCATTGAAAATTATTCCAGGAACACTGCCTACATTCCTCAAGGAACATCACCCTTCCCTAAAGCTGTAAATTGATGCAAAAAAATCTTAGAAGGGCACCAAGAGAGGTCTTTAAAGGGGCAATCTTTATCCCACAGATACTGCCCAGTTCCTAAAGGAGGAGGAGACTGCAGGAGACTGCAGGAGACTGAGATAATCTTTATGAATTACCTAAAGACAATGTACTATTATTTACAGTTAAAACAGAAAGTATGGAGAAATATGGCATTATGTCCTCGTTCTTGTGTTACTTAAGCTCCTTCAATATACCTTGCACTATGCTAGAAGCAGACTGAATGAGCCTGGTCCCCGCCTTAAAGTGACTCAATCTCACTGAGAAGAAAGACACACTAACAAATAACCATAACATAAGGCAGTCTACAGTAAGTCCTCTAATAAAGATACAAAAGTTCAGAAAAATAATTGGTTGTTTGCTTTGCTTTCTCAAGGACCACGAATTTTAAAAATTTACCAAGGCATCCAGTGAGGGCAAGGGGTAATTGGCAATCTTCAAAGCCCAGCAACAACAAATAAAATGAAAACAGGATTTCTCATTCTTCCAAATAGAACACATGGAATTATGGCCATAGATACCCTCTCCATACTCCCAGAAATGATCTAAACATCTCTTCTTCATTTATGACCTGAAAAACTCTGCAATAACAGGTCAAAGTCTATAGAAGAGACCAAAATAATCATAGTTTTTTTTGTTGTTGTTTTGTCTTATTTTGTTTTACTTATCATACTTTTATCTGTAGCTCAGCCTGCCAGCTCATTAAAGGCTCCATGGTTTGGTTTCTACCACATAAAAGGCTTTAGTATATGGGCCAACCTGAAATATCTTCAGATAACAGCCTTTTGCAAATTCTTACTTAAGTACTCACTTATTCATCTATTCATCCTACAAACATGCATCAAGAGTTTGGTATGTGCCTTACATTGTGCTACTACACTCGGAGATCAAGAAATGAGCCAAACGTGGTCCTCCTCCTCAAAGAGCTCACAATCTAGTGATAGAGGGAAGGGAGAGGAGAATGAAAATAAATAAGGTACATTCATTTATTATTAAAGTAAACAAATAAGGACATTTTGAAAGTAATAGATGCTTTAATGGTTTTATGTCCAAGGTATTTTTTGAGCATCCAAATACTATCTCTTATGTATAAGTGAAAAGAAAGAAACCAGAACATCAGCAAATGTTTTAGAAGATTCAAGTGGTCTGGTATGTGAGGTTTGGTCTCCAACTGGTTTCTTACCTCTGATCTCTTCCCCTTCCAATTCCTCATCTATCCTTCCACCAGGAAAATGCTTCTAGAGTTTAATTCTTCTTGTGTTTATCCCCTACTCATAGATTTGTATCCCCTCTTCCTGGATCATCAAGTCCAGACTCCTTAGCATGGAACCCCAGCACTTCAAAACCTAGCCTCAACCCACTGCTCAAACCCTGCTTATTTCTTCAATAAATATCTGTTAAGTGTCAGGCACTGTTCTAGGCATGGAGGGAAACAAAACAATCACGATTCCTAATTTCATAGTTTTCATAAATAGTAGAAGAGAGCATATTGAGCAAGCAAACAAAATTTCAAATGGTGATAAGTGCAATGAAGAAAATGGAACAGTGAAGGAATATGGCAATGAGCACTAATTTGGAATGAGTGATTAGGAAAGGCATTTGTGCAAATCATTTCAATCCGAGACCTGAATAACAAGGAGCAAGCCACAGGATCACCTAGGGGATGAGTATGCCAAAGGCACAGCCTGGACAAAGGCCCAACTGACCCATGAAGAAGTCCATCATGGGTCACACATCAGGACCATGGCATGCTATAAATTTGGGGGGTGGGCATGGCATGGATTATATAGGGTCTTGTAAACAAAGTGAGGAATTTGGATTTTTATTGAGTCTGATGAGAAACGACAGTGAGTTTTAAGTAGGGAAATAAACAGAAATTCAGCTTAAATGGATCACTTTAGCTACTCTAAGGAGAAGGGTTTAAAATGGGGAAAGATAGAAAGCTGGGTGCCCAGTTGGCATGGACCAAGGTGGGAGCAAGGGAAATGGAGAGGGGTAGCCTGAGTCATGGTATGTAGGGAACAGGGAATTGACAGAGAAAATGAGATGTGGGAGGCAGAGGGGAAAAAAGCAACAACAAGAGAAGAATTCTAGGCCTTTGGTTTGAGCAAGTTGATGGACAGTGCTGCCATTTATATAATTCCCATCATATCTCCCTGATTGGGTTTGCTAAAGTTGCCAAAATGCAATATGCCAAAAATATGTGGGTTTTTACTACGGGGATTTATTAGCTTACAAGTGTACAGTTCTAAGGCCATGAAAATGTTCAAATTAGCGCATCAACAGGACGATACCTTCTCTGAAGAAAGGCGGCCAGCATCTAGGACACCTCTGTCACATGGGAAGGCACATGGCTGGTGTCTGCTGAGCCTTCGCTCCCTGGTTTCATTGCTTTCAGCTTCTGGTTCCAGTGGCTTCCTCTGTGGATCCTCTCTTAGCTTCTCTGGGGCTTTTCTCTCTGCACTCTTGGTTTTTAATTTCTTTATCCCCTCATAAAGGACTCCAGAAAAAAGGATTGAAACCCAACTTGAATGGGGTGGGTCACATCTCAATTAAAATAACCTAATCAAAAGGTCCAATCCACAATAGGTCTATACCCACAGGAATGGATTAAAAGAAGATGGCCTTTTCTGGGGTCTATACAGCTTCAAACCATCACTCATAGATATAATATACACATATACATATTTGTGTGTGTGTGTGTGTGTGTGTGTGTGTGTGTATTCTAGCAATCAGAACTTTTTTGTTGCATGAAATAACCAGTGTTATCACAATAGTTAACACATTTCTAACCAAAATAACAAAACCTGGCATTTTAGTTAACCTATTTGACCATAACATAGATCAATGTATGTTTACTGTATGGCTTCTAGTTGACTTCTCAAAATACTGAAAACCACTCACAAATCTCCTAATAAAACTTTTAAGGCCTCCCAGAGGTCTGGACTCTCCCCCGAACTAGACCTGTCAGATCACCTTCTTTAGTATCTGAACATTGATTTGTGACTGCTCATATCATTTTAGATGTGTCTTCCCAATTCAAGGCCTCTCTTTCTGCCTCATGAAAATAAGATGGTTGGAATATCTCAACAGCCCTACATGCTCCATCATTTTATGATCCTCAGACCCTCATTTCCTTCCACTGCGTTTGCTCATTGTGAGACAGGTCTATTCACCACTGTATGTTTGAAATTGTAATTAGATCATCTCCCTGGAGATGTGATATAATTGAGAGTGGTTGTTAAACTGGATTAGGTGAGGACATGTCTCCACTCATTCGGGTGGGTCTTGATTAGTTTCTGAAGTCCTATAAAAGAGGAAACATTTTGGAGAATAAGAGATTCAGAGAGAGCAGAGCAGAATGACATAGCCACAAGAAGCAGAGTCCACCAGCCAACGATCTTTGGAGATGAAGAAGGAAAATGCCCCCTGGGGAGCTTCATGAAACAGGAAGCCAGGAGAATTAGCTAGCAGATTACACCGTGTTCACCATGTGCCTTTCCAGATGAGAGAGAAACCCTTAACTTCAGCGGCCTTCTTGAACCAAGGTATCTTTCCCTGGATGCCTTAAATAGGACATTTCTATAGACTTGTTTTAATTGGGACATTTTCTCGGCCTTAGAACTGTAAACTGGCAACTTATTAAATTCTCCTTTTCAAAAGTTATCATTCCATTTCTGGTATATTGCATTCCGGTAGCTAGCAAACCAGAACAGAGGTAAAAGCACATCATTGAAACATGGGTTTCCTTTCTAAGGATTCCACAGGCTGATCGCTGAGACCTGTTAAGTATCTTCAACCGTGACAGAGAACAGGAGTGTTTTGGAACAAGCAGACTTATATGAAGTCTTCCCACTGTACCACAAAGGCCTCTCCTACCTCCTGAAGCTTATACTAATATTATTGTGACCACACCATAACCATAAACCTCATGCATAACCAGGTTTTCTTCATCTTTGTATCTCCCACTAAGCTTTGCCTCCAAAAATATTTGTTGAATAGGGTAGAGATGATCCAGATAACATTGGGCTTGTAATCCTTGTCTAGTTCCCAGCCCTCCTTATAATTCTTATGGAGCTTATTCCATTTTTTTATATGAGGAATCAAGTTTGAATGACTTGTCTAGGTGACACGAGAGAGACAGGACAAGAATTCATGTTCTAGGGTTCAAACAATGTCACGGGGAGCCAGATGGGGTACATTTCCTCTTTACATCACTGCAACAAGCCTGTGTAATACCTTATTCCTCGACTCTAAAATGCCAATTCTCAGACCCAATATTATTTTAGGGAACACTAAAAAAGAAGTGGGGCCAATTAAAATCTGACACAATGCTAAAATATCATATAAGGACATCCTGATTTCAGAGATGTTAAGACGGGGGAATGTGTCTTAAAATTCCAATTTTATCATTGAGGAAACTAAAACACAGTAAGCAATTGGCCAGCATCTGACACCAGGTATGTGGCAGAGTTAGGAGGCAAACCTAGGTCTCTTGGCTCCAAGACCTGTACTCATTCCATATCATCAGTGCTCTCCCACCCTCTGTGTCTCTGGGTTTTTTCGTAAGAGGCACAACCAGGACAGGGCAATTAGGGCAGTACAAAGGAGGGAAAAAAGATCAAAGGTGGAGCTGTGCTGAATCTGTGCTCTCCACTAGTGCACTTACCCAAAAGACGGCAACACATCGGCTGTTACTGAAATTGGAGGGAGAGGGAGGAGGAGTTCTGGCTGGTTTCCTTCTCTGTGGGTGGTACTGTCCAGAATTGTCAGGGATAATGGTAATTTATGTTTCCTTCCACACCTGTTCTCTTGCCGGCTTTAGTCAACTGCTAACAGCAGCTTCTCTCTAGGGGAAGAAGGGGGAGGGGCGGGAAGGAGGGAGAGGAAGCAGCTCGTGTCTCGAAGGCAGCTCAGCTAAATTGCATTTGCCCTTCTTGCATAGAGCAATAAAGTGTTATGGAAAATGCAGCGTGGATTTTTAATTTCCTCCTTGTCACAGGGTGCTGTAATCACATAATTAACCAAGTGGTAGAGATAGTCATTTATAGCAAATGGGCAAAACAATCGCAGGGGTTAGCTCCCCGGGACCAAAAAGGTTACATTAGCCTCTCAAAAAGGCAAGTGCGACGGCGCTTTGGATCCGCTGGTTGCAACTGACACCTAAAGGACGCAGAATTAGAATAAAGGAAGGGCACAGGATTCGTCCTTCAGGATAAATGAATTGCTCTCAGCTCAGAGGTATGGAAGGCGCTGAAATGTATGTGGGGGAAGGGGGGGCCGGGTACTCAGGGCAAGGGCCCAGCAGCTTCATACGCGCTCCAAAGCGCCCCTGCATTGCACAGCACGCGGCTTTCTTCATAAATGCGTTTGCTGGCGCTCTTTCCTCTGCCCACAACACCCATCGCTGCCACTGGACTCCTGTTCTTCCTTTGAATGCAGCCCCAAATGTTTTCTTCGTGAAAACCTCCCTCCCTGCCCCATCAAACTACCTCATTGGATCTCTAGCATATCATGTATTTCTACTAATAGCATAGCACTTATCACAGCCTATCTTGGAAACAAACAAACAAACAAAAAAAAATCATATATATGTATATCCCAGGAAGGATCTTTTGTCACCTGCCTCCTTGGATAGAAAAATTTCCCCCACCCCCTCCATTATGGCAATTGCAAAGATGGTACACATACCCCCTTTCTAGGATCAGAAGATGAGAATAAGTCATTTTGAGGAATATTTTGACGGATACCAAAAAGCTCTCCTATGCACCTCACCTTGAACTTGTTTTGCCGTGGAAGCCTGAAATTCAACCATTTGTATTAAGCAATGCCTTCTCCATAGGATACTCTATTTTTAAATACCACACCCATGGGAAAGATGGGATTTGGCTTATTGTGCCCCAAATCACCATGTAAATCAGCAGATCCTAAGTCTTTCTTCCCTAAAAGGTGGGACCCAGACAGCAGAGACTACTCTTCAACCAGCGGAAACTGGTAAACAAAGAGGAAGGTGGTAAGGGGGTCCTAAAAGTCACACTATATAAAATAATGACTACGGAGCAGATCATTCAGACCGGAAATTCTTTCTTCTACAACAGCCTTGTCGAATAGTATTATTACTATTATTATTTCCATTCCGTGGATTGCAAAGTTGAGACTCAGAAAGGTTAGGTACTTCACCCAATGTCTAAGTAGAGGAGGTGGAATTCAACCTTTGGCCCATCTGAAGCAAAATCCATGCCCTCTCCCTTCATCAGTGATGCCAAGTGAAGTGTTTTCTTTTTTCACACACACATACCATTTCATTGAAGGGCCCTTGTGCTTTTGCCTCTTTCTCTCCATTAAAACCTGTTCTGAGACTCTAATTATGCGTCATTTAGAGATGAGACTGCAGACGGCTCAGGGGAGAAAAGACAAGCCCATTAACTTAAAATCACACGAATTACAGCGAGATCATCTTAAATCTCCTTCAAAAGAGTTGTAGGCACTGGAGAGGGGCCTGAACATTTAAGGTCTTAGATGCGCCTGCAGGCACGTTGGAGGAAGGGCTGAGAGGGGAGGGGGCAACTCGGGGACAAGAAGGATTCCAGGATAGTGATGATCACTCCTGCCTCGGTGGTTCATCGGAGAACACGTCAGGACTAAGAGAATTTTGATGCTCAGAACTGGAGGGAAAAAGGATCGAAGAGCCATGCACTAATCCAATCTCAACCCCTTCTGATAAACATGCAGTCTCACAGCTGCTAAGAGGAAGGAACATGAGACCTGGTGGGGTATTCCCATCAGCCAAGAAGACTGAGTGCGTCCTGAACAACAGGTATGCTTCTGTCTTCCAAATAGAACTCATAGTCCGGTTTTGAACATGCCTCCCCACCCCCTGCCAATTGGATAGGCCCTATTTGTTCTAAGGCACAGATTTCCTCCTTTCTACTTCTTTCACTACTTCTCCCCTCCAAGCAATACAGAGCGTGGAACTCCAGGGGCTCCACCTTGTTTGGGGTGGAAGGGGTTGCCTTATACAACCTGGAGTGAGGTGGAAAGGACCCAAATTCACGTATACTGTGGTGGGGTTCGGGGCTACCTTCCTATAGGGGAGAACTAAACTAAGCCCAGGGAGGTGGTGGGTAGCCCACTCGTGTGGAAGCCCCTCCCACAAAAGGTAAGTCTGCCCCTAAGAGTCTGATCTGTTGTACAAAGGCTTGTCCCAAGAACAGTCCTGCCCTAGTTTGCTAGCTGCCAGAATGCGATATACCAGAAATGGAACAGTTCTTAAAAGGGGGAATTTATTAAGTTGCAAGTTTACGGTTCCAAGGCCATGAGAATGTCCCAATTAAAGCAAGTCTATAAAAATGTCCAAATTAAGGCACCAACAAGAGGTTACCTTCACTCAAGAAAGGCTAATGAATTTCAGGGTTTCTCTCTCAACTGGAAAGGCACATGGTTACGTCCACTAGCTTTCTTTCCAGCCTTCTTGTTTCAGTAAATTCTCCCCAGGGCATTTCCTTCTTTATCTCCCAAAGTCTCTGGCTGCGTGGTCTCTCAGCCCTCATGGCTCTCACTCAAATGTTTCCTAGTTTAAAGGATTCCAGCAAACTAATCAAAACCTACCTGTAATGGGTGGAGTCACATCTCTGTCTAATCAAAGGTAATACCCACAGTTGGGTGTGACACGTGTCCATAGAGACAATCTAATCCAGTTTCCAGGCTACAGTCCTGAATAGAGATTAAAAGAAATGACTGCCTCCACAAAAGAATTAGGATTAAAATATGGCTTTTCTAGGGTACGTAATCCTTTCAACACAGCACAAGACCCATTGGCTACTACCTCTTGGTCCAGTGCTTCAGAGAAAATGAAAAAGAGGGCACTAACACTGACTGCATCCCTCCTACATGCCAGACCCTTTTTACATTTATAGCTTCAGCTCTATATATTATGGGATAATGCAAATATAAGAAAATATAATATAAATCCAGAAAATAAAATAATGGATGGTTGAGAAGGCCTACGTATGAGGAAGTTTAAGAACTTTCTCATTTAGAATAATGGTTCTAAAAGTCTGGTCCCCAAAACAGCATCATCTGCATCACCTGGGAACGTTCTAGAAATGCAAATTTATAGGCCCCACCCTTGGTCCCATGAAGTCAGAATCTCTGGGGTGGAGCCCAGCTATCTGTGTTGTAATAAGCCCTCCAGGGAATTCTGATGTTCACCTGGCTAGCATCCTTTGTGGAAAGGATGATAATGGCAAATGGAGTCATTTCCTCAACTGGAGGAGGCTCTAGTGACCATTAAGACAAGGTGAGTCAAGCAGATGCAGAACATCAGCCCAACAAAAGCTAAATCTCCTCCTTTCTCATAGGGCAGTGAGCGCTGATGAGACGGAAAGCAGTAAATTCAAACAATGCCCTTGACCAACCAGATTTTCATATCCTGAGCATGTCCTTCAGGCCGGCCTGAGTCTCCAGAAAAAAAGAGAAAAGAAAGCTCTGGCTTTCTCCCCACCCCACCCCTTTGCCTTGAAATTGTTTTGTTCCATCCTAGCCTGCTGGCTTTAATTAGGAGGAGAGGAGGCAGCGTGCAGACTGGAAACAGCAGGGGGCCCTAGCACAAAAACGTGTTCAATAAACAATTGGATAATCAGAGGTCACCATGTCTGTGTCTGCATCCTCCTCCTTCTTTCTAGTTTCTCCTTCCCCATCTTTTTTATTTTACCATTTATACTTCATTAACTGTAAGGAAGCCACCAGCTCAGAGTCCTGTTGGTATGAGGTTAGGAGGGTCCATCTTTACGAGAAGCTGAGGGTGGGAGGACAGAAGTCAGAATAAATGAAATCATATTACAAGTACACAATCCACTATCATCAACTATAATTAGGCAGCTTATATACCTATTATACAAATGCATCACAATGACAAAATCAGGCATGTTTAAATATGTTTACATTCTGGGCAACAGGGGTTAATTTTTCTGGACCGAAGAGAAAACTGTACTCTATTAAAAGGGGCATTAAACTTGGATTCAAAGAATCTGGACTCCAATTCCTATCTTGGTCTCAGGCTGGCTGTGTGATATTGGGCAAGTTACTTGGCTTCTCTGGGCCTCAGAGACACCATCTATACAATGAGGATGATATTATCTGCCAGACAGAAATGCTGCAATGGGCAAAATGAAGTGATATGTGTAGATGATGTTTGCAAATGTTTGTTTAATAGTAATAGGAAAATAGCATAGAGCATTTGAGGCAGAGATTGGGGACCAGGTGTTTTAATTTCCTAACTGCTAAAATAGATACCATATGTGCTAGTTTGAAATGATGTATGGACCCTAGAAAAGCCATGTTTTAATCAAAATCCCATTTTGTAAAGACAGAATAATCCCTATTCAGTACTGTATGTTTGAAACTGTAATCAGATCATCTCCCTGTAGATGTGATTTAATCAAGAGTGGTTGTTAAACTGGATTAAGTGACGACATATCTCCACCCATTTGGGTGGGTCTTGATAAGTTTCTGGAGTCCTATAAAAGAAGAAACATTTTGGAGAATGAAAGAGATTCAGAGAGAGCAGAGCAGAACGACATAACCACAAGAAGCAGAGTCTGCCATCCTTTGGAGATGAAGAAGGAAAATGCCTCCCGGGGAGCTTCCTGAAACAGGAAGCCAGGAGAAGAAGCTAGCAGATGATGCCGTGCTCGCCATGTGCCCTTCCAGATGAGAGAGGAACCCTGACCGTGTTCGCCTATGTCCTTCCACTGGAGAAAGAAACTCTGAACTTCATCGGCCTTCCTGAACCAAGGTATCTTTCCCTGGATGCCTTTGATTGGACATTTCTATAGACTTGTTCTAACTGGGACATTTTCTCGGCCTTAGAACTGTAAACTAGCAACTTACTAAATTCCTTTTTTTAAAAGCCATTCCATTTCTGGTATATTGCATTCTGGCAGCTAGCAAACTAGAACACCATACAACAGATCAGCTTAACAACAGGAATTTATTGGCTCACAGTTTCAGAGGCTAGAAGGGTTCCCTCTTCCCATGGTCAGTATTTTCCGACTAGCTGGCAACGTGTGGTTATTGGCTTTTCTGTCATATGGCAGCATCTTCTCCTTCCTCTTCTGGATTCCATTAACTTCCAGCTTGTGACTGTTCTCTGTGGCTTCTCTTTCTCTGTCCAATTTCCTTTGAGCACAAGGACTTTCAGTCATATTGGATTAAGGCCCAGTCTCGTTCAGTTTGGGCACACCTTAACTTAATAACATCTTCAAAGGTCCTATTTACAAATGCGTTCATACCCACAGGACCAGGAGTTGGGACCTGAACATGCCTTTTATTGGGGACATGACTCAATCCCCAACACCAGGATTCTTGACTGTTATTCTGAAATTGACAGGCCTAGCCTAGGTAGCACCCCAGGAGACTGTCACCAACTTATCTGATTTTCACCGTAGAAAGATTTCTGTCCCACTAGCTTGCTAGAAAACTGATAGTCAAAAAATAGTGACTTCTTGGAGTGGTAATCTCGTTTTTAGGGCCAAATTGTATTGTACTATAAACACTGCAGAGGGGGGAAATGAATATTAATATGGCAACATAGATTAATGAGTTATATTACCTACTTAAAAGCAGGGTCCTTTGTGATTTGCAGTGGATGGAAGTGGCCTAAGGGTGCAACAACTGAGGAATGGAAGAGGGAACTATTGTGTATACATACAATGGACTATGTAAGGCATGCAACTAGGTGAATGAACCCTATGGACTATATATTGAAGAAAATGTCAGAAACAAAAAAAACAATTATTATCATGCCTCACTCATACGGATTAACTGTAATACACAAACTCAGAGAACTGAAGTCGAGAGCATGGGTTATCAGGTTGAGGCCTATTGTAAAAGTGCCTAGATTGTAAGCTCTTACAGCAGTCACATATATTTAGGAATTGTAATTGATATTTCTAAATTCTGAGATGCTGAGCTATTTGTGTATAACCTGGTCCTTCCCTGAAACCTCAGATATTTCTGTGATACCTGAGACTCAGAGTTAGAGCTCTGAAGCTGTGAAAGTCAGCATTACACCATTCAACAACTGTTAAAAGTACTGAAAGAGTAATCAGACTTAGACTATAGATATGGATGAAGCTGATATGGACAGGACTAAGTAAATCAGAATACTGGGTAAAGGATGATATGGCCCATATTTTCAAACTTCAACCTCTGTGAGAGACCAAAGGGAGAGATGTTTATTTGGTGCAAAATTTATATTTTGGGTCACACTTTATCTAATTTAACTTGCATGGTCAATTTATTTGAACACCCAAATTATATGGAATCTTCCATAGGGCGTGAAATCTTGTTGGTCTACCCAGGTTACTGTGATGAACCGATATATCCCAGAGTAATTTGGGCAGTGTGCTGGTTTGAAAGGATGTATGTACCCTAGAAAAGCAATGTTTTAATCACAATCCCATTTCGTAGAGGCAGAATAATCCCTATTAAATATCGATTGTTTGAAACTGTAAGTAGATCATCTCCCTGGAGGTGTGATTTAATCAAGAGTGGTTGTTAAACTGGATTAGGTGGAGGCATGTCTCCACCCATTTGTGGGGGGGGGGGTCTTGATTAGTTTCTGAAGTCCTATAAAAGAGGAAACATTTTGGAGAAGAGAGATTCAGAGACAAGCAGAGAATGCTGCAGTACCACGAAGCAGAGTCTCCACCAGCCAGCGACCTTTGGAAAAGAAGAAGGAAAATGCCTCCCGGGGAGCTTCATGAAACAGGAAGCCAGTAGAGAAGGCTAGCAGACGATACTGTGTTCGCTATGTGCCCTTCCAACTGAGAGAGAAGCTCTGACCATGTTCGCCATGTGCCTTCTCACTTGAGAAAGAAACCCTGACCTTCACTGGCCTTCTTGAACCAAGGTATCTTTCCCTGGATGCCTTTGATTGGACATTTCTATAGACTTGTTTCAATTGGGACAGTTTCTTGGCCTTAGAACTTTAAACTAGCAACTTATTAAATTCCCCCTTTAAAAAGCCAGTCCATCCCTGGTATATTGCATTCCAGCAGCTAACAAACTAGAACAGGCAGAGAATAAAAAAGTACTTGCAAATTTTCCTTGGGGGACTGGGGAAAAAGGAGAAAATATTCAACTTTCCCATTTGGGGAATTCCTGAAATTCTCGCAAGCAGTAAGAACAACCAATTCAATAGGTCAAATAGGTCAAGCCCTCCGTCTTGGGGCTCCCCTCTATGAAGCTTATTCTTGCAAAGGAAAAGCTAAGCCTACTGATGATTATGCCTAAGACTCACCCCAAAAGCACCTATTTTGATGTTCAGATGTGTCCTCTCTCTCTAAGCCAACTTGGCAGGTGAACTCACTGCCCTCCCCACTACATGGACATGACTCCCAGGGGTATAAATCTCTTGGCAACATGGGACCTGACTCCCGGAAATGAGCTGGGACCCAGCATCATGGGCTTGAGAAAGGCTTCTTGACCAAAAGGGGGAAGAGAGAAATGAGAGAAAATAAAGTCTCAGCAGCTGAGAGATTTGAAACAGAGTGGAGAGGTTATTCTTACATATTATGCAGATATCCCTTTTTAGTTTATGATGCATTAGGAGTGGCTAGAGGGAAGTACCTGAAGCTGTTAAATTGTGTTCCAGTAACCTTTTTCTGGAAGAAGACTGTATAACTATATAGCTTTTGCAGTGTGACTGATTATGAAAACCTTGTGTCTGATGCTCCTTTTATCCAGGATATGGACAGATGAGTAAAAATAATAAAAATGAAGATAAATAAATATAATAAATAAATAGATAAATAATAAATAAGTAATTGAGGAAGATAAAAGGTAAAAAATGAGTAGATTGAAATACCTTAGGTCAATGGGGATGGTAAGGAATATGGTATGTATGAGTTCTTTTTTCTTCTTTTTATTTCTCTTTTTGGAGTAATGCAAATGTTCTAAAAATGATCATGGTGAAGAATACACAATTATCACAATTATATGATGGCACTGCAAGCTGTATGTATGCAGATATTTCCCAATAAAAATATTTTTCTCAAAAGCAGGGTCCTATGAAGACAGAACACAGAATATATATGTTTTGATAAAGGGTATAGAAAACCTGAAAACATCTAGAAGCTTAAAGCACTACCTGGGAAGGTAGATTTAGTTTGGCAGGCCAGAATGCAGTCAGACGAGAATTTTTAAGTCAGAGGCACTGAACAAGAAGTAAGCAATGAAAATACATATTGATCAAAAAAGTAAACAACAGATGCATATCAAGCAATTATGCTGTACCAGCCACTGCTCTAGGTGTTTGGAATACTTCACTGACCAAAACAGGACTCGCATTCTGATACAAGGAGGCAAACAATAAAAAATAAACCTAATAACTAAGCAAAGTATATAGTATGTTAGAAGCTAATATAGTCCATAGAAAAAAAGGAAAAGCAAAGCATAATAGAGGGCATAGAGTTGAGATTCCATTTTAAATAGGATGGACAGGGAAATGCTAATTGAGGAGAGGACATTTCACTAAAGAATTGAAGGAGGTAGAGGAGTTGGTCTGGAGAGAAGCCTTCCCTCCAAAGAAGACAGTTAGTGCAAAGGGCCCAGGGTGTGAGCCTGGCCAGGCTTTTCTAGAAACTCTTAAGGAGGTCATTGTGGCCGGAGCTGCGTAAGTAAAGAGAAAAGGAGGGGACGTCCATAAGAGGATTTAAGGGGTCAGATGTTGTAGGGCCTGGCAGACCATTATAAGGACTTTGATTTCACTCTTGAAATGCGGAACTGTTGCCAGACTTTGAGCCAAAGGAATGAAATGATCTGGATTATGTTTTAGACAGACCACTTGGACTATTGTGCTGAGAACAGACTCTCATCTATGGGGACAAATGCAGAAGCAGAAGAGCTTGAGGGAGGTACCTGCAGTGACCCAGGCAGGAGATGATGGTGGGTTGAGCCAGGGAAAATTGCAGAAGATGCCTGAGCAGGTATAAGATTCTGTAACCACGTTGAGGGTACATCAGGACTACCTGACAGAGTGGAGGCAGGAGGTTTGGGCCCTGAGCTACTGGCAGGATGACTGTGCCACCCCCCCCCCCCCAAGTTAGAAAGGGTTTACAGAAAGATCAGGAGTTGAAAGAAAAGTGGCAAAAGGAAGGTGAGAATAGAGGGATATTGAAAGCACCTCACATCTCACGCATTTCGCTGTCGCATGCCCACAGAATGCATTATTTATTGATGCCACAGGCCTACAATTTTTCAGACTATGTTTAGGGGAATCACACAGAACTGTCTCCTAAGTCCTCAGTTTCCCTCATGCAATGGAATAAACAATTCCAAAGAAACAGAGATTGAAGCAAGCATAACTGTATTTGGTTACTTTCAGTAAAAGTGTTCCCCCCGCCCCAATCCCAACCCCACTACACCCTCTTCAAGAGTTCCCAGAGGTTATATTCCACTACCTTGTGAGTTATTTCATCAATCCGCCCAGGGAGCAATGCTAGGTATCTCCAAAAGGACCCTCTTATGACACCCTCTCTCCATCTTCCTCAAAATAGGTTCCCAGAGGATCTAATAAACCAACTCCCAGTAAGGTATAAAAGAATAAAAAAAAAAAAAAACTGGAAATACTCTCTCATCTAGGAATACTTGAATTTTAAAGTAGCCAAAACTCTAGGTCAAAGGGACAAAGTAATGAAATATCAGTCATCAGCTCGGGAGAATTGAAGGGTCTGTAGCCTCAGACTCACATTATTTGGTAGCCACCTCCTAAGAAAATGAGTAGGTTCACAGGCACAAGTCAAAGTGGTTTCCTTGACTGTCCCATCCCCACCTGTCCCAAAGGCGGAAATAAGGTTCTCTTGGGGTAACACACCTCCTACTTGTCCACATGTCATTCTCCTTGTCTGGACCACCCTTCCCTCTTTCCCCGCTGGTCCCTGCCATCTCATTCTGTGGCTTTGCTCTAAAACCACCGCTTTCCTGCAGCTTCCCCTTGCCAGCTCTCCCCCAGTAAAGGGTGACCCGTTTGCCATGTTCCCACAGAAGTAGGGAGCTACCAGGACTCATTAAACTGTGTGGCACTTATTTGTTCTTATGTCTGTCTCCTCCACTATTCCCTCAGCTTCCAGAGATCACCCACTGTTTTGGATTTGTCTATTTCCCTGACCCCCAGCACAGAGCTAGAAATACAGCAGGAACTCAATATATATCTAATGACTGATTGAATAAATAAACTGATCGCTAAACGAATGGTCTCACTGTCCCTGCCCCCTTCACTCTGAGTCCAGTGCAGAAATGCCAGACTATCTAAAGGCCAGGAGCTCATCTTGCCCTCCGTTGGGGCTGAACCAATTTCTCTATCCATATCTCCGCTGACTAGAGCCCCAGAAATGAGGGTAAAAGGAGACTGAGGCCATTTTCCAGGTCATTCTAACAAAAATGTCCACATATATGGTGGGTGTGTATATTGCCTGCACGGTACTCTCCAGAGCCTTTAAACTCTCTGGTTACCAAGGGGTCTTCCAAGCAGCAACGCTGTCAGAGAAGCAAAGAGGGAGCCCTCTCGCTCTGAGCCAGCAGGAGCCCCCCGGGGGTCTCTCAGGCACCCGTCACTCATTCAGCACAAAGCTGACAGCCCCCTGCAGCAACAATTACAGCTCCTGCACATTTGGGGGAGGCTGTAATGTTCAATCAATCAATCAGGTGTGCCACTCACAGGAGCTCAGGCTGCCAACTTCACTTAAGGGTTGTGAGGGAAGCAATCACCACACAAGCTCTTTCTCCTCCTCGTTTTTGTTTGACTCCAACCCCCCGGTGTGAGGCCACTCCATATCAGCACTCAGGAAACTTTTCCCTCACTCTGCAGCTTGGCACTGCACTTGGCAAATCAGTAACTCCCACCCAAGCCATAAATATCCTGGAGAGCACCCATGCAGAAAGACACTTGCCCATGGAAGGAACGCGAATCCTCCAACAGACACACACAAAGAAGCCTACACCCAGGACGCAGGACTGCTGGCACCCACGGCAGCCTTTATCACTGGGTCATGTGGCTCTTAGTCCCCCATGGGAAAGCTGAGAAAACACCAGGTCAGAACAAACAAAAACAATCAATCACCAATGTCCCCTCTTGCAAGCAATGCTAACCCACTGACTTACAGAACAGTGGTTGGGTTTGCTTTTTGTTTTTAAAAGGACTATAGTCCAGTGTCTCACTATTTCAGACTGCACTGCTGGGATGATCTTCTCCCACCTTGGCCTTATTTTTTTTTTAGAGGCAACTTATCCCGGACTTTAGAGTTCAGACTAAATTGACAGCCTATGCTGTCCCACTCACTGCTTCTCCATCCTGCCCCCTCTATAGATACACACAGAGGCCAACATCCTTCTGGAAGATCCAGAGACTGGCAGACCTTCTAAAATCCTCCTGATCAAGGTCAGAGAAGCACTAGGGATATATGATAAAAAACAGTAATAAATAAAAGGAGAGAAATCTAGACTTTCACTAACTCGCAGGGGGGGAAAAAAGCATCTTCAGACAGAAGTTTGACACAAAGCCACCTATCTGTGGAAACTCTACCCCAACAGGCTGTGTGCACACATCCATGCCTCAGATTTTAAAATCAGAGCACCTCATTCCATTCAATGAGCTCCATTCCGCACCGGAAAACAGGTAGGTGGCGTGTTCAGGACTCCCGATTTCATATTTAATTTATTAACACGCAAGACATCGCAGGCGTTCACTTTGAACTGTAGACATCAGTGTGATTTAAACAGCTGCCACTTGATGTGGTGAGGGGGAATCTATTGTGCCCTGAAAACAGAAGACACGTGTCATCCTGTCGGTTTCCCGGGAAATAATGAGCCCTATTAATAGCTGTTAACATGAATCAACGAATCACTCGGCTGTCAGCGGCTGTGGTGCTGGGACCCCGAGTCAATCAGTGCAGGGGAAGAAAACTGACAATTCAGGAAAAGTCTCAGCCAGGGAAAGGGGCTCTCTTAACCTGTGCCAGCCACTCCAAGCTCAGGAGGGCCTCTGAGTAAAGAGAGGGGAATATGGGATAGCAAAAGGGTTCCCGAGACCATGCACCGCTGGTTAGAGACTTCCATACTCACTGGAAACCCCAGTGCAAATGAGGGAAGGGTGGTCAAAGGCAGGGCTCCTAGCCTGGAAGGCTTTTGCCTAAAGATCTGCTCATATCAATGATAATAAAAGGGTCTGCGAGGACAGGGTCAGGTTGAAATGATGATGGGATGGCCCCCATCAGGTGCGGAAAACTTACTGAGGGTCCTACTAACCAAGAAGCTCTGGCTACGTAGGGGCTGAAATGAAACGTGTCTTCTCCCTTCCTGACTGTATAAACTAAACATCCTAAAGCTGATTCCAGTCCCTGGGAGTGCACGACTACCTGAGCCCATCTGCAAATGACAAGCATGATAAGAAAATATGCCACGTTCTTACAGAAGAATGACGCAACACAGGAGGTGGAATCCAAGTATGGCCAGGTCTTTTGGATGTTCTCTAACAAGTTTTTCAGATGAAAATCCTGTATGTAATAATACAGACATTCTTAAAAAAAAAAAAATGAGCTTTTTAAACTGTATTTATGTGTTTTTCCTCCCCATTTTCTTAATTTAAATTACACTCCCATGAAACATTTTGCAACGTCTGTGCTAAAAGATAAATATGTTTAATATTCAAAGAACTTTTAAGCTTTTCTAAATCAAAAAGAAAAAACAAAATATTTCATTAATAAACATTTATGAAGCTCCTTACTACATGCCAGCCACAGACTAAGAGCTTCACCTAAATTATCTCCTTTAACAGTTTCAAAAACTTGAGATAAATAATACTATACCCATTTGAGAGGTGGAAAAACTGAGGCTCAAATGGTCTAAATAACCTGCTCAAGATCTGCGCAACTAGCAAAGGATGAAACAGTGATTCAGAACCAGGTCTGTCTGCTGTTGAGTCTACAACACTGTTGTTACACTATGTTGTATCAATTTCTCCAAGTCAGTTCACAAAGGAAGAAATAGAAATGACCAGCAAACATAAAATATGTATATTCAATTGCCATAGTAACAAAAAACATCAAAACCGAAGAAAAATTATGATTTTTTTTTTTTGCTTTTCAGATAGACAAAGATTAAGAAAATTAACAAAATCTAGTGTTTAATGAAAGTGCAGAAATGCTGACTTCCTTGTTGCTGAGAATGCAAGTTATAAAACCGTTCTGGAGGACAGTTTTTACAAAACGTAATTTGTGCGCACTCTTTGAAAATCTCCACTTTCAAGAATTACTAATGGGATGTTCAAACAAGTAAGGTAAGATAAAAAGACATTATTCACAGTATTGTTTATAACAGCTAAATATTGGAAACAACATAAGTTTCCATTTGTAAAAAATGCTTATGTAAATTATGAAAAATCCATACACAGCAATATTATTCAGTCACCTAAAATAATGATGTTGATCTATATTTACTGACACAAGATGTCTATGAAAAATTATCTTGTCAAAAAAGCAATTGCAGAAACATATATAAAAATACAAATATTTATCCTATACACTTGCCAAGAAAATTTTCTGGAAGGATGTTTGTGAAAATTATGTTAGTGCTGATTTTTAGAGTATGGAAATCCTGGGCCTTTTACTTTCTTTCTTTTTTTTTTTTGTATTTTTATGTGTGGTTTCACTTCGTTGAGTAAGATCTATCATTTTTGCAATTGGTTATTTCCAAAAGAAAAAAAAAACATGCCACTTCTATTTTCTAATTTAACTTTTATTCAACATAATGCTGGACCTGGGAGTACTTAAAAATGATTACAAATAATAAAATGAAAGAAAAAAAAACATATACTTCAGAGCCAGACAGACTTGAGGTACAGTCTTGGCTTTTACTAGTTATACAACTGTGTTAGTTTTCTATTGCTGCTGTAGCAAATTATCATAAATGTATCAGCTTAAAACAACACAAATATAGTATCTTACAATTCAGTAGGTCATAATTACAGGCTCACTGGGCTACAATCAAGGTGTTGGCAGGGGTGCACTCCTCTCTAGAAGCTCTAAGGGAGGAGCCTATCCTTGCTCATTCAGATTGTTGGTAGAATTCAACTGCTTGCATTGATGGCACTGAGGTCCCTGCTTCCCTTGTTGCTTGTACTCTAAGGGCTGGTCCCATCTTCTTAGAGGCTGCCTCATTCCTTGGCTCATTCCTCCCTTCTTCCATCTTTAAAGCCAGACACAATGGGGCTGGCATTCTCACATCACATCTCTCTGACCCACTTTTCTGCTTTCTTCTTCCACTGTCAGGATTCATCTGATTATATCAGACCCACCCAAATAAGCGAGTATCATCTCCCCTCAGTCACATCTGAAAAAAAGTCTCTTTCTGCCAGGTTCTGGAGCTTAGAAGTTGGACATCTTGGGAGCCATTATTCCACCTGCCACAGTGACCTTGGACTAGTTACCTACTCTCAGACATCCTTAACTCTAAAAGAGGCATAGCAGGATGCTTTATTTTGTTTTGTCATTGTTGCATGTTTTCCTTTCCATTCTAAGATAACCAGGTATCCATCACCTCAAGAGGACTGGTTGTACCTGAAGACAGCTTTTATGCTTTGCTTTTTTTTTTTTTTACGTGGGCAGGCACTGGGGATCGAAGTTGGGTCTCCAGCATGGCAGGCGAGAAGTCTACCTGCTGAGCCACCATCGCACTTGTCCTTGGCTTTTGTTTTCAAAAACCTACACTGTAAGGGTCCCTAGGGCTGAGTGGTATTGCAGATAGGTGAGACCTCAGCACTGTGGCCCCAGTCTTGACAAAGAACCAAGGGAGCTTGAGCAAAGGCCACTGAGAAACCAAGGGGCTTCCTCCAAAGCCTCTGTATGGGGCAAGACCCTTAAGATTTTTGTCATGTCAGAGGGGTGGAGTTGGAAGAGAACTCCAATAAGGGACAGACTGTATTTCCTGCCACTCCAATAGGATAGGTACATCTAATCAGATGGATTTGATTTAGAGAAAATAATTATATAATTGATATCAATGATATCACCCCTGTTTGTGACTTAACAATCACACACCCTACATAGGGTTGATAAGTACCATGCAGGCTTGTATGCAGGAGAGTGAATACTGCAAAGCACCTGGCACATAATAGGCTCATCATAATTGATATTTTTATGAAGATATGACATGCACATGGTTTGCAAACTTGCCAGAACATGAACCTCCAAAGAATTAAGCTAAATAAATAAATGCTATGCATACTGTTCTAGTTTGCTGGCTGCCGGAATGCGACACACTAGAGATGGATTGGTGTGGCAGTTAGATTCAATTGTCAACTTGCTGCGGACATGACCCAATGGTACGTGAACCTCATCTGTTGCTGATTACATCTGCAGTCGGCTAGGAGGTGTGCCTGCTGCAATGAATGATGTTTGACTTAATTGGCTAGTGCTTAAATGAGAGAGCGCAACATAGCACAGTCCAACCAGTTCAGCATACCTCATCTCAGCACTTGCAGCTCAGCCCAGGCCTTTGGAGATGCAGAAAGGAATCACCCCAGGGAAAGCTGTTGGAACCCAGAGGCCTGGAGAGAAGGCCAGCAGAGATTACCCTGTGCCTTCCCACATAAGAAAGAACCTCAGATGAAAGTTAGCTGCCTTTCCTCTGAAGAAACAACAAAATAAATCCCCTTTTATTCAAAGCCAATCCATCTCTGGTGTGTTGCATTCCGGCAGCTAGCAAACTAGAACTATTGGCTTTTAATAAAAGGGGATTTATTTCATTAGTTCTTCAGAGAAAAGGCAGCTAACTTTCAACTGAGGTTCTTTCTTATGCACAGGGTGATCTCTACTGGCCTCTTCTCCAGGCCTCTGGGTTCCAACAACTTTCCCAGAGGTGTTTTCTTTCTGCATCTCCAAAGGCCTGGGCTGATCTGCAAGTGCTGAGATGAGGTATGCTGAGCTGCTTGGGCTGTGCTACGTTGCGCTCTCTCATTTAAGCACCAGCCACTTAAATCAAACATCATTCATTACACAGGCACACCTCCTAGCCAACTGCAGATGTAATCAGCAACAGATGAGGTTCACATGCCATTGGCTCAGGTCCACAGCAATAGATCTAGGCACCGTCACCCAGCCAAGTTGACAACTAAATCTAACTACCACATGTACTTTTGGTATTTTTGAAGTGCAACTAAAATTCTGGTTAAGGACTCATTGCACCATATGCAATCTTAAATAGTCTTAAAATTCTGAGGAATAGAGATGATTCACTCCATGCAGAAATCTTGGCATCCTCCAATTGACCCTTTCCTCTTTCTGATCTTCCACTTCCACTGGCCACTATATCTTGTCATTTCCATGCTAGAAATACTTGCAGCATCTCTCCTGATCTCTCCATCCCCAGTTTATCAGTCTTCCTTCTTCTAGCCCATGTATGACAAAACCTTCCTAGCGGGTCTCCCTGCTACCTACTCAGTCCCTTCCAATTCATCCTTCGCATAACCTACATAGGAATCATTCTAACATGTAAATCTGATCAATTCATTTTCCCGTGTAAAATTCATCAGTGGGTCACCTTCAGCTACAGTATACAATTCAGACTCATTTGTGGTATCCAAAGCTCTTCCAATCTTGCCCAATACCCCAGTATTCCAGGGTGGGATTTATTTCTAGGATGACCTCTTCTTCACCCCCTCTCCCTACACATACTTCAAGAGACAAATCAAATACTCACTCCTCTGTAAGACCACCCCAGCCCCCCTACACAGTCGGTTTCTTCTTCTTAGGTCTTGTTGTACTGTAGTACACATGCCCCATCCATGTTGCTTAGTCACTGTATGTATATGACTTCCTCCATTAAGCCAGCAGCTTCACTAGTGCAGGCACTGTGTCTCATTTAAGTTTTTATCCTTAACACCGAATCATCATTTGTCATACAAGAGTTGCTCTCAAGCATTTTAACAAATAAGCACCAGGGAAGATGCTGTAAGTTGTGAGGTTCTCTCAGTAGCCACAATGAAACGAAAAGGCCAATTTATGCCCAGCATGGTTCATTCTTCCACACTGACCCTTCGGAGGACAAAATCCCTTTTTATCCTTGTTTCTCCCTAATATGCCATAACAAAGGAAGGGCATTTTTAAAGACTGACCAGTCAGTGACCCAGTGGCAGTGACTAAGTCAAAATGAAGAAGGAGTGAGCTTGCATAACTCAACAAGCATTGCTTGAGCATCTCTGCTTGGCCAGGTGTAGTACCAGGGAGTGGGGAGCCATGGTCCCTTTTCTAAAAAACACCCCCAGTCCATCCAAGAATCGAGTCACATACACCACACGGCAGAGTGCCAGGGGAACAGTGAGCAATAGAGACCTGATTAGTAAATGTTTAAAAGACTATATAACACACACACATACACTCAACTTCAGGGCAGGTAGCAGTGGGGACTGCAGTCTGAGCTCCTGGTTACAGCTTGCTGGTTCCATGGTGCCTTAAGGAATTAACCACCCAAAAGCTGAGTTTGTGGTCTCATCACTGCTTTGGACTAGCTACTCCCAATCACTGCAGGGTCCAGATCTGAGGGTGGCCATTCTTCCAACCCACTGCAGGAAAAAATGGCAGAAGAGTCTTAAAGAAGACAGCTATTTTTCCTCTCTCAACTCTTTCCATTCACCAATAGGGAGCAAAAACCGTTTCAAAGAGTCACAAATTGACAGCTCCAGGCTTCAACAAAAATTAACAATCCCAGACAAGAAGAGAACTAGATTTCAAGTTATAACAGCATCATGTCCAGTTCTCAACAAAAAAAAAAAAAAAAAGAAGCTTTGTCCTATTCACAAGAAAAAATATAAATTTGCCAGAAACCATTGCTGAGGAAGCTTATGTATTGGGACTATTAGTCAATGACTTTAAATCAATTATGTTAAATATGTTCAATGAGCTAGAAGACTCCCTATCCAAAGAACTAAAGAAAATTAGGAAAATGTTGTCTGAACAAAATTAAGAAATTGAAATTATAAAGAAGAACCAAACAAACAAACATAAAAAGACTATATTAAGAAAATATTTAAAAGACAAATATAAAGAAAATTTTTCATTCTACCAGGATGGGATTTGGGGGGATGTTAACAAAGGTTACCAAGAAATCAAGACTTTTGAACTGAGCCCTGAAGCATGAATAGGAGTTCATGGAAAGATGTCAGAAGTCTTAGCTCCGTCACTTATTTGTGATGAGAAAAGATCTACTGCCTTGTAGTTATTGTTAGGATCTCATGAAATAATACATCTGAAAAGGCTTTATAGGATTCACTGATATAAAGTAAAATTATAGCCGACGAGACCTTTTTATTTACATTTCATCAGCATTGTCCAGTCCAGGATATTTTCTTAAGTCTAGATAGGATATGCTTCACTCACTCTTGTCCCACTCAGAATGATGTTAGGAAGGTTAAAGAACAAGGTTTTCAGAAGAAAAGATAGACAATAAAGACTGAGATGGTATAATCTAGGGATTCCTAGAGTGTACAATGATAATGACTAAATGTACAAATTAAAAAATGGTTTTGCATGAGGAAGAACAAAGGAATGTCGCTATTGCAGGGTGTTGAAAGTAGATGGTAATTCATATTTTAAAACTTTAACTTATGTGTGAGACTAAAGCAAAAAATGTTTATTTTGTACAAAATGTATATTTTGACTAGTGCGTTTCCTAATGTAACTTATATGACAGTTTAATTGGATACCATAAGTACATGACTCCTTGAATAGGGCATGAGATTTTGTAGGTTTGTCCAGAGTGATGCCCCGATAAATCCCAGAGTGGTTTGAACAGTGAATAAAAAAGTATTTGCAAAATCCCCTTGGGGGAACGGCGAGAAAGGGGGAAATTCAACGTCCCCATTTGGAGAATACCTGATATTTTCCCAAGCAGTGGGGACAACCAAAGCAATAGGCCGAGCCCCTCAATCTTGGTGTTTGTTCATATGAAATTTAACCCCACAAAGGATAGGCTAAGCTTACTTAAAATTAGGCCTGAGAGTCACCCCCAAAGAGCCTCTTATTGCTCAAATGTGGCCTCTCTCGCTGAGCCAACACAACAAGCAAACTCACTGCCCTCACCCTCTCTATGACTCCCAGGGGTGTGGACCTTCCTGGCAACGTGGGGCAGAAATCCTAGAATGAGCTGGGACTCAGCATCAAGGGATTGAGAAAACCTTCTCAACCAAAAGGGGGAAGAGAGAAATAAGAAAAAATGAAGTGTCAGTGGCTGAGAGATTTCAGAGTCAAGAGGTTATCCTGGAGGTTACTCTTATGCATTTTATAGATATCCCCTTTTTAGTTTAAGGTGTATAGGAGAGGCTAGAGGGAAGCACCTGAAATTGTAGAGCTGTGTTCCAGTAGCCATATTTCTTGAAGATGAATGTATAATGATACAGCTTTTGCAATGTGACTATGTGATTGTGAAAAAAAAAAAGTGAAACTAAAAAATTGTGGAATTATAACCCATGTTGAAGTCTGAAATATGTTCTACAACCAATTGTGGTGCTCTGCTTTGAAATTTGTTGCTTTTTTTTTGTATATATGTTATTTTTTACAAAAAAAGGTCGATTGCAATGATAAAAAAAAAAATTTAAGTCCTCTGCCTATATTCTGGAGCAGCTAGAAGGGAAAAGATGAGCGGATCGTATGGTAGCCCATGACAAACTCTGAGATCTGTCCTGTAACTACTTGTTGAAGAGTGCTTTGAAAACTGTTGCTTTTTTTTTTTATTTCTTTGCTTTGTATGTATGTTATAATAAACAATAAAAAATTTAAAAATAAAGAAACAAGATTTTAAAAATAAGTTCTTACTTTAATATATGACTGTTATCCAGCCATTAAAACTGAGAAATAAGAAAATATGGAGAAGAAAGGCATTTAGCATTCTGCCTCTTTCACCTCTCACATCACAAATTGCAACTCTGATTTATAACCATGTAAATATACAGGCACAAGAACAAGATCCAAAAAGCAACACCCAAAGGTGAAAATCGCTGCCTAGGGCTGAGTATCTATGGGTCATGTTTTCCTTATTTTAAAATTTCAATTACGTTGTTTTGTTATTTTTGCAATAATAGATGAGCCAAAGAGAAAAGGTATAATATTCCATACTAAATTTTTGTAAGCTCTGCATTTGTAGGACTAATAAAACTGTTTAACGATTAAAACAGAACAAAGTATAATATTCCCTTTTTAAATGCTTATCAACCAGTTCCTTCCCAAAAAACTTTCCCACCATCACTGCCCCCATGTCTTTTGAGATTCTCCAGAAGTCCTGGACCACCCATTTGCTGCCAGCAATGACAGAAGTTTGCACAGTACAACCAGCCAGTGCTCCGAGGTCCCTTCAGGGTAAAGAGCTGCAGCCTTCTGTAGATTTGTGAATCCGATTCCAGGGGACACGGAGGGCACAGGAAGGGCCATCAAACTGTGTTTGGCCTTGGGCTCTGACTCAAAGCCTGCAGCTTCCAGGGCTTTCAACCTTCTCACCCAGAAAGAAAAGGTACCGACTCCAAATGCCTCTGAACTCTCATTTTGATTTCCGCAAATGCAGACTGAATTAGTGCAGAGGCATCATTTCTCCAAGCTGGGTTTCCCTCAGCCTCTTCAGACAGGAATGGACCATAAACCATTTCAGCTGCTCAGCTCATAAGTAGATCAAGGAGAGAAGCTCGGAATGGCAGGTTGATTTTATCCCCTCGCGCCCTCTCTCCAGTCTATCAACTGGTAGAACCAACAAGTGTTAGCTCCCCTGACATATATCACAAACCTCGGCCTATAAACGGGGGAAGCAGAATCAGAGAGATGTCTCAATTTCACTCTGCAGGGAGAAGGCCATTCTCACAAACGGAGACTACTTAACCCTGTAATTACGCTAGCCGCTCCCTTCAGCCAGAGCCTGTAGTTTTTCCCAAAGTGCCTTATTTTCTTTCTTTCTTTCTTTTTTTAACTTTTTTGATTGCATAATATAACACATATACAAAGCAAAGCAAAAGAAAAGCAATCATTTTTAAAGCACTCTTCAACAAGTAGTTACAGGACAGATCCCAGAGTTTGTTAGGAGCTACCAGACCATCATCTCAGATTTTTCCTTCTAGCTGCTCCAGAATATAGGAGGCTAGAAGGAATAAATATTCTTTTATCATCACAATCAACCTTTTTTTCTTTTTTGTGAAAAATAACATATATTCAAAAAAGCAAGAAATTTCAAAGCCCAGCACAACAACCAGTTGTAGAACAGATTTCGGAGTTTGGTATGGGTTACAATTCTGCAATTGCAGGTTTTTACTTCTAGCTGCTCCAAGATACTAGAGGCTGAAAGAAATATCAATATAATGGTTCAGCAATCATATTTGTTTGTTGAACCCTACCTTCTCTGTATAACTCCACCAACACATTTGATCTCTCTCCCACTCTTGAGGGATATTTGGGCTATGAAACTGCCTTTCTCTTTTTTTTGCTTGGGTAGGCACTGGGAATCGAACCGGTTCTCCAGCACAGCAGGTGAGAACTCTACCCACTGAGCCACTGTGGCCCACCCAAGCTGCTTTTCTTTACCCGCACAAAGGTAAGATCTGTTCACCAGGTGGCCCAGCCAAGGGGCTGTATCTGTCCAGTGAGGGGGTGGGGGCAGCAGGGGACTGTATTAATTCACACAAAGCACTATATGAGCTAGAAGTGGCCCTACCAGAGCATAAAAAGAAAGTCATCCTGCAGTTTGTCTGTGTGTCCTGATCGGAAAATCAGAGAACCCTGCCTGGAAATTGTATATCAATTGTCCAGATAAGAAAGTCTAGTATTGTATTTTGTTTTCTTACAATTGTTCTTTAAAAGCTGACAAACTACCCTAAGCCTCATTTGACTTTCAGATCAGATCCCCCCGTTAAGCCCCAGAGCCAAGGGTTCTTTCCTTTTGCAAAATATTCCGTAGCTTTCCCTTATGATCACCACTGTGTTGTGCCTTCACAAATGGCAGCCCCTAATTCTTTCTCCCTGACCCCCCTCAACTCCTCCATCATTGCCCACCCTCTCTCCCAGCCTTCCTTTCCTTGCACTTTCCTTCAGCCTTAGGGACCCTTGGATACAATTGTCATGATAAGGTCCTAACCAACTTGTCCGAATTCATAATTTTAGAACTATGTTATAGAGTCCTGAAACTGCATGATAATGCAAGACGGTGCTGAAACGATTAATTCTGTAGAATTATAAAATCTTGATGCTAGATGAGATCATAACCTTCGCTTGGGCCAATGTCATCATTTAAAAAGGAAATGAAGCAACCAAGGCTGTAAGTGTGGCTTAACGTAAAATCATACAAAACATTGTTGCAAAAAATAGTATTAGAGGGCAGCCCTTGCAATTTGTGCTTCTCTGGAACCTGCCAAAGTGGGGCCAAGCCTTTGTAGACAAATGGTCTCAAGAAAGGCAATTCACAGCAAACTGGAATAGTGAAAGCATTGCGCTTCTGAACACTGATTCAGGGATCTTTGTTAGAGAAAATAGTAAAGAAAGAAGCACTGAATAGAGGCTCAGAAGTCAAGCTGGTTGGGTTTGACTCCTTCCTCTGTTATTTCCTAGCTTTGGGAACTTGGGCTAATGGTTTGATTTTCTCATCTGTAAAGTGAGAACAATAATAGTCCAATCCCATAGGTTTGATACAAAGATTTGATTCACTAATGTATGTAAGAGGTATTTAGCATAGCATCTGACATGTAACTTAAAAGATGTCCTTCTACTGATTCTACCAATGACCTCCTAAGACGTGTCACTTCGCACTTATGCCATGCTTGGATGGATCAAGCCAGAGCGGAGGTTTAGGGTTTTATCTGATTTTCATGACATCTGGTATCATCTAATCAAAGTGCATTCACAAATGTTCCAGGAAGAGAATCCGCACTGGACACAGCCAATAAATATAGAAATTGCCAAGTCAAGTGCATTTAAAAACCACATGGTAATTCCCTAGTAATTCTGGGTTAATTGCATATTAATTACCATCTTGTTATAGTACCAATGAGCCATGCATTTGATGTGGGAACCTGCAGCAGAGATTAAATGCTAAAATGGACCTTCTCTGACTGCTGCAGGGAATGAGCATTGATTCTTCCACACCAGCAAAGCTTTTCAGAAAAACCTCCTATGTTACTGCTTCTTTAAAGAGTCCAGGAATTACCCAAAGCATCTACCAAGTAAAGTTTCTTCTATTGTAGTTATGAAAAGAGTGATCAGTAACATCTACCACCGTAACCAACTGTTTCCCCAAATTCATTGGATTAAGGTCTTTTGAAATGACAAACCCCAGCTTACTTACCTCTTCTGGAGTGATGGTTTAATTGGCTCTTAGTGTCTTGCGATCTTTCCACGGTTCTTGCTTCCATTTCCTTCCTGGGCTTTTTGAAGTTGACTTCTCCACATTTACTGAAATGAAATATGATCCCTAAAAATAAGCAAAGTGAGCCCAGCTGAATTTCTCGGTAAAGGAATTATGTATAACAAGACGGTTGGCAAGGTTATATCACTCCATGAAAGCTGTAATTTCCCTGCAATTGATTTCCTAAAGATAACTCACTGTTTCCGTGCAATGAAAGCTAATTTAACAAAAGAGGTGAATCTCTTCAGCACACCTTGATTGGCAATTGTGATAAATTCTTATAATTACCATTGATTCAGAGGAGGATTTTCATTTGTTAAGATGTGCTGAAATGACAGCCCAGTGATGGGTTTAAAAAGAGGAAAAGGGACTACTATGTGCTGCTTCCATTTTACAAAAGAAACCTAGGGGCTAGGTGGGTACAAAGATTTCAGAAGGTTCATGCAGACCCTGTGTAATCTTGGAGAGACCTCCACATCCACCTTGGCATTTCTGTGCTCAAAAGTCACATTGGCATTTCTGTGTTGCCTGAAAAATCTCAGAGGAACCTTAGCCCCAGGGAGTCTGCCTCAATCTCCAAACAAACACAGTTGGGTCTGGGTCAGCAGTTCTACTGCGGAGGCAATGGATTCTTAGTATTAATGTTTAAATCGACTGACATAGGGAGTGCAAGGGTAGTTTCATGGTAGAATTCTCGCCTGCCATGTGGGAGACCCAGGTTTGATTCCCAGCCCATGCACTTCCCAAAAAACAGACAAACAAGCAAACAAAGACAGAAAAAACAAACAAACAAGAATTCAACAAAATTGTGCTGCAATAATGGGATACTCACAAGGAAAAAGAGTGAAATGTGACCCTGGACATATAGCATTCCAAAAAAATACTGATACGAAAGCCCAATATTAGGCAATTTGTTAAGTCAATTAATATAAATCCAAATGAGGTGATCTTATGCCGCCATTAATATGATTTAATGGAGAGTTAGAGACATAGAAAATGCCTCTTTTTTTTTTAATTTTACAAATATCTTCGACTTTTTATTCTGAAATAATTTCAAACTTACAGGAAAGTTGCCACCATAATAAAAAAATAATAAAGAGAACTCCAGTATGTCCCCTACCCAGGTACTCAGATTTACCACCTTTTAACATTTTGCCATATCTGTTACATCATTCTATCATCTATCTATCTTTCTATTTTCTAAGCATTTGACAATAGGTTACATATCTTATGCTCCTATACCATTTAATACTTTCCTGTACATTTCCTAAGAACAAGGATAATCGATCACTCAGGTACAATTAAGTACAATTATCAAGTTCAAGAAACTTAACATTGATAACAGAGCCTACAATCTATACTACCATTTTTTCAATTGCCGCAATAATGTCCTTTTGGACATTTTCTCATTATTATTATATCCAGTTCAGGATCATGTATTGCATTTAATTGTTACTATCTCTTTAGTCTCTTTGTATAATGTGATTTTAAGTATAAAACCTAGGATGGACAATTACCCATTCAATTTAAGCTGATCCACATTTAAAAATTTGCATTAAAAAAGACAGGGAAAGGGATAGAGAGGTGGAGCACAGGGTATTTTGCATTTTTATACAGGGCAATGAAACTACCCTGTGGAACACTGTATTGGTGGATATATGGCATTATGCATTTGTCAAAACGCATAGAACTGTACAACACAAAGTATGAACTCTAATGTAAATTACAGACTTTAGTTAATAATAGAGTATCAATATTGGTTCATCAGTTTTAACAAATGTACCACACTGATGCAAGATGTTAACAGTAGAAACAGCTGTGGGGTGAAGGGAATGAAGGGAGTGTCTGGGAATTCTCTGCACTTTCTGCAGAATTTTTCCGCAAATCTAAAACTACTCTAAGAAATAAAGTCTATAAAAAAAAAAAAAAGGAAGATGGGAAGTGTGTCCCAAAACGTTAACAATGGTAGGTTCTGCAGTCTCTAGTGATGGGGTGAATAATATAATCAAGGAAAAAAAAAAAGAAACTCTACGAGTCCAGTGTCCATTGTAGGTCATATATAGATGTTCCCATTTTCTAATTAAAAATTGTCATTTGGGATCATCATTTAGGACTATCTAACTGTCATTGTCAGCTTGCCCATAAATTTGTTGTTTGCAGTTCTACATGACACATGCAAAAACGAGACAGGCAAGAATCCTACTTCTTGCCCTCTAAGATTTAACAAGCTAAGATAGCCTTCTCTGATATAAAGCATGGATTTTCTGTGTAATTTACCATACAAATGCAAGGCATCGATAGCATTGGCCATAAAATTATCATTATGATTATAATTAGTATTCCTAAATGCTCTCTTGCCATTAACTCATTCTATCCATTCAACTACTCTGGGGGACACACAAGGATTATTATCTCCATTAAAGATGCGAAACTGTGGCAACGAGATAAGGAGAGACTTGAATGAGGCCACAGGACAAGGTAATTACCTAAACCAAGTCTTCAGTCTCAAACTCTTCCTTCTGCACCACATTTACAGTAAAGTTTTACAAATTGGGGGGTGCTTAACAAATTAGCATGTTGTACCTGTATTAACATTTTTCTCCTCCATTTAAAAACTTTTTGTTTGTAAATAACTCTTTTAATTGGAGTCTTCTGGCATTTCAAAGGGCTACATTGGTAGAGTTCATTGTTAGGATATAAAAAGAAGAAGCTATCCTGCTACTTTGCTTGGCTGGTCCAACAAATATGAGCTTAATGTGCTAGAAACCTCTTATGAAATGCAGGAAATTTTAATTAGCTATAAACTGAATTTGTTAAACAATGACAAAATATGATTTTTTTAAGTATGTGTAATGCTGCTTTGCATCAACTTTTCAGGAATTTAGATTAGCAATCTGAAGGCTACTTCTAACAAGTTCAAAAACAAAAAAGTAAGTTTGAAAACTGAGAATATTATAGCCTAAAACCTTTCTAGAGATTAATCTCTCTGTGCCTCAATTTCCTCACCTGTAAAATGGGGGTAATAACAACACATACTTCAGTACCTGAATTGTGATGAGAATGAAATGTGTTAGTACATACAAAGCATTCGATAAATATTGCCTATCTGCATTCTGTCAGTCCAGGGAGTGAGCCAGAATTAAGACACAATAAGTACTTTCAAAGAAACTCATGGTCTAAGAATCTGTATGTTTACAAAAACCTAAGAACATGCTAGGAACTTGCCAATTATCTGTTATTTTTAAATAAGGCATTATACATAAATAAACAAAAGATCAAGGAAACAAAATACATCAGAAAATAACTTCTCCGGCTGAAAACTAAGAGTTAGTTATCGCCAACCCAGTGAACATTTCCAGACTGTAATCTCGCTGAGATACAACCTCTGTTCTCTTTTAGTAAATATTATTAAAAGCCATACATCTATTTTCACTGTGGGCAAGAATTTAATAAATTCTCGCTTCTGTTTTTGAAATAGCCACCCAGGAATTTACGACACTGTCCCTGTAGTTGCTTGCTCTGGAGACGTATCGAAAATGTAAAATGATTGTAATAGCAATAAGAGCACCCTTTCTCTTCTTAAGGAAATTCTAAAAAGCTACAATCCCCTGTAATGCAAACAAGCATTTCTGCCTAGCCAGACTCATCCTACAAAATCAGCCAACTTTGTCTGGGGAGGGCTTGTGACTGGCAATGCTGCCACCTGCAGGACAGAGGGGGAATCACATTCCTTGGAGGAAAAGAAATCAACGCCTTGAGACCAATCTAAGGCTGCTATCTCAGGTAAATCGCTCTATTACCCCAGTAGCTCAGCACATTATTGAAACAGTTCCCCTTCTATCTAGTTAAGCTCACTGGATTGTCATGCAGCTTGCCCCTTTACTTACTTTGTTTCACTGGCTCATCCCATTGTACGGCAACTTGGCTTTCTGTATTTCTTATTTCATTGATTCAAGGTGAATCACTTAATACTGAAACATTATTTGCAATGTCAGAATTTATAATAACTGACGCCAAGGCCTCATTTCTCAGAATAACCTGTGCATATGGATGCAAGGTAACGATGCATAGCAAATCTCCTTTTTTACTGGATCCTAACTATGCACAGATCACATATTGCCTCTCAAATTATATATATGTACATTCCCAGGCAGACCGACTAGGAGACTATTAAAAAAAACTTATCTGTGGACAAAAATATATATTCCCTTAAATATCGACACACCCAGACCCTCTGGTATACCCAGATGTACTCACACTAACTTAAGTACAAGTAAGCAAAAGAGAAATGGAGCCAGAACTCAGAAAATTTGTGGAATAAGCAGTGTTGATCTTCAGTACTCCATTCACCTGTTAGAGGTGTATTTTGCCTTTCCTCCTGCTTCCTATGCATGCAATCTTTTGAGGAGCTTCAGTTGTCCAAGTTATCCTTTGAGATAATCAGTAAAGTGCATTGCAAAACCTGGGAGCTCCTAGATTCTGGACCTTTCCTGATTCCTCATCCACTCCAACCTGCCAGGTCTCCGTCATAGCTTACAATCCAGTTCTCCATTTTTCAATCATCTGGTTAATTGTTTCTGGTAAATCACGTAAGGTGAGAGCCAAAGTACTGGGCTAATTACACATATTAAAGAACCGCAAATGTTTGCATGTTAACACAGGCCACCGTCAACCCCTAACTAAAAGGTTTGAATAACTTGCAGAATTTTGGGCACCCTGAATAGCGATAGACCCACTAAGGGGAACATTTAAATGGGTCAGAGGAGGAAAAATTTCCAATGACAGCCTTCAAATCATATCATACAGGCAGGAGTCAGCTTCTCTACTCATGTCTAGCATTTCCTAAACGTACCCATACCTTTTTATGCCGAAAACCCATTATTAGTTGCCTAAGGCTGTCATAGCAAACTACCACAAACTTGGGGCCTTAGGAGATCCCAGATTTTTTAATCATCTGGGCAGAAGTCCAGATGAAGTTGTCAGCAGGGCCATGCTCCCTCTGGAGACTCTACCGAATCATCATCCTTTCTTCTTCCAGCTCCTGGTGGCTATTGGCATTCCTTGGCTTCCTTGGTGTTCTAGTTTGCAAGCTCTTGGAATGTGATATACCAGAAATGGAATGGCTTTAAAAAAGGGGAATTTATTAAGTTGCTAGTTTAAAGTTCTAAGGTTGTAAAAATGTCCAAATTAAAGCAAGTCTACAGAAGCGTTCAATTGAAGGCATCTAGATAGAAGTGAGTTCAAGAAGGCTGATGACTTTCAGGGTTGCTCTCTTAACTGGAAAGCACATGGCAAACATGGTGACATCTGCTGGCTTTCTCTCCCGGCTTCTTGTTTCATGAAGCTCCCCTAGGGGCATTTTCCTTCTTCATCTCCAAAGACCTCTGGCTGTGTGAGCTCTCGTGGTTCTTAAGGTTTTTCCAAAATGGTTCCCTCTTAAAGTATTCCAGTGAGCAACCCCACCTTGAATGGGTGGAGACACATCTCTATGGAAACCATCTAATCAAGTGTTACCACCCACAATTAGGTGAGTCACATCTCCATGGATGGGTAATCAGAAAGCTCCCACCCAGTGACACTGAATGAGGATTATAGGACATGGCTTTTCTGGGGTACGCAAATTCAAATTGGCACACTGGGCTTGTGCTAACATCACTCCAACCTCTGTCTCTATCTTCCAATTGTTTTCTCAGTGTGTCTGTCTGTCTCTCAGTGTGGCCCTTGAAAGGACCTTGATCATTGGATTTAGGGCCCACCTAGATAATCCAGAAAGATCTCATCACAGATCTTTAACTTAATTACATCTGCAAAGACCCTTTTTCCAAATAAAAAATAACATTTAGGGTTCAAACGTGGCTATCTTTGGGGGAGCCAGTTTTCAGACTATCACGTACCTCTCTCTACACATGCAAAGAATCCTCCAAGGAGAAGAAATGCCATCCAAGTTTAAACACAAACCAGCTATGTATCCAAAGACACTTTCCAGCAAGAGAGGAGAAGCAGGGCCACAGGGCTAGAGAAGTGAGTGGACAAACTCTAGGGGAAACACAAATCACTGTTGGTACAAAACATCAGGAGAGTGGCTTCATCATCTTCAGTTAACATTCTGCAACACAGCTGAGGTTCCATGCTGAGAGCAGGAGCCAGTCTTTATATGTCAATGTGGCCCTGTTTAAAAGTCTTCCCCTGTCCAGTTGAAGCAAACATTATAGAAAAAAATGATACAAACAGCAATAGGAAAACTATATAGAAGGACCCTTTGCCAGATTATTTTTTTCCTTGCAACTTCAGCAGAAGTCATTAAAATGTATCTTTTTTTTTTTATGGTTCTGTTCTAATTATCTCTTTCCCATGTGTTCTTCATTTTTCAGTTTGTGTTTCAGTTTATTTTCAGAGCCTAAGCTATCATGACTGCTTGCTGCCTTTTCCTGTTCTTAGGTCATCTTCCTTCTTGCCTTTGGTTACTGGCACCCTAGCAGGCACAATGCGGAACTGGGACCAGATGTTAATTAAGCAAAATAAGTTAAGCAAACCAAAACTTCCAAATAGTTGGTTTCAGGTTAGTTAACCACAGCAGCTTCTTCTTAGAGTCAGTTTTACTTTGATGCAAGTTACCCAAGCCCTCTGTTTGGGGCTGTCTGCTTTCTTTTTGTTTTTTTCTTTTTAAATTTATTTATTAATTAAAAAATTAAGAAACCAAATAAAACATCAACATATATAATCAGTAATTCACAATATCATCACTTTGCTGCATATTCATCATTTCTTAGAGCATTTGCATTAATTCAGAAAAAGAAATAAAAAGACAATAGAAAAAGAAATAAAATGAACCCAGGAAAGAAAAAAAAAAAAGATTATACCTACCATACCCCTTACCTCTCACTTTCATTGATCACTAGCATTTCAAACTAAATTTATTTTAGCATTTGTTCCCCCTATTATTTATTTTTATTCCATATGTTCTACTCCTTTGTTGACAAGGTAGATAAAAGGAGCATCAGACACAAGGTTTTCACAATCACACAGTCACATTGTGATAAAATGTATCTTTTAATAAAATAATGCTGTAATGGGTAATTTCAGAATTTGTTCTCCTAAGCACAGATATGAATATTGTTGGCATATTAGGGTTACTTGGTGAGTAACCATTTGCTCACTGTGCCAGTTTGAAGTCAGAAAAGCCATATCTTTTAATCCTCATTCAGTACTGCTGGGTGAGAGCTTTTTGATTGTCTCTGTGGAGATGTGACCCACCCAATTGTGGTGGCAACTTTTGATTAGATGGTTTCCATGGAGATGTGTCTCCAGTGGTGGGGTTGCTTACTGGAGCCTTTTAAGATGGAACATTTTGGAAAAAACTTCAGAACCAACAGAGCCAGAGACCTCTGGAGCAAAAGTAGAACTCTCCCAGGGAAGCCTTATGAAATGAGGGGAGAAAGCTAGATGCCATGTGCCTTTCTAGCTGAGAGAGAAACCCTGAACATCATCGGCCTTCTCGAACCAAGGTGTCTTTCCCTGGGTGCCTTAATTTGGACATTTTCACAGCCCTAGAACTGTAAACTTGCAACTTAATAAGTTCCCTTTTTAAAAAGCTGTTCCATTTCTGGCATATCACATTCTGGCAACTTTTTCAAACTAAAACACCGACTTGGAACAAATAAGGTTAAGATTCATAGAAGTTTCAATATAGTGTTAAAATTGAGTGCTCCGTGCTTTAACACTAGAGTTTCCAGTGCACCAGAAGAAAGCATCACTTTGCATACAGATATACTTCAGACAACAATAGCATTAACAAGAAAAATACAAAATCGAGATGTGGATCTGAGCAATAAGCTTAAATTTATTTACTTTCTCTTTGGTTTTGCTTCTGGGTTAAGGGAGAACTGGATAATCAGTTTCAATACCTACATACCAGCTATTTATACACATGCATTTGATGTGGGGGACACAAAAAGAAATGGAATCCTTTTCCTCCAAACACTTAGACTTGATACAGTAACCTCATCACACTGAGATGTAAAATTCCAGGAGTAAGGTTCACAATTATGCTAAGGAATGACTCTTAGCACCAGCTAGAGAAATCACAGTCCATTGATAACATTTCTCCTTCGGGGTGCCCCTTGGTTTTACATTCAGCCTGGACCAGAAAATTAAAGCCAAAGGCTACAAAACCTAATTAGCAGTTTAATGAGGACCCTTGAAAACAATTGAAAGACTGCAACATGGTAGTTTTGAGAAGACAGAGCCATTCCATCTTGTTAGAGTTGAGGAAAAGCTTAGGGAACAGTTACATACAACTTACCATAAAGTTTGTGCTTAGAAGATACAGAATAAGGCAAAGTTAAGTTTCTGCCTAAGAAGGTTTACTAAGAATGTCAAAGATCTTTCCTGTGATAATTGAAAGATTTAGTAGTTCTAAGGACTGTTGACTTATAATTTTAATACTACAAATGTTTATTACAGGAAGCTATGTTTGTGAAAGTTGTTGTAGAAAATTATTAGTTCATTAAGGTTATAAACCATTTGTACAGGTTTGTTTTAGCCACCTACCTTGTGACAACTCAATTTCTAGACCTCACTGATACATTGTTACTTCCTCTGTACATAAGTGAATTGGCATGCCTTGTTACTCAAAAAACAGCAAGTCCTTTTCTTGAAGCATTTCCCCTATTATACATTTTTTTAATTCTAAAGGCTTAATCTCTAAAACTGAATGCTTTATATATTTTTTTCTTTTCATCATGGCTTCTATTACTGTTTTGTTAATAAAACCCTTCTTCCTCAAACTAATAAAAATAAGTCACTCATCCCAAAAGAGTGGGTCAATGGAAAAGTTTTTTTTTAATTGGATATGAAAGGAAAACTCAGCAAACTCAGCAGGAACGAGGTGGGAACAAAGGGATTCATGCTCTGTTAATTTCAGGGTGAAACAGAGCTGCCTGGGCAGCACTGAGAGAGAGAGAGAGACAGAGTCGGCCGCCCCAAGGTGGCAGGGGATAGAAGTTGGGGCAAGGGATAGGCAAGTCTCTACTGGCTAGCTTTCAGAAATAGGGGGCTAAGTTAGGAGGTAGAAGCTTTCCATTGGTAAAGTTTAAAATTTAAGCTCTACTTTAGGCATGCAGGGTTGTAAATGCCGGAAGATAGTGAGTAAGGGGAGTTTACTGCAAGAATGCATCTGGCCCAGGGGGGAGGCTGAGTAATGAGAGGTTTTTGCAAGAGGGCAGCTGGTGGAGGGTGAAGGAGATGCAGCGCTGGCATGGGTTGGGGTGAGAGAGACTTTCTGAAATATTTGCCAAGAGTAGGTTACATCCTAAGGGGAAGGGGTCCTGTCCTCCAGGGCTAACAGATTGGACCTTGATTGACACATCATCTCCCCCAAACAGTGCAAAAAAAAAAAAAAATCCTCCTGCATGTCCCTTTATAGACTTGAAATTCTTTTGGAGCATATATATATACCCAAAAGTTTATTTGCTAGATCATAGGGTATACAGTCAATGCAATCAAGTTTTCCCTGACTGCTCTCCTGCATGAGTGCACATCTCTATACGTCCACTAGCAAGGCTGGATGATACTTATATCCCACATAACTACCATCCAGCATTGCAGCTTTCACATTTTTGCCAGTCTAATGATGGTAAAATGATACATTATTGTTTTCAATTGCATGTCTCTGATTATTGACATCTCATCCTAAACTTGTTGGCCCTTGGGGGTTTCTTCTCTGTTTTGCCTTTTCATATCTTTTGCCCATTTCTTTTTTCAAAATTCTTGATGTTTTCTTGTTGGATTGTAGGAATCGTGCATCTAGAAAAAAATTTTCCTTGTCAGTTTTAGACATTGCCCATATCTTCTTTCAATCCTCCCTCTGTCTGTGAACTTTGCCCATCGAAAATGAATCCTCAATTTTGGCATAATAAAAACAAATGTTTTGTTTAAATGTCCTTCTCACCCCAAGGACAAAAAATATTTGCCGGATTTCAGCTACCATGTGCACGTTTCCTTTCACAGTGAAGTCTTTTGGAGTGATCCAGGTTTTCTCTCTTCTAATTAGCGAGACAATAAAAATGTTAAAGGAAAGAAGAATCACTATGGCAGCCTTTGCGAGGAACCAAAAGAAAGGTGTTTGTTTTGAGGTTTAAAGTAAACACAAAGAGATATGACTAATGCACACAGAATAAGACAATGGAACACAAAGTACTCTAATCCATACCTTTATGGTAATTAACAAAATGCTGGTTATGATTACTGGGGTACTGGAATAAAGCATAAATCCATAGACTGTGGTGACTGTCTAAGTGTGGCTTTGAACAGCACAACCCTACTTAAGAGAAACTCCATCTTTCCACCCACTACCCAGTTTGTGAACAATTTTTTGGTTTGGTTGCCTTGCATCCATGTCTATTGTTTTAGATAGTGGTGATATCCCAGGGTTCCTTCTCTCTTCTCAGGAATGCAAACCTTTTCCATTCTCAGAGTACATGATTTGGGAAGAACTGAAAGGCACAACATTTCCCAACCCAGACATGACTCCCGGGGGTGTGGACCTTCCTGGCAGCATGGGACAGAAATCCTGGAATGAGCTGAGACTCAGCATCAAGGGATTGAGAAAACCTTCTCGACCAGAAGGGGGAAGAGTGAAATTGTAGCGCGAAAACCAGGAACGAGGGCCTCCAGGAACATTCCGCGAAGTTAGAACAGGCTGAGACTAAGGATCCGTAGTTTCGGGAAGCAGGTTTTATTAGCTCGTGCCCACGAGGGCCCAGCTAAGTCACCTCAAAAGTCTGAGCCCGAACAAAAGGCAACCTTAGCTTTTATAGACTTTTTGACATGTTAAAGACAAGGTACACAATTGGCTGATTTAAGTTGAGAATGGCCCAGAGCTGAACCGTTGAGGGGCCCCCACCCCAGGAATGTCTTCTTTTGCCTACGTGCATCTTCACCAGTTCCTGAAGGCTAGGGGAGGGGGTTTCTATACCAGGAAATGAACCTTATCTTATCTCACTTGCCTGCAAGGAGAGGGGGTTTGGGGATTTTCCACGGAGAGCACAGCTAAATCAGAAAGAGGGCAAGGCCTGCCTGCTACAAAATGAGACAAAATAAAGTGTCAATGGCTGAGAGATTCCAAACAGAGTCAAGAGGTTATCCTGGAGGTTATTCTTATGCATTAAATAGATATCACCTTGTTAGTCAAGATGTGGTAGAGAGGCTGGAGGGAACTGACTGAAAATGTAGAGCTGTGCTCCAGTAGCCATGTTTCTTGAAGATGATTGTATAATGATATAGCTTTCACAGTGTGACTGTGTGATTGTGAAAACCTTGTGTCTGATGCTCCTTTTATCTGCCTTATCAACAGACGAGTAAAACATATGGAACAAAATAAACTGAGATAGAAATGCTGGTGATCGGTGAGGGGGAGGGGTGGGGGTATGGTATGTATGAATTTTTTTCTGTTTTCTTTTTATTTCTTTTTCTGGATAGATACAAATGGTGTAAGAAATGATCACGGTGATGAATATGCAACTACGTGATGATATTGTGAATTATTGATTATATATGTAGAACGGAATGATCAAAAGTTACGAATGTTTGCATTTGTTTGGTGTTTTTTTGGTATTTAAAAAAAAAAATCACCAACCCAGTGACTGGTCCTAGTGAACAGGTGACCTGGGGCCTGGCCAGAGGGCAAACTACTTTCCCTGGCCACAGTGATGGTTTCAGGAAGTCTCAGATTGGTCCAGCTGTTGCTAATCCCAGGATTTATGCAGGAGCTATAGGCGAGAGTTACTCTTTTGTTTTCCTGCTGAATTTAGATTTAGGATGATATTATCCCACGGTTGCTAGAGACCACCGCATGAAACTTGGCAATGAAACTTGCTATAAAGCCAAGAGATGAGGAGAAACTAATTTCTGATGACATTACCTAACGCCAGCTCTACCCGGGGATTTTTCAGTTATATGAGCTAATAAATTCTCTCTTTTGCTCAAGTCAATTTGAGATGAGTTTCATGTTATCCACAATCTAACTTACCACTTACAAGTCAGTTAGAGCCCTAACTTGCCAGTCTTTCTAAATGAGATTTTTCACATTGAGTAATGGTTTGGCAGGGAGAGAGGGAATTGGCTCTCCCTTGGTGACAATACTAACTTACAACACGGTACTACCCCACCGTCACCTCTTAGCCCATCAATCTCTAGCAGAATTTTCCCAGATTTGGATTTGAGAGGATACAAGCCCATCACCTTGGAGAAAGGCTAAGCACTCACTTTAAATTTTTTCTTGGTTTTTTTTTTAACTTTTCTTCCTCTTCTCCACGTCCCCTCTCTGATTTGAAAATTTAAAGTGAACGAGCCACTGCCAAAAAGGACACTAAACAAAAGGAAACAGAAGAAGGCAAACAGAGGGAAATCAAAGGGAGAAATTTAGTGCAAGCAGCAAAGACTTCATCAGGCTCACAACAAAGACAAGCTCAATTTCTTTCTTATTGACATTAACGAGTCTGATGTGAGTCCAACATAAAAGCCAGGCAAATCTGCTCGCTTTCACTGGGGTCCCAGGATCTCTGCAGCTGCTTACAAATTGCCTAATTCCAGGAAAGGTCATCTTTCTTGATTGGTTTTCATTCCCTTCTATGTTCAACCAATCAAGTGCTGGCCAAACAGATGGCTCTGAGCTACTCCTGACCGGCCAGGTCAGCAGCTGCAGCTTCAGCCCAGAACCCTTTACCCTCCCCCACTACAGAAATCCTCCTTCCAGCAGAGGCACTTTGAAACCATAGGAGCCCAATTGATATTTCCTGAATGCAGAAATGTTACTGAATAAACTCCGGGAGTGAAACAAAGAAATGCAATTCAGAGGGGGAAAAAATGAGAGAAATGTACACAATTTAAAGACAATTTAAAAAAATAACTCAGTAAGCAGGAGGGCTGAGATTTAAACTGCCATCTTTGAATTCAGAGTTCTTTATTCTATTAAGATGAGGTCTGTCGGAGGTGGAAAAGGAGGCAAAAGAGAACAAAGAGAGAGGATGGGAAGGAGAAATCAAACATAGGGTTATTTATCAGTCTGCTTCTGTGTAACAAGAAGCAGTAAACCAGACATCTCATACTGCATTTTCTCTTACTCCTTACAACATTCCTAAAGGTAGGTATTATTAACTCCATCTGTTTTTATGGATGAGAAATTCAAAGTACAAAGTGGTTAAACAACTTGCCCAAGGTTATAAGACTTACAATGATCAGGGCTAGAACTCAGACTGATTTCAAAATCCATACCTGTCTGATGCCCAGCAAATCCACTTCTCTTCCGACTCAAGGACATCAAGAGGCATGAGTGTGTATTTCTTTTCTGAAAAGGACCTAATATTGTACCCATTTTCTACTGTTTTTAAAGTGTTTGGGAATGTTTCTATAAACATGATTTAAGCATATTGCAAGACATATTAATTTGGAATCTTCTTTATTCTGGGGGCACATTCACTAATTCAACAAATACTTACAAGTACCAGGGACCCTGTCAGATCCTGGACCTAAAGCAAGACAATTAAGACACTTTCCATTCCCTCACAGAGCTTGGAGACTAGTATGGAAAATAGACAAAGCACCAGATAATTACAAAATGGTGTGAAAACCGTTATTCAGATGAGAAGGATGCAAAGGTTGCTGAGGGAACTCAGAAGAAAGGAGATGAGCCCAAGTTGGGCTAGAGAGGAGGTCAGGAAGTATTTCTTGGAAGATGTGACACAGGAATTGAGTCCAGCTGATGTGGGTGGTGGGAAAAGGAAAGCATTCCAGGCAGAGAGAATAGGAGTGCTGAAGCCCAGAGAGAATTTAGCACATTCCAAGAAATTTAGCATTGCAGTACAGCTTAGACATAGGTTGTTTATAGGGAACTGCTGTGGGCTGAGGGTTGGTATCATGTGATGGCTAAAGGGTTTAGGATTTATTGTGAACATTATAGAAAACTATTGAAAGTTTTAAGCAGGGAAGAAGCAAAGTAACATGCGCATTTGAGAGGAGCCACTCAGTGATCATTCATCTTTAGGTCTGGAGGGGGCCAGACCTGAAAGTGAGTAGTTTAGTTACTGAATCTCTGATTCACCCAAAGGCCCATTCTTGCCGAAGGGCTTTCTATATGAGTGGCATGGGGCAGTGAATGCAGAGACGAAAGATCTAGAATTAGCTCTGCCACTTGCTACCAAAGGGACCATAAGCAAATTTCTTAACCTCTTAAACCTCAGTTTTATCATCTGGCACACAAGTATAATAAAAATGCCCATCAACAGAGTTCTAGGGAAGATGGTGGAACTCTAGGGAGCTCCAGGACTTAGTGCTTCCACTAGAACAACTATTAAACAGGCAGAAACTATCTGAAACAATGATTTTGAAACCCCAGAGGCCAGAAGAACACTACAGCATCCAGGAAAGAGGAAGAAGAAGAGGTTGATATAGGTAAGAAATCCTCGTGGTGGTGACCAGCGCCCATCCCTGACTCTCACAACAGGCCACTACCTGGCTAGTAGCTGGTAACAGAGAGGGACATAAAAATCCTCTTTCCCAAGAATGGAGGTGGGCATGGCCAATCATTGATCGTAGCTTTTAATTTTTAATTTTTTTATTTTTATTTATTATTATTTTTTTTTGCAGGGGCAGGCACCGGGAATCGAACCCGGGTCTCTGGCACAGCAGGCGAGAACTCTGCCACTGAGTCACCCTGATCATAGATTTGTCTACCCCGATCATAGCTTTTGATTCGCAAATTCAGATAGGTCATGGCTCTGAGAGCAGATAAAGGCAGTGGCAGCCACTGTTTCAACTTGCACCAGACAAGGGTGGAGTCAGTGGAGATTTTAAAATGCAGGGCTTCCTCAGGGTTGTGGGGGATAATTAGCTGTGGGGTTGCATTTTCTGGGCAGGATTGGAGAGCTCAGCTTTGAGGAGCCATTGGAGAAGTTTTGGCTCCCTTCCTGGTCCTCTCCAAAGGGCAATCTGGAGCTGGCCTGTGCCCCCTTCATGGGTCTCTGACCTTATTTTGTTTGGGAAAGTCCTCCCTGGAGTGACCTCCTCTCAGGATATGCCCTCCAGGTAAGAGCAGCTAGGTACAAAGAAAGGAGTCTGAAAAACTACAAAGGTAGATGGTCTGGGACAAAGGTGTGCCAGATTCACGTACCTAGAAGAGAGAGATGGGTCTCCTGGGGAAAAGAGGGGACAACAAAACTCCTGTAAGCAGGGAAACTCTAAAGCAACTAACAAGCATAAGCCCATGATAAGACAGAAGCTTAGTAAAACAGAAAACCCTGCATAGTGAATTCCCCTTGGGCACACCTTCCTCACATGAAGGCTGAAGCTCAAGAAAAGCTCTGTCTAACCACCAGCACATTACAAAATCAGGAAGCAAACATCCCAGAGAGTAAATCCCTGAGTTAAGAAGGAATGCATTCTGAAAGCTGCAAGGGAAAAGCAATGTGTTATATACAAGGGAGTTCCAATTAGGATTGAAATCTCCCCGGATGATGTGATTTAATCAAGAGTGGTTGTTAAACTGGATTAGGTGACGACATGTCTCCACCCATTTGGATGGGTCTTGATAAGTTTCTGGAGTCCTATAAAAGAGGAAACATTTTGGAGAATGGAGGAAATTCAGAGAGAGCAGAGCAGAATGACATAGCCACGAGAAGGAGAGTCCACCAGCCAACAACCTTCGGAGTTGAAGAAGGATTGAGCACTGATTTCTCATCAGAAACCATGGTGATAACTTGTATGGTCAGTTTACTTGAACACCATAATTACATGGCATCTTGAACAAATGAGTAAAAACTAAGCTCAAAAAAAAATAATTTGAGGGATAAGAGATTTATAAAAAATTGAATAGATTTAAATACTAGTGGCCAATGAGAGGGAGGGGTAAGGGGAATGGGATGCATGAGTTTTTCTTTTTTCTTTTTATTTATTTTTCTAGAGTGATGCAAATGTTGTAAAACATGATCATGGTGATGAATACACAGCAATGTGATGGCATTGTGAGCCATTGATTGTACACCATATATGGATGTTTGTATGCTGAGTTTTATCAATAAAAATGTTTTTTAAAAATGATCATAGTGATGAATACACGACTGTGTGATGCTATTGTGAGCTATAGATTGCATACTTTGGATGGACTGTATGAATGTGAAGATATCGCAATAAAAATATTTTTTTTTTTTGGCTTTTAAAAAGGTGAATTTAATAAGTTGCTAGTTTACAGTTCTAAGGCTGAGAGAATGTCCCAATTAAAACAAGTCTATAGAAATATCCAATCTAAGGCATCCAGGGAAAGATACCTTGGTTCAAGAAGGCCAATGAAGTTCATGGTTTCTCTCTCTCATATGGAAGGGCTCATGGTGAACACAGCATCATCTGCTAGCTTTCTCTCCTGGCTTCCTGTTTCATGAAGCTCCCCGGGAGGCATCTTCCTTCTTCATCTCCAAAGGTCGCTGGCTGGTGGACTCTGCTTCTCGTGGCTGTGTCATTCTGCTCTGCTCTCTCTGAATCTCCTCCATTCTCCAAAATGTTTCCTCTTTTGTAGGACTCCATAAACTTATCAAGACCCATCCAAATGGGTGGAGACATGTCGTCACCTAATCCAGCTTAACAACCACTCTTGATTAAATCATATCTCCAGGGAGATGATCTAATTACAGTTTCAAACATACAGTATCGAATAAGGATTATTCTGCCTTTACAAAATGGGATTTTGATGAAAACATGGCTTTTCTAGGGGACATACATCCTTTCAAACCAGCGCAGTTCTGTTTCCCTAGAGAACCCTGACTAATACAATGAAGAATTTCTATGAACATGAATATAATTTTGGCTATGGGGAAAACATCCAAAACACAGAGGGATGGATTTGAAAGGGCAGATTGTATTCCTGCTAAAAGGTCTCTGTACCTACTTTCCTTACAATGCAGAAGTTTTCTCTTCAAATATACTTCCCAAATAGCAAATGACTTTGTATTCTACTACTGTCCAGTATGACTCCATGCACATACATTAGTAATAGAATTTTTTTTTCTTTGCCAAATGGAGAAATAATCCATTATCATTAAGATGGTTTTTAAGCTAGATCTACCATGGATTCCAAAAGCATCTATTTCACTCACCTCTGGAGGATTAAGAGTTTAAAACCGTCTCCTGGCCGCGCACTCTTCTATTAATAAAAATATTTTTTTAAAAAGGAACAAACTCCTAATACATGTGACAACATGGATTTACCTTGAAGACATCATGTTATGTGAAAAAAGTCAGATGCAAAAGACTTATTATTCATGATTTCTCTGTAAACCCACAACTCCTCTAACAAAGGAAAATAAATCCATCAAATAGAGTTGCTACAAGGGTAAAATAAGAAAACACATGTAAAGCGCTTTTCATGGTGATATAAGAGTTCAGTAAATATTAGTTATTATCATCAATGTTATTATAGCTTAGAAATAAGGAAAGCCTGAATTAAAGTAATGGAAGTGAAAACGAAAAAGAAGAACTCACAGAAGAGATGACTGGTTGGATATGAAAAATAAAAAAGAAAGAGAAACTTAAAGATAACTCTCATGCTTCTGGCTGACAATCAGAGGGCGAGAGGATGGTGGTTGTAGAAATTACTAGTTTGCTATCCAAAACCCATTATCCCCTTCTTGCTTGGTGACAGAAATCCAACTTTCTTCACGGTGGCAATATAGCCTTCAAAATTAAATTTCTTACCTCCCAGTCTCCCATGCAGCCTTAGCTAGTCTTCCCCCATCCTTATTCCTGTTGCTTAGAATCCCACACAATAGCAGGATTTCTGGCATCCATCCTGGGTCATAAGGAAGCCTTAAAGATAAAATCCATTTATTAGGATGTTGAAGGAGAAAACTGAAATAGCCTTGATGTTCAATGACTAAGAAACTCCCAGCCTTGATTTACCTAGCTCTGAATTTCTTTTATGTGAGAGCACAAAACCTAACAAAGCTGAGGTCATTTTTTTTTCCTTTTTAATTCATTATTATTTGGGATTCCCTGTTATATTAATCAATCTTAATCCTAGATGATACAAGGGTAATGATAAGGTCATTCTCCTGTAAACAATACAAGAGGAGAGAATTTGGACTGGTAAAGTTGAGGGAAAAAGATAACTTCAGTTTAAGACAAGTTGTTCTTAAAGTGTCTGTAGGACCACATGAAGTACAAATGTTCACTAAGTAATAACAGTTACAGAGCTATAGATAAAGACTTTTTGGTCATCATTATGTAGAAGTCATGAAAAAGAAAAAGATCAACCAGGAAGAGGTCCTAAAATGAGAACAGATGATAGAATTTGGGGGAATGCAAACATTTCAGTGACAGCAAAGGAAAGGAAAGCATTGCAGGAAAGTAAAGTGTGATGGAGAGACAACAGGAAAATGTGGAGAGTGATATAATGAATTCACAGGAGGTGTATTAGTTAGGGTTCTCTAGAGAAACAGAATCAACAGGGGTTGATTTTATATACTCTCATATATAAAATTTATAAAAGTGTCTCACGTGACCACAGGAACACAGAATCCAAAATCCGCAGGGCAGGCTGTGAAGCCAACGATTCCTATGGAGGGTCTGGATGAATTCCAAAGGAAAAGCTTGCTGGCCGAAGCAGGTAGAAGAGCCTGTCTCTTCTGAATCCTCCTTAAAAGGCTTCCAGTGGTTAGATTGAGCATCACTCATTGCAGAAGACACTCCCCTTGGCTGAATACAAATGGAATCAGCTGTGGATGCAGCTGATGTGATCATGATCTAATTCTATGAAATGTCCTCATTGCAACAGACATTCCAGCACTTGCCCAACCAGACAAACAGGTACCACCACTTGACCGAGTTGACACATGGAGCTGACCATGACAGGAGGTGAGCATTTCAAGAAGAAATAGTAAACTGCATCAAATGCTACAGAGGTATCAAGTTAGGTAGGATTTAGCAACAAAACATAACTGGATACCTTGGTCATAACTGATTCACTAGAGTGATGGAGAGAGGAGAGCAAATCAGTGAAAGAGTGGATGGGAAGTGAAGACATGATGTATTAGTTTCCTTTTGCTGCTATAACAAATTACCACAAGCTTGGTGGCTTAAAACCATGCAAATTTATTGTCTCAGAGTTTTGGAGGTCAGAGTTCAGTAGACTCACTGGGTAACCTGCTTAGCCTGGGTCTCACAGGACTAAATTAAGGTATGCCCAGACTAGGTCCTTTCCTGGAGACTCTGGGTGTGGAGAGCCGCCTCCCGGGTCAGGCCTAGTGGTCGCGCTGCAGCCTGCTCTAGAGTTCCCCCCGCCCATCGAGTGAGTCAAGATGGCGCCCGCATCCTGTTTCCGCGTATGACGTACGCGCCCACCAACCCTATCTTTCAATCACCTCTGTATACGTGGCACTAACCTATTGGGTTTGGGCACAGTATATAAGAGGTTACCCGGACGGGGTGGGTGGAGACGACCCACAGGGAGCCGTGCCTGACGGCCGCATAGAAGTTGTTCCCCCGCGGGAAATTTCGCCCGCGCGGAACCTGTAACAGAGAATGCAAGCTTAACTCCAGTAAAGGTCTGTGCTTACAACTGCTACGTGTCTTGGACCTGTGTTTCTCACCAGCGCGGATTTGTCTGCGTCTCTCTGTCTCTCCTCATTGTCTCACCCGCCGGCCGGGGGCTTGACGCTGAGCGAGAAGTCGCGGACAAGTGGTGGCCCGTACAGGGAACCCTTCTGCTGCCTTTCCCCGAGCTGGTGAGGACGTGCTTCTTGAGTTCGCAGCGGACTTCCCGCGCTTGATCACCGCGAGAAGGTGAGTACTTCTTATTACGTGAGAGTTAAGGGCTGTGGGCGTTCAGGTAGCCCCAGTGAATCGGGAGAGCTCCCCGATTGATTAAAGTACAGTGCCGACTGCAAGCATGGGGCAGTCAGGAAGTTCACCTTTGTTAGCTCCCTTAAAGACCCTTTTGAAGCAGTGGGGTATCTCGGTTAGGAAGAGTTCCCTCCTGCGGTTCTTAGACGATGTTGCTGCTTTTGCACCTTGGTTCGCCCACTCCGGGAGCCTTAGTCTGCCTTCTTGGTTAAAACTTGGTAATGACATAGAACGGGCGCGCCGGACGGGCCTTTGTATGGACCCGATCCTGGTCCCTATCTGGGAAACCGTCCGTGCTTGCCCTGAGGCAGAGTCTACTTCAGGCCTCAGTCCGTCTTCCGCCCTGCTGCAGGCACCGCACGCGCTCCAAGAAACTCAGTCAGTTTCGTCTGCGGACGGCTCCCGTAAAGGCAAGCCGCCAGAGTCAAGCGATAGTTCAGACACCTCTGACTCAGAGTCAGATGGTGATGAGACCGAGGGTGCAGACGCGCCTCCGCTGATCGATTGGGGGAGGCCCCCGTCTCACCCACGCAGCCTTCCGCCCCGCCAGCGCCTGCTGCAGGGGCGCGGCGGCTTCCGGTGAATGGTTTTGGTGATCTCGCCAAAAACCCTCACCACGGGCTCCCTCTGGTGGCCGAATCAGGTAATTACAGTGGCTGTTCTCCAACTTCTAAGCGCTTGTTAAAAAGAATGGGATATGTCCCCGGCAAAGGCTTAGGAGCCTCATTGCACGGGCGCGCAAGGCCTATACAAGCTGTCTCCAATTCTGACAGACGAGGCCTGGGTTTTTCCTAGGGGCCACTGAGGAGAGATTCCCACCCACACCTATAAAACTAAAGTGGAAGACCAGTACCCCGGTGTGGGTGCCTCAGTGGCCCTTACCAAAAGAAAAGCTGTCAGCATTGCATACTCTAGTGTCTATACAGCTAAAAGAGAGCCATATCATTCCCTCTACATCACCTTGGAACACCCCTATTTTTGTCATAAAGAAAAAATCAGGCAGATGGAGATTGTTACATGATTTAAGAGCCATTAATAATTGCATGGAGTCTATGGTAAAGTTAAATACCTGCATGTGTCAGTGGATACATGTTCTCAGATATTATTTGCCTCTGCTGAGACAGGAGAAAAAGTCCACCAAGTCATTGCACACTGCCTTGCCGCTTGGGCAGCGTGGGGTAAGCCAAAAATATTAAAGACAGATAATGGACCTGCTTACACCAGTAGAACCTTCCAAAAATTTTGTGATAATATGGAAGTACAATTAAAACATGGCATCCCTTACAACCCTCAAGGACAAGGAGTCATTGAGAGAGCTCACAGGTCTCTCAAAGACTTACTAAAGAAACAGAAAGGGGGGATAGGCCACGGCCTGTCCCAAAAGGCTCAACTGTCCATAGCCTTGTTTACGTATAATTTTTTGAATGAAAATGCACAGGGAATGACACCTGCCCTTCAGCACACCACTCCAAGTCCTCCACATAGAGGTCTAGTCCGATGGAAGGATGTCCTGTCGGGACAGTGGCAAGGCCCTGACCCAGTGCTCAGCTGGGCCAGAGGCTCTGTTTGTGTTTTTCCCCAGGAGCCAGGACGTCAACCAGTGTGGGTTCCGGAAAGACTGGTGAGAACCGTGACATCGCCCGAGGAGACCAAGGAGCTGTTGCCCAAAAAACCAACAAGCCTTCAACCTGAACCATCAGATCAGGCCTCCAACTCTGCTGATGACGGCGGCGACTGACGAGATGGCAACGAAAACGCCAGTCACCCTCCGACTGTTTAGAAGGGGGGACCAGTTTTAATACCCCCCACTCTCCCAACAGGTGGAATCAGACCTTAAAGTGCTTGGGAAGATCAAGTTAACCCCCGTTGCCTTCGACCTTTCCGAACTGGGCGAGACTGTACAAAGTCTGTGGAACCGAGTCACCTCTTGGTTCTCTTGGCCCAATTTGACTACTTGGATTCTCGTAGCGGTGGGACTATTAGTGGGCTTAGTCACTGTTAAATGTTTGTTAGAACGCTTGTTCCAGACACAGCAGCAATTACGTGTCACTACCATGTTGGCTATGTCACTCGCCCCTGATGCTCCTGGCAACGACCGTCCCGCTACCCAGTCCCCCATTTCACCGTATGACCCATCCCGGCCACTCAGGGCGGGACGCTCGAAAGCAAGGTCAGCGGCAAGGCCCATGGCCGTGTCCCGGGTGTAAAAGGCGGCACCAGAAGTCATAATTTTTGTCTAAAGGATGATCTCTAAGGCAGAGTCACGGTCCTGGCCAGACTAGACTCCGGCCATTGCACAGAGACATCTAGTGACACTCTCGACTCTGGTTGCCGCTCTCCTGAGCCCCGCTTAGCCCAGTTGCGAGGCGAAGCACTGCAGGGAGAGTCACGTGGTTTCCAGTTCACGGGCTCTCCGGTCTCTATATGAGGAGTGCACTCTGGTTGGTGCCTAGCAAGCCTAGTCCAGACTCCCCAAAGCACCAAAACAAGTAGTGGGCTAATCAAGCTCACGGGAGCTCACTCATCAATGGAGACACTGGGTCTAAGAAAGGGTCTACGGACCAAAAATAATAAAAAAGGGGGAGATGTGGAGAGCCGCCTCCCGGGTCAGGCCTAGTGGTCGCGCTGCAGCCTGCTCTAGAGTTCCCCCCGCCCATCGAGTGAGTCAAGATGGCGCCCGCATCCTGTTTCCGCGTATGACGTACGCGCCCACCAACCCTATCTTCCAATCACCTCTGTATACGTGGCACTAACCTATTGGGTTTGGGCACAGTATATAAGAGGTTACCCGGACGGGGTGGGTGGAGACGACCCACAGGGAGCCGTGCCTGACGGCCGCATAGAGGTTGTTCCCCCGCGGGAAATTTCGCCCGCGCGGAACCTGTAACAGAGAATGCAAGCTTAACTCCAGTAAAGGTCTGTGCTTACAACTGCTACGTGTCTTGGACCTGTGTTTCTCACCAGCGCGGATTTGTCTGCGTCTCTCTGTCTCTCCTCATTGTCTCACCCGCCGGCCGGGGGCTTGACGCTGAGCGAGAAGTCGCGGACATCTGGGGAAGAATCTGCTCCTTCAGATTGTTTGCAGAATTCCGTTTTATGAGGTTGTTGGATTGGGGTCACCATTTCCTTGCTGACTGTCAGGCAGAGGTCATTCTCAATTTCTGGAGCCACCCTCATTCCTTGGTCCATGGCCCTCTTCCTCTATCTTCAAGCCAGCAATGGCAAGTCAAGTCCTTCTCACACTCAAATCTCTCTTACCTTCCCTCCTGGACCATCTCTCCTGCCTTCCTCTTCTACCTTTAAGATTTCATATGATTACACTAGGCCCATCCAGATAATCCAGAATAATCATCTAGTTTAAATTCAGCTCATTAGTAACCTTAATTCCATCTGCAAGAGTCTTCACAGCATAATCTAGATTAATGTTTCATTGAAAAATCAGGGGATGGGAATTTGGTGGGGAGTCTCTTTAGAATTCTATCTTCCATAAGTAGTAACAATGAGTATATCACCTCTTTCAAGAAAATTAAGCTATAAAGGTATGGAGAGAGTTTGGCAAGCAGTCAGAAAACAGCATAGTATCAAGGAGAGGTTGTGTTTTTTTTTTAAGATTTTTTTATAAAATCAGAAATACTTAGACATATATACATTCAAAAGGAAAAGCCAATTATGCTGGTTTGAAAGGATGTATGTCCCCTAAAAAGCCATGTTTTAATCTAAATCCCCTTTCATAGAGACAGAATAATCCCTAATCAATGTTGTATGTTTGAAACTATAATTAGATCATCTCCCTGGAGATGTGATTTAATCATGAGTGGTTGTTAAACTGGATTAGGTGATGACATGTCTCCACCCATTTGGGTGGATCTTGATAAGTTTCTGGAGTCCTATAAAAGAGGAAACGTTTTGGAGAACAAGAGAGATTCAGAGAGAGCAGAGAATGCTGCAGCACCACCAGAAGCAGAGCCCACCAGCCAGCAACCTTTGGAGATGAAGAAGGAAAATGCCTCCCGGGGAGCTTCATGAAACAGGAAGCCAGGAGTAGAAGCCAGCAGATGATGCTGTGTTCACCATATGCCCTTCCAGATGGGAGAGAAACTCTGACTGTTCACCGTGTGCTCTTCCACTTGAGAGAGAAACCCTGAACTTCATCAGCCTTCTTGAATCAAAGTATCTTTCCCTGGATGCCTTAGATTGGACATGTCTATAGACTTGCTTTAACTGGGACATTTTCTCAGCTTTAGAACTGTAAACTAACAACCTATTAAATTCCCTTTTTTTAAAACCATTCCATTTCTGGTATATTGCATTCCAGCAGCTAGCAAACTAGAACACCAATAGAGAAAAAAATTTTGAAAAGCAAGGAAAACAGTGAAAAATTGATGGAACCAACTCTAAAGACATGATGGTATTGGGATTGAGATTATAAAGGGAAGTAATTAGCCTTGGCTAGTGGTACAGCTAGAAAGGAAGGAAGCATGGGAAATTCAAGTACTAAAAAGCAATACTGATTGCATATGTAGAATGGAATGATTTCTAAATGTTGTGTTAATTTCTTTTTTTATTTAATTAATAAATAAATAAAAAGCAATACTAGGGTGCACAGGTGATTCAGTGATAGAATGCTCCCCTTCCAGAGGGAGACCCAGGTTCAATTCCCAGATCATGCACCACCACCACCACCCCCAAAAAAGGAAGCAATACTAGTGGCAGTAAGTTGAGGAATGTTCTCCTAAGTTATTTTCTCTAAAGCAGTGGTTCTCAAAGTGTGGTCCCCGGATCAGCAGGGTCAGCATAAACAGGGAACTTATTAGAAAACTAAATCCTCAGGTCCTGCCTCAGATCTACTCAATCACAAACCCTCGGATGAGGTCCAGAAATGTGTGTTTAATGAGTCCTCCGGGTGATTCTGATCCATACTCAATTTTGAGAATCACTGTAAAAGTAAAAGACAAGGTCATTTGCTAATAATAAAGAGGAAGGAGTGAGGTAGAAGACTTAAAGAAAATGTGAAGGTTTGAAAGAGATATGGGAAGAAAAAGAGAAAAGATTGACAATTTGTGGAAGGACACATTGGGGTAAATCACATCAACAGGAGCCACATTGCTAAAAAATAACTTGAAACAAATCATATGCTCTGTTCTAGTTTCCTAGCTGCCAGAATGCAATATACCAGAAACAGAATGGCTTTTTAAAGGGGGGAATTTAATAAGTTGCAAGTTAACAGTTTTTAGGCCATGGAAATGTCCCAATTAAAGCAAGTCTATAGAAATGTCCAATCTAAGGCATCCAAGGAAAGATACCTTGATTCAAGAAGGCCAATGAAGTTCAGGGTTTCTTGTCTGGAAAGACACATGGTGAACACAGTGTCATCTGCTAGCTTACTCTCCAGCTCTCTGGGAGGCGTTTTCCTTCTTCATCTTCAAAAGTCGCTGGCTGGTAGACTCTCAGCATTATCTGCTGTGGCTTTCTCGTGGCTCTGTCATTCTTCTCTGCTCTCTCCAAATCTCCTCCTTTCCCCAAAATATTGCTTCTTGTATAGGATTACTGTAAAGTAATCAAGACCCACCTGGATTGGGTGGAGACACGTCTCCACCTAATCCAGTTTAACAACCACTCTTGATTGAGTCACATCTCCAGGGATAGAATCTAATTAAAGTTTCAAACATACAGTACTGAATAAGGACTAGAAGAAATGGCTGGCTTTACAAAATGGGATTAGGATTAAAATATGGCTTTTCCAGGGTACATACATCCTTTCAAACCAGGACACACTCTATTATGTATTAAAATAACTTGAGTGATTTCAATTTGCATATGATGAACTGTTCAGGATAAAGCTCTAATTAAAGGCTAATGCCACAGAACACTCAGAAGACAACCTGGTCCTGATGATAAAGGATTTTTCAGATTCTGGAGCCTTAATGACCTTTGCAACATCCACATATTTGTTATCTCTGATTGATTCTCCACAATGATCAGCAATAAAGCCCTTAAGAGTTCTGGCTTATATTCAAGAAACAGCAAGTGGTTAGATGCTAGAGTCATTCTTCTCAGGAAAGGAACTCCAGGGAAAGCAGGATCCACGTTAGCAGCTGAGAGACATGAAGACAGACATGAGCTAAATCTCCAGGAACTGGTGTTCCTTGCCCGCTAATAAGACCTGTACACACAGAACTGCTTTGATAAACAAGTTCTATAGATGCACAAAGGTCTATGAGTATTCTTGATCAAATCGAATTCATCCTAAGATGGATATTTATAATTTACCTAAGCTTCCTTCATGTGGTGACCAAATAGATTATTTTTTTCAATTTTTTTTATTATTTATTAATTTTAAAAAATTAACAAATGAAATAAAAATTAACACAGATAATCAGTAATTCACAATATCATCACTTAGTTGCATATTCATTTCTTAGAACATTTGCATCCATTCAGAAAAAGAAATAAAAAGACAGTAGAAAAAGAAATAAAATGAAAACAGAGAAAAACAAACAAACAAACAAAAAAACTTATACCTACCATACCTCTTACCCCTTGCTTTCACTGATCACTAGCAGTTCAAACTACATTTATTTTAACATTTGTTCCCCCTATTATTTATTTTTATTCCATATATTCTACTCATCTATTGACAAGGTAGATAAAAGGAGCATCAGACACAAGGTTTTCACAATCACACAGTCACATTGTAAAAGCTATATCATCATTCAATCATCTTCAAGAAACATGGCTACTGGAACATAGCTCCATTTTCAGGCATTTCCCTCCAGCCTCTCCCTTACATCTTGAATAACAAGGTGATATCTACTCAGTGCATAAGAATAACCTCCAGTATAACCTCTCGACTCTGTTTGGAATCTCTCAGCCATTGACACTTTGTCTCATTTCACTCTTCCCCGTTTTGGTCGAGAAGGTTTTCTCAATCCCTTGATCCTCAGTTTCAGCACATTCTAGGGTTTTTCTCAATCCCTTGATGCTGAGTCTCAGCTCCAAATAGATTTTTGTGCTGCTTATTTCTGACTAAAACATGTGCTGAGCTGGTTCTCCATCAGGAAGAGGCTGGGATAGGAAGAGCAGCTGGCTGCAGTGCTTTACAGCCTGTTCCCACATGTGGTGGTTGGCAAGGAAGCAGCAGCCAATGGGTAAGGCCTCTGTCTCAAGGTACCTTGAATAATTTTACTAGAAATCTGCCCACTTCCAACACCTGTCTTCCTTCAACCTTTCTTATTTTAATAAAGGCCATATTCTATCTGGCACTAGAAAGAACTCTTCTCCTTCCCTGTGCGGATCCTTCACTCTCGAGAAAGGTTATTCCTTTCATAGTTAGACAATGTTAGATATCAGCTGATGCCCGCTGCCCTTTCCTAAAGTAAATTATCATTGTTCATGTAGATCTGATTTACCTTTTCCATAGCTCTGTCTCTCTTCGTTTTGATTCTTTTCTCTTGCTTTAAACTCCTGCCCTTCTCCCCTCCCCACCCCACCCTACAGCCCTCCTATACACACACACATTTACGCATCTCTTACTTATAAAGGCTAAATTTGACAGCTCAGAAAAGGAAAGGAGTGCTGGGGACAGCCTTTGGGCTTCCATTAAAAATGATGAACTGATTGTAATAGACATTATTGTAACATTTCAAGTTCTACCTCAAACAGAGGTCAAGTATAGATACTCTCTCCAGTCAGATCTTTTCTTGGCATCACAGAGCCCTATGATTTCATGTTGTACCCTTTGAAAGAGGCAGAAAGTATCCTAATTCTATTGTACATGTTTTTTAATAGAAATTGAGATGCACTACGCCCACTTTAATGATGTGTTCCCCTTGAACACTTTTGCAAGCAAAGGAGAGTTTAGTGGATGTCTCTGTTTTCTTGAAGCCATTGAACAAATGTTTTGAATACATCCTGCTGCCTGCAAGACCATCCATTCCATTCACTCTAAAATCTAAATGATAGCATTACTTCTGTTTAAAACCTTTCATAAGCTCCCCAGAGATTGTCAGATGGAATCAAAATCCCTTTCCAAGGAACATACATCACACGAAACTTAAGTGCAGCCATTCCATGCTTTTTGCAGATAACATCCTGTTTTACACTTTTCTACCTTCACTAGAGAGGTCTCCCTACTTTTCCTCTTGGTTGATGCTTTCATATCCTTCTAAAAGTTGTAAGCTCACTCTCACCTCTGGACAAAAGGGCTCCCTTGCTCCCCCATCTCCTTCCTCTGCCCCCACATCTTCATTTTCTGAAAATTCATTCACGATGCCACTCGAATTCTTACTTTAACACTTAAGGTAATTGAGATGAGATGGGGGTTGCCTCTTTTCTCACCTTCTTTTCACTTCCACTTAATTGTCAAGCTATGTGGGAGCAAACAACCCTAGAAAAGCAAAGGCTAAGAATCAAAAAGACTGTTTATTCAGCAGATCATCAATCATTGCTCTCCTCATGATCTGGGATCTAGGGCAAAAGAACAGACTACATCTGGGACTTATTGATCCCTTGGTAGAAGAAAAAACCCAGGAGAGCTAGGGGAAAATCCAAATGTTTCCAAAAGCTTCTGTTAGGAACTGGCATGCTGCCCTTCCCCATCACACTGCCCAAAACAAACCATTTGGCTAAGCCTGGTGGTGGTGGGACATGGCTTCCTCCCAAGGAGGACACTGTCAATATCATGGTAACAAGTGGAGATGTATATTCCTCTTACAGGGAAGGAAGAAGCAAGCAAATAATTGGAACCAATGCTACAATTTGCTATAGGCCAATAGCCTTCCTCTTTCATCTTCTTTAATAGAAATGAAGTCCATGTATGATTGTGCCGTGCTGAGTCAGAGCCCATCAGAAGCCATCCCTGGGTCAGCCTCAGACGTAATTGATCCAGTTTCCCCTTTTCTCATGTTGGACCTTAGAGACTTCCATCTTTTTTCGCCTTATTCTCTCTTCCAAACTGCCAGCTCAACTTTATTTCATAAGATTCTGTTCCCTACCTCTCCCCAGATTTGTTGTGTAAAAGAATTCATCGCACTAATCTAGCTACCACCTTTACAGTTTCTATAAAACAAGCACACAAGCCCTGCTATTCATCTGGTTAAGCATGAAAGGAAACAGAGCAGTGAAAAAATTGTCCAAAAGTGGCAAATCACAAGGCCTAATGAGTCACCCTATGCCCCCATTGTCATAACCTGACCTCCTTTCTTAGCAGATACCTAGAAATTCCTAAATACCTCTCTGAAGATGGAACATCCTCACCTCTCCACTCTCTCCCTCTACCTATCTTCAGTACAAAGCACTAAACATAAAAAAGAGAGTTGGATTTGGTATGAAGCTAGTAAAGCTTAAACTCAAGGCTGTATGTGTTTTCTATGGCTGCTGCAACAAATTGCCCCAAATACCATGGCTTAAAACAATACAGATTTATTCTCTTATAGTTCTGGAGGCCAAAAGTCCAAAATCACTATCACTGGGTGGAAATCAAGGTGTCATCAAGTCAGGGTTCCATCTGGAGGAGAAACCGTTCCTCACCTCGTCCAACTTCTGGTGGTTACCAGCATTCCTGGGTTCAGGGCCACCCCATGCCAATCTCTGCCTCATATCCCCTTCTCCCCTGTGTGAGTGATCACTAATCCCCCTCTGCCTCCCTCTTGAAAGGACACATGCATGTGATTGGATTTTGGTGCCACCTGGATAATCCAGAGTAACCCCCACCCCGTCTCAAGATCCTTAATTTAACCATATCTGCAAAGTCCTTTTCCACCACATGAAGTAATATGTACAGATTCCAAGGATTAGGGCATGAATATCTCTGGGGGTCCATTATATCAGCCTACCTAAAGGACCATCACATTGATAGGTTCCTTTCTAGTCCCTTGGAGGGACCCTATCAATGAATTCACATGGTTGTGTGTCTTTGTAGGATTTGCCAAAGTAAGGAATTTTAACTAGATCTGGTTAAGACTGCTCTCTCTTTCCATTCCAACTTCCTCTGCATCACACTTCTTGTGGCCAATGATGTTGGAATGGTTGAGGGTATTTTCCCAGATCTGGCAAATGGGAAGTTGAACCAGGGATGCATTCAGTTTGGGTTTAGTGGGATATAATTGTGTGGTCTGCCGTGACTTCCATGTAGAGTTAATTTACTTAGTGTGGGAATACCCACCAGGAACATGCCTTCCCTTCATGGTGCCATAATGTGAAGATCCCAGATCAAAGGGTATATTCCTTATTTTTTAATAATTTTATTGAGAAATCTTTACACACATACAGTTCATCCATAGTATACAATCAATGGCTCAAAATATCATCACATAGTCATGTATTCATCGTCATGACAATTTTTAGAACATTTGCATCACTTCAGAAAATGAAATAAAAAGAAAAAACTCATACATCCCATACCCTAATCCTTCCCTCTCGTTGACCACTAGTATTTCAATCTATCCAATTCTTTATCCCTTATCCCCCCATTATTTATTTTTTATCCATATTATTTTTTTACTCATCTGTCCATACCCTGGATAAAAGGAACATCAGACACAAGGTTCTCACAATTTACAGCCACATTGTAAAAGTTATATAGTTACACAATCATCTTCAAGAATCAAGGCTACTGTAGCCATGTTTCTTGAAGATGATTGTATAATGATATAGCTTGTACAATGTGACTGTGTGATTGTGAAACCTTGTGTCTGATGCTTCTTTTATCTACCTTATCAACAGAGGAGTAAAACACATGGAACAAAAATAAATAATAGGGGGAACAAATGTTAAAATAAATTTAGATTAAAATGCTAGTGATCAATGAAAGGGAGGGATAAGGAGTATGGTACGTATGAATTTTTTTCTGTTATCTTTTTATTTCTTTTCTGAATTAATGCAAATGTTCTAAGAAATGATCATGATGATGAACATGCAACTATGTGACAACATTGTGAATTACTGGTTACATATGTAGAACAGAATGATCATAAGTTAAGAATGTTTGTGTTTGCTGTTATGTTTTTTTAAAAAATTAAAAAATTAATTTAAAAAGTTAAAAAAAAAAAAAAAGTCAAGGCTACTGGAACACAGCTCAACAGTTTCAGGTACTTCCTTCCAGCCACTCCAATACACTATAAACTCAAAAGGGGCATCTATAGAACACATAAAAATAACCTCTAGGATAACCTCTCAACTCTGTTTTAAATTTCTCAGCCACTGAAATGTTATTTTGTCTCATTTCTCTCTCCCTCCTTTTAATCAAGAGGGTTTTCTCAATCCCATGTTACTGGGTCCTGGCTCATCCTGGGAACCCAAAGGGTATATTCTAATGTGAACATCTCCTAGGACTCCTAGATCAGAAATATGTGGTGAGTGGAGTAAAACCAGAATTTGAAATGTACAGAACCAGAATTCACTCTGTGGAAAATTCTTCCTATCATCAGGTATGTAAATATAAGCAGAAGATTTGGTTCCCCTCAATGCCTAGTCAAACTAGAAGTTCTCTTCTGTCCGGAATATCCTCCATGATGCAGGATATACTATCATAAATGCATCACATGTTTCTCTTTTTTCCCAATAGGAATTGCTCAAAATAGATTTCATCAAAATTCTTGTATTTGTAGAGCATAAAAGTGCAGCAGTACTACAAAGATCTAAAACACCTGGCATGTAGACTTATTTTATCCATCCAAACTATCAATAATAGAAAGCAATCAACCATGCTAAAGAAAAGACTGAGTTGTCTTTCTATTCTTTCTATAGAAAAAAAATATGTTACAAATCATTGTCTTCTCATGAGGTAAAGATTAAGGCAGTCAACCACCCAACAGCAAAAGGTATTTTCAAAGGTATGCAAGACAATTCCATTCCTCTGCCCCATAATATGTATTTCCCTCCTCAGCTTGAAGCAGTCAGAGTGGTCACCATTCCAAATCCCTCAAGATCAAGAAATGAACAAAAATAATCCACTGACTAGAGTGGATTTATTGTTATTGTAGTTATTATCTTGTGCTACTCAGTAATTTGTAACATTGCTATAAAAAAAAGGAAAAAAGGTACTATCATCAATCGTTACAAATGTTGCATGCCAATGCAAGTTGTTAATAAGAGGATGGTATATGGGAATCCTGTATTTTGTACATGATGGTTCTGTAACCCACAACCTCTCCGATAAAGGAGAAAAAAAAGATTAGGCAGTGTTTTTGTTTGCTAATGCTGCCAGACTACATGATATCAGAAATGAATTGGCTTTTGTAAAGGAAATTTATTAAGTTATGTTACACTTCTAAGAGCACGAAAATGTCCAAACTAAGGCATCTTAAGAGAATACCTTCTCTCAAGAAAGGTTGACCCCATCTGGGCTTCCTCTGTCACATGGGAAGGCACATGGAGATGTCTGCTGGCCATTGCTCCCAGGTTTTGTTGCTTTCGGCTCCTGGTTCCAGTGGCCTCCTCTCTGAGCTTCTGTCTGCCCCCAAGTATCTCCAAATGTCTGTGTCTAGGCAACTCATTTTCTGTGTCAACTCTGAGCTCTTTCTCTCTCTGTGAGGCTTTTAAGGATTGCAGCAAACCAACCAGACCCACCTTGAATGGAGGTCACAACTCCATGGAAATAATTTAATCAAAAGGTCACACCAACAATTGGGTGGGTCACATCTCCATGGAAACAACCTAATCAAAAGGTCCCACCTGAACAATAGGTCTACTCAACAAGATTGGATTAGTATTAAAAGAACACGGCTTTTTTGGGGTACATAACCATTTCAAACCAGCAAAGGCAGTCAAAAAGAAAAATAGGGAAAAAGGCAGTCATAGCAATCAATTAATATGTATATTGTTAGTGTCTGGATTTTGTGATTTTTGTGATCTTTCCATGTTTTACATCTGTAATTTGTAGTGGACTTATGTCCTTCTAAGTAAATGCTCACATTCACATCCACTTTTGTACTCATAATTTCAAAATATTTTTCATTAAGAGGGGTTCAAAATTACATAAGCTTTAAGCCCCCCCAAAAAACTGGCTCTGCCCTTCCCTGCATGATATCCTTTCTCTAACCTTAAGTTTTCAAAACTATGGAAGAATAACAGTCTAGAATCCATAACTCTATAGTCACTAAAGCAATGAGCTGGCTGTGGAAGGAACAGTAAATGAATGGCGGTGGACTGGCGGGCATGGCCCCATGGAAAGGATCTGGCTCCAGAGTGAAAATAGACTATTGTCAATGTAGATGAGAGAAGGTGGACGTGCCAGTTTGAAGCCATCATGTATCCCCAGAAAAGCCTCGTTTTAATCCTGATCCACTTTTGTGGGGCCAGACCTATTATTTAGGGAGGAAAACTTTGATGGATGGTTTCCATGGAGAATGGCCCACCCAATTGTGGGTGTGAACTTTTGATTAGATGGAGATGGGACTCCACCCATTCAAGATGGGCTTGATTAGTTTACTGAATCCTCAAAAGGGGAAATATTTTGAAGGAAGTTTATATGCTTGGAGTCGCATCAGAGAGAGCAGATGCACACAAAATCCATACGTTTGGAGAGGCAGAAAGAAAATTCCCACGGGAAAAGCCATTTGAAACCAAAAGCCAAAGACCCCAGCAGATGCCAGCCATGTGCCTTTCCAGCGACAGAGGTGTTCTGAACAAATAGTCTTTTTTTGACCCAAGGAACCTTTCCCTGAAAGCCTTAGTTTGGGCATATTTTTTAGCCTTATAACTGTAAACTTACAACTTAATAAATTTCCTTTTTAAAAGCCATTCTATTTCTGGAACATTGCATTCTGGCAGTTTTGCAAACCAACACAACGGAAATCTGAAATTTTAGGTGAAATCTCCAAATGTTTCAGTAGTCTCCTAATTCAAATTTTTATAATGAGCACCCATTTGTACCTTGGCCATCTGTGACCCCTACAAGTAGAAGCAACCAAGTATCCCATGGGTGATGCACAACCAGGAGATTTCCTGAGAGATTGAGTCTGGCCTCAAGGATACAGTCTTCTACCAAAATGGTCATCCTTTAGAATATTTCCTCTCTGGGACTTGAAGCATCCTGCCTGGGAGCAAATGCTATTAAGAATAGTATTAAATATAGTGGTACAGCAGAAAAATGTAGTGGGAAAGTATGCTGGTTTGAAAATATTATGTACCCCAGAAAAGCCAGGTTTTAATCCTGATTCAATACTGTAGATTGGAATCTTTTTATTAGATTTTTCTCCAATTTTGGGTGTTGCCAACGATTAGATGGAGGTGTGACTACACCCATTCCAGGTGGGTCCTGATTAGTTTACTGGGATCCTTTAAAAGAGGAAACATTTTGGAGAGAGTCAGGAATGACAGACACCTCAGGGCCTCCAGAAGTAACAGAGCAAGCAGAGAGAGAGCTGACAGAAACTTCAAAGCAGACACAGATATCAACACTTGGAGAACCAAGACACGAATGTCTGGAGATGTTTGGAGCCTAGCAGATGTCGCCATGAGATGTGAAGGAAGCCAGAGCCTGGAGAGAACCAAGGGAAGCCAAGAGATGAAAGCCAGTCCCAGAGAAGCAAAGTGGGGAACCTTCACATGGACAGAGACTGAAAGCAACAGAGCCCAGGAGTGAGGGACCAGCAGATGCCAGCTATGTGACTACCAGCAGCCAGAGCTGTTCCATCAGACTTTCTTGAGTGAAGATAACCTCTTGGTGCCTTAACTTGGGCTTTTCCACAGGCTTAGGACTGTAAACTTATTATTTATTAAATTCCCCTTTTGAAAAGCCATTCCAGTTGCATTCCAGCAGCTAGCAAACAAACACAGAAAGCATAGACTCTGAAACTAGAAGCTCAATCCCACTTAGTCCATCACTATCTAACTGTATAATCTTAGGCTAATTACTCAGCCTATCTGTGTTTCAGCTTTCTCATTTGTAAAGTGAAGATTATCATTGGTCCTACCAGCTAGGTTTGATGTAAGGTTTATGCAGATCAATAAATGCAAACTGCTTAGCTCAGCACTGCTTGTGGATAAAAAGAAGCAGGAGCTAACTGCCCTTCCTGAGTGCCTGCTCACTCTTTTCTCCAGGGTGTTGGTGAGGAGCAGGTGAGGGGAAGGTTTCTCCTATATTCTATTTTCAGTTAAGGGATAGTTTTAAAGACAGGGTATAATCATGATTCTCATATAAGTATGAAATGAAGACAGGCCTTAAAGTTTATTTAACTCATGAATGAACGAGGGAAACTGTAAGCCTTTATAACTGATTCAAAGAATTCCTAGAGCAGAGATGTATAGAGAAAAAGGAAGTCTTAAATGAATTTTCAAATAAATGCCAAAAGGTTCAATATGTTGCTGGATTTCAGCTTCCTAGGTTCTTGGCTGCACTGTAAGAAAGAATTCAGAGGCACAGCACAGATCAGCAAGCAGATGAGAAATTTATTAAGTATGCATGGAGAGAAAGGAGCATGTGGGCACTCTTGCAAGTAAAGAAAGATGGAGGGAAGCTGAGTTCACCCCTGCGCCTAAGAACAGCTAGAGAAGTGACAAAAAAGGCCGGGACAGTGATTCCAAGATGCAAATGAGATGAGAGGGTCTTCTACACTACATAGGGAGGTCCTGGGTGAAAAAGCTGAGAAGTTGAGACGCAGAGAACTGAAGACCATCCACTAGTGCAAAGAGCCTAATGCTCCCCTTTCCAAATAGAGACCCAGAGCCCTCAGGAGGGCAAGGACAGGGGCAGGGACTGCACAGTGAGCCAAACCCTGCTCCTTGAACAGGCCACACCCACGTGCCCACATGTGCCACTCCCCCTCACCCAATGCAAGCCCTATGCACCCAAGCCCCACCTCCCAGCCCCACCACCCTGAGACACGCCACTGGACTCCCTCTGCAGTGCATGCAGACAAGGCCTAGCCCCTGGCGCCCCAAACACCACCGCCCTGCTCTCCTAGGGACCCACATACTCTTGCCCCACCTCCACCGGAGTGTGAGCACTCACACCAGTGTCCCGTCCGCACCCGCACCTGCGCACCTACATCCTGCACCTTCGACCTCTGCACCCAGCCTCTCCCACACCTGGCACATGTGCACTCCCCCCCCCCCAGTGCCCTGCACATGCATAAACATGCACCCTGCCCCGCCGCCCTGCACACTCACATCACCGCGGCCCACCCCCACCACTCCGCATGTATGCGCACCCCATCCCGGACAACCCCTGTGCACAACCGGGCCCCGCCCCCCACATGCCCCATGCCATACCCCTGCACCCCCTGTGACCCATGCACCTGCACCCTGCATCCTGCCTCTGTACCATGTGCATATGCATGTATACATCCCTGTCCCGGCCACCTCCATGCAAGCCCACGTCTGCATCTTGTCCCCCAACACCCGCATCCCATCTGCCCACCCCAGCGCCCTGACTCCAACGCACGTGCACACCTCTCCAAGTCCCCCTGCACCATGACCTCTGTGCCACAACCCCACTGCCACCCACCCATGCACTTGTGCCTCGAGACCTCATGAGCTGCACCCCTCCCCACAGCCCGGCACAACCCACGCACAACCCTGAGCTCTGCACAGCATGCTCCAGGCACCCGCCTGCACCCCTGTGCTGCCCAATGCCCTGCATCCTGCCCCACGCCCATCCCTCAAATACAAAATCTTAGACTATTGAAAGAAATCGACTTCCAAAATAACCCTATCAAGATAATTTAAATGCCTCAAAGCAACAGAAAATCACAAAACATATGAAAGTGCAGGAAGATATAGCCCACTCTAATGCCCAAATTAAAACAGCAGAGAAGACGTGGACTTTGGAACAACTAATCAAACACGTTCACACACCTCTACTAAATAAATTCAACAATTTGGCTAAAGACATAAAGGAGATCAAGAAGACCCTAGAAGTGTAAAGAAGAATTTGAGTTTCAGTGGCTGAGCGATTTCAAACAGAGTCAAGAGGTTATCCATATTGGAGGTTATTCATATGCACTATATAGATAAACCTTTTTAGTTTATGGTGTATTGGAGTGGCTGGAGGGAAGTACCTGAAACTCTAGAGCTGTGTTCGAGTAGCTTTGATTCTTGAAGAGAATTGATTAACAATATTGCTTTTCCAAAGTGACTGCGTGATTGTGAAAACCTTGCGCCTGATGCTACTTTTATCCAGGGTGTGGACAGATGAGTAAAAAAAAATACGGATAAAAATAAATAAATAATAGGGGGAGATAAAGGGTAAAAATACTAATGGTCGATGAAAGGGAAAGGTAAGTGGTAGGGGATGTATGAGGTTTTTTTCTTTTTTCCTTTTTATTTCTTTTTCTGGAGTGATGCAAATGTTCTAAAAATGATCATGGTGATGAATACATAAATATGGGGTGATGTGTGAGCCATTGACTGTATACCCTGAATAGACTGTATATGTGTGAAGATTTCTCAATAAAAATATTTATTTAATGAACAGGAAAAGTAAAATAAAAACAGAGAGGAACAAGTGCTAGAGAAAATGTGGAGAAAGAGATGTATCAATTCACTGTTGGTAGGGAAATGAGAGGTGCAGCCCCTCCCTGGGGCAGCGTGGTATTTCCACAGGAGGCTAGGGGTGGGGGTGCCATCATCCTGTAACCCTTACTAGGTGTTCTGGTTTGCTAGCTGCCGGAATGCAATATACCAGAAACAGAGTGGCTTTTTAAAAGGGGGAATTTAATAAGTTGCTAGTTTACAGCTCTAAGGCTAAGAAAATGTCCCAATTAAAGCAAGTCTTTAGAAATGTCCAATCTAAAGCATCCAGGGAAAGATACCTTGGTTCAAGAAGGCTGATAAAGTTCAGGGTTTCTCTCTCAAGTGAGAAGGCACATGGCGAACACAGTCAGGGCTTCTCTCTCATCTGGAAAGGCACAGGGTGAACACGGTGTCATCTGCTAGCTTCTTCTCCTGGCTTCCTGTCTCATGAAGCTCCCTGGGAGGCATTTTCCTTCTTTATCTTGTTGCCGGTTGGTAGACTCTGCTTCTCTCTTGGCTCTGTTGTTCTGCTCTGCCCTCTTGGAATCTCTTATTCCTCAAAATGTTTCCTCTTTTGTAGGACTCCAGAAACTAATCAAGACCCACCCACATGGGTGGAGACATGTCATCACCTAATCCAGTTTAACAGCCACTCTTGATTAAATCACATCTCCAGAGAGATGATCTGATTACAGTTTCAAACATACAATATTGAATAGGGATTATTCTGCCTTTACGAAATAGGATTGAGATTAAAACATGGCTTTTCTAGGAGACATACATCCTTTCAAACCAGCACACTAGGTAATACCTGGAGGAACTGAATGTGGGGACACGAATGGATATTTGCACACTGGTGTTTATGGTGGTCAGTGTTCATGATTCGTTATCGGTGGAGGTGGCCTAAGAGTACAACTACTGAGGGATGGAAGGGAGAATCGTGGTGTATACATACAATGGACTACCGAGAGGCTGCAAAAAGGAATGCAGTGAGGCATGCAACTAGGTGAACGGACCTAAAGACCAGTAGGTTGAATGAAATGTCTGAAACAAAAAGACAAATATTATCATGGCTCACTCACATGAACTATCTATAATATACAACTGAGAGAATTGAAGTGGCGAGCAGGGGTTATCAGGCTGGGGCCTATTGTAAAGGGTCCTGGATTGTAAGCTCTTACAGCAGCCACATATATTCAGGAGTTGTAACTATTATTTCTAAATTCTGAGGTAGTTAGCTATTGGGCATTACCTAGCCATTCCCTGAAACTTCGGGTACTTATGTGGCACCTCTCAGAGTTAGAGCTCTGAAGCTATAAAAGTCAGCATTATCCCATACAGCAACTGTTTAAAATTTTTAAAAAGTAACTAGACTTCAACTAGAAATATGAATGAGTCTTATCTGGATAGAACTAAGGTAATTCAGAATACAGGGAAAGGTTGAAATGGCACATATTTTAAAACTCCCACTTCTGTATGAGATTAAAGGGAGAGACGTTTATTTGGTGCACAAGTTATATTTTTGGTAGCACATTATTTAATTTAACTTGTATGGCCAGTTTAGTTGAGCACCATAATTACGTGGAATCTTGAATAGGGCGTGAGAGTTTATTGGTTTGTACAGGTTAGTGTGATGACCCCAATATATCCCAGAGTAACTTGGGTAGAGAATAAAAAAAAGTATTTGCAAAGTCTCTTTGGTTTCTGGAGAGAAAAGAGGAAATATTAAGCTTCCCCTTCTGAGGAATTCAGCCACATGGAAGTGGAAAGCCCTTGGTCTTTGGGTTCACCTCTATGCAACTTATTCCTATAAAGGAGAAACTAAGCCTACTGATAATTATGACTAAAAAAACCTCTTTTGTTGCTCTGATGTAGCCTCTCTCTCTAAGCCAACTCAGCAGGTGAGCCCATTGCCCCTCCCCCCCCCATACAGGGCATGACTCCCTTGGGTATGGATCTCCCTGGAAATGTGGGAAAGAGTCCCAGGATCAGCCAAGACCCATGATCATAGGAATAGGAGGGTCTTTTTAACCAAAAGGGGATGAGAGAGATGGAACAGAATGGAGTTTCAGTGGCTGGGAGATTTCAGAAGGAGTAAAGAGGTAATCCTGGTGTTTGTGCTTGTGCATTATATAGATATCCACTTTTAGTTTGTGGTATATCGGAGTGGCTGGAGGTACCTGAAGCTGTTGAATTGTATTCCAGTAGCCTTGGTTCTTGGGGTGACTGTATCACTATGTAGCTTTTACAATGTTACCATGTGATTCTGAAAACCTTGGGTCTGATGCTTTTTTTCCGTAGTATGGACAGATGAGTAAAAAATAAGGATAAAAATAAATAATTAATTAATAGGGAGGATAAAGGGTAAAAAAAAAATAGGGAAATTGAAACACTAGTGGTCAATGAGAGGGAGGGGGTAAGGGTATGGGATGGATGAGTTTTTCTTTTTCCTTTTTCTTTCTTTTTCTGAAGTGATGCAAATGTTCTTAAAATGATCATGGTGATGAATGCACAGCCATGTGATAATACTGTGCGTCATTGATTGTATACTATTAATGGACTGTATGTGTGTGAAGATTTCTCAACAAAGTATTTTTTTTTAATCTTCCACAAAGAAAAGCCCAGGTCCAGATGACTTCACAAGGGAATTTTATCAAACATTCCAAAAAGGAACTAACACCAATCTTGCTCAAACTCTTTCAAAAAATTGAGAAGAAAGGAATACTACCGAACTGATTTTATGAAACTAACATCACTCTAATATCAAGACCAGGTAAAGATGCTATAGGAAAGGAAACTACAGGCCAGTTGAACGTAGATGCAAAAATTCTCAACAAAATACAAGCAAATCAGATCCAGTGACACATTAAAAGAATTATACACCACAACCAAGTGGAATTTATATCAAGAATGCAAGGGTGGTTCAACACTAGAAAATCAATCAATGTTATACAACACATCAATAAATCAAAAGGGTAAAATCACATGATCACCTTGATTGATTCTGAAAAAGCATTCAACAAAATTCAACAACCTTTTCTAATAAAAACTCTTCAAAAGGTAGGAATCAAAGGAAACCTCCTCAATATATTAAAGGGCATGTATGAAAAACCCATAGCCAGCATCTACTCAATGGTGACAGCCTGGAAGCCTTCTGCCTGAGATTGGGAATGAGACAAGGATGCCCTCTGTCACCACTATTATTTAACACTGTACTAGAAGTTCTAGCTAGAGCAATCAGCCAGGAAAAAGAAATAATAGGCATCCAAATCAGAAAGGAAGAAGAAAACTTTCATTATTTGTTGTTGCAGTTTTCTATTGATTTTAATCACAGGGCATGGTAGTAGTAAAAGATACCCCAGGGGGGATCTCCTATATTCTTGGAAAACTCTTCTTTACCTCCATTGTGCAGTTGCAGTCTTATTCCCCCATAGTCAGGGTTAATCACCCCCACCATTAAAGTAATCCCCTTCTTGGCTTGTTGATCCAGGGGCATGAGTAGCCCAAAGTGACCAGGTATCAGTCTTAGATTCCAGTTCAATGGAATCATTGTTTCTCCAGATGGAAGCAATCCCCCCTTCTGGAAGTAAAACCTGTAGACCAGCAGAGCTCAAGTTCACAGGGACAGGAAGCAAAAATACTCCCTAGTGGATCACTAGGGGTAATAGTGAATGGTGCCACTCCCATTTCCACCCCTTTCTTCCTGGACCCGTGGAACCTGGCTGTGAGAAACAGCACCATAAGCGGATGCTGATTCAGAGCATACACAACTTCCTGGAGAACATCACCCCAGCCGTGCAACGTATTGCCACTAATTGGCACCATAATTGAGTTTTCAGAAGGCCATTCCACCGTTCTATCAATCCAGCTGCCTCTGGATGATGGGGAACATGGTAAAACCAGAGAATTCCGTGAGCATGCGCCCATTCCCAGAAGATAAATCAGTAAATATCTTCAGGCAAATGATAATGAAAACACAACATATCAAAATTTATGGGTTGTAGCAATGGTGGTGCTGAGAGGGAAATTTATTGCCTTAAATGCCTATATTATAAAAGAAGAAAGAGAGCCAACCAGCAGAGAAGTGTAGTTTGAAGATGCCTATTCCTGGCAGAAAAGGAGAATCTAGAAGAGCGGATTTGGAGCTGAGAAACATTGGCATAACTGCCACAGCAACATTTTTCTTTCTTAATGATATATAAAATAATGATGCAACTTACATTTGACAGCCTATTTGATCCTCAGAGAGGAGATAGTTAAGCTATTAATATGGCTCCCATTCCAAGACCCAAAATATTAGTGGCTTATGCAAATTATAAATTTATTACTTACCCACTTATCAGTCTGGGTGTGAGCAGTCCAGAGCGGATGTGACAGTGCCACGGTGGTAAGATTCAAACTTCTACTTCGTTGCTCTACTCTTTTCAACACATGGCTCACATTTTGTGATCCAAAACAACTACTCCAGTTTCAGTCAACACATCCGCATTTCAGCTAGATGGATAGAAACAGTATCTTCCAACACTTTAAAGAAGAGGTTGGTAAACTATCACCCTTGGGCTAAATCTGGTTTTTTGTTTTGTTTCGTTTCATTTCGTTTCATTTTATGGTCAAAAACCATACATTTAGAAGTTGCCAGCTGGACTCAGTTTAGATGATTCCAGTTTTTTGGCAGCACCAAAGCATCATAGTCAGGAGTCAGCTGAACATATGCCTTTTTCTCTCCATCAGGCCTGATCAAAGTGTTGGCCTTGGCCACGTCGATGTCATAAAGTTTCTTCACCCCTGTGAAACTTATTCCTGCAAAAGGTAGGCTAAGCTTATGTCATGGTCAGGTTCATGTATCAACTTGGCCAGGTGGCGGTACCTGTTGTCTGGTTGGGCAAGTGCTGGCCTGTCTGTTGCAATGAGGACATTTCATAGAATTAAATCATGATCATGTCAGCTGCATCCACAGCTGATTCCATTTGTTATCAGCCAAGGGGAGTGTCTTCTGGATTGAGTGATGCTCAGTCTGATCACCAGAAGCCTTTTAAGGAGGATTCACAAGAGGCAGTCTCTCTTCCTGCTTCAGCCAACGAGCTTCTCCTGTGGAGTTCATCGAGACCCTCCATTGGAGTCGTCAGCTTCAAAGCCTGCCCTACAGATTTTAGACTCTACATCCCACAGTTACGTGAGACACTTTTATAAACTTTCTATCTACAGCTATTTTCTGCTGATTCTGTTTCTCTAGAGAACCCTAGCTAATACAGTTTACTTAAAATTAGGACTAAGAGTCATTTCCCAGAGTACCTCTTTTGTTGCTCAGATGTGACCTCTTTCTCTCTAAGCCAACTCAGGAGGTGAACTCATTGCCTTCTGCACCACCCTCCACCACCCTGCCACCATGTGGGACATGACTCCCTGGGGTGTAAATCTCCCTGACGCTGTGGATGGAAATCCTGAGATGAGCCAGGTCCTGGCCTCAAGGGATTGAGAAAGACTTCTCGAACAAAATGTTTTAGTGGCTGAGAGATTTCAAACAGAATCGAAAGATTATCCTGGAAGTTATTCTTAAAGATTATATAACTATCCCTTTTTAGTTTATGGAGTATTAGAGTGGCTGGAGGGAAGTAACTAAAACTATTGATCTATGTTCCAGTAGCCTTGATTCTTGAAGACGATTGTATAAAGATATAACTTTTACAATGTGACTGTTGAATTGTGAAAACCTCATGTCTGTTGCTCCTTTTATCCAGGGTATTGACAGTTAAGTAAAAAAAATGGATAAAAATTAAATAAATAATAAGGGGGTCAAAGGGTAAAATAAATTGGGTAAATGGAAACACTAGTGGTCAATGAGAGGGAGGGGAGGGGTAAAGGGCATGATATGTATGAGCTTTTGCCTTTTTTTATTTCCTTTTTCTGGAATGATGCAAATGTTCTAAAAAATGATCATGGTGATGAATACACAACTATGTGATGATGTTCTGAGCCATTGATTGTACACCAGGTATGGTCTGTGTGTAAAGATTTATCAATAAAAATATTTTTAAAAAAGGAAAGAAAAAAGGCAAAGAAACCAGATGGGTGGACTAGACGGGACACCCACTAATCTTTTTTGCATATTTCAGTCTTGCACATTTTCCTGACACGAGTCTGCTGCAATGGCAGCTGCTCCCTGGCAGCTCATCTTCAGAGAGCTGGGTCCCTAGTACTTTCAACCTTACAGCAGGCTCTGTGGTGTTTTACCAGCTTCATTTTCGCTAACGTATGTAGAGTTCATAGTGTGTAAAAATAAATCGTCGCCAGAGAGAAAACGTTCACTTCTGCCGCCAAAGGCTCCTTCACTTGGAGAAAGACCGCAGTCAAAGGACTTAGAGCGAATCCCAGAAAACGCCAAGCATGAAAAAAAGCAGCTCCTGTGCTTTCAGATTCATTCCACCAGGGGGCGTGTGCTGAGCCTTTACTAAAAAGCGAACTTATTGATTCGGTTGCTTTATTCCTTCCAAGTATAAACTTCACTTTCTAGGAATGTGAGCCTAAGCCCAGGAAAAAGAAAATCAGACTTAGATCCAAGATGATAGAAGAAATTTTTGGCCAGACTTCGGCCTTCCATTTGTTCTCTGGCACTATTACTTTTGAATGGGAAGAAGAGATTCTCAAGAACCTTTCTGATCAAATGATTCTTTAACTTATTCGTTGAAAAATCGCTTGTTTTCTTCTTGTCTCGAAGTGGGAGGATGAAAGGAAGAGAAACTGTCCACTTCTAATAGTTAAAAGGTTACTCCTTTGAATAAGCCTGAAATATAGGAAAACTTCTCCAGCACCTTGACTTACATTTTGCCGGGTAAAATTTCTATTAAGATTGCCTTATTATGTAAGGTGCTTAATGATTTACAAAAGAAGGTATAGCGGAAAAGACATTGGAGTCAGAAGTTCTGAATTGCCATCCCAGCTCCTGCTGTTAAAACTGTGAGTCTTAGATCAAGTCACACTTTATGAAAAATCCTCCATTTCAATATCCATAAAATGGTGATACTAATAGTTGTTTGAAAACCCAAGTGAGAAAGTGCATGTGAATTCCCATTGCCTGGTACATAACTTATTCAAATCACATTTTTATTCACTGCGCACTCAATGAGTTCCTTCTGGCCCATTTGATCTTCCCAGCAATGCTGCGAGGTACCTGAAAACCAATGACAGAAAACCTGCTGTCCTTACCCGCTCTTCTCCTAGAGTCCTAGGGGCAGACTATTGCTTAGTCAAGTAAACCAGCCAGGACCGGAAAGAACAGAGGGTCCTCTCTTCCACAGAAGCTGGAAGAGAGCATTCAATGTCTCGCAGTTTATGACTGCTCTGGATGCCTCCTCTAAGCCCAAATTCCATTTCTGCATTTTTCAGACACCCCCCCCCACCCCCCAGTCAGAACTAACTTCTCTGTATCCTATATTTTGAAGACTCTTTATGGCATTTCCCCAGTCTGTCTCACGTAAGGGTTATATATGCATTTTTCTCCTATAGCATATTAATGAGACCCCCAAAGACAGAAGACTTCTTTTTCCATGCCCTTTCCCTCAATGTCACCCAACCTTCACTGCCACCCATCTGCAATAGTCTTAGGAAATACTTGCCATGTCCACTGCAGTCTATCAAATCTGACAGCAGAGTGGTTTTGCCACGTATTTTTCTTTACAAACAATTGCTTTTCATCTGCTTCATTTACTGTAATCACAACTGTTACCAACTTCTCCCTTACCTAAGACATCTCTACATCGCCACCAGCCAACTCCCAATATAAGCACACCCTAGCAAACCCTGAAAAGGATAAAAAGTATCTGGGACCAAGGAAGAGACTGAAAGCAGTCTGGATTGAGGCTTCATTTCAACAGAGCACTGGGCTTTATTCAATATACAAAGATTAGTAATACCCTGTCCCCATTCTTCAAGGAATGTGCGGTTGTCTTTATACAAGAATGCTTTGCTCCCAAGAGCTCCAGCTGCAGAACACGTCCTCCCTCCCCCACCTCCCTTTGCACACAGTAAAGTCAGGAAGGGAGTTTTGGTTGATGCATATTCCACATATTATCACATTTAATGTTCACACCAACCCAGTGAAGTCCTCAGTCTCTTTCCTCCTGAAAACTTTCCATGTCACTTCCACCTTCCCAAGACTGAGTCAGCTATCTGTACCTACAGGATACCATAGCACCCAAAACTTGTCTGTATTGTGTCACTAATCAGACCCCTAAAATGAAAGTGCTCAGCGCTAAGCACTGCCAACAAAGAATTTGGTGTCCAGTAAAAATGCCTTTCAAAAATGAAGGAGACAGCTCTTGAATAGAAGAGGAGCAGAGTGACCTGTTTACTCTTTTCAAGGGCAAGGTGAAGTTATTCCAGTTTGAGGACCTTTTCTTTGCACTGGGTTAATTTCTGCACAGGAATGAGATTATTAAAAGTAAATCATATGCACACATTAAGTAAATTGCAAAATGAAAAGCATTTAAACAGATTGTTAAGAGATCATACGATGCAACATAAAATTCTTTATTAGATTTTTATGAAGTGTTGGCTTTTTCCAGCTTTGGGCAAGAAGTGAGCAGCTTGTCCAATGACTAGGAAAGAAGGACCTGTAAGCATCTGGCTTGGTCTCTGTTCATGCTGTTTCTCCCTTTAAACCCCACAAAGGACCAAGAGAGGTGGAGTGAGCCCCAGATCCTAGGCTTGGGTGGGCACTGAGATGTTAAATATTGTGCTGATTCCTGGTGATTTAATCAATAAAGAGTAATTTTTAGCAAGAAAAAATAAAATGGACTTTATTGCAAAAAAAAAAAAGACAAGAAGGGGAAATTAAGACATTTTCAGACAAACCTAAAAGGTAAATGCATAAAATGCAATGGTAAAGCAGTGGTATTGGACTCATAATGTATAAACATATAATTGATGATAAGAACCACGTAGAGGTGTGGCTATAGAGGAGTATGGGAACATCGTTTGTTTGTACTATTGAAGTTAAGCTGACAGCAAAACTACCTCTTAAAGGGAGAAATATCAAAGCATTTGTGGAAATATTTTTTAAGCCACCACTCCCATCATTTTTTTTTCACTCTCGTCATTTTAAGTATGAATTGATTCACAGACAAACTTCTTCCTTGTTCTTGGCTGAGACCTTACCTCTCTTGGTCAAGGGACCCACACTATCCCAGGTCCTGAGAAGTTCTCATATATCAGGAATTAATTCTCTTCTTGCCTATAATACCCCATTAGAAATTGACTCATGTTCCCCACAAAAGACATATTCAAACTTTAATCCGCACTCCTGTAGGTGTAAATCCATTTGTAAATAGGGCCTTGAAACTGTTAATACTAGTTAAGGTATGGATTTTCTTATCAATAAGGTCTTTGAAGGTCCTTTTCAGATGAGGCCAAATTGAATCAGGGACGGTCTTAATCCATATGACTGAAGACCTTATAAAGAGGAAATTTGGACCCAGTCAGTCAAAAGAAGCCAGAATTCAGAGAAAGCCACAGGAGGCGATCATGTGAAAGAGGCAGAGAAGCAAGCCAAAAAGCCCCAAGGAGGTTTGTTCATAAGAAACTTAACCCTGCAAAGGATAGGTCAAGCCTACTTAAAGTTAGTCCAAACCTAAAGCAAGAGCACTGAAGAAGGAAATAAATAAATGGGAACTCCTCAAAATTAAACACTTTTGTGCATCAAAGAACTTCATCAAGAAAGTAGAAAGACAGCCTTCACAATGGGAGACAATATTTGGAAATGATATATCAGATAAAGGTCTAGTATCCAGAATTTATAAAGAGATTGTTCATCTCAACAACAAAAAGACAGCCAACCCAATTACAAAATGGGAAAAAGACTTGAACAGACACCTCTCAGAAGAGGAAATACGGATGGCCAAGAGGCACATGAAGAGATGCTCAATGTCCCTGGCCATTAGAGAAATGCAAATCAAAACCACAATGAGATATCATCTCACACCCACCAGAATGGCCATTATCAACAAAACAGAAAATGACAAGTGCTGGAGAGGATGCGGAGAAAGAGGCACACTTATCCACTGTTGGTGGGAATGTCAAAGGGTGCAACCACTGTGGAAGGCAGTTTGGCGGTTCCTCAAAAAGCTGAATATAGAATTGCCATACGACCCAGCAATACCATTGCTAGGTATCTACTCAAAGGACTTAAGGGCAAAGACACAAACGGACATTTGCACACCAATGTTTATAGCAGCATTATTTACAATTGCAAAGAGATGGAAACAGCCAAAATCTCCATCAACAGAAGAGTGGCTAAACAAACTGTGGTATATACATACGATGGAATATTATGCAGCTTTAAGACAAGATAAACTTATGAACCATGTAATAACATGGATGGACCTAGAGATTATTATGCTGAGTGAATCCAGCCAAAAACTAAAGGACAAATACTGTATGGTCCCACTGATGTGAACGGACATTCAAGAATAAACTTGAAATATGTCATTGGTAACAGAGTTCAGCAGGAGTTAGAAACAGGGTAAGACAATGGGTAATTGAAGCTGAAGGGATACAGACTGTGCAACAGGACTAGATACAAAAACTCAAAAATGGACAGCACAATAATACCTAATTGTAAAGTAATCATGTTAAAATACTGAATTTAGCTGCATCTGAGCTATAGGTTTTTGTTTTGTTTTGTTTTGTTTTGTTTTGATTTTACTATTATTACTTTTATTTTTTTCTCTATATTAACATTCTATATCTTTTTCGGTTATGTTGCTAGTTCTTCTAAACCAATGCAAATGTACTAAGAAATGATGATCATGCATCTATGTGATGATGTTAAGAATTAATGATTGCATGTGTAGAACGGTATGATCTCTAAATGTTGGGTTAATTTCTTTTTTTCCGTTAATTAAAAAAAAAAAAAAAGAGAAGGGATAATTGGAGATGAAGGGATACAGACTGTACAACGGGACTGGATATAAAAACTCAGAAATGGACAGCACAATACTACCCAATTGTAATGCAATTATGTTAAAACACTGAATGAAGCTGCATGTGAGGTATAGGTTTTTTGTTTTTGTTTTTTTTGTTTTTTTTTCTTTCTATTATTGTTTTAATTCTTATTCTGTTGTCTTTTTATTTCTTTTTCTAAATCGATGCAAATGTACTAAGAAATGATGAATATGCAACTATGTGATGTTATTAAGAATTACTGATTGTACATGTAGATTAGAATGATTTCTAATTGTTTTGTTAATTCTTTTTTTAATTAATAAAAAAAAAAAAAAAAAGTTAGTCCAAAGAATCACCCCCAAGAGAACCTCTTTTGTTGCTCAGATGTGGCCTCTCTCTCTCCAGCCAACACAACAAGCAATCTCACCACCCTCCCCCTGTCTATGTAGGACATGACTCCCAGGGGTGTGGACCTTCCTGGGAACGTGGACAGAAATCCTAGAATGAGCTGAGACCCAGCATCAAGGGATTGAGAAAACTTTCTCGATCAAAGGGGGAAGAGTGAAATGAGACAAAGTGTCAATGGCTGAGAGATTCCAAACAGAGTTGACAGATTATCCTGGAGGTTAGTCTTATGCATTAAACAGATATCACCTGTTTAATTAAGGTGTCATGGAGAGGATGGAGGGAACTGCCTGAAAATGTAGAGCTGTGTTCCAGTAGCCATTTTCCTTGAAGATGATTGTATAATGATACAGCTTTCGCAATGTGACTGTGTGGTTGTGAAAACCTTGTGTCTGATGCTCCTTTTATCTACCTTATCGGCAGATGAGTAAAACATATGGATTAAAAATAAATAAATACTAGGGGGAACAAGTGTTAAAATAAATTTGGTAGATTGAAATGCTAGTGATCAATGAAAGGGACAGGTAAGGAATATGGTATGTATGAATTTTATTCTGTTTTCATTTCTTTTTCTGAATTGATGCAAATGTTCTAAGAAATGATCATGATGATGAATACACAACTATGTGATGACATTGTGAGTTATTGATTATATAACAAGAATGGAATGGTCATATGGTAAGAATGATTGTGTTTGCATGTGGTTATGTTTCATAGATAAATAAAAATATCAATATAAAAAAAGCCCCAAGGATTACGGCAAATCTGCCCCAGAGTAGTACAGACTCTGGGAGAAAGCATGGCTTAGAGAAGCCTTGATTTTGAACTTCTACTCTCCAAAACCACGAGAAAATAAACACCCATCATTTAAGCCAACAAAATGTGTGGTATTTGTCACAGTGACCTTGGCAAACTGACACACATTTGTGAATGCTGTGAGACATTCTTTGGTCCAAAGGGCTAACCATTTACGGATGAATAAAATATTTACTGGGCACCAACTATGTCCCAAGTACCAAGCAGATAGAGAGGAATGCTGAAGTAAGAGACAGTGTCCCTGACTCAAGTTTAGTGAAAGGGAGAAATAAGTAAACAGATGTGACAATGCAGTATGATAAGTCCTAGGATAGAACAAGGTTTCTGGGGCTATTAGCACAGAGAAGAGAGAAGTACACCAGCCTGGAGATTGAGAAGCGGAACAGAAATTCTTACCTTAGAGATAAGTTTTAAATGATGAGTGCATTTAGAGATCCTAGGTCTGTACAAAAGCATGGAATACTTTGGAAATTGCACACTGTTACACAGGACTGATATGCAACAGGATTCAGGGGCAGAAAATAGCAGGAAAGGATGTTAGACCGGGGCTGGAGGTTAGACAGAGGCTGTCATGCTAAGAAGCTTGGATTTTCTCTAAAGCCAGTTTGGGGGGCCATTGAACTACTTCACGTATCAGGGTCAAGACCAAATTTGGTCCTCGGAAGTAGGAATATGGAAAAATATATCTGGGGCAAATTCAGAAGAGAGAGTGGAAGACCAGTCTGGGGAGCCCAACTAGGAAATGACGAGAGTAGAGCTGAGACGTGAAAGTGATGGTAGACGAGGGGGATGAATGGAAAAATTAGAAGGTGCAGAATTGACATCATTTGGTGGCCCAGTGAATAGGGTGAGGATGGGAGGGACCAAGGAGCCTGAGAAGTTTAGGTTTTAGAATTAGGCAAATAATGAAAAGTAGCAGCCTTCTTACTGAGACAGGAAGCAGTGTCGGAGGGGTAGGGAGAAGAAAGAAATCAGGTTGGTTTGCTGTACATCGAGCTTGAATGCTTGTAGGATAATTAGCAATAGGAAAACCTTCATTAGTTTGGGCTCATTGGGCAGAGACCAATCTGAGTTAATAGAAATCTGAATTATAGATTTTATGTGAAAAATTATAAGATTGTGTTGTGTTTATGGGGTTGATTTTTTTTCTTTACTCATTTTGTTTTTATTTTCAAGTCCATTTATTGTCCCCTATTTGCCCCACTTAATTGAATCTTCTTTTGTAAACATATAAGAATTTTACAATCGTTTGGATTAGATGGCTATTTCCAGAATACTTAACGGTGCTAGCAAATGACCTCTTTCCTGGAGTATCTTTAAAATGTCCTTTTCTAATTGGTTAAATGATGATGCATCCACACAGTGAAATAATATGCAAACGTTTGAAATGGTTTGTATTAGAAATTATTTAGTGAATGGGGATAGAGTCATGAAGTATCCCTGAAGTGAAATAAGCAGATTCCAAAATAGTAGGTACAATATAATTCTAATTTTTATAGAAATATTTATCTATGCCTAAGGACGAATGAAGGGCAAAACAGCAAATTATCTCTAAGTATCAGGATTTCTGAATGATTCTTATTTTCTTTTGTGCCATTGTGCATTTTCCAAATTTGAAACAAAGACTATATAACAAACTGGAATTTTAAAAAGGAATCATTTCCAAATGTTTTGCCTTCTAGATTTCTTCTAAATCTACAGTGTCAGACCTTAAAATGAAATAAATCCACCAAATCTGCAGAAGTTATCTTTAGATTAAAGGGATAAGGATAATATATTTTCTCTATAGATTTCTGTGTTTTCCCAATAATGGAAGTGTTTATAGTTAGAGAAAGATTTTTAGGGCGGCCACGGTGGCTCAGCAGGCAGAGTTCTCACCTGCCATGCCGGAGACCCGGGTTCGATTCCTGGTGCCTGCCCATGCAAAAAAGAAAAAAAGAAGGAAACAGATTTATTTCCTTCCCCGGTCCCATCAGGAAAGGACCTGATGTTAGTCATTTGCACCTCAGTATGACTTTGACACCTCTCCCTCAGGTGATTTAGCCTACCTACTGCCCCACTACACTGTCACATTAACACGCAAGTGACACAATTTGGTCCTCAGGTGTGATATTTGGTCCTAAGAAGGAGACCTCCTGTTAATGATTTGTCCCTCTCCTGCCAGGGACAAATAAGTGTCTCCTTGGCTTCCTTCTTTGATGATCATGTTTCCCTCATATTTTGGTGAGATTCCTCACTGTGAGATTCCTTGCCTGGTAAAGCATGTTTGCTGCATAGAGCCACTTATAAGAAAACCCAGAGCAGCCTCCAGTGGCTGGAGAAGTGAATTCCTCTTAAGTCTCTTTTTCTTTCTCCCAAACCTCAAACCCCTTCTATTTGCTTTTCTCTCCCTGTTCACTTATCCCTATAACAAGTGCCAGAATTTCCAAGGCAACCCAATTTCAATTTCAAATTATCCCTAATACTTCTCTCACTTCTCTTGTGCCCAAACAAATGAAAGAAGACTCGAGAAAGATGCTCACACACAGACACACACACACATGTATATATATGCACACATGCACATATATGGAAAATGAATGAATGAAAGAAGTCTTGGGAATGGGGGGGGTAGTGGATGTTTTCCATGCAGCGACATGATTATAATAGCAGCCACCTGCTGAGTGCTGACTCTGCCCCAGATGCCGGACTGAGTGATTTACACATCTTATCTCATTTAATCTTCACAACCAATCAAATCACAGAATCAATGAGAAAACTGAAATTTAGAGGCTTTAAATCACGTGTGCGGGCTACTCAGGCAGAGAACCAGGAGCCACACCCAGAATTTGGGTGTATTCGTAGCTCATGCTTGGAGTAAAAACACTTTACTGCCCTTGTGAGGTGCTTTCAGGAGAGTTGAGGAAGGCAACTTCAAAATAACCGCTTCAATATGCATAGCACTTTAAAACGAAAAAGCATGCAACCGTAATCTCTAGCAAACTTTAAAATCTGTTCTATATCTACTTGTTAAAATGTACTTGGAAATTTATTGCTTTTTTTATATATGCTACTATTTCACAATTTTAAAAAGTTTTTAAAAATACATATGCATAGTAGTTTAGAGGTCTGTGAGTGTGGTGTGTGTGTGTGTGAGAGAGAGAATGAGATCTAAAGAGAGAGACAGAGAATGAAATCTATGAGCCTCCTCACAGCCCTGTGAGGTGAGCAGAGTCTAGAAGGGATGTCAATTCCTTTTTATAGGTGAGGAACTAAAATAGTGAGATCTGACAAAAGACAATTCTCTAACATGGTGTTCCTTTGTTTACTCCTGCTTTGCTAGGCTCTGAAATTTTTTTACTAGAAGACGAAACCTTTCATTCCATCGTTAGAAAGAAGTCCTAGTTATCCGCTGAACTTTAAGGAAAGAACTCACGGTGGTGAGCCATTTTCTATATAGGTAAAAGCTTGCCTACCAACCACTCATCCCCACTGCCTCCTCCTTTCTTTCTCACTCTTCCTTTGTTCTGTCCCCTCAGAGGACGGAAATAGTTTTGCTTCACAACCGTTTGGGATGGTGTATATGTGGCTGCCTTCCAGTGCAAGCACCAGCACTGCCACCCACATGACACTAAAGCCCCTGGGGCAAAGTCCCCTAAGGAACACACTACATAAACAATAGCAACTCAGGTGGGGGGGAACGGCTGTACATTTCTCATATGTACACGGGATGCACTGAAATTTCATTATCTCCTTCAGTATTTCCACCTCCACAGTAATTTGCAGCGTTTCTTGCCTTCCTAGAAATAAAAGAACTGAATTGCTCTTTGTGTATAATGTAGATTATCATAATAAAACCTAATGATAGCTGATTTTTTACTTAGTCTTTACCACATGCCAATGCTCTACATGGTGTATATAATATTATATCGACTATATATATGTATACTATATGGTATACAGACATATATATAATGAATTGGTATGTATTATCAATTCAATAATCAATTAATCAGTCATTCATTCCATTATCTTGCAATGCTGTAAGCCAGTGATGACCCCAGGGCTAATGAAAAGTTTGGGGTGATTTACTTCTATATGTTTGAGTTTCAAGATCCTTTCACTGCTCTTAGATTGTTAAATATCTCTACTCCAGGTTCCAGAATTACTCTCTCTAACCTCCTACAGATTAAGAAGAATAAACCAATCCCACTGGAATTATATCCTGAGGCAAAGAAAGGTAAATATGCTCTTATAAAGGCTTATAAGACTATTAGCAATAATGTATGTATGGTACCCAGATAAAAATATATACAACAAGGAGTACAATTTACCTTGTTTCATTCAGTTGCAACTTGCCAATTTCATTCACCAAAAACATTATTTTTAACTTTTCATATTGAAATAATTTCAAATATAGAGAAAATTTGCAAGAATAGAACAAGGAATAGCCATATACCCTTGCCCCACTTCTCACTAATTTTAGCTGGAAGCATCACAAGGAGTTCCTAGGGGAAAAATTTCTCAGGATCACTGGTAAAGAGTGTGGCCATTAGAAGGATCTTTTACTCTGTGATGCATTTAATCTCCAAAGCTTTTCTGCCTCTATGGATAATTAAGGTTTGGCTGAATTAATTTTTGCTAACCTATTTTGAACTTAGAATCAGAAGTCTAGACAAACCCTAGAGCTTTCACTGAGACTATCAACCTGGTGTACAAAATAAGTTAATTAAAACTATTTTGAGGTTGAATAAAATTAATCCTGGTCTAAAGCTATACTATGCATTTATTCATTATAAATATTTATTGCTAGGAACATTTTGTAACAGTTGCAAAACCATTTTGTAATAGATACAACACTACTGAAAGTCTTTTTATCTCCTCTTACCCTCTAATATGTAAGGACAAAAAAACGAGTTTCTTAATTTCTCTCTAATCTTCCCTTCTGCAGCCAAAATAATTTTGGGTCATTTACCTTTATTTCAGTGATTATATTTTCTAATCCCTGGATTTTATATCTGTGGTGGGGGGTGGTCCTAGAGCAGCACCCCTGGGACCTACAAATTCATTCTGAGTTCAGGACCACACGTGTCAGCCTGGTGGGATAAAATACAAACCCTCAACGGAGAAGGGGACAAAGCACCTTCCTTCCCCTATTGCCCTGAGCACATGTCAATATTCACTGGAGACAATCTGAACCTGGTGGACATGTTTTAGGACATCCAGCTCACAGCCTGGTGGCATATCTGTCCCTGGTAAGGAGGGAAAGGGGTTCCTCCACTACAGAAACATACAAACACAAGAGAGGGCTGCTGTCCCTAGAACACCTTCTGCATTGGGCAGGGATTGAGATAGCTGGCTATAGGGAACCAAAGCCCACTATGAAGCTGAGCTTGTTCTGTCTCTTCTCTCTGTGAGTAAAACGTCTGCCCATCAGAGCCTGTGTAAGCTGTGCTTTTTCTGGTGACCCCGATACCTGTGTTGGAGTGGGTTGACACCCTTTTAGTGTGGAGAGCCGCCTCCCGGGTCAGGCCTAGTGGTCGCGCTGCAGCCTGCTCTAGAGTTCCCCCCGCCCATCGAGTGAGCCAAGATGGCGCCCGCATCCTGTTTCCGCGTATGACGCACGCGCCCACCAACCCTATCTTCCAATCACCTCTGTATACGTGGCACTAACCTATTGGGTTTGGGCACAGTATATAAGAGGTTACCCGGACAGGGTGGGTGGAGACGACCCACAGGGAGCCGTACCTGACGGCCGCATAGAGGTTGTTCCCCCGCGGGGTATCTTGTCCCGCGTGGAATCTGTAACAGAGAATGCAAGCTTAACTCCAGTAAAGGTCTGTGCTCACAACCGTTGCGTGCCTCGAACCCGTGTTTATCACTCGAGTCGGTTTGCCTGCGCCTGTCTCTTTCTCCCCTCCTGTTCCCTTCGCCGGCCGGGGATCAGAAGCCGAACGAGACGGCTGCGGACAAGTGGTGGCCCGTACGGGGAACCCTTCTGCTGCCTTTCCCCGAGCTGGTGAGGACGCGCATCCTGAGTTCGCGGCGGACTTTCCACGCCTGATCACCGTGGGAAGGTGAGTGCTTCCTATTACGTGAGAGTTAAGGGCCGCGGGCTTTCAGGTAGCCCCGGTGACTCGGGAGAGCTCCCCGAGTGATTAAAGTACAGTGCCGACTGCAAGCATGGGGCAGTCAGGAAGTTCACCTTTATTACCCCCTTTAAAAACCCTTTTGAAGCAGCGGGGCATCTCAGTTAAGAAGAGTTCCCTCCTGCGGTTCCTTGACGATGTTGTTACCTTTGCCCTTTGGTTCGCCCATTCCGGTAGCCTCAGTCTGCCCTCTTGGTTAAAACTTGGTAATGACATAGAACGGGCGCGCCGGACGGGCCTTTGTATGGACCCGATCCTGGTCCCTATATGGGAGACCGTTCGTGCTTGTCTTGAGGCAGAAACTGCTACGGGCCTTAGTCCGTTCCCTGCCCTGCTAGAGGCACGGCACGCGCTTCAGGAAACTCGGTCGGCTTCGTCTGCAGACGGCTCCTGTAAGAGTGAGCCGCCAACTTGCAAGCCGCCAGAGTCAGACGTTAGTTCGGACGACTCTGACTCGGAGTCAGATAGTGATGAGACCGAGGGTGCAGACGCGCCTCCGCTGATCGATTGGGGGAGGCCCCCTGTCTCACCCACACAGCCTTCCGCCCCGCCAGCGCCTGCTGCAGGGGCGCGGCGGCTTCCGGTGAATGGTTTTGGTGATCTCGCCAAAAACCCTCACCACGGGCTCCCTCTGGTGGCCGAATCAGGTAATTACAGTGGCTGCTCTCCAACTTCTAAGCGCTTGTTAAAAGGAATGGGATATGTCCCCGGCAAAGGCTTAGGAGCCTCATTGCACGGGCGCGCAAGGCCTATACAAGCTGTCTCCAATTCTGACAGACGAGGCCTGGGTTTTTCCTAGGGGCCACTGAGGGGAGATTCCCACCCACACCTATAAAACTAAAATGGAAGACCAGTACCCCGGTGTGGGTGCCTCAGTGGCCATTATCACAGGAAAAACTCTCAGCATTACACACTCTAGTGTCAGATCAGTTAAAAAAGGGCCACATCATTCCCTCCACATAGAGGTCTAGTCCGATGGAAGGATGTCCTGTCAGGACAATGGCAAGGCCCTGACCCAGTGCTCAGCTGGGCCAGAGGCTCTGTTTGTGTTTTTCCCCCAGGAACCAGGACGCCAGCCGGTGTGGATTCCGGAGAGACTGGTGAGAACCGTGACACCGCCCGGGGGCGCCGAGAAACTGCTGCCCGACAAGTCAGCAAGCTTTCGACCTGAACCATCAGGCCCGGTCTCCAGCCCTACTGATGATGGCGACGACCGAAAAGATGACAACAACAGTGCAAGTGACCCTCCGACCGAGTAGAAGAGAAACTAGCTTTAACCCCACTTTTCCCACTACGAGCTACTGTGGGACCAAGTCACCTCATGGTTCTCTTGGCCCAGGTTGACCACTTGGATTCTTTTAGCAGTGGGACTCTTAGTAACTCTGCTCATTGTTAAATGTTTGTTAGAACGCTTGTTCCAGACACAGCAGCAATTGCGTGTTACTACCATGTTGGCTATGTCACTCGCCCCTGGTGCTCCTGACAACGACCGCCCTGCTGCCCAGTCCCCCATTTCACCGTATGACCCATCCCGGCCACTCAGGGCGGGACGCTCGAAAGCAAGGTCAGCAGCAAGGCCCATGGCCGTGTCCCGGGTGTAAAAGGCGGCACCAGAAGTCATAATTTTTGTCTAAAGGATGATCTCTAAGGCAGAGTCACGGTCCTGGCCAGACTAGACTCCGGCCATTGCACAGAGACATCTAGTGACACTCTCGACTCTGGTTGCCGCTCTCCTGAGCCCCGCTTAGCCCAGTTGCGAGGCGAAGCACTGCAGGGAGAGTCACGTGGTTTCCAGTTCACGGGCTCTCCGGTCTCTATATGAGGAGGCATTCTGGTTGGTGCCTAGCAAGCCTAGTCCAGACTCCCCAAAGCACCAAAACAAGTAGTGGGCTAATCAAGCTCACGGGAGCTCACTCATCAATGGAGACACTGGGTCTAAGAAAGGGTCTACGGACCAAAAATAATAAAAAAGGGGGAGATGTGGAGAGCCGCCTCCCGGGTCAGGCCTAGTGGTCGCGCTGCAGCCTGCTCTAGAGTTCCCCCCGCCCATCGAGTGAGCCAAGATGGCGCCCGCATCCTGTTTCCGCGTATGACGCACGCGCCCACCAACCCTATCTTCCAATCACCTCTGTATACGTGGCACTAACCTATTGGGTTTGGGCACAGTATATAAGAGGTTACCCGGACAGGGTGGGTGGAGACGACCCACAGGGAGCCGTACCTGACGGCCGCATAGAGGTTGTTCCCCCGCGGGGTATCTTGTCCCGCGTGGAATCTGTAACAGAGAATGCAAGCTTAACTCCAGTAAAGGTCTGTGCTCACAACCGTTGCGTGCCTCGAACCCGTGTTTATCACTCGAGTCGGTTTGCCTGCGCCTGTCTCTTTCTCCCCTCCTGTTCCCTTCGCCGGCCGGGGATCAGAAGCCGAACGAGACGGCTGCGGACATTTTAGGTGTCACTCCTTTTGACCAACAGTGTTGCTGTTGTATGAAGTAGCCTGACAAGTAAGCAAGAAAACTTCACTGGACGTCTGTCATGTGCAAGACACAGTGCTTAAGCCAATACTGGATCAAGCACCAGGCTCTGGTAAGGTGGATTTTACCTCCAGAGAGAAACACATCAAGGTGATCTTTCCTTATGGTCTCTCTAGACCATGCTCCCAGTCATGCAGCCCAACACCATGCATGGCTTTTTTTCTTTCATTTATTTATTTATTTTTAGGTGCATGGTTCGGGAATCAAACCTGGGTCTCCCACATATAAGGCAAGCATTCTACCACTGAATCACCCATGCATCCTGTGCATACCTTTTAAAAAATTTTTATTCATTCATTCACTTAATATTTATAATATTAGTCTATCTTTTCTCTTTTTAAAAAAAGGTGTTTTATAACCGTAAGATAATTTGAACACATACTGAAATCTCACGGCTCCTATCCAGCTCAAAACATGTAGAAATGCTTAATAAATACAAAATTACACTTTAGACCCCTAAGCTAACTATGGCAAATAAAAATAGCTCCTTCCCATGATCAATGTAATAAGGTCACAAATTGTTACTGTTTAATGTACCTTCCTTTGTTCTCTGTTTTCCTTGCTATTCTCATTATTCTGCTGCTGATTTAAAGAACTGTTGATTATTTTATGGATTAGGCTCCTATTCTTAAGAATGCCTTTTGCACCACTAAGTCAATCTTTGAAGACCTGTCCAAAATTTACTTGAGAACTGGAGAAAGCATACACACAAATGGATGGTTGGATTTGTCCACCCTTCCTTTGGTTGCCACCTGATTTCCCTTAGTCCCAGGTCCTCATGAATCAGTTGGTTCCGGTGTGTTTTAGTTTGGTAAAGCGGCTGGAATGCGATATACCAGAAATGGAACAGCTTTTAAAGAGAGTTTATTGAGTTGCAAGTTTACATGTCCAATCTAAGGCATCCAGGGAAAGATACCTTGACTCAAGAAGGGCCAATGGGTCCAGGACACTGCTGTCAGCTGAGCAGGCACACGACCATCATCTGGTGGGGTCTTTTGTCTCTCGGTTTCAGCTTTCCCCAGGGGTGTTCTCTTTCTGCATCTTCAAACGTCTCGGTCCTGTGTTGGCTCTGTCAGTTCTGAAGCTTTTTCCAAAATGAGTTCCTCTTAAAGGACTCCAATAGGCAAATTAAGACCCATCTTAAATGGGTGGAGATACGTCTCCATGGAAACCACCTAATCAAAAGGTCCCACCCACAATTGGATGGGTCACATCTCCATGGAAACAACTTAATCAAAAAAGTCCCACTCTACAAAATTGAATTAGGATTAAAGATATGTTTTTCTAGGGGACACAATAGTTTCAAACGGGCACACTGTGTCACTGCATTCAGCCATTAGCGGGGTTTTTGGTGGCAAATCCTATAATAGCCCAGACAGCTAGAAATCTAAAAGGAAGTTCGTGTCTTCACCAAAGCAATACTCAGGGACATTTTGTTGGGCCTATCTTTTGCAACTAAACTTTCACTGAAATAGGACTTGGAAGATGACAAGAATTAGCTGATATATATTTGGAAGCTGTCTCTCTTCACAGATTTTCTTAGTAGGACACATTACTTTCTTTTTGCTTTCAACCAGTGGATCTCAGTTGGGGCTAACCTTCTCTCCCACAGGATGGTCAGCAATCCTGGAGACGTTGGTCATCACACTAGAAAGGGGCAACTGGTATTTTGTCGGCCAGAGATGCTGCCAAATATTCTACAGTACACAGGACAGCCCTCCAAAACAAAGAATTCTCTGGCCCCAATTGCCAATAATGCCAAGCCTGAGAAACTCTGCTGCAAGCCTACCTAATGATCTCAATACTACACATTTCATTGCCTTATCCTGAAGCATTCTTGATGAATAGTTGTAACGAAGATGTTACAACCACTGGACATTCTCAAAAGTTTATTTTAGCCAAAGCAGGTCATAGGATGGCTTCTAATGGCTATTATAGGATTTGGGGGCACAGTGTCGGGGGGGACCCTACTGTCTTCTATTCTGTACCTAGTCAGGGTCATGTTACCATGGTAAAATGATGCTTTCAGGAGTGTCACTAATGACCCCCAGGGCCCATTTTCCATCAGTTCGTCCTGTAGAAGAAAGAGATCATTGGATGACTTAATTCAAGTAGGAGAAAAAACAAGGCCTTGAATTAGACTTAAGAACCGAAATCCTAACCACTCAAGAGGAATTCTGGATTCCGTTATTTCCTCCCTGAACCTCTTCACTTCATGCTTTACAAGAGACCTGGAGAATAAGGTGAATCCTACAGCCTAAAGGTAAATTAGACAAAGCCACCAAGGCTATGGGACTCCTTTACCTAAGATGGTCATGAAATTGGACAGGTAGTGGTTCAGAATGGAGCTGCCTTAGATTTTCTTCTTCTGCAAAAGTGTTTTATTGGTTTTTTTTTTTGCTCATGATTATAAAAGGAATATGCATTTACCATAGGAATCATCACTATTAACAGATCTAATAGAGGAAAAATAAAGACGTAGAGATGATCGCGATGGTGACAATGACGATGATGATGGAGATGGTAGTACGCTGTAGTCTGCTAGCTGCCGAAATGCAACACACCAGAGACAGATTGGCTTTTTATGAAAGGGGATTTATTTCATTAGTTCTTCAGAGGAAAGGAGGCTAAATTTCAACTGAAGTTCTTTCTTACCTGGGAAGGCACAGGGTGATCTCTGCTGGCCTTCTCTCCAGGACTCTAGGTTCCAACAACTTTCCCCAGGGTGATTCCTTTCTGCATCTCCAAAGGCCTGGGGCTGAGCTGCGAGTGCTGAGATGAGGTATGCTGAGCTGCTTAGGCTGTGCTATGCTGCGCTCTCTCATTTAAGCACCAGCCAATTAAGTCAAACATCATTCATTGCAGCAGGCATGTCTCCTATCTGACTGCAGATGTAATGAGTAACAGATGAGTTTCACGTACCAATGGCTCATGTCAACAGCAACAGAACTAGGTACCTTCACCTGACCAAGTTGACAACTGAATCTAACTACCACATAGTAGGTACCATTTTCACGATTAAAAGTTTGCCTGCACTCAATCATTTAATACCACAATTTCCATTTTGCAAAAGGGGAAACTGAGGCTTACGCCATTTGCCTGAGGTCACACTGTTGGTCAGAGAACTAAAATCAAGCACTGGTCTCTCTGACTCTAAAGCTCCGGCTTCTAATCCCTAATAAATGTTATCTCTATAGAAATAAAGAAAAAAAGATTGAAAAAGGAAAAAAAAAGATGAGCTAGAGAAATAGAAGGATAAAAGGGAGATGGCGATAGAGAGATGTAGGTATTGGATGCCTCCTGTGTCAGACTACCGTAAACACCATAAGGCACTGGAAATGTTCAAAAGCTGATTGTCTCCATGACAAAGCAAAGATTAACACAGGAAAACTGGGGAGAAGGTTAATAAGTGCCAAGTAAATGCTTTATTAAATGTCAAATATGACATCTTACTAAAGTTATCAGGAGGTAGAGAGCAGTAAGAGTTTGGAGTGGAGAGAAAAAGCTTCTAAGAGGGAAAGGGCTGTGAATTTGACTTTGGAGGATGTGGAGGTCTTGAAACAAGATTTCAATTCTTTGATCCTCCTCCCATCAAGAGATGGGTCTTTGCCCATCTGCTTGAATCTGAGCCAGCTTGTGACTGCTTCACCTAGTAGTGCATGACAGAAATGATATTATGTGACTTTTGAGACCGGTCACAAAATTCCAGGCATCTTCCACCTTGTTCACTGACACATGCACTGTTGGATCCTTTAGCTGCCATGCTGGAAATCCAACTACCCTGTGACTCCCATGCAGGAGACACCACATGTAGACACTGCAGCTTAGAGTCCCAACTAAGTCTAGCTTTCCAACTAGCCCTGCCAGGGAACCAGAGCTGTGAATGAAGCCACTTTGGGTTCTCCATGAGCCAATCTACCAGCTGAATACCTTGTGGTTCAGTTAAAACCACATGAAACAGAAGAATCACCCAGCTCAGCCCTACCTGAATTCAAAACCCACAGAATCCATGGCATATAACAAAGTCATTGCTGTTTAAACCAGTTGTGGTTGTTTTTCAAGTAGTCATAGATAGCCAGAACAGAAATAAATAAGTTGCAGTTGAGTTCATTTGAGTAGGAGGAGAAGTTTACAATTCAAAAAAATTTATGACGTATTTATTTCTTCTTTCTGTTGGATCTATATTCATTAATTCAACAAATATTTATTGAAAGCTTATTCCATTAAATTACTCCATAATGAAAGCATTAGAGATGTCATGAAAATATACTCTAGTAGGGGAAGACGAACAATATGTAATATATCAGATAGTGGCAAGTGTCATCAAGAAAAATGCAGCAAATGAGAGAGAGGGGTAAGGGGTATGGTATGTGTGAGTTTTCTTTTTATTTCTTTTTCTGGAGTGATACAAATGTTCTAAAAATGATCATGGTGATGAATATACTACTATGTGATGATATTGTGAGCCATTGATACCACGTACATGGAATGTTTGTACATTAAGAATGTTCATGTTTGTATGTTGTTTTAGTTTGATAATACAAAATAAATTATTTTTTTAAAAAAAAGGAGGAGGAGGAGGAGGTACAACAAAGAAAATAGGATTTAACAAATGAGTATGACTGCTGAATCACTATATTAATATTCCTTCTAGCTTTCAGTGTTTAGGAGCAGCTAGAAGGAAAAATCTGAGATGGTGGAATGGTAGCCCATTCTGGAATCTGTTCTGTAACTACTTGTTGAAGTGTGCTTTGAAAATTATGCTTTTTTCTTTCTTTGTATTGCATATATGTTATATTTTTAACAAAAAAAATTTTAAAAAGAAAAATGCAGCAAATCTTTTTATCTGTGGCATGAACAGATACAAAATAAGCAAATAACAGGGGGAACAAAGGTTAAAATAGAGTAGATTGAAATACTAGTGATCAATGAAGTGGAGGGGTAAAGGGTATGGTGTGTATGAGTCTTTTCTTTTTTCTTTTTTATTTCTTTTGCTGGAGAGATGCAAATGTTCAAAAAATTGATCATGGTGATGAATACACAACTATGTGATGATGTTGTGAGTCATTGATTTTACACCATGTCAAGAATGTTTGCATGTTTGTTGTTTACAATAAAAATATTTTTTAAAAAATTCATGTCCACCTGGAACATCAGCATATGCCCTTATTTGGAAAGAGGGACTTTGCATATGTAATTAATTGAGATGAAGTCATATGGGATTAGGGTGGGTCAAAAATCCAATGACTGTAGTCCTTATAAGAGGGCCATATGAAGACACAGAGAAGATAGTTTTTAATTGGTTTATGAAACTTACTGCGCAAACACAAGCTTTACAATGATTATATAGATACTTCATTTAAATATGCCTATAGGTCAGTCATAGTAATATTAGATTAAAAAAAAAGACACAGAGAAGACACACAGGAAAGGTCACGTGATGATAGAAGCAGAGATCGGAATGAGGCAGCTGCAAGCCAAGGAACTCAAAGGATGGCTGGCAAGCACCAGAAACCAGAAGCTAGGAAGAGGCAAAGAAGAATTATTTTCTGCAGTCTTCAGAAGGCGCATAGCCCTGTTGACACCTTGGTACTCCTTCTTTCTTTCTTTTTTTTTTTTTTTTGGTACTCCTTTCTTGATGAAAGTTTGGAATGTTTCTACCTTTTTGCATTTGTGAATGGTGATACTATGAACGTATGTGCATATATATTTGTTTGAGCACCTGTTTTCAATTCTTTTGTATCTATACCTAGGAATGGGATTTCTGCATTATAGAATAGTTGCATGTTTAGTTTTTTATGGAACTACCGAACTGTTTTCCAAAACAGTTTGGAAACTGTTTTCCACATTTTACAATACCACCAGCAATATACGACGTCTGCAATTTCTCCATATCCTCACCAAAATTTGTTTGTTTCATTTATTATTTTTTAATTAAGCTCTCCTAGTGGGTTTGGAAGTGGTGTCTCATTGTGGTTTTGACTTGCATCTTCCTAATGACAAATGATGTTGAGTATCTTTTCATGTGCTTATTGGCTATTTGTATATCTTCTTTGGAGAAATGCCTGTGCAAGTCCTTTGCTCATTTTAAAATTGGATCAGTTTTCTTATTGAAAAAAAAAAGGAAAGAAAAAGAAAACTGCAGCAGGGAGTGATGCAAATGTTCTAAAAAATTATCGTGATGATGAATGCACAACTATGTGATACTGTGACCCATTGATTGCATACTTTGGATTGTATGGTGCATGAAGATATCTCAATAAAAATATTTTTCTAATTAAAAAAAAGACAAATGCAGCAGGAAAGGGAGACATACTGGGAATGGGCTGCTATTTTCAATATGGCAGTCAAGGAGATGCTCATGGAGGAACTTTGAGCAAAGTCCTGAAGGAACTGAGGAAGCAGAGCATGGAGGAAAGGGTATTCCAGTCAAAAGGAACTAGAACAAATATTCTGCATACAGTGCATCCTGGATATGTCTGAGGAACAGAAAGGAGGCTGAAGATGAGTAAGTGGAGAAGGTGCTCGTTGGACGAGAACAGCAAGGAAGGTCCAGCTGGGTGGTTCTGAGAGTCAGACTTTCTGAAGGACGTGTTGCTTTTGGTTTGAGGTGTCTGCCTGATTCTTCTCCTGCCCATGTCCACCCTATCCTCTATGGAAGGTGCCAGATGAGGCAACAAGTGAGTGTCATTAAGACAGGAAACGCTCCAGGGGTTTTGGTAAGGGGTGGGGTCAGGGCCAGGGAAGGCTCTATGGAGGCAGAATGGAAAAGGAAGTTGACCCAGAAGTCAGACAGTATGAGACAGGCCTGGCGGATGGCGAAAGGGCACGTGGAAAAGCAGGGACAAAGACTAGAAGTGGGGACATATAAAAGCTGTTGAGCAGCCATGACATGATGGGCAACTTTGCTGGAATCAAAGGATTTGTACTGGAAAGAGAGAAATAGGAGGCTCAAAATGCTGGTTCCACTTGCAGGGGCCTTGAAAGTCTTTCTTTCATTCAGGCATCATCACCTTATGAGCATGCACCATGGGTCAGGTCTGGGGGGTGCCCTAGATTTAATAGTAGCCTCTCATAAGGAAATATGTACTATTTAGAGGAAGTCTGTTGCACTTATATCCCTGCAGACCTGTCTGAGAGCTTTAATATTGCAATAAAGATCCAGGAAGCAAATAAAGACATCACAAAATTAGGTAATGTGATTAATAATATCAAATCTGATTTTGCAGGATCTTCAGATTAAGGGTACAGCCTATTCTGATTTAATTTGGACACTCTTGACTTCTGGCTGAGATGTGAACTGCAAGCTTTGTACATGACCCTTCTCATAGTATTTTTCTGTGTTGGAGTGTTCAGATGGGTGATCAGAGAATTTTAAAGGCTGTTATGCAACCTTTGTCTCCTCAAATGATTCAGCAAATAATCATCTGATTAAAAGAGCAGGAAAACCTGCCTCTTACAGAGATTGAAACAAGCATCCTCAGAGCCTTGGAGGTTGAACCAATTATCCTCAGAAACATGATTCATTATTGTGATGCTCAGGCTGAAGAATGACCCTAAGGGGACACACAAAAATCAAGACCATCCACCCCACAGTTTGCTGTCTGCATTATTATGACTTTATACGTCAATGTCTTCATTAACATAATTTTGCTATTCCAAAAGACCTTGTCCAAGAAGGTAAATGTTGCTGTTAACAGTGTTTATCATAAGATCTTATTGTATCTCTTTCTGGCCACGTGGGACATGATTCCCAAGGATGAGCCTGGCCCTGGCACCATGGGATCAACAACACCTTCGTGATCAAAAGGGGGAAAGAAATGTAACAAAATAAGTTATCAGAGTTCAAATAGAGTTGAGAGGCTTTTCCCGAGGCTATTTTATGCAGGCTTCAGCTAGATATTACTAATTATCATGGTTTTTTAAACCCCAATCAAAACCATTTCTATTAACCCTAAAGAACACCTAGGGCTCTATCTGAGATTCTACAAAGGTTTCATGCAGTAAGACTACTTTCCAGAAATCAACCATCTCTGAATAGTTCCTAGGCCAGATTAGCCCCAGCAGGGCCAGTCTCTCCAAGAATATCAACTAATTCCACCTTCCATCCCATATTATCAACACTCCTTTCCAACATGAAAAGTTAGTATGGGCATAGCCCAAATGCCCCTAAACATTGAGTGTAGGACTAACGGAGAAGGACGAGTTATAAAAGAGAAGAGAGGTTTCAACAAATGTGTATGACTACTAAATCAGTATATTGATATTTCTTTTAGTGACCAGTGTCTTGGAGCATCTAGAAGGAAAAGCCTAAAATTGGGAACTATAACCCATACCAAACTTTGAAATTTTATTCTATAACTATTTGTTATAATGTACTTTGAAATTTATTGCTTTTTTGTATATATATTAGATTTCACACTAAAAAAGTTAAAAAAAAAAAAAAAAAGATCTTATCTAAAAACCCAGCAGCTCTAGCTAGCATCAACATGCCCAGTTTTAACCCCAAGACTCTTTGAACTCCTCGTTTCAAAATCTTCGCCTTGCCATTTCCACAAATCTTAAACTATTATGTCATGATAATTACCCAATCTTACTCAAGCACCTGCCCTGAAAGCCCTTCCATAAACCAAACTACAACATTTCAATAAATCAAAATTTACAATTCCTTCCCCAAGGAGCTATCTGTTGAGTTAGCATTCTCCCTTACTATAGTAAGCAATAAACTCAGCTTTGTCTCATAGAGAGGTTTATTTGGTGATATGTAGGGAGCCAGCATTTCACAAGGACAAAGAGAAAATTTTAAAGCCAACAGAGAAAAGGTAGATTACAATGAAATGATGGCAAAAGCACTGAGAAAAAGACTTCTCATCAGCAAGAATAAATAATGGATCTTAATACATTCAGGAAACATAATTGAAAAAACCTCAGTTTCTATACTCAAGCAAAATATCATTTACAAGTTAGAGAAAACTAGAAATATTTAGACATTTGCACACTTAGAAATTGTTCCATCTGTACCCCTTACAAAAAGAGCTCCTAAATAAGAAAAAATGAGCCCAGAAGGAATGAATGGGATGAGAAGCAAAGGCATGCAAAAGAATTGGTAAAATATGCTGGTAAGTCTAAATAAATATTGAGTGTTAAAAAACGATTATTAAGAGTTCCAGGAAGATGGCAGAATAAGATAGGTCCAGTTCACACCTGCTCCAAAGAACAGCTAGAAAAGTTATGGCAAGGTGACTGGGACAGCGGTTCCAGAGTGTAAGTGACCTAGGAGGGTTTCCTACACCACATAAGGAGGCTCTAGTTGCAGAAACAGAAAAATTGAGATGCAGAGAAATGGAGGCCATCCAACTGGTGCAAACAACCTTTCCAGGCAGTGCCCCTTTCCAGGCAGAGGCCCAGATCCCTCAGGAGTGCATGAACTGGGTGATGGGGACAGGAAGTGAGCCAAGGTGTGTTCCTAGAACACGCAACCCCTATGCATGCCACCCCTGCCCTGCGACTCACCCCCCACCCCACAGCCCTGTACCTCAACCCATCACCCGCCCCCCCCCACTGCTCTCCAAGCGCCCCGCACGGACCCCACCCACCCCTGCATATCCCCGCCATGCATCCCTGCCCCACGCACACGCCTACCCCAGGCCAGCACACTCCTCCCACGCAAGCACACAGTCTCCGCTGCCTCTCCAGAAATCCACGTAGCGCCGCTAAGCCCCTCGGTCCCCACCTCCCCCTCCTTGCCCTCTGAAGGCGGTCGCAGGTGCATCCAGCATAGAGGCTGCTGGACACTGACCTTCATGTCCCGGCCACACCCACTCCCAGCACCTGCAATTGTTCAAACCCTCTCCGCCCCCCCCCCTCAGCTCTGCAAAAATGCACATTAGCGTTCAGCCTCCCCAGATCCGTGCACCAGCGCACGCGCACCTACCTACACTACATACCACCTGCTCTGAGCAAGCGTGGACTATGCATCTGGGCCACAACCGCCCCCAGCCCATTCAGTTGCAGTCCCAGCCCATTGCCCCTGAACCCTGAGGACGTGCACACCAAGGCCCGGCCCTACAAAACCGGATACATCAGGGCTCCTGCCACCCAGGCCTGCGCACACACAGACACATCTTTCCCGCTATGCCCGTGCATCCGTGCACCGACCTTTTGACCCCTGAATCCCAACCCCCCACCCCACACACATACACACCATTGTCCCCACCCCCACCCCCACCAGCGCATGCTCCCACATCTAGCAGGTGCTCACGTGCGCATCTGTACTGCATAACCCTTGCCCTGCACACAAGTGGTGTACACCTGACCCAAGCCCCCCACCCCACACCTGCACACCCACATCAGGGCCTTGCCCATCCTACATCATCAGTCCCCACCCACGTCTCACAACCCCGCGACCTGTGCCCCACTCCTACACACTCATGCATCTGCATCCCCGCCCCCGTGGACCCCTCCCCCTGTGCAAGGACACATCACGCCCTGCCCTCCCTGTGCATCAATCTCTGTGCCCTGTACCCCACAACCTGATACCCACAGCACTCATGCTCCATGCACCCACCCACATCCACCCTGCCACCAGCCCCCGTACATCGGCACAGCACCCCCATCTGCCTCCCTTTGCATCCTACTTCTGTGTCCCCCATGCTGTTCCCTGCTCCCGCACTCCAAGACCTGCCTGAACTGCACTCCACCCCTACGACTTTTGCACCGTATCTACACCACCCTGTGCCCTACAACCCACACTCACGGGCACTAGTGTTGTGTCCCTAACCCATACCTATACCTGCACCGCAGTCCGTCACCACACTTTTGTACCCTGCCCCACACCCCGTGTCCCATTCCACATCCATCCCACAAATACAAAGCTTTAGACTACTGAAAAAAATCAGCTTCCAAAGTAACCCTTTCAAGATATTTACATGCCTCGAAGCCAACAGCAGATCACTAAGTATATTGGATGCAGAAAGTTACAGCCCAGCTTAATAATCAAATTAAAACACCAGAGGAGACACAGACTTTGAAACGACTAATCAAAGATGTTCATAAAACTCTACAAAATAAAATCAGCTGGATGACTAAAGACAAAAAGCAGATCAAGAAGACACTAGAAGAGCATAAAAAGAAATTTGAAATAATAACTAGAAAAAATAGAAGATATCACAGAGATGAAAGATACTGTAGACCCAATAAAAAATATACTAGAGATACACAACAACAGATTTGAAGAGGCAAAAGAAAGAATAAGTGAACTAAAGGACAGGCAACTGATTCTGAACACAAAAATAAAAGACCAAGTGGCAAAGAAGATGGAAAGTTTTGAATTGGATCCCAGGGACTGATGAACAACACAAAGTATACAAATATAAGAATCATCAGTGTCCCAGAAGGAGAAGAGAAGAGTAAAGGCCAAGGAAGTTTAGTTGAGGATATAATGGCGGAAAACTTCCCAACCCTTATAAAGGACATAAAGATGCAAATCAAAGAAATCCAACAAACTCCAAATAGAATAAATCCAAATAGACCTTCCCCAAGACACATAGTAATCAGTCTGTCAAATGTTGAAGAGAAGCAGAAAATTCTGACACCAGCAAAAGAAAAGCAATCTGCTACACACAAGAGAAACCATATAAGACTGAGCTCAGACTACTCAAATGGCACTATGGAGGCAAGAAGGCAGAGATATGACATATTAAAGATCCTGAAAGAGAAAGACTTCCAGCCAAAAATTCTTATATATGTAGACGGAATGGTTATATATTAAGAATATTTGTGTTTCTTTGTTGTCATATTTTTTTAATTTAAAATTAATTTTAAAAAATGAGAAAAAAAAAGCACAAGAAGAGCTGCCCATTTTCATTAGCTATAAGGGAAATGCAGATCAAGACCACAATGAGATATTGCTTCACACCTATAAGAATGGCTGCAATTAAACAAACAGGAAACCACAAATGTTGGAGAGGACGTGGAGAAATTGGGACACTTATGCACTGCTGGTGGGAATGTCTAATGGTTTAGCCGCTGAGGAGGACAGTCTGGCAGTTCCTTAGGAAACTAAATATTGAGTTGCCCTATGATCCAGCAAAACCACTACTCGGTATATATGAGAAGAGCTGAAAACAATGACACAAACAGACATTTGCACACCAATGGTCACAGCAGCATTATTCACAATCGCCAAAAGATGGAAATAATCCAAGTGCCCATAAACAGACAAGTGGATTAACAAAATGTGATATATACACGTAATGGAAGATTACGCAGTAGTAAAATGAAATGATGTCCTAAAGCACATGAGAAGATGGATGAGCCTTGAGAACATAATGCTGACTGAAATAAGCCAGACACAAAGGGATAGATACTGTATGATTCCACTTTTATGGCCATGGTAAAGGAAAAATCAGAGGCTTATAAAACAGAATATAGGGGACCTAGAGATACATGGAAGCTAGAGATGGGTGAACAGTTAACCAATGAAGTTGAACTTAAATGTAAGAGATAGATAAAAGTGATGGCAGTTTACCAGTGGGTCTATAACTAATATTACCATATTGAAGGTAAACATAATTGAAAGGGGTTGTATAGGCCCATATGTCCCACTGATCAATACTATAAATGTAAATACGTTCTTACACAAACTACTGCAAAGATGTGAATCTTGTACAAAGAGTGTATAAGTTCAGGCTTTAGGCAGGTAACTGCTATTGCATGCTATGGGCTATATTTAACAGGAAAACATCAGCAGTACTTCAGCAACATCACGGGTAAATAATGGGGAGAAAGACAAGAGTTAAGGGGAGGTTTGGATTTTCTATTTGGTGAGTGTGTGTTCATTGGTTATCTTTGTCTTGGGAACAATGAAATTATCTAAAATTGAAAGTGTTGATAGACTGTTGACTTTGGACATTATACATGGTCGCCCAATGAATGGAGGTGGCTGAAGGACACGCTGACTGAGAAGTAGATTGGCAACTGATATGATAGTATATACATACGATTGAATATCATGCTGCTACCAAAAGGAACAAAGCTGCAAGGCATGCAACATTGTGTATGAATCTGTGGGACATTTTGTGAAACAAAATAAGCCAGAAACAAAAGAGCAAACACTGTATATTCTCATTTAGAAAATACTTGTAAAAAAACAGAGACCTGACATTAGTGAATAAACTTGGAATATTTCCTTGGTAACAGAGACCATCAGGAGATAGAAATAGGGTGAGATATTGGGTAATTGGAGCTGAAGGGATACAGATTGTACAACAGGACTGAATGTAAAAACTCAGAAATGGACAGCACAATACTACCCAACTGTAAAACAATTATGTTAAAACACTGAATGAAGTTGCATGTGAGAATGATAGAGGGAGAAGGGCTGGGGACATAAATGAAATCAGAAAGAAAGATAGATGGTAAAGATCGAGATGGTATAATCTAGGAAAGCCTAGAGTGTATAATAATAGTGAAATGTATAATGCACAAATTTTAAAAATGTTTTTGCATGAGGAAGAACAAAGGAATGTCATTATTGCAGGGTGCTGAAAATAGATGATAATTAATACTTTAAAATGTCACCTTATGTGTGAGATTAAAGCAAAAAATGTTTATTTGTTACAAAATTTATATTTTGACTAGAGCATTTCTTAATATAACTCATGTGGATAGTTTGATTGAATGTCATAAGTACTTGGAATCTCAGGTAGGACATGAGATTTTGTTGGTTTGTCCAGAGTGATGCCCCGATGAATCCCAGAGTGATTTGATCAGTGATTGGAAAAGTATTTGCAAGCCCCCTTCGGGGAATGGTGAGAGCGGGTAGAAATTCAACTTCCCCAAGTTGAATTCTTGATATTCTCACAAGCAGTGTGGACAACCAAAGCTATAGGCTGAGCCCCCAGTCTTGGGGTTTGTTCATATGAAACTAAACCCCACAAAGGGTAGGTCAAGTCTACTTAAAATTTAGGCCTAAGAGTCACCCCCAAGAGAGCCTCTTTTGTTGCTCAGATGTGGCCTCTCTCTCCAGCCAGCACAACGAGCAGTCTCACCACCCTCCCCGTCTCTGCGTGGGATATGACTCCCAGGGGTGTGGACCTTCCTGGCAATGTGGGACAGAGATCCTGGAATGAGCTGAGACTCAGCATCAAGGGACTGAGAAAAACCCTAGAATGAGCTGAGAATTAACATCAAGGGATTGAGAGAATCTTCTCGACCAAGGGGGGAAGAGTGAAATGAGACTAAGTGTCAGTGGCTGAGAGATTCCAAAAAGAGTCGAGAGGTTATCCTGGAGGTTATTCTTATGCAGTAAGTAGATATCACCTTGTTGTTCAAGACGTAGTGGAGAAGCTGTAAGGAACTGCCTGAAAATGTAGAGCTGTGTTCCAGGAGTCATGTTTCTTGATGATGATTGAACAATGATATAGCTTTCACAATGAGACTCTGTGAATGTGAAAACCTTGTGTCTGATGCTCCTTTTAGCTACTATATCAACAGAAGAGTAGAACATATGGAATAAAAATAAATAATAGGGGAAACAAATGTTAAAATAAATTTAGTTTGAAATGCCAGTGGTAAATGAAAGCGAGGGGTAAGGGGTATGGTATGTATAATCTTTTTTTTCTCTGTTATCATTTTATTTCTTTTTCTGTTGTCTTTTTATTTCTTTTTCTAAATCGATGCAGATGTTCTAAGAAATGATGAATATGCAGCTATGTGATGATATTAAGAATTACTGATTGTATGTGTAAAATGGAATGTTATCTTAATGGTTTGTTTGTTAATTTTTTAATTAATAAAAAAAGTTAAAAAAAAAAAAAGAAAAGAAAATAGAGACCTAAATTATGAGCTCTGATAACTGTCACATTTAGTCTGGAGCAGTAATTGTTAGTTCTGTAATTGAGGGGCTATTTTATGCATGTGTAACCTAGTATTTAGAGATAAGAACGAAGCTCAACAGGTCAGGATTAAGGTAATTGAGAACACAGGGCCAAGGAAGACATTGTCAGTGTTTAGAACTCGTCTACTCTTTGAGACCAAAGGAAGAAAGGTCAGTTTTATCCAGAACCTAAATTTCTGTATGACATGGTCTGACTCAGCCTGTCTGGATAGATCATTTAAACAATCCAAACACAGGGAGCCCAGAATAAAAATGAGGGCCTTTAATCCTGTATAGCTTCAATTCCTGGGTACATCCCAGAGTCTGTTAAGTAGATAATCAAAAAATATTGGTAAAATCCCTTGAGGAATGGGAGAAAAAAGTACGGAACTGTTGAACATTACCACCGAGGAAACCCCTGATACTGTGTCAAACATTAGGGACACCAAATCAATAGGTCAAGCTCTTGACCTTGAGACTTACTTTTGTGAAGCTTATGTATACAGTAGAGAAGCTTAACCCACCTATAAGAATGTCTAAGAATTGCTTCCAGAGGACCTCTTTTATTGCTCAGATGTGACCTCTCTTCTCTAACCCCAACTCTGCAAGTAAAATCATTGCCCTCCCCCATACACGGGACATGACAGCCAGGGTGAAAGTCTCTCGGGCAGCATGGGAGATGACTCCCAGGGATGAGCCTGGCCCTGGCACCGTAGGATCAACAATGCTGTCTTAACCAAAAAGGGGGAAAAGAAGTGTAATGAATGGAGTATCAGTGGCTGAGAGAGTTCAAATGGAGTCGAGAGGCTACTCTGAAAGTTACTCTTATGCAGGCTTCAGTTAGACATTGCTACTTATCATAGTTGCCAAATCCCAACCAAAACCATTCCTGCCAATCCTAAGTAACATCTAGGGCACTATATAAGAGTCTAGAATGTTTTCATCAACTAGGGTAACTTTCCTGAAATCGACAATCTCCAGATGGGTCCTTGGACCAGATAAAGTCCTGAATGCGGAGGGGCCAGCCTCTCCAGAACATTAACTAGTTCTATCCACCTATCCCATATTATAGACTTTCAACATGAAAATTTAGAATGGGCATAGCCTCAATACTCTTAAAGCATGGGAGAAAGATCAAAGGTTATGGTGGAATTATATGGAGAACGTAGGGTTTAACAAATGTGTATGATTGCTGAATATTAAATTGATATTTCTTTTAGTCTCTAGTATCTTAGAGAAGCTAAAAGTAAAAACTAAAATTGTGGAATTGTAACCCATACCAAACTCTGAAATCTGTTCTACAACTAAGTGTTGCAATGTGCTTTGAAACTTATTGCTTTTTGTATATGTAGTATTTTTCACAAAAAAGAAAAAAAAGTCAATTGTGATGATATGTATATATATATATATTCCTCCTAAACTCCAGTGTTCTGGAGGAGATAGAAGGAAAAATCTGAGATGATGGAATGGTAGCCCATGACAAACTCTGGGATCTGTTCTGTAACTACTTGTTGAAGTTTGCTTTGAAAACTATTGCTTTTTTCTTTCTTTGCTTCACATATATGTTATATTATATAATAAAAATGCTTTAAAAAATAGATTATCAATCATTTTTGTGTTTTCAAATACTCCCAGTTAAAGACAGCGTATTAAAACACAAGCATTATGTTCAAACGGAAACCATCAGCACTACCACAGCAATAGCAGAGCTAAATAATGGGGTGAGGGACAAGAATTAAGAGGAGACTTAGATCTCCTATTTGGTGAGGGTGTGTTTACTGGTTTTCTGTCTCTAAACAATGAAATTATCTAAAATTGAGAATGTTGATGGACTGTGGATTTTGGGCCGTCTACATGATGCCTGATGAATGCAGGTGGCTGAAGGATGCCCTGATGGAAAAGTAGATTGGCGAATGATGGTGTATACTTATGAATGAAGGCTGTGCTGCTACATAAACAAACAATGGCGTGAGGCATGCTATGATGCGAATGAACATGTGGGACATTTGGTGAGACAAAATAAGCCAGAAACAGAAAAAACAACAATGGTATGGTTACCTTTAGAAAATGCTTATAAGAAAACTGGGGCCTAGATTGTAAGCTTTTAGAGCAGACACATTAAGTCTGGAGTGGTGATTATTTCTGGATTTTGAAAGGCTGTTTCATATATATATAACCTGATATTTAGAGATAAGAATGAAGCCGAACAGGTTGGGGTTAAAGTAATTCAGAACATAGGGGTAAGGAAGACAGTGTCTTTATTTTAGAACCACACATACTTTTTGAAACCAATGGAAGAAAGGTTTATTTGGTCTGGAACTGAAATTTTCTGTAGTGCATAATCTAATTCAACCTATCCATATAGCTCATTTGAACCACTGAAACACAGGAAGCACAGAATAAGAAAGAGGTCTTTTAATCCTGTATAGATTATTGTAATGCCTGGAAACATCCTAGAGTATATTCACCAGATAATCGAAAAGTATTGGCAAAGTCCCCTGAGGGAGGGGAGAAAGATTATGGAACTATTAAATCTTACCATCAGGAACCCCCTGATACTGTGTTAAACTTTAGGGACACCCAAATCAATAGGCCATGCCCTCGATCATGAGGCTTACTCTTGTAAAGTATATGTAGGTAGCAGAGAAACTTAGACTACCTATAGGCATGCCTAAGAATTACTTCTGGAGGACCTCTGTTGTTGCTCAGATGTGGCCTCAGTCTCTCTAAGCCCAACTCTGCAAGTGAAATCATTGCCCTCCCCCCTATGTCACCCATGACATCCAGGGGTGAAAGACTCCCTGGCAACATGGGAGATGACTCCCAGGGATGAGTCCAGACCTGGCACCCTGGGATCAACAATTACATCCCAAACAAATGGGGAAAAAAGTGTAATTAATAAAGTATCAGTGGCAGAGAGAGTTCAAATAGAGTCGAGAGGCTACTCCGGAGATCGCTCTTACGCAAGCTTCAGGTAGACCTTGCTACCTATCATAACCTGCCAAGCCCCAACCAGGACCATTCTAGCCAATCCTAAAGAACACCTAGGGCAATTTATATGATTTCACAAGGGTTCCAGAAGCTAGAGTAACTTGCCAGAAACCTACAACTTCCAGATGGGTCCCTGGTCCAGATAAGTCCTGAAACCGAGTCCAGCCTCTCCAGAACATCAGACAGTTCCATCTCCCTACCCCATATTAGTGACAGACCCTTCCAATAGCAAAAATTTAGAATTACCATAGCCCAAACAACCCCAATGAGAGGTATGGAAAGATGAAAGGTAATGGTAGAATTATACATAGAAGATAGGATTTAATAAATGAATATGAATGCCGAATCATTAAATGATATCTCTTTTAGTCTCCAGTATTTTAGGGCAACTAGAAGTAAAAACCTAAAATTGTGAAATAACCCATGTCAAATTCTGAAATATGTTCTGCGACTAATCGTGGTGCTGTGCTTGAAAATTTATAGCTTTTTTGTATATATGTTATTGTTCACAAAAAAAGAAGCAGAAAAAGTTTATTGTGATGATAAAAAAAGTATTAAAGCCCTCTAGTCTCCTATATTCTGGAGCAGCTAGAAGGAAAAATATGAGAGGATAATATGGTAGCCCATGATGAACTCTGGGATCTATCCTGTAACCATTTTTTGAAGAGTGCTTTGAAAACTATTGCTTTTTTATTTCTTTGCTTTGTATATATGTTATACCATACAATTTAAAAAGTTAAAAAAAAAACAAAAAAGACAAGCTGCATAGTGAGTGCCTTTATCTGACGTGTATTTTATTCTGTTTATTGAATTCTTTGCCTTACACGTTTTGACGGTATTAAACAATCTTTTTTTGTTTTTGCATGGGCAGGTATCAGGAATCAAACCCAGGTCTCCGGCATGGCAGGCGAGAACTTTGCCTGCTGAGCCATCGTGGCCCACCCTAAACAATCTTTTGATACAAAAAAAAAAAAAAAAAAACCAGCATTTATTTCTGCTTCTTCCTGAAACCCCATCTAAAAAATGACAGTAGAAATATTTTTTTATGAAACAAAACTCACCAGAATGAAGAAAACACGAAATGCTTTTATAGCAACAAAATATTGGATGCTGAAAAGCTGGACAAGTTAGTTGGGGAACACCAAGAATCAATCTGATTTGCACCACAGACCACAGAGCTGGCAATACGAGTCACTTCTGGGGTAAGTGTATAGATGAACTAAAAATACACACTCGACTGGAAGTCTGTTTAAGAAGTAAAGGTCTCAGCTTTCCTATAATCACCTGAAGACAACTGTCTCTTCCCTATCCCAGTGTAAAACAGAGAGTTTCTTGATTGGAAGATACCACATCTATTTAAGCATGGTGGTATCATGCTAAAAACAGAGGAATTAAATGAAAATTTACCTACTAAACTCCTGAGATACAGTAAACAGAGCATCCAGAAGCGAAAGAATTCTCAAGAGTAAAAGATCTGTGGCAAGCATTAAGGGTGACCAGTTCAGACAGTGACAAGTCTGAAGACTCCAGCAAAGACTTATTGTAAAAGATGACACTAAGGAAATAAATTATATGTTCACCAAAAGAAGATTTAAGCAACTGATAAAGAGTATGGGACTGAATTAATGAGATATGCATAGAAAATTAAGCAAGCAAACCTACAAACAACAGAAAGGTGCAACAAAGTCTTGCAGTAAAGGAAGAGTGATAATAGCATATAACATGTTTCAACTGTGAAAAACAATTATGTGATTTTAATATCCTAAACACTCAGCATTTACATAACAAAATCATGATATAGCTATATAAGAAAAATGAATAGAGAGGGAAGGTTTGCTTATATCTTAGGGGTGGTGAGATAAAACTGAAGTAAATCTCAAATTTCATAGTAAGAAATTAATAGGTAATGCCTAAAACTGAAAAAATCAAGAAATAACAAGATTTAGGTAATGCCTAAAACTGAAAAATCAAGAAATAACAAGATAAGCATATTATTCAGAGATACGAGTTTTGTGGTTTTTTTAGGTGCATGGTCCGAGAAACGGGTTTAATATATACTAAAAGATTACCTGAAATGTCCAATCTTTTTGCTTCCAGGCCTTTGAGAGACAAGGAAGAGGAACAGGAGGCAGCAGTTTGCTGATTTTTATGAGTTTCAGAATGCATTGATTTTTTTTAAACTATATGCATTATATGGCTGAATATTTAAACAGTATTTGAAAACTGCATTCAAAATGCCAGATAATAATAATAATGAATATGGGAGAGTGTATGTGAGAGAAGTTAAAAGGAAAATCCTTGTCTTAGTCAGAAGAAGGGTAAACATAGCAATTAAGTTCAGACTTAAATTTCCAAATCAATAGAGCTCAATAAAGAGAATAAAGAACACTAGAGAAGTCCAAGAAAAGAAAAGAAAGGAGAAAAGAGAGTGCATTATAAATAGAAAGCACAAAATAAAATGGCAGAAATAATTTTAAATATATAAGCAACAGCAATAAATATAAAAAGATAGACTCACTGATTAAAATACAGATTGATTTTTAAAATCTTCCTATAAATAGTTTGTAAGGGTTTCACTTAAAATAGAGGAATATGAAAAAAGATATACTAAACAAAGATAGTAGAGTTTTTTAAACGCAAAGATAAATACCAACAACAAAAAAGATTATGCAATCTTAATATCAGACAAGATACAATTCAAAACATCAAAGAATTTTTAAAATAGAGACTGCCTACTAACCAAAAAAAAAAAAATCATCCAAAAAATAATATCTGGGAACTTTATGTATCTAATAACATAGCCTGGAATCATTCCAAACAAAAATTGACAGAAGGAGAAGTTAACAAGCCCACAAACATGTGGGAGATTTTAATACTTTTTTCTGAACCTGGTAAAATAAGATGAAATAATAAGCATTTATGAATATTTGAAAATCTTAGAAGGGAGAGAAAGATAGAAATTTGCATTCCAAAACAGAGATTCTATATTCTTCCAAGCATGTATGGGGCATTTTCTAAAATTGGCCATATGTTAAGCCACTAAGGAGGTCTCAACCAATTCCAAAGAACTGACATTTGTAATTTAATCATACTGGTTGTAGAAAATTTGGGAAATTTAAAGGCAAAACTGATCTGCAATCCTATCGTGGGTAGAACTAACTTCTTTTAAAACTTGGTATAACTTTTCTTTTTCCTTATAATAGTGTGTTTTTACAGTATATTTGCTTTATATTCCATTTTTCTTCACAATATTATTTAATAAGTATTCAAATATTTTATCAAATATTCTTTAAAATTCCATTTCTTGAAAGAATGGCCCATAATATATTTAACCAGTCCCTTATTCAAAAATGTTTAGGTTGTTTTCTATATCTTCTTTTTAAAAAGGCTACAATATATATCTTTTAGCATATTTTTGTGAAGTTTTGATTATTTCCTTAATATTATCTTCTGAGAGAACATAAGCATATTTCATTTCTGAGAGATATTGTGTATGCTTTTGAAATTTCAGATATATATGATCAATTTGGGCTAAACTAATAGGCACTTTGGTTCCTAATTATGCTTCTTTAACTTAATAAATAGATAATCTCCTTTCGTATACCCAACTTCACAGAACCTCAGTTCAGCCAAATTAGGTTATTAAGTAGAGTGGTCTCTCTCTTCAAATCAGAGTGCATTGGGGGTTGTGGGGGTGGGGAGAGGGCAGAAAGAAATCACTTAGGGGTGGTCCTTCTTTTCTTGATGACTTAGAAACAATCTCAAATAATTGTAGGAGTCCTTTGAATGCAATACTTGTCAAATAATAATCCTAATTCATTCACATTACAAGAGCACCAGCCTTCCTAGGGTTTCTTTTCCTTACCAAGTCAAGCTGACGGAAAGAATATATGTTTCTTGCAATAAGGTGTGGTCCTTAGAAGGAAACTCATATTCACAGGGGTAAGATATGTTCAATCCCAGGTAAATCAGGGAAAAGATTTACCTAAACAGAATGCATGGGTGGAGGGGTAAGCAGGGAAGAAGTTGGAATTCAAGCAAAAACCAGATTCTCACTCTACCCCAAAGGAACCACCTGCTTTGGCCTCCCCAGTTCAGAGCTAGCAGGATCCCAGGCCGAAGAGTTCACCATTAACACCCGTCCTGAGAGGACAGACGCCAAATCATAGGTGGGGATGTGGGGCAGGAGGGTGCTAAATAAATAAGAGTAGGAGAAGAAGTCCGAGAAGCACTAGGACTGACAGAGAGATTTAGAACGACAAGGCAGTATCTCGAGGACATTAGTCTTTCCCTGATGTCACCCACAGCTGTCCCTCTTGTGCTCTGGATTGCTACTTGAACCTTTAAGTAAAAGAACTGTCAAAAACTGCACCAGAGTTCCAGGTGGATCCATCCTGCAAAAACGGGCCTGATGGTACCTAAGGTGCAGTTGGAAGGAGCACAGTTCATCTCACTGTAGATTTCTTTCTTCTGGAGGAAAGATTACAAAGCACTGGGACTAATGAGGACAACCCCAAGAAATTCAAATGTGGCTTCTCCAAACCTCCAGCACACGCCCCTCCCAGACCCTGCCACTGGGGTCCACGCCCACTGAGGGACAAAGAGAGGAGGCATAAAATTCCCCATTTCTTGTGAGAAATGTATACAATTTCTAAGCGCCTGGCACATGGTAGGGCTTGATACATTTTAAATGTAACAATTATTTTTTCTGAAGTATGCTATAGTCATAGAGGCATAGACTGGTTTAAAACAATCCTGGGCTTAAATCTTAGCTCAAATTCTACTTGCTAACTGTTTGGCTGCTGCAGAGAGATTTACCACCACTTTAAACCTGTTTCCTCACTTGCAAAATGTAATTAATTATGCCAATTTGATAGAATTAAACTATGTAACACACTTTGCATGGAACCCAGTCCATGGTTAAATGGGGGGCAGTTAGAATAACCATTTAATTGTTGGAATACCGTATATTTGTTGGTCTCTCTTGTTTTGTTTTGCTTTTGTTTTTTTTCACTCTACTCTTCCTCTCCCTCTCAATTTATTTAATTATTTGGGGGTGGGTGCATTTCTTTCTATACCATTTGGAATTCTATCCCTATCTTTCAATAACCTCATATTTCCAGCTCCCATCTATTTATCCAAGTACAGCATATCTGTTCGTGACTTCATTCAACAGATATTCATTGGTGCCACAATTTATTCAAGACGCTATAGCAGACAAAGATGAATAAAACATGGTTCCTTCCCTCTATGAACTTTCATCTTAGTACAGGGAACACAATGTTTAAAAATATGTAAATAAGCGAAATAAAACTGAGCTCGTAGGTACTTTCATAGAGCACAAAAGAGGTAATGTCACAGTGGTATGTAAGTTTTTGCTTGTGTTATTAAGAAATCTCAAAAAGGTGCTGAACTAAGTGATGATATTGTGAATTACTGATTATGTATGTTGATGTTTTATTTTGTTTCTTTATTTTTTAATTAATGAATAAATTTAAAAATAATAAAAAAGGGAAAAAAGGTGCTGAAACATTTATCATTAAATTTAAAGAAATTTTATTAAGAGCTGATTGAATATATGACACAACTTAAAACATTACTGGGAAACTGTAGGTGTTTGAACAGTAGAGATTTGATTTTTACATGTTTTGCTACTTGGGATAGTTTTACATTATATAAACTAATAGCTCAAGGCCAACCTATACTCAGGATGAGTTTATTCATTTAAACAGACTGATTGCAAAGTCACATTTCAAATAGTTTTCGGAATCAACTCAAGTCGTGGGACTGGGAAAAAGATCAGCATCAAAATTTTGTCATTGTATCTTCGGCTTGTATCATAAGTATTACCCTTATCTATTCTTTTTCCAAGATAGTCTCATTATTCTTTTACAGTTTTATAGAGATGCCACTGGCATAAACTGCACCTTTAAAAAGTGTATGATTTAATGAGTTTTGACATACATATATATACATCTATGAAACCATTTCCATAATCAATACAATTCGTACTTCCATCACCCTTAAAAGTTTCCTCATGGGTAGGCCACGGTGGCTCAGCAGGCAGAGTTCTCGCCTGCCATGCTGGAGATCTGGGTTCGATTCCCTATACCTGCCCATGCAAAAAAGAAAAAAAAAATTTTTTTTAAGTTTCCCCATGCCTCTTTGCAGTATGTACTGTTTGTCTGGCTTCATTCATTCAGCCTTATTCTGAGATTCAGAAATGTTGTCTGTATCAACAGTTCCCTCCTTTTGATTTCCAGGTAGTATTTTGTTGTATAGGTGTGGTGATTCGAAGCTGTACATACCCCAGAAAAACATGTTCTTAAATCTAATCCACTCCTGTGGATGTGAACCCATTGTAAGTAGGACCTTTTGGGGAGGTTCCTTTAGTTAATGTATGACTCGCCTCATTCAGGATGGGCCTTAATCATATTACTGGAGTCCTTTATAAATGAAATGAATACAGACTAAGAAAGAAAGACATGGAAGCAAGAAGCTAAAAGCAAAAAAACCCAAAAGAAAAGAGAGACCAGCAGACACCGCCACGTGCCTTGTCATGTGGCAGAGGAGCCCAGGACCACAAGCCACGGAGCTTCAGGAAGAAAGCATTGCCTTGATTATGCTTTGATTTGGTCATTTTCTCAGCCTCAAAACTGTAAGCTAATAAATTCCCATTGCTTAAGTCAAAAAAAAAAAAAAAAGAGGTAATGGTCAAATATGGATGGATTCAGAAAGACTTTAAAGAGAAAGTGATTCTTGGCTTAGTCTTGAGATATAAAAGCTTGGAATCAGATAGCCCTTATTAGGTGTGGTACCACGGCTGTGTTAACTAATCTGATCAAGTGTCCGCCTCCCTCGTGTATTAAATGAGGATAATAATACCCACCTAAGAGCTTGGTGGAATCAGTGAGATGATATATGTGGAAACCTAAGGAATCGGCAGATAATAAATTATAAGCACATGCTATTTCTCTTTTCAGCCTCCCTTTCCTGTCCTTCCTGCTCCTTGTTAACTCTTTCCTTCATCCTCTTTACTTTTCTCCATCCTTTGCTCAGTTTGGTTTTACCTGGAGACTTAGCAAACCTAGTTACTGAGGAAAATATGAAACCACTTGGGCTGTAGGATGACCCCCGGAAATGGTCTTCATGGAGACGTTGGACCACGGACAGTTTCTATGGTTCTTTTTAAAAATGTGTCCATATTGTCCATGGGGTGCTTTAAATCACATTTTCCCAGCTTTTTGAGAAAAGTGTAATGCACAGTTAAACAGAAGTCTTGTTAAAAATTGAGATCAATTTCACCTACGACATTGTGACGGTTAATTTCATATGTCAGCTTGACCAGGTTATGGTGTCCAGTTGTTTGGCAGGCACTAGCCTGCTTGTTACTGTGGGGGTACTTCCAAATGGGCTTTGCATCAATAATCAGTTGATTGCATCTATAATCAACAAAAAAGATCAGCCTCAGCAATGTAGGGAGTCTCCTCATCCAATCAGTTGGAGGTCTTAAAAGCCAGAACTGAAGATTTAAGAGGTTCAAAATAATTTCTGCCTTGACGGCATCATTGGCTCTTGCTGGAATTTCCAGCCAGCCAGCAGCTTCCCCTGGAGAATTCTGACCAAGAACTTCAGCATCATCTCTATCAGAGTTTCCAGTTTGTGACACTGCCCTTCAGAGTTTGGATTTGCAGTCTTCACAGTCCCATGGGCCAATTCCTTATAATAAATCATATGTGTGTATATATATATACATATATATATGTATATGCCATTTGTTCTGATTTTCTGGAAAATATTACTAATACAGGCATTGTCACAATCTACCCATCCTAAACACCCTGTCATTTAAATTGAGCTTAGTCTGATAACATACATGCTTTCACAATCCGATTTGTGATGACTTTTAAAAAAAATTTTTATTAATTAAAAAAAATTACAAGAAACACAAACATTCCCAACACATACACTCAGCAATTCACAATATCATCACATAGTTGCATATTCATCATCACGATCATTTCCCAGCACATTTGCATCAGTTCAGAAAAAAGAAATGAACAGACAACAGAAAAATAAAACAAAAACAGAAAAAAAAAATTTTACATACCATACCCCTTACCCCTCCCTTTCATTGATCACTAGCATTTCAAACTAAATTTATTTTAACACTTGTTCCCCCTATTATTTATTTTTATTCCGTATGTTCTACTCTTCTGTCGACAAGGTAGATAAAAGGAGCATCAGACACAAGCTTTTCACAATCACACAGTCACACTGATTTGTGATGACTTTTAAACTGGGTTCCCCCAGATCTACAAGTTAAAATTTCAAATTTCCCAGGTCAGTTCTGTGCTGAAAATGATGAGGATTTAATTTCTTACCGTAACCCGCCATACCAAGGAGGCACAAGGAAAATTTAAAGGAATTGAGCTTGCTTCTCTAGAGAAGAAAAGACTAGGTGATAAATTAAACTCTGTCTGTGATAGAACCTCTTTCCCATGAAATGACACAGGAATTGTCCCCTTCTCTACCATGAAGATCAAAACCTGGCCTACCACCCTTGCAGGGAAATTAGTTTAATCTTTATTTAAATTACAGCTGATACCATCTTCTCATCATAATCCAGGTCCAGTCTGACCTTAATCTACCTCCAACCTTCCTCCTGCAAGAAGGCTCAACTTTGAGTCCACCCGGTTCTTAAAGCCATCATCTGATAACATTCACAGGGCCCCTCGCACCCCTTCCTCCCCTATCCCCACATTGCACTAGGCATTGTTGAAGCAAAACAGTCCTTGCCTTCAAGGCGTTTGCAATCTTGGTGCTTACCATAGCAAAGCCACTGAAGACAACTATCAGTAAAAGGCAGCTCTCTAGAAGAGATGCAGCCATTACTTTCTTCAGAATTGGGAAAAGGGGAACTCGCTGTAGCTGAGCTGGTGAGCATGGCTTCCCAAACGAAATCCAAGGTGAAATCTCCATTGGGGGCGGGGGTTGCCCAAGTCAGGGACGCTGGTTTAAAGAGCAGCTAAGGACAGGAACTGCAGAGCCAAGCTGCCAGGGTTTGAACTCAGCTCTGCCAACAGCTAGCTGTGTGACCTTGGCAAATTGCTTAGCCTCTCTGTGCCTCTCCTCCCTAAAATGAGGAACTATCTACCTCACAGCCTTGTGAGGATAAAATGATTGGATGTGTGAAGCTCAAGGAATATTCTAAATGGTAATAAGGGTTACGGCCGGATTTTCCTGAGACTGAAGACAAGTGTGAGTGTACATAATCAAATGTGTGTAATTAATTAATTAATTCTGCCCCAGGAAGGGTGTGTGTGTGTGTGTGTGTGTGTGTGTGTGTACGCTCCGTGGGACAACTTGTATAATGAGATGTCTCAGCAGAATGCTCTGCGATTGGAGCAGCTACAGGTAACCCACTCAAGCCCGGTGCTGCTCTAGCTGTGTGGGTTTTTATGTCTGGTCTGTAAGCGCGGCGGGCTCGCGGAGGCCGGGGGGTTGGGGGGAGGGGGGACGGCGGGGGAGTCCACGCTGCAGAGCGACAGGGACCGGGCGGGTGGGAGAGCGTGCCCCTGTGTGTCAGCAGCGCGCACACACTGCTATGGACCCTGCTTCGACGTGCGTGTCATGGCTTAAAAATAGATGCTAACCCAGCAGCGCGTCGCCCGCGTTGGCAGCCCCGGCTGCGGCGGGGTGGGGGCGGCGGCGGCGGCGGCGGCAGGCGAGCGGCATGGCCGTGGGGCGGCCTGCGCCCGCCATCCACCTCGGGAACTGAGACCCCGCACGCGGCTCGCGCAGAGGTAGAGGGGCGGCGGCGGGAGGTGGCCTTACCCGCAGGCTGGAGAGGCCCGGGGCGGAGTAGAGGGGAGGGGTGGGGGGAGCGGGAAGACCGGCAGCTCCGGGCCGAGGGGATGGGAGGGGAGCGGGAAAGGGGCCTGGGAGCAGAACGGCGACCTGTGCGCACAGCTCCGGGTGTCCGGCTCGCCTCGCCGCGCTACCTGGGCTGGCCAAAGGCTTGGGGCGACTGCCATGAACCTGTTACCACCGCGACAGCAGGCGGGGGGAGGGGGATGCGGCACCAGAGGCCCCGAGAGCCGGCTGATGGGATTGGAGAAGGCCGAGGGTGGACCCCCGGGATGGAAGAGGGCTTACACGCGCACACACACACACACACACACACACACGCACACACGCGCGCGCGCGTACGCGCGCACACGCAGGAGGAAAAAACAAAGAGTGCCATGGAGCTCCTTCCTAGACCCCAACTCCTGCCTGCTCCCTCTTAGGTTCGCACAGACAGCAGGATCTGTTAAGGAAAAAGGTGGCTTGGGGATTCTAGGTTGGGGTCTTAGGGCCTGAGGAGAAAGGGGGGATAAGGGGGTGGAGGGTGGTGGTTGGGGTGGTGGCTGTCGAGCTTTATTTCTGTGCTCCTTCTGACAGGGGAGTTGAAAAAAATATCTGTCCCTGAGCACCCGAAGATCCAGTGCCCTCTCTCCAGAACTTAGCCCCTGATGCCCTGTAATTTGGTCTCTTTTGGCCCTTGAGGGGAAGAGCTGGGCTCCAGCCGAGACTAAGGGGACAGGAAAGCTGAGTGTGGGTCTGGGCCAAGAAAGCCTTCGCTGCTAGACATTGGGCTCTTCAGCCAGAAGGCAGGGAAGGGAGTGATGGGGGATTCAGTCCACACTTTAAAACACCCAGACCCATAGGTAGTTCCAGGTATAGGGCAGGGGTATGGGTCTTTCCATAATCACGTCTCTGCCTAAAGGTCCCAGGACAAGCCTCAGATGCTGGCCCTTCCCAGACTCAGCTCACAGGTCCATGCTTGGTCCCACTTTCACAAGAATCTGCAGCCCACAGAAAGTCAGAGCCCCACCTGCTGAGCTCTGATTATTGCTGATTAAGGTGTTGTGGAGGTTCACTCGTCTTCCAACAGCAACACGGATGGGAATTCTGAACCTCTGAGACCCTGGGCCTAGCAGGGTCGACCCTGCTTGAATGCCCAAATTCTCACATTACAGATGTGGCTTGAGCAATCATTCTCTTTTGATTTACTAGCTGTGCACATGGATTGGTGTATTCTTCCGTTAGCTCATGCATGCATTCAGCAAGTATTTTTCAAAATACTTTTCCTCCTTGTTCCTATTCCCACTTGTCCCATCCCCCAATACACTCCCCGTGACAGGCTTAGTCGCGAGGCAGCGACAGGGCAGGGATGGGTTAAAGCAGCCCATCTATCTGGCACTGAGGAGGCAGGCCTGGCATAGGTCATGGCCTCAGCTGCAAATTCTCTTTGGGTGGGTCTGAAATCACCCTCCAATCTCCATCCCAGCTTCCTAGCCTCTTTGCCCATAGCCCCAGGCAGATGAGAACCAAATGTGTATGTGTACTGGGGGTGGGGGTGGGGTGGTAGAGCAGAAACCCAGCAGCTGGGCAGCTCTCTCTGCCCGTAAACAAGGACATGTGACTCTCCCACCTCCTTGCGTGGCAGAGCCAAAGCGGAGCTAAAGGAGCTGCGGCAGCTAGAAAGAGAAGGCAACCCTGGAGGCTTCCTCCAGGGTTGCCTGCCATCCCTTGAGAATCTTCTCCCCAGGGCTCAGCCCAGCTGGCAGGGAAAAAGCAGCCAGCCCGGACCCACTCAGGTGTGCTTTACATCCCTTCCTTTTCCAGCAACAGCTACCTGGTGGCTGACCCCATCGGCCCAGCAGCCACCCCTGCGGCCACTACCATTTCTGCTGCTTTTAAGATGTGTCCTGGGAACTGGCTCTGGGCTTCCATGACTTTTATGGCCCGCTTCTCCCGGAGTAGTTCAAGGTCTCCTGTTCGCAGTAGAGGGAGCCTGGAGGAGATGCCAACCGTTCACCATCCTTTCCTCAATGTCTTTGAACTGGAGAGGCTCCTCTACACAGGCAAGACGGCCTGCAACCATGCTGATGAGGTATGGCCCGGACTCTACCTCGGAGACCAGTAAGTACCCGACAGACTGGGAGCCCAGCTGTGTGTATGTGTGTGTATACATGTGTAAGAAGAAAGGAGAAGGATGGCAGAGAGGCACTGAGTTGTGCTATTGGTTCCAGACTGGGGACTGAGGGAAGGGGGATTATAGAGAGTTTGGGGGACTTTCCCCAAGATAATGGTATCCCAACTCAGGACAGAAAGACTGTTCAAATAGCAGTGTCTCATTCACGTAGCAAATACTTATTACCAATGCAATGTATCAGGCATGAGAGATGACTCTTCTGACCTTCTGTCTATTGTGCTATGGCTTGGGGAAAACGCAGTAATGGGGAGGCAGAATGAGCTTCTTCCTGAGAGCAAGCAAAGCAGCGGGGTATGCAGAGATTGCTCAAGATGGGGGCTATGGAGAAAATAACTTCAAAGAAAGAGTAATCCCCACTTCTCTCTCTTGAGGACTTTAGCCACAAGAAGTTTTTCACATGCTTTCTCCCTCTTAATCTTCAAAACACCCTTGCGAGGTAGGTACCAGATGAGGTTACAGATGAGAAACCGAAGCTCAGAGAAGTTGTGACCGGTCCAAGGTCACACTGGGTAATAAGTAGCAGAGCTAGGACTTGAAGGTTCAAGTTCGGTGCTCTTTCTACTCAAGGAGTTTGCGATGGACAGAGCATTTGCCCTCAGATATGACCATGTTGTCTGACAGGCACCTGTCATCAAGCTGAGGAGTAGCATCATCATAAAACAGGGTAAATGGGGGACGTAGAGTAACTAACTGGTGAAATATAAGAGGACTCTGAATGCCAATGAGAGTCTAAACAGGGGAGCTAGGTGTGGGAACAGATGTCAGAATCATCTCAGGGTCAGCAGAAATGCTAAGTGTGAGCCAACAACCCACTTGATGTTCAAATCCCCTCTGCAACACCCATTCCTACAGCCGATCTCCTCTCTCTGCTTAAATAGCCCCATGAGAGGAAAATCAGTCTCTCTCTGTTATCATACTCTCCCTTGCATGGAACTGAAATCTGTTTCCCTATAGTTTCAATCTTTTGCTCGTAGTTCTGCCCTTTAGGGTCCTACACATCAAGTAAAATTCTGCTTCCCCAGAGCCCATTTTGATATTTTTTTAATGGTGATTATCCTCTCCACCCTCTCAGTCTTCTCTTTTCCAGGCAGAGCATCCCCAGTCCCCTCCACCGTTGCTCACAGGACAAGACCGTTACTCATCACCCATGTGGGTGTCTCCCTTCTGGGTCCCTAGTCCCCGGTGAAGGCCTGGAGCCAGTGACAGTATCGGGGGAAATGACAGCTTAGACAAGGGCCTCTTTCCCTGCCGCCGGGCTTCCCCTCCCTCTCTCCCTCTAACTTTTCCTCAATGCAGGGACATCGCCAACAACCGCCGTGAGCTCCGCCGTCTGGGTATCACCCACGTCCTCAACGCCTCCCACAGCAAGTGGCGCGGCACGCCCGAGGTCTACGAGGGGCTGCGCATCCGCTACCTGGGGATCGAGGCCCACGACTCGCCAGCCTTTGACATGAGCGTCCACTTCCAGACGGCAGCCGACTTCATCCACCGCGCGCTGAGCCAGCCAGGAGGTAGGAGGGGGGAAAGGAGCAACCGGGTTAGCGAGAGACTCGAGGGTGCCAGCCTGGAAAGGAGGACTTGAATGAAGGGAGGAGATGCTCAGGATGTCATCACGTTGGGGGAAAGAAGAATCCCCACTTTTTCAACCCCGTTTTACAAAACCCAGAACAAACGGAAAAAAGGTCATACCCAAAAAGACCTGGAGGGAAGTCATCCAAAATGTTAAGCGTCAAGTTGCATCTGGATGGTGAGAAGCTGGGGGATACGTTTCTCACATTTCTTGCTTCTTTACATATTTCTATACTTTCCAATTTTTCCTTGGACATGACTTGGTTTAGTGATCAGAAAAAAATATATAAATAAAACTATATTAGATTCCCCCCCCTCCGAAAAAATGGTGTAGTGTATCAGCAGGATGGAAGGATGGGGAGACAAGAAGGACCAAGTCAGGCACAAAGGTTTTTCCATGAACTCGCTCAGTAAATATCACCCGAGTCCCCACTGTGCAAAGCTCTGTTTTTTTTCTTTGCAGTAGCAATGAGTCTCCCTCCCTAGGAGCCCTTTTCAGATTGATACTCAGCAGCTGCAGGTTCTCCATCATTCTCCCCAGCCCTTTCCCCATTTGCCTGGGCTCTGTATTGTTAATAGCTCCTATCTGCACCCTATCCTGTCTACAGACGCCTCTCCCTGTTTTCCTCCTCTCTACCTGTTCACTTCGCCCATCTCCCTAGGCAATTCTAAACTGGCCCCAGCACTCTCCCAGCTGTCTCTGTGTCTCCCAGCTGTCTCTGTGTCTCCCAGCTGTCTCTGTGTCTCCCCTCACAGGCAAGATCCTGGTGCACTGTGCCGTGGGAGTCAGCCGATCCGCCACCCTGGTACTGGCCTACCTCATGCTCTACCACCACCTCACCCTTGTGGAAGCCATCAAGAAAGTCAAGGACCACCGTGGCATCATCCCCAACCGAGGCTTCCTGAGGCAGCTCCTGGCCCTGGACCGCAGGCTGCGGCAGGGTCTAGAGGCATGAGGGGTGGCAGAGGGAGGTCACGCCAGGCCCGTGGGTCCCTGGCTCCGAGCTGGAGAGAAGAGTCCCAGGAGGCCCAGAAAATCCATCCTCTCCTAGAGGTGGGAGAGAAAGAGAGAGCCGGGTGGGGAGGGGCCCAGTCTCCAGGCCCCTAGTCCTCTGTGTTTGGAGCAGATGAGGAGTGAGGTTGGGCAGTGCAGTGGGGGGCTCAGGAAGGGTTTGATCAAGGAAGAAAGCAGCTAGTCCACAGGTAGAAGATGGTTCTAGGATTTGCCCCACCCCTGGATTGCAGCCAGAGTGCTATCAGCATTTCACAGCCCTTCCCCCTCTTTGTGCTCCAGTGTTTCCCTCTCTCACTTATGAAAATGAAAGGGCCATATCTGTCCTGCGCCTGTGAGTCAGAGAAGCATGAATGCGATGGGTTAGAGTTGTGTGGGGACAGTAGTATAGAGGCAGATGGTGAAGAGATGGTGTTCAAAGCTGTGAAACCAGAGGGAGAAACCCACAGTCTCGTTACTCCAAGCAGATGGAGAGTAGGTGTGCGAGGGTTGGCACTGTGCCCATGGGTGCTGTTTGTGGCCAAAAAATACAGAAGCATGGCTGGGAGGGTTTAAGTGGTCATTCTCTTACTGGATCCAGGTGTCCCAAGGAAAAAATAAAGATGGCAGACAAGAAAAGAGCCTCTTGGAATCATTGACCATTTGAGAGTTGTGAGGTCTTGCTGGGCATAGCAGCAATTCCTGCCTCCATCCTATTGGTGAAAAGGCTCCACCAGCCTTTAAGCCGCCACCAGGTTCTGGGGTTTCTCTGGAGTCCAATTTCACACTCATACTGCAGTCGAAACCTTGAGATGTTATTTCCAGCCATGTCCACGCAGGGGCAGCAGAGGACAGAAAACGGCGAGTTTGTAACTAACTTGGTTGCAACTCTGACCTTCCAACCTTAAAACTGATCTCTGTTTGCACACTCAGGTGTGTAAGAAATATAACTATATTTTCAAAAGCCCAACCTGATTTCTATATCAAGCTTCCTTTCTGATAGGATAGCAGAATATCAATTTTAAATCAATCCCATTCCTAAATCTCCTCATTTAGAGGTTTGGGTTTTGCCTGGGCCCAGGTTAGAGGTGGGTGGGGGCACAGGAGACAAAGAGGAGGGGTGTAATTGCATCCTCTTCCAACCTTTACAGATTTGCTTCATAGGAATGTAACACAATCTCCTTAGTAAATTTAGTCAGAAATTAGGCTCAACAGCCAGAGAAAGTAGCAGGCTATTTCTGCCTTCCATACTTCTACCTCCTTTTAGGCAGCTTCCCAGTATAGAATATGTGCCTCAGTGAGAGGGGGAGAGGGGCTAAAAGAGGCAGTGAAAAACAAAGAGGAAAAATCACTTAATATATCTAAAGCATATATCACATCCTACCCCAAAGTTTAGAAATTCAGAATCTTAAAATTGGAAGTTACCTTCTTAGATTATCTGTTTCTACTCTCTAGCAAAGCATGGATAAGTTATTTTTTCAGTATTTTTGACAATAGTTATCAAGCATTTGCTTGGACATCTTTGATAAATACGGAACCACTACAGACTGCCCACATTGTTCTGGACAGCTCTGAATATTAAAAAGTTCTGCCTTCTGAAACCATATACAGAGGGGTGCACGGGTAGTTCAGTGGTAGAATTTTTGCCTGCTGTGTGGGAGACCCAGGTTCGATTCCCTGCCCATGTACCACCCCTACCCCCACCACCATCACCCCCAAAAAAACAAAACCAAAAAAACCGTGAAACCATACACATTTACACGGTGCAATCCTGTCACAGTGGTAGTGAGGTGAGGTTGCAAGATTGTGGTCTTTGTATTCTGACAGCCTACCAGCCTGGGTCAGGCAGTATGTGGCACACGCTGATTATTGCATTTAGACAAGTCACTTTTGCTTTTCCCCCACCAATTGCTGCTGTCCGCTTCCACAAGGTTGATGTTATAATTTAGCCATATAAAGGGAATGAATGAAGCCCCAGGCACATCAGTATTTAATGTTGTTTTTCTTTCACTCCATCTTTCACTCACGACTCCTTCACGTGTTTGACACCGATGATCACAGCTCTCCCGTGTTCTGATTTCAGCCTAACATGTCTTGATTCTTTCGAACGGCCCACACTGTTCATGTTCGAAGTTCCCTCAGCAGCCTTGCCGATAGTGGCTTCCTTTTCTAATTGTGGCGACCAGAACGGGGCACAGTGCTCCCAGCTAAACCACGCAGAGAAGACCAGCAAGAGATGTTGGCTGGGGCCTCACATTTTGGTTACTGTTAAAGAGCAAATATAGCTAAGGGACAGGGTGAGGTCTTTATTCAAATGTTGATTCTAAATGCACTGATCTCTGTTGGAGCCTTGGGCAGGAGGCCTTAAATATAACTAAAAACAACCCCAAAATAACTCAGGCTCTTAGAGGAACTGACTCAAAGTATGCTCTGTGCAGAACACAGAACTCTAACAGAGCCACGTTCCCTGGACCTTTTTCATGTTGATTAACTTGAGAATTTAATTCTAAATTCTAGCAGGGAAGATCCACACACATAGATATCACCAAAGAACATGCTTCCAAACGATCCTCAGGGAGCAGTTTATATACATATTTATTATTTCATTTATTTATTTATTTATTTATTAAAAAAATTAACAAACCAAATAAAACATCAACATATATAATCAGTAATTCACAATATCATCACTTTGCTGCATATTCATCATTTCTTAGAACATTTGCATTAATTCAGAAAAAAAAAAGATTATACCTACCATACCCCTTACCCCTTGCTTTCATTGATCACTAGCATTTCAAACTAAATTTATTTTAGCATTTGCTCCCCCTATTATTTGTTTTTATTCCATATGTTCTACTCCTTTATTGACAAGGTAGATAAAAGGAGCATCAGACACAAGGTTTTCACAATCACACAGTCACATTGTGAAAGCTATATCATTAATCAATCATCCTCAAGAAACATGGCTACTGGAACACAGCTCTACATTTTCAGGCAGTTCCCTCCAGCCTCTCCATTCATCTTGAATAACAAGATGATATCTACTTGATGCATAAGAATAACCTCCAGGATAACCTCTCGACTCTGTTTGGAATCTCTCAGCCGTTGACACTTTGTCTCATTTCCCTCTTCCCCTTTTTTGGTGGAGAAGGTTCTCTCAGTCCATTTAGGCCATGCCCAGGCTCTATTCCGTCTTTACAGAGATTTACTCATTTAACCCTCATAACAACCTTATAACTGGCTACCATTATCACTGCTTAGAAACAGGGAAATTTAGGTTAAGTAATTTGCCCAAGGCCATGTTAAGGGTTTTTTTTTTTTTTAATATTTATATTGAGAAATCTTCACACATATACAGTCCATCCATACATCTATAGTGTACAATCAGTGGCTCACCATAGCATCACATAGTTGTGTGTTCATCACCATGACCATTTTTAGAAAGTTTGCATCACTCCAGAAAAAGAAATAAAAAGAAAAAACAGAAAACTCATGCATCCCATACATCTTACCTCTTCCTTTCATGACCACCAGTATTTCAATCTAACCCATTTTTTACCCTTTACCGCCTCCCCCCATTATTTATTTAAATTTTGGTATTATTTAAATTATCTGTCCATACCCTGGATAAAAGGAGCATCAGACACAAGGTTTCCACAAAGTTTCAGGAATTTCCATCTAGTCACTCCAATACACCATAAACTAAAAAGGGATATCTATATACCGCATATGAATAACCTCCAAGATAACCTCTCGACTCTGTTTGAAATCTCTCAGCTGCTGAAACTTTATTTTGTCTCATTTCTCTCGTCCCCCTTTTGGTTAAAAAGGTTTTCTCATTCCCATAGTGCCAGGTCCCAGCTTATCCCTGGGAGTCAGATTCCACATAGCCAGGGAGATTTACACCCCTGGGAGTCATGTCCCATGTAGGAGGGAGGGCAGTGGGTTCACCTGGCAAGTTGGTTTAGAGAGAGAGGCCACATCTGAGCAACGAAAGAGGTTCTCTGGGGCTGACTCTTAGGCATAAGTATATGTAGGCTTAGCTTCTCCTTATGCCCACAGACTTTCAAGTTAGAGTACCCAGGTTAGAATCGTTTGTGTGGGTGAACTCACTGCCCTCCCCACTGTGTGGGACATGACTCTCAGGGGTGTAAACCTCCCTGGCAAAGTGGGACAGGACTCCCAAGATGAGCCAGGACTTGGCATCATGGGACTGAGAAAGCCTTCTTGACTAAAAGGGGGAAGAGAGAAATGAGACAAAATAAAGTTTCAGTGATTGAGAGATTTCAAACAGAGTCGAGAGGTTATCCTGGAGGTTATGCTTATGCAGATATGGATATTCCTTTTTAGTCGATGGTGTATTAGAGTGGCTGGACGGAAGTACCTGAAACTGTTGAGGTGTGTTCCAGGAGCCTTGATTCTTGTAGACGATTGTATAACTATATAGCTTTTACAGTGTCACCATGTGACTGTGAAAACCTTGTGTCTGATGCTCCTTTTATCCAAAGTATGGACAGATGAGTAAAAAAAAATAATAATCATAAGGATAAAAATAAATAAATAATATGGGAGGATAAAGCGTAAAAAATTGGGTAGATTGAAATACTGTTGGTCAATGAGAGGGAGGGCTAAGGGTTATGGGATGTATGAGTTTTTTCTTTTATCTTTTTATTTCTTTTTCTGGAATGACACAGAGTTTCTAAGAATGATCATGGTGATGAATACACAACTATGATGATATTGTGAGCCATCGATTGTACACCATGTATGGACTGTATGTGTGTGAAGATTTATTGTTGAAAATATTTTTTAAAAAATTAAATTTGATGCTAAAAAAAGTCTGTATGCATAACCATCCGAACAGTCTGATACTAAGCCTTGCCTCTCTTTAACCCCATGATTTAAGGTTTTAAGTGTGCTTGGGGTGGGGGTGGGGGGTTGGAGAGGAGAAGGCGAGAGACAGAAATTGCTGCTAAGCACATCCCTCCCCAAACCTTCAGCTTGGAGAGCTCCGCTTACTTGTTTTTGTTTGGATAGATCAGTTGACTGAAGATTGCTCTGTCTTTTCAAATCCACTCTTCTAGAGGGACCAATATGGTTCCGAAGAGAGAAGAGAGGGTCCCAGCCTACTTGTCCACAGGTGGAATCAGTCCCTGCTTTCCCAGGGGATGAGGATAGACACATGGCATAGGTGAATCTCCCCCCCACCTTCCAAAACAAAGGTTAAAAGTCGAGCATCCTTCTACAGAGGTTCCATGCACTAGGGTACCTTTGCAGAAACCTACAACCTCCTGATGGGTCCCTGGACCAGATAAGTCCTGAAATGCAGAGGGACCAGCCTCTCCAGAACATCATCTAGTTCCATCCCCCTATCCCATATGATCGACAGCCCTTTCCAGCATGAAACAGTAAGAATGGCCACAGCCTAAATACCCCTAAAGAGTGGGACAGAAAGAGCAAAGGTGATGGTGGAGTTATTCAGAGAAGGTAGGGCTTAACAAACGAGTATGAGTGCTGAATCATTTTATTGATATTTCTTTTAGTCTCCAGCATCTTAGAGCAGCTAGAAGTAAAAACCTACAATTGTGGAATTATAACCCATACCAAATTCGGATGTGATGCACTTTGAAATTTATTGCTTTTATGTATATATGCTATTTAAAGAGAAGGAAGAAGGCAGGTCACTGTGGCTCAGCAGAGTTCTCTCCTGCCATGCCCAGGAGAGTTCTCGCCTGCCATGCTGGAGACCCGGGTTCGATTCCCGGTGCCTGCCCAGCAAAATCAATCAATAAATAAAATAAAACATAAAGAGGAGGAGTATAATAGAGAAGATAGGATTTAACAAATGAGTAAGGCTGCTGAATCATTGTATTTCTGTTGGTCTCCAGAGTCTTGAAGCAGCTAGAAGAAAAAATGAAAAATTGTGGAACTGTAACCCCTACCAAATTTTAAATATAACTACTTGTTAAAACGTACTTGGAAACTTATTGCTTCTTTGTATATATGTTATATTTCACAATAAAAAAAAAAGTCAAGCCTCCTACATCCTGTTTTTGGGCAATGACTCTTTGAACCCAAGTAAAGGATGTGAAAATTCACAAGAATAAATGTGCTCTCGTTAGATGCCTCTACTTCCCAGCTGGCTGAACCTACACGTTCCGGAACCGGGATCCAAATCAGTGGAATTATCACATGCCTCCCTTCTCCTCCCCTTCAGCCTCTGCACTGTGAGGTTGCCTCAAACCCTCAAGGTAGGCCTTGAGACTCTCCTGCCTCTGGGGACAGGAGGAATGTTTGCCCAGTCCTTCACCCTGTAACTAATCCCAGCTGGGAGGTTCCACAGAGAGCGGCAGCTAAGAGAAAACTGCTGCTTCTGAGCCCCAAGCTAGCAGAGCGAGCTGCAACCAGACAGGCAGCTGAGAATTAAGCCGGCTGCCCCGAAGGGCCCCTGCTGGGAGCGATGGTTTAAAGAAAAGGAGAACAGAACAGAGTAAGAACGACGAACATCCAAAACTTTAAGAAGAGCCCTGTCCCTGGAACCTGTGAATATGTCCCCTTACATGGCAAAAGGGATTTTGCAGATGTGATTAAAATTATGGGCCTTGAGATAGGGAGATTTTCCTACTCGAATCATATGAATCCTTAAAAGTGGAGAAATGTTTCAGGCTGTGGTGAAAGGCTTGACAGGAGAAGACTGACTTCGAAGTTGTAGGAAGGGGCCATGAATCAGGGAATGTGTTTCTCCTCTAAGAGCTGGAAAAGGCAAGAAAACAGATTCTCTCCTGAAGCCTCTAGAAAGGAATGCAGCCCGGCTAACAAGGTTTGGTTTTAGCTCCGTGAGACCCCTGGCAGACTTTTGATCTCTAGAATGGTAAGATAATGAATTTCAATTATTTAAAACCCTAAGTCACTGATCTAAATGCCAGGACTAAACATGGTTTAAAAATCAAGAAGGGAGAACTCAGTCTGCAAGGGCTTTAAATCAGGGATTGCAAACTGGCAGCCTGAGAGCAAAACCCACCAGCAGAGGGTGTTCTGTTTCCTGTGCAGTGTTTCAATAACTGGAAATTTTTACATTTCCAGTTTCTCTTAACAAGCTGAAAGGCACAATGAGCTCACGTCCGCACATGACAACAATCTGCAGAGGTAGGTGACATCTCATTTAGATGAGAAGGTGCTTGCTCTCCAGGTCATCACTTCCCAGCACTGCTTATTATCTCTCATGCCCATTTCCCTCCTGTAACTCCTGAATAAATCAACCCCACCACTAGGTCCTAATGCCTTACCCAGAAATTTAAGCAAGATATTCCACTTTCTAAGAAGCCCAGACTAGTCCAGTCCATTTTCCCTTCCCTTCCCCCAATTCCCACCGCTACCCCAGCCATTCTTGGCATGTTCTTGGCTTGTGGGCAGTGGCCACTGGACATCAGCATGGCCTGGGATTGTTCCCTTGATTTGGAAGACACTTAAGCTCCTATCCAAATTCCTGTTTAGCATTTGGAGCTGGCCTGGGAGAAGGTAGCTCTCAGGAAAGAACCTTGGAAGCTAGAGGAAAGAGGCCTTACCTTGCCCTTGGGCAACGGGGAAGACAATGTGTTAATCACTTCATGAATCAGTTTTTGCTGGTCCTCAAGGGATGAGAAAAAACCTCCACACCCTATACCCCAGGTGACTTGCCCTGGAGTAGTCTATGTTCCCAAGAGATAATGAGATTAATTCAGGAAAAAATCTGAGGAGAAGGACCTCTCCCTACTTGTCCCTGGAGTTCACTCGCAAAATGGTTTAGGGCTTGGCCAGTCCACATTCTCAGTCTTGAACTTTGACTAAACCTGAGCTCCTAATCCCAGCCTAGGCCGATGGCAAATTAAAAACATTAATGCGGGGAGGGAGACGGCGTCTGCTCCAGTCCCCCTTCCAGAGAAGGGTGAAACAAGGGGCCAAGGCAAGCCAGCAACTCACAACCCCTTCTTTCCGAGCTCCACCACACACCGGTCCCTGGGCCAGGCAGAGAGGGGCCCCCACTTGCAATAGGAGAAAGGAGAGGTAGCAAGATCAGGAAAGGTGGGAAAGGAGGTAGGGTGAGGGCAGAGATTCAGGGCAGAGTTTCCTCCATTTCCCTCTCCCATTACATGCCAGGAACAAGAATTTCTCAGCTGCTGAGCAAGACTAGGCTGTGACCCGGGCCAGCTGAGGACACAGGTGAATGATGCCAACCTCAAAAATACCATAACTGGAAAGAATCCAAGAGAACTTCTTGTTCGATGATTTTTCTGACCATGTTCACAGTCATAGTATTTCAAATTAGCTCTCAATGGAGTCACTGATGAGAAGAGGGTATAGGGAGAGAATCTCCATTGTGATTCAAACAGAGCAAATCCATTGTTATTTGTTCTATACATGAAATTTCCTTTTTTTAAAAGAAATATGTAATTAAAAGATCCTGCTACTAAAAAAAAAGTTTGAAAACCACCAATCTTACCCAATTCTTTCACTTTATAAATGAGAAAACTGAGACCTAGAGAGGTGATAATCGGCAGTCACAGAGATAGTGCCAAAACCAGAACTCGGGAGTGAAGAGATTGCTTGGCATCTGCCAAATTCCATCTTCCCTTTTGCCTTTAGGCAATAGACCTGCCTGGAGCTGTAATAGGACACATGACTTCTGGCTGGAGATTAATTTCCCAGCCTTTGCAACTAGGCATGACCATGTGGCTAACTTCCTACCCATATAACAAGAACAAAAGCAAAGCTCTGTTTCTTACAAAGAAAATGCTGCTCCACCACTCTTTCATACCCTTTCCTGTGGGTGGGAACATAAGATATGTAACTAGTGAGCCAGCTTCTACCACATAAACAAGGAACACATCTTAGGATACGGTCAAGCAGGACAAGAAAGAACCAGAATCTCCCTCGTGGAGCAGAATCACCTCTTCACCCTGGACCGCCTGCCTTCCTGGTGAATTATTATGAGACAAATAAATTAGATTGTTTGAGCCTCTGCTCCTTAATGTCTCTTTATTACAGTGGATACAGTTCTCTGTTGCTAATTAACAAATGGCCCCAAAACTCAATGGCTTAAAACAACAAGCACTTAGTGTCTCATAGCGTCTGTGGGTCAGGAATTCAGGAGCAGCTTAACTGGGTGGGTGTTTCTGTCTCCAGAGCTTGCATTAAAGGTGTCGTAGGAGCTGCAACCATCCCAAGGCTGGAATGAGGCTAGAATATCCACTTCCAAGTGGCTTCTCCAGCAACTGAGTGTCCTCGCTATATGGTTTCAAGCTTCCCAGAGAGCAAGTGAGCCAAGAGAGAACATTCAAGAAAGAAGTCACAGTGCCTTTTCATAATCCGGTCTCCAAAGACAAGCACTGACGCTTCTGCTCCATTCTATTAGAGATAAGAGTCACCAGAAGTCTAACCCACACTCAAGGTGATGGGAACTTGCCTCCACCTCTTTAAGGAAGGAGTATCAAAGAATCTGTGGAAACGTTTTCCAAAACCACCACAGTGGTTTAGTCTGTGCCCTCGTTAATAAACTCGAGCTCTTAACTCAGTCCATGGCATCTTCTAAATCATGATGCCTCATGGTATCAATCAATGATGATAAGAATAACTATTCAATAATAATAAGTAACATTTATTGGAGGCTTTTTTATGTGCTTTTTTATGAGCACTTTTTCAAATATTTTGATTCTCCTATAACCCTCTATGGTAACTCGACTACTAGCTCTAGTTTTCCAGGGGAGGGAACAGGTTACGCATAGTACCACGCCAGACTCCAGAGCCTTTACTATTAACTAGTGTTGGGGAAAGAGCACGATTATGGAGAGAGACAAAGTCTGATTAGAATTCTGGCTCCAATGTTTAAGAGTTATAAGACCTATCCTTCTTGGGCTTTAATTTTACCTTATGAGAAAACAGAAAATAGCAAAACCTTGACAGGTGTGATGAGGTGTAAACGAAAGTAGCTGAAGCACTGAGCACAGTGGGCAGCCAATACTAAGAGGTCTTCTTCCCTCCTTCCTTTGTTCTCTGGTTCCATCCACATGCATGAGATGGTTCCAAATATTGGCTTTGTTCCAGAAATCCAAAGACATAATAAAACTATCCAGAATTTCTGGGACAAAAGATGAGCTGGAACCTCACAACTTCTGTTCCCTCACCCCCACCAGCCTCACTTGAAACTCAAGAAAAGCACTAGGAGTTGCATAAAAGATATTTAGGAGAACTCTCCTGGCATCATTTCAGAACCGACCCAGCTTTTGGAGGAAGAAATGAAGATTAGCCTTGTCAGTCAGGCCAATGCATTTTGATCCCTTTGGACTTTCCACGTGGGCTTGGAGCTGGGGGGAAATTGATGCTTCACTTACCTGTAGAACTAGACCATGCCTGGGGGGCTTTGCTGGGTTACTGTGAAACTCTGGCCAAGATTTACACCAATAAACCTCCAAAAGATTCTTGCTGTTTCTGAGATCTCCAGAGTACCCAAACAGAAGAAAGCCAGATCTTTCAAGAAGAAAAGGTCCTAATCGTGGTTTGAGGCTGAGTGTACCCAGAAAAATATGTTTAAATTTAATCCATCCCTATGGGTATGACCCTATTGTAATTAGGACTTTTTGACGAGGCTACTTCAGTTAAGGTGTTAGCTACTTCATTGAGGATGGGACTTAGTCCTATTACTGGAGTCCTTTATAAAGGGAATGAATTCAGACATGAGAGTGAGAAAGCCACAGGAGGCAAGAAGCTGAACCTGGAAGAAAAGGGAAAGATCAGGAGATGCCACCACATGCCTTGCCACATGACAAGCTAAGAACCCCAATCAGAATCACCGGCAGCCAGCCCCAGAATGCCGTAGTCTTTGGGGGAAAAGCATTATTTGATTTGGACATAATTTTAGCCTCAAAACCATAAGATAATAAATTTCCATTGTTTAAGCCAATCCATTGTATGGTATTGGCTTAAGCAGCCAGAGAAACCAAAACAGATTTTGGTACCAGGAACTGGATGTTCACATTGCAAAAACCAAAAAATGTGGAAATGGCTTTGGGTGATGGGTAGAGGCTCAAAAATTGTGAGGTGCTTGATACAAAAAGGCCACACTCTACAGTTTGGACTTTATGCTATAAACACCAGAGACCAATAAAAGTTATTAAGCAAGGGAAATAAATGATCAGATTTAGGTTTTAGGAAGATAACTCTTTGGCCAAAGCAGAGGATGGATTTAAGAGTGAGACCAGGGTATTGTTTCTTTCAGCCTACCTGCATGAGAATTTTTGAGGCAGAAATGAAGATTTCTGGGGCCTACCCTCTTACAGTTGAATGAGAACCTCTGAAGTTGTAACCAAGAAATCAGGATTTAAGGGATGATTTTGATTACTGACTCATTATATAAATAATCCTTTTTGCCTTCTGGTATATTGGAGTAGACAGAGGGAAATTCCTGAAATCTCTTAAATTGTAATCCAGCTGCCTTGATCTCTGATAATGATCATACAGTCCTTATCTTCTGCCCCTGTGATTGTAAAAACCTGCGACTAACCTTCTTTTGTACCCAGGTATCCAGTTTTTCACCTTTAGAGTCTTGTAATTACTAAAGATAGCCCCTAATGTTTGTTAATGAAGGGTCTCGGATCAGCCCAGAATTAACCCACCCCAAATCTAAAGTTATCTTGATGACAGAGACTGAATTTAACCATAGTGGGCCCGTCAGACACGCACAGTTGCTTAGACTTTAACCTACCAGTCACCTATACCTCATTCCGCCATCTTCTTTCATACATTCTGTGACTAAGCTTGGAATCAATCTGGGCATGCTCAATAATCAGATCACCTCTAATTATATCATCTGGGGTCACTGTGCTCATTATCCTAAACCCTGCCCATCTTTTCTCTAATAAAACTATCTGAATTACTATCTAATAAAACTTCCTGAATTAGTTCAGGAAGACAAATTTAGGCCATCTGCTTTCCTACAACATGCCTAGTAATAAACTCTTTTTCTCTTTGAAGCCCTGGTGTCTCAGGAATTGGTTATTGAGGGTGTCAGGAGAAAGAATCCATGGCCTTTGTATGGTAACAGTATGTGAAACATCTCTTAATTTTTTAAATTAAGAGTGTGATTCCTGTGGGTTTGAAGGTTGAGAGGGAAACTACACTCTGCTGGGGGAAGGGGCAGTTAGGAGGCTTTTGCCATAGTCCAAACCTTAGATGAACTGAGTTAGATCTGTTTATGGAGCCCCTTCAGACTCGTTCATTAAGAAATTAAATTGTTCCAAGACAATAAAGTAATTAAACACTAAACTATTTGTAAGAGACTGCTCTGTGATCTTGGTCATTTGATACCTTAGTGAAAATACTTTTCAATGACAAAGCATTTCACATGCATAATCCTGAGTGTCCCAGATTTCCCTGAGTGATAAATACTACCACCTTCATTTAACAGGTTAAGTTTAATAGGGAGATTAGATGTTTAACAGGAAGATCAAGACATTCTCTTTCTTTGCTTGTTTATTGTCTGTCTCAAGCATTCTAAGTCCCGGGAGAGCAGAAACCTTGCCGTCTTGGATTTTGATGGGTTTTCAGTACACTCAAGTGCTTGGCACATAGGATCAAAGTGAATACTTTCTGAATAAATGAAAGACAGACCGACCAAAAAATAAACGAATAAGCCAGAAAAAAAAAAAGGATGCAAAGTCATGTAAAAGAGAAGAACATTAGAGCGGACACTATGAGATTCAGTCTTTCTTTGGAAAACTTTTTCTTCAACATATGTGGTGGTAGACGCTGAAAACACTTATTAACAATGTCAGTCTGGTGTTGGTTATGCTACTCAGAAGAGTGGAATCCCCATAAGTCAGCTACCTTTAGCTTCAAGCCTTAGTCTCTTGTCTGTAAAATGAGGAACTGGCCGAAAAGGAAATGGCATCTCAAATCCCTTCCAGATCTCACTTTGTATCTCAAATGCTTTACCTTCTTGCTTGGGTTCCCTCTCTTTTGCAGAGCGCACAGGAGCAGAAGTTAACCACGCCCCAGACCTGCCTTCTCAAAGAGCTATAGAAACGCAAAAACAGTCACGGATCTGGTGGCAGAAAAAAATGTGACGCTAATTCTTCCTTTAACTCCAGGAGAAGGGCGTCTCCCGGGCTCTCCCGGAGGCGCTTGGGCGTAGCGCGCTCCTCCTTATGCGATTTCTACTGGGCTGCAAAGGTGAAGAGAGGAGGAGCCCACGCCCCTAAAACGCACTCCTAGGGGAAGAGGGGACGGACCTGCCAATAACGCCCGGGGACAGGAGAAAGGCTCCCATAGGCCCGGAGGCAGGTGACGAGCATGGGGCGGGGCTTCCCGGGGGCGGGGGTGTGTAAAAGGGACTGGGTGCGCACCGCCGGGTGTCAGTTTCGGAGTCCCTACCTCCTTAACTCTGAGTTGTAGGAGCGGAGCCGAGTCTCCAAGGGTTTTTTTTTTTTTCACCCCCTCTCCTCTGCGGGCCAGAAGCCTGAGTCGGCTGAGCGACCCTCGTTCCGCTCTGCGGCGCCCTGCATGCTCCCCAGTCTCGGTGCCCCCGGTGCATTTCTTCGGCTCTCCTTTGCTCCGTGGGACTTTTTGTTTGTTTTCTTCCCTTCCCTCTTTGTGGCTCGGAAAACCGGTCTTGCCAAAGCCCCGCATCCCGGAGGGAGTTGGACTTCTCGAGAAGTCTGCCGGCGCGGGCTGCGCTAACCCCTCCTGCGGACCCCAGAGTCCGCCGCGCCCACCCCACCCCCAGCCCCCCGCCCTACCCGTCGCCTGCGTTCTTTCGTTCGCTGGAGGAGGCAGCCGAGAGTTCATTGATGCACCCATTCCAGTGGTGTAACGGTGAGTCCCGGGAGCGGGTGCCGGGGCCCGGAGGGAGACCCGGGAGGGAGGCCCGAGCTATAAGATCAAACCGAGGGCTAAGTTTCTCGTGAAATGGGACGCTCGGGAAGGCGTCTTCGCGCACAACCTTGCTCTAAACAGCGCGGAATTTGAAAAAAAAAAAAAAAAGAAAATCCAGGTTTAACTCGAGGACCCGGGAGGGTGGCAGCGTGTCTCGGAACGTGTGGCGGGCGTGGGAGCCGCGGGTTTGGCGGCCTTTGTGTGTTAGCTTCGCTCTTCCTAGCCCCTTCCCCTGCCTTTGTGCGCCCAAACTCTGTTCTTTGTTGTGGTTGTTGCAGGCGAAGTACATCCGCGCTCGGGCTCGGATCTCCTAGAGGGAGCTCCAGCTCGGGGCTGGAAACTTTGCAGGCTCTTTTAAATATGTATACAATGCAGCGTGCGGGACGGGGCGCGCGGGCGACTTCCTCTCTGGCTTTGTTGGCTGCCCTGCTGGCTGCCGGGGTGCCTTTGAGACTGTGGAAGGCGCCTGGTTAGAGAGTGTCGCTGTGTGTTGAATTGATACATCCTTGCAGATAGATGTCGGTGCGGGGCTGATGGCCTTCCTCGCCAGGGGTTACGTTCTCCTGCTCCAAGGCAAGTCTGTTCCCGAGCCTGGGTGGCAGCGGCGCCTCCAGATCCCGCCAGGCTAACGCTGCTAAGTTCACTTCACCTGGAACTTGTAGTACTCGGTTCAGGTGGTAGCGGTTGGGTTTGGATCTGATTCCTGACCCAGCCAACCTGAGCGGGTCAGTTTAAAACCCGGGAGACTAACAGTCTCCAGTGGTCCCGGGGTTTTGATTGCATTGTTTTGATGCTTAGAGTTTCTAGCCTAGGGGTGGGGTGTGGGAAGCTGCTGGCCCTATCTCTTAGCAAGGCTGGTTGGCTAGTTACAAACAAAACAATCCATTCTTGAGAGCGGACTCGTAGCAGATCGCGGATTAATTATTTCAAGAGGCTTTTGTTTTAGGGCAGCCTTCGGGGCAGTGTGTGGATGCGTGTCCCCCATCCCCCTTCTTCCTCCTTTGGCTGGTCGGGTCTAATTTCCTGAAAATGAACCAAGCTGTATCTGATAGGCGGGTGTTGCGGGAGAGGGGGCGGAGGCTGGGGGTAGGGGGGCGTGAGGAAGGCCGGGTGCATCCCGGCATCTGGGAAAGATTCCCGTTGGCTGGTCCCAGATCCACCGGGCTTTCTTGGCCAGCCTTCTCTTGACGTCATCCTGGCCAGCAGCCTCGGCTCCGAGATGAGACTGATGTCAAGGCTCTCCTAGGTCGGCAGAGACAATGGAGCAGTGACTGGCGAGGGCTGGCAGTAACGCCGGCCCTCCTGGGCGGTCCCTTTTCACGTGAGGTTTTAGACTCACCGGGGACTTTTCCCTTTCTTATAAGTGCCTGAGAAATCCTGTTGACTTCCAGTGGGGGAGCAGCCCCCTCCTTCTCCCCTCATTTGTGGAAAGTGTCTGGAGTCCCTCTTCCCTGTGACTGGTATTCCCTGTTCTTAGATGTTTTAGAGGAAAAATGGCTCTATGAGCTTTTGGGGCCAATTTTTTTTTCTTTTCATGAGAATAGTAATGTAAACATCTCCTTTAGCTAAATTCCTCTCATCCCTTCTATCATGTAAAAATCCTAGGCTGATTGATCAATCGTGGAGCCCTAGGGAAAATCTCTATCAGATCAAGTACGAGCTTCCAAATAATCTGATCAGAGCACTGATCTGGGCCACAGTGTATGCCCATCCCTTCTGCAGCAGCCACTGTTCTCCATGGTCTCAGAACAGGAAGCCAACTGAGGGTTTTAAAGACCCTCAAGACACCAGGATCCATCTCATAAAACCAGATGGAAGGGCCAAGGCGGAGATGGGCTTAGACCCTGTTTTTCTACCCTCCTGTTGCTGGGGCAGGGGCTAGAGATATGCATCTGCTGGCAGGAAGGCCTCAGTGGCTCGACTAAGGACACAGTTACCTGGAAGGGGAATTCTGAGACCCTTTATCAGTGTAGACTGAGGGTTGGGCAGCCCTTTTAGTCATTCTACCATCATGCCTTCCTGGAAAATGCAGTGCCTTTGGCCCAAAAAGTAGAGGAGGGGAGGTGAAGACGTCCCTCTTTCAAACTCTTGCTGCAGCCTAAAAGCAAGTGTCTTCTTGTTGAGCGCACCACCATTTTCGTACGTAATTATATCATTAATTTTTCAACTTCATCAAGTTTTTCAGGACAAGAACTGGTTATTTTGCTTTTTGTTCCTTAGTTTGCCTAGGTCAGTATCACAGCGTAAGACCTACTGGCTGAATAGTGATCCATTAACAGGACCTACAATGTATGTACTTTCCCCAATCATCAGTCTTCTTACCTTAGAGTGAGGGCTTTTGCCAAGAGTATCAAGTTTTGAGAAAATGGGGGGAGGGGACTAGAATGAAAGCAGTAGGGTAGCTTAGGGGAAAAAAAAGAACTTGGCAGAAATAGAAATCCTTGTAAAAGGTTTAGGATATCTTATGAACAATTATGAGCACTTCACCTTCTTATCAGACTTACCTTCTTTATTTAATGTATTTAAATAGTCACTGAGATTGTGCTAAACCCTATGCTAGGCATTGGAGGAATATACAAAACAAGTTAAAGCTGACTGTCCTTGGGCTCATTAGGATGCCTGTTGCATTCAGCACCTCCCTCAACTTTGTTCTCAGGATGGTAGAAACACTCCTTTACCTACTTTGAGTGGTGAAAATCTTTGTACCTGTCTTCTTGCATAGCCTAACTTCTATGTCATTCTTCCATGCTTTTTATCACCAGTGTACTTTCCCATGGTGTTTGTCATAATGTCAATGCACTTTTGGGTTAAATTAGGCTGATGCTACAAACATTCACACAACAAAAGATAATAATTGAGTGAGCAAGAGCCAGGCGTGATATAGTCTGTGAGCAGTCAAGAGTTCAGGCAAGAGAGGGGTCGGCTAGAATATCACAGACCAGGTATGGTGGACGTTGGAAAGGGAGAGGGTAAGGGAGATGGTATTTCAGGCAAAGGAAGCTGCATGAATGAAAGAATGGAGACCAGTGTGGGCAGCGTTGAGTGAGAAATGGTGAGGAGACTTGCCCACTGAGGGTGGTGGTGGAAAAAATCCAGCAGAAGAGTAAAAATGCTCTAAGTGCATGGTCAGGAGCATTGAAGCCACTCACAAGTTTGAGAAATCCATGGTAAAAAAGTGAGCCGGGCAAAGAACAGGTCAAACCTACTTAAAGTTAGGCCTAAGAGTCACCCCCAGAGAACCTCTTTTGTTGCTCAGATGTGGCCTCTCTCAGCCAACATGACAAGCAAACTCACTGCCCTCCCCCTGTGTATGTGGGACATGACTCCCAGGGGTGTGGACCTTCCTGGCAACGTGGGCCAGAAATCCTAGAATGAGCTGAGACTCAGCATCAAGGGATTGAGAAAACCTTCTCCACCAAAAGGGGAAAGAGCGAAATGAGACAAAATAAAAATGTCAATGGCTGAGAGATTCAGAACAGAGTCGAGAGGTTATCCTGGAGGTGATTCTTTTGCATTAAATAGATATCAGGTTGTTAGCCAAGATGTAGTGGAGAGGCTGGAGGGAACTGCCTGAAAATGTAGAGCTGTGTCCCAGTAGCCATGTTTCTTAAAGATGATTGTATAATGATATAGCTTTCACAATGTGACTGTGTGGTTGTGAAAACCTGTGTCTGATGCTCCTTTTATCTACCTTATCAGCAGACGCATAAAACGTGGATTAAACATAAATAACAAAGGGGACAAATGTTAAAATAAATTTGGATTGAAATGCTAGTGATCAATGAAAGGGAGGGGTAAGGGGTATGGTACTATGAATTTTTTTCTGTTGTTTTTTTATTTCTTTTTCTGAATTGATACAAATGTTCTAAGAAATGATCATGATGATGAATATGCAACTATGTGATGATATTGTGAATTACTGATTATATATGTAGAATGGAATGATCATAAGTTAAGAATGTTTGCGTTTGTTATATATATTTTTTTAATTTAAAAATTAATAAAAAAAAAGTGAGTGGGGGTACACAGGTGGTTCAGTGGTAAAATGCTCACCTTCCATGTAGAAGACCCAGATTCGATTCCTGGACCATGCACCAGAAAAAAAAAAAAAGTGAGTGGGGGGTGTGTCAGGCCCAGGGGCTAAATTAGCAGAAGAGAACTTGGAAGCAGTCTTCGAACTAGACCACTCTAGTAGGCAATGAGTATTTGGAATCGTGATGTGGAGTAGAGTTGGGCCTGAGATCCTAAGGTTTGAAGAGAGGCTCATTACATGGTCACTGGTTTGGTCTAGGGGCCAATGGGATATGAGATATGTGATGCCAAGCAGGACTGCCAATATTTCAGGGCAGCCTTCTGCTGAGTTGTGGTAAGTAACATAGAATGCTCCAGCCTATTAATGGATGCTGGCTCCAGACTGCGATGTGTGGGAAGTGCCTAAAACCCCATATTGAAAGTCTGAGTACAGAAAGCCAGACCTCCTTACCATTGCATTTGCAAGATTAAAGTGGAAGCCTGGTGTGAATGGTTTTCTTGACTCACTGCTTTTCTCAGAATCAAGCATTTTCTGCTTAACCTTTTGAATCACTATGATATTTTTGTTTGCAAGTGGGAGGAAAAAGCCACATAAACCAGCTCATTGTTTACATCTCATCTTTCTGGTTTTCCCATATGGTTAAACAATGTGGAGAATTTACTAACTCCCAGCACCAGAAGTCCAAAGGTGGGGGAGTGGTGTAAGGGGATGGTTGGTTAAGTCAGCAAATGCGCTGGCATAATCAAGGGCATGACTTCCCTTTTTCCCTTCTGCCATCCTCAGCCGTTGGCTTTAGACAGGGCTGCTCTGTTTATTGTACAAACAGGCTGCTGCTGCTCCAAGCATCTCGGGGAGACATGACATCGCTCATTTGTCTCTTCTTAAGAGTGAGAAAATACTTTTTCTCTGCCAGAGGCTTTCTCTTTCTTCTTTTGCACAGACCCTAACCATATGGGCATCTCAGCTCTGCACTCAGGTGAGGAAAGGTGCCCTCGTGATTGGTGGCCAATCAGACTTTATCCCTGAGTCATGTGGGAAGGGGAAGGCGCTGTTGGGTCGCTGGCACTTCTCAAACCCCATGCACATAGAAACAACCTGAGGATATTGTTAAACTGTAACTACTGACTCATTTAGTCTGGGGGGGGACCCTTGATTTCGGTATTTCTAAAAAAGCCCTCAGAGGATACCACTGCTGCTGAGAGACAAGCAGATCGGAGCTTTGAGTAGAAAGGGGCAAGGCAGACCAGTAAGAGAAGGGGCAGCCTCTTCCCACCTCCCCGCCCTGCCCCCCACCCGTTTCTGGAACACTGGCCTTGGGAATAAATGATTTCTATTCTAGTCCTGGCGCAGCCTGTCTTCTGGAGCAGATGGCTTAATAGTGACAGATGACCTTGGCAATTGCACTTACAGTTTAGAAAAGCCTATTTCTTAACACCGTTATTTTGGGTCCTCTCTATGTTTTCCTTGTTTTCCTATGACAAAGTGAAGTTGAGGAAGGCAATTTCTTAAAGGTCACAGAGCTAGGTAGGAATGAAAATGTTTTCTCACCTGAGGCTCTTCCTTTTGCTACTGCACTATATAGTCTTCTCTGTGAAGGAATTGAATTCTCTGTTTTCTACCCAGAACCCTGGACCCCTTAGATAAGGGTACTGTTGTAAGCACTTAGAGTACTATCCCATTTCACATTGTTTAAATAATTTACCTGCGATCACCTAGCTAGAAAGTGTTAGATCTAGGTTGTAAATCCAGAGCCGCCCCACCCAGAAGTTTAGGAGTCCAGAGCCTGTCGTCTCTCTGTCTCTGCCAACACAGTACCATCAGTGCCAGTGGTAAATGTCCCAACTATAATATTTTTCCCCCTTCTCCTTTGCAGGGTGTTTCTGCGGCCTGGGACTGGTTAGCACTAACAAGTCCTGCTCAATGCCACCCATCAGTTTTCAAGACCTCCCCCTCAATATTTACATGGTCATCTTCGGCACTGGCATCTTTGTCTTCATGCTCAGCCTCATCTTCTGCTGCTATTTTATCAGGTGAGTGCCTTGCCCCTCCCCAGGGGAGCCAGGACAAGGGTGAGCTGAGTGCAGATCCCACAGTGGTGGGGCGGCTGCTTGGAGGACATGGTTTTGCCTGTCCTTCTTTGGGACTCTGATGCCTAGTGTTTCTATTTACATCAGCCTATCAAGTTGTCCCAGAGCATATAAGGTCAGCGTGGGTTGGGTCGCGCCCGCCTGTTGGCCAGGTATGTTCTGAGTTTGCCTAGAATTACTGTTTGACTGAGGAGGCTCATCGAGATATTGTCGGTGGTCCCTTAACTGTCTCTTCCTGCTCCCCACCTGGCAAGTGACAGGTGGCCATCAGCTCCACCAGTGGCATGTTCCTTTGCCCTCCTGGGAAATTCCGTTGTCAACCCTCCCGATGCTAATATTAGCAAACTGATGTCTGGAGAGCTGCTTGTTTATTCTGCCTGCTGAGTTCTAATTTTTGAGAGTGAAACAAACAAACAAAAAAAACTTTTAAAATGTCACTCTTAATTGCTTTGGGATCTGGGGAAGCCAGTGGCTCGCCAAGCTCCAGGAACTGTTTCTTTACCTCCTGTTGAATGACATGGGAACTAGTGGCTGTTTTCCTGCAAAAAAGATTGCAGGCATGCCTGGTAGTTAGAGTGGAAATCAAAATAGTTTCTGACTTGGCAGTGTTTTTTTGATATTGACAAGTCTTCATTGGAGAATCTGTGCGGTATATTGGAGAGTGTTAAATGTCCGTGGCCAACAATGTGCTAGTAATTCCCAGAGCCAGTGTGACAGCCAACACCATCCCCAAACCCCCACCAACACCAAGACCCCCTCACATATTACCTGTCTGAGCAAATAATTTTAAGACGAAAGGACAATTAAGGTGGGGGAGGCCTGGCTTCCTACGTATGTGTCCTACATGTTTGCATGCATCAGAAGGAAGGAAGCTAGAGGGATGACAGGCTCTTGTTGATATTAGCTAAGGCTAGAGGAGCTCCCTATTGGAAGGCTCAGTACCCTTGGGCACAGCTCCAGATGCCCCCAAATTTGCTACTTGGGGCTTCTTCTCCTACAGACCTATTCAAACAGGTTCCTAGGACTGGAATTTTCCACTTAAAAAGGTATATGCAGACAAGATTGTGGTTTATTTGCAGCCTTGTACAACTGAGTCTGAAATTTGCACCTACCTCTAATGTGCATCTGCCTAGTTAGTGGAGGAAAGGATAGATTTCTGGTTTAATCTCTCTTTCCCTCCCTATCTCCCCCCTTCCCCCGGGCTTGAGTTTTCTTCCTCAAACTCTTCTTTCTGCAAACCTCCTTGCCCCACCCCCACTCCCAAGCAATTCACCCAGTTCACCAGAGACTGCCGTGCAAATGGAGACATACCAAAGATTTATTTATGACAAGGCCTGAAGCAGTCTATACAGACCAATGCTGTCTGTGCCCCTCCCTGCCCCCCACAGGCACGTACATGCCAAGCTGCAGCGGTGGCCAAGAAAACAAAATCTAGAGGAAATTGCTCTGGGCCAGGAAGTGGGTGACCAGGGCTCATTTCCTAATTCTGTCATTCTGAGAGGTGTAACCTCAGGTTTTTTAGCTTCTGTTTACCACTGGCCTTCTCTGTACCAGGTACTGTGGGCAGCACTGTATGAAATGTTTGGCTCCTTTAGCCCTCAGAATCCCCCTCCAATTTAGGTATTTATCTACTTTGTAGATGAGGAAATTCATGCCCAAGGTCAGGCATCAAGGAAGACAGGTGGGCTAATCTGGTAACATATAGCTAGAGTCTTCAGGATCCTGTGTGTTTGCCTTCTTTGAGTCTTACTTCTTAGCAGGGAAAATGAGAGGGCAGCCATGGCCGCTGGGACCCCTTCCTTACATCTAGGGATTGGAGTCCTGCAGAAGGACTGGCTGGGGAGCTGGGGAGCTTCAATTTCTTTTTCTTTGGCTGGAGTGGAAGAACAGATGAGTAGCTGCATGACACCAAAAGCTGCCCCTGCTGTGGTCCGGCACCACCTGTCCTTCTGTGGTAATCTCTTCCTTCAGCACCCGCCCTGTGCTCCACAGCCTGCTCAGGCCGGTCGACCCCAGAGTTTCTTGGTTCTAGAGGCTGGCTGGTGCTTGGCAGCTTGTGTGTGTCTATATATAGAAAGATACACAAGCCCAGAAGCCACTTCCTCTCCCTGCCTCTCGGTTTCCTCCTCAGCCAAAATAGACACATGACCGCCACTCCGAGCCGGTGAGCTCATCAGTCACAGCCAGTCTTCCCTCCACGGCTCCCCTCGCTCATTCTTTTCACCCCTCCCCTCCCCCCCCAACCCCAGAGCTGACTTCTGCCCTACATACGTTGGAGGGACTGGTGAAGCCGGAATTGGCAGGAAAGGAGCCATTCTTTTCAGGACTTTGCTGCATTGTTTGTTCCAGAAGGGAAGAGAGAGGCGAGGGGAAGAGCCCACTGGTCATGGCTAGATATGGTCTCATTGAAATCTGGATATTTTTAGTTGCTTTGCTCATTCAACAGCTGAGAAGGCCACCTGTCCAAAGTTGCTGGCACGGTATCCCCAGCTGGGACGGCCTGTGGTCAACCTCCTGTTAAGCCCCTTTACAGCACACTCTATAGTTTCCTGAGCTGGAAATCTATATGTAGGAAAAGGGGGCAGCTCTGAGGCCCTGCTGTGTTCTTTGCAGTCCAGGGGTTTGAGAGTCAAGCTTCTGGAGGCAAGTTGCTTTGCTTTCTCTGTACATACCTCATAATAGAGCAACCAGTGTCTTTTTCCCTCAAAGGCAGCTGTGATGTGTCAACAGAAAGCCTCTTCCATCCCCAGCCTAACTCAGGGTTAGGCTGGTAATAGATGCTCATTTAAGGCTTGGATGCCTCCTTCTCCTCCCCTCCTCTCATTTGATGGTTGGGACAGTGTGCTGAGATACAATGTAAGTGAACGTATCATTGGCTTTTTTGGACCAATAAGATCTCTGCAAAGTTGAGGCTAAGGTACAGTGGGAACCCTGCTTAGGCCTTTGACCTAACCCTCAAATGAGCAGAAAGGATCTAGTCTGGTGGAGAGAAGGATGAGGGTAGTGGGTAGATGAGTTGTCCCTGCCAAGAGAGCCAGATATGACACCCAGCCCCCAACCCCATGGCAGGAGTCCACTTGGACTAGAGTTCATAAGAAGCTCCAAGCACAAATCTTACCAGGTCTCCTGGTTTCCTGTCAAGGATGGTGGAGATGGCAGAAGGCCTGACCTGCTTCCTGGACAGCTGCTTCAGCACAGGTTCTGCTCCCACCTCCCCTTCCTCCACTGCCAGCCCTGGAAGCAATCTCATGTCTCTGAGTGCTCAGTGTCTCTAGAGCATCTGAACTCTTGATTTAGGGCTTTCCATGATTTGAAATTCTTCTCTAACTCAGGATAGCAATTTTTCTTCGCTAAAGGACCAGAGAGTAAATATTTGAGGCTTTGTGAGCCATACAGTCTGTCTCAACTACTCGCCTCTGTTGTGCAAAAGCAGCCAGAGACGTTGTGTTCCAATAAAATTTCATGGACACCAAAATCAGAATTTCTTATTTTTACACATTATGGAATATTCTTTTGATTTCTTTTCTTTTTTAATCCCTTAAAAATGGGAGCTTCTGGGCCCTATGAAAACAGGCCATAGTTTATTGATCTCTAGTCTAATTTGATAGGTTTCTACTGCCTCTTTCCAATAACAGAAGCCCATGGCAGAAATCATCATCCCAACCACTTACCTGGGAAGCCATTGAGAGGGTTGTAGAGTTCTTGATGAAAGGTAGGGTTTTTCCTAAAACCAGACCAAACTCTAGGGTGTTTCCCAAGAGAGAAAGCTGTGTGTGGTTAGATGAGAGCTATAACCTAATTTGTATGTAGCTAAAGAAAGCTGTAGTCCAGTTGATGGAACAGTTCATACTATTTAGTAAAGAACTCGGGCTCCGAAATAAGATAGACTTTGATTCAAATCTGGACTCAGCTGCCAGCTAGCTTTGTGAAGTTAGGGCAAGTTACTGAAGTTCCCTGGGCCTCGTTTTCCTCTTCACAAAAGTAAGTATCTCTTAAGATGGTTTGAATTCAACAAGAACATACACGAATATGTTAGCATGGGGGTTGAGCAAGTACTCGGTATGATTCTCTTGCTTTTAGTAACAATACACTGTGTTTTGGCTACTGAGAGTTAAGACCGAATGGAGGCCACCAGCTTCAAATGAAAAGAAGGAAACAAAGAAGGAACCGTCTGTTCATCTGGCACTGTGGAAGGAAGAGTGTGCTTTGATTCCAGAATACTTGTGTTCTCTGTGTGGAAAATTCCCCAGGGTCAACAGAATATTTATCCTGCTACTCTGGCTTAATGGAAGTATCCCTTTTAAGAACATCGGGATATTCTTACATTCCTTCTGTACATTCAGAAAGCAGATTTTTGATCTATAGCGTTTGAATACCAGATGAAATTGAACTATTGGGAAAGGACAAGGAGAGTGAATGAACTATTTGGGGTGCCCTGCAAGAGCTCCCCCACCTCCCCTCCCCCCCAGTCTGTGGGACCTGGCAGGCTATTGAGCCTAAATAAGATTCTTCATCCTTAATCAACTCCAAATCACCTGCATAGGTCCAAACCCTCCTCTCCAATAGAATGCCCAAGCAGCCAGCCAGCTTTCTTCTGTTGACAAGTAACAAGTTCCCCCTTTTACTTTCTCCCCCAGCAAGCTCCGGAACCAGGCACAGAGTGAGCGATACGGATATAAGGAGGTAAAGAGCCACATCTTTCACTGAGATTCCCTCCTCTATTACCTGCCTTGATGGGAGAGGGGAGCAGAGAAAGGGCCAGGGGACCTGAACTGGAATCTCCCTTGGCCTCACCTCTGGCCTTCCCTTAGGCAAACCCCCTTTCATGGTTCTTGAGTCTGGCTTGCCTTACGTGGTGCCAAAGCCCTCCTCCAGAAGGGAGGATGAGACCCCCCTCCCCCCCCCGTAGGAGCCCAGGGACTCCTGCATGGGTTCATACCCCTCTGGCCTTAGGAGGTCTCTAGCTCCTGTGGGCAGTTTCATCTGCCATCATGCCTCTTTACTTTATTGGTTTCCAGGTGGTGCTTAAAGGGGATGCCAAGAAGTTACAGTTATATGGGGTGAGTATATTGGGGCAGCATATGGGAGGGCCAGTGCATCATTCATTCTCCAGCTCTCAGCCAGGATCCTTTCATTAATTACTCTTTTCCTTTCCTTTTTTAATACAGTTTTATTGAGATATATTCACATACCATATAGTCCATCTAAAATGTGCCGTCATTGGCTCACAGTATCACAGAGTTGACCATCCATCACCACAATCAATTTTTGAACCTTCTCATTACTCCAGAGAGCAAAAAGAAAGAAAAAAAAAGGAGAACCTAAACCATTCCGTACCCCTTATCCAACCTCCCCCCTTTACTGATCCTTAGCATTAGTGTGGTACATTTGTACCACACTAATCTGTTGATGAAAGAATATGTAAGATACTACTTTAAAAAAATTTTTATTTAAGAAAACAAGCAATACATTTAGAACCACCAAAAATGGATATCATAGTTGGTTAACCATAGGCGTGTTTAAAGTATCCATATATAATCACTGTAAAGCCTGTGTGTTTGCACAGTAAGTTTCATAAAACAGTCTCTAATCTACTTCTCAGTGAGTGCATCCTTCAGCCATCTGCATTCATTAGGCATCATGTATGATGCCCAAAGTCCACAGTCCATCAACACTCTCAATTTTATATAAAAGATATGACTTTAACTGTAGTCCATAGCTTGCAATAGGTGCATTTTTTCCCCGTATACCACTCTTTTTTTTTTTTTTTTTTAACATGGGCAGGCACCGGGAAACGAACCCGGGTCCTCTGGCATGGCAGGTGAGCATTCTTGCCAGCTGAGCCACCGTGGCCCGCCCCCGTATACCACTCTTATTAACTCCTTGTAATAGTGTGCATTTGTTCTAGTTCATGGAAGAAATTTTGCATATTGTACTGTTACTCACAGTCATTGTCCCCGACAAGATTTACTGAGTTACACAGTCCCATGTTTTAACCTCTAGCTTTCCTTCCGTGGACATATGACTCTAAACTTCCCCTATCAACTATATGCACATACAATTCAGCACTGTTACTTATACTCTCAAAGATGTGCTACTTTCACCTCTATCAGTTTAGTAATTTTTTTAGTCCCTGCCTTCATATCTCCTTTAGCCAAATAGCAGGGACTCATCCCAGCAGATAACCAAGATAATGGAACTCATTATCTCTGGAACCCACACAGGTCCATAACATAAAGGGATCACAGAAGGGCTTGGATAAGTAGTGACAGCAGCCACAGGGGTCCCATGGTGCATCCAAGGTGAGAATGGCTACTGCCCCCTTGGCATAGACAAGTCTCAGCCAACTTGCCCACAGCCAGACCCCCGTCTTCTTTTTTCACTAAAGAAAAATAGGTCCTTTTGCCCTTGTACATTCCTTGGCCTAACAGATTGGCTCTGACTAGTACCACTATTCCTGTGATTCTTCCTTGTTCTGTTCCCACCTGTCTTTGAGACCACCTGACTCATTCCCCGAAGGCTTCCTTCTATAAGGATGGACATTCCTGTACAGGGTGTGGTTGTGGTTGTCTAGGCGAGAAGAGGAATTCATGTTTTCATTCCACATGAGGTGGCCTGGAATGGCCTCATTTCATCCCTACTTCTGAAATCCACTGTTAACATCTCAGCAAGTTCAACGTGAACTAAACCTTCCTCTAGAACCATGATTCAGCTGAGAATAGGGTTAGTAGGTAAGGCTGGATTTAAAGAATATGACTCCCATAGACACCTTACCAGGCTGGAAAGGATTAAAAGTTGTTCTTCTAGAGCAGTACTGTCTAATGGAACTTTCTTTGAGGATCGTAATGGTCTCTAGGCACATGTGACTATAGTTTACTTGAGATGTGGCTAGTGCACCTGGGGAATGGAATTTTTAATTTCTTTTATTTTGACTAAAATAAATTTAAGCAGCCACATGTGGCTACCATATTGTCAGTGCAGTTTTATAAAAAATGACTAAAGCTCTGGGTGATGGAGGAGATCGTTCGAGCTTGGTTTTCACAAGAGGCGATGAGATCATGAAAATTCAGGATGGGTGAGGGAGGTCCTTCCCCCAGTCTCCTCTTACACTCCCTTTCTCTCTGCAGCAGACCTGTGCAGTCTGTCTGGAAGACTTCAAAGGGAAGGATGAGCTTGGTGTGCTCCCATGCCAACATGCCTTTCATCGGAAGTAAGTATCCAATGTGGAATTATGAAAGGGAAATAAAGCATCTTCCAATCCCCACCAGCTCCTGTCTGCCCCTGTCTGGTCTGGGAAGCAGCTGGGCTGTATGGATGAGACAACTGCAGCAGGTCCAGGTACCTTCTTAGAGAATAATGTTTCTTTGTTTGTCCACAGGTGTCTGGTGAAGTGGCTGGAAGTACGCTGTGTCTGCCCCATGTGTAATAAGCCCATTGCGAGTCCCTCGGAGGGCTCTCAGAGCATCGGGATCCTATTAGAAGAGCTAGTATGAATGACGCCTCTACACCAAGCCCTGGAGAAGACCTCTTGCCTTGTGGGTACCTGGTCCCTCTGCACAGCTACAATGAACAGGACTGCTAGATGATGGTGGTCAGGTCCAACTGGAAGGCGAGGACTGTGCAGGACTGGTGTTTACCATCAGAGCAAGATCAGTACCAGCCATGCCCCACCTTTCTGTCTCCTGCAGGCCTTCCCTGCTACTCCATACTGATGCATCACCCATCAGCACCACCGTCTCCTGGGCTTGGGCTTTCCACCTGCCTTGTCCCTGTACTGGGGGCAGAAGTCTACCCCAATCTGCCCAAGAACTTGGAGCATTTCCCTTTAAGGTTCCCCTGAGGAGGAGTTGCCCTGACCTCGAGGAAGGGATGAGATGGCCTCCGCCCCACCTTTAACCTCCCTTCCCCTCCCCATTCCTTCCAGAGGAAGGTCAGATGGGAAGGAAGAATGATCAAGGAACCAAATGCCTCCAGTGGAGGTGAGGGAGGCTCTACATCAACTAGGGAAGAGCAGGGACACAAAAGGGAAAAGTCAATGTTTACATGGGAACTATTGAAACAAAGGCTGGCTGGCTGGCTGGCTGCAGGGAAGTGGAGGGCAACCCCCTTCCTCCCTGCTAGGATCTGAGGTGCTATCCATTCATTCTCTCTCTTCCTCCCTTAATCTCAGAGCTTCCTATTACACGTTGGGGTTTGAATGCCCCTCTGAAGGTGGTCATTGCTACATTCAAATAGATTCCCAAGGGGTTTTTCTAAAGGAGCAAAAGGGGCCTGGGGATGGGGGTGTCTGAAAACTAAAATAATAGGAACAGATACCTTCATCCCTTTTGTAAATAGTATTTTTATACGTCATCCTCATCATCTCAGGCTTTATACATGAAGTCCCCAGAATGGAAGGGGGGCAGGGGAGAGGGGTCTTCTGTTCCTCCCAGAGTGGGTAAAGATATGAAAAATATGTATTTAAAGAATATTAAACTTAATAACACATTTCTCTAACTTCCTTTTGCTTATGGTTATGACCTGTGCCGCTTGCGTCTTTTCTGACAGAAGAGAGGACAAAGTTTTCTAACTGCCTCTTCTCATATACCCATAGCAAACATGCACGCACAAAAATGTTCCTAATCCTTCAAAAGAAAACTTGGTCTCAGATTTTCACCTGTACGACATAGGTTAAACTCAGACAAGCTTATTCATCTGATTTCTAGAATGTTTTTAACAGAAGCCGGTGTTAAAGAAACCCCAGAATATCATTGACTTAAGTTGTGAAATTAATAGAATTATATTCGTAGGTTAAGCAATTGTCAGCGCCCTCAATCCAACTAAAAAGTCCAGGTTTTCATCATGGAAGTTGGTTTGGTCTCTTTCTTACCCACTAACTGACAATCATTTTATATCTAGAAGTCAGATATTCCAATCTTATACCCGTGCTCTCCAACTTTCCTCTTTTCCTGTCTGAGTGGGGCATTGAATCAGTGTATATATATTTTTTAATTTTTATTGGTAAAACACTGTAAAAGCACATACATTCTTAACATACGAACATTCCATACATGGTGTATAATCTATGGTTCACAATGTCATCACTTAGTTATGCATTCATCACCATGATTATTTTTTAGAACGTTTGCATCACTCCAGAAAAAGAAAAAGGAAAAACTCATACATGCCATACCCCTTACCCCTCCCTCTGATTGACCACTAGTATTTCCATCTACCCAGTATATATATTTTTAAATTTTAACATTTGTTCCCCCTATTTATTTACTGTTAATCCATGTTGTACTCATCTGTCCAACTGTGGATAAAAGTAGCATCAGACACAAGATTTTTACAATCACACAGTCACATTACAAAAGCTACATGAATATATAATCATCAAGAAACATGGCTACTGTAACAGCTCTACAATTTCAGGCACTTTCCTCAAGCTTAATACACGTTAAAAAGGAGATATCTAGATAATGCGTACAAATACCCTCTGGGATAACCTCTCAACTCTGTTTGAAATCTCAGCCACTGACACTATTTTGTCTCATTTCTCTCTTCCCCCTTTTGCCTGAGAAGGTTTTCTCAATCCCTTGATGCTGATTCTCAGCTCATTCTAGGATTTCTGTCCCATGTTGCCAGGAAGGTCCACACCCCTGGGAGTCATGTCTCACGTAGATGGGGAGGGCAGTGAGTTTGCTTGTGTTGGCTGGAGAGAGAAGCCACATCTGAGCAACAAAAGACGTTCTCTTGGGGGTGACTCTTAGGCCCAATTTTAAGTAGGCTTGACCTGTCCTTTGTGGGGTTAAGTTTCATATGAACAAACCCCAAGATTGGGGGCTCAGCCTATAGCTTCGGTTGTCCACACTGTTTGTGAGAATATCAAGAATTCAACTTGGAGAAGTTGAATTTTCCCCCTTTCTCAACATTCCTGAAGGACTTTGCAAATACTTTTTAATTCACTGTTCAAATCACTCTGGGATTTATCAGGCCATCACTCTGGACAAACCTACAAAATCTCATGCCCTACTCAAGGTTCCATGTACTTATGGTGTCCAATTAAGCTGTGTACTTAAGTTATGTTAGGAAATGTACTAGTCAAATTATAAATTTTGTACCAAATAAACATTTTGTTTTTGCTCTAGTCTCCCACATTAAAGCTTTAAAATATGAATTACCATGTATTTTCAACACCCTGCAATATTGAAATTCCTTAGTTCATCCTCATGCAAAAATGGATCAATATTGGGTGTGCAAAAATTGATGAAATTGTTGAGTTGTCTTGACCATTTCACAAGCATGGAGTAGCTGGGGGTGGGGGGGTGGATACACCCTGGTCAGTAGAACTGGGTTGTGCCAGCAGCCATTCCAGAGGGCAAGTCCTTGGTGCCATGCAACAGGAGTTGGACAAAGTATAGGTGTAGTGATGGGTCACAGATGTGAAGAGAAACCCATGCACCCATGCGAGCCAGGTCTCAAGGGTAGGTATAATGCCTGCCAATCCCCATGACAGTACCAAAGGCTGTCAGCACAAGTTGAGCCTCAGGCTGAATGGCCTCAAGTTACAGTTTGGGAAATTGCATTCCTAGTGAAGTCTTTGTTTTGGTGAAGTCCCTTGCCCCATCTAGTCCTTTTCTTTCTGTCTCCTCCCTCAGACTCCTGTGGCTGCTGGCTTCTGAGGACACAGTCCCTGTTTCTCAAAGTTCCCATACCCTGTTTGCTGTGGCCAACCCTGCAATTTCTTCACTGGGGGGCTCTCTCTCCAGCACTGCCAGCTTGCTCTACTGTGGTCTGATGGTGGATGCATGGGTGGGTTGAGGTGAGGAAAACAGTGATCTACTTGCAGATGCCACCATCATCTCCTGCCTCTTCATTTTCCCTTAAGGAAAACTCATCAGCGTTGGCATAATTCCAGTTCAAGTGTTGTCACTAAAATATGTGTATACAAATTTGAATATCGGTGTCCTGGAGTCAAAATGACAGCAAAAATGCCTCATATGTTTGGTACTTCAATGCAGTCAGAGCACTAGTACAGAGCACGGAAGGGCTATTTTTAGCTCATAAATGAATAGGCAGCAGCTGAACACAAGTTAGATAATCATAGGTCCCAATTTATAGTCATTAGTGTCATCTTGTTACTCACTTCAGCATTTCTAAAGCACCTGGAAGCGAGGACAGTCCATGCCTTAGGGAAACCAGAGTGAGCACTGCATTTGGGATAAGCAGGAGGTCCCTTAGCTCAACTAATGTGGAAGTGAGAGCAAGGGTGCCCGGGGATGCAGAGATGGTACTTAAGTTGAGTCTTGAGAAAAAGTAGCATGGGCAAAGACAGAAGTATTATGCAGCCTGTTGGGTACTGGAGAGTGCAAGTAATTTGTTATGTAGTCGAGGTGAGGAAGGATGAGCTTCCCCAGATTCATTCTGTGTGGTGCCAGGAACTTGGGACTTTGTAATGAGAATCATGAAATGTGTTTAGCTCAGGCTTTTACAATCTCAGGGCACCTTTGGGAAAATAGCCAATTATCTTCTCCTCAGTGCACAAAATATGGACAACTACAGAGTGCTTAGTACTATTTTCGTTACTGAAGAAAAAATTGTATGCTGAAACTTTTTCTTTAAAGGAGAAAAGAATGAAGGAAACTTATGTGGTAATCTTAAATCACCGGGAGCCTGATTAATGCAATGATTTTTACTGCGAACACCGTTTGATCAATCAAAAGATAATGAGCTCCTACCTGCCAAGTTCTTTTACAAAATACATTTGTTTCCCTTTCTCCATATACCCCTTTGAGTTATAGATAGGAAAGGAAGTTCAGGAAAGCTAAATGGCTTAACTGTGGTCCGAGATACTGATCAAAAGGCCATGGCACAAACCCAAGAGGTGTGAATTTAAGTTCAATGTCCATTTCACTGCTATGTAGCTTCAGAAGCAGATTGCTCTCCATGGAGAAACTCAAGGCCAGCTGCTGGGCTGATGAAGTCATGAAAGACAAAAGCCTGGATAACTGCGGAATGATTTGTATGCTTGCCCATCGCCTAGGACCATGGATTTTTTTTTAAGCTCCATAGTGGATTACTTGTAGAAAAATCTTTTGTGAAACCCCCAGCTATGAAATGGAGAATTGATTTGGGGATGAGAAACTCATAACTCCTATTGAGCAGAATTTCAGAATCACAGTATGCTATGTATTCGGACAATGGATGCCTTTAGCAACGGTATCCGCCAATCCCCCTTCTCTCTCATTGTTTCTTCCTCACATCCTAACTCACAATTCATTCAGCCTCCCTGTCTCTCCATGCCAGGGCTTTTCTCATTCTCAGAAAGGTCTTTAATGCCTCCCCAATTTTGTCAGTGTTTTATTTTTCCTCCCCTACCACTTCCTTTCTTTCACCCTCTTCTGTCTCACTGGTAGTAACATCTTGGTGCCCCTGATCATATCACTCAAGTAACTCTTCTCTTAAAGCCATATATACAAGCCTAGAGCATCATATATGATCGAATTCAGGACAAGAAGGATAAACTGGTGATCAGTAATGTGGGCTGACAGAATAATGCCACTCATAGAGAAACTCGGGCCGTTTAACACACCCTAGGCAATCAATAGCTTTGGATATTGCTGGTCCTAATACAAACAGCTCATGCCCATTTAATTCCTTCTCTGATGAACTGGCAGCCTATAGAGTCAGGGAGGGCACAATTGATACCATCTTTGTGTGTTTGGCATAGCTTCTGATTCTGTCCCTACATGTAAGACTCAGCTACAAACCAGTCTGGAGATGAAGGGCAAGATTAAATGTCAGCACTACCTTGTAGGAGGTAGAATCTAGAGATGATTTTGAGGGCTTCTGAACACTCATCAACAGTCTTCATAACATCTTTATTCATGCAATATATCAGCATATTTTCCTGTTTTTCTTCTCAGCCGTTCCTTCCTCTCCCCCTTCTTTGCCCTTTTGCTTCATCTCAGCCTATTCTCAAATACTGCTGACAGCATAAAATCCTACTGATTAGCTGGGGTTGTCATGAATGGTTCAAAAGACACATAAAATACTAACGGTTTACATTCAATTGCTGGTGTAAGTTCCCCCAGGGACCAGCTCTGAGTTTCTGAATGTTTAATATGATATATGTCCATTAAGTCTCAAAAAGGTGGCTGAGATCTTTAAAATCAAGAATAGAGTTCATAGTGACTTTGATGCATTAAATAAATTATGCAATGAGAGGCAGACCAATAAACCCAAACCTAAATGAAGGAGAACAGATTTGCTTAAGTGTGGGAGAAATTGATCTGGAAAGCATAGTGGATGCAAAGTTGGGCATAAATCGGAAAAAAATCAAAACAAACCCAAATGCAATAGCTTTACTGTCATGACCCAGGAAATCCTCCTCTCTCTGCCTTATTCAGTTGACCAAATCTCTACGGGACTGTTTTACTCAGATTTTATGTCTGTAGAAAAACAGATAAACTGTAAAAAGTCCCACGAGGAAGAAACTGGAGTATTTTGAATCTGGAGGGAAAATAAGGCTAAGATGTAAGCAACTCAGTGGCAGTCTTCAACATTAGATTGTAAGCATGAATCTCAGTCGTAAACTCTGACATTCTAGAAATGTACTGTTTTCTTCCCTTTTAAGTTGCCTTTGACCTTGAGCCACTGACCTAAGGTGACGGGAAATCCGCACCTGGTCTGCAGTGCTCTTTCTTCCCAGGATTATTCACAGGTCCCAGGGTCTTACACAGATCAAATCCCCTCTATCCTTTTATCTTTGCTATTTAACTACTGAGCTGTCTTTTCTTTGGGTCTTAAAGGCCCAGCAGCTGTCAACTTTGGTGCCCAGTTTGGAGTATGGGAAACTTGCTAAGTGTCTGGGGCCCAGCCTGTCTAGACCCCACACAGCTGCCAGCACTGAGCTCTCGCACCACCCAAGGGGAGCTGCCCGGGAACTAGGAAGCGGGTTCACACTGACCTTGGGATCTGCCCCCTTTACCCTCTACAAGTTGAAAGAATTTTAGAGAGAACATCTATATGTGACCACCACCCGGATTCTACAATGAGCATTTTGCTACGTTTGCTTAATTACAGGTCTATCCATCTGTCCCTTCCTCCCAACCTCCCTCTATGCACAATCAATAGAATTCTTTATTTTTTAAATGCATTTCGAAGCATGTTTCAGACATTAGTACAGTTCCTTGTATTAACTTCTGTAGTGAACTTCTCTTTTTGCAAGTGAATTGAAGATGACCAAAAATTGGTCTTGAGTATGAGGGTAAGCAATATTTGACAAATTGCTGATAAATTTTAGCAAAGCAGCTGTGACTTTAGGAATAACTCAGATTTGAAATTGTTTTATATTTAAAATGTATAGATGGTGGGGAAGGGCTCATCAATCCTTCAGTTAACCTTTAACCTCACTAGATTATATATTGTGTTTCAAGTCAAAAAGAGCTTGTGAGCAGGCGGGCCACGGTGTCTCAGCAGGCAAGAATGCTTGCCTGCCATGCCAGAGGACGCAGGTTCGGTTCCCCGTGCCTGCCCATGTAAAAAAAATTAAAAAAAGAGCTTGCAAGCAAGAGACAAATGCGCACACACAACCCAGAGAAATCCATCAAAAGTGCAGGGCAACCCGCCCCTTCTGCACATATTACAATTTCTCGCACAATTACCCATAGAATATTTATTCTGGACTTTTTCCACACCCTAAATTTAGCAAGCTAGAATTATCTTTTAAGTACCACTCTTAAGTGACGTTTTTGAAAAGAAGAATGCCAACTAGGGAGAATCGAATTTCCTCCCGGTTAGAATACAACATCTTCAACTAAATTATTCTGCAAAGAAGCAGACTCCACATTTATTACATGCTCAGGATATAGCAAAGACAGTAATCCAGTAAATTCATTACAGTTTTGACAGATTAAAAACTTCACATTCAGATTGAGAAATATGAGAACACCAACTTTGCTACCAGGCAATGTGTTATAGGCATCCCAGCTTTCCGGGCTCTGGAAATTGTGCCCATTGAGTTGAATAATTGCCTTAGTAATAATAAGCATGCCAGGCAGACTTCGTTATTTAAAGGAAGTCTATGTTGACTCTTTTTAGGATGAAAATATCCTTTAAAATGAATTTTTTCCCACTTTTTAATTTATGTACTTTCAAACACTAACATCTTCACATAAAATAGGATTCTTTTTTTCTTTTTTTATTGATTAAAAAAATTAACAAACAAAACATCAAAATAACATTCCATTCTACATATACAATCAGTAATTCTTAATATCATCACATAGTTGCATATTCATCATTTCTTAGAACATTTGCATCAATTTAGAAAAAGAAATAAGAAGACAACAGAAAAAGAAATAAAACGATAATAGAGAAAAAAAAGATTATACATACCATACCCCTTACCCCTCACTTTCATTTACCACTAGCATTTCAAACTAAATTTATTTTAACATTTGTTCCCCCTATTATTTATTTTTATTCCATATGTTCTACTCTTCTGTTGATACAGTAGCTAAAAGGAGCATCAGACACAAGGTTTTCACATTCACAGAGTCTCATTGTGAAAGCTATATCATTGTTCAATCATCATCAAGAAACATGGCTCCTGGAACACAGCTCTACATTTTCAGGTAGTTCCCTCCAGCCTCTCTGCTACATCTTGAACAACAAGGTGATATCTACTTAATGCATAAGAATAACCTCCAGTATGGAATAAAAATAAATAATAGGGGGAACAAATGTTAAAACAAATTCAGTTTGAAATAGTGGTAAATGAAAGCGAGGGGTAAGGGGTATGGTATGTATAGTTTTTTTTTTCTATATTATCATTTTATTTCTTTTTCTGTTGTCTTTATATTTCTTTTTCTAAATCGATGCAAATGTACTAAGAAATGATGAATATGCAACTATGTGATGATATTAAGAATTACTGATTATATATGTAGAATGGAATGATATCTAAATGTTTTGTTTGTTAATTTTTTTTAATTAATAAAAAAAGTTAAAAAAAAAACAAAATAAACAAACAAAAACAGAATAACCTCCAGGATAACCTCTCGACTCTGTTTGGAATCTCTCAGCCATTGACACTTTGTCTCATTTCACTCTTCCCCCTTTGGTGGAGAAGGTTCTCTGAATCCCTTGATGTTAATTCTCAGCTCATTCTAGGGTTTTTCTCAGTCCCTTGATGCTGAGTCTCAGCTCATTCCAGGATCTCTGTCCCACGTTGCCAGGAAGGTCCACAACCCTGGGAGTCATGTCCCACGCAGAGACGGGGAGGGTCATGAGACTGCTCATCATGTTGGCTGGAGAGAGAGGCCACATCTGAGCAACAAAAGAGGCTCTCTTGGGGGTGACTCTTAGGCCTAAATTTTAAGTAGACTTGACCTACCCTTTGTGGGGTTAAATTTCATATGAACAAACCCCGAAACTGGGGGCTCAGCCTATAGCTTTGGTTGTCCACACTGCTTGTGAGAATATCAAGAATTCAACTTGGGGAAGTTGAATTTCTCCCCACTCTCACCATTCCCCAAAGGGGGCTTGCAAATACTTTTCCAGTCACTGGTCAAATCACTCTGGGATTCATTGGGGCATCACTCTGGACAAACCAACAAAATCTCATGTCCTACCTGAGATTCCAAGTAGTTATGACATTCAATCAAACTATCTACGTGAGTTATATTAGGAAATGCTCTAGTCAAAATATAAATTTTGTAACAAACATTTTTTGCTTTAGTCTCACACATAAGGTGACATTTTAAAGTATTAATTATCATCTATTTTCAGCACCCTGCAATAATGACATTCCTTTGTTCTTCCTCATGCAAAAACATAAAATAGGATTCTTATTAAATTTTTTTTTATTGTGTAGTATAACACATATACAAAGCAAAGAAATAAAAGAAGAAATAGTTTTCAAAGCACTCTTCAAAAAGTGGTTGCAGGATAGATCCCAGAGTTTGTCATGGGCTACGATACGATCCTCTCATATTTTTCCTTATAGCTGCTCCAGAATATAGGAGGCTAGATGGCTTAAATACTTTTTTATCATCACAATCAATTTTTTTCCTTCTTTTTTGGAAACAATAACATATATACAAATATACTATAAATTTCCAAGCACAGCACCACAATTAGTTGTAGAACATATTTCAGACTTCGACATGGGTTACAACTTCACAATTTTAGGTTTTTACTTCTAGCTGCTCTAAAATACTGGAGACTAAAAAAGAGATATCAATTTAATGATTCAGCATTCATATTCATTTGTTAAGTACTATCTTCTATGTATAATTCCACCATCACCTTTGATCTTTCCATACTGTCTTTGTGGTTGTTTAGACTATGGCAATTCTAAATTTTTGCTATTGGAAGGGTCTGGTGCTAATATGGGGTAGGGAGATGGAACTATCTGATGTTCTGGAGAGACTGGGTTAGGTTGCAGGACTTATTTGTATCAGGGACCCATGTGGAGGTTGTAGGTTTCTGGCAAGTAACTCTAGCGCATGGAACCCTTGTGGAATCATATAAGTTGCCCTAGGTGTTCTTTAGAATTGGCTGGAATGGTCCTGGTTGGGGGTTGGCAGGTTATGATACCTAGCAAGGTCTATGTGAAGCTTGCATAAGAGCAATCTCCAGAGTAGACTCTCGACTCTATTTGAACTCTCTCTGCCATTGATACTTTATTAATAATTACACTTCTTTTCCCGCATTTGTTCAAGATGTAATTGTTGATCCCATGGTGCCAGATCTGGATTCATCCCTGGGAGTCATCTCCCACGTCACCAGGGAGACTTTCACCCCTGGATGTCATGTCCCACATCGGGGGGAGGGCAATGATTTCACTTGCAGAGTTGGGCTTAGAGAGACTGAGGCCACATCTGAACAACAACAGAGGTCCTCCAGAAGTAACTCTTAGGCATGCCTATAGATAAGATTCACAAGAGTAAGTCTCATGTTTAAGGGCATGGCCTATTGATTTGGTTGTCCCTAAAGTATCAGTGGATTTTCTGGTGGTAAGATTTAATAGTTCCATAGTCTTTCTCCCCTCCCACAGGGGACTTTTTGATTATCTGCTTAATACACTCTAGGAGGTATCCAGGTATTACAATATCCTATACAGGATTTAAGGACCTCTCTCTTTTTCTGTGCTCCTTGTTTTCAGCGTTCAAATGAGCTATACAAATAGGTTGAATTAGATTATGCACTACAGGAAATTTCAGTTCTAGACCAAATAAACCTTTCTTCATTGGTCTCAAAGAGTATGTGTGGTTCTAAACTGTATCACTGTCTTCCTTACCCCTACGTTCTGAATTACTTTAACCCCAACCTGTTCGGCTTCATTCTTATCTCTAAATATCAGGTTATATATACAAAACAGCCTCTCAAAATCCAGAAATAATAATCACCACTCTGACTTAATGTGTCTGCTCTAAAAGCTTACAGTCTAGGCCCCAGTTTTCTTATAAGCATTTTCTAAAGGTGACTATACCATTGTTGTTTTTTCCTGTTCCTGGCTTATTTTGTCTCACCAAATGTCCCACATGTTCATTCGCATCGTCACATACCTCACGACATTGTTCGTTTTTGTAGCAGCACAGCCCTCGTTCATAAGTATACACCATCGTTCACCAACCTACTTTTCCGTCAGTGCATCCTTCAGCCACCTGCATTCATCAGGCATCATGTAGAGGGCCCAAAGTCCACAGTCCATCAACATTCTCAACTTTAGATCATTTCGTTGTTCCTAAGAGACAGAAAACCGATAAACACAACCCTCACCAAATTGGAAATCTAAACCTCCTCTTAACTCTTGTCCCTCACCCCATTATTTAGCTCTGCTCTTGCTGTGGTAGTGCTGATGGTTTCCTTCTGAACACAGCTCATAGCACACAATAGCAGTTTCCCCTGTACCCTAGATGTAAACACTCTTTATATAAGAATCATATCTTTGAAGTAATTCTTACCAGAAATCGTTCATATTTTTAGTATGAGTCAGTGGGACACATAGGTCTCTACAACCCCTTTCAATCTTGTTCACCTTCAATATGGTAATATTACTTCTAGATCCACTAGAGAATGACCTTTGCTCCTGTCTATTCCCTTACATTGGAGTTCAACCTCATTAGCTAACAGTTCACCCATCTCTAGCTTCTATGTATCTCTAAGTCCCTTGTATTCTGTATTATAAGCCTTTGATTATACCTTTATGCTGGTCATAAAAGTGGAATCATACAGTATCTTTCCTTTGTGTTTGCTAATTTCGCTCAGCATTATGTCCTCAAGTCTCATCCATCTTTTCACATGCTTCAGGACGTCATTTTTCCTTACTATTGTATAATATTTCATCACATGTATATACCACATTTTGTTGATCCAGTCGTCAGTTGATGAGCATTTGGTTTGTTTCCATCTTTGGCCGATTGCGAATAATGCTGCTATGAACATCGTTATGCAAATGTCCGTTTGTGTCGTTGCTTTCAGCTCTTCTGGGTATATACCAAGTAGTGCTATTACTGGGTCATAGGGCAGCTCGATATTTAGTTTCCTACGGAACTGCCAAACAGTCTTCCATAGTGGCTGCACCATTATACATTCCCACCAGTAGTACATAAGTGTCCCAGTTTCTCCAAATCCTCTCCAACCTCTATATTTTCCAGATTGTTTAATAGCAGCCATTCTTATAAGTGTGGGGTGGTATCGCATTGTAGTCTTGATCTGCATTTCCCCTACTGCCAGTGAAAATGAGCAGAGGCTTCATGTGCTTTTGAGCCATCTGTATTTGCTCTTCAGAAAAATACCTATTCAAATCTTTAGCCCATTTTATAATTGGGTTATTTGTTCTTTTGTTGTTGAGTTGTATGATTTCTTTGTATACACAGGAACTCAAACCTTTGTCTGATATGCACTTTCCAAATATTTTCTCCCATTGAGTTGGCTGCCTCTTCACCTTTTTGACAAAGTCTTCTGAGGTACAGAAGCATTTGATTTTGAGGAGTTCCCATTTGTCTATTTTTTCTTTTGGTGCTTATGCTTTGGATGTAAAGTTCAGGAAGCTACTTCCTATTACTAGGTCTTGAAGATGCTTCCCTACCTTTTCTTCTAGATGCTTTATGGTGCTAGTTCTTATATTTAGGCGTTTGATCCACTTTGAGCTAATTTTTGTGTAGGGTGTAAGATATAGGTCCTTTTTCATTCTTTTGGCTATTGATATCCAGTTCTTCCATGCCCAGTTATTGAAAAGACTATTTTGTCTTAGTTCAGAGGATTTGGAGGTCTTGTTGAGCACAAAAATAAATTTGGTGGTCTATTTCTGCCCTCTCTATTTGATTCCATTGGTCAATGCTTCTTTTTTTGCCAGTACCATGCTGTTTTGACCATTGTGGCTTTATAATAGGTTTTAAAGTCAGGAAGTATTAATCCTCCCACTTGTTCTTCTTTTTTAGGATGCTTTTAGCTATTTGGGGTCTCTTTCCTTTCCAGATGAATTTGGTAGTCAGCTTGTCCAAATCTTCAAAATAGGTTGTTGGAATCTTGATTGGTACTGTGTTGAATCTGTAGATCAACTTTGGGAGAATTGACATCTTAACTATATTTAGCCTTCCTAACCATGAGCAGGGAATGTCTTTCCACCTATTTAGATCTCCTTTGATTTCTTTTAGCAATGTTATGTAGTTTTCTGTGTATAAGTCCTTTAGATTCCTAGTTAAGTTCATTCCTAAATATTTGATTCTTTTAGTTGCTATTTTGAATGGAATTTTTCCTTAACTGACTCCTCAGCTAGCTCATTGCTTGTGTATAGAAATGTCACTGTTTTTTGCACATTAGTTTAATATCCCAGCACTTTGCTGAATTTGTTTATTAGCTCAAGTAACTTTGCTGTAGATTTCTCAGGATCTTCCAAGTACAGTATCATCTGCAAATAATGAGAGTTTTACTTCTTCCTTTCCAATTTGGATGCCTTTTATTTCTTTGTCCTGCCTCATTGCTCTAGCTAGAACTTCTAGCGCAATGTTGAATAATAGTGGTGATGGTGGACATCCTTGTCTTGTACCTGATCTTAGGAGGAAAGCTTTCAGTCTCTCTATTGAGTACAATGCTGGCTATCAGTTTTTCATATATTCCCTTTCTCATATTGAGGTAGTTACCTTTGATTCCTATCTTTTGGAGTGTTTTGATCAGAAAAGGATGCTGGATTTTGTTGAATGCTTTTTCAGCATCAATTGAGATGATCATGTAAACTAAGTTTACTTACAATTATGCCTAAGAGTCACCCTCAGAGAACCTCTTTTGTTGCTCAGATGTGTCCTCTCTCTCTAAGGCAACTTGGCAGGTAAGCTCACTGCCCTACCCTGTATGAGGGACAAGACTCCCAGGGGGATAAGTCTCTCTAGCCACATGAGACATGACCCCCATCCTCTGGGATGAGCCTGGCCCTGGCATTGTAGGTTGAGAAAGACTTATTGACCAAAAATAGGAAGAGGAATGAAACAAAATAAAGTTTTAGTGACTAAGAGATTTCAAATAGAATTGAGAGGTTATTCTGGAAGTAATTCATATGTGGTATATAGATATCCCTTTTTAGTTTTTAGTGGATTAGACTAGCTAGAGGGAAGAACCTGAAACTGTTGAGCTATATTTCAGTAGTCTTGATTCTTGAAAACAATTGTCTAACTCTATAGCTTTTATGGTGTGACTGTGTGAGTGTGAAAACCTTGTGGCTGACATGCCCTTTATCTAGCATATGGACAGATGAGTAAAAATATAAGACAATAAATGAATAATTAATAGTGGGGGATAAGGGGCATGGGATGTTACTTATGGTTTTTTGTTTTTCACTTTTATTTTTGTGTGTATTTTTTTGGAGTAATGAAAACATTCTAAAATTGATTGTGGTGATGAACGCATAACTATATGATGATACTGTGAACCACTGATTGTACACTTTGGACGACAATACGGTATGTAAATATATCTCAATAAAATTGCATTTAAAAAGGAGAGGTGTCAAGAGTCAAGTGTTCCTTAGCGATCAAATAAGAGGACCAGGGACATATTCACTGACTTTGGCAATAACCAGTCTATTCGTGGCTCAGAAAGAACAGTTTTTATGTATTGGTGGGTGGAGGCAGAATTGACAGTGTTGATGAGTGAAAGAGAAGAAAGAAAAGAGCCATTGCTAAAAAATTGAAAAGAGGCACACAAAAATGAATCTTCATGTATATCAAGTTGGTAACATAGCCATACAGAAAAAATTATTTGAAGTGACTTGAAACATAGTGTTTGATTGTAATTATCTCCAAGGTGTTTTCTTAAGACAAAAGGGACAGCAAAGAACTCTTAAATTGTATTATAATTTAAGTTTATTACTAAACTTTTTTTTACTATTTTTATTATTAAATTAATTTACTATTTTTTACTATTTATTACTATTGCTATTTTAATACCTTTATGTATACATCTTAGGATAAAGCTAATAAGTAATTATGTTAACGTTAATTTTGTTAGGACCCAAGATTTTCAGTGAAAGGGAAGAGAGAGATATCTCATATTAAATAAGCCATCTTAAATCTGAGTTGGAATATCAGGATGAATCCATGATTTATTTTTTTCTTTCTAAAGAATATGTATTTCCTAGATACATACATTAAGGCATAGAAGCCTAAAATCAATAAAAATTCAGGTGCAGTGGCATACTAGTGTTCAGACTATAGCATTTAAGCACCATTTCCCCTTAGAGCAACCAGGGATCTTGGAGAAATGGTTGATTAAATCTTGCCATACCAGAAAACAAGGAAGCAACCCATGACTATTAGTCATTGCAAAAAGATATAGGAGCCAAAATGAAAAGCTTTCTGTGATGCCTTGAAGCTGTAAGTTCCCCAGAAAAGTATGTTTTTAAAGTTAGTCCATTCGTGTGGGTGTGGGCCCATTATAAGTAGGATCTTTTGGTAAGTAGGATCTGAAGTTAAGGTATAACCCACCTTATTCATGGTGGTTTTTAATCCTCCTGTCGGAGTCCCTTTGAGAGAATGAAATTCAGACAAAGAGATAGAAAGTCATAGTAGCAAGAAGCTGGAAGCAACAAAACCTGGAAGAGAAGGGAGAGGCCAGGAGATGTGACAGAGGAGTCCAGGATTGATGGCAGCTGGTCTTCAAGAAGAAAGCATTGTCTCAATGATGTTTTGATTTGAATATTTTTCTCAGCCTCAAAACTCCAAGCTTATAAACTAATAAATTTCCATAAAAGACAACCCATTTCTGGTACATCACTTTCGGCATCCTAGCCAACTAAAACAACTCCCATAGGAAAAAGGCAGGATTGTTTAGGCATGAAAAAGAATGATGGCAATGGAATAAAACTTGAGATATTGATGGGAAACTCTATAACAGGTAGATCTATTTTATCATCGATAAAAATGTGATGATCAGACATCATATACTTCCTAAGAGTAAGAAGTATGCAAATGGTACCATCCCTCAAAACTGATCCTGGATTTAATCCTGCCTCCAGATCTAACCACCTCTTCACAGGAAATGGGGAAGATAGAGGAAAAAGTTAAATGACACCTGGAGAAAGCAGTTTCCCAAATCTCAAGTTTCTGGTCTTTTACAGGACAGTTGTTCTAATTTCTTCAACAAATAAATGGTATTTTTAAAAAGGCAAGGGGACTATTATGCATTAAAAAAAAAAAACTTAGGAAACACATCAACCAAGCGCAAACCTCCCATAACAAAAAGGAAGAAAATTAAGAGAGAAATTGGAGGCAGTACATGTGTGTTTGTTTTTCTGTATGTTTTATTGTACTTCATCATAAATATTTTACTGAGCAGAGAAATAGAGCAGTGGTTGGCGAGGAATATGGAATCAAGGAGAGCATTTAAAGATGAAATAAAGTGAGCATTTTGGAACATTGATGGGAATGATGGAGCAGAGAAGATAGAAAGGGAATATAACTTTGGCATAAGGTCATCAAAAAAGAACAATCAGACTCAGGCTACAGGGTCTTGGCAAAGATGGAGGCTTAGGGAGGTGTGGGATTTAGTTCGTCCTCCAGAGCAGCTAATAAATAGCCAAGAACAGTACAGAACAACTGCTGGGGCCACATCCGTGACTGGATACACAGTGTACCCCAGTCTGGACCAGCTGGACCGGATGCAAGCGCCCCCCAGAACCATGAGTTCCCCAAGCCGCGGCAGCTGGAGCCCCTCCCCTACAGGCTGCTTCCCAGAGGGGAAAGGAAAGAGCCTTTACCGGCAGCAGGGGCTGAGTGCAACCAAACTCCAATTGTGGAATTAATTAACACATTCTGACTACTAAAAGTAGGCCCCCCCAGCTCAGTTGAACTTAGAGTAAAGTGGAGGTTGCTGGTTTTTGCCCCCGCGAAGAGGGGGCAGGGCTGATGGACAAAGAAAAAGAAAAAAAAAAAAAACAGGTTTTTTTTGGATTTGAAAAGGTCTGTGCCCTGAAGGAAAGGAGGGGGCACATAGGACCTGGAGATACACAGAGCAATGTATCAACTTAAGCTCTTGATTGGCAAACCCAAGGAACAGGGGTCCTGCTCTGAAAAGGATTTTTCTCTTCCATTTTGGTGGCTGTGCTTCTCCTCTTTGGATATAGCTGCAAGGCTTCTCGGGCTCCAGTGCCTCAGGCATAGGCAGAATTAAGCTTGTTTGAGTGTTTGTCTGGAGCCTGTGACTTCCCCAGGAGAGGGGTGGGGGCCAGCACAGGTGGAATCCCTCCCTCAAGGAATTCAGACCACAGGGTCCGGAAAAGTGAAGTGATTAAAACCATACTACAACCTCTCCTCTGTCTCCACCATGCCCCCAGCAGGGAGAGTCTACTGAAGTTAAAGGTACCGCATCACCTTATGCTGGTGGGACCCACAGGCAGACTGGGCACAATAGGAAAAACAGAGTCCAGAGACTTCATAGGAAAGTCTTTCAACCTGCTTGGTCTTACCTTCAGGGAAAACTAACACAGGTGACTCTTTCCTCCTGACAGGAGGCCAGTTTTGTCTGGGAAAATCTGACTGGGGTCTTTAATACCTAAGTAGACCCTCCTAAGGGGGGGAAAAGACACTGTAAAGGCAGGGCAAAAAACAAGAAAACAAGAACTGAAAAATTCTGATCTGTTAAACAAAACCTAACCTAGAGGTCCAGAATAAGTTGAATTGAATGTTAAAGAACAGATAGACAACAAGGTCATCCAGCAAGAAAAACCTAGGTAAAAAGAAGTGAAAACAATCTCTGGAATAAACTAATTAAGGTAATTAAAGGCCTATTGCCAGCAAATAATGACTCATACTAGGAAAATTGAAGATATGGCCCAGTCAAAGGGACAAACCAACAATTCAAATGAGATACAGGAGTTGAAACAATTAATTCAGAATGTTCAAACAGACATGGAAAACCTCATCAAAAATCAAATCAGTGAATTGAGGGAGGATATAAAGAAGGAGAGGAATGAGTAAAAAGAAGAAATCAAAATCTGAAAAAATAAATCACAGAACTTAAGGGAATGAAAGGCACAGTAGAAGAGATGAAAAAACAATGGAAACCTACAATGTCACATTTCAAGAGGCAGAAGATAGGATTAGTGAACTGGAGAATGGGACATCTGAATCCAACAAGCAAAAGAAAATATAGGGAAAAGAATGGAAAAATATGAGCAGGGACTCAGGGAACTGAATGACAATATGAAGTCACAAACATACATGTTGTGGGTGTTCCAGAAGGAGAGGAGAAGGGGGAAAGGAGGAGAAAAACTAATGGAGGAAATTATCACTGAAAATTTCCCAACTTATGAAAGACTTAAAATTACAGATCCAAGAAGTGCAGTGTACCCCAAACAGAATTGATCTGAATAGATGTACTCTAAGACACTTACTGATCAGAATGTCAGATGTCAAAGAAAAAGAGAATCTTGGAAGCAGCAGGAGAAAAGCTAGGGAAGCCCAATACGACTATCCATAGATTTCTCAGCAGAAACCATGGAGGCAAGAAGACAGTGGGGTGATATATTTAAATTACTAAAAAAGAAAAACTGCCAACTGAGAATTCTATATCCAGCAAAACCATCCTTCAAAAATGAAGGAGATATTAAAACATTTTCGGACAAAAAAATCACTGAGATAATTTGTGACCAAGAGACCAGCTCTGTAAGAAATACTAAAGGGAATGTAGAAACAGATATGAAAAGACAGGAGAGAGAGGTGTGGAGAAGAGTGTAGAAATAAAGACTATCAGTAAAGGTAAGAAGAAGAAAAATTAGATATAACATATAAAATCCAAAAGGCAAAATGGTAGAAGAAAGTACTGCCTGTACAGTGATAACACTAAATGTTAATGGATTAAACTCCCCAATCAAAAGACATAGACTGGCAGAATGGATTAAAAAATAGGACTGATCTACATGTTGTCTACAGGAAATGCATCTTAGACCCAAGGATAAACACAGGTTGAAAGTGAAAGGTTGGGAAAAGATATTTCATGCAAATAGCAATCAGAAAAGAGCAGGAGCAGCTATACTACTATCCAACAAATTAGGCTTCAAATGTAAAACAATTAAAAGAGACAAAGAAATACTGTATTAATAAAAGGAACAATTTAACAAGAAGACATAAAAATCATAAACATTTATGCACTGAGCCAGAATGCTCCAAAATACATGAGGCAAACACTGAAAAGAAAAATAGACACATTTACCATAATAGTTGGAGACTTAAATTCCCCACTTTCATCAATGCACAGAACATCTAGACAGAGGATCAATAAAGAAACAGAGAATTTGAATAATACAATAAATGAACTAGACTTAACAGACATTTATAGAACATTACACCCCACAACAGCAGGATACACCTTTTTCTCAAGGGCTTATGGATCATTCTCAAAGATAGACCATATGCTATGTCACAAAGCAAGTCTCAATAAATTTAAAAGGAGTGAAACCATACAAAACACTTTCAGATCATAAAGGAATGAAGTTGGAAATCAATAATAGGCAGAGGGCCAGAAGATTCACAAATATGTGGAGGCTCAACAACACACTCTTAAACAGTCAGTGGGTCAAGGAAGAAATTATAAGAGAAATCAGTAAATATCTCGAGGCAAATGAAAATGAAAACACGACACATCAAAATTTATGGGATGTAGCAAAGATAGTGCTAAGAGGGAAATTTATTGCCCTAAATGCCTATATCAAAAAAGAAGAAAGAGCAAAAATCCAGGAATTAACTGTCCACTTGGAAGAACTAGAGAAAGAACATCAAACTAACCCCAAAGCAAGCAAAAGGAAAGAAATAATGAAGATTAGAACAGAAATAAATGAAATTGAGAACATGAAAGCAATCAAGAAAATCAACAAAATCAAAAGTTGGTTCTATGAGAAAATCAATAAGATTGATGGACTTTTAGCAAGGTTGGCAAAAAGAAGAGAGAGGATACAAATAAATAAAATCAGAAATGGAAGAGGAGACATAACCACTGACCCCACAGAAATAAAGGAAGTAATAAGAGGATATTATGAACATCTTTATGCTAATAAAGTCGACAATGTAGATGAAATGGACAACTTCCTAGAAAGGCATGAACAACCATCATTGACTCAAGAAGAAATAGATGACCTCAACAAACCAATCACAAGTAAAGAAATTGAATCAGTCATTAAGAAGCTCCTCAAAAAGAAAAGTCCAAGACCAGATGGCTTCACATGTGAATTCTACTGAACATTCAAGAAAGAATTAGTACCAATTCTGCTCAAACTCTTCAAAAAAGAACAAGCAAGGCAGGTCTACACCCCTTGCGGAAGGGACTGCCTTTGGGTAAGATGTTCTTAGGTCTTATAATACTTAAATTAAAAAAAATATTTGTAGAAATATCGAACGACAGCACAAACATGAGAAGGAAGATAAATAAAATCCTAGAATTTTGGAGGGAGAAAGATATACTGAAGATTTGTATCATGGCAAAGACAGGCTCGTTTATTCAGATTTTCAACATTGACAATGACATCATTTTGAAGGATATTTCATGCTTACTGTATCCTTTGTTTTTAGCTCTCTTTACTCTGTTCTGCAGGATTTTCATTCTTTTTGAGTCATTTGGTACCTGTACCACAAATTATATAAACATGTGAGCTTTCAAAATAATTAGGATACTCTTTAACCCAAACTGCCTTTGCAATGATTGAAAAATTTTGTAGGCTCATGCAGAAAAGGATACAGTGGTTTCCTTAATCTGTACAGGCTTGCAAGGATTACAAATATTTTACTATCATTTTTCCTATGGAAAAATTTGGCCTATAATCAGAAAAGTAGCTCTGCTTCAAGCTCTGCTTCAAGCAGTAATTATCGTATATATGTTTCAAAATCCTGTTATCAACCGTGTTTGCACCAGATGAACCTTGAAAGACATAATTGGAATCCTGCCATTTGTGTTACTCTAGTAGAATGAAGGTGAGCAAATGCATCTTTTTTTTTTTTTAACTTTCTGCCACTTGTTTTTTGCTATGAAGAGGTTTTCACCCCAAACAGTTAATCACATGGTCTTTGGATGACTGAGATATAGCTTAAAATCCTTGGAGTTTATCGCATCCTTCCATTTCTCTTTAAAGGAAATACTTTAAATATATAATCTCTTTTAAACTACACTCATCCATAATTTTACATAAATACAGAAATGTCATCACATAAATGCTTTGTAAAAAGGTGCAATCTATTTTTCAATCTATATTTTTATTTTTATTTTTTTATTGTGAAATATAACATATACAAAAACTTAAAAATACAAAAAAAGAGCAATATTTTTAAAAAAGAGCAATAATTTTCAGAGTACATTTTAACAAGTAGTTACAGAACAGATTTCAAAGTTTGGTATGGGTTCCCATGCCACAACTTCAGGTTTTACCATCTAGGTGCTCCAAAACACTGGAGTCCAAAAGAAACATCAGCATAGTGATTCAGCAGTCATACTCATCTGTTACATCCTATCTTCTCTATTAAAATTCCTCCTTCTCCTTTGATCCTACTCCCAATCTATAGGGGTGTTTGGGGTATGCCCATTTTAGCTTTTTCATGCTGAAAAGGGGTATCAACAGAATAGGATACGGGGATGGAATTTGTTGATATTCTTGGAGAATCTGGTCCTTCTGGGTTTCAAGACTTATCTGTTCTAGAAACTCTCTGAAAGTTATAAGTTTTAGGAAAGTAAACTTAGTGCATGAAACTTTTGTCGAGTCTCAGCTAGAGCCCTATGTGTTCTTTATGGTTAACAGGAATGACGTTGGTTGGGGTTTGGCAAATCATGGCAATTAGCAATATCTAGCTGAAGAGTAGCTCCCAGTATGGCTTCCTGGCACCATTGGAGCTCTCTTAGCCACTGACACCTTATTTATTTATTTTTTTTAGATTTAATTAAAAAAAATTTTTTTATTAATTTAAAAAAATTGCAAGAATGAAACACATTCTTAATATATGCTCATTCCATTCTACATATATAATCAGTATTCACAGTATCATCACATAGTTGCATATTCATCATCATGATCATTTCTTAGAACATTTGCATCAATTCAGAAAAAGAAATAAAAAGACAACAGAAAAATAAAACAAACACAGAGAAAGAAAACAAATTTCACATACCCTCCCTTTCATTGATCACTAGCATTTCAAACTAAATTTATTTTAACATTTGTTCCCCCTATTATTTATTTTTATTCCATGTGTTCCACTCATCTGTTGACAAGGTAGATAAAAGAAGCATCAGACACAAGGTTTTCACAATCACACAGTCACATTGTGAAAGCTCTATCATTATACAATCATCCTCAAGAAACATGGCTACTGGAACACAGCTCTACATTTTCAGGCAGTTCTCTCCAGCCTCTCCATTACATCTTGGTTAACAAGGTGATATCTACTTAATGCATAAGAATAACCTCCAGGATAACCTTGACACCTTATTTTGTTGCATTTTCTTTTCCCTGTTTTGGCCTGGAAGGCATTGTCGATCCCATGGTGCCGGGGCTAGGCTCATTCTTGGGAGTCATATCCCATGCTTTCAGGGAGACTTTCACCCCTGGCTGTCCTGTCTCACGCAGGGGGAGAGTCAAGTATTCTTATACCTAATAGATGAATGTATTTATTTATATAGAATGTTAAAGTTTTTTAAAGCATTGTTTTAAAATCAGGGATTGTATCATCTCTCATATCTTACTTTCATCATTTACCAACCTCTCATGAAAATCCTTCCTAGTCATCTGGTTTAGCGCTGCTTCATTAAAAATAAATAAATAAAAGGCCAGAGAATCCCCTGGTGTGGATATGTCACTATCAAGCCTTCACTTGGTTTTGCCTTATGAACAACGACTCCATAAATTTACATGTTTATCCTTGTGTTCTTGAACACGTACCCTTACCTATGGCTATAGGTATTTGATAGAGTGCCAGGAGTGGAGTTGGCCACTGAATTGGCTGCTGGATTGCTTTCCAAAAACCAGAGGAAGAGAAAGAGTCAAGGAGAGGAGGGCAAACATGGATAAAAATGCCCACTCCATGAATTTAAATTGTGTTCACTGAATGAGAGGATAGATGCACGGTAAAGACAAACACTTGATGCTCTTATCTGTTCTCAGATAAGCTATCAGTTCGCCTAGGTTTCTGCATGGGGCCTCCTATTGAACACCTCCAGGGGATGTCATTCACGTGCTATAGAGTGACAGTGTTATTCTTGGGATTGTGTAATTGGAGTGTTCAGAAAGGAAGGACAGCGTGGTTAAGAGCACAGGTTTTGTAGATGGACAGACCTACGTGGATTTTGCAGCTCTACTTTCTGTTGTAAGATCTTGGGCAAGTTACCCAACTTCTCAGAGCTCCCATTTCCTCATCTGCAAAATGGAGATAATGATGCCAGCCTCAGAAAGATGCTGAGAAGGAAATGTAGGTAAATGCCTGGGACTCGTTCAATGTGACAGTTATTTATCATTTGGCTTTATTAAAGCTCTTTCCCACAGCTACGTTCCCCACGAAATGAACACTGAGAGGCGGGAACTGTGTCTAATCCATCTTTGTATCTTTGCACATTTGATCCCTGTCTTGGTTTTTCCTCCTACCAATTACCTCAAGGGCTTTTGCTCAGTTAAATGGACATTGATTAAAAACTGAAGCAACAAACATAGGTCATTATTATAGCAATATTTGTAAGAACGTTCTACTTGATATTTTGAGAACATTCACAGTTTCGACAGCTGATCAAATGGTATCGAAGTTAGCTCTTTTTTTTTTTTTTTTGCATGGGCAGGCACCGGGAATCGAACCTGGGTCTCCAGCATGACAGGTGAGAACTCAGCCTGCTGAGCCACCGTGGCCCGCCCCTAAGTTAGTTTTTAATACTTAGAATTTAAGAGCTTTGCTATCTGAATATGTAGATATTTTTCCTTGTTGCCTTAATTTTAAATTGGTTTATGAAACTTCCCGTGCACAGGCTTTATAATGATTGTATGGATACTTTATTTAAATTTGCCTGTGGTTAAACTAACTAAGATATCCATTGCTGGTGGTTCTAAGTATGTTGTCTGTTTTTTAAATAAAAAATATGTAAAAAAATGAAACAAATTAAAAAGAAGAAGAAAAAGAGAACAGCACAACAAAAAGAAACGAAATGGCTTCATGTGGCCAAGGACTTTACCAGAAAAGTTTTGAAGTGAGAAGCTGTCAGATTCGCAGCGGTGGAGGCGAGTTTTCCAAAATGCTCATTTTCACTTAAGCTTGGGTTGTATTATTGACAATAAACGCTGTCACTCTGTAAAAAAAACACACACACACACACACACGAAAACCCCAAAGCAACAATAATATATTGTTTTATTGTGGAAAATGTCAGACTTACATTAAAGTAGAGAGACTGATACAAAGAACTCTCATGACCCATCACTCAGCTTCAACAACTGTTTACATGTTAATAATCTTTTCTCATCCATCTCCCATTCATTCTTCCACCACTACCTCTCCCATGGAGTATTTTAAAGCAAACTTACATATCATTTTAATTGTTAATATATGTGTGTTATTTCTTTTTTTTAATCATCACATAGTTGTATATTCATCATCATGATCATTTCTTAGAGCATCTGCATCAATTCAGAAAAAGCAATAAAAAGAAAAGAGAAAAAAATCCACACATACCACACCCCTTACCCCTCACCTTCACCGATCACCAGCATTTCAATCTACTAAATTTATTTTAACATTTGTTCCCCTTTTATTTATTTATTTTTAATCCATATGTTTTACTTGTTTGTTGATAAGGTAGATAAAAGGAGCATCAGACACAAGGCTCTCACAACCACACAGTCACACTGCGACAGCCATGTCATCATACAATTATCTTCAAGAAACATGGCCAATGGAGCACAGCTCCACATTTTCCGGCAGTTCCCTCCAGCCTCTCCATTACACCTTAACTAAATAGGTGATATCTATTTAATATGTAAGAATAACCTCCAGGATAATCTCTTGACTCTGGAATCTCTCAGCCATTGTCACTTTATTTTGTCTCATTTCACTCTTCCCCCTTTTGGTCGAGAAGAACTTCTCAATCCCTTGATGCTGAGTCTCAGCTCATTCTAGGATTTCTGTCCCACATTGCCAGGAAGGTCCACACCCCTGGGAGTCATGTCCCATACAGAGAGGGGATGGGCAGTGAATCCACTTGCTGTGTCGGGAGAGGGAGAGGGAGAGGGAGAGGGAGAGGGGGAGGGGGAGGGGGAGGGAGAGGGAGAGGGAGAGGGAGAGGGAGGGGACACATCTAAGCAACAGACGATCTCTGGGGGTGACTCTTAGGGCAAATTTTAGTAGACTTAGCCTATCCTTTGTGAGGTTAAGTTTCATATGAACAAACCCCAAGATATGTGTGTATTTCTAACGCAGCAGTGTGGTCTGGAGACCCCCGGGGATTCCTAAGAATCCCTTCAGGGGTCTTTGACGTCAAAAGTATTTTATTTTTAATATTAATTTATGGTTTGTCATTTGCATTCTCATTCTCTTAGGAGCATAGCATGTAGTTTTCTATAGGCCACAAGACATAATGTCACAGTAGACTGAATACAGCAGCAGGTCTGAGAATCCAACTGTCTTTTATTAAGGCAGACATGAAAGAGATTTGTAAAAGTATAAAACAAAACTACTCATCACTAGTTTTTGTCTTGGAGAGTTATCTTTCATAAATGTATGTTTTTTATTTAATATACAATAGATTTATTGTTCCTATTTTTAAAAGAACTAGAAGAATAGTCTAAAAACTTAACAGTTTAAATGTCTAATATGGAAAAAATTTATATCCGTCTGTCTAGCCCACATAAGAAATGTTCATTGGGCTCTTCAATACTTTTTTTTTTTCTCAATACTTTTTTGAATTATTTTCTATTGAGGTTTGATTCACGTATTATAAAACTCACCATTTCATAGTTTAGAATTCAGTGGATTTTTTAAAAAACTTTTTTTATTATATAATATAACATATATACAAAGCAAAGAAAGAAAAAAGCAATAATTTTTGGAGCACTCTACAATAAGCAGTTACAGGACAGATCCTGGAGTTTGTCTGGGCTACCATACCATTCTCTCAGATTTTTCCTTTTAGCTGTTCCAGAATATAGGAGGCTAGAAGGAATACATATATATTTTTTTATCATCACAACTGACTTTTTCTTTTTTATGAAAAACAACATTCATAGAAAAAGGCAATAAATTTCAAAGCACAGCACAATTAGTTGTAGAACAGATTTCAGAGTTTGCTATGGGTTACAATTCCACAATTACAGGTTTTTACGTCTAGCTGCTCTAAGATACTGGAGACTAAAAGAAGTTATCAATTTAATGATTCAGCAATTATATTCGTACATTAAACCCTATCTTCTCTGTATAATTTCACCATCACCTTTGATCTTTCTATCCCACTCCTTAGGGATACTTGAACTATGGTCATTCTAACTTTTTCATTTTAAAAGGGGATGTCAATAACATGGGGTAGGAAAATGGAACTAGCTAATGTTCTGGAGAGGCTGACGCCTCTAGGTTTTAGGACTTATCTGGTCCAGAGGGACCCATCTGGAGGTTGTTGGTTTCTGGAAAGTTACCCTAGTGCCCGGAATCTTTGTAGAATCTTATATGTTACCCTAGGTGTTCTTTCAGATTGACTAGAATGGTTTTGATAGAGATTAGGCAATTAATGACAGGTAGCAATGTCTAACGGAACTTGCATAAGAGTGACCTCCCGAGTATTCTCTAGACTCTATTTGAACTCTCTCAGCCATTGATAATTTATTAGTTACGCTTCTTTCCTGGCTTTTGGTCAGGATGGAATTGTTGATCCCACGGTGTCAGTGCCAGACTCATCCCTGGGAGTTATCTCCCATGCCGCCAGGGAGACTTTCACCCCTGGATGTCATGTCCCATGTAGGGTAGAGGGCAATGATCAAATTCAGTGGATTTTAATGTCAATACTAAAAGGTTGTGCAACCATCATCATTTTCTAATTCTAGAAATTCTCATCATTCCACAAAGAAATCCCACAGCTATTAGCAGTCACTTCCAATTCCTCCCTTCTCCCTGTCCCCTGACAACTACTAATCTACTTTCTGTGTCTACAGATGTGCCTATTCTGGATATTTCATATATATATATGGCCCTATATGGCATGAGATCTTTCATGTCTGGCTTTTTTCATTTAGCATGATGTTTTCAAGGTTCACCCACATTGTAGTCTGTATCAGGGCTTCATTTCTTTTTATGGCTGACTAACATTCCATTGTATGTATATACCATGTTTTGTTTAGCCACTCCTCAATTGATAACATTTGGTTTGTTTCCACTTTTTTGGCTAGCATGAGTAATGCTGCTATGAATATTCATGTCACAAGTTTTTGTCTGAGCATATGTTTTCAAGTCTTTGGAGTGTATACCTAGAAGGGAATTACTGGATCATATACTAACTCTGTTTAGCTTTTTGAGGAACTGTCAAACTGATTTCTGCAACAGCTGCAACATTTGACATTTCCGCCAGTAATGTCTGAAGGTTCCAGTTTGTCCACATCCTTGCTAAAGCTTGTTTTCAGTGCTTTTGAATCTAGCCATTCTAGTTGGCATGACTCAATAATTTAATAATTTGGGGGATGGTAAAGGGTCCCAAGACTAAAAAGCTAAAGAACTTTTCTAACAAATGGCTGAGAGATTCCAAACAGAGTCGAGAGGTTATCCTGGAGGTTATTCTTATGCATTAAGTAGATATCACCTAGTTGTTCAAGATAAACTGGAGAGGCTGGAGGGAACCACCTGAAAATGTAGAGCTGTGTTCCAGTAGCCATGTTCCTTGATGATGATTGAACAATGATATAGCTTTCACAATGTAACTCAGTGAATGTGAAAACCTTGTGTCTGATGCTCCTTTTATCTACCATATCAACAGAAGAGTAGAACATATGGAATAAAAATAAATAATAGGGGGACCAAATGTTAAAATAAATTTAGTTTGAAATGCTAGTGGTAAATGAAAGCGAGGGGTAAAGGGTATGGTATGTATAATCTTTTTTTTCTCTGTTATCATTTTGTTTTTATTTCTGTTGTCTTTTTATTTCTTTTTCTAAATCGATGCAAATGTTCTAAGAAATTATGAATATGCAACTATGTGATGATATTAAGAATTACTGATTATATATGTAGAATGGAATGATAGCTTAAAAAAAAACATAAGCATACCAACATTATCAATCTAACAAGTTACTAATTCCACAAAATTGTCTGATACTGTTTGCCTGGGACAGGCACAATTTACACCTTTGTACCAGCATAAGAGTGCCTCCTTTAACTTTCAACAGCCCTCTTTAGATGACAAATTATACGAACACTTTAATAATCGATCTATGTTCAAATTTCCTGATTGTCTCAAAATATCTTCTTATAATTTATTCAAATTAAGAGGCAACATTGCATTTAATTGGTATGTCTTTTAAGACTTTAAAAATCTGTGACAGTCCCCCTTCTACCCCATTTCTTCCATGCAGGTTATTTACTGAAGAAACTGGGTAATTTGTAGAATAACCCACATCCTGAACTTGGCTGATGGTACAATCTTGGTGTCTTTTAATTTGCTTCTTTGTCTTACATATTTCTTGTTTGGTAGTTAGATCTAGAAGCACGATTAAATTTAGGGTCAATTTTTATGCAAGAATATTCATAGTTGGCATAAGCTTCCTGTTGTGTTGCACCACTAGGTACATGGGATCTGATTGTCTCACTCTTAGTGATGTTAAGATAAATATGTGGTTTTAGCTTTTGTCAGCCTGCATCCAGCCATTACAGAGTTTCCTATCAACCTTTCCCCAAGCTGTGAAAGATAGCTCCCATGTCCCAACACTTTGTTAGGAGTTGTGAGTGGTGAACATTTTTTTGTTTTGTTTTTGCATAGTCAGGCTGCAGGAATCGAACCTGGGTCTCCAGCACAGCAGGCGAGAACTCTGCCACTGAGCCACCACTGCCCACCCGTGAATGGAAACTTTTTAATTTTACCAGGCTTCTTGCATTTATCATCTTCACAAACCATTTGGGTACTGTGCTGGTTTGAAACTGAGGTGTACCCCAGAAAAGTCAAGTTCTTTAATCCTCATTCAGTATTTCTGGGTGGGTGGGAGTGTTTTTGATTGTTTCCCAGGAAATATGACCCACCCAATTGTGGACGGTAACTTTTAATTAGATGGGTTCGTCTTGTGCAATTCCTGCCCCCGGTCTGAAAGCAGCTATTTACCCAAGGGGTGCTGGTTCCAAAAAGACAGGGAAATGACATTTAGAATATGGAATCTAGCCACTGGGGTGCTCCTAGCCATTGGGCTGTGATTGTTTCCCGGCTTTCTCAGTGGACAGAGCTAGGAAATACGTATTTTTTAAAAACATTTTTCCCCCTATTATTTATTTATTTTTAATCCATATTTTTAAATCGCCTGTCAATATCGTAGATAAAAGGAGCATCAGACACAAGGTTTTCACAATCACACCATCACATCGCGAAAGCTGTATCATTGTACATTCATCTTCAAGAAACATGGCTACTGGAACACAGCTCTACAGTTCCAGGGACTTCCCTTCAGCCACTCTAATACACCACAAACTAAAAAGATGATATCTATATAATGCATGAGAATAACCTCCAGGATAACCTCTCAACTCCAGGATAACCTCTCAACTCTGTTTGAAATCTCTCAGCCACTGACACTGTATTTTGTTTCATTTCTCTATTTCCCCTTTCAATCAAGAAGGTTTTCTCAATCCTATGATGCTGAGTCCCAGCTCATTCTAGGATTTCTGTCCCACGTCGCCAGGGAGGTTTACACCCCTGGGAGTCATGTCCCACGTAGAGAGTGGGAGGATATATATATTTTAAAGAAGGAGAAAAATTAATCATGACTTCATACTGACATTGCCAGTTCAAATGTCAAATCCAGACTTTATACCTAATTGCATTGATTTGCCGCTTGCATTTCCTTTCTCTTTCACTGAAAACTTTAGTTTCTAGCAATATTAAGATGATGATTATTTGCTACTTTTATATACACACACATAACATATACATTCTATAGATAATAGTATCTAAATAACAATACCAATATTATTACTAACTACTGTGACTAAATGTAGTTTGCTTTCTTTGCCATTCTTTTTAAAAAATTTTATTGTGTTAACACATAAACAACACAAAATTTCCCATTTTAACCATTTTTAAGAATACAATTCAATGGTATTAATTACACCCACAATGATGCGCCACCATTACCAAAACCTTTTCATCATCCCAAACAGAAAAGCAATAACAATTCCTCATTCCTTCCTTCCTTCAGCCCCTGGTATTTCCAATCTACTTTCTATTTCTGTGAATTTGCTCTAGGAATTTGAAATACTAAAAATTTCATGTAAGTGTAATCATACACCGTTTGCCCTTGTGTATCTGGTTTATTTCACTCAACATGATATCTTCAAGTTTCATCCCTGTTGTCACATGTATCAGCACGTCATTCCTTTTTACAGCTGAATAATACTCCATCGCACGTATATACCACATTTAACTTATTCATTCACTTGTTCATGGATAGTTAGGTTGTTTTTGCCTTTTGGCTCTGGTGAATAATGCTACTATGAACAGTAGAGTATATGTATCTGTTTGAGTCCCTGTTTTTAGTTCTTTTGAGTATATATCTAGGAGGGGAATTGCTGGGTGATATGGTAATTCTATTTTTTTGTTTGTTTTTGAGGAGTCACAAAGCTGTTTTCCACAGCAGCTGCACCATCTATATTCCCACCAACAATGTATAAGGATTTCAATTGCTCTATAGCCTCCCCAATCCTTATTACTTTCTTTTTTTTTTTAACAGTCATTCTCCTGGGTTCGAAATAGTATCTCATTGCAGTTTTGGTTTGCATCTCTGTAATGACTAATGATATTGTGCATCATTCCTGTGCTTAGTGACCATTTGTACATTTTCCTTGGAAAAATGTCTAAGCCCTTCACCTATTTTAAAAACTGGGCTATTGAATTGCAGGCGTTCTTTAATATATTTTGGATATTAGAAACTTACCAGTAAAAAACAACAAATTAATATTTGATTTGCAATTATTTTCTCCCAATTTGGAGGTTGTGTTTTCACTTTGCATTCTTTTTCTGTCCTTGGGATATGTCACACAAAGGATATGAAGTCAAAATGAATTTTAAAGTCAGTTTCTTATTTCCCTATGTACCATGCCAGTAGCTCTCTCTCTCTCTCTCTCTCTCTCTCTCTCTATATATATATATATATATATATATACGTACTTAAATTATGAGGTTTTTTTTAGCATTTTTTTATTAATTAAAAAAATTAACAACAAACAAAACATTAAGATATCATTCCATTCTACATATACAATCAGCAATTCTTAATATCACATAGTTGCATATTTATCATTTCTTAGAACATTTGCATCGATTTAGAAAAAGAAATAAAAAGACAACAGAAAAAGAAATAAAACGATAACAGACAAAAAAAAGATTATACATACCATACCCCTTACCCCTCGCTTTCATTTACCACTAGCATTTCAAACTAAATTTATTTTAACATTTGTTCCCCCTATTATTTATTTTTATTCCATCTGTTTACTCTTCTATTGATATAGCAGCTGAAAGGAGCATCAGACACAAGGTTTTCACATTCACAGAGTCACATTGTGAAAGCTATATCATTGTTTAATCATCCTCAAGAAACATGGCTACTGGAACACAGCACTGTATTTTCAGGCAGTTCCTTCCAGCCTCTCCGCTACATCTTGAACAACCAGGTGATATCTACTTACTGCGTAAGAATAACCTCCAGGATAACCTCTCAACTCTGTTTGGAATCTCTCAACCATTGACACTTAGTCTCACTTCACTCCTACCCCCTTTGGTCGAGAAGGTTCTCTCAATCCCTTGATGTTAATTCTCAGCTCATTCTAGGGTTTTTCTCAGTCCCTTGATGCTGAGTCTCAGCTCATTCCAGGATCTCTGTCCCATGTTGCCAGGAAGGTCCACATCCCTGGGAGTCATGTCCCACGCAGAGAGGGGGAGGGTGGTGAGACTGCTCGTCATGTTGGCTGGAGGGAGAGGCCACATCTGAGCAACAAAAGAGTCTCTCTTGGGGGTGACTCTTAGGCCTAAATTTTAAGTAGACTTGACGTATCCTTTGTGGGGTTAGGTTTCATATGAACAAATCTTGGGATATGTCACACAAAGGATATGAAGTCAAAATGAATTTTAAAGTCAGTTTCTTATTTCCCTATGTGACCATGCCAGTAGCTCTCTCCATATATATATATATACTTAAATTAATGAGTTTTTAATTTTAATTTTAGGAAATGATTTTTTTTTCCTTTTTAAAAGACAATTATGTAAAATCTTCAAATGATTCTAAAGTCAAGACTATCAACCAGGCTATAAGCAGAGATGCCTGGCTTCCATCCCTAATTTCCTTCACCCTAATCTTTCCTTTTTACATGCAGTCATTTCTATTTCTATTCGTTGTTGTTTTTTTTTTTTTTTTTTTTTTTTTTTGCATGGGCATGCACCGGAATCGAACCCTGCTCTCTGGCCTGGCAGGCGAGAACTCTGCCACTGAGCCACCATGGCCCACCCTTGATTCATTTTTAATTGACATTTACCTCCCTGTTTATTTCTTTTTTTTTTTTTCACATGGGCAGGCACCAGGAATCGAACCCGGGTCCTTGGGCATGGCAGGCAAGCAATCTTACCTGCTGAGCCACCGTGGCCCGCCCACTGTTTCTTTTTTAACATGTAGACAAATGAACACATCACGATTCCTATTCCCCTGTCTCATTCAAAGGCAGCATATGCATGATCTCTGCCTTGCTTTTCTCACTTCATAAACCCTGGGGTTCCGTGGCCACACTCAGGAGAGGCTGTCCTCATTTCTCTGTACAGATGCACAGAACTGCATTGTACGGCTGTACCAAGGTTTATTCAGCGAGTCCTCTTCTGACAGACATGTGGTTTCAACAAACACTTATTATATGATTAAACTGTGCCAGGCACTTGGAGATAAAGACACGGTCTCTGACCTCAGGAAACTCGCAGCAGGGAGGGGGTAGAGCCCCCCCACAAAACAGTGCTTTCCTCATAACAGGGTGAGGGCCTGGATGCACTGCGCACGAGGGGCTTGTGGAACAGGGAAGAGCCTCTCATACACAAGGCAGGATACAATAACTTGCTGATTGGCATCTTGACCCCACATCCAAATGCACCCTTATATGGGAGAGCACTATTCCGAGGAAATGCATTTTTTGCTCAGCAGTTCAAATTGCTTAGAAAATCATTAGCGCCACCAACTGGTCAGAGAAGAAGAGATTAAATGGAAAGGATGGGGGTGGGGGGCGGGGGGCGGGGTGTCCTAACCACAAATTCCCCTAGAAAGAGGAAACATAGGAGCTGGGGTTTAACGATAATGAGCTAATACCTTTTAGAAGTTAAATGGCCCAGACATTGCACATTGCCCTTTTATTTTTCATAACAATCCTGAAAGGCAGGTCCTATTACCCTCATCCACCAATAAGGAAATTAAGGCCCAGAGAAGTCCTTCAACTTTTGCCAAGGTCACAAAGCAAGCAAGAAAGGAAGGAAAGTCAGATGTTAGGAAAGCGGAGAGGGAGGAAGGAACGAAAGAAGAACTCGTAGACAGATGTCTGCAAGAAGTGTACCAAGTTGGAATGAAGGTACTGTACGGTCCCCTGCGCCACCCCCCTGGAAAGAAGAGACTTTGTCCTTCACCGCCACCCCCGACTCCACCTCCCTGTACTCATCCCCAAACCCCTACCCGTATAACACACTCCAAAAATCCGAAGATTGGACACTTGGGAGCCAGTTACATGCTTCCGCGGAAACAGGCGGGACCCCGAAGCCGGGAGGCGACCCGCTGAACCACCGCGGTGGAGGCTGAGCAGATGCGGGCAGCGGTCCCCAGGGGCCACGCTTTCTTGGACAGGGCCGGGGCGCAAGATCCCTCCACGAGGAGTGGGCGTGCGGGTCTCCTGCAATCCCTCTGGGTGCCCGTGGCCCAGGTCTCTGCCCTACCGCCCACGCCTTGGCACAAAATCAAGTTTCTGTCCTCGGCTTCCTCACGACACGGTGGAAGCTATGAGACTCCCTACCTGCAAACTCCCCAGGTGGGCCAGGCACCGTGGGGACCCGGTATGAATTGCACACAAGTTTTCACCTCCAGGGAACCCGCAGGACGGGACATGAATAACGCCGGCGCAGCGTGAGAAGGCTAGGGCACAGGAGGGCGCACAGGAACTGTCAAAAACGAACCCAAGAAGACTGACTCCTGGCGCCCCGCAAAGGTCACCGCAGCCTCGCGCCCTCGTTGGCTCTGGGGCTTGTTCCGGGCGCCGCCTGCCGCAGTGGCCGGATACTGCGCTCAGCGGCCGGGGAGTCCCCGGCGCTTTCCACGCTAGGCGGGGCGAATTGCCTCCTTCTGGGCAGCCTCAAGCCGAGGTGGGGTCAGCGCACAGGTATTTGGGTTTTTGTTTGATGTGTTTAGCAGTTGAATTTTATTATACCATTTAAATACCATAAATAGGCCTTAGAAACCCTCTGACATCTTGTTGCCCTAGCTGGACAACTCAGATCTGATTCCTCAGCCTGCTTTACTGTTCCTTTTTCTGAGACACAGACACTACTCTAAATCTTTTTTACATCTTTGTTTTGAATCGCTGTGGCTTGCTGCATCAAAGCTCCTTAAGTTGATACAAGTTCTACGTCTTTTTTTCCTGCAAAAATCAATTCATCTTCCTGGTTTTGAGATACTGAATGAGCAACGTCCTGGCTTCTCTTCAGAAATTTTCAGATTTCAACATTAGGTCCATTCTCCTAAATGACGAGGTTGATGGGAAACTGAGCGTACACAGACCCTGCCTCAACCTTGACCGAGTCCCGTGCTTGCCTATAAACAGCCTGAGCGGGAACCAATTCCAGTTTTCCCACCCTCGGTTCAAAAACGGAAGGCGATTATTTCCGACTCCACATTCACAAAACTTCAATGCCGCTGCAAAACATCTACGGACGGAACGATTGTATGTTAGGAATGTTTTTGTTCGTTCAATTTTTTTAAATTAATAATAAAAAAAAAGAAGTGGGTATATGTTCAGACAGAAATGGATAGTGGAAAACTCTCCTGGCCCCCCAGGGTTTGGAACAGTAGAGACACATTGGAGAAAGAAGACTCTACCTGAAGACTGGACCCCCTGACGCTGGAGCTGTTCTGTGAGAGAGTTTGGATAAATACCAACGAACTCTGCCAGCCAAGCACGACCCGTACGTAACATACCACACTAACCGGAGAATAGAAACAACATACAAACAACCTTCGATCGTCCACAAGTTCAATTTTCCAGCACCCCAGATGTTTTAGCCAAAGCGGATTCTCATATGATCCTTACAGTTCAGATCAGACGGGTAATGTGCCAACGTCGTAACAAGATTTTAAGGGAGGCACATTTCACACAAGCGCATGGAAACCCAATCATCATACTCATGAACCACAAAAGGATCACCATAATACATTTTCCGGAAGAGCCCCGGGTATATGACACTTACTTTACAGACAGGGTGACTACTGGGAACGATATGTTTGGTATTGAAACACAAACTCCCTTGCACGCATAAATTTTTACGCTATTTCCGTTATTTTCTTTGTTTTCGGCTTAATAAATGAAAGTAGAAACAAAATTATTGCGTGATTCTCTGTATGCAAATATATTTACGATGGCTCCACCTTTCTGCTTCCCCCCCCCCAGGACCAAGCTCTCTGTTGCTCTACGACGGTACGTCGTGAAACGACAGTGCATTGCGGCAGTATTGGCGGAAGCCAGCCCTGTGCTTTGCGGCCACGATTTAGCTACGTCCGGATGCCCGTTAGAAATTAAAGTTGTGCGGCCAGGTCTGCGAAGGCAGGTTGGTGTGTTCCTGTTCTGTCTCAGGAATTTGTTCCTTAATCTCTTAATCTTGTTTTGCGTGTTCAGGACGGCAAGAGCAGTTTTTTTCACTGCTGAGAGTCCGAGACCCTTATTTAGGTCCCTTATCCTTTCCCGCATCCCTCCCTTTACACTTTATTCTTTCCCCATAGGCTCTCGTAGCCCTTCTCCAGGACTACTCGGAGTTTTATTATATGTGGATGTAGTTCTAGTTTTGGGGAGAATTTCAGCCTTCCGGTAATTCTTCCTCCTTCTTTAGCAGGTCCTTCCCCGCCTCCATACTGGTCCTTGTGGGGAGCTCAGCCGCTGCCTGCCGCAGTCTGAAGAATGGAGCTTAACAGTGCTGGGGAAACCCCATCGCGGAAAAGCCCTTCCTTGTGTGCGCAGTGGCCTCCCACTGTACTCGGACAGACTTTCTCCCAGATTTTGCACCGTCTTACCGGCCAGGAGGCCCGACGGGGTAACGCCAGAGGTGCAGCTTTTCAGGACCTCAGTGCTATAATAGAAGCTACAGAATGTGGCAAATTATTTGAGGAGAGTGGGCCACCAATCCGCGGAATGCCCGAGATGCTGGGGGAGGTGGCAAAGGCCCTGGGGAGCTACGCGGCACCACCCAATGAAAAGGAAGGTAGAAGCGATAGTCATTCTGAGGTGGCTGAGAAAGCAGAAGAGGTTGGGTTACTGTTTCTTAAGCTACTGAGGAAAGTTGAGACTGCCAAGAATTCCCTGGTTTGCCTGGCATGGAAAACTGGCTTGCATCACTTGGAAGGACCCATTTATATTTTTGCCATCACGCACAGCTTGAAGCAACCATGGACCAGCCCACGATCTCAGGATGTTGCTGGACAAGTGCTTGCCTTACTTCTTCAAGTTACTGACTGTGGTTCTGTGGCACGATTTCTTCATGGAGAAAGTGAAGATGAGAAGGGGAGATTTACTGTGGTAATGGGGCTTCTCAAACCGGATTTGAATAAGTGAGTATTCCTGCCTAAAAGGGCTTCAGCTTCATGTCTTGGAATGTTAGTGCCCAAAGGAACTTTAGGTTCTTTTGAAATTAAATAAGGTTGCTGAAATAGCAGGCATCTTTTTCTTTTTTTTTTTAATTTTTATTTTTTTTAAACATAACAACAAACGAACATGAACATTCTTACCATATGATCACTCCATTCTTGGATATCATCAGTAGCTCACAATATCTTCTCATAGTTGTATATTCATCATCATGATCATTTCTTAGAACGTTTGCATCAATTCAGAAAAAGAGATAAAAAGAAAAAAGAAAGAAACTCATACATATCATACCCCTTACCCCTCCCTCTCATTGACTTGTAGTGTTTCCATCTACCCAATATATTTTAGCTTTGTTTCCCCTATTTTTTTCTATACCCCTTACCACACTCTTTCATTGATCACTAGCATTTCAGTCTACTAAATTTATTTTAACATTTGTTCCCCCTATTATTTATTTATTTTTAATCTATATGTTTTACTCATCTGTCCATACCATAGGTAAAAGGAGCATCAGGCACAAGGTTTTCACAATCACACATCACACTGTGAAAGCTATATCATTATACAATCATCTTCAAGAAGCTTGGCTACTGGAACACAGCTCTACATTTTCAGGCAGTTTCCTCCAGCCTCTCCATTACACCTTAACTAAAAAGGTGGTATCTATTGAATGTGTAAGAATAACCTCCAGGATAACCTCTCGACTCTGTTTGGAATCTCTCAGCCGTTGACACTTTATTTTGTCTCATTTCTCTCTTCCCCCTTTTGGTCAAGAAGGTTTTCTCAGTCCCTTGATGCTGAGTCCCAGCTCATTCTAGGACTTCTGTCCCACGTTGCCAGGAAGGTTTACACCCCTGGGAGTCATGTCCCACGTAGAGAGGTGGAGGGCAGTGATATCTTAAGCAGATATCTTAAGGCTTAGAAAGGTTATGCTATAAATAACAATTAGGCAGTGGCAAGTATGAGATTAGAACTCAGGTTGTCACACTCCATTTTTCAGTGCTTTTTAAAATTCAGATGACAACTGCTTTGAATAAATTGGAAATTCTGTTCCACTTAGTTGGACTTAAGTTTCACAGCTTAGCTGGTGGTGGGGAGTTGGAGATGATTGAAACTTATGGTTTGACTTTTATACTTAAGTATCTTGGAGCTCATCAGTATTTATTAGATAGTATATTAGTTTAGAGCTGTGATAACAAATATCCACCTGTTAGGTGGCTTAAAACAACAGAAATTTATTCTCTCACAGTTCTGGAGTCCAAAAGTCTGAAATGAAAGTATTAGTAGAGGCCGGGCCCTGGTGGCTCAGTGGCAGAGTTCTCGCCTGCCATGCTGGAGACCTGGGTTAGATTCCCAGTGCCTGCCCATGCAAAAACAAAAAAGGAAGTATTAGTAGAGCCATGCTCCCTCTGAAGACTCTGGGGAAGAACCCGTCCTTGTGTCTTCCAGCTGCCAACATAACTCCAGTCTCTGCCTTCATATGGCAGTCTTCTCCTTGTGTTTCTTTGGGTCCAAATCTCCTCCTTTTATAGGGACACCAGTCTTATTGGATTTGGGGCCCTCCCTAATCCAGTATAATATCTTAGCAGTTACATCTGCAAAGACCATATTTCCAAATAAGCCCACATTCTGAGGTGCTGTGTGGGCATGAATTTTGGGGGGACACTGTTCAACCCAGTGCAGATGGTACTGGACAAAAATGTGGATTTGCCACCCTGTGTGCTCAGCAACCAATTTTGAGACACCGGAATGTCAAAGAGAGAAAGCTTTCAATTGTGCACAGCACAGGGAGAACAGGAGGTTAAAACCTCAGCTCTGTCTCTCTGAATCACAAAAAGTCTCCAAGTTTGATAGTATTAAAACAAAGGCAGGCAAACTGAAGGTAATGAGTAAGGTGGTTAATTTTGGGCTGACTCATTTCACTTCATTAATAATTATTGAGGGGGTTATGTGCAGGAGCACCTGGCTTAAGGGTTGTAAAATAGGATAAGGGAATATAAATGGGGCCAGTCAGGAGTTGTTTTGTTACTGTTCGGTTATATAAATTGAGATAGGGGACTCTTAGCAGGGTTAGTCATAAGTTGCAGTATAAGAGGCCATTATTCCGAAATTCAGGCATCTGGGTTACAGTTCAGTACCTTTTAACAGTTGCAAGTATTTGTTATTTCAAAGGTTAGCAGATACTAAGACAAAATAGGGGTTTGCTGGCAGAACCAGTCACCAGTGTTCATTTACAGGTACGGTTTGTACATACAGTAAAGCATTATTATTAAAACATCCAGGCATCTAGGTTAAGTCCAGTGCCTTAACAGTAGTTATAGGTTTTTGCTTCAGACTGCTTCGAAAGGTCACAGACCTCAAGATTATAGTTCAATGAGGCTTTTCATAGTTTTAGGGTTTGCCTTCTGGCAACATCTGGCACACTTTGGGGTTACAGTTCAATTAAGGTTTGACTATTGTGCTATTTGTATATATCAAGACTATAATAGGAATAAAAACTGGTTTTATAAAGTAATTCTGTTCCTACAGTGTTAAAATGTGGATGTGGGTTTCACAGATAGGTTAGTTATTAGATAAGGAAGCAGTGTTTGGGATGAAAAAATAAGATCCGTTGAGATTGCTATTAAAGTGCTTTCTATGAGTTTTCAGTTGGTACTTTGTAGGTTAATATTTGTTGCTCTGAAGTGATGAGAAAAAAAAATGTGTCTGTAATTGTCGTTTTACCAGGAACTTGGAGTTAGGTCTTGATTTTGAGTTTGTTTCTTTTTATTACTTCTGGGTGGGCCACCTTAGACAGCCTTTTTTGAATATGTTCCAAAACATATTCAATAATTGTTTTGCAGTTATTGTGAGGATTAATGTGTATAAATTAACTTTAAAGATATAAATTGCTGTTCAAATTTGCTTGTTCCCTTAATAATAATAATACTAATAATAATGGCGATACTTCCTTTACTCCTCTCTCCCGTCTCAACACACCTTCACTCTATTACCCCCACCATCCCAGAGGTCTCTTGAGTAACTGTGGTTATAAATGGTTACTTCTCATTGGATCAGGTTTAAATCCAGAGGGAACCCTAGGTGATGTTAAGTGTATTATGCAAGATATTTAAGTTATTTTGATCCAAATCTTAAAATGTATGTCATCAAATCACAGGTTTTATTACATGGGATGTGTATTTTCAAGGACATGAAAATACTCTATTTGTGAACAGGTTAATTTCCTTTGCTAATTGAATACCAAATCACTTTACTTAATGTTGTACTTAATATGGTTTTACATTTCCATTTAGGGAATCCTGGAAGAATAACCCTGCCACCAAGCATGTTTTCTCCTGGACTCTGCAACAGATCACTCGACCCTGGCTGAACCAGTATCTGGAAAAGATACTGCCCCCATCATTGCTCATCTCAGATGACTATCAAACTGAGAACAAAATCTTGGGTGCCCACTGCCTCCATCACATTGTGTGTAACGTGGTGAGTAGCCTCTCCTCTGTCATTTGTGCTAATGGAACAGACTGACTCATTCATCATAACACTGTTTTATGGTTGCCCATTTACAGCTCACTTACTATCTATTAAAGTTATTGAATAATCACATTCACTTATTTATATTTTCTCTCCTTATTCTTTCCCTCTGCCAACCTAGGGCTTGTATCTCACAGGTGATGTGAAAACTTAAAAGATAATTATAGAAGAAAAGGAAGGCATAGATCATTATCAAATTGAATAACCAGATCCTGAGTAATTAACAGTTGACTTTATCAAGAAACTAAAAAATTCAGAGCCCAAAAAGGATTATACCCAAATATGCAAGCTATGACTTAAGGAAACTTTTTAACTTTATATTATAGAACTTTAAAAACATACACAGAAGTAGATAGAGTGGTATAATGACTCTGTGTACCCACAATCAAGTTTCAAAAATTATCAACATTTTCCCAATCTTGAGAAACTTTTTTTTCCCCCATTCATCTTTATTCCATATGTTTTACTCGTCTCTTGATAAGGTAGATAAAAGGAGCATCAGACACAAGGTTTGCACAATCACACAGTCACATTGTGAAAGCTGTATCATTATATAATCATCTTCAAGAAACATGGCTACTGGAACACAGTTCCACGTTGTCAGGCAGTTCCCTCCAGCCTCTCCACTACATCTTGACTAACAAGGTGATATCTATTGAATGCATAAGAATAACCTCCAGGATAACCTCCAGACTCTGTTTGGAATCTCTTAGCCATTGACACTTTATTTTGTCTCATTTCACTCTTCCCCATTTTGGTCGAGAAGTTTTTCTCAATCCCTTGATGCTGAGTCTCAGCTCATTCTAGGATTTCTGTCCCACGTTGCCAGGAAGGTCCACACCCCTGGGAGTCATGTCCCACGTGGACAGTGGGAAGGCAGTGAGTTTGCTTTTGTGTTGGCTGGAGAGAGAGACCACATCTGAGCAATCAAAGAGGTTCTCTTGGGGGTGACTCTTAGGCCTAATTTTAAGTAGGCTTGACCTATTCTTTGTGGGGTTAAGTTTCATATGAACAAACCCCATGATTGGAGGCTCAGCCTATAGCTTTGGTTGTCTGCACTGCTTGTGAGAATATCAAGAATTCAACTTGGGGAAGTTGAATTTTCCCCCTTTTTGAGAAACTTTTAACTGGGTAATTTATCTAATTGCAGCCAGCTGCTGATTTGCTCCAGTATAACAGGGCTCAGGTCCTATACCATGCCATTTTCAACCACTTGTACATGCCGGAGCACCACCTCATTCAGGTAATTGTAACATCTGTTCATAATTGTGAGTCTGGGTTCTCTAAACTTAAGGAGAAGAAGGCATTATGTGAGTAAGAATAGTTGGGAGACATTTTCCTCTCTTGGAAAGAGGATTATAATTAAAAGCTGTTGTCAAGTTGAAAATATGTAGATAGCAAGTGACTCATGGAAAGTTCTCAATACCAAGCTGGCATCTACTTTCTTGAGTCTCCCCAGAAAAGCCAGTGTTTTGTCTGCATCTGGGCCAATTATGTATCATGTGAGGACTGAACAAATTCTGTTTTTATTAACAATATGTCTGAACAAATTCTGTTTTTATTAAAGTATTCTTCATCTGTGTTGCCTTATATCAACACATATACACACTTGAGATTAATTGTATTTGGGTATTTTTGTGTGTTGTTAATTCATTCATCAGCAGAAATTTATTGATACATAGTGTGCCCGGAAACATTTTTGTAGGCTCAAAGAATAGATGAATCAAACAGGGTTTCTGGCTTTCAGAAACCCTTTGGAGAGGTATTTGTATAAATATATTTACATACAAATATTTATACACATATCTACTGCTCAGAGTGATCAGTATAATAGGTTTGTATAAATTGTTAAGTGTCTTGCGGTAAGTAACTAACCAGCACGGTGGTATTGGGGTAGTTCTAGAAAACTTTGGGAAGGAGGCGGTAATTACTTATGACCGGTAGGAGTTTTTTAGAAGGGGAAAGAACATTCTAAAGACAGAAGAAGCAATTTATATGAAATTAGAGGTATGTGATAGTTTGATTCATTTTCCCCACAAGGACATGTGTAAGTCCTTACCTAAAGGCATCTTCAAAAGATCCTAGAGGCCAAACTGAAGCAGGTTGGGCCTGAATCCTTTATGACTGGAGTCTTTATAAGGTGAGGAAATCTAGACAGAGATCCAGATAAGTGAGCAGGAGGGATTGAAGCCAGAGGAGGAGGCACAAAGAGATCACAGTGGGATGGAGGCAGGGATAGAGTCACCACCAGAACTCTACAGAATTTGGATTTAGGACTTCTAGCTTCCAAAACTAGGAGACATTACATTCCTGTTGTTTAAGCCAACCATTCTTTGGTATTTGTCTTAGCAGCCCTGGCCAGCAAGGTAAAAACAACCTGTTTTCTCATTTTATTCCCTCCCCACTCTCCCCCTTTCTTTTCTTTTCAAAATATTATTTTGGGTATTGAGAATCCAGTACTAAAGACCAAAAAGGTTGAGGTTCTTGAGATGGTGAAGAAAATGTTTAAATCACACACACACACGGAAAAACCAAAGATCCAGGGAGTACCTAAGAGGGAATGCCTACACAGAGATCCAAGGAGTACCTAAAAGGGTAGAGCTGTGAAATTTGACACAAATTAGGGTCATCTTTGATTATAGGAGCATTTTTTTCCCTAAGAAAACGCAAGTATCACTAGACTTAAAACTAAAATCTGGGTTAAGATCCCGACTTTGCCACGCCGCTAATGTCATTTCTTCCCATTTTATAGATTAGCAGCAAACAGTCTTCCCCCTATTATTTATTTTTATTCCATATGTTCTACTCGTCTGTTGAAGCAGCAAACAGTCCTGACGGTATAGTACTATTTTGAGACTGTCAGATGGAGATAAAGAATGTAAAGTGATAAACATTTAATCTATTATTACTTGTGTCTTTCAGAATTTTGTGACATGGACCCCAAGGACAGTAAATTAACAGAGCTCCTAGACAAATCACTGAGTGGTTGTGAATGCAGAATGGATGACCTATATGGTTTCTTTTCACTTGTTCCTCCTAGGCTGTGCTCCTGTGTCTCCTGGATTTATTCCCCATCTTGGAGAAGGCCTTGCAGTGGAAGGGAGACAGGGCTCGACCCACCACACACTGTGATGAGGTACTGCAGCTGATCCTGACCTACATGGAGCCAGAGCACCGCCTTCTCCTACGCAGGACCTATGCGAGAAACTTACCAGCGTTTGTGAAGAGGTGAAGCCTGGGCTGTGGGTCTGGCCTCTCTCCCCTACTTCAGCTGCGACCTTCACATTTTCTCTTATTTTTAGGTTGGGGATTCTAACTGTCCGGCATTTGAAGAGGCTGGAGCGAGTCATCATTGGTTATCTGGAGGTTTATGATGGACCAGAAGAGGAGGCTAGATTGAAGATACTGGAAACCCTAAAACTTCTTATTCAGTATACATGGCCCAGGTATGGCAGCCAAGCAAAGAAATGTGTTAAAAGGGACACAGCTCAGCTGATTTTCTTGTCAGAATTTGTCCAGATTACATGCCACACCAAGTGTTAAAGGTGTACCATATTTTTTATTAACTCCCATTGGACATGCCTAAAGGATTTTGAATGAGACAGTGGCATTGGAAGAATAAAATATACCTATTCTTGCTTCAGGTTCTTGTTTTTGGGACCTTTTTTCATAAGGCATCAATTGTCAATTCCAACATCATTAAATTGCTTCCTTTTTAAACTCAAGCATATTGTAAGAATGACTTAGCCTGGTGTACTGAAGAATACCCATCTAGGTACTATTTGATGTTTCACAGAAAAAAAAAATCTATCATCAAATAAATAAGGAAACTCTGTTGGTCCTACATCCCTCTAGATTATAATGCTTATTAAAATATTAAAGGCCATGCAGAGGTACTACAGCAACGACACTTGCTTAACTTTGTTCCTTAAAACAAACTGAGAATTGCTTAACTTTGTTCCTTAAAACTGAGAACACAATACTTCATAGCACGTCATTTAACATCTGCAAAGTACTGATCAGGAGAGCACAATTTAGGATATTCTTCCTGAGGAAACATTCCAACTCTGGGATGAGATAGGTATCGGGAATTATACATTTAAACCCAAACCACTAGTCAGTAAAAGCCTCTCTTACATGAAAAAATGGAAAGTTTTTTTCTCAGCTATAGGTTACAGTGTTTTCTCATCTAGAGGCTACAGTGTTGCAGCATCATATACATGCATTATGGACCATGTTCCCCCACTTCCTTATAATGTAAAAGGAATCCAAAGTAACTTTTCTCCATAAAAATCTTTCCCTTGGTCACTTAAAGTTTCATAGAGTTCTTCAATTTAGCACTTACTTGTAACTAGATTGCATTTGTTTACCTATCTTTCTCTACTACTGAACCATAAGCTCCAGGAGGATGGGAGACCTACATCTGTTACATTCTTCTACAGTATACTTAGTACCTAGTAGTAAGTATCTAAATATTTGATGAATAGACTAGAGAAGATGGATGGAGTAAATAGAGTCAGATTGACTCTGAGCCAAGCCTTCAATAAATACCTTTTTTCTTTGCATGGGCAGGCTCATGGGAATCGAACCCGGGTCTCTAGCTCATCAGGTGAGAATTCTTGCCACCAGCCACCATTTGCACTGCCCTCTGAGCCAAGCCTTAAAAGAGCAGAACCAAGATTTTAAGTAGAAGGGACAGGTGAACAAACATAGGGAGGTTAGAAAATGAATATGCTATGTGTATGTAAGGAGGGGGTGGAGTGTGGAGAATAGAGCAGGACAAGTTTATCTAAAGGAAACTATTGAATACGAGAGTCACAGGTAAGCTAAGATCTGCAATTAAGAAAATTCAAATTGATACTTAAGTCCCATAAGCGTGGAAGTCCTAGAAGCTAAGCTTCTTTCCCTCACACCATTTTTAACTTCCAGGCATAAAACAGCATAAAAGTTAGAGGACTGTGGGCTGGCTTCTGTTCTCTGGCTAAAAGTATACACTTTAGGGAAGGGGAGACACTCATTTTCCCTTTTTAGTCCTTAAAAAAGGGGACTGTTTCCTTACATTAGATACAATGAAGCTTCTGGGGTAAAGCAGTTATTCTTGAGCAGGCCAGAGTGAGTATGCGTGTGAATATAGGAGGTATGCTGTAGAAAGAGCAGGGTACCTAAGTAACCTTGAGTGTGGTTCTTAGTTCTGCCTCTGTGGCCTTTTAAGTCATTTAACTTTGACTTCAATCCCTTCATCTGCAAAATGAGGGCTTTGCACAGGGTGGCCTTTCAAGTCCCTTCCAGGTTTTATAATACTGTATTTTAGAGTATGATTATAGTTTTCTTGATTCCAGGATTTCCTGCAGACTTGTGGTCCTTTTGAAGGCTCTCCTGAAGTTGATATGTGATGTGGCAAGGGACCAGAGCCTTACACCTGAGCCGGTTAAGACTGCTTTGTTGCAGGAAGCCACAGATTGCTTGATTCTCTTGGACCGCTGCTCTAGAGGGCAGGTGAAGGTAAGGACAGAAAAGTCCCTCATTCTACTTCAGTTGGGTATTATTATCCATTAGGTATTTGATTTTTGTTTTTGGCTTTTATAAAGGGGATTTATTAAGTTACAAGTTACAATTCTAAGGCTGTGAAAATGTCCTAATTAAGGCACCAACAACAGGATACTTTCTCAGGAAAGGCAGCATCTGGGATTTCTCTGTCACATGGGAAGGCACATGATGATGTTTGCTGGCCCTTTGCTCCGATGTTTCATTGCTTTCAGCTCCCAGTTCCAGTGGCTTCCTCTGAGCTGCTTCTGTCTCCAAGCATCTGTGCACCTCACTTAGCTTTCCCAGGGCAAACTCTGAATTTCAACTCTTACGTCTGTGTCTTGGTTTCATTTCTCTGCTCTCCAGTACTCTGCAGATGTTAAATGATGTGCTATGGACATCTCCAAAAGTCTGCTGCTGCTCTGATCTCTTTGCTTTCTGTGTCAGCTTCTAAGGACTCCAGTAAACTAAGACCGACTCTGAATGGGTAGGGTCACATCTCCATCTAATCAAAAAGTCAGACCCACAATTTTGTAGGTCATATCTCCACGGGAACAACCAAATCAAAAGATCAATAGGTCTGCCCCCACAAGGTTGAATTAGGATCAAAAGAAGATAGCTTTTGGGGGTACCTAACAGTTTCAAACTAGCACAGAAACTATCAGGGAAATTAGATGACTATTTTCCTTGGTTGCTTTTGGGGTATTTGGCTAGCTCACAATGAATCCCTCACTTCTGTAAACTGTTCTCTTACTCTGTTGATACATGGTTACCTAGCTTACACTTATTGATCCACCAGGATCTTTGTTGATTGGATTTACTGGGGTAGGGGAGGGGCCATCTCAAACTGGGTCAACTTAATACCTTCCTCAGAATTTGTATCTGGGTCAGAGCAGCAAAAAACTGAACACCACTGGTACCTGGAATTGTTATAGGTATACTCCAGAACTGTGAGGCCATATTCTACCAGAGAGGCAGAGAGAGCAAGTAAGGGTATGGAGAGAAATACATCACGGACAGCATCCTGGGTGGGTGAAGCCAACGATCTTGACAGTTCACAACTCCATGATCTTTGAGATTGTAGCCCCTCCTGCCTGAAATAGCCTTCCCAACCTCAGCCATCCTTTTCTTTTCCAATTTTTTTTTTTTTGCATGGGTGGGCACGGGAAATCGAACCCAGGTCTCCAGCATGGCAGGGGAGAATTCTGCCACTGAGCTACCATCCCCGTTTGATTCTTAGTTACAGTTTACATGTCTGCCCAGTCTAGAAAACAAACACGATGGGTTTGTTCTTCACCTTTGAGCCTGTTAGTATTTAACAGAATTTGATAAAATGTAAATTTTCCTTCAGAGCTATTCAGAACAGATTAGACCAGAAGGCAAGATGATCAGATGTTTGAGGCTCAGATAAAATAGGCAGAAGCATCATAACCAAGTTTATAAAATTTTGAAGTTCTATTCTACTGTTCTGAATTTAATAAAAAGAAAAAAAAATGGCTATAAGCCTTCCATGGGTAATAATATAGGTAGAATAATTTAACAGATGGGACTTTTCAGACACCAGCAGTTTTTCAGTTTTTCTGGGGGCAGCATCTCTTATGTAGATGTACTTTCATACTCTTATTTACCGATGTGGGAATTCTTCCTTTAGTCCAATATTCAACAAAAATTAACTTCTCAAAGCCCATAATATATACTAGCAGATATTTAAACCGTTATCTTACCTCTTACTCCATACAGAAATCTCCCACTGAAAGTTATAAAGACAGCATGAAAAAAGACCATATCTATTTAGAGACACTGTAATTTATTGTTTTGTCAGTTTATTCAAATAATTTCATACAGGTTTTTAATCTCAGGTATTTTCAAGCCTAGATCCAGCCTAATTTGCCTAGATTGTTATGAAGTGCCTGCTTCTTGAGACAATGGGACATTCAAAGCACGTTGGTACAGATTTTAAAGCAATACATGTTCTGACTAGTCTGTGAACTGTCCCTGTAGTGTCATCCATCCTTTCCTCCTTTGAGTATGGTACGAATAAAGAAAAATCAAGGTAGAAGGGAAAGAATAACAACAAAAAAATCAAAGCCTGTTTGTTTTCATGTTTCAGGGACTCCTGGCGAAAAGTCTCCAAAGCTGCCAAGACAGCAGGGTGGTGAGCTGGATCAGCAGAGTGCAGCAGGCTTCCGAAGATGCGCCCTACGATAGGACTTAGTGTCTGCACTGTTTTCCCAAAGAGATTTTCTATCCCAGATTGTTTTCATGGAGTTATTAAAAAAAAAAAAAGGTATTTTTGTACTAAATATTGTTGGGTCTTCTTTTTCCTTCCTTCCTTTCACCCCCAGAGTAGGGTAGGGAAGACTAGAACAATTTTAAGCCCTGCCATTTTTCTTTCTTTTTTTTATTGTGAAAAATAACACATATACAAAAAAGCAATAAATTTCAAAACCCACTGCAACAATTAGTTATAAAACAGACTTAGAGTTGGGTTACAGTTCCACAACTTTCGGTTCTTTCTTCTAGCTCCTCCAAGACACTGGAAACTAAAAGATACATGTGTGTGATGATTCAGCAGTCATACTCATTTGTTAAATCATGTCTTCTCTGTTATAACTCCACCTTCTGCTTTGATCTTTCTCCCAATCTTCAGGGGTATTTGGGCTATGCCCATTCTAACTTTTTCATCTTGGCAAGGGCTGTTGATAATATGGGATAGGGGGATGGAACTAGCTAATGTTCTGGAGAGGCGGTCCCCACTGGGTTTCAGGACTTACCTGGCCTAGAAACCCAATTGGAGCTTGTAGGCTTCTGGAAAGTAATTACAGTGCATGGAACCTTTGTAAGATCTCAGATAAAGCCCTAGGTGTTCTAGGATTGGCAGGAATGGCTTTGGTTGGGGTTTGGCAAACCATGATAAGTAGCAATATCTAACTGAAACCTGCGTAACAAGCCCCTGGAACAGATTCTCTACTCCAGTTGAACTCTCTCTGCTACTGATACTTCTTTCCTCACTTTTGGTCAGGAAGGCATTTCAGATCTCACAGAGTCAGGATCAGGCTCATCTTTGGGAGTCATGTCCCACTTAGGGGGGAGGGTAATGATTTTACTTGCAGAGATAAGCCCTACCATTTCTAAATAAAAATTTAAGGGGTAAAACAAAGACACCAAAGAAACAGGGGCACAGAGCATTTAAGACTTAGAAATATTTGCAATCACAATCTCATTCCAGTCTCAGGAAATTGTTAAGTTTCTTGGGCTCTTGCTGTTACTTTAATATATAGGCTATAAAAATACTCTACTCAACTGAAGAATTTCCTCCACTCTCTCCTAGCTTTCTTGCCCACAGAAGTGGCATAAATATTGAAAACACAAATATTGTGTTAAATATAACATGAAACAGCAAATATTGAAGGTGTGTATCTGTATAAAATAAAAGAAAGGGAAAAGTTCAAAATGTTCAGGCCTATTTATAAATGGTAGAGGAGAAATCACGTGGTTTTGGCCTTGGCAACTGGCTCTGTCTCCTGTTCATACTCTATTTCTACATAGGCTCGTTTTCTCTGCAAAGGTCCTTTCACAGGTGCTTTGCCTTTGTGTTTGTCACTCAGGGCCTTTTCTTCTTCCTCACTGGACGATCTCTGATCCTGATCTTCATCACTGCTGACATCCAGTTTATCCATGTCCTAAAGAAGGGGAGGGGAAAGAATACTGGGTCAGTTCCCCAGATTTCTGTCATCAGCTTAAATTTAGAGCTGGAGTATGTATTTGCTTTTGTGCATGTTCAAAAACCCTATTTTTTTTCCTAAAGGCTAAAGAACTTTTTTTTTAACCCATAAAGTCACCTCAAAGTCACTTATGTCACTCTCGTCCACCTCATCATCTTCCACAAATTCTCTTTTTCCCACATCCTAAAATAAAACATAGCTGTTAGAGTCAAAATAGTAAAAATTCAGTTTAGACACCTAGTTTTACTCTTTAATAAATAAATGCATCAGTAACAATCACAATCAGTCCATTTACTAAGCAACCAAAATCTAGTTACTCCTGAAGCAGCAACTTCCTTAAGCAGCCATTTTCCCGTGTACATAGTAAGGGTAACTTCGGCAGTTTCCTTAATGGCATATTCTATCAGTTAATGAGGATTTTTTCATTTGCTGCCTTGCAGAAAAAAATGTTAGAATACCAATAAAAGAGATTAAACTGTTCATTGCATAAACAGTTCGATGGCTGAACCAAGAGAACAAAGCAGCCACTTCTGAACCAAAATTAATCTTATGACCAAAAAAAAAAAAAAGGCCAAATTATATTTGAGACTGAAGATGCTATTCTGTTGCTTGATTACATAAAAATACATCTAGTCCTGTAGGTTACTGTTTGACAAAGCAAAAACAAACAAGGCTTACTTCTTCATCATCCTCTTCATCATCCTTTTCCTCAGCGTCTGAAGAGTCACTCTCTGCCTCCTGCTGTTCCAGGGCCTTGTCGAAGGCATGAATGGGGAAGTTGTAGATGTCGCCATACTGAAGAGCATATACAGAGAATGGATATTACACTTAAAGGTCCACTGTCTGACAAGCATATTATTTTTCCCTAAGCAATCCAATGAGAATACTTAATTTGGTGAATAATTTCATTTCTGTACAATTTTCAAGTCTAGAATCGGCAGTGACTTAGCATTTATGTAATCGGTGATTAAGAACAAATAGGTAACTTCCATGGAGGATGAGACCACATCACTTAGAATTTTAGTCTATAAAAACCCATGAACTGGTGAAAAAATTTTGCTGACAAAGAGAATAATAAGGAAAAAAAATTTATTTAATGTTGATTCTTTTAAGGTATTACAAATGATACTAATTTTTTTTTTAAATAAAAATTCATTTCTTACTTTTCTAAGAACCTTAAAAACTAACAATATAAAACTAATGGCTTTTCTCCAGATCTGGCTTTGCTGTTTGGGAATGGGAATTAGGAAGAATGGTAGAAAGGGAAAGTCTCTTACACTGAACGCAATCTCAAGGGTAACTAAAACAGTTGGTATCAACTAAAATGAGGAAGCCAGGGCTTCTATGCTATTTGTTTCATTCCAGGGATAAAATTAGAGTACAGATCTTTCTAGCACAATTCAAAATAAAACACATTCCACAATATTTCCTAGCATGAAACCACCATCTTAAAAAAATAGTATTTGTATCCCAAAGCTCCTAGCCTCACCGTATCTTGTTTCAATCTCTCCAGTAATTCCTTTTCAATGGCGTTGTCCAGCCGAGCAGCTATCAATGCCTTTTCCTATAAGAAAAAAAAGAACAAATCCATTTACTTAGTATTATTTTTGAACCTGTATAAGTGGAAGAAACTAACAAGCATCCCCCTACTCAGTAATGCTAGGGCTTTTGCCTCTCCAACCAGGTAAGATTTCTTCCTCTGTCAAACCTTCTTGGGAACCTTTCTAATCTTAAGATTCTTATCATTTTGTAAGTAGCAAAAAAATATAAACACACATACACACAAAGCATACAGATCTACATACATTTAAGTATCTAAAAATTAATAAACCTGAACCCAGATTTTGCAGAAAATAAGAGAACAGGGACTTTCAACAATTTACACTTTCTGAGACCATGTTATAGTCTACTCATAGAGTACAAAGATCTCTTCCATGATCTCTCATAGGAAAGGACAGCAGGGCATCAACCTGTACCATGGCTCTCCTCCCCCAACCCAGAACATAAAACCTGACCTCAATCTACCTGACGAGTCTAAGATTTTTTATTAATTTGATGGTCAAAGTCATAGAGGGTCTTAAAAGTATTACACTGTGAAGTATAAATCACAGAACATTGGGTGACTGGCGCACAAGGACCATTTAAAAGACACTGATATTCTACACTGTTCTCTAAAGGGGGTGCTTACACTTCAAGGGTGAGCCACTGAAGTGTAGAGAGAAAAAATTTTAAAAAGTTTTTCCTTAAAAAAATTTGCTGTTACTAGTATTTATCATATAGACTGACATTAGTGCCCTGTGTTTCTGTAAAGTTAATAACTAGGGTCAGATACAGTAAGCAAGGTATCCTGAGGAAAAAGGAAGTTCTAACCGAGTTTGAAAGTGGTGGCCACACTCCTTTCTACAATGCATCATAACATGTAGTTGTTTATATTTCCCTGGCTATGTGGGTTTATAGATGACACTGAATAGTCTGCAATTAAGATATGTCAGAAAGGCATACTGGTTATCTAATGGTATAGTACTTACAGAGGTTGTAGAACTTAAAGATAAGCCATGCATTTTGTTTGTTTAGTTATAGAACATAGTTTACCATGGGTTATAATTTCACAATTTTAGGTTTTTACTTCTAGTTGCTCTAAAATACTGGAGACTAAAAGAGATATCAATTTAGTGATTCAGCATTCATATTCATTTTTAAATCCTATCTTCTCTGTATAACTCCATCATCACCTTTGATCTTTCCATCCCTCTCTTTAGGGGTGTCTGGGCTATGGCAATTCTAAATTTTTCACATTGGAAGGGTGTGTCACTAACGTGGGGTAGGGAGATGGAACTATCTGATGTTCTGGAGAGGCTAGGCTAGGTTTCAGGACTTATCTGGACTAGGGACCCATCTGGAGGTTGTAGGTTTCTGGAAAGTTACACTAGTGCCTAGAACCCTTGTGGAATCTTAAATATTGCCCTGGGTGTTCTTTAGGATTGGCTGGAATAGTCCTGGTTGGAGGTTGGCAGGTTATGATAGGTAGCAAGGTCTAACTGAAGCTTGATAAGAGCAACCTCCAGAGTAGCCTCTCGATTCTATTTGAACCGTCTCCACCACTGACAATCACGCTTTTCCCCCCCTTTTGGTCAGGATGGAATTGCTGATCCTACGGTGCCAGGTCTGGATCATCCCTGGGAGTCATCTCCCACGTACGTAGCCAGGGAGACTTTCACCCCGGATGTCATGTTCCATGTAGGGAGGAGGGCAATGATTTCACTTACAGAGTTGGGTTTAGAGAGACTGAGACCACAGCTGAGCATCAAAAGAGGTCCTCCAGAAGTAACTTTTAGGCATGAAGCCATGCACAAAAAACAAAACCGTTTCACATTTCCCAACCTTTTCTGAGATAACAAAGGGCTGTCAGTAGGATGTAACCTAGCAGAAATTTTAAAAAATAATTTTAACACTTAATCTGTTCCTTCAAGAGAAAGGAAACATTTTAACAGTGAGTTTGAGGAAGAAATTTTTTTTAATCTTGTTCTGTGGTTACAACATTTGAAAATTTCTATTGTCTTTTTATTTCTTTTTCTGAATTAATGCAAATGTTCTAAGAAATGATGAATATGCAAATAAGTGATATTGTGAATTACTGATTATGTATGTTGTTTTATTCTGTTTCTTTTTTAATTAATAAATACATTAAAAAAACTAATTTTCAATCCATTCAAAAATCTCTCAAATCTATATATTTTCAGAGAGCTACAAATTCATTTACTATAATTAGAACAATTTAATTTCTTCTGAAAGTTTTGCAAGAAAACCTGTTTGACAATTGGGGAAGATGAAAACTCACTAGGCTGGATTTGAGAGAAAAATTCCGCATTATTGGTGGAGGAAACATGAAAACTGAAGAGAGTGTACTTAATACAATCAACAACACATTTATGTATCTTTGAGATATCTGTAAATTACGACAGCGCTTAAAGACAAATGTATCCTTTATAAAGAACCAGACCTTTGTACTGCTACATCACAAATTATAATTTATATTATACAGATTAGTCCAAGCATACATATATCACTACATTTAAAAGCTCATTAAAGCTATTTCTAGATAGGATACGATTAATGATCAGGCAAATGCCTATTGGTAGAAAGGAGGTAAAAAACAAAGCAAATAGAAAGAATGACTGCAAATCTGAATTTGTCAGGAAAAGCTGTCTTCTGGGTCTTGAAGCATTTTCTATTTGAGTGAGGTGCTTGGGTAAAGTTGTAGAATAGGCAATTTTGGGGAAAAAGGTTAGAGATTCCTGACTAGTGCACATTTTCCATGAATAGCACAATGATTACCTTCACTATTCATTACTATAACAAAACTGCCTGTTTTACTTCTAAGAAACAAATAATCCCGGATCAAAGTAGAGTCCACAATTTTAAAATCCAAAAAGCTCAATTTAGTGGCAAATCATGACCTGAACTGATATGTGCCTATATAAAGACTTAAAAAAAATTCACCTAGTATGAAAATACTTCTATTTCATTGTAGAAACACTAGTGTGTTTGAATAGAGTGCTCAGGCTCTGCTGAGGATAACACTTATGCATACATGATGGACAACATCGAACTTCAGAATTTTGAAACATCTGACTTCAAGAATTTCAAATAAGGTGTTGGGGATTTTTGAAGTTTTCTTCCTGTTTTCCCATTGCCTATATTCCCAAGGTACCCATATTTTAACATGCACTGACCCATCAGGGCCTAAGCAGTTTACAAACAATGGTAACAGACTCTTTCTCATGAACCCTGCCTGCATAGCCTTCCCCAACCCCGATGAAAATATGGAAGTTATGAGTATTAGAACAGTAAGTTACCTCTCTCCTTTTTTCCCTCCGTTCCACCTTCTTACTCAAAGGAACAAGTTTTCTCCTATGGAAAGTAAAAACACAATGTCAGAAAATCTAAGCCCATGTGCTGTGTGTTCCTTTTAAAAGAAGAGAAGGGAAAGGATTGGAACTGGTTTTGTAGGACTCAGCTCAACACAAGATCAAATTACGTAAAAATTTCTAGAAATTAACACTATAGAAGCTCATTTTATGCATATTTTAATATTGCAGTGCTTGTTTTCCTTAAAGATTTTGAGATTTCTGAGGTCATCCATTATGTGAAAATTAATGCTTTAGTGAATTAAGAAAAGCAGAAATTGAGAAAAAGCAGTCTTCTACAGAAGACTGACAACTTTAGTATTTCCTGTAGGTCACAATGAAAAAAGGGTTAGAACCTAATGCTCTTTAAGAAGGTAGTCAATTAATTCTGTGGGATTTTATGTCACTTCTTAAAATTCATTTTCAGTGAACACAGAATGAAGTGCTTATGTTTCTGTTTCTTCACTTTTTCATGTCATTTTCACATCCTTAATTTTAAAATTCCCTCATGAGATTATAAAGAAATTTTCCAAAGTCAAATTTCAGGCAGGGAGTGGATAATCAAGTTGTAATACACTATTTTTAAAATCCTGCAAATCAAAGGGCACAAATTTTTTTTAAAACTTTGTTATTGTAAAAGAGTACAATCTTCTTTTTTTATATACATGGGCAGGTACCAGGAATCGAACCCAGGCCCTCTGGCATGGAGTGGATAATCAAATTGTAATACACTATTTTTAAAATCCTGCAAATCAAAGGGCACAAATTTTTTTAAAACTTTTTTATTGTAAAAGAGTACAATCTTCTTTTTTTATATACATGGGCAGGTACCAGGAATCGAACCCAGGCCCTCTGGCATGGCAGGCAAGTGTTCTTGCCTGCTGAGCCACCATGGCTCACCCAAAAGGGTACAATTTTCATCTGAGGTGAATGTTCTTCATAGCATGGTATGCCATGAAAGAGTGCACAAAGTTTAATTAAATAGAAAGCATTATTAGATGCTTCACAAATAATCTTTCAGCTTGATAACATGCTCCATGGAAAGAAAGACAAACATAAAAATCAAGAAATAAACGAACGGTCCAAATACTTACTGTCGCTTTAGTGTAAGTTTTCTAATCCGAATTAGGTACTGGGTAATCTTGGTGAATCTCTGTTTACATTTATGTCTAATAAAACGGGGCCAGTAAATTAGGTTTTCATCTATTTGTTCCAGTGCTTTCTCATAGTTTTTACTGAGCCGAACCTAACAAAAAGAAAAAGGAAGCTTAAAGGGCAAGGGTTAGTGATTTATTAGGGCTTTACTGTCAGCAAGACCTCATCAGGGACCTGATATCAGTGAAAGCTTCAGAAGTTTAATCTAGACATGATCAAGGAAGAAAGAAAAGCATGTGGCATTTTGCTCTTGCTCCATGGTCATAATATATATATATTTTTAATGCAATTTTATTGAGATATATTCACATACCATACAAACCATCTCACGTATACAATCACTGACTCATGGTATCGCCACATGATCAATTTCAGAACATTTTTAATACTGCAGAAAAGAAATGAAAATAAAAACAAAAACCCAAATCCTCCCATACCCCCTACCCAACATCTCCATTATTAACCCACAGTATTGGTAAAGTACATTTATTACTGCTGATGAAAGTTTTAAAATATTACTGTTAAATATAGTCTGTAGTTTGCACTAGGTCCATTTCTTCTGTATACCCCTCTATTATTATTATTATTATTATTATTATTATTATTATTATTATTTTTAACATGGGCAGGCACCGGGAATTGAACCCAGGTCCTCGGGCTTGGCAGGCAAGCATTCTTACCTGTTGAGCCACCGTGGCCCACCCTCTATTATTTTTTAAAATATTTTTATTGAGAAATATTCACACATATTATCTAACCATATTATACCATTAATGGCTCACAATATCATCACATAGTTGTGTATTCTTCACCATGATCATTTTTTAGAACATTTGCATCACCCCAGAAAAAGAAAAAATAACTCATAATCCCATACACCTTACCCCTCCTCATTGACTTATAGTATTTCAATCTACTCAATTTTTACCTTTTGTTTCCCTCTATTTACTCATTTTTTAATCTTTTTTTTTTACTCATCTGTTGATACCCTGCATAAAAGGAGCATCAGACACAAGGTTTTCACAATCCCAGTAACATTGTAAAAGCTATATACTTATACAGTCTTCTTCGAGAATCAAGGCTACTGGAACACAGCTCGATAGTTTCAGGTACTCTCCTCCAGCCACTTCAATACCATAGACTAAAAAGGGTTATCTATATAATGCAAAAGAATAACCAAGGATAACCTCTTGACTCTGAAATCTCTCAGCCACTGGGATTTCATTTTGTCTCATTTCTCTCTACCAGCTTTTGGTCAAGCAGTCTTTCTCATTCCCATGATGCTGAGTCCCAGTTCATTCCCAGGAGTCAGGTTCCATGTTGCCAGGGAGATCTGTCCCATGTAGGAGGGAGGGCAGTGAGTTCAACTGCCAGGTTGGCTTAGAGAGAGAGGCCACATCTGAGCAAAAAAAAGAGGTCCTCTGGAGGTGACTCTTAGGCATAATTATAAGTAGGCTTAGCTTCTCCTTTGTAGGAATAAGCTTCATAAGGGCGAGCCCCAAGATTGAGGGCTATTGAGAGCCTATTGAACTGGTTGTCCCACTGCTTGCAAGAATATCAGGAATTCCCTAGATGAGGAAGTTGAATATTACCCCTCTATTATTAATTCCTTATAATAGTGTCATACATTTGTCTATATCGTAAAAGAACTTTTTATTATTTGTACAGTTAATCATGGACATTGTCCACCAGAAGATTCACTGTGTTATGCATTTCCATGCTTTAACCTCCAACTTTCCTTTTGGTGGCATACATCTCTAAATTTCCCCTCTCTACCACATTACACACCATTCAGCACTATTAATTATTCTCACATTAACATGCTACCATCATCTGTCTCCACCTCCAAACCTTTAAGTTCACCGTAAACATTCCCATTAGTTTTATGTCTTAACTCTTACCCGTTCCCAGAGACGCCTAGGAAAAGCAGCTCGTTCTATAACCTTCATATACAAGTAGCACTGTCCTGCAGGAAAAATAAATACTTTTAATGTTATTTACAGAAAAACTAAAGCATATTCTTCTAAAAGCTGTTGAATAGTTCTCATGGGAGAGAGTTACCTTTTTCTTCTTTGATAGTGGCATACTGACTGTTTGCCAAGGGACAGGATGACCGATTACATAATCCAGTTAGGCTGTATTCATTTCTGCAAAAGCTCTGAGTCTTGGTTCTGGAGTACAAGGAATGAAGCAAAGATTATAAGATGGGTTACCAAGAGGAAAACTAAAAGAATCTTAGAGTTGTAAATTCAGACTTACCTTATTTTAAAGGAACAAAACTGTTTGTTTCCTAGTGTATCCCAGATAACCTAAAAAGGCAAAGAAAAAAGCCATTTCAATAGCTCTAACCCAAGAGATGGCATATTAATTCAAGAAAACAATGCCTTAGGGCAGTGCCCTGCTTTATTGAAGGGTCTTTGAGTAGGAAGAAATGCTTTGTAAAAAGCCTGACTTGTTTTCTCTTTTTTCTTTTATAGACGTAACAGATTCATACAGAAAAATTAACAATACAAATTAACAATAGCCATAGCTCACATTATCCAGAGCTAAAATTTCATTAGTATTTTATAAATATTTTTCCAGGGTGTTTTCTATACATGTATATATTCCACCAGCAGCAGTATGCCTATGTGCATATTTTAACAAAAATGTGATACCATACATTTTTTTTAACTTTTTTTGTTTACTTAATATGTTCATTATTAGACTGCATAGTACTTAGTAGATTTTTGCATACATATTCTATCATTTGGTTTCACTGAGGGCAAGGAATATCATCTATTGCTCTTTCACTGAATAATGAGCTCTATTCATTAAACATTTATTATGTACTTGATTTATATAAGGCATTGACATCCCAAAATCCTGGGCCCTCAAGTATTTGGTAAACGAAGGAAGGTATAATTCTTAAGGAGTTTATCTATCTAATTAGGGAAACAGATTTATAAATAGACAATCATAAAATAACAGTTTATGTGCCACAATAGTTTGTGTATAAAGAGTAGGTGAGCCTCTGAATAAGCTGCTTTCAGGATCTGGGAAAGGATTTAAAGATGCTAAAGGGGAAAACATGACATGTAAAAAAAAAAAGAACACATTTGGGGAATTTTAGAAGATGAATATTTGACGAGGGTTGGCAGGAAATATGTAAGAGGAAATAAAACTGAAAAGGTAAGAGCCAGATAATTAAAATCTTGTGTGCTAAGGAGTTAAAACTTTATGTTACAGCAATGGGGGAGCCCAATATCTATCTTTCCTGATTTTCCTGTTACTTTGAAAGTTCATGCTATTATAGGCAAATCCCACCACTTAAACTCTGCATCCCACTTCTGTAAATTTCTCACGGACTACACCATTTGTCATTTTCCCTTCTTTCTGCAACATCAAGAGGGTGGTAAATGACAGCTGGTGGATCAAATCCAGCCTGTGAGCTAACAATTTAGCTGTTAAGTTTTACTGGAGCAGCCAAGCCTTTTTTTTTTTTAACCTATTGTGTATGGATGCTTTCGAGCTACAATGGTAGAGACCATCTGGCCCCAAAGCCCAAAATACTGACTCAAGTCATTTACAGAATATTTGTTCGCTTCTGCTCTAAGGTAACTAGAGCATCACGAAAGAAAAGAAAAATCCTCCTTGATTCCAAATTCCCTTTAGTTATCGTCCCACTTTTCAACTTCTCATCACAGCATAACTTCTAAAGTAAGCTGTCTAAATGGGCTGTCTTTACTTTCTCACCCACAATAAAATTATTCAGCCCCCTCTAATCTGGCTTTTACAGACTGTCACCTGCTTGTTACAGTTCATTTGTGTCCTCCATATTGCCAAACCCAGCGTAATTATCAGAACTAATTTTATGCACAATCTTCACAATATTTGAGAAGGTCAACCACTCCTGTCTTCTGGGTTTTCATAAGCTCCTGTTTCCTTGTCCTGCCCACTGGATGTTCCTTCCCATTCTCTTTTGTTGGCTCCACTTCCCGCTCGGATTCTAAATGTTGGACTGTCTCAGGGCTGTACTTGATCCTGGGATCTTCTCTCTCTAGACTCTTTCTTGGTGGGTTCATTTAGCCTTGTGGCTTTAAATACCATCTCTAAGCTGATGGCTCCAAAATGTCATCTCCTGGTCAAACTTCTCTCCTGAGCACCAGACTTGTGTATGCATCCAGGTGCCTATGTGACATCTCCACTTGGATGTTTAAGACATTATAAACATTAACATATTCAAATAGAGCTCTCCATACCACACTCCTCAGAATCAATATCTGTTCCTTCTCCAGTTTCCTCCATCTCAGTAAATAAAACCAACATTTAACTATTTGCTCAAATTTTACCCCCCCCTTGATTTCCCCTTTTCTTCATTTAATCTATCACTGTTCTACTAGTTATAAAGACAAAGCTTCTCAAATGCACACACTCCTCTTCTCTATGGTTAGTTGAAGTTCTACTATATTTCACCAGTTCAACACAAAGCAATCAGAGACCTTTTCACAAACATAAATCATATGTCACTGCCCCTTAAAAACACTTCCTACAAAACTCCACATGAACTTCACGGGTATACTCACCCAACCTCATTACCTACCCGTCTTCCCCTTGAGTCCTATAGCTTGCCTCATCAGTGACCTAATTCTTTACCCATATCTCCAGATCTTTGTTCTTTACTGTTACTACTGCCCAAATAGATCGCTTTTCCGACCTCAGCTCAGATGTTACCATTCAGAGAAACCCTCCCTGATCAATCCTATCTGAAGTAGTCTCTACTTCATTACCCGTGGTCTTTTTTTCCTAGAACCTATCATGGAGTACAGTCGTTTCATTTATTTGCTCATTTGTCATATTATCTTTCCTACAAGAGTTCCACGAAAGCAGGGGCTTTCTTTCCGGCTGAACCACCAAATCCCCAGTAATTACCACAATGCCTACCCCAAAGAAAACACCTATTAAATATTTCTTCAGTAAATAATCAATCTAGGATGTCTCTGAAATTATGATTAGGCAGACAGTGGGGCAAACGTAAAGATAAATCTAACATTAAAAAAAACAGATTTAAAAGTAGCGTGCGAATGGGATGATGGGATCCTTAACTTTGACGTCTCAATTTCGCTGCACACCCCCACCCCCACGTCCGGAGGGACCACACAGACAACTACACGGCACCAAGCCCTTCTCTGCCCGGCACCAAGGCCTGGATACGTCGACCCGTGGACTGAAGTGGCGATATCCTGGCCCCTAGCCCAGACGGAGAGGCCGGAAGGCGATCCCCGGAGGAGACAAGTGAGAGCCCCACGCTCGACAACCCGAGTTCCGGAAACCTCCCGTCCGGAGCAGCACGAGGCGCAAAAGGCCACCTAAGAACAAGGCTTCTGAGTCTCCTAAAACGGCCGAGGTACCCTGTGTAAACTCGGGGTGGCAGAAGAACAAGGTGACACTCACGTCATCTGACTGCATGGTGTCCGCAGCTCAACACGCAGCGCAGGCCAGACCCGGAAGCACCTGGGCTTCCTCGAGACGTCACTTCCGGAGCACCCGGCGTCTCGCGAGAACTCCGGGATCCACGAGGCCACGCGGCGCCCTCTTACGGTCCGGCATACGCGTGCTCAGGTCCTGCCGCTTTAGGACCGTCAGAGCGCTCACTGCCGCTTACGTGTTGACCCCGCGCTCCCTGTGGGACCGTAGATCCTTCGATGGCCCTGCGGCGACCCTGCACTGGGCCCGAAGCCTGGGCGCCGAGGCTTGGGGAGTCGGGCGCGCCTTTGGAATGGCTCCCTAACCCGACCCTGCCGGGTAGCGAATTGGGGAAGGGGCGGGTCGGCGCTTACCCCGCAGGGTGGAGGAGCTGTGAATGTGCCTTACCTCTGGACGCCTCGGGACTGCACTGGTTTTACGGCTTTGCCGAGTCTAGGGAGCTCAGACCCCGCGAGCTCAGCGCGGTCCTAAAGACCTCCCGCCTCTTGCACTCAGAGACACTCAGGTTTGGGGCGCAGTGGTTACCGACTTTTGAGATTCATGGATCAAATAATATTTCAAAAAGAAATTGGAGGACTAACAGCTCATTTCAAACCTTTTATTGTGCCAGTATGTGTGTGTGTGTTTGGGACCTTTGCTAGCTTATTTTATAAAAGAAGGCCAGTTTGATACAGAAAGTAAGATGGGCAGAATCTCAGAATAAGGATGGGGCCTTAATTTAAGTGCATATCGCGTGATGAAATAACTCGGCATATCACAAGTAATGTTTTATTTTTGCTGCATGCAGGTGCAAATCACAAATCAAAACCACTCTTTAGAAAGCATTGGTTTAGCACGGGTTTTGCAGCCAAATGCAGGTTTTAAAAACCAACTGCCATTTTTTAAGTATCGTTGGGCAAGTCAGTTAACCTTTATCAACCCCATTTAAAAAACGTGAATATGGATGTCTGTTTATTAATGCATAGTTTAAATTGCTCCATAAAAAGCAGTTGTGATTGTTCTCACAAGATTCCTGCCCTGTACAAGGCTGCTTAGAGGAACATATACCATTTGTGCTACTTTTATTACTGGGGATGGGGTGGGTGGGGTGGGGAAAAGATCTGTGCAGTCACAGAGTTTATTTAGTAGTGGGGGAGACAGTAAGCAAATAGTAAAACGTGTGATAAAAAATTATATAGTTATATAGGGCGGGCCGCGGTGGCTCAGCGGGCAAGAGTGCTTGCCTGCCATGCCGGAGGACCTCGGTTCGATTCCCGGCCCCAGCCCATGTAAAAAACAAACAAACAAACAAAACATAATAAAATAAGAAAATGTTTAAAGATGTTTCCCTTTCTTCTTCCCTCCCTTCTCTGTCTTTCTCTCTTTCCTTCCCTTCCTCCCTTAAAAAAAAAAAAAAAAAAAATTATATAGTTATATAGATGATATCCTTTACCCGTTCTTAATGTTTTACAGCAGTGTGGTTTTTTGTAACGTGAGACTGCAGAACATTTCTCCTTTTGTTAGTCTATATGTGAAGGATTACAACACGAAAAGTTACTCTGCCATGTGAATGCCCAGAACTGCATTTTTTTGCAGATCTTGTGGTATTTGCCTCTCTAGTGTGATGTATAAAGGCGTAATTAAGACGTGTTAATCTAATCAAGTTTGCCGTTAGTTGTGCGTTAGCAGTATAAAAGCTAATATATACTATGTGGTCTTGCAACAATTTTAAAGCCTCTGCATAATTGATTTAAGATTTTAAAGCCTCTGCATAATTGATTTAAGAAATGCATGACCCTTGTTTTTAATAGATTTTTAAAATTATAAATTTAGGTTTTACACATAGATCTTTGTATGTATGCTTTGACATAGCAAGGCCAAAAATAACTTTCTGGTTTTTTTTTTCTTCTGTATAAGTGGAAAGGGCATTTTTCACTAAAACGGAAGTGGGCTAACCAATACTTTCAAAAGAACTTCATCATTTGAAAATGATAATAATTAAGGGCCAGTGAATAACTGGCCCTTAATTATGGTGACAGTTCCTTATTGGTGTGTGTAAGATTACTCTAGCAACTATTGCAGTGTAACAATTGAATGATTTCTCCCCACTCCCTCAACACTCCGTCACCCAGACAATTTACAGTTCTATTAATGGTGAGGTTGATAAAGTATTACTGACAAAAAACTAAGATAAAAAAAAATGAAATTATTTAGTATGGCCATCTTACATGCTTATATCTCCTATAAGAAAGTTAAATATTCTAGCAGCGGTGTAATGAAAAGTTACATCTTACTGTTGATGTGCGTATGCTGTGGTATAGAGATGTTATTTTGTTGTCACAGCACTATAATGAAATACATAAATAAAAATTTAAATTCAAAATATGTATATATAGTTAGATGAATAGGGACGGGGATGCTCTTTTCAGGGTGATCAGAGAAGGGCTTTAACGGAATGAGTGTTCAGTGACTGGCAAGGGGAAAGTGTAGCCTGCAGGGTGGTGACCAAGGGGGAGAGGTAGGAAATAAGACTGGAGAGGAAACGGGTCAAATCATATGCGGTTGTATCCAACCTTGACCTCACAGTAAAATCAACTGTAGGCTTTAAAAACCTGATATCCAAGCATTACTAATTTTATACCTTCTTAAGTGATTCTAATGTGCAAGGCAAGGTTAGACCCACAGGTGTAAATGATCTGATTGTTCTGTGGACTACATAGGAACAAGAGTCAGCTCAAGAAGTTAAATTAGGCGGATGTTGCTGTTGTCCACCAAGAGATAATAGTGGCTTGGACCCAGATAGTTGACAGAGGGAGAGAGAGTTAGAAGTGGTAGGAGTCAGGAAACATTTCTAAGGTATGGTTCACAAGTTTGTGGATGGGTTGAATGTGAGAGGAGGGAGAAGTTAAGCATGCCTCCACCATTTGGGACCTGAGCAGGTAGGTGACTAGAGTGCTCCTGGGAAGGGTGCAGATTTGATCTGAGAGGAGGCATCAAGAGGTTAGTCTTGGATCTGTTAAGTTTAAGATGCCTGTTGGACATCCAAGTGGAAATGCCAGAATGGCACTTTGAAATACAACTCTGGACTTCAGGGAAGAAATTGCACATTAGATGTACACTGGGGAGTTAGTCTTTAAAACCATGGACATGGGAGAGATTGTGTAGGCCTATGATACTGAAATTTTTTGCTAGAGTACTCCTTAATTGGGAAAAACTGTGCTCCATTATACATTATTAAATTGATACCTAAAATTTTTCATCACAAAACATAGTTCATATGATAAAATTTCCATTTTATAAATATTGATATTAAAAAAATTTGTTAGTCCTGAAACCCAGAGAGGCCAGCCTTTCCAGAACTTAAACTAGTTCCATCTCCTTAACCCCTATTATCGATAGCCCTTTCCAACATGAAAGTTAGAATGTGTAATGCCTAAATACCCCTAAAAGATTGGGAAAAAGATCAAAGGTCAAATTGGAGTTTTAACAGAGAAGATAGGATTTCGCCAGTGAGTATGACTGCTGAATCATTATATTGATAATTCTTTTAGTCTCCACTGTTTTGGAGCAGCTAGAAGGAAAAAACTAAAAGTGTGGAACTAACCCATCCCAAACTCTGAAATCTGTTCTGTAACCAATTGTTGCGGTGCACTTTAAAATTTATTGCTTTTTTTGTATGTTAATTTCACAATTAAAAAAATAAAAATAAGAGTTATTTTAATCTTGGAATCTAAAGAAAACCAGTATATGGTGGTTAATTTTATGAACCAGCTTGGGTAGTTATGGTATCCAGTGATTTGGTCAAGCAAGCCCTGGCCTGATTGCTAACTTGAGAGTATTTTGTACATGGATTTGCATTTATTATCAGTTAACTGTGTCTACAACTGATAGCATTTACAATCAACAAAGGAGGTTGCTGCAATCCTTTTTCCTTGTATTTTTCATTACATGACAGTGCATGTGGCAAAATCTTTCTCTTTTGGGCTCTTCTTTCAGTTTCTGACTGTTCCCTTTCACTTCTTTCTAACTGAGTTTCACTCTGCTTATAGAGGATTCCAGTAATCTGGATTAAATCCCAGCTTTATTCGCTTAAACTATACCTTAACTGAAGAAACCTCATCAAAGGTCTTTTCTTACAATGGGTTCACATCAAACAGGAATGGGTTAAGAATAAGAACATGTTTTTTTGGAGGTGCATAACTCTAAGCCACCATATAAGGTTTCTATACTGTGCTCAAATTGGTAAAATGATGACACTAATAAACTGGGATAAATTGTATATATGTGATGTAACAGCCAGGGTAACCACTCAAAAAAATCCATCAAAGAATATACTAAAAAAATTCATAAAAAGATAAAAATGGAATTCTAAAAATAATTCCATTAACCCACAAGAAAGCAGGAAAAAGAAAACAAGGAAAAAATAGAAAAAACAAACAGAAAACAAAATAAAATGGCAGACTTACGCCATAACAGAACAATAGTTATGTTAAATGTAAATGCTCAAATACATCAATTAAAAGCAGAGTTTGTGAGAGTGGATTATAAAACATAACCTATATGTTGTATGCAAGAAACTCACTTAAAATATAATGATATAGGCAGGATAAAAGTATGGAAAAAATAGATCATGCAAAATTACTTTAAGAAAAGCAGAGGTGGCAAATTAATATCAGATAAAGTAGACTTCAGAACCAAGAAAATTACCTAAGACAGACAGGCATTATATAATGGAAAAAGGTCTATCCACCAAGAAGAATGAGCAATTCTAAATGTGCATGCACAGAATAACTGCAAAATATGTGAAGCAAAAACTGATAGAACTGAAAGGAGAAATGGACAAATTCAAAATTATAACTAGAGACTTAACACCATCTCTCAAAAGTTGATAGAACAACTAGACAAAATCCGCAAGGATGTCATAAAACTCAACACCATTAGCCAACAGGATCTAATATAATTTATAGATCACTCCATCCAATAACAGCATAATGCATATTATTTTAAGTACCCACAGAACATATCCTATCATTTTCTCAGCCATAAAATATACTTCAACAAACTTAAAAGAACCAAAATCATATGTAGTATGCTCTGACTACAATGGATTCAAACTGGAATCAATAAGAGAAAGATATCGGTAAAGTCTCCAACCCTTTGGAACTTAAAAAACAGACTTCTAAATAATGCATTGGCCAAAGAATAAGTCTCAAAGGAAATCAAAATATATGGTGAGGTGAACAAAAAATAAAATACAAAAATAAAAATACAATATATCAAAATATGCAAGACATAGCTAAATCAGTGCTGAGAAGAGAATTTATGTTAGTGAAAGCATATGTTAGAAAGAAGAAAAGTCTAAATCAACAGTCTAAGTTCCAACCTTAAGAATCTAGGGAAAAAAATAAGCCTTAATCAAACAGAAGGAAGGGAAAACATAAGATCAGAAATCAGTGTAATTAAAAAAAGAGAGACTGCAGAGAAAACCAGTAAAACAAAGAGCTTGTTCTTTACATTAATAAAATGATGGAAGTTTAGCAATACTGACAAAGAAAAAAGAAGACACAAATTTTCCAATATTGGAAATGAAGCAAAGGATAGCACTGCAGAACTTTCAGAAGTTTTAATAAGGGAAGACTATGGACAACTCTATACACGTAAATTTGACAACATGAATGAAATGAACCAATTCTCAACAAACACAACCTACCACAACTCACTGGATGTAAAATGTGCAATTTGAATAACAACATAACTATGAAGGAAATCGAATGTGTAATGACAGAAATCTCCAGGCCCAGATTGTTTCGTTGGCCAATTCTTCCAAAGATTTAAGAAGTATCAACAAAGAAGCATATTAGAGGATTGTGGGAAGATGATGGAATAGGGAGCTCCCAGAGCTCAGTCTTCCACCAGAACAACTATTAAACAGTCAGGAACTTTGGAAACAATGATTTTGGGTCTCTGGATGTCAGAACAACACTGTGCAGCACAGCGGGAAGAGTGAGGGGAAGAGGCTGATAAATTACAGTAAAGAACAATAAATTGCTTTCTCTGCACAGCGCCTACTGACCTTCATCCCCTGCTTTTGCAGCAGGCCATGGTGCTGTTCACTCTTTTGTTGGCTTGCTGGTGACAGAAATGTACATAAAAATAATTTTCCCCAAGACCAGGGGTAGCCATGACTGATCACTGATCATGGCTTTTGGTTAGTGACTTTGGACCACTGGGGTCCTGGCTCTGAGCCAGCCATTGTTTCAAACTGCCCTGGATAAGAGTGGTGGCAGCCATTGTTTCAAAACCACCTCGGATTGGGGGGTGCTGGTGGACACTTAAGGACACTGTGCTTCCTCAGGGCTGTGGGGTCTGAAGGGCTACATATATTGGGCAGGTCAAGAAGGCTCAGCTTTGGGGAGCCATGGAAGAAGCTCCTAGAGCACTTTAGAACTGGAAACACAGTATCATCACATAGTTGTGTATTCTTCACCATCATAACTGTTTTTGACTTAATATCATTTTTTTTGGATTTTTTTTTAATTTTTTTTATTAATCAAAAAAAAGAAAAGAAATTAACACAACATTTAGAAATCATTCCTTTCTACACATGCACTCAGTAATTCTTAGTATCATCACATAGATGTATGATCATCATTTCTTAGTACATTTGCATCGATTTAGGAAAAGAACTAGCAAAACAGCAGAAAAAGATATAGAATGTTAATATAGAGAAGAGAATTAAAATAATAATACTAATAAAATATATATATATAAAAAGGAAAAAGAAAAAAAACAAAAACAAAAGATACAAACACACAAACAAACAAACAAAAAACCATATTTCAGGTGCAGCTTCATTCAGTGTTCCGACCTAGTTACATTACACTTAGGTATTATTGTGCTGTCCATTTTTGAGTTTTTGTATCTAGTCCTGTTGCACAGTCTGTATTCCTTCAGCTCCAATTACCCATTATCTTACCCTGTTTCTAACTCCTGCTGGTCTCTGTTACCAATGATATATTCCAAGCTGATTCTCGAATGTCGGTTCACATCAGTGGGACCATACAGTATTTGTCCTTTAGTTTTGGGCTAGACTCACTCAGCATAATGTTCTCTAGGTCCATCCATGTTATTACATGCTTCATAAGTTTAGTCTGTCTTAAAGCTGCATAATATTCCATTGTAGGTATATGCCACAGTTTGTTTAGCCACTCGTCTGTTGATGGACATTTTGGCTGTTTCCATCTCTTTGCAGTTGTAGATAATGCTGCTATAAACACTGGTGTGCAAATGTCCGTCTGTGTCTTTGCCCTTAAGTCCTTTGAGTAGATACCTAGCAGTGGTATTGCTGGGTCGTAATCCATTCTGCCAGTCTATGTCTTTTGATTGGGAAATTCAGTCCATTAACTTTTAGTGTTATTACTGTTTGGATAATATTTTCCTCTACCATTTTGGCTTTTGTATTATATATATCATATCTGATTTTCCTTCTTTCTACACTTTACTCCATACCTCTCTCTTCTGTCTTTTCGTATCTGACTCTAGTGCTCCCTTTAGTATTTCTTGCAGAGCTGGTCTCTTGGTCACAAATTCTCTCAGTGACTTTTTGTCTATAAATGTTTTAATTTCTCCTTCATTTTTGAAGGACAATTTTGCTGGATATAGAAGTCTTGGTTGGCAGTTTTTCTCTTTTAGTAATTTAAATATATCATCCCACTGTCTTCTAGCTTCCATGGTTTCTGCTGAGAAATCTACACATAGTCTTATTGGGTTTCCCTTGTATGTGACAGATTGTTTTTCTCTTGCTGCTTTCAAGATCCTCTCTTTCTCTTTGACCTCTGACATTCTAACTAGTAAGTGTCTTGGAGAACGCCTATTTGGGTCTATTCTCTTTGGGCTGTGCTGCACTTCTTGGATCTGTAATTTTAGGTCTTTCATAAGAGTTGGGAAATTTTCAGTAATAATTTCTTCCATTAGTTTTTCTCCTCCTTTTCCCTTCTCTTCTCCTTCTGGGACACCCACAACACGTATATTTGTGCGCTTCATATTGTCATTCAGTTCCCTGATCCCCTGCTCAAGTTTTTCCATTCTTTTCCCTATAGTTTCTGTTTCTTTTTGGAATTCAGATGTTCCATCCTCCAGTTCACTAATTATAGCTTCTGTCTCTTTAGATCTACCATTGTAGGTATCCATTGTTTTTTCCATTTTTTCTTCTTTGTCCTTCACTCCCACAAGTTCTGTGATTTGTTTTTTCAGATTTTCTATTTCTTCTTTTTGTTCAGCCCATGTCTTCTTCATGTCCTCCCTCAATTTATTGATTTGGTTTTTGAAGAGTTTTTCCATTTCTGTTCGTATATTCAGCATTAGTTGTCTCAGCTCCTGTATCTCATTTGAACTATTGGTTTGTTCCTTTGACTGGGCCATATCTTCAATTTTCCGAGCGTCATCCATTATTTTCTGCTGGTGTCTGGGCATTTGATCAGATTTCCCTGGGTGTGGGACCCAGCTGGTTGAAAGGTTTTTCTGTGGAATCTCTGGGCTCTGTTTTTCTTTTCCTGCCCAGTAGGTGGCGCTCGTGGCGGTCGTTTGTCTGCAGGGCAGTCGGCCCAGGAAACCGTGCATGGAGGCGGGGGTCGCTGGCCGCGGCTTGGGGGAGTGCCGGTCCAAATTGCCCAGCTGGCCCGAGACGCCAAGCGTGACGGGAGGGCCCCGCTATCCAATGTTCCCAGTCAGACCGGGGAGCCACATGCGTGGAGGGGACCCCAGTCGCCAGCCGCCCCAGCCAGGAAAACGTGCGCCCCTTGGGTATCTCACCACAGTGGATTCTCCCTGCCCGTTCAGCCGTTCCAGAATGGGGTACGCTGTCTTTTTGGTCTCTGTCGTGACTCCGGGAGCTGTTTCGTGTTGTTTCTGTTTCTTTAGTTGCTTTTCTGGAGGAGGAACTAAGACCCGCGCGTCTTACTAAGCCGCCATCTTTTCCGGAAGTCCTTTTTTTGGATTTTAAAAAGGGGAATTTAATAAGTTACAAGTTTACAGGTCTAAGCCTATGGAAATGTCCAAACTAAGGCATCCAGGGAAAGATACCTTAGTTCAAGAAAGGCTGATGCATCTGGAAAACCTCTGTCAGCTGTGAAGGCATGCTGGTCCCTTGCTGGTCCCTTGCTCCCGGGCTCCATGCTTTCAGCCTCTGCTCCTGTGGGGATTCCTCACTTTACTTCTCCAGGGCTGGCTTTAACCTCTTGGCTCGCCTTGGCTCTCTCCAGGCTTTGGCTTACTTAACATCTCATGGCGACATCTGCCTGACTCCAAGCATGTCCAAACATCTGTCTTTGTTCTCCACATGTCCACATCTGTGTCAGCTCTGCTGTGAAGTTTCTGTCGGCTCTGAGGCTTCTGTGGTTTCTCTGGGCTCTGTCATGTCTGGCTGTCTCCAAAATGTTTCCTCTTTTAAAGGATTCCAGTAAACTAATCAAAACCCACCTGGAATGGGTGGAGTCACATCTCCCTCTAATCAAAGGTCACGTCCATAATTGGGCCAGTCACATCTCCATGGAGTAAATCTAATCAAAAGCTTCCACATGCAATATTGAATCAGGATTAAAAGAAACCGGTTGCTCCTACAAGATTGGATCAGGATTAAAATATGGCTTTTTTAGGGTACATGATACTTCCAAACTGCCACAACACTGATTAAGGGGACAATTCAACTGGAAGATGTAGCAATTATAAATATATATGCACCTAGGGCTGTGCAGCGGTGGCTGAGTGGCAGAATTCTCGCCTGCCATGCCAGAGACCTGGGTTCAATTCCTGGTACCTGCCCATGCAAAAAAGAGAAAGAAATATATATGCATCTTACAGCAGAGCCCTAAAATATACAAAGAAAATACTGACAGATTTGAAGGGAGAAATTAAAAGTTCTACATTAAGAGTAGGAAACTTTAATATACCACCTTCAATAGTGGATAGAACATTTAATCAGAAGATCAATAAGGAAACACAAGGCTTGAATGATACTCTAAAGTAACTAAACCTAACACGTATAACAATAACAACAGAATACACATTCTTCTTGAGTGTACATGGATCATTCTCCAGGGTAGACCATATAATAAGCCACAGAAGAAGTCTCAATAAATTCAAAATTATTGAAATCATACAATGCATATTCTCAGACCATAATAGAATAAAGCTAGAAATCAATAACAGAGGGAGAAATGGAAAATTCACAAATATGTGGAAATTAAGCAGCATACACTTAAACAACCAGTGAATTAAAGTGGAAATCACGAGGGAAATTAGGAAATATCTTCAGGCAAAAAAAATGAAAATGCAACATAAGAAAACTTATGAGATGCTGTGAAAGCAGTACTGAGAGGGAAGTTTATGGCTCTAGATGTTTACATTAAAAATGAAGAAAGACTTCAAGTCAGGGGCCTAACTCAAAGTGGAAGAACTGTGAGAGAAGAACAAACTAAACCCAAAGGGGGCAGAAGGAAGGAAATAAAAAAGATTAGAGCAGAGACAAATGAAATAGAAAATAAAAATACGAGAGAGAACCAACCAACCCAAACGTTGGTTTGTGTGGGGGCTGCCCCCGGAGCCAGATCTCTAGCAATTCAAAGCCACTAATCAAAACCCAGGATCAGTGATTGGCTGTACCCACTAGCCTTGGGGAAGAGGATTTTTATGTCTCCAGTAAGCTAGTCAGGGCCTGGACCCCAGGGTGACCTGCTGTGAAAGTGGGGAATGGGTGCCAGTAGCCACCACACACACAGAGCAGCTATTGTTCTTTACTGCTACTTATCAGCCTTTTCCTCCCTGGAGACTGTCATGTCCTTCCGGTCTCCAAAGTTTCAAAATAGTTGTTTCGGACTGTGCTTGCCTGCTTAATGAGCTTTTCTGGTGGAAGGACTGAGTTCTGGAGCTCCCTACTGCCATCTTCCCACAGTCCCCTCTGAAATAATATTCTTTGATCAGGACCCATATTCTGCTCACCATCCCCTTGTTCTCCAAAGCTCTTAGCTCCACTTTCTGACACAATTAGAGCCACATCAAAGTGGTTATTATGGGATGCCAGGCTTCTGAGGGATGACATCCTTATGATTCCTACTGGCTCTTTTGTTTAGCTTGAAGGGTCTACTCAAGTACCAACCTAATTTTTTTAGAGGTCTCAACTAAACGTCCTCCAGTCACACAGTTGTTTGATCTTTGTTCTCATGTTTCTTTCACCTTGAGAATCTTTTACCTGTTGGGAATACTGGAGATGAGAAATAGTTTTATTTTCCAATCTGGTAAGTTTTGATCCCTCTATATGCTCTCTTATTTCTGCTTACAAAGGGACCTTTTTTTATTTCTTTAGCCTAATTCTTTCTGGTGGTTCCTTGTCATATGCAGCTAACAGAATTTAACTGACAGTTTGCTCTAGTTGTTTTCTTACTGCTTTTTCAGTCTTTGCCTATCACTGTTAGTTCTCAAAGCTGGTGCCACATTTTTGATTTGGCAGCTAGGAAATTAAAACACTAAGCCATTGTCCTTTATCATCCAGAGTCTATCTCTTGGATTGTTTTCATGGTGGGTGGGCAGGAGAAGAAATGGAATTGTGCCTAGGTCTCTTGAAGTCTGGGCCCAAAACTGGCACCCTGTCATTTCTGCCATACTCTGTTGGCCAGAGCACAAAGCCAGCTCAGATCCAAGAGGTGTAGAAATAAACATCACCTCTTGATGGGGAGCTTCTAAGTCCTATGGCAAAGAACATGGATACAGAGGGGGATGGAAAATTAGGACCATTTTTGTAATTAATCTATAGAATTAGAGCAATCACTTGTTACATATTTTTAGTCTTTGCTTTTAACTAAATCTCTGTTGAATAATTGATTATCCATTAAGGGACAATTTAGAAGTTATCTTGCCCCATCTAACCCTGTGGATTAATCCATTTTACAACATTCATCATAAGTGATCATCCAGCTCTAATTTAAAATATTCTAATGTCAGGGAACTGCTGTTTATGTCTTCTATCTTTACACATGTAATTCTGCTCACTATCCAACAAGAATAACAAAGAAGCTGTGATTACTTAATGCTGGCTAATTTGATGTTTGTCCTAAATGTTGATTCAAGATAGCAGAGAACTAGGATCAGCAGTGCTTGGGGGTGGCACAAGGACCACCAATGAATAGGCATCATGCTCTATAAATACTAATGCAAATGGGTATTTTCACAGGTAAACTTAATTATAAGGTAGGGGTGCAAACTCATATGTCCCAGGAGCAAGGGAGGTATGTAAATGATTGAAAATATAAGGGATATAAAGTAATGGTCAGTTGTGGGGACTCTGTAAACTGAAAACTCATGCTTCATTTAAAAGGATCAATCACCATTCAACTCAGCTGATTGTTATCATGGGGGAATGTGACCTGTACTGCTACATTTTTATCTGATATGTTATAATGTTATATGTTATAATGTTGATTAACTCTTCAGGTGTTTAAACATACTCCACTGGTTAAAAAATTGTATCTGTGAGCTACAGTCAGCCCACAGTTTCTGATTATGTCATGTAAATGTTTTAACAATTATTAAGATTTCTTTAAAACACTCTCTTTCTCAAACAGTGTACCTCTGTGGGCTGTTTTCAGTCCACTTGTTTGGAACCTCTGAACTATAGTGGGACCCTATTTATAGATTATAAATATTCTATTTTGTATTTTATTTGGGTCTCTGACAATCCTGAAACAATACTGATGGATCTAGTGTTTTTTTTAAACAGGAGGGACATTTCTTCATTGCAATCTTAGTAGATAAACTAATAAAGTTTAAATAAAGTTTAGTTTCTGTCTGAACATTGCCTTAGTAGATGAACTAGAAGTTTGTCTGATCTTAGATTTAGGTCTTCACAATACAGACTTATGGATTCAAAATCAGACTGAGACAAGTGCATCCTCCAGGCAAGCTAACAGTTTGATGTTCCAGGTAGTCTGTTTGACAGTCCTTTAAACCAGTACTATTTAAATATTGAGTCAACATTATTTAGAGAATAGATTGGGCACTGCATGGAATAAGGGTGGAGTAGGAGAAGTGCTAGTGAAAATGTTCACCCTATCTTCTTTCTCCGAGTCATTCAGTTCTAGATCTAAACTTCCATATACCAGTCAACAAAGAACAGGCTTGTAATTGACCAGACACTTTTTTTTTTTAAAAAAGTAGTTTCATCATAGACATCAGTACAGCTAAAACATGTCATTGCAGGGTTTTCTCTTCTATCTTACCCTGTCTAGTGGCTTGTCAACTGTTTTTTTTTTTTTTTAAATCAGATATGCTACCTTTCTGGAGAGGAGTTCTGACAAATATGATTTTCTCCATGTTGATACACTTTAAGTGTCCAGGTAATGCTTTATCACCTTTTGTGGAGTGATAGCCTAAACACCTGTCTAGTTGATCTATATTCTTCGCTCTACTCCGCAAGGAGTTTCTGCAGCCTGAGTGGCAAATTCCAAGGCTGCTACAGCCAGGTTGGAAACCCAAAAGAGGCTGGATGGAAAGATGAAGAGGGTAGTTGTTGGAGGTAGTAGTTAGGTTCAGGTGTCAACTTGGCTAGGTGATGATGCCCAGCTGTTCTGTTGCTGGGGACTTAAATCATCAGCATGTGAATTTCATCTATGGCTGATTACATCTGCAGTCAGCTAAGAGTAGTGCTTTCCTCAATAAGTGAGGCTTAAAAGGAGAGATAAGAAGAGAGAAATAGCTTAGCACTGTTCAGCAAAAATGCAGCTGTGCGCTCAGAGCCAGCTCAGACCCAGACATTTGGAGATGCAGAAAGGACACACCCTGGGAAAAGCTGTTTGGATCCAGAAGCATGGAAAGAAACCCAGCAGACATTGTTGTGTGAGTCGCTGTGTGCCTTCCCAAATTAGTAAATTTTGTAACTAAATAAATCCCCTTTATAAAAACCATTCCATTTTCTGGTGTATTGCATTCCAGCCGCCTTAGCAAACTAAAACAGATGGTGTCAAGTTGGAGAGTTCATACCCCACTTAAAGAAGTCAGTGCTGCTCAGTTTTAGTTGATTGGCTCCAATAAGGTCAGATTTAATTTTTCCAGAGGATCCAAATATCTGGATTTTTATGTGGATTTTTAGGCACCCTTTCTTCCTCATTTTTAAAATTTATGATTTATTTGTTGAAGACCTGGTTAGTTCCATAGCATTATCCCAGCGTAGATTTTGTTGATTGCATTGCTGGTTAAGTTTAACATGTTTCTCTATCCACCTTATTACCTGTAAATTGATAGTTGGATCTGGAGGCTTAGTCCAATTCAGGATCAGTTTTTTTGACAAGACTATTTCCATAGTTGCTGTTGTGTTGCTCCTTCATGGGGAGAGAAATAACGACTGGTAGCTTCTCTTTTCAAGACCTTAGCAGCTGTTGATGCTAAATATCTAAATTCATTAGAGGTTGTAAAAATGATGATATCCTCTTATTCCTTCTTCATATATCACCTAGTATACTTCCATAAAGGGAAGTATTTCTGTAACTATTTGCTTACCCTAAGATGTTGTTCTTCTGAGAAAGGCATGAGAAATACTTAATTTTTTTTCCTTCTTATTTTTCGGTTTTTAACATTAGGGGCTGCTTTTCCTCTCCAAAGCTAGTGAACGAGATTTTTATTAAAAATATTTTTATTGTAACCTTAACAAACAAACATACAAACAGTCTTGAAATACAAACATTCTATACCTGGTGTACAATGAGTGGCCCACAATATCATCACATAGTTGTATATTCATCACCATGATCACTTTTTTGAACATTTGCGTCTCTCCAGCAAAAGAAATAAACAAGAAAAAAAAACTCATACATAAACCATACCCCATACTCTTCCCTCTCATTGACCACTAGTATTTCGATCTAAAATCAATGAGCTTTTAAAATATCATTCATAAACTTAAACATGGTTTTCTTTTTCTACCTTTTGCAGTTATTATCCTTATCCTTATTGATGCTCAAATTTTCCCATCTTTGATCCAGAGTGAGCTTTGAGAATGTTCCTGTGTTAGTTTTTAAGCTGCCGGAATGTGATATATCAGAAATTCAAAATGACTTGTAAAAAGGGGGAACTTATTAAGTTGCAAGTTTACAATTCTAAGGCTGTGAAAATGTCCAAATTAAGGAACCATCGTGAAAGGCTGATGAAGTTTGGGGTTTCTCTCTCAGCTGGGAGGGCACATGGTGAAGTCTGCTAGCTTTCTCTCCCTTTCTCTCCCTTATCCTGTTTCCTGAAGTTACCCCAGAGGCATTTTTCTTCTTCATCTCCAAAGGTCTCTGGCTACAGGGGCTCTGTTTCTGGTGGCTCTAAAGCTTTTTCCAAAATCATTCCCTCTTTTTTTTTTTGCATGGGCAGGCACCAGGAACTGAACCCAGGTCTCTGGCATGGCAGGTGAGTACTCTGCCTGCTGAGCCACCATGGCCCACCCATCATTCCCTTTTCTAGGGCTCCAGTAAGCAGCGCTACCTTGAATGGGTGGCAACACATTTACGTGGAAACCAGCTATTCAAAAGTTACCAGCCACAATTGGGTGGGTCATATCTCCACGGAAACAATGAAAAAGATTTCTCCTCGCAATATTGAATGAGGATTAAAGGACATGGTTTTTCTGGGGTACATAATAGCTTTAAACCGGCACAGCTCCTGAGTCCTTTTGACATGGCCCGAGAAACCTTGAAGATTTTCCTTGCATTCTATTATGACAGGTATTCTAGGCTCATTTTGCTTATTTCCTGTCTGAGATGTGGAATCAGCTATTTCTCCAGGGAGCCCTAGTTCCTTGTAATGGGAAACGGTATTTATAGAACACAACAGAGGTATTGAAATGTCTGTTGCCATTGGTTCATCATTATTTCTAGGCTTTAATGGATAGAGTTAATAAATATATATTTTTCAAGTTAAAATATAGTATGATTTGACACTGAAACTTCTAATTCAAATGCAGAACTTAAGAGTTTATTTAACCTCATGAGTATCTGTACTTCTCTCCTATGCCAAAAATCTCAGTTTTAATAAGCATCATTATTATTCATTTTCTTTACCCCATGGCTATTCATAATAGTCTCAGAATAAAACCATCAGTACCATCAAGAGCAATATGACCAGTAAAAAGCTTAATGTTTTTCAGATTTTTTTTTATGTGTGATTGTGCTAGGGATGTATCCTACTAAAAATATGCAATTATTTTAATGTCATTTAGAATAGTTTTGGCTAGTGTGGGTATGAACATAAAAAAGATTGACATATTTGTTTCATTTTGCTTTCTGTTTTTAAGGACTTCCTTTTTGAAAATTTAATTTGTAATTCTCCCTGGCAACATGGGACAGGAAAGAGAGAAGTGAGGCAAAATAAACTTTCAGTGGCTGAGAGATTTCAAACAGAGTTGAGAGGTTATCCTTATGCATTATGCAGATATCCCTTTTTAGCTTATTGTATATTGGGGTTGCTGGGAGGTACTAAAACTGTTAAACTGTATTGCAGTAGCCTTGATTCCTGAAGATGATTGTATAACTGTATAGCTTTTACAATATGATCATGTGATTGTGAAAACCTTTTATCCAGGGTATGGACAAATGAGTAAAAATATAAGGAAAAAAATAATGTTGGGGAAGGGGATAAGAGGTTAAATAAATAGGGTAGATTGAAATACTAGTGCTCAATGAGAGGTTAGGGTAAGGTGTATGGGATGTATGAGTTTTTTTTCTTTTCATTTCTTTTGCTGGAGTGATGTAAATGTTCTAAAATGATCATGGTGATGAATATACAACAATGTGAAAAATTTAATTTAGCTTTTTTTTTTTTTATAATTGTACCGTTTTAAAAAACTTTTTCTTGGATAGTATAACATATACAAAGCAAAGAAATAAAAAAGCAATAGTTTTCAAAACACTCTTCAAAAAGTAGTTACAAGACAGATCTGGATTCATCCCTGGGAGTCATCTCTCATGTCGCCAGGGAGACTTTCACCCCTGGATGTCATGCCCCATGTAGGGGGGAAGGCAATGATTTCACTTGCAGAGTTGGACTTAGAGAGACTGAGGCCACATCTGAGCAACAACAAAGGTCCTCCAGAAGTAAGTCTTAGACATGCCTATAGGTAGGCTAAGCTTCTCTGCTACCTAAATAAGCTTCACAAGAGTTTGTTGTAGTTTGCTAGCTGCCAGAATGCAACACACCAGAGACAGATTGGCTTTATTTTTGGAAAGAGTACTTTATATTTAAGCTTATGAAATAAATGTTACAGTGTTGTTGCAACTGAACTAGTAAAATCTTTTTTTTAATTAAAAAAAATTACAAGAAACAAACATTCCCAACACATACACTCAGCAATTCACAATATCATCACATAGTTGCATATTCATCATCATGATCATTTCCCAGAACATTAACATCAATTCAGAAAAAGAAATAAAAAGATAACAGAAAAATATAACAAACAGAAAAAAAAATTTACAGGTCATACCCCTTACTGATCCCTTTCATTGATCACTAGCATTTCAAACTAAATCTATTTTAACATTTGTTCCCCCTATTATTTATTTTTATTCCATGTGTTCCTCTCATCTGTTGACAAGGTAGATAAAAGGAGCATCAGACACAAGGTTTTCACAATCACACAGTCACATTGTGAAAGCTATATCACTGTACAATCATCATCAAGAAACATGGCTACTGGAACACAGCTCTACATTTTCAGGCAGTTCCCTCCAGCCTCTCCATTACATCTTGGATAACAAGGTGGTATCTACTTAATGCATAAGAATAACCTCCAGGATAACCTCTCGACTCTGTTTGGAATCTCTCAGCCATTGACACTTTGTCTCATTTCACTCTTTCCCCTTTTGGTCGAGAAGGTTTTTTGAATCCCTTGATGTTAATTCTCAGCTCATTCTAGAGTTTTTCTCAATCCCTTGATGCTGAGTCTCAGCTCATTCTGGGATTTCTGTCCCACGCTGCCAGGAAGATCCACAGGATTGGCTTTTAATAAAAGGGGATTTATTTAGTTAGTTCTTCAGAGGAAAGGCAGCTAACTTTCAACTGAGGTTCTTTCTTACGCGGGAAGGCACAGGGTGATCTTTGCTGGCCTTCTCTCCAAGCCTCTGGTTTCCAACATCTTTCCCCAGGGTGATTCCTTTCTGCATCTCCAAAGGCCTGGGCTGAGCTGCGAGTGCTGAGATGAGGAATGCTGAGCCGCTTGGGCTGTGCTATGTTGCGCTCTCTCATTTAAGCACCAGCCAATTAAATCAAACATCATTTTTTGGGAAAAGTTTGAGCAGGATTGGTGTTAGTTCTTTTTGAAATGTTTGATAAAATCCTCTCTGATGCCATCTGGTCCTGGGCTTTCCTTTTTTTTTAAAAAAAAAAACAACACTTTTTTATTGTATAATTAACATATATACAAAGCAAAGAAACAAAAAAGAAATAGTTTTCAAAGTAGTCTTCTACAAGTGGTTACAGGACAGATCCCAGAGTTTGTCATGGGCTTCCATATGATCCTCTCATATTTTCCTTCTAGCTGTTCAGTAATATAGGAGGCTAGAAGGCTTAAATACTTTATCATCACAATCGACTCTTTTTTCCTTCTTTTTTTTTTAATGAACAATAGCATATATACAAAAAAGCTGTAAATTTCAAAGCACAGCACCACAATTGGTTGTACAACATATTTCAGGCTTTGACATGGGTGATAATTTCATAATTTTAGGTTTTTACTTCTAGTTTCTCTAAAATACTGGAGACTAAAAGAGATATCAATTTAATGATGCAACATTCATATTCATTTGTTAAGTCCTATCTTCTATCTATAATTCCACCATCATTTTTGATCTTTCCATACCTCTTTCTGAGGTTGTTTAGGCTATGGTAATTCTAAATTTTTGGTAGTGGAAGGGTCTGTCACTAATATGGGGTAGGGAGATGGAACTCTCTGATGTTCTGGAAAGGCTGGGCTAGGTTTTGGGGCTTATCTGGTCCAGGGACCCATCTGGAGGTTGTAGGTTTCCGGAAAATTACTCTAGTGTCTGGAACCCTTGTGGAATCTTATATATTGCCCTCGGTGTTCTTTAGGATTGACTGGAATGGTCCTGGTTGGGGGTTGGCAGGTTATGATAGGTAGCAAGATCTACCTGAAGCTTGCATAAGAGCAACCTCCAGAGTAGCCTCTTGGACTCTATTTGAACTCTCTCTGTCACTGATACTTTATTAATTACTCTTCTTTTCCCCCATCTGGTCAGGATGTAATTGTTGATCCCTGGACTTTTCTTTGTAGGAAGATTTTTTTTATGACAGATTGAATCTCTTTACTTGTGATTGGTTTGTTGAGATCTTCTATTTCTTCTTGAGTCAGTGTAGCTTGTTTGTGTATCTCTAGGAATTTGTCCATTTCATCTAATTTGTCTAATTTGTTGGCATATATTTGTTCATAGTATCCTATTATGATTTCTTTTATTTCTTCAGGGTCTCTGGTAACGCACCCCTTTTCACTTCTGATTGTTTATTTCACTCTCTTTTTTCTTTGTCAGCCTTGCCAGTGGCCCACTAATTTTATTGATTTTCCTGAAGAACCAACTTTTGGTTTTAGTGACTCTTTCTATTGTTCTTTTGTTCTCCCATTCATTTATCTCTGCTGTAATCTTTATTTCTCTTCTTCTATTTGTTTTGGAGTTAGTTTGCTGTTCTTTCTCGAGTTCCTCCAGGTGTGCTGTTAAGTCCTTGATTTTTGCTCTTTCTTGTTTTTTTTTTTTTTTTTTTTTTTTTTTTTTTTTTTTTAAGGAAAGACAGAGAGAAGGAAGGAAGGATAGAAGGAAGGAAGGAAGGAAGAAAGGGAAACATTTTTAAACATTTTCTTGTTTTATTGTATTCTGTTTCTCCGTTTTTTGTTACATGGGCTGGGGCCGGGAATCGAACCGAGGTCCTCCGGCATAGCAGGCAAGCACTTTGCCCGCTGAGCCACCGCGGCCCGCCCTCTTTCTTGTTTTTTAATATAGGCATTTAAGGCAATAAATTTCCCTCTCAGCACAGCCTTTTCCACATCCCATAAGTTCTGATAAGTTGTATTCTCATTTTCATTCATCTCCAGATAGCTACTGATTTCTCTAGCAGTTTCTTCTTTGACCCACTGGTTGTTTATGATGTGTGTTAATTTCCATATATTTGTGAATGTTCTCATTTTTTGGTGGTTATTGAGATCCAGCCCCAATCCACTGTGATGAGAGAAAGTGCCATGAATAATTTCAATGCTTTTAAATTTATAAAGACCTGTTTTGTGCCCCAGCATTTGATCTATCCTGAAGAATGTTCTGTGAGCACTAGAGAAGAATGTTCATCCTTGAGCTTTGGGGTGCGATGACCCATATATGTCTGTTAGGTTAATTCATTTATCAAGTTATTGAACTTTTCTATTTCCTTGTTGATCTTCTGTCTGGCTAGTCTGTCTATAGAGGACAGTGTGTATTGAAGTCTCCTACTATTATTGTTGAATCATCTATTGCTCCCTTCAGTTTTGCCAATGTCTGTTTCATGTACTTTTGAGCTCCTTAATTAGGAGGATAAACATTTATGACTATTATATCTTCTTGGCAAATTGACCATTTAATTACTATATAGTGTCCTTCTTTGTCTCTTATGATGTCTTTACATTTAAAATCCATTTTGTCTGATATTAGTATAGCTTCTTCTGCTTTCTTTTGGTTATAACTTGTGTGGAAAATCTTTCTCCACCTTTTTGCTTTCAGTATATTTGCATCCTTGCTTCTTAATCCATTATGTTTCTTAATCCATTCTAATTTAGTTTTATAGCTTTGTAAAATAGGTGTATGACTCCAAAGTCAAATCCATGAAATAAAGCATTTTCAAAGAATAGCTTTTTTTTTTTGTATGCTGTATGGTGCGGGTGTGTGTACATTTCATTCTTTTTCCATGTGCCTATCCCCTTATTGCAGCACCATTTGTTGAAAAATTTATTTTAGGGGGTGGTGATAGTATACGGGTCAGGAATCGAACCCCAGTCCCCTGCATGGCAGGCAAGAATTCTACCAGGGAACTACCATTGTACCCTCAAAGAATAGCTTTTATTCCTATGCATTTATCTTGTTCCCTTCCTTCTCTATAAGTAGTCATTAAAGTATTTTATTCCTTTTATTTTTATTTTTTACATTTTTTTTTTAAATTCAAGAATATATTAGTGTCTATCCCATCTCCTCAGATAGCATATGTAACCCCACAAAAGGGGGTTTTATGTCCTAATTCCTGGAACCTGTGACTATGTTACGTTCTTGGCAAAAGGGACTTTTTGTTTATGTTATGCTATCCAGGTGTCTCCACCCTATTTATTAACAACGTCATCCTTTTCCCCACTGATCAAAGATGGCTCCTTTATCATAAACTAAGTTTCTACATATAGTTGGGATTATTTCTGAATGTTATATTTGTTCCATTAGTCTAACTATTCAATTAATCCCATACAATTTTAATTGCAGAGGTTTCATATTTTTATATCTGATATAACTGATCCCCTCTTCACTTTTTTTTTCTTCAGGGTCTCCTTGCTTATTTATTTGTTTATCCTTTCAATTGGACTTTTTTTTTTTTGTTTTTGTTTTTTTGTTTTTTAAAGAGAGAGGGAGGAAGGGAAGGAAAGACAGAGAAGGAAGGAAGGATGGAAGGAAGAAAGGGAAACATCTTTAAACATTTTCTTGTTTTATTATATTTTGTTTGTTTGTTTGTTTTTTACATGGGCTGGGGCCGGGAATCGAACCGAGGTCCTCCGGCACGGCAGGCAAGCACTCTTGCCCGCTGAGCCACCGCGGCCCGCCCTCAATTGGACTTTTTAATCACACGTATTTAGTTTTAGAAAAACTTGGTATGCTAATTAAGATTGCATTATATTTATACATTAACTTAGGAAGAACTGACATCTTTATAATTATGAGCCATCCTATGAAAAAGGATGCTATATCTTTTCATTAATCAAGTCTAATTTCGTGCCTTTCAGAAGTGTTTTCTAGTTTTCCTCGTAAGTTACAAACATTTCAGACATTAATAATTTAGTTTACTTTTTGTTATTATAAATGGAATCTTCTCTTCCATTAATCTTTTCTGATTTTTGTCTTATAATGAATTTTTTGGAAAAAAATTAACTCAATAATATTGCAGAGATTTTTCTATTTACTGATACAGAAATTCATCCTTGTAAATACTCACATAATTTCCTATTTACATACTCATTAAGTTACTTCACTAATATTTAATGGGATCCTATTATGCACTAGGTGCTATGCCTTACTGTGGGGAAAGATTAATGAATAAATTAGAGAGGTTCCCTAGCACATGGAATTTATAATCTGGAAGAGGCAGATAGATAATGTATAAGCAAATAAATGAATAGATAATTTCAGAAAGAGTTGAATGCCATGAATTAAATAAAATGGAGTAATGCAATACATAAGGGGGTGGTAAGCTGGGCTGGACCCACTCTGGGAAGCATTAGCATCCTACTAAGGGTCTGTACTCTGGAGCCAGGTTTCAAATGCCATCTCTGCCATTTACACTGTAATCTTGGGGCATATTTCCTTTGCAAATGTGACATGCTCACAGAAAACAGCACAACTTATAAATGTACATCCTAAGGAAATTTTATGCACTGAAGATCTTCTCCAAGGTATGATAACTGAGAACTCAGGATTTAAGGAATGAGTTGATTACTGAATCACTACACAGATACTCGTTTTTGCTTCCTGGTTTATTGGAGTAGACGGAAGGAAATTCCTGAAATCTCTAAATTCCAGCTGCCGTGATCTCTGATAACGATTGTATGGCCTTTATCTTCTGTCCCTGTGATTGTAAAACCTTGTGACTAACCTTCTTTTATATTCAGTTATCCAGTTTTTCAACTTGTGATCACTAAGACAGCCCCTGAAGTTTAGTAAACTAAACTTCATTAGTTTACTAATGAAGGGTCTTGGGTCAGCTCAGAACTATTCCCAAATCTAAAGTTATATATATTTTTTTAATTTTAAATTAAATTTTATTTTTTTAAATACCAAAAAATATGTAACAAACGCAAACATTCCTCTTTTGATCATTCCGTTCTACATATATAATCAGTAATTCACGTCATCACATACTTGCATATTCTTCATCATGATCACCAAATCCAAAGTTATCTTGATAACCGAGACTGGATCTAACCAAAGTGGGCCTGCTTGACATGTGCAATAGCTTAGACTTTAACCTGCAAGTCACCTATACCTCACTCCACCATTTTCTTATATATGTTCTCTAAGCATCTTATCAATCTATGCATGCTCAATAATTAGATAACTGCTAATTACATCATCTGGGAAAACTGTGCTCATAGCCTAAACCCTGTCCATCTTTTTCTGTAATAAAATTATCAGAAGTGCTGCAGTTAAAAGAGACAAATTTTGGGCCACTAGGCCATCTGCTTTCCTACTACACGACTACTAATAAACTCTTCTTCTCTTTGAACCCTGGCATCCCAGGAACTGGTTATTGAGCAAATGCAGCAAAAGAATCCGTGGCTTTTGTCCAGGTACGTCGTTACTGTCACTACCACCACACTCAGAGGAACTGCTCTTCTGGCCTCATCGTTTTGCATGGTTTTGAACTTTATATAAATGGCTACAGCACGTTGTCATTTGCATCTGGCTTCTTTGGCTCAGTATTACGTTTTTGTGAGTCATCTGTTATTGTAAACAGCTTTAGCTTTATATTTTTCGTTGATGTTGAATATTTCATTGTATGAACTCAAATTTATTCCTTCTGCTGGTGGTTATTTCGAGTGTTTTGGTTATTACAGAAAATGCCTATTGGTTATATACCTGGGAGTGAAATTTCCAAGTCTTAAAATATTTGTATGTTTAGCTTTAGTAGATGCCGGTAGGCAGTTTCCCAAAATGACTGTAATAATTACATCACCCCCCCCCCCCCCCCATAGTGCTTGATTCCATGTGCACCACAGCTTTGTCTATATTGAATTTGTAGGAATATGAGGAGTCAGGGCCTTCTTAATTTTGCACCTAGGTTCCTCCCTCCCCTCACTCTAGTTCTGGCCTCCTTTTTTTCTAGGTCCATCACTTCCTAGTTTAGGGCAAACTAATTTTAATTGTGTTATTTGACTTCGGAACTCCGTTGGTTGAAGTCAGTTCTTCTCATCTGGTGAAATCAAGCTAAAGGATCATTCTGCTTGGCCTACCCAACAAACACTGCTGGGAGACAGATTAAAAGGGCTCAGAGCAAGGGTAGCTCAGTGGTAGAATTCTCGCCCACCACTCTGGGTTGGATTCCTAGACCCTGCACTTGCCAAAAAAAACACAAAAAACAAAAAACAAAAAAAGAGGGGTGGGCGGTGCTCAGGTCCTGGCTTCACTTAAAAGCTTCTCAAATTTTCCAGAATAGCTGATGCAGGGTGTAACCCTGCAAGTGACTTTGGCTGTGCTCCAGGCCTAGCAGACTAGAGTTTGAGAAGCTGAAAGTCTCCTGTGACTTGTTTAACAAGAGGGTCTTCTCAGGAGAGCTTCTCAGGCGGACTGCACCCTTAACTCCCAAGGAACGGTCAAGTCGTCCCCAGAATCCGTGCCCATTGGTTTTCAAACAGGAACCAGTAAAAACACGGATTCCGGATCAGTTGGCCTGGACGCGGTCACAACCACGCCACGTAGCCCTGTTTGCCATTCCCCAAATCTCCTTTCCGGTGTTTATCCCGAGCTGAGATGGATTGGGAGGGGGTGGGTGGGTAGCAAACGGAAAGTGAAAAGCGGCGGGGCACCCGGCTGCGAGCCTCCTTCTCTGCGTGGAGGTGAGTGGGAATCTCTGGGGTTCTCTGGGTTGAGTAATAGGTGAGTGGGGGCGGGATCCCCGCGCCAAGGAACGAAAAGAGGCTTTTCGGCTGCGGGCGGACTCTGGGAAGTTGCTGGCCGGAAACGCAGCCGGAGGGAATGTCCTCTCCCTGCAAAGGAAAGAGTCAGAGAAGGACCGAGCTGCGGAGAAGGAGTCCGACCAAGTCTGTCTTGGGAGCGCAGAAGTCTTGGGCAGCTCTGCTGAACGAGGCCTCGCGGGGACATCGCCTGGCACGTAAACCTGTTTGGCCACTGGAAGGTCACAGGTGGGAGGCAGGTGACAGGCAGGAGAGCCGCTGAGCCCCGGGGAGGAGTGCGTGCGCGGGTTCCCGTCGCCGCGGGCGGACGAAGGTTTTCACAGACCCTCCCGGGTCTGCCACCATCTCCCAAGCCCGCCAAGTGCCTTCGTGTATCAGGACTGGCTCGGAGGGCATCACTTGTTGCCAAAATTATGTGCTGAAGGAGTAGCAATTCTGACTTGGCAGTCTGAGAGCGCATTGGAGAAATTTCTGTAATAGACAGTACCAGGCTTTGGGAATCAATAGGATAAAGCTGTTTTTTTTTTTTTTTCCATACATTGTGTCCTGGCACCTGATTTTGTCATTTATCATGCATTATTATTCTAGAGGCTTTTTATGTCGGTAATAGGCATCGATGCCATTCATTTAAACATATTTTTATTGACAAATCTTCGCACACGTATAGTCCATACGTGGTGTACAATCAGTGGCTCACAATATCATCACATGGTTCTGTATTCATCACCATGATCATTTTTAGAACATTTGCATCACTCCGGAAAAAGATATAAAAAGAAAAAAAAAAAAACTCATACATACTATACCACTTACTCCTCTTTCTCATTGAGCACTAGTATTTCCATCTACCAACTTATTTTACTCTTTCTATCTATTATTTGTTTATTTTTTATCCATATTTTTAAATTCATCTCTCCATACCCTGGATAAAAGAAGCAACATACATGAGGTTTTCACAGTCACACGGTCACATTGTAAAAGCTATCTAGTTGTACAGTCATCTTCAAGAATCAAGGCTACTGGAACACAGCTCAACAGTTTCAGTTACTTCCCTCCAGCCACTCCAATATACCATAAACTAAAAAGGGGTATCTATATAATGCATAAGAATAACTTCCGGGATAACCTCTCTACTCTGAAATCTCTCAGCTACTGAAACTTTATTTTGTCTCATTTCTCTCTTTAGTTTTTTGGTACAGAAGGCATTCTCAATCCCTTGATGCCAAATTCCAGCTCATCCTGGGCCTTCTGTTTCACGTGGCCAGGGAGATTTATACCCCTCAGAATCATGTCCCATGTAGGGGGGAGGGCAGCGAGTTCCCCTGCCAAGTTGGCTTAAAGAGAAAGGCCACACTGAGCAACAAAAGAGGTTCTCTTGGGGGTGACTCTTAGGCCTAATTTTAAGTAGGCTTGGTTTGTCTTTTCAGGAATAAATTTCATAGGGGCATACCCCAACAATGAGAGTTTGATCCATTGGTCTAGTTGTCCCCATTGCTTGCAAGAATATCAGAAATTCTCCAAATGGGGGAGTTGGATATTTCTTCCTTTCTCCCCAGTCCCCCATGGGAACTTTGTAAGTACTTCTTTATTCACTTCCCAGATCACTCTGGGCTATATCGGGTATCACGTTAACCTAGATAGTACATGGTTGTTCAGTAAACTAACCATACAAGTTCAATTACTGACCATACAAGTTCAACTATGTAATGTGCTACCCAAAATATAAAATAGGAATTTTGCACCTCTTTGGTCTCACACAGAGTTGAAGCTCTAAAATAGGGACAGTATCATCCTTTACCCTGTATTCTAAACTATTGGTTTTATCCAGATCAGTTTCCTTCATATCTTCAGTCAAAGTCTGATCCCTTTTTCAACTTTTCAGATAGTTCCTGTGTGGGATATTGCTGCCTTTCAGAGCTTCAGAGCTCTAACTCTGAGTCTCAGGTGTCGCATAAATACCTGACGTCTCTGGGAATGACCAGGTTATATACAATCAGCTCCGTATCTCAGAATTTAAAATTAACAGTTACATCTCCTGAATATATATAAGAGTTTACAATCTAGGACACTTTACAGTAAGCCCCAGCTAGATAACACATGCTCCCATCTTCAGTTCACCGAGTTTTTATATTATAGTTAGTCCATATAAGTGAGGCATGATAATATTTTTCTTTTAGTTTCTGACATTTCATTCAACATACAGTTCTTAAGTTTCATTCACCTAGTTGCATGCCTTACAACTTCATTCCTTCTTGTGGCTGCTCAGTAGTCCGTTGTACATATACAGCATAGTTCCCCATCTAATCCTCAGTTGTTGTACCCTTAGGCCACCTCTGTCTGTTGTGAATTGCAAACAATGCCACCATAAATACCAGTGTGCAAATGTCCATTCTTGTCCTCACTCAGTTTCTCCCAGTATATACTGAGCAGTGGGATTTCAGGATCATATGGCAAACCCACCTGTAGCTTCCTGTAGAACCACCACTCTGCCCTCCAAGGGGCTGCACCTCTCAGTTTCCCTAGTGGCGGTGAATAGGTATGTTTCTTTCTCCACATTTTCTCTATTACTTGTTTTTCTTTGTTCATTTTTAAACAGACATCATGCAGTCCAACCTAAGTATATGGACATACCTTCGCCACCAAAAGACATTTCTTTTTCTTCTACAAAGAATCCATACCCCTCCCTCACGCCCCCACCTGTTGGCATATAGTTTTGATATAATGCCTTTGTTACATTCAGTGGAAGCATATTACAATATTACTGTTGACTATAGACCCTAGCTTGTGTTGATTGTACGTTGTCCTGTATTCTGTCCATTTTCAACACCTTACAATGTTGACATTCATTTCATCTCCTTCATGCAAAAAACTTTTTTTTCCATTTGTGCATTTAATAACCAACATTGTTCACTGTAGGCATTCTTAAGGTATATCGTCATATGTGCTCCCAGCCCTTCTCTCTCAGTTATACTTGCATTCAGCTTCATTCATGGCACATATTACTTATATTATTGTGCCATGAGCATTTGAGAAAAATCTAATAAAGGCTACCACCTGCAATTGGGTGGGTCACATCTCCATGGAAACAATAAAAAAAATCCCTCCCAGCAATATTGAATGAAGATGAAAGAACTTGGCTTTTGTAGGGTACACAACAGATTCATACTGGCAAAAAGTGTCCTACTTTGTCTCTTTTAATTGTCTTATATTTGAAGTCTAATTTATTGGAATTAGTATTGCATTGAATTTATAAATCAATTTGGGTAGAATTGACATCTTAACTATAGTTTTCCAGTCCATGAACACAATATGGACTTCCATCTATTTAGGTCTTCTGTGACTGCTTTTAGCAATTTCTTGTAGTTTTCTGTGTATAGATCTTCTGTATCTTTAGTTACATTCCTAACTAATTTACTCTTTTGGTTGCTATTTTTTTTTATTAATTTAAAAAAACATATAACCACAAACAAAAACATTCTTAACATATGATCATTCTGTTCTACATGTATAATCAGTGATTCACAATATCATCACATAGTTGCATATTCATCATGATCATTTCTTAGAACATTTGTATCAATTCAGAAAAAAATAAAAAGACAACAGAAAAAATTCATACCTACCATACTTCTTACGCCTCCCTTTCATTGATCACTAGCATTTCAATCACCTAAATTTATTTTAACATCTCTCCCCCTATTATTTATTTGTATTCCGTACGTTTTACTCATCTGTTGACAAGGTAGATAAAAGGAGCGTCAGACCAAGGTTTTCACAATCACACAGTCACATTGTGAAAGCTATATCATCACACAATCATCTTCAAGAAACATGGCTACTGGAACACAGCTCTCCATTTTCAGTTTCCTCCAGCCTCTCCATTACATTTTGACTAACAAGGTGATATCTGTTTAATGCGTAAGAATAACCTCCAGGATAACCTCTTGACTCTGTTTGGAATTTCTCAGCCATTGACACTTTATTTTGTCTCATTTCACTCTTCCCCCTTTTGGTCAAGAAGGTTTTCTCAATCCCTTGATGCTGAGTCTCAGCTCATTCTGGGATTTGTCTCATGTTGCCAGGAAGGTCCACAACCTGGGAGTCATGTCCCACGTAGAGAGGGGGTATAAGGTCTAGGAAACTGCCTCCTATTATAAGATTTATAAGATATTTCCCTACATTTTCTTCTAACAGTTTTATGGTCTTAGATCTAATGTTTAGGTCTTTGATCCATTTTGAGTTAATTTGAGTTAATATGTATAGGGTGTGAGATATGGATCCTCTTTCATTCTTTTGCATGTGGATATCCAGTTCTCTGGGGACCATTCTGTCCCAGGTGAGTTGATTTGACTGCCTTATCCAAGATCAATTGTCCATAGATGAGAGGGTCTATATCTGAACACTATTCGATTCCCTTTGTTAGTATATCTATCTTTATGCCAGTACCATGCTTTTTGGTTGCTATTATAAATGGAATTTTTTCTTGATTTCCTCCTCAGATTGCTCATTATTAATGTATAGAAACACAACGATTTTGGGTGTTGATCTTGTACTCTGCCACTTTGCTGTACTCATTTATTAGCTTTTGTAGCTTTGCTGTGGATTTTTTTTTTTTTTTTGATTTTTGACATATAGTATCATATTGTCTGCAAACAGAGTTTTACTTCTTCCTTTCCAATTTGGATGCCTTTTAGTTCTTTTTTCTTGTCCAGTTGCTCTGCTAGAACTTCCAGCACAATGTTGGATAATAGTGGTGACAGTGGACATCCTTGTCTTGTTCCTTATCTTAGGGGGAAAGCTTTCAGTCTTTCCCCATTGAGGATGAAGTTAGTTTTGGGTTTTTTATATATTCCCTTAATCACGTTGAGGAAGTTCCCTTCTATTCCTATGCTTTGAAGTGTTTTCATCAAGGAAGGATGTTGAATCTACTGCAGTTGAGGTGATCATGTTGTTTTCCTGCTTTGATTTGTGCATATGGTGTGTTACAGGAATTGATTTTCTGATGTTGACCCATCCTTGCATACCTGGAATAAATTCCACTTGGTCATGGTTTATAATTCTTATAATGTGTGGCAGGATTCGATTTGCGAGTATTTTGTTGAGGACTTTTGTATCTGTATTCATTAGAGATATTGGTCGGTAATTTTCTTTTCTTGTTATATCTTTGTCTGGCTTTGGTATTATGGAATGAGTTAGGTAGTCTTTCCTCCTCTTCAATGTTTTTGAAGAGTTTGAGGAGGATTGGTACTAATTCTTTCTTTTTATAATATTTTTATTGCTAAAGGAACATGTATGTTATATTGTACAGTAAAAAGTTAAAAAAAAACAACAAACACAGACATTCTTAACATATGAACATTTCATACATGGTATACAATCAGTGGCTCACAATGTCATCACATAGTTGTGTATTCATAACCATGATAGTTTTTTAGAACCTTTCCATCATTCCAGAAAAAGAAATTAAAAGGAAAAAAAAAAAACTCATACAAAACATAACGCTTACCCCTCCCTCTCACTGACAACTAGTATTTTCATCTACTCAATTTATTTTAACCTTTGTTCCCCTATTGTTTATTTTTTATCTAAAGAACAAACAGATATACCAACATTCTTGAGATGCAAATATTCTTGACATACACGCTTGTCATGGTTACAATCAGTGGCTCACAATATCATCGCATAGTTGTGCATTCATTGCTATGATCATTTTTTTTTTTTTAACATTTTCACCTCTCCAGCAAAAGAAAGAAAAAAGGACAAAATCATACATGCCATACCCCTTACCACTCCCTTTCATTGCCCACTAGTATTTCAATCTACCCAATTTATTTTAACCTTTGTTCCCCCTAGTATTTGTTTATTTTTTTATCCATTTTTTTACTCATCTGTCCATAGCAAAGATAAAAGGAGCATCAGACACGAGGTTTTCACAATCACACAGTCACATTGCGAAAGCTATATCATTATGCAATCATCTTCAAGAAACATGGCTACTGGAACACAGCTCTAGATTTTCAGGCACTTCCCTCTAGCCACTCTAATATACCATAAACTAAAAAAGGGATATCTATTTAATGCGTAAGAATAACCTCCAGGATAACCACTTGGCTCTGTTTGAAATCACTCAGCTACTGACACTTTATTTTGTCTCATTTCTCTCCCCCCTTTTGGTCAAGAAGCTTTTCTCAATCCCTTAATGCTAAGTCCCAGCTCATTCTAGGGTTTCTGTCCCATGTTGCCAGGGAGCTTTACACCCCTGGGAGTCATGTCCCACTTAGAGAGGGGGAGGGCTTGGCCTATTGATTTGGTTGCCCTACTACTTGTGAGAATAACAGAAATTCTCCAAATGGGAAAGTTGAATTTCTCCCTTTTCTCCCCATATCACCAAGGAGACTTTGCAAATACTTCTTTATTCACTATTCAAATGGCTCTGGGATTTATCGGGGCATAAATTGCATTGACCTGGACAAACCTACAAAATCTCATGCCCTTTTCAAGATTCCATGTTCATTGAAACTGTCATTCTAAGTTAAATTAGGAAATGCACTAATCAAAACATAAATTTTGTACCAAATAAACATTTCTTGCTTTAGTCTCACACAGAAGTTGAAATTTTAAAATATGAATGACCATCTATTTTCAACACCCTGCAGTATTGCCTTCCGTTGTTCTTCCTCATGCAAAAACATTTTTAAATTTGTTCATTTAGTCACTAGTATTGTACACTCTAGACATTCCTAAATTATACCATCTCCATCTTTTTCATCTATCTTTCCTTCTGGTTTCATATGTGCCCCCAGCCCTCCTCCATCATTCTCACATTCAGCTTCATTCAATATGCTTACTTTGTTGTGCTACAATTAGGTAGTATTGTGCTTTCCATTTCTGAATTTTTACAGTCAGTCCTGTGCACAATATGTATTCCTTTAGAGCCAATTACCCAATCTCTACTCTATTTCTAGCTCCTGATAACCTGTTTTTTTAAAAAACATTATTTTGAAGAGTTTGAGCAGGATTGGTACTAATTCTTTATTGTATAGCATTCAGATATGAAGCCATCTGGTCTCAGACTTTTCTTTTTTGTGAGCTTCTTGATGACTGATTCAGTCTCTTTACTTGTGATTGGTTTGTTGAAGTCATCCAATTATTCTTGAGTCAGTGTTGGTTGTTCATGCATTTCTAGGAAGTTGCTCATTTCATCTACATTGTCCAGTTTATTAGCATATAGTTGCACATAGTATCCTCTCATTATCGCCTTTATTTCTGCAGGGTTGGTGGTTATGTCTCTTCTTCCATTTCTGATTTTATTTATTTGCATTCTCTCTTTTTTTCTTTTTGTCAACCTAGCTAAGGGTCCATCAATTTGACTGATTTTTCTCAAAGAACCAGCTGCTGGTTTTGTTGATTTTCTTGATTGTCTTCATGTTCTCAATTTCATTTACTTATGCTCTAATCTTCATTATTTCTTTCCTTTTGTTTGCTTGGGGGTTAGTTTGCTGTTCTTTCTCTAGTTCTTCCAAGTGAGCAGTTAATTCCTTGATTTTTTTACTCTTCTTTTTTAATATAGGCATTTAAGGCAATAAATTTCCCTCCTAGCACTGCCTTTGTTACACCCCATAAATTTTGATATGTTGTTTTCATTTTCATTTGTCTCGAGATATTTACTGATTTCTCTTGTAATTTCTTCTTTGACCCACTGGTTGTTTAAGAGTGTGTTGTTTAGCCTCCATATATTTGTGAATTTTCTGGCCCTCTGCCTATTATTGATTTCCAACTTCATTCCTTTATCATCTGAGAAAGTGTTATATATGATTTCAATCTTGCTTTGTGACACAGCAAATGGTCTGTACTTAAGAATGATCCATGAACACTTGAGAAAAAGGTGTATCCTGCCGTTGTGGGGTATAATGTTCTATAAATGTCTGTTAAGTCTTGTTCATTTATTGTATTGTTCGAATTCTCTATTTCTTTCTTGATCCCCTCTCTAGATGCTCTATCCATTGATGAGAGCTGGGAATTGAAGTCCTCAACTATTATGGTAGAGGTGTCTATTCTCCCTTCAGTCTTTTCAGTGTTTGCCTTGTGTATTTTGGAGTACTCTGGCTTGGTGCATAAATATTTATGAATGCTGTCTCTTCTTGTTGTACTGTTCCTTTTATTAATGCATAGTGTCCTTTAATTGTTTTACATTTGAAGTCTAATTTGTCAGATATTAATATAACTACTCCTGCTCTTTTCTGATTGTTGTTGCATGAAATATCTTTTACCAACCTTTCACTTTCAACTTCTTTTTGTCCTTGGGTCTAAAATGAGTCTCCTGTACACAGCATATAGATGGGCCCAGTTTTTAAATCCATTCTGCCATCTCTATCTTTTTTTCTTTTGGAATGGGCAGGCTCTGGGAATTGAACCCAGGTCTCTGGCATGGCAGGCAAGAATTCTACCACTGAGCCACCATTGCACCATCCAAGTCTTGTCTTTTGATTGGGAAGTTTAATCCATTAATATTTAGTGTTACTACTATCCTATTGGATTTTATATGTCATATTTAGTTTTTTTTTCACCTTTACGGATAGTCTTCATTTCTACACTCTTCTCCACACCTCTCTTTCCCGGTTTTTCCTATCTGTGTATAGTGCTCCCTTTAGTATTTCTTGCAGAGCTAGTTTCTTGGTCACAAATTCTCACAGTGATTATTTGTCTGAAAATGTTTTAATCTCCCCCTCTTTTTTTTTGGCATGGGCAGGCACTGGGAATGGAACCTAGGTCTCTGGCATGGCAGGTGAGAATTCTGCCACTGTGGCCTGCCCTCCCCCTCTGTTTTTTTTTTTTTTTTTTTGGGTGCATGGTCTGGGAATTGAACCTGGGTCTCCTGCATAAAAGGCACTGAACTACCCGTGCATCACCCCCCCCGCCCCATTTTGAAGGACAGTTTTGCTGGGTATAGAATTCTTGGTTGGCAGTTTTCTTTTTTAGAATCTTAAATGCATCATACCACTTTCTTCTTGCTTCCATGGTTTTTGGTGGGAAATCCATACATAGTCTTATTGAACTTCCCTTGTATGTGGTAGATTGCTTTTCTCTTGCTGCTTTCGAAATTCTCTCTTTGTCTTTGACCTTTGACAGTCTGATTAGTAAGTGTCTTTGGATCTGTTCTGTTTGGGATATGCTGCACTTGGTGGATGTTCAACTTTATGTCTTTCATAAGAGATGGGAAATTTTCAGAGATTATTTCCTCCATTAGCCTTTCTCCTCCTTTCCCCCACAGCATGTATATTCTTGTGCTTCATATTGTCATTCCATTCCTTGAGACCCTGCTCATATTTTCCCATTCCTCTCCCTATATATTTTTGTGTGTGTTGGATTTACGATGTCCTGTTCTTCAGTTCACTAATACTTTCTTCTGTCTCTTCAAATCTATTGTTGTAGGTTTCTATTCTTTCATCTCTTCTGTTGTGCCTTTCATTCCCATAAGTTCTGTGATTTGTTTTTTTAAACGTTTGAGCTTTTTGTTTACCCAATGTCTTCTTTATATCCCCTGTCAGCTCATTGATTTGAGTTTTGATGAAATTTTGATTGTCTGTTCGAATATCCTGAATTAGTTGTTTCAACTCCTGTATCTGATTTGAAGTGTTGATTTGTTCCCTTGGCTGGGCCGTATCTTTGATTTTCCTGGTATGACTTGTTTTTTCCTGGCATCTAGGCATCTTGATTTCCTAAATTAGTTTATTCTGGAGGTTGTTTTCACTCTTTTAACTAGGGTTTTCTTGCTGGATGGCTTTGTTCTCTAATTTTCTTTGCTAGTCAGTTCAATTATTCTAGACCTCTAGCATAGGTTCTGTTTAAGTGATCAGAATTTTTCTGCTCTTGTTTTTCTGTTTCCTGCCCTGCCTATAGGGAGGCTTTTTTTTTTTTTTTTTTTTTTCTGTGAGGAGGGTCTCCTCAGATATTATAGGCCCCAGTCAGATTTTTCCAGACCAGACAGGCCCATGTCTCAGGAGGAAAGAGTAGCCAGCATCAGTTTTCCCTGAGGGTGAGACCTAGCAGTTTGTAGACTTTCCTATGAAGTCCCTAGACTCTGTCCTTTTCCTGTCCTGCCCAGCATGTGGCACTTGTCTGCCCGTGGCTTTCCACCAGCTTAAATGACGTGATGCTTTTAATTTCAGCAGACTGTCCCTGCCAGGGGCGTGGTTGAGACAGGTGAAGTAGTAGGATGGCTTTGATTGCTTTTGTTATCCAGTCCCTGGGGCCTGAGGTCCTTGAAGGAGGGATTTCACTTGAGCTGGGCTCCAGGCCCTCCCTCCCTCCCCTTTTCTTGGGGAAGATACACCCTTTAGGGAATTAACTTCTTTCACCTGACTAGTTACTTCATCTCTCAGAAAAGCTTAATTCTGTCCTTGCTTGGGGCAGTGCTGGAGCCTGAACGCTTCCAGTTCTATCTAATGGGCTGTTTAAAGAGTAAACAAAATAAAAAGTAAAAAAGCGTTTTCAGAGCTGGACTCCTCCTCCTCTGGTTTGCTAATCAAGACCCTGAGGTGGTATGTGAGACTATGTATCTTCAGGCTCTGTGTCCCCTTTTCTTGGGGGCTAGCCGTTTTCCAGTATTTTATGCTATCCAAGTCAAAAAGCCTCTGCTTTTTTCCCTCCCCAACGGCCGTGCCCACTGTCTGTTGGAGCAAAAATTCCCTGTTCATTTAGTGCTTATCCCAGGTTTATTTGTGCTGGGGGCCTGTTTTCAGTAGTCAGAATTTGTTAATTCCGAAGTTGGAACTTGGTTGAGCTAAGTCCTTGCTGCTAGTAAAGTCTGTTTCCTTCCTCCTTGGGAAACCAGCCTGCTGTGCTCATGGGGGAGGAACACCAGCCACCACAGCTTGGGGGGCTTACAGTTGTCTGTGGGGTCTCCGTCATTCTACCTGGTCCAGACTGGTGTATGCTGTGTGTCTGGTCACTGATGTTCCCCCAGCAGTTGTTTGTACTGTTCCTGGGTATTTACTAGCTGCTCTGAAGGACAAACTAAATTCATGCTTCAGTATGCTGCCATTTGCCCCACTTCTTCCCCATTCATTTTTTGATGCAATTTTATTGAGATATATCTACACACCATATAAACCTTCTAAAGTATGCAGTCAGTGGCTCATGGTATTATCACATAGTTGTGCATACGTACCCACGATCAATGATAAAGGTATTTTTTTTTACATGTCAATACTACCAAAATGGTTTTATTTTTGTCATTGACAACATGTACACACTGCAATTGCATCACTTTGTTTGATTTTCTTAAATGTTATTTAAGTATATTAAAAATATGTTTATATTTCAGAAATGTGACACATTAAGGGAGTCCTCTGTAAACACCATCCCTTTTCAGTATATTTTCCTGCTTTGTTTCATACATAAATAACAATTTACAAAATCATAAATGAAACTATCAACTGTTAAGGCCTGAAACTATATACAAATTTTGTTCAAATTCAGACCCTGACAAAGGTATTTTTTATATGATTTTATAAATGACATACAGTGTTTGCAGTGTTTATAAATCAAATGACTTATTTAATTATTGTCTCCCAGTCAGTTCTGCCAATAATAGACTTTCTAGTGTGCTTGATATAGAAGCCATGTATTTAAAAAGCCAAACTAGTTAGAAAACTAGATTTTTAGAATAGTAGAGAAAGTTGCTATTTAAATATTACTAAACTTTATTGAAACCACTTTAGCATGTTTGAATGAAAAAAATGCTACTGAAGACTAAATGCTTGTACTATCATTTAAATGTAAGCTTAAAAAGTCTAAAATTTAAGAAACAATAAAATCAGGTTCCATTCATATTCAGTCATAATTAATTTTTCACAATGAAAAATCTTCTACTGAGATTCTGTTACAGGAAGAGAATCAACATTATCCTTTTATTCAAGATTTACTAGTTAAACACTACAATTACTTTTTTTTTTAACATTTGTTCCCCCTATTATTTATTTATTTATTTTTCCTTTATTAATTAAAAAAAATTAACACAACATTTAGAAATCATTCCATTCTGCATATGCAAATGCAATCGGTAATCTTTTTTTTTTTTTTGAAAATAAAATTTTGGTGACATGAACAAAACCTTTCACAAGAAATTTTTAGGTATGAATCCAACCCCCAACTTTCAGTTAACTTCAAATGTTATTTCAAATAATCCTTTCCCAAGTTGCAGTAATATACCCAAGAGAGCAACTAGCAAAACTTTTGACTTGTAAAAAATAATTTCAATCCAAAAATTAATTTGTAAATGAGGAACCAAAGGGAAATGTAAAAACATCCAAATCCCTTAAACTTCTACTTATCTTCACAAGGAGTTTGAAAAAAAAAAGTGATCACTTTCAGTCCCAGTTACAGAACCCCTTTTCTTTTTAAGATACAAATTCTACAGCAGATTTTTACCAATTATGTCAGATTCAGCACAGTATAATTTTATGTGCCACACATCTGTTTTAGATGGGGAGAATACTAGAAGAAAGGTTCTGCAATTCACAAGAATAAAGTACTAGCAGAGTAACTCCTTATTAAAACCTTGGATCTTTTACAAGCCTATTTATGCCTTATAATCTTATACACAGAAATTTAACAAAGAGAAAGAAAACATTATCAGGATTAAAAACAAAAAGAACTCAAAGAAAAATTCAAGCGTGAAAACAGATTTTTCTTATTCGTTCTCCTATAAATTTATTCAGTTTACTGAGTACAGAGAAATTCTATTAAGAATTTTAGACGGATATCCCCATTTCACCACCCCATCTAGACTAGTCTGTATTACATACCAAGAATGGTAGAGATTTCCATTCCCATCTGTACAGGCACTGCCATCTAGTGGCCATTTTTCCCCGGCAGTTTCAAATAGACACTTGGCTCAGATTTGGTAACAGATAGTAGACACTAATTTTGTCAAGGAAGCAAATGCATTTTGTGCACAAACTCCATGCCACCAGTAGAACTACTGACTGGTTATTTATCAAAAGAAAAGTTAAAAAAAAATAAACCTCTTAGGAGTTACTCTGACTGTATTTAGCAATCAATCTTTTCAGACTGCCCCCTCTACTCCATGTTACCTGGAGATGGCACTCAGATAATAATGCATGGAAGAAAAGCAAAGAACTGCAAACCTCTAAAAGCATTGATAACACTTAATCCTCAATTGCATTGATGACCTGGGTCACCTATGAAGATAGGCTTCTTGACCTGTCCTACCTCCAATTCCTTTGATGTGGCCCATGAAAATAGCATATGTCATGGAACTAGAAGATGGACTCCTAATGAACATCTTTTCCATAAAGATATAAATACGAAAGCTGATGTAATTTATAACATTCACCTTAAATTTAGAAGTGGAAACTAAAGATTAGGAATAAGATATTTTCTTTGAGGTAATGCTTTGTAGAAATTACTAGATGTGATCAAAAGCTAATAGGAAACCAATATCACCTGTGATTCCACAGTCTTTTAAGTAATATAGGTTAAAAAAAGACCACACACAGAAAATGAGATCTGTAGACACATTGGTAAGAATGCAATAGCCTGGTCTCGGCTGGACTGAAAGATTGAAGGGATCAAGTTCTGGTTCCCAATCAACTCTGTGATAAATGGTTGAATTTTTGAAAGTTCTAATGGAAATGTGCTAACAAGCGCTAAGCTCACTGTTAATTCCTTTTAAGTTCTCAGAATTCTGGAGATAAGATTACAAAAATTGCTTTGGTCTTTTATGTATCAATATTCAGGAAAAAAGTTTTCTCTCTTACTTAACATTCCTCCAGTGGTGTGAGACCCTGCTCAAGGAAAACAATTCTGGTCTCTTACAGGTCAAACTAATATGGCAGGTCAAAAAAAGTTATAATATTGTACTTGGAACACAAAGAACCAGTTAATAACTTCTTGCTACTATTATAAAAACAGCTCAACAGAGTTACTGTGACCTCTGAAAGATCGAAGAAAAAAGCTATTTTCTCTTCTTATGACTAGAACACATTTCAAGGCACTTTTTGCCTTTTAATAGATGTCTTGGTACTCTAAGCTTCTCTTTCCATTCATTTAATTTCAACAATCTCAAAAAGAGCCAACAAACAAATACTGAATTATATTTTGTTGGTTTTTTTTTTTTAAGCCCTCAAAATCCAGCCTATAAAAACAGCTGGTGCATCTCCCACCCTGACCACCCTGCTACTTTTCCGTATACCACAAGCTACCCATGAATACAAAGCCCGGGGAAAGCTGACAAGGTATACTTGGAGCCAGTAGAAAGGAGGACGATGAGTCCTGTTGAAGCACATATAGACAAAATGCAGTTCACCATGGGGCTGAAGTTCTTCAGTCTAAAGAAGGAAGCAACGATGACCAAGACCAGGAATAGATTGTTATAAAAGATGGCAAATGTTACGGCTTCACAATCAGCAACTTCATTCTTTGTCCACCAGATTCTTTCATCTTTCTCCTTTCAAGACATCTTTCTATTGTCAGCCTTCAGAAAGTTTCCGAGTTACTTCTTTAGAAACAGCCTCCTCCGTCTTCTGTGCTACTTTGCATTTGAGAACCATTTAAAAAAAATTTTTTTTTTTGAATATCAAAAAGCACTGAATAAACGCAGACATTCCTATTTTGATCATTCCGTTCTACATATATAATCAGTAATTCACAATATCATCACACAGTTACATATTCATCATCATGATCATTTCTTGGAACATTTGCATCTATTCAGAAAAAGAAAATGAAAACAAAAAAAATTTATACATACCATACCCCTTACCCCTCCCTTTCATTGATCACTAGCATTTCAAACTAAATTTATTTTAACATTTGTTCCCCCTATTATTGATTTTTATTCCATATATTCTACTCGTCTGGTGACAGGGTAGATACAAGGAGCATCAGACACAAGGTTTTCACAATCACACAGTCACACTGTGAAAGCTTTATCATTATACAATCATCTTCAAGCAACATGGCTACTGGAACACAGCTCTACAGTTTCAGGCGCTTCCCTCTAGCCTCTCTACTACACCTTAAACTGAAAAGGGGATATGTATATAATCCATAAGAATAACCTCCAGGATAACCTCTCGAATCGATTTGGAATCTCTCACTTTGTCTCATTTCACTCTTCCTCCTTCTGGTCGAGGTTTTCTCAATCCCTTGATGCTGAGTCTCAGCTCATTCTAGGGGTTTTTGAGAACCAATTTTACGTTCTTGCACGCAAAGGCTACCACATAGGTGCTCACTAGCGTATGCACATATACAGAACAGCAGACGGAATAAGATCCGTGTGCCACAGTCACCAGTATAACCAGATGGGGATAGTGGACACAATGAAGGCGTTCCCGAAGAAAAGCGCCGAGGACTTGGCTGAGAGGTTGTGGCTGAAATCCTGCAGGAGCAGGTGTTCCTCAGACTGCTGCTTGGAGCCACCTTTAGGGGCCACGGAAAGGAAGAAGCCAGGCGCAAGGCTGGGGTGTGGGCGCCGCCCTCACAGCCGCGGTATCTGCTTATGACGTTACAATTACTTTTATGTAATGAAGTAAAAAAGGAATTTTGCATGTTGGTTATGTTTCACTTTATAAATTATTTTTTTTCGGCTTTCAATTATAGGGTATAAAACTTAGAAAGTTAAACAGTCTCATCGGATTTGAATGAATCAAACTACAAATGAGTTAAACACTGTCATTTCTTTTAAAAATGTAAGTTTCTAAAAGTTTTATTTTTTTATTATAAAAATGATCAGGTTTACAGTAGCTGCCAGCCAAAGTTAATGTTTACAAAACTAAATATTCTTCATTAAAGATATCACAAGAAATGCTTTCCATGTTCTTAAAAAATAAGAAATTCTAATATTCATAATGAATCTAAATAAAAATGGTGGCTGAAATTCTGTCAGCTTTAGCCCAACACAGCTTAGATCCACAGTTATTATGCATAAACAATTCAAAATTAAAGTTATAATGGAAATATCAAGGCATTATTATGTCACTGCTGATGGGTTCCACTAGACTTTCAACCAAGCACAGCGATGTGCACATTTCTAGACAGACTGCTTAGAAAATTAAAGCTATCAGAGCTATAAATAGGGAATACATAAATATGAACACAGCAATGCTAAAGATTAGAGACTTTATAAAAATGAGTAAGATGTGAACAAACACATTTGATAGTTCTTTCTTAAGCCACTTTCTACTGATTTATAAATCTATGGTTTATAACTTTTTTTTAAAAGGAAAATGTTTCTGCACTGCTGCATGCAATAATTTCATTCTATATTCTTGACTACAATGCGATCTTCAAATTCTCTTGCTGAGCTTGACATAATCTCATCAGGATTTCTCCAGAAAGTCAACTTGTGTAGTATGTTCCGTCGTCTTTAGTGCTTCAGTGGTCTTGTGAAGTTCCTTAATAACCTACAACAAAGCTTCTGGGTTAATTCCTTGTTCACAAAGCCGTACACAAATAGACAGAGGATCCATATCTAAGCCCGTACTAAAAATTCTTGAAATCTCAAGCAAACCATCCACGGTCTCCCTTACCACATTCAAATTCACCGCCACACCTACAGTCACTGCTCCAGTGTCTCTACTATTTTGCCCTAGCTGAGGCCGCTTAGACTGAGTGAGGTGGAGAAGGCTAAAGCCATTTTTTTAAAAAGCTTTTTAGTATTGTGAAATATATATACAAAAAAGCAGTAAATTTCCAAGTGCATTTGAACAAGAAGTTATAGAACAGATTTTAAAGTTTGGTATGGGGTTTACAGTTCCACGAGTTTTTGTTTTTTCTTCTAGCTGCTCCAGGATACTGGAGACCAAAAGAAATATCAATATAATGATTCAGCAGTCATACTCCTTTGTTAAATCGTGTCTTCTCTGTCATCCTCCTCCTTCTCTTTTTCTTTCTGTCTTTTAAGCATATATACAAAAAAAAATACATTTCAAAGTACATCACAACAATTAGTTGTAGAACAGATTTCAGAGTTTGGTATGGGCTACAATTTCACAATTTTAGTTTTTTATTTCTAGCTGCTCTAAGGTACTGGAGACTAAAATAAATATCAATATAATGATTCAGCAATCATATTCATTTGTTAAACTCTACCTTCTCTGTATAACTCCATCATTACCTTTGATCTTTCTCCCACTCTTTAGGGGTATTTGGGCTATGCTCATTCTACTTTTTTCATGTTGGAAGGGGCTGTCGATAATATGCAATAACAAGATGGAAATACCAATGTTCTGGAGAGGCTGGCCCCTCTGCATTTCAGGACTTATCTGTCCAGGGACCCATCTGGAGGTTGTAGGCTTCTAGAAAGTTACCCGAGTTTTGGAACCGTTGTAGAATCTTATATAATGTCCTAGGTGTTCTTTAGGATTGGCAGGAATGGTTTTGGTTGGGGTTTGGCAAGTTATGATAGGTAGCAATGTCTAACTGATGCTTGCATAAGAGTGACCTCCAGAGTAGCCTCTTGACTGTATTTGAACTCTCTCAGAACTGATACCTTATTTGTTACACTTCTTTCCCCCGTTTTGGTCAGGGTGGAATTGTTGATCCCAAAGTGCCAGGGCCAGACTCATCCCTGGGAGTCATCTCCCACACTGCCATGGAGACTTTCATCCCTGGATATCATGTCCTTTGTAGGGGGTAGGACAATGATTTCATTAGAAGAGTTGGGCTTAGAGAGAGTGAGGCCATATCTGAGCAACAAAAGAGGTCCTCCGGAGGTGACTCTTAGGCACATCTATAGGTAAGCTAAACTTTTCCACAACATACATAAGCTTCACAAGAGTAAGCCTCAAGATCAAGGGCTTGGCCTGTTGATTTGGGTATCCCTAATGTTTGACACAGTATTAGAGGTTTCCCCAGTTGTAATGTTTAACAGTTCCATATTTTTTCTGTCATCCCTCAAGGGACTTTGTCAATACTACTTGATTATCTGCTTAATATATTCTGGGTTATATCCAGGCATTATATTAAGCTATATAGGATTAAAGGCCCTCATTCTTACTCTGGGCTCCCTGTGTTTCGATTGTTTAAATGAACTGTCTAGATAGGTTGAGTTAGATGATGTGCTATAGAAAATTTATGCTCTGTACAAAATAAACCTTTCTTCCTTTGGTCTCAAAGAGTTGGTGAGGTTCTAAAACACAGACAATGTCTTCCTTACCCTGTTTCTGAATTACCTTAATCCGGACATAATCAACTTCATTCTTATTTCTGACTACCAGGTTATACCTATAAAAAACATCCTCTCAAAATCCAGAAATAATTACCATCCTGGACTAAATGTGATTGCTATAAGAGTTTACAATCTAGGCTCCTATTTTCTTGTAAGCATTTTCTAAAGGAGACCATACAATAATTGTTCTTTTGTTTCTGGTTTATTTTGCCTCACCCAATGTCCCACACATTCATTCACAATGTTGCATGCCTCACGACTTCGTTCCTTTTTGTAGCAGCACAATATTTGATCATATGTATATACCACCATTTGCCCCTCTACTTCTCAGTCACTGCATCCTTCACCCACCTGCATTCATTAGGCATCATGTATAATGTGTAGATCACACAGTTGATTAACACTCTCAATTTTTGGTAATTTCATTGTTCCCAAAAGAAAGATAACCAATAAACATACCCTCACCAAATAGGAAATCTAAACCTCCCCTTAACTCTTGTCCCTCCCCCCATTATTTGTCCTTGGTGTTGCTGTGGTACTACTGATGTTTTCCTGTTAAACAGATCCTATAGCATGCAATAGCTGTTTCCCCCCGTACCCTGAATTTAAACACTCTTTGTACAAGAACCATACCTTTGAAGTAGTTCATACAAGAACTTATTTATATTTGTAGGATTAATCAGTGGGACATGTAGGTCTATACAACCTCTTTCAATCATGTTCATCTTCAATATGGTAATGTTACTTATAGACCCACTAGTGATCCACCTTCACTTCTACCTATTCCCTTACATTGGAGTTCAACCTCATAAGCTAACCATTTACCCATCTCTAGCTCCTATGTATCTGTAAGTCCCCCATATTATGTATTATAATCCTCTGATTTTACCTTTACTGTGGTCATAAAAGTGGAATCATACAGTATCTATCCTTTTGTGTCTGGCTTATTTCAACTCAACATTATGTTCTCAAGGCTCATCCCTCTTGTTATGTGCTTCAGGACATCATTTCATCTTACTGCTGCATAATATTCCGTCTTATATATATATATACCATATTTTGTTAATCCACTCATCTCTTGATGGGCATCTGAATTGTTTCCATCTTTTGGCGATTGTGTATAATGCTGCTATAAATGTTGGTGTGCAAATGTCTGTTTTTATTACTGCTTTCGGCTCTTCTGTGTATATACTGAGTAGTGCTATTGCTGGGGCATAGGGCAAATCAATATTTAGTTTCCTAAGGAACTGCCAAACTGCCTTCCATAGTGGCTGAACCATTATATATTCCCACCAGCAGTGCACCCCAATCTCTCCATATCCTCTCCAATATTTGTAGTTTCCAGTTTGTTTAATAGCAGCTGTTCTTATAGGGGTGAGGTGGTATCTCATTGTAGTCTTGATCTGCATTTCTCTTATACCCAATGAAAATGAACATCTCTTCATGTGCTTTTGAGCCATCTGTATTCAGTCTTCAGAAAAATGCCTATTCATATCTTTAGCCCATTTGTAATTGGGTTGTTTGTTCTATTGTTGTTGAGTTGTATAATTTCTTTGTGTATACACGATATCAAACCTTTCTCCAATATGTGATTTCCAAATATTTTCTCCCATTGAATTGGCTGCCTCTTCACCTTTTTGACAGTCTTTTGAGGTGCAGAAGCATTTGATTTTGAGGAGTTTCTCTTTATCTATTCTTTCTTTTGTAGCTTGTACTTTGCGTATAATGTGTAGAAAGCTACTTCCAATTACTAGGTTTTGAAGATGTTTCTCTACATTTTCTTCTAGAAGCTATATGGTACTAGTTCTTATATTTAGGTGTTTGATCCACTTTGAGTTAATTTTTGTATAGCGTGTGAAGTAAGGGTCCTCTTTCATTCTTTTGGCTATTGATATCCAGTTCTCCCATGCCCATTTATTGAAAAGACTATTTTGTCCCAGGTCAGTGGATTTGGGGGCCTTGTCAAAAATTAGTTGACCATAGATTTGGTGGTTTATTTCTGCACTCTTGATTTGGTTCCATTGGTCAGCACTTCTGTCTTTGTGCCAGTACCATGCTGTTTTGACCACTGTGGCTTTATAATAAGTTTAAAATTAGGAAATGTTAATCCTCCCACTTTCTTCTTTTTTTAGGATGCTTTTAGTGATTCAGGATCTCTTTCCCTTCCCGATCAATTTGGAACTAGCTTTTCAAGTCTTCAAAGTAGGTGTTGGAATTTAGATTGGTTCTGCAATGAATCTGTAGATCAATTTGGGTAGAATTGACATCTTAACTACATTTAACCTTCCTTCCATGAGCAGGGAATGTCTTGCTGCCTATTTAGATCTTCCTTGATTTCTTTTAGCAATGTTATGTAGTTTTCTGTCAACAAGTCCTTTATATCTCTAGTTAAGTTCATTCCTAGGTACTTGATTCATTTAGTTGCTATTTTGAATGGAATTTTTTTCCTTTATTGCTTGTGTATAGAAACGTTACTGATTTCTGCACATTAATTTTATATCCTGCCGCCTTGCTGAATTTGATTATTAGCTTAAATGACTTTGTTGTAGATTTCTCCAGATTTTCCAAGTATAGTATCATGTCATCTGCAAATAATGGAAGTTTTAGTTCTTCCTTTCCAATTTGGATGCCTTTTATTTCTTTGTCCTGCCTGATTGCTCTAGCTAGAACTTCTAGTACAATGTTGCATAATAGTGGTGACAGTGGGTTTCCTTGTTTCATTCCTGATCCTAGGGGGAAAGCTTTCAGTCTCTCTCCATTGAGTACAATGTTGACTATTGGTTTTTCATATATTCCCCTTATCATATTGAGGAAGTTACCTTTGATTCCTGTCTTTTGAATTGTTTTTATCAGAAAAGGTGTTGAATCTCATCAAATGCTTTTTTAGCATCAATCGAGATAATCATGTAATTTTTCTCTTTCAATTTGTTAATATCCTGTATTACGTTAATTGCATTGCATTTCTTGTTTTGAATCATCCTGGCATTCCTGGTATAAACCCCACTTGGTTGTGGTATGTAATTCTTTTAATGTGTTGTTGGATTCAATTTGTTAGCATTTTGTTGAGAATTTTTCCATCTCTGTTCATTAGGGAGAGTGGCCGGTGGTTTTCCTTATTGCATCTTTACATGGTTTTGGTATTAAAGTGATGTTAGCTTCATAAAATGAGTTAAGTAGTGTTCCTTTTTTCCTCAGTTTTTTGGAAAAATTTGAGCAGGATTGTTGTTAGTTCTTTTTGGAATGTTTGATAAAATTCCCCTGTGAAGCCGTCTGGTCCAATCTTAGTAGGAAGATTTTTGATGACTGATTGAATCTCTTTACTTGTGCTTGGTTTGCTGAGATCTTCTATTTCTTCCTCAGTCATTGTAGCTTGAATTTGTCCAATTTCATCTAAGTTATCTAGTTTATTTCTGTATAGTTGTTCATAGTATCATCTTATAATTTCTTTTTTTCCTTCAGGGTCTGTGGTAATGACCCATCTCTCATTTCTGATTTTGTTTATTTGCATCCTCTCTCTTTTTTTCTTTGTCAGCCTTGTTAGTGGCCCATCAATTTTATTGATTTTCTCAAAGAACCAACTTTAGGTTGTATTGATTCTTTCTATTGTTCTTTTGTTCTCCAATTCATTTAACTATGCTTTAATCTTTGTTTTTTCTCTACTTCTATTTGCTTTGGGATTAGTTTGCTGTTCTTACTCAAATTCCTCCAGGTGAGTAGTTAAGTCCTTAATTTTTGCTTCTTGTTTTTTAATATAGGCATTTAGAATAACAGATTTCTCTCTTAGCACAGCCTTTACTACATCCCATAAGTTCTGATATGTTGTGTTCTCATTTTCATTTGTCTCCAGATAGCTACTAATTTCTCTAGCAATTTCTTCTTTGTCCCAGTGGTTTTTTTAATTAATAATTCAATAAATTTATTGTTTAAGAAACTAAAATGACATTTTCTTTTTGCCTATTGACACTATTTTCCCCAGAATGTTTATATTGTGTATCTCATAGTTTTTCATATATCTAGCAATACTTTTAAAGCTGAATTAAACTCATAGGAATGCAAATACTTGAACAGTATAAAACTCAATTCACTCAGAAGTCCACTATGATAAATAAACTGTAAAACAATATTCTCAACCAAAAACCTAAAAAGCAACAATGTCCTAGATCCATTTGAGATCAATTTTCCTGAAGAATATTTTAAAGTATTTTACGAATCCTACCTTTAACCTGGCAAGAATAAAATGTGTGAAGCATATCTGGAAGAACATTTAGTCAGTTTTCTGAGTTATAAAGTTTTGGTAGAAGTCTAGATTAGGTGAAATTCAGGAATAAAACTTTTAGATCTCAGTATAACCAATAACTTCAATTTCTTTTAACACCAAACCTTTTATCATATCTTACACAAATGTTCTAGATTGTTCCCTACCTGAATTTTTAAATTATTTCAATAAACTGTTTCAATAAAATATTTCAATAATTTCAGTAGATCTTCTGAGCACTTTTCATATAAAATAGGCTTTGTAAAGTATTGCATATACCTTATTTCAGCGAATGTTCACATCAATCCTGTGAGGACATCTTTATTTTACATATAACTAAACAAGGCTTAGAGAAGCTAAATGACTTATCCCTGATAACAGAGCTGTTAAAGAGGTAAAGTCTGTATTTGAACTGTTTCCATTCTGTAACACGAGTGTACCCTCCCTATCACTTCATCTGATTATCACATACTGCCTCATAATACATCTGTGCTATTGATTTTTACTCATAAACTTTTTTCTGTTTATGCCTTCAAGAGCATTAATTATGCTTTGATATCTTTTAGTGTCCATTAGCAGGTTGGTTCAAGTTGCATGTTTAATAGAAGAATGGCAAGTTGTATAAATTTTGACAGGCTTTAAAAATTTTCAGAGACTCACACATGTAGAATGGAGATGACACCAAAACTGAGGGTTTGCTGTTAAATGGTTTACCCGTATTAACCATTTAATTCTTACAACAGAACTACGAGATTAATACATTATTTGTTGACCCACTGATTGTTTAATAGTGTGTTACTTAATCTCCATATATTTGTGAAAGTTCTCATTCTTTGGTGGTTATTGATATCCAGCTTCATTCCATTGGAATCAGAGAAGGTGCTTTGAATAATTTTGATATTTTAAAATTTATAAAGACCTGTTTTGTGCCCGAGCATTTGATCTATCCTGGAGAACGTTCCATGAGCAATAGAGTAGAAAGTATATCCTGGTGTTTTGGGGTGTAATGACATATATATGTTGTTAGGTTTAATTCACTTATCAAGTTGTTTAGCTTCTCTATTTCCTTGTTGATACTGTGTCTGGTTGTTCTATCTATAGAGGAGAGTGGTATATTGAAGTCTCCTACTATTATTCTTGAAACGTCTATTGCTCCTTTCAGTTTTGCCAATGTCTGTCTCATGAACTTTGGACCTTAATGATTGGGAGCGTAAACATTTATGATTGTTATTTCTTCTTGGTGAATTGTCCTTTTATCAATATATAGTGTCCTTCTTTGTCTCTTATGATAACTTTACATTTAAAGTCTATTTTGTCTGATAATAGTATAGCTACTCCTGCTTTCTTTTGGTTACAGCTTGCGTGGAATATCTTTTTCCATCCTTTCACTTTCTTTTTTTGCATGTTCATAATCGTGATCATTTCTTAGAACATTTGTATCAATTCAGAAAAAGAAATAAAAAGAAAGCAGAAAAAAATTCATACATACCATATCCCTTACCCCTCCCTTTCATTGATCACTAGCATTTCAATCTACTAAATTTATTTTAACATTTGTTTCCCCTATTATTTATTTTTATTCCGTATGTTTCTTTTACTCATCTGTCAATAAGGTAAGTAAAAGGAGCATCAGACACAGGGTTTTCACAATCACAGAGCCATCCTTTCACTTTCAACCTATTTTTATCTTTGTATCTAAGATAAGTCTCTTGTAAACAGCATATTAACTGAATTATATTTCTTAATCCAGTCTGCCAATCTGTACCCTTTAATCTGTATTTCTAAGTTTAGTCCATTAACATACAAAGTTATTACTGAAAAGGCATTTTTTTTATTTTAACATTTCTTCCCCCTATTATTTATTTTTATTCCATATGTTCTACTCGTCTGTTGACAAGGTAGATAAAAGGAGCATCAGACACAAGGTTTTCGCAATTGCACAGTCACATTGTGAAAGGTGTATCATTATTCAATCATCATCAAGAAACATGGCTACTGGAACACAACTCTACATTTTCAGGCACCTCCCTCCAACCTCTCTGTTACATCTCGAATAACGAGATGATACCTATCTAATGCGTTAAGAATAACCTCTCGACTCTGTTTGGAATCTCTCAGCCATTAACACTGTCTCATTTCACTCTTCCCCCTTTTGGTCCAGAAGTTTCTCTGAATCCCTTGATGATGAGTCTCAGCTCATTCTAGGATGAAAAGGCATTTCTCGAGTACACCATCTTATCCTTAGGATTTTGTTTTTCACATCTATATTTTTTCCCCCTCTATTTGTTTTTATTCTTTAAGTTACCCTTACTGGTCTCTTCAATTCTGTGCCCTCCTCCATACCTCCTTCTCCTGTCTTTTTTTTTCAGCTGCAGAACTCCCTTTAGTATTTCTTGTAAGGTTGGTCTCTTGTTGACACATTCTTTCAGGATTGTTTGTGAAAATTTTAATCTCTCCCTCAGTTTTTTTTTTTAACTTTTTTATTAATTAAGAATTAACAAACAAAACATTGAGATCATTCCATTCTACATATACAATCAGTAATTCTTAATATCATCACATAGTTGCATATTCATCATTTCTTAGAACATTTGCATCAATTTAGAAAAAGAAATAAAAAGACAACAGAAAAAGAAATAAAATGGTAACAGAGAAAAAAAAGATTATACATACCATACCCCTTACCCCTCGCTTTCATTTACCACTAGCACTTCAAACTAAATTTATTTTAACATTTGTTCCCCCTATTATTTATTTTTATTCCATATGTTCTACTCTTCTGCTGATATAGTAGCTAAAAGGAGCATCAGACACAAGGTTTTCACATTCGCAGAGTCTCATTGTGAAAGCTATATCATTGTTCAATCATCATCAAGAAACATGGCTACTGGAACACAGCTCTACATTTTCAGGCAGTTCCCTCCAGCCTCTCCACTACATCTTGAACAACAAGGTGATATCTACTTAATGCATAAGAATAACCTCCAGGATAACCTCTCAACTCTGTTTGGAATCTCTCAGCTATTGACACTTAGTCTCATTTCACTCTTCCCCCTCGGGTCGAGAAGGTTCTCTCAATCCCTTGATGTTAATTCTCAGCTCATTCTAGGGTATTTTCTCAGTCCCTTGATGCTGAGTCTCAGCTCATTCCAGGATCTCTGTCCCACGTTGCTAGGAAGGTCCACACCCCTGGGAGTCATGTCCCACGCAGAGAGGGGAAGGGTGGTGAGACTGCTCGTTGTGTTGGCTGGAGAGAGAGGCCACATCTGAGCAACAAAAGAGACTCTCTTGGGGGTGACTCTTAGGCCTAAATTTTAAGTAGACTTGACCTATCCTTTGTGGGGTTAAGTTTCATGTGAACAAACCCCAAGCCTGGGGGCTCAGCCTATAGCTTTGGTTGTCCACACTGCTTGTGAGAATATCAAGAATTCAACTTGGGGAAGTTGAATTTCTCCCCACTCTCACCATTCCCCGAAGGGGGCTTGCAAATACTTTTCCAGTCACTGATCAAATCCCTCTGGGATTCATCGGGGCATCACTCTGGACAAACCAACAAAATCTCATATGCTACCTGAGTTTCCAAGTACTTATGACATTCACTCAAACTATCTACATGAGTTATATTAGGAAATGCTCTAGTCAAAATATAAATTTTGTAACAAATATTTTTTGCTTTAGTCTCACACATAAGGTGACATTTTACAGTATTAATTATCATCTATTTTCAACACCCTGCAATAATGACATTCCTTTGTTCTTCCTCAGGCAAAAACATTTCTTAAATTTGTACATTATACATTTCACTATTATTATACACTCTAGGCATTCCTAGATTATACCATCTCGATCTTTACCATCTATCTTTCTTTCTGATTTCATTTATGTCCCCAGTCCTCCTTCCTCTATCATTCTCACATGCAGGTTCATTCAGTGTTTTAACATAATTACATTACTGTTAGGTAGTATTATGCTGTCCATATCTGAGATTTTATATTCAGTCCTGTTGCACAATCTGTATCCCTTCATCTCTGATCACCTAATATCTCACCCTATTTCTATCTCCTGATGGTCTCTGTTACCAAGGAAATATTCCAAGTTTATTCACTAATGTCCGTTCATGTCAGTGAGACCATACAGTATTTGTCCTTTTGTTTCTGGCTAATCACACTCAGCATAACGTCCTTCAGGTCCATTCATGTTGTTACATACTTCATAACTTTATTCTGTCTTACAGCTGCATAATATTCCATCTTATGTAAATGTCACAGATTGTTTAGTCAACTGTCTGTTGATGGACATTTTGGCTGTTTCCATCTCTTGGTAATTGTTAATAATGCTGCTATAAACATTGATGTGTAAAATGTCCATTTGTGTCCTTGGCCCCATGTCCTTTGAGTAGAGACAGCATATAGATGGGTCCTGTTTTTAATCCATTCTGCCAGACTATGTCTTTTGACTGGAGAGTTTAATCCATTAACATTCAGTGTTATTACTGCATGGGTAGTACTTTCTTCTACTATTTTGCCTTCTGGATTTTATATGTCATATCTAATTTTCCTTCTTTTTACCTTTACTCATAGTCTTCCTTTCTATACTCTTCTCCACACCTCTCTCTTCTGTCTTCGTATCTGTCTCTAGTGTTCCCTTTAGTATTTCTTGCAGAGCTGGTCTCTTGGTCACAAATTCTCTCAGTGATTTTTTGTCTGAAAATGTTTTAATTTTTCCCTTATTTTTGAAGGACAATTTTGCTGGATATAGAATTCTTGGTGGGCAGTTTTTCTCTTTTAATAATTTAAATATATTATCCCACTGTCTTCTCCCCTCCATTGTTTCTGCTGAGAGATCTGTGCATAGTCTTATTGGGCTTCCCTTGTATGTGATGGGTTGCTTTTCTCTTGCTGCTTTCAAGATCCTCTCTTTCTCTTTGACCTCTGACATTCTGATTATTAAATGTCTTGGAGTATGTTTATTTGGATCTGTTCTCTTTGGGGTACGCTGCACTTCTTGGATCTGTAATTTTAAGTCTTTCATAAGAGTTGGGAAATTTTCAGTGATAATTTCCTCCATTAGTTTTTCTCCTCCTTTTCCCTTCTCTTCTCCTTCTGGGACACCCATAACACGTATATTCATGCGCTTCATATTGTCTTTCAATTCCCTGAGTCCCTGCTCATATTTTTCCATTGTTTTTCCTATAGTTTCTGTTTCTTGTCGGATTCCAGATGTTCCATCCTCCAGTTTTGAAATCCTATGTTCTGTCTCTCGAAATCTACCATTGTAGGTTTCCATTGTTTTTTTCATCTCTTCTACTGTGTCTTTCATTCCCATAAGTTCTGTGATTTGTTTTTTCAGACTTTCAGTTTCTTCTTTTTGTTCTTTCCTGGCCTTCTTTATATCCTCCCTCAGTTCATTGATTTGGTTTTTGATGAGGTTTTCCATGTCTGTTCGTACATTCTGAATTAATTGTTTCAGCTCCTGTATGTCATTTGAATTGTTGGTTTGTTCCTTTGATTGGGCCATATCTTCAATTTTCCTAGTGTGATTTGTTATTTTTTGCTGGCATCTAGGCATTTAATTACCTTAATTAGTTTATTCTGGAGATTGCTTTCACTTCTTTCATCTAGGGTTTTCTTGCTGGATGAATTTGTTGTCTATCTGTTCTTTGACATTCCGTTCAGCTTTATCTGGACCTTTAGCTTAAGTTTTGTTTAACAGAGGAGAATTTTCCAGTTCTTGTTTTCTTGTTTCTTGCCCTGCTTGTGTGGTACCTTTCACCCACACACATTTAGGAGGGTCTACTTAGATATTATAGACCCCAGCCAGATTTTCCCAGACCAAACTGGCCTCCTATCAGGAGGAAAGAGTCACCTGCGTCGGTTTTCCCTGAGGTGGGACCCAGCAGGTTGAAAGACTTTCCTGTGAAGTCTCTGGGCTCTTTTTTTCTTATCTTGCCCAGTATGTGGTGCTTGTCTGACTGCAGGTCCCACCAGCGTAAGATGATGCGGTACCTTTAACTTTGGCAGACTCACCCTGCTGGGGGCGTGGTGGAGACAGAGGAGAGGTTGTAGGCTGGCTTTAATAGCTTCAAATTACCAAGCCCTGGTTTCTGAATTCCTTGATGGAGGGATTCCACCTGAGTTGGGCTTCACCCCTCCCCTGGGGAAGGCACAGACTCCAGACAAGCCCTCAAATGAGCTCACTTCTGCCTATGCCTGGGGCAGTTGCAGCCTGAAAAGTCCTGCTGCTGTATCCAGAGGCAGTCAAGCCTTTATAGATACACAGCCACAAAAACCTCTGTTTCCTTCTTTTTTTCCCCCCCCTTTTTCTGTCAGTCCTGCCCCCTTGGCGCCGGGGCAAAAATGAGCAACCTCTGCTTTGATCAGGTTCACCTAAGCTGGGGGCCTATTTTTAGTAGTCAGAATTTGTTAATTAGTTCCACAATTGGTGTTTGATTGTGCCCAGTCTCTGCTGCTGGTAAAGTCCTTTCCTTTCCCCTCTGGAAAGCAGCCTGTGGGGGAGGGGCACTGGCTGCCGCAGCTTTGGGAACTCACGGTTCTGGGGGGTGCTCGCAGCCGGTCCAGCTGGTCCAGACTGGGGTATGCTGTGTGTCTGGTCACTGATGTGGCCCCAGGAGCTGTTCTGTACTGTTTCTGGTTATTTAGTAGTTGTTCTGGAGGACGAACTAAAACACGCACGTTATTAAGCCGCCATCTTGACCCGGAAGGGAGCTTATGATATTTAGCAATGTCTAACTGAAGCTTGCCTAACAGCAATTACCATAGTCGCCTCTCAACTATATTTGAACTCTCTCAGAACTGATACTTTATCAGTTACACTTCTTTTTCTCCTTTTGGTTAGGAAGGAATTGTTGATCCCAAGGTGCCAGGGCCAGATTCATGCTTGGGAATCATCTCCCATGTTGCCAGGGAGACTTTCACCCTGGATGTCATGTCTTATGTAAGGGAAGGGCAATGATTTCACTTGCTGAGTTGGGCTTAGAGAGAGTGAGTCCACATCTGAGCAACAAAAGATGTCCTCCAGAAGTAAGTCTTAGGCAAACCTATAGGTGGGCTAAGCTTCTCTGCTATAAGCATAAACTTCACAAGAGTGAGCCTTAAGATCAAGGGTGTGGGCTATTATTGATTTGGGTGTCCCTAAAGTTTGATGCAGTATCAGGGGATTTCCTGATGGTAAAGTTTAATAGTTCCGTATTTTTTCTCCCATCCCTCAGGGGAGTTCACCAATACTTTTTTCATTATCTGCTTAACATACTCTATGATGTATCCAGGCATTACATTAAGCTATACAGGATTAAAGGACCTCTTTCTTATTCTGGGCTCCCTGTGTTTCAGTTGTTCAAATGAACTGTACAGATAGGTTGAGTTAGGTTGTGTGCTACAGAAAATTTCAGTTCCAGACCAAATAAAACTTTCTTCCTTTGGTCTCAAAGAGTATGTGTGGTTCCAAAATATAGACATGTCTTTCTTACCCCTGTGTCCTGAATTACTTTAACCCCAGCCTGATTGGCTTCATTCTTATCTCTAAATATCAGGTTATATATGTTCTTCTCTCTTAATAACAGATTATATATATTCTTATCTCTGAATGTCAGGTTATATATATAACCTTATCTCTAAATGTCAGGTTATATATATAACCTTATCTCTAAATGTCAGGTTATATATATAACCTTATCTCTAAATGTCAGGTTATATATATAATCTTATCTCTAAATGTCAGGTTATGTATATAAAATTTATATATATATATAAAAACCTGATATTTAGAGATAAGAATGAAGACAAAAAAAAAAAAGAATGAAGGCAATCAGGTTGGGGTTAAAGTAATTCAGGTTAAAAGTAATATACATATATAAAAGAGCCTCTCGAAATCCAGAAATAATAATTACCACTCCAGACTAAATGTGTCTGCTCTAAAAGCTTACAATTTAGGCTCTTGTTTTCTTATAAGCATTTTCTAAAGGAGACCACACCATTGTTGTTCTTTTGTTTCTGGCTTATTTTACCTCACCAAATGTCCCACACATTCATTCACAAAGTTGCTTGCCTCACGACTTCATTCCTTTTTTGTAGCAGCATAACATTCGTTTATAAGTATGTATCATCATTTGCCAATCTACTTCTCAGTCAGTGCATCCTTCAGCCACTTGCATTCATCAGGGAGCATGTATAGTGCACAAAGTCCACAGTCCATAAACACTCTCAATTTTAGATAATTTCATTGTTTCCAAGAGAAAGAAAACCAATAAACACACCCTCACCAAATGAGAAATCTAAACCTCCCCTTAACTCTTGTCCCTCCCCCCGTTATTTACCTCTGCTGTTGCTATGGTACTGCTGATGGTTTCCTTTTAAACATAGACCATAGCATGCCATAGCAATTTCCCCCCATACCCTGATCTTAAACACTCTTTGTACATGAATCATACCTTTGAAGTAGTTCTTGCAAGAACTAATTCATATTTCTAGTATTAATCAGTGGGACATGTAGGTCTATACAACAATTTCAATCTTGTTCATCTTCAATATGATGATATTACTTACAGACCCACTAGAGAACACCTTCACTCCTATCTATTCCCTTACATTGGAGTTCAACCTCATTAGCTAACTGTTCGCCCATCTCTAGCTTCTATGTATCTCTAGGTACCATATATTATGTATTATAAGCCTCTGATTTTACCTTCACCATGATATAAAAGTAGAACCATACAGTTTGTGTTCTTTTATGTCTGGCTAGTTTCACTCAGCATTATGTCTTCAGGGCTCATTCATCTTGTCATGTGCTTCAGGATGTCATTTCTTCTTTCTGCTGCATAATATTCCATTGCATGTATATCCCACATTTTGTTAATCCACTTGTCTGTTGATGGGCACTTGGAGTGTTTCCACCTTTTGGCAATTGTGAATAATGCTGCTGTGAACATTGGTGTACAGATGTCTGTTTATGTCATTGCTTTCAGCTTTTCTGGTATATACAAAGTAGTGCTATGGCTGGGTCATAGGGCAACTCGATATTTAGTTTCCTAAGGAACTGCCAAACAATCTTCTATAGTGGCTGCGCCATTATACATTCCCATCAGCTGTGCATAAGTGTCCCAATTTCTCCATGTTCTCTCCAATATTTATAGTTTCCTGTTTGTTTAGTAGCAGCCATTCTTTTCTTTTTTTTTTTTTTAACTTTTTTTATTAATTAAAAAAATTAACAAACAAAACATTAAGATATCATTGCATTCTACATATACAATCAGTAATTCTTAATATCATCACATAGTTGCATATTCATCATTTCTTAGAACATTTGCATTGATTTAGAAAAAGAAAAAGACAACAGAAAAAGAAATAAAACGATAACAGAGAAAAAAAAGATTATACATACCATACCCCTTACCCCTCGCTTTCATTTACCACTGGCATTTCAAACTAAATTTATTTTAACATTTGTTCCCCCTATTATTTATTTTTATTCCATATGTTCTACTCTTCTGTTGATATAGTAGCTAAAAGGAGCATCAGACACAAGGTTTTCACAATCACAGAGTCTCACTGTGAAAGCTATATCATTGTTCAATCATCATCAAGAAACATGGCTACTGGAACACAGCTCTACATTTTCAGGCAGTTCCCTCCAGCCTCTCCATTACATCTTGAACAGCAAGGTGATATCTACTTAATGCATAAGAATAACCTCCAGGATAACCAGGATAACTCTGTTTGGAATCTCTCAACCATTGACACTTAGTCTCATTTCACTCTTCGCCCTTTGGTTGAGAAGGTTCTCTCAATCCCTTGATGTTAATTCTCAGCTCATTCTAGGGTTTTTCTCAGTCTCTTGATGCTGAGTCTCAGCTCATTCCAGGATCTCTGTCCCACATTGCCAGGAAGGTCCTCATCCCTGGAAGTCATGTCCCACGCAGAGAGGGGGAGGGTGGTGAGACTGCTCGTTGTGTTGGCTGGAAAGAGAGGCCACATCTGAGCAACAAAAGAGACTCTCTTGGGGGTGACTCTTAGGCCTAAATTTTAAGTAGACTTGACCTATCCTTTGTGGGGTTAAGTTTCATGTGAACAAACCCCAAGACTGGGGGCTCAGCCTATAGCTTTGGTTGTCCACACTGCTTGTGAGAATATCAAGAATTCAACTTGGGGAAGTTGAATTAGTGGCAGCCATTCTTATAGGTGTGAGGTGGTATCTCATTGTAGTCTTGATCTGCATTTTCTTTATAGCCAATGAAAATGAACATCCCTTCATGTGCTTTTGAGCCATCTGTATTTGGTCTTCTGAAAAATGCCTATTCATATATTTAGCCCATTTTTATAATTGAGTTGTTTGTTCTTTTCTTGTTGAGTTGTATGATTTCTTTGTGTATACAGGAAATCAGACTTTGTCTGAAACGTGATTTCCAAATATTTTCTCCTATTGAGTTGGCTGCCTTTTCGACAAAGTCTTTTGACGTGCAGAAGCATTTGATTTTGAAGAGTTCCCATTTATCTACTTTTTCTTTTGTTGCTTGTACTTTGGGTGTAAAGTTTAGGAAGCTACATCCTATTACTAGGTCTTCAAGATGTTTCCCTACATTTTCTTCTAGAAACTTTATGGTGCTAGTTCTTATATTTAGGTGTTTGATCCACTTTGAGTTAATTTTTGTATAGGGTGTAAGATAGGGTTCCCCTTTCGTTCTTTTGCCTATTGCTATCCAATTCTCCCATGCCCATTTAATGAAAAGACTGTTTTGTCCCTGTTCAGAAGATTTGGCCTGTCCCTCAGTTTTGAAGGCAGTTTGGCTGGGTATAGAGTTCTTGGCTGGAAGTCTTTTTCAGGATCTGAAGTATATCATACCACTGCCTTCTTGCCTCCATACTGCCCATTGAGTAGTCTGAACTCAATCTTACGTGGTTTCCTTTGTATATAGTAGATTGTTTTTCTTTTGCTGCTTTCAGGATTTTCTGCTTCTCTTCAATATTTAATAGACTGGTTCGTATGTGCCTTGGGGAAGGAGTATTTGGATTTATTCTATTGGGAGTTCATTCGGCTTCTTTGATTTTCATATTATATCCTTTATAAGGGTTGAGAAGTTTTCCCCCATTACATGCTCAACTACTCTTCCTAGCCCTTTACTCTTCTCTTCTCCTTTGGGCTACAGATGATTCTTATATTTGTGTACTCTGTTTATCCATCATTTTTCTGAGGTCCAACTGAAAAATTTCTGTCTTTTTTTGCCATTTGCTGGTTTGAGTGTTTGATATCAGTTGTTCTGTCCTGTAGCTCACTTATTCTTCCTTCTGCCTCTTCAGATACCTGCTCTTGTGTGTCTCTAGTATATTGATTTGGTCTACAGTATCTTTAATCTCTGTGATAGCTGCATTTTTATATTTATTCTTTCAAATTCCTCTTAATGCCCTTCTAGTGTCTCCTTGAGCTCCTTTATGTCATTAGCCATTGTATTTATTTTATTTAGTAGATTTATATGAACATCTTTGGTTAGTTGTTCCAAAGTCTGTGTCTCCTCCAGTGTTTTAATTTGGTCATTAGGCTGGGCTATATCTGTCTCATCATGATATGCCTACTGATCTTCTGTTGTCTTAGAGGTATGTAAACATCTTGATAGGTTTATTTTGGATGTTGATTTCCTTTAGTAGTCTAAAGCTTCGTATTTGTGGGATGGATGTGGAACAGGTTGCGGGGTGCAAGGCGGAGCTCAACAGTGTGGTAATGTATTGCAGCACAGGTATAGGCACAGTTGGGGATGCTATACTAGTGCCGGTGAGCATGGAGTATGGACTGTGGGGTTGTGGAGGTGCGGTGCATGGGCCGTGGGTATGGGGTGCAGCTCAGGTAGACCTTGGAGTATAGCAGCGGGGTGCAGCATGGGGCACACTGAGGTAGGGCACTGTGGGAGGTGGATGGGGAGGCTGTGTGGATGCCCGGGGGCTGGTGTGCAGGAAGGATGTAGGTGGGTGCGTGGAGTATCGTGTTTGTGGGTATCAGGGTGTAGGATAAGGTGGCTCAGAAGTCAAGGCATGGGGTGGCAGGGCCCGGGTATGTCGTTATGCAGTGGGGAGGGGTTCAGAGGGCCCTGGATGCAGATGTGGGAGTGTGTAGGAGTGGGCACAGGTCACAGGGGTTGCTGGACGTGGGCCAGGGCCAGGTTGTATTGGGTGGGCAGTGCCCTGGCATGGATGCACAGGTATGGAGTGGGTCAGAGCAGGTGTGCAAGCATGTGCAGTTTGGGAGCTATGTAGCACAGATGCACACGTGTGCACCTGACAGGTGTTGGAGCAAGGTGCTTGTGTCAGGAAATGTGGGACAAGTGTGCACGTTTGTGGGGCAGGGGCTTGTGATGCAGGGTCAAGAAGTCAGCTCATGAATGCTTGGGTGCGTGACAGTGAGGAGGATGTGGCTGTGCTTATTAATAGGTCTAGGGGATGGGGCCCTGGTGTGTGCTGGTCTAGGATGTGGGGACCTTGTGTGCACATGAGCAGAGCCCAGAGGCAGCAGGCTGGGGTTGCACGTATGTGGGCTAGGGGTGGAGTGCACAATTCTTGCTCAGAGCTGCGTGTGCAATCTGGGAGGTCCATAAACTGGTGTACACGTGTGCAGAGCTCATGGGGGGCCGGGTGAAATTGTGCGACTATATGGGCTGGGGTGGGTATAGCCTGGGTACAAAGTAAGTGCCCACAGCCTTGATGCTCTGACAGCCACCTGCAGGGGACAGGGAGGGGGACATGGGTCTCAGGAGGGGCAGGATGAGACTGTGCTTGCACAGGTGAGGTGGGCTGGGCTGGGGCATGTGAGTGCATGCTTGAGGTGGGGGTGTGGGACAGGTATGAGTAGGGATGGGGGAGGTGGCAGGGTGGGGGCTCTTGGAGCGTAGGGAGGGGAGGCGGGTGATGGCGTTCAGGTGCATGGAGTGTGGGGTTAGTCGTGGGTTGCAGGGCTGCGCCATGGAGGGCAGTGCATTGGTTGCGTATCCAAGGAACACAACTTGGCTTACTTCCTAGTCCCGGTCTCCCTGTCCATGCACTCCTGAGGGCTCTGGGCTTCCATTTGGAAAAGGGCGTGTTAGGCTGTTTGCATCAGCGTGAACGTCTCTGGTTCTCTGTGTCTCAGTTCTTCAGCTTTTACCACCAGGTCCTCCCTGTGTTGTGTAGGAGACCCTCCCAGGTCATTTACACCCTGGAATCACTGTCTCAGTAGCCTTTCCCTTCTTTCTCTAGCTGTTCCTTGGAGCAGGGATGACCTTGACCTCTCCTATTCCACTGTCTTCCTGGAACTCTCTGTAAAGCCATTTTTAAAAGTATTTTTGTACCCAATTTTTGTACCTTAAGAATTGACCTATCTTGCGTAAGATATTTTCTAGGATCTTTTAATCGTTCTTTAATATAGAGCAAATGCTACCTGATTCACTGTTTTTCCTAACACCGCAGCTCCGACAGACTGTCCCCTATTCACTGTGACTGCTTTCAAAAACAGTTTTGTAGAGTGTAAAGCATGGCATGACTTGGGTTATTTACTTTATGGAATGGCACCTGCACCCTGGTGGGCTGCAATTTTGAATCAGGCAAGTTGGTTTTCAGGACCTCATTCCCCTTATCCATCCTTTGTTCTTTCAAGATAAGAAACCCCAGTGCTCCTGATCAATCTCGGACTTGCTAGGAATGTTGCACTACAGCCAGCTCATTGTTTCTCTGAGCTCCAGCATCTTGGATGGGAGCTTTATGGTCTTTAGAGTGGGGCTTGGCTATCTGCATCCTAGGTATTTGCGTACAAAAGAGCCACCGATCTAGACAGCACCCTAGCCTCAATTTTCCAACTCTCTCCTTCCTGGGCTCTCCAAGCCAGAGTCAACATTGTAGTATCAGATAATCACTAAGGTCTGCTCCAGTTTTGAAATTTTGCACAGTGGTTTTATTTGATTGCTTCCTGCTAGATGGCAGTGTGGAACAATGAATTACAAGAACAATCTGAGCTGTTACTGTGCTTTTGCTCATCATTTATTATTCCGAAAAGTGGTTATTTTTCAGGTTTTATCTGAACAAAGTTTTTCCAAAACTATTGAAATTAGTATTATATTTAGGAAATAAAGAACAAGAATATGGTTTGGGGGAATAGTAATGTTCTTTCATCTATGTCTAAGTATACCTCAGTATCTTGTCTCCGGGCAAGCACTGTGCACTCCACCCCTAGCCCACACAAGTGCGACTCCAGCCTGCTGCCTCTGTAAATGCTTTCAATTTGGAATGTAAAGGGTCGATTTCAGCAAGAAATGCAATGCTTTATTGAATTACCTGCACTCTGCGAAACAACATTTGTTACAGTGTTCCTGAACATGGCTTGTTTTTTTTTTTGCAAGGAACTGAATTATTTTTTTCACTGCGAAATCTTCACATACGTACATTATATACATGGTATACAATCGATGGCTCACAATATCATCACATAGTTGTGTATTCATTACCATGATTGTTTTTTCAGAACATTTGCCTCACTCCAGAAAAAGAAATAAGAAAAAACTCATACATACTTTACACCTTATCCCTCCCTTTAATTGACCACTGGTGTTTCCATCTACCCAATTTATTTTACCCTTTGTTCCCTCTATTATTTATTTATATCTGGGTGCATGGTCTGGGAATCGAACCCGGGTCTCCTGCATGCAAGGCGAGCATTCTGCCACTGAACCACCCATGCACCCTTTGTTTATTTTTAATCCATGTTTTTACTCATCTGTCCGAACCCTGGACAAAAGGAGCATCAGACACATGGTTTTCACAATCCCACAATCACACTGTAAAAGTTATATCTTTATACAATTGTCTTCAAGAATCAAGGTTACTAGAACATAGTTCAACAGGTACTTCCCTCCAACCTCTCCAATATACCATAAACAAAAAAGGGATATCTATATAATGCATAAGAATAACCTCCAGGATAACCTCTCGACTCTGACATCTCTTAGCCACTGAAACTTTATTTATCTCATTTCTCTCTTCCCCCTTTTGGTCAAGAAAGTGTTCTCATTCCCCTGATGTTGGGTCCTGACTCATTCCTGAATTTCTGTCCCACATTGCCAGGGAGATTTACAACCCTGGGAGTCATGTCCCCAAGTAGGAGGGAGGGAGGGCAGTAAGTTAACCTGCTGAGTTGGCTGAGAGAGAGAGGCCACATTTGAACAACAAAAGCAACATTCTCTGGGGGTGACTCTTAGACCTAATTTTAAGTAGGCTTAGCCGATCCTTTGCAGGAATAAGTTTCATAGGGGCAAATCCCAAGATCCAAGGCTCAGCTTATTGATTTGGTTATCCCTCCTGCTTGAGAGAATATCAGAAATTCTAGAAGAGGGATTTTAACCCAGATCTTCCACCCTGTAGCAGAGTTGTCACGAAGTAACTTTTAGAGGCCATTCTTGGTGAAAGAATAGTGTTTTAGTTTGCAGACTGCTGGAATGTGATATACCTGAAATGGAATGGCTTTTAGAAAGGGAAATTTATTAAGTTTCAACTTTACAGTTCGAAGGCCATGAAAATATCCAAATTAAGGCCAGTCTATAAAAATGTCCAAATTAAGGCATCCACAGAAAGATACCTTGGCTCAAGAAGGCTGATGATGTTCAAGATTTCTCTCAGATGGAAGGGCATATGGTGACATGCACTAGATTTCTCTCCAGGAATCTTCTACGACTTCCCTGGGCTCTGTCTGTTCTGTTGTTTCTGGTGGCTCTCGTGGTTCTAAAGCTTTTTCCAAAATGGTTCCCTCTTAAAGGGCTCCAGTAAGCAATCCCACCTTGGATGAGTGGAAATATATCACCATGGAAACTATCTAATCCAAGGCTACCATCCAGCAATATTGAATGAGAATTAAAGGACATGGCTTTTCTGGGTTACATAATAGCTTCAAACCAGCACATTCTACCTTTTGGACCCCCCAAAAGACATTGTCATTCCAAATGCAAGATAAATTCATTCCATAACATTATCAGAAAGCCTTAAACCATTTCAGTAACAATAAAAACATAATACAAAGTCAGAAACAGCACAAAATCTCATCAGAGTCAGCTACAGGTCTGTCCTAAGGCAAAATTCTCCTCTGGCTCTGGACCTGTAAAACTCAGAACAAGTTATCTGCTTTCAACATACAAAGGAGGGACAGTCATAGGACCCATGTTCATATTTCCATAGGGAGGAACTGGAAGGAACACGGGTCACTGGATCCAAGCAGTTTCGAAAATCTGCAGGGCAAAGTCCACTAGATTTCAAAGTCTGAGAGTCATCTATTTCCAGAGCTTTAGAAAGGGGCAGTCCCACCCTCTCCCAGCCCCTATGCAGTGGCCACCTCTCTCCAAATGCAACCTTGGGGGACATTGGGGAGATAACCTTTTTCTCGCCTCCACCCTCTCCAAACATCGGGGCTGCACTCAGGCTCTCTTCCACAACAGTGTGCTGGCAACCAGGCTCTCCCCAATCCCCAAGGAATGTGCTCCACCCTCTCCAAGGCCTGAGGCAGCACAACTCTTCCACTGCAATGAGGAGGAAGGCCCACCATCAGCCTTTGGGGCAAACTCGCTCCCTCCAAGTAGTTGGGTGGGTCCACTCTCTTGGCCCATCATTTCTTGACTTCAGACCTTAGATGCTGTAGTTGTGCCTTTGAAGTTATTTTTCCTCCAGTGTGTCCCTTTTCTTCTCCTCGTAGGCCAGACTGGCAGTGATTCTGTTTATAGAGATCCCACAACACTCTTGTTGGTTTCCTATGCAATAGGGTAGGATCCTCCCCTCAGACAAAAGGGCTTTCCACAAATCCTTTCTGGATAACTTCATCTCCAATCCTGGCCTTTTCTGAAATGGCTGATTGATTCCATATTTGGTTAAATCCTCATGTGGGGAACTGTTCTGTGGAGTCTCCCTTTCTGGGAGCCCAGAATTTTACAGACCGTCAATTTATGGTTTCTTTACACCCAAGAGTTCAGTTCTCAATTCATCTCTTTCTTGTCATATTTTGCTATAAGCTACAAGGAGAAACCAGGTTGCACTCTCCATACTTAATTTGGAAATCTCCTCAGCTAAGTATCCTGAACTGTCGCCTTTAAATTCTAATTTACAATCAACAACAGTAAACAGCTTTGCAAGATTCTGTGTCTTTAAAACAAGGGCCACCTTCTTTCCAGTTTGCAATGGCACATTCCTCATTTCTGTCTAAAGCCTCTTCAGAGATATCTTTAGAGTCCACATTTCTCCCAACAGTTTCTTCAAAGGATTCTAGGCCTTTCTATCAAGCACCTCACAACTCTTCCAGAATCTTCCCCTTATCCATTTAAAAAGCCATTCCAGGGTGGGCCACGATGGCTCAGTGGCAGAGCTCTCGCCTGCCATGCTGGAGACCCGGGTTTGCTTTCTGGTGCCTGCCCATGTTAAAAAAGAAAAAGAAAAAGCCATTCCAGCATGTTTGGTATTTGCAAATGACAGCAGCATCCCACTTCTCTGATACCAAAATCTGTTTTAGTTTGTAAGCTTCTGGAATGCAATATACCAGAAACAGAACAACTTCTTAAAAGGATAATTTATTGATTTGCTAGTTTACAGTTCTAAGACCATGAAAATGTCCAATTAAAGCAAGGCTATAAAAATGTCCAATCTGAGGCATCCAGGGAAAGACATCTTGGTTCAGGAAGGCCGATGACGTTCAGGGTTTCTCTCTCAGCTGGAAAGGCACATGGTGAGATCTGCTAAGCTTCTTCTTTAATGGCTTCCCTGAGGCTCTGCCTGTTCTGTTGACTGTTGGTTCTGGTGACTCTTATGGCATTAAAGCTTTTTCAGAATGGTTCCATCTTAAAGGGCTCCAGTAAGAAACCCCACTTTGGATGTATGGAAACATATCTCCCTGGAAACCATCTAATCAAAAGTTACCACCCACAGTTGAGTGGGTCACTTCTCCATGGAAACAATAAAAAAGATTCTAACCAGCAATATTGTATGAGGACTAGAGGACATGACTTTTCTGGGGTACATAATATCTTCAAACCAGCACAAATAGTTACTTAGAAGACCATATGAGGACAACAAAGATGAAAAAACTGAGGAGCTGTTTCCAGTGCCTTAGTTTTTAGTGACATTTGATCTTTACAGTCCTATACCTCTGTCCCACCTTTTATTAATCTGTTCTTTTTTAATGCTCCAAAAACAGGCTTATGTGGTGATTAGGCTTTATGTCAGTCTATTTTTTGTTTTTGTTCTGTGTACATTTTTATGTATTTTCCACATTGAAGAGACCTTCTAAATGCCTGTTTTTGTGTGGTGCTATTATTAAGACTGCATCATTGGAGTGCTCTGGTGTGTGTCTGGGATTTAAGAATGTGAGGTAGTGTCCCCTTCAGTTCTGTAACAGAAATGGGAGGGTGCTCTGGCTACAACTTCGATCCTGCCATTTATCCCCAGTGGCCTGCCAGTGCCCCCTTCTCCCTTACGGTTCTCTGTGGTCTCTCCTGAATGTGTGTTGGATGGAAGAGGCTGACAAAGGTGGTGGATACTGTGATCCTGGGCTGCCCAGAGGTGACCAGGAGGAGAGGAGGAGAAGCAGTCTCGAGATCCACAGACTGGGCAGGAGAAGACTGCACCAGCAGGAGGAGAAGGATGCTCGACCACTTGCTGTACTCTTGCTCCAGCAGATGCAGTGCCCACCTGGGTTGGCCTATCACCCGCTTGCCCAGTTGGCTGTTCATCTGCTGCCTGCAGCAGCTGCTTCCTTGAAGTTGAGTGACAGCGTGTTCTGGAGCATCTGTGACGCCAAGGTGTTCTGTGAGGACTCAGACAAGATTAACTGCTTCTACTTCAATGAGCATTTCAAGCAGCCACTGCGACTCCATTGTGCTCAGACTGCCAAGTGGGCAAACCAAAGAGAACTGTGTACGGTAAGAGGTGTACTTGTCCATGTCACTTGTGGATGACACGTTCATTTCTGAGTCTCTTAATAAGATCATTGGACTCTGGGATCTCTGGGGTCCTAACTGCCAGGGACTCACTCTCTACAGAGCAAGCCCATTTGCTCTTTTGATCCAGAAGGGTTAAGTTTTGCTGCCAGTGTCAGTGTTGAAATGGATGAACTTTATGACTTTCAATTTTTAGATAAGAGACCTTTGCCCCCTTTAAGATGCTGTATGATTGGACTTGTAAGTGGACAGGACTGAAGTTCAGCAGGGATAGTAAGCTCATCCTCTTCTCCACCAAGGGCAGTTTCATCCAACGCATCGATGCATTCAAGGGAGTGGTGGTGCATACATTTGGGGTTATGCCAACAGCAGAGCTGTCACACCGGAGGTCTCATTTACTCCAGACTCCCAGTTTATTATGACTTGTTCAGAGGAAGGCAAGATCCATATTTGGAATGGAGAGGGTGGTATAAAAGTAGCAGTCTTGGATGGCAAACATTCAGGAGCCATCATCTGTTCACAGTTCAACCCCAAGTTCATGACCTATGTCAGTGCTTGTTACAACATGGCCTTCTGTCTGCCCACCACTGATGACTGATCCCAATGCTTTCAGCTGTGTCTGTATACTGAGGGTAGCCAGCTGGATAAACTCAGAGGGACTGAGATAATAGTGGGATTGAATCATTTGACTGAGCTAGAGAGCATCCTTTCACATGGCCTTCCTAAGGATATTGCTGTACATTTGCTCAAAAGAGAATCCTTTGCTGTGCTTCTTCAAAAGGACTCTTGGCGCTGCAGATGCAACTGGGGGCTCAGATTTTTTGCCGTGCTGCATTGAGCTCCTCCAAAAGAGTAACCAGTGTGATGAAGAGTCTAGTGGTACCTTCCACACACCTTCAGTTCTGAATGTATAGGCTGGCAAGGCACTGGTGAAGTTGTTAATTCTGCACGTCCCTTCTCCCACCCACATAAATGATTGGAAAGACACGGTTCTAGTTTTGAAATACCAGAGCAACTCAGGGTCTCCTTGTATCAATTGTTGAGTGGCATTATTCCATGACCATCATGTTTCTTATGTACCAGACATTTATGGAAATAAGTCTTCATATATCTTGGGGCCAAAGGAAGTAACAGTTACAAAAGGACCTTGCTTGCAAGGAATTCATGCAGTCAGTCATTGAAAGGTAGGCCGGGTTTTGGGTGGGCCTCATATCCCTGAATATTGGAAAAGGGCCCAAGAGCCTGAAAGGGGTAGCAGGTTAAGTTCCTAGGACTGGGGGTTTAGAAGCAGCTTAGTGCAGTTCCCTGTCATCAAGACAAGCGTGTGGTTCTCCTGGGTGCCCGTCAGGCTTTTGGTGGTGCACAAAAGCAAAGTGGGAGCCTAGTTTTGTAATATGATATATCACCCTTTCCTGTGGACCAGTATTGTGAAGTGAGTCTGAGTTGTTTTCCCTGTTGCCTTCTCTGCCCACCACAAATATGTGTATAGTCTCTAGATAATACCGCTTTCTCCCCCCAGCGTCCCACAAGAGCAGGACATGGGCCTGTGCTATATGTTATATTTAGCCTTTTATATATGACCTTTGATTTGTTGTTTGTATTTTAGCACAGTGTGTGCACCTCCATTTCATATCTGTGTTCAAATGAAACACGCATATATACACGCTTAAGGATGTTATGAAACCTGATCTCCTCATAATCACCTGCAGTCTCTCAGAATTCAGCCAAAGGAGTCCTGCAGCCCGGGAGAAAGACTGCACCCTTGCTAACAGTGTTTGCCACAAGTGTTAATGGATCTTACCCATGACCTTGGTTTTTTTTCCCTCCATTACCTTTTTCCCTTCAGGAGACTGAGTGAAGCAAAGCTTCAAGTGTTTGCTGTTTCCATGGCAGCTTAATGAGGGTCTTGAGATAACTCCCTTGTGTTTCTCAAGCTGCACTTTGAGACCCTCTCTGCAGCATTAGCCCCTCTTTTGCCTGGTGATGCTCTGTCTGTGCTTGCAGGTGTGTGACCGTCACTCTTGCATGACTTCTGTGTCTGGCTTGTGGCATTTGGGGACAGGATCCTGGGACCAGATCATTTTCAGCTTGTCCAAGGCTTCTTTGCCAATTACAGGTCCCCGAAAGGGATGTGGAGTGTCTGCTTCTTTCTTTTCCTTGCCTTCTCTTGAGAGAGGGAGGGGCTCTAGCCAGGCCCGGGTTGAGATGAACTGAGACTGGCTCGTGACCTTTTTCTCCCCAGTGTGGCCTCCTAAGAGCAGGGTGAGCAGCATGTTATTTCACTCAGCTCCCAAACAAACATTTAAGCAGGCAACACACATAGTCCCCTGCAGCTCTCATAGCTGACACTCAACAAGTTATGAATTGCTCATGAGTATGTAGTTCCTTGGGGTTAAAGCAAGCCATCACTGCTTCCGTTCAGCTGCAGGAATAGAATGTGAATCACTAGCCATTTTGACTTGTTCTGCAGACTTAAAGGGCAAAGGGTGTATTGTACGCCTTTCCCAGATGTAGATGGAGTTGGCAATGTGTCTACCACACACTGGGTAGTCTGCCGTCTCAGAGTAGAGGGTCTTACAGAAGCCAAATGAGCTGAGCTGTTACTGCCCACCCCTGGCCTTTCATGGGGGGGAGGGGTAAGTGTGCTGAAAATCTCTGGTAGGTGTAACTGTTTAAAGAGAGTGCTTAGAACCGTTTTCCCAAGAGACGCTGCACAATTACCATCTGCAAGCCATGCAGCCACCAAGCATCACCCTCCCAGCAGCCGCAGGAAAATATTTTGTATTTGAGATTAACATGTATGCCCAAAGCTGAGGTAACTATGCCCCTCAAAGCCATGCCATTGCACAGACCCTTTTGTAGACCCTGTGTCTGCAGAGCTGGCTCCTGTGTTGAAGGAAAGGGGAAAGATGGGGCTGGAAGCAACCAGAAGTGCGGTGGGATGAGGCAGAATAAAGGAAGAAAGGAGGCTATGGGCCAGAGAGGGTGAGGGCTGGAGCTGGCTGGACGATCTCAGTGGGGACCAGGGGTAGTCAAGTTCTTTTCAAAGAGAAAGGGCCACTTGCTGTTCTCTTAAGAGTCTAGGCCAAAGCCACATGTTTATATGTGACAGTGTCATGGCACTGCTCAACCACCAGCCAGTGGGGTATTTTTTTTTTTTAAGTCTTTCTCCCTTGCAATCGTAATTAATGCTTATTAAGGAAAATTTGGGAGTTTTAAAAAGGATTACTTTGCCATCCAAAAGCTACCCCTGTTCATCTTTTGGTGTTAAATGTTTTCTTGACATTTCTGTGTATAGGTGTGTTTACATAGATGTTATTCTTAGGTACATACAATTTTATGTCTCTTTTTGTACTTTAACATATAAACATTTTTATTTATTATTTTTCTATCAACACTTTTAAATGTTAAAAAAATGCCCAGTAAAATATGAAGTCCATTAAACATTCAAAGAGTGAGGAACACGTTAACACAAATAAATGTTAACAAAGAAAACTGGGTAAAAGTGGAGACCATGGATAAACCTCATGTTTATCAGGTACCCAAGGGATAGTCATGGCCTCTAGGATGTCTTCTGCGACATAACACAATAGGTCGTTTTTGTTTTTTTTTTCAGTGTTTAATAGTTGCTTCCTGTGCACTTAGTGAACCAACTTAAAAAAGTTTCCTAAAATTCCTGTTTCTTACGTTCTCTCCATTGCTCTGATAGAAACAAGCACACAGTGATATGGATACATGAAACCAAGTTGGTGGTTGACTTGGGGTAAGGTTTCCCAGAGGGGATAACCTTGAGGGAAGGCTTGGAGGAAGGCGAGGACATTGAAAGAGGTATGGTGTTCCCGGTAGAGCCAACAGCACTTGTTAAGACTGAACGGAAAGATGATGCTCCATTGTAGGAATAGCAGGATCAAAGGGTGCGTGTGGGAGAGGGGTAGGTGGGGTAACTAAGGAAATAGGTTGGGCCCACAGTCTTGTTTACTAAGCTAAGGAGTTTGATTTTTATTTTGAAATCTTTGGGAAACCACAGAAGGATTTTAATCAGGGGAGATTGGTCATTTCTACATTCCAGAAATATCTCTTTATAGCTAAGGAGAGAATGCAGGGGGATTGGAATAGGTAGAATACCAGCGAAGGGCCTTTTGGAGTAAGCAGGTAAGAATGAGTGAATGAGCAGTGTTGATGAGTAGAGTCGAAAGGAGATAGTTAAAAGTGCCAGAAGAATTGTCCAAGGGCTCTTGGGCATTGTCCCATCAGCCTATAACATCCTCTGTCTTTCTCACGATAACCACCCCCTTAGGGAAGTTTTGGAGATTTGTACCTTAATAACATGAATATACCTCTTGGAAGAGTCAACCCTGTTTGAGCAATTCCACCTTTGTGTGAATAATTTAAATTTGATAATTAGATGCATTCCTTCTAAAAACTCTACCAGCTGTAAGTAACCTCTAGCTCAGTTGACTCCCCAGTTACTAGAGAAGAGGCTGGAGCAGAGAAGACATCTCACAATACCTTGCCTTTCTTCTGATTCACCTCCCTCCAGGTAACACTAGTGGAGGAAGGAGGTACAGACTGGGGGCAGGAGCATGAACCTTCAGGGTGGATAGTCCTCTGAGCCACCTAGAATTGGTAACTTATTTTACAGGCAGAGGTGCAGGGCCGAGATCATCTCTCAGGCCTGTTTCTAATGAGCCGTAATCCATGCCTTGGGACTAGTTCTGCTGAAATTTGAAGTTGATATCTTTAGGCTGCTAATTCCCTTTAAGCCATTCGGTCTCACTTCTGTCCATAGGAATTCAAAAGAAAGTGGAGACAGGGTGCACAGGTGCGGGAGACCCGGTTTGATCTCCAGACCATGCAACTCTCTTTCCTGCCCCCAACATAAATGAATAAACAAATAAATACAGTGGAGACATTTGAGTTTCTTTTAGGATGAAAATGTTGCTGGTCTTGATGGAATAGCCCATGCGGGTGCATGAGGCGGTCACAGTCAGTTCCAAACCTTCCTCTGGGCAGTAGATATCCAGCCTTGGGCAGTGCGCACTCGTTGTACGATGCATCCTACAATGCGTTTCAGAAGGTCAGCTCCTAGAATCAAGAGGGTTGGTTAGTGAGAGTCCATTTCACATGTCATCTTCCATAGTTGTTGAACAAACACACATGTTCTGTCTCAAAAAGGAGAAATCTGAGGCACTCCCTTGGAGGACTCTGAGATTCACCCTGTGGGCAATGGTGAAACAGGAGGGTGCCTTCCTCATAGAGTCCCACTGAATTGGAGCTTATTGACCTTCATGGAACTCGCTGCAGGCCCATCTGTCCCACTAACTGGGGGGACTGCTGACTTGATATATTAGATTGAATCTTGCTGTTGTAAATGTGCCCCTGGGTCTGGTTGATTGGTGCATGCTACAAATCAAAATAACCTCTATCCTGGCAGGGCTCCATTTGTTAGTGTAGGTATTTTACCATAGCTTGGTCCCTGTTACCCCATCACATTCCTGGCTTTGGGGACATATATATATATGTATATATATATATATGTCTCAACCTAAGTTGAGACTCTTTGGAGGCAGGGACATTCGTGACCTTAACTTCTGTCATAGATCCCACAGCCCTGTGAATAATCTTAAATTCTTAAAGACCTTAAAAAGGCCTAGGACAAAACTGAACTGTGTGGTACCTGTAGGAATATCCTACATCATGTCCTCAAATTCTCTCTCAATCATTCATTTTCCTTTTTTCCTGATTTAAGGTGTCACTATTTTCTCCCTTCTCTCTTTTTCACTGGCCTTGGAGTTAGCTGCTCTGATTTCTACACCCACTTCTACCTTTAAAAAATATGATCCTGGGCAAAGTACTTCACCTGGCTGAGGCTCAGTTTTCTGACTTGTGGGACGTGGGAGCACCTACCTTGCCTATTTTACGAAGTGATTTTAAATAAGATGGAGTGGTATGATATATCTAAGCATCCTTTGAAACTGTTATCGTTTTATGCACATTTAAGGTGGAATTCTTTTATTACCTAATTAGATTACATTAATTATAACTATAATAAATCGCTTTTGCACATAAAATGATAATTTGATAAATCTCTCTGTTGTGCAATGGAGGGAAATAATAATGGTTGTTAAAATTTGTTATTTCCTGTGAAGAAACTGAGGCTTAGGAAGTGTCAGTAACTTGTCCAAATTTAATTATATATCAGTGACAGGGCTAGCATTGGGATGCTTAAGTGCTGGCACCACATTTTATGAAGTAAATGACTACTAATATCTATTGAGAAAGAAAAGCTGCTTTTCAGAGTCTTAGTAGAGTTTTTGTGAATTTTTTCTCTAGTATACCATCTGACAGAGAACTGTTGTACAAAGGTTTGTGGCTTAGGCAGATGACCTGTGAGTGTTAACATTACTGCTGGTAATATAATCTTAATTTATATATATATATTTTTTTTTCACATGGGCAGGCACCAGGAATTGAACCTGGGTCCTCTGGCATGGCAGGCAAGCATTCTTGCCTGCTGAGCCACCGTGGCCCGCCCTGTAATCTTAATTTTAAAAGAAAAGGGTACATGAACTTCAGAGTCTGACAAGTTATTGGGTATAGTACTTTTTGCATTAGTTACTTTACTTCCTTTAACTTCAGTTTTCTCACCCATAAAAATGAGGATAATAATTGCTATGGCATGGAGTTGTTGGGAAGATTAAATGAGCTCATATAAACTTAGTACTTAAAATGACTTTGCTCATGGTAGGTGACTGAGCAAATATTAGTGGTTGCCCCTTTTTTTTGGAAAAAGTGAGTATTTCTCCATTTGAAGTTCCTGTTGATGGGGCAGCCACATATTTTATATGAATTTAACTTTGTTTTCCACTTAAAGGTATAATGATAATTATAATGATATTAAAAATGAAGAATAGCCACATTTATTGAGCATATATTATGTGCCTGACTCTGAAATAAATGTTTTAGCTATCTTATCTCATATAATCTTCACAGTAACTCTCTGATTAGTGACTTTTCTTATCTACATTTTGGAAATTGGATATTATGAAGAGGCTAAATTGAACCAGCTGGAGCTCCGTACAACCCCTTTCAATCATGTTCACCTTCCATTTGGCAGTACATCCACTAATGAACTGCCTTCACTTCTATCTCTTACATTTAAGTGCAACCTTGTTAGCTAACCATTCACCCATCTCTAACTTCTGTGTATCTCTGGGTCCCTTATGTTCTACATTATAAGCCTCTGAGTTTACCTTTACCAAAGTCATAATAGCAAAAGCATACAGTATCTGTTCTTTTGTGTTTGGTGTATTTCATTCAGCATTATGTCATCAGTGTTCATTCATGTTGTCATTAAGTCTTACTACTGCATAAAATTCCATCGTGTATATATATATATATATATCGTGCATAAAATTCCATCGTGCATACACACACACACACACACACACACATATACACTTAACACATTTTGTTTATCTACTCGTTCTTTTTTTTTTTTTCTGCATGGGCAGGCCCCAGGAATTGAACCTGGGTCTCTGGCATGGCAGATGAGAGCTCTGCCTGCTGAGCCACTGTGACCTGCTCCCTCCACTCATCTTTTGATAGGCACTTGGATTGTTTCCATCTCTTGGAAATTGTGAATAATGATGCTATGAATATCGGTGTGCAAATGTCTGTTTGTGTCACTGCTTTTAGTCCTGGATATATCCTGAGTAGTGGTATTGCCGGATCATAGGGCAACTCGATATTTAGTTTTCTAAGGACCTGCCAAACTGTCTGCCATAGCAGTGTATCATTATACATTCCCACCAGCAGTGAATAAGTGTTCCAATTTCTACACATCCTCTCCAACATTTGCAGTTTCCTATTGTTTAATAGCAGTGACTCTTGTAGGCTTGAGGTGGTATCTCATTGTAGTCTTGATTTGCATTTCCCTTGTAGCTAAGGATGATGATCATGTCTTCATGTGCTTTTTTAAAAAAATAAAACTGAATACTTTATTGGGTGCTTAACATGTGCTCGGAACTAAGTACTTTATACTGATTAACCAATTTAATTCTCATAAACCAGTAAGGGACATATGACAATTTTATAGCTGAAAATCTGATGTGCAGAGATGTTGAGTAACTTCTGTATTAGTAAGGGTTCTCCAGAGATATATCCAAGAGGATATATCTCTTATATATTTATACATTTATATATATAAAGAGATATAAGGAATTGGGTGATGTGACCATGAGGGTTGGCACATCCAAATTCTGTAGGGCAAGTTGCAAGCTGGAAACTCCAAAGAGGTGAAGTTGAATTCCCCAAGGGAAGCTGACTGGCTGGAGTAGAGGCAGGAATTCTTCTTTCTCACCCCTGAGATCCTCAGTTCTGGCCTTTAAGACCTACATCTGGTTTGGCTGAAGAGACTCCCCATGCTGCTTAGGGCAGTCTCCTTTTTTATTTGTAAATGAGATCAACTGATCATATATGCAAATCCATCTACGAAATTCATTCATAGTTGGCCTCTCTCTCCAGCCAACTTGACAAACAAACTCACTGCCCTCCCCCTCTCTACGTGGGACATGACTCTCAGGGGCGTGGACCTTTCTGGCAACGTGGGACAGAAATCTTAGAATGAGCTGAGATTCAGCATCAAGGGATTGAGAAAACCTTCTCGACCAAAAGGGGGAAGAGTGAAATGAGACTAAGTGTCAGTGGCTGAGAGATTCCAGATTCTAGAGGTTATCCTGGAGGTTATTCTTATGCATTAAATAGATATCACCTTGTTAGTCAAGATGTAATGGAGAGGCTGGAGGACACTGCCTGAAAATGTAGAGCTGTGTTCCAGTAGCCATGTTTCTTGATGATGATTGTATAACGATATAGCTTTCACAATGTGACTATGTGATTGTGAAGACCTTGTGTCTGATACTCCTTTTATCTACCTTATCAACAGACGAGTAAAACAAATGGAATAAAAGTAAATAGGGGGAACACATGTTAAAATAAATTTAGATTGAAATGCTAGTGATCAAGGAAAGGGAGGGGTAAGGGGTATGCTATGTATGAATTTTTTTCTGATGTCTTTTTATTTCTTTTTCTGAGTTGATGCAAATGTTCTAAGAAATGATCATGATGATGACTATGCAACCATGTGATGATATTATGAATTACTGATTATATGTGTAGAATGGAATAATCATAATAAAAAAAATTCACTTATAGTAACAATCAGGTAAGTGTTGCTTGACCAAACAGCTGGACACCATAACCTAACCAAGTTGAAATGTGAAATTAGCTATGGCACTTCCTAGAGGCCACACTGTTAGCAAATGCCGGAGACAGAACTTGAACCCGGTCAGTCTATGTTCCAAGCCAGCAAACTAGGCTGCAGTCTAGACTGCTAAAATTCTGTGATTGGACAGGGACTACAAACAATTATGAATTACGTTCATTTACCTCCTAGGCAGTTTGGAAAAGAATTCACTTTTCAACATTTCACAATAAGGCAATTCAAAATTGCTCATTTCCAACATTTAAAGCTCCTATTTTGGGCCAGTGTTTCTCTGGTAGTCAAGGCATTACTTAGACTTTCTGCAGATGGGAGGCTTTAGGTCACCACCTCTCGTTAATCACCCCTTGGATGATTTCTAAAATCCTACTTTTTTTTTTTTTTGATTTTTTTCATGTCCTTTTTAGCCATCTGTATTTGCTCTTCAAAAAATGTCTATTAATATCTTTAGCCCGTTTTATAATTCGGTTGTTGATTCTTTTGTTATCGAGTTGTATGATTTCTTTGTATATAAGGATATCAAACCTTTATCCAGTATGTGGTTTCCAAATGTTTTCTCCCATTGAGTTGTTTGCCTCTTCATGTTTTTGACATAGTTCTTTGAGGCACAGAAGCATTTGATTTTAAGGAGTTCCCATTTATGTGTTTTTTTTTTTTCTTTCATTGCTTATGTTCTGTGTGTAAAGTTTAAACAACTACCTCCTATTACTAGGTCTTGAAGATATTTCCGTATATTATCTTCCAGGAGTTTTATGGTACTGGTGCTTATATTTAAGTCTTTGATGCTGTTGAGTTAATTTTTGTGTAAGGTGTAAGGTAAGGTTCCTCTTTCATTCTTTTGACTATTGATACCCAGTTCTCCCATACCCATTTATTGAAAAGTGTATTCTGTCTCAGTCAGTGGATTTGGGGATCGTCTTGAAGATCAATTGACCATGGATTTCGTAGTCTGTTTCTTTATACTCTATTTTATTCCATTGGTCAATACTTTTGATTGGTATTGCACTGAATCTGTACATCAATTTGGGTAGAATTCACATCTTAACTACATTTAACCTCCCCATGTATGAGTATGGAATGTCTTTCCACCTATTTAGATCTTCTTCAATTTAGATTTTAAAGGACCTGTATATAGGTTCTTTACATCCCTGGTTAGGTTTATTCTTAGATACTTGATTCTTTTAGTTGCTATTTTGAATGGAATTTTTTCCTTAATTGTCTCCTCAGCTAGGTCATTACTTGTGTATAGAAAGATTACTTTTTTGGGGGGAGGGTGGCATCGGCAGCTCTGGGAATCGAACCCAGGTCTCTGGCATGGCAGGTGAGAATTCTGCCACTGAGCCACAAGGTTACTGATTTTTGCATACTAATCTTGTATCCCGCCACTTTACTGAATTTTTTATTAGCTCAAGAAGCTTTATCATAGATGTCTGCAAATAATGAAAGGTTTACTTCTTCCTTTCCAATTGGGATGCCTTTTATTTCTTTTTCCTGCCTGATTGTTCTAGCTAGAACTCCTAGTATAATGTTGAATAATAGTGGTGACAGAGGGCATTCTTGTTTTATTCCTGATCTCAGGGAGAAGGCTTTTAGTCTCTTGCCGTTGAGTATGATGCTGGCTATGGGTTTTTCATATATATGCCGTTATGACATTGAGGAAGTTGCTTTTGATTCTTACTTTTTTGAAGTGTTTTTATCAGAAAAGGATGCTGAATTCTGTTGAATGCTTTTTCTGCATCAATTTAGATGATCATGTGATTTTCCCTTTTTGATTTGTTAATTTGTTGCAGTACACTGATTTCCTAGTATTGAACCACCTTTGCATTCCTGGTATAAACCCTACTTGGTCATGACGTATAATCCTTTTAATGTGTCGTTGGATTCAATTTGCTAGTATATTGTTGAGAATTTTTACATCTGTATTCATTAGAGATTTTAGCCTGTAGTTTTCTTTTCTTGTAACTTCTTTATCTGGTTTTGGTATTAGAGTGATGGTAGCTTCATAGAATGAATTAGGTAGCATTCCTTTATCCTTAATTTTTTGTAAGAGTTTGAGCAGGATTGGTGTTAGTTGTTTTTGGAATGTTTGATACAATTTTCCTGTGAAGCCGTCTGGCCCTGGGCTTTTCTTTGTAGGAAGAGGAAGTTTTTTTTAATGTTTTACCACTTCTTGTGTTCTCAGTGTCTAGCACTATATGCCTTTTACATAACAGCACATAAAGTTTGATGAGAAAGCTGATTCCAGATGTAATAATGGGAGTCTACGGCCTCACATTCCAAATTTCTCAGAGCACCAGCAACTTGGGGAAACTTCTAAAATAGCAATTGACTAATTATATGATTACAGCCTGGAAGAAATAACGTTATTCCTAGTGGTCTTATTTACTTGCTGTAAAAGTGAACTGGATAAATGGCTTAATAAATAATAATAAAATTTAACTTGCTACAAAAATAAATACAAGATCCAAAGAATTATCTGTGTCAAATATACTGAAAGAAGTTGATAGTATCAAAGTCATGCTGAAAAACAGCCTGACTAAGGTCTTTGATCTTCAAATGAGTAACGTCCCCAATCTCCAAACTTCCCTCTTACTAGGACAGCATTTCTTATTTTCAGGCAAGAAACATAGTCCTGTCTCCATCAAAGGCTAATGAAAACTGAAGATCAAATGTGAATAGACTCACTGTTAGGTCTAAGCAGAAAAAAAGGGCAGCGTTTTACATCAGATCTCTGGGTGCTTAGTTTTCCCACCAGGTTCCTGGTTTTTACTTTTCAATTTGATCCTGAACAACTTTTTCATATTTTTTGCAAATCTGCACCATCTCCTCTTTAATCATTGTGATCGTACTGGCAAGCTGGTCAATGTTATTTAACTGGGCTCCCTTCTTCTCTTTCATTTCCTGAAGTTTGGCTACAATTTTGTGCACATCGTTTTCATGTGCTCCCTGATGGTGACATTGTTGGCATGTGTCAGCATGAAATGTTGTAGTTTTCTTTCCAGAACCAGTGCACTATTTCTTAACATTTCCAGTTCATTTAATTTCATTTTATGCCTTTCTTTTTTTATGTCATTTACTTTCCGTTGAGCTTTGTGAAGTTAGTTAACAAATTGGTTTCTTTCACTTCGAATAGTGTCATACAGTTTAGCAAACTCTCGGAGTCTGCAATGAATTTCATGGTTTTTCTTCTTATATATCTTGATTTCAAGGTCCTCTGCTTTGATTTTTTTTAAAAACTTCTTTCTTTGTATAATGTAATATATGTACAAAGCAAAGAAAATAGAAAACAATAGTTTTCAAAGCATTCTTCAACAACTAATTACAGGACAGATCCTAGAGTTTTTCATGAGCTACCATACCATCATGTCAGATTTTTCTTTCTAGCTGCTCCAGAACATTGCAGGCTAGAAGGAATAAATATTTTTGATCCTCACTTTTTTTTTTCTTTTTTGTGACAAATAACATATATACAGAAAAGCAATTAATTTCAAAGCATAGCACCACAATTAGTTGTAGAACAGATTTCAGAGTTCGGTATGGATTACAATTTTACAATTTTAGGTTTTTACTTCTAGCCGCTCTAAGATACTGGAGACTAAAATAAATATCAATATAAGGATTCAGCAATTATATTCATTTGTTAACCCCTACCTTTTCTTTTTTAACTTTTTAAATTGTATAATATATATACAAAGCAAAGAAAGAAAAAAACAATAGTTTTCAAAGCACTCTTCAACAAGTAGTTACAGGACAGATCTCATAGTTTGTCATGGGCTACCATATCATCGTCTCAGATTTTTCCTTCTAGCTGCTCCAGAACATTGGGGGCTAGAAGGAATATATTTATTTTTTATCATCACTTTTTTTTTCTTTTTTGAGAAAAGTAACATATATACAAAAAAGCAATCAATTTCAAAGCACAGCACAACAATTATTTGTACAACAGATTTCAGAGTTCGGTATGGGTTGCAATTCTACAATTTTAGGTTTTTACTTCTAGCTGCTCTAAGATACTGGAGACTAAAAGAAATATCAATATAATCATTCAGCTATCATGCTTGTTTTTTAAATCCTACCTTCTCTGTATAACTCCACATCACGTTTGATCTTTCTCCACTTTTTAGGAGCGTTTGGGCTATGCCCATTATAATTTTTTCATGTTGGTAAGGTTGTCAATAACATGGGATAGGAAGATGGAACTATCTGATGTTCTGGAAAGGCTGGCCCCTCTAGGTTTCAGAATTTATCGGGTACAGGGCCCCATCTGGATGGTTGTAGGTTTCTGAAAAGTTGTACTGGTGCATGGAACCTTTGTAGAATCTTATATGTTGCCTTAGGTGTTCTTTATGATTGGCTGGAATGGTTTTGGTTGGGGTTTGCAAGTTATGATAGGTAAAAATGTCTAACTGAAGTTTGCCTAAGAGTGACCTCCAGAGTAGCCTCTTGACTCTATTGGAACTCTCTCAGCCACTGATACCTTATTTGTTACACTTCTTTTCCTCTTTTTAGTCAGGATAGCATTGTTGATCCCATGGTGCCAGAGCCAGATTCATCCCTGGGAGTCATCTCCCACACCACCAAGGAGACTTTCATCCCTGGATGTCATGTCCTATGTAGGGGGGAGGGCAATGATTTCACTTGCAGAGTTGAACTTAGAGAGACTGAGGCCACATCTGGGCAACAAAAGAGGTCCTCTGGAGGTGATTCTTAGGCACACCTATAGGTAGGCTAAGTTTCTCTGCTACATGCATAAGCTTCAAAAGAGTAAGCCTCAATATCAACAGCTTGGCCTATTGATTTGGGTGTCCCTAATGCTTGACACAGTATCCAGGGTTTTCCCAGTGGTAAAGTTTAATAGTTCCATATTTTTTCTCCCATCCCTCAAAGCACTTTGGCAATACTTTTTGATTATCTGCTTATATATTCTGGAATGTATGCAGGTATTACATTAAGCTATACAGGATTAAAGGCCCTCATTCTTTTTGTGGACTCTCTGTGTTTCAATTGTTGAAATGATCTATGCAGACAGGGTGAGTTAGATTATGTGCTATAGAAAATTTAGGTTCTAGACAAAATAAACCTTTATTCCCTTGGTCTCAAAGAGTAGGTGAGGTTCTAAAATATAGGCAATGTCTTCCTTACCCCTGTGTTCTGAATTATCTGAATCCTGACCTGACTGGCTTTGAATATTATTGGTATTATCTCTGACTACCAGGCTATACACATATAAAACAGGCTTTCAAAATCCAGAAAGAATAATTACCACTCTGGACTAAGTGTGACTGCTATAAGAGCTTACAATCTAGGCCCCTGTTTTCTCATAAGCATTTTCTGAATGAGGCCATACAATAATTGCTCTTTTGTTTCTGGCTTGTTTTGCTTTACCAAATGTCCCACAGCCTCATTCACAACGTTGGATGCCTCACAACTGTGTTCTTTTTTTGTGGCAGCACAATATTTCATCATATGTATACATCATCCTTCACCAATCTGCTTCTCAGTCAGTGCGTCCTTCAGCCACCTGACTTAATTAGGCATCATGTATAATGTCTGAAATCCACAGTCCATTAGCACTTTCGATTTTAGATAATTTCATTGTTCCCAAGAGAACGATAAACAATAAATATACCCTGACTGTGCTGCTTTGAATCTGTGGTGGAGCCTGGAAAAGCCATATCCTTGAATTCAGTATTGCTGGCTGGGAGCTTTTTGATTGTTCCCATGGAGATATGACTCACCTGATTGTGGGTATTAATTTATGATTAGAGGGAGATGTGACTCCACCCATTCCAGGTGATTAGTTTGATTAGTTTGCTGGAATCCTTTAAAAGAGGAAATATTTTGGAGAGAGTCCCTTATTAGAGCAACGAAAATGATGAGAGCCAGAGCCCATGCCACCAGAGACCTTTGGAGATTAAGAGGGAATACTGTTGCTATTGTAAATGGAATTTTTTTCTTGTTTTCCTCCTCAGATTGCTCATTACTAGTGGATGGAAGCATTGCCGATTTAGGGGTGTAGATCTTGTGCCCTGCCACTTTGCTGCACTTATTTATTAGCTCTAGTAGCTTTGCTGCAAATATGGGTTTTCAGCATATCATATCATCTGCAAGCAGTGAGAGTTTTACTTCTTCCTTTTCAATTTGGATGCCATTTATTTCTTCTTCTTGTCTAATTGCTTTGACTAGAACTTCCAGCACAATGTTGAATAACAGTGGTGACAATGGGCATCCTTATCTTGTTCCTGCGCTTAGAGGGAAAGCTTTCAATCTTTCCCCATTGAGGATGATGTTAGCTGTGGGTTTTTCATATATTCCCTTTATCATGTTGAGGAGGTTCCCTTCTATTCCTCCCTTTTGAAGTGGTTTCATGAAGAAAGGATGTTGAATTTTGTCAGATGCCTTTTCTGCATCAATCCAGTCGATCATGTGGTTTTCCTGCTTTGACTTATTGATGTGGTGTATTACATTAAGTGATTTTCTTGAACCAGCCTAACATATCTGGAATAAAGCCCATTTGGTCATGGTATATAATTCTTTTAATTTAATTTAATTTAATTTAATTTAATTTAATTTAATTTAATGTGCTGCTGGATTTAACTTGCAAATATTTTGTTGAAGATTTCTGCATCTACATTCATTAAGGAGACTGGTCTGCTATTTTCTTGTAGTATATTTGTTTGGATTTCATATTAGGATGATACTGGCTTCATGCAATAAGTTAGGTAGCTTTCCCTACTTGTGCTGGTTTGAAAGGATGTATGTCCCCTAGAAAAGCCATATTTTAATCTAAAACCCATTTATAAAGGCAGAATAATCCCTATTCAATACTGCAGGTTTGAATCTGTAATCAGATCATCTCCCTGGAGATGTGATTTACTCAAGTGTGATTGTTAAACTGGATTAGGTAATGACGTGTCTCCACCCATTTGGGTGGGTCTTGATAAGTTTCTGGAGTCCTATAAAAGAGGAAACATTTAGGAGAATGAAGAGATTCAGAGAGAGCAGAGCAGAATGACACAGCCACAAGAAGCAGAGTCTGCCAGCCAGTGAACTTTGGAGATGAAGAAGGAAAATGCCTCCCGGGGAGCTTCATGAAACAGAAGCCAGGAGAAGAAGCTAGCAGATGACCCCGTGTTCTCCATGTGCCCTTCCAGATGAGAGAGGAACCCTGACCGTGTCCACTATGTGCCTTTCCAGATGAGAGAGAAACTCTGACCGTGTTCGCCATGTGCCTGCCACTTGAGAGAGAAACCCTGAACTTCATCGGCCTTCTTGACCCTGGATGCCTTTGATTAGATATTTCTATAGACTTGTTTTAATTGGGACATTTTCTCGGCTTCAAACTGTAAACTAGCCACTTATTAAATTCCCTTTTTAAAAAGCCATCCTGTTTCTGGTGTATTACATTCCGGCAGCTAGCAAACTAGAACACTACTCTTCTATTTTTTTGAAGGATCTGAGCAGGATTGGTACTAATTCTTTTTTGAATTCTTGGTAGAATTCACATGTGAAGCCATCTGGTCCTGCCCTTTTCTTTTCGGAGAAGCTTCTTGATGACTTGGGATTGATGTGTTGAGGTCATCTATTTCTTCTTGAGTCATTGTTGGTTGTTCATGCCTTTCTAGGATGGTATCCATTTCATCTACATTGTCTAGTTTACTAGTGTGTAGTTGCCACAGTATCCTCTCATTACCGCCTTTATTTTTGCAGGGCAGTATCTATGTCCTCTTTCCCATTTCAGTTTTATTTACATACCTCCTCCCTCCTTTTTTGTCAGCTTAGGTAAGGGTCCATCCATTTTATTGATTTTCTCAAAGAACCAGTTTTTGGTTTTGTTGATATTCTCAATTTTTTTTTTTCATATTTTCAATTTCATTTATTTTTTCTCTAATCTTCATTTCTTCCCTTTTGTTTCATTTCCTGTTAGTTTGCTGTTCTTCCTCTAGTTCTTCCAAGTGAACAGATAATTCCTTGATTTTTGCTCTTTCTTCTTCTTTTTTTAAATTTATTTATTAATTAAAAAAATTTAACAAATGAAATAAAACATTAACAGATAATCAGTAATTCACAATCTTTCTTCTTTTTTAACATAGGTATTTAGGGCAATAAATTTCCCTTTCAGCACCACCTTTGTTGCATCTCATAAATTTTGATATGTTGTATTGTCATTTTCATTTGCCTCAAGATATTTACTGATTTCTCTTGCAATTTCTTCCTTTACCCACTGGTTGTTTTCCCCTGTGTTGTTTAGCATCATATATTTGTGAATTTTCTGTCCCTGTGCCTGTTATTGATTTTCAGCTTCATTCCATTATGATTCAAGAAAGTGTTTTGTGTGATTACATTAAAAAATTTATTGAGACTTGCTTTGTGACCCATCATATGTTCTATCCTTGAGAATGATCCATGAGCACTTGAGAAAATGGTGTATCCTGCTGTTGTGGGGTATAGTGTTCTGTAAATGTCTGTTATGTCTAGGTCATTTATTGTTATTATTCAGAACCTCTGTTTTCTTATTGATCCTCTGTTGGGAAGTGAAACCTCCAACTATTATGGTAGAGGTGTGTACTTCTCCCTTCATGGTTGTCAGTGTGCCTCATGTATTTTGGGGCATTCTGGCTCTGTGTATAAATATTTATGATTGTTATGTCCTCTTGTTGAATTGTGCCTTTTATTAATACAAGGTGTCCTTCTTTTTCTCTACTGTTTTTGACTTTGTATTGTTTTTGTATTGTTATTGAAGTGGTTTAAGGCTTTTGTAATTTTGTGATGGAATGAATATATTTTGTATATCAAAAGAACGTGTCTTTTTGGGGTCCAGAGCGTGACATATGCTGGTTTGAAGCTGTCATGTACCCTAGAAAAGCCATGTTCCTTTTTTTCATTAAAAAAATTTTTTTTGCTGATATATATTATATATTCACATACCATGCAGTCATCCAAAGTGTCCATTGACAGTTCACAACATCATCATATAGCTGTGTATTTATCATCATAATCAACTTTTTTTTCCTTTTTTATTAAAAATAGCATATATATACAAAGCAATAAATTTCAAAGCATAGCACAATTAATTGTAGAACAGATTTCATAGTATGGGTTACAGTTCCACAATTTTAAGTTTTTAGTTCTAGCTGCTCTAAGATACTGGTGAGTAAAAGAAATATCAATGTAATGATTCAGCAATCATGCTAATTTGTTAAACACTACCTTCTGTAAATAACTCCACCATCACCTTTGATCTTTCTCCCACTCTTTAGAGGTATTTGGGCTATGCCTAGTCTATGTTTTACATGTTGGAAGGGGTTCGATAATATGGGGTAGGGGGATGGGACGAGTTGATGTTCTGGAGAGGCTGGGCCCTCTGTATTCTGGACTTATCTGGTCTACCAACCCGTCTGGAGGTTGTAAGTTTCTGATAAATTACCTAAGTGCAGAGAACATTTGTAGAATCTTATATAATGTCCTAGGTGTTCTTTAAGATTGGCAGGACGCTGTGTTCTTTTAATCCATTTTTGTTGGTACATACTTATTTGGTTGGGATCTTTTGATTAGGTTGTTTTCATGGTGATGTGACCTCACTCATTCAAGGTGTATCTTAATCCTTTTACTGAAGCCCGGTATGAAGAGAATAAAAGGCAGAAAACAGAGAGAGAGCTCAGAGCTGAGACATAGAGCAGAGGGATGAAACCAGGATACAGATGTTTGGAGATACTTGGAGATGGACAGAAGCTCAGGGAGGAGACAACTGGAAGCAGGAGCTAAAAGCAATGCAACTGAGGAGTAAAGGGCCAGCAGATATTACCATGTGCCTTCCTTTGTGCCAGAGGAAATTGGCCTTTCTTGAGTAAAGGTATCCTCTTGTTGATACCTTAATTTGGACATTTTCATGGTCTTGAAATTGTAAATTTGTACCCATTTAATCACCTTTGTAAAAACCCATCCATTTCTGGTATATTGCATTCCGGTAGTACTAGCAAACCAAAGCACTCCCCTATTGTTTCTTTATTTTTTGCATTTCCTTTCTCATCTTTCCATACACTGGATAAAGGGAGTGTCTGTCACAAGGTTTTCACAATCACATGATCAGACCTTAAAAGCTATATAGTTAAACAGTGGTCTTCAAGAATCAAGGCTACACAAGTAGTGTAGGCAACCAAAGCTATAGGCTGAGCCCCCAATCTTGGGGTTTGTTCATATGAAACTTAACCCCACAAAGTATAGGTCAAGTCTACTTAAAATCTAGGCCTAAGAGTCACCCCCAAGAGAGCCTCTTTTGTTGCTCAGATGTGGCCTCTCTCTCCAGCCAACACAACGAGCACTCTCACCACCCTCACCCTCTCTGCGTGGGACATGACTCCCAGGGATGTGGACCTTCCTGGCAACGTGGGACAGAAATCCTGGAATGAGCTGAGACTCAGCATCAAGGGATTGAGAAAAACCCTAGAATGAGCTGAGAATTAACATCAAGGGATTGAGAGAACCTTCTCGACCAAAAGGGGGAAGAGTGAAATGAGACAAAGTATCAATGGCTGAGAGATTCCAAACAGAGTCGAGAGGTTATCCTGGAGGTTATTCTTACGTATTAAGTAGATATCACCTTGTTGTTCAAGATGTAGTGGAGAGGCTGGAGGGAACTGCCTGAAAATGTAGAGCTGTGTTCCAGTAGCCATGTTTCTTGATGATGATTGAACAATGATATAACTTTCACAATATGACTCTGTGATTGTGAAAACCTTGTCTGATGCTCCTTTTATCCACCAAATCAACAGACGAGTAGAACATATGTGTTCTAGTTTGCTAGCTGCCGGAATGCAACACACCAGAGACGGACTGGCTTTTAATAAAAGGGGATTTATTTTTGTTAGTTCTTCAGAGGAAAGGCAGCTAACTTTCCACTGAGGTTCTTTCTTATGTGGAAGGCACAGAATGGTCTCTGCTGGTCTTCTCTCCAGGTCCTTGGGTTCCAACAACTTTCCCTGGGGTAATTTCTTTCTCCATCTCCAAAGGCCTGGGCTGAGCTGCAAGTGCTGAGATGAGAAATACCGAGCTGCTAAGCTGTGCTACATTGTGTTCTCTCATTTAAGCACCAGCCAATTATGTCAAAGGTCACTCATTGCAGCAGATCCGCCTCTTAGCCGACTGCAGATGTAATTAGCAACAGATGAGATTCACCTACCATTGGCTCATGTCCACAGCAACAGAACTAGGTACCTTCACCTGGCCAAGATGACAATTGAATCTAACAACCACAATATGGAATAAAAATAAGGAATAGGGGGAACAAATGTTAAAATAAATTTAGTTTGAAATGCTAGTGATAAATGAAAGCAAGGGGTAAGGGGTATGGTATGTATAATCTTTTTTTTTTTCTTTTTTTCTTTTTTCTGTTATCGTTTTATTTCTTTTTCTGTTGTCTTTTTATTTCTTTTTCTAAATCGATGCAAATGTTCTAAGAAATGATGAATATGCAACTATGTGATGATATTGAGAATTGCTAATTGTATATATAGAATGGAATGATATGTTAATATTTTTGTTTGTTAATTTTTTTTAATTAATAAATAAAAAAAATTTAAAATAAAAAAAATCAATTAAAAAAAATTAAAAAAAGAAAAGAATCAAGGCTACTCTGCCCACCAGGATGTTGAGAGCTTACGGTGGGGCAGGTGCTTGCAGTGGCTGTCCCACCCCCCCAGCCTAAGTATAAAGTTCTTCCTCTTTGGGCTCAGCCCTCAGCCTGGGGGTGCCCAAGGAGCGCCATCTCCCCCTCCCCTCCAGCCCCCAGTCTTGACCCTGCAGAGTGCAGGCACTGCTGGCTCTGCAAGCCCTTCCTCCCCAGGATCTCTACTCCCCTGCCCTCAGCCTGGGGAGGCCTGAGACCTGACTCTGGGAGCCTCCCTCCCCAGGTTCTGTACAAATCTGGATCCCCCTAACCCCCCCAGCATTCTCCCTGTCCCATCAACTCTAGGAAACAGGTCCTGGTGGGAAAGGTGGAGTTGGGTGTCATGGCCACAATGACCAGTTTGGTGTCCAGCAGGAGGATGCTTGGTCTGCTGAGGCTGGTCCTCTCTGAAGGGACAGAGAATGCCGTAGGGGCCAGGAGAGAAAACAGATGTGAGGGGCCAGGTTCTGCTCCCAAGCCCTGGGTGCCATTTTCCAATTTGCAGTGCTCCTCTCTAAGTGAGGGGAGAGGATGGGAAGAAACCGCCCAACACATCTGTGCCTACTGCGCAGAGCTGATTGTATTTGCCCGGCCACAGGCAAATAGAATCAGGGGTTGGCTTGAGGACAGGAGCTTGGGCAAGGATGAGGGAGTCTCTGAACTGGGAGGTGATGGGTGCTTTGACCTTTTCTGAAAGTTTCCTGGATACTGTGTGGCGGGGACAGGGTGGGCCTGGAGAGGGCAGTAGCCTTCTCCATTCACAGAAGGCTGCCTGATAGAGAAGCCAGACAAGAGGGCCAGCTTCAGAGGAGTGGCCGGGGACATTAGGAGGAGAGTTGAGTCTTGGAACAGCGCTATACTTTTCCTGCATCTGGAGGTTCATCCCCAGCTGTTTTTCATTCCTTAATTTTCAAATTAGAAGCAGAAGGACAAGCATCATCATCTGAACCTCTTCCCAGGGCCTGTGGGAGGAAGCCTCAGGGTGGGCTGTAGCCTTTGGCTTTGGTACCCACATCCCTTGGGAAATCTGCTCTCCATGGGAAGGTAAAGAGGTTGGAGCTGTTGCCCGGGGAAGCCTGTTGTCCTTGGGGCAGGTGGCACCAGGAGGTGGCCTGGGGTGGAGGTGGAAGTCTGAGGCCTGGGCCAGGGCATCCTTGGGCAGCCAGGGGCAAGGGAATTTGTGGCTCTTGGAATAAGGGGAGAACACGAGAGTCGGAACTGCAGGGTGGCTCCTTCCCAGGGATTCTGAACACTGGGTTATGCACACAGACCTGTGTCTTTATAGACACACAAGTGTGATGCACATTAGTGTGTATGTGTGTGTACATGCATGTCAGAGCCCAGATGTGGGCTAAGGTCTGGCTCACTCTGTATTTGGAGTCCTTGGGAGCTGTCTTGCCCATGGGCCACATGTACAGAGGTGATTGGGTCAGGGCATAGGCCTTAAGCAGGGGCCTGGCCTCAGGGTGGAGCGTGGGAACCCGAGGGGGGTTGCCCCATGTAGCTTGATTTAGAGGGGGAGATGTGCCCCTGGGGGTTTCTGCTCTGCTGACGCCTGGCAGCACCTGACTGGGTCCACACAACCATTCCTGAGTGGGCCGGTGCTGCCTCTGCAAAGCGGCTGGTTCTGATGACAGTATGGGGTTAGGGGGTGGGTGCCTATGGATCCTCATTGACTGGGGGCACATCCCGGAAAAAAGAGCTTTGTTCTAGTTTGCTAGCTGCCGGAATGCAATATAACAGAAACAGAATGGCTTCTAAAAAGGGGAATTTAATAATTTAATAAGTTGTTAGTTTACAGTTCTAAGGCTGAGAAAATGTCCCAATTAAAGCAAGTCTATAGAAATGTCCAATCAAAGGCATCCAGGGAAAGATACCTTGGTTCAAGAAGGCTGATGAAGTTCAGGGTTTCTCTCTCACATGAGAAAGGTACATGGCAAACACAGAGTTTCTCTCTCATCTGGAAAAGCACATGGTGAACACAGTCATGGTTCCTCTCTCATCTGGAAGGGCACATGGCGAACACGGGGTCATCCGCTAGCTTCTTCTCCTGGTTTCCTGTTTCATGAAGCTCCCCAGGAGGCATTTTCCTTCTTCATCTCCAAAGGTCGCTGGCTGGTGGACTCTGCTTCTCATGGCTATGTCATTCTGCTCTGCTCTCTCTGCATCTCTCTCATTCTCCTAAATGTTTCCTCTTTTATCGGACTCCAGAAACTTATCAAGAGCCACCCAAATGGGTGGAGACATGTCGTCACCTAATCCAGCTTAACAGCCACTCTTGATTAAATCACACCACCTGGGAGATGATCTGATTACAGATTCAAACATACAGTATTGAATAGAGACTATTCTGCCTTTATGAAATGGGATTTATATTAAAACATGGCTTTTCTAGGGTACATACATCCTTTCAAACCAGCAAAGCTTCCCACAAAGTTGGGAACCCCAGGGGAGAAGGAGAAACAGGCCAGGTTCAGTGCCTAAGACAGAGGCCGAGCACAGTGCAGTTTCCTTTCCACTGCCTCAGTTGACCTCTTCAGAAAATGCCCAGGAGAACTGAGGAAGAAGGGCTGGTTCCAAAACAGTGGGGGCTAACAGCAGAAACATTCCCGGCCCCCTCTCTTGCTCTATCCTGAGATGAAATCTTTTCCGTTATCCTGAGATGGGGGTGGGGTGGGTGCTGGGTACATAGTGAGGTTCTGAAAGGACTCTCCCCTGCCACACCCCCACCTTGAGAGGTCTGGGGACTTCCTGCCCACAGCCCCCTGTGGGCCACCTGGCATACCATGCACCATCTCACCAGCAGTAGCAGCAGTGCTTCCATCTGTCCCAAGGTCTGGGGTGGGGAAGGGGAGAGCTGGGCAATCCTAAACCTTCATCCCCCAGGAACCCTAATGCTATTTTCTTTGTGGAAGAAACCCAGAACCCTTGAAATTCATTACTGTATGACGGAGCGAAAACAAGTATCTAAAGTTTCCCCCAAAAGACAGTCCATTTTGTACTTTGTAAAGTGTTAATTAAAATGGAGAACAAAACAAAACAAACAAAAAGAACCAAGGCTACTGGATTACAGTTTAGCAGTTTCAGGGATTTCCTTTACCTATTCTAATACACTAAAAACTAAAAAGGGATATCTATATAATGTATAAAAATAACCTCCGGAATGACCTCATGGCTCTGTGAAATATCTTAGCCACTGAAACTTAATTTTGTTTCGTTTCTCTTTCCCCTTTTAGTCAAGAAGGCTTGCTCAGTCCCATGATGCCAGTTCCAGGCTCATCTCCAGGAGTCCTGTCACATGTTGCTATATAGACCCCTGGGAATCATTTCCCATGTAGGAGGGAGGGCAGTGAGTTTACCTAATGAGTTGGCTTTGAGAGAGAGGCCACATTTGAGCAACAAAAGAGGTTCTCTGGGGGTGACTCATGGGCATAATTGTAAGTAGGCTTAGCTTCTTTGCAGGAATAATCTCTATAAGGGCAAGACTTATGATCAAGATTGAGGGCTTGGCCTATTGGTAATATTTGAGAGAATATCAGGAATTCCTCAGATTGGGAAGTTTAGTATTTCCACTTTTTTTTTTTTCCCAGGCTGTCACTGGGACATTTTTGGTGATTTTTGAGAATAAGAATCATTTTGCTGTTGGAGGAAAAAATATCCTAGACCTTTAAAAAGGAAATCATGGTAGATCCGTGAAGACGAGCACACTTTTAAGACCAAAGCTTTTAACGAAAATTCTATGTAATTTTCATATTTCTAATTGTATCTTTAATTCGACATCCTAGAGTAGGTAGAGATTTAGAATCAAATCTTTGAAGTACTGTAAAGCAACACTGTCCTGCCTTGGAATGCCTTTCCTTGCTCCACTCTGAAGTCTGCAGTCATTTGACACTGTCAGATCTTAGGAATAAAGGACATTCTGTGGCTATTTAGCTCCCTTTTTAACCCTTTGAACAGATCATATTTGTTTCAAATATATGAAAATCCTATTTCAAAACTTTCAGGGAGTGATATTGTCCAAAACCTGTACTGTTTTGTTATGCTTGCCATGAAAGACTAAAGAAATGAATCCATAGTCAGAATTAAGTTGTGGCTGAAGTCGCTTTCTTTGGGGGTTTTAGGGCCATTTGACCATTTTCCATTTTTGATCAAATCCTGAACCTTTCTTTTTTCCTGGCTTTTGTAGGAGTAGATGGATAGTCCTGATAATTTCCCCTTCTCTGCTCCTTTGAAAACAAGACAGAAGGATATGACTGCGTGTAACTGATTTCTGGAATTGAATCTTCTGATGGCAGAGAAAATTACATGGAAACAAATTTCAGACTTGGGGCCTAATTGTAAATCTGGCACTCTCCTCTAATGTGCTGTGAGTCCCTCACTTACCTGGCCCAAATTTCCTTAACTATGAGCATGGCATTAGGATTAAATGGTCTCGAGGGTTCCTTTTAGTTCTACAGTTTTGGGTTTCCGTATACTAAGACTACCTTTATTAAATCTTCTGCATTGTCGCTAAAAACTTGTCTCTCCATTTGTTACAGAATTTTTTTTTTATGCCTTCTGGCTTCAAGAATCTCAAGCTGCTTTGATGATAGCTTAAGGAGACTGCATGCTGTTCCCTCTTGATTCCAAGTTGGGCCCACTCGGAACCTCAGAACTCAATCGTTCATGGAGACCAGGTCCCAGCAGGAATGGCAGTGGAGGAAATTGGCACCCAGATGGTTCCTCCACATGAAGTTGTCTCAGGATGCGGGCCGATAGAAGAACACCTGGTAACCAGGCTCACCCTCTGTCAGTCATCCAGGGCCAGGCAGCATGGGGCGGATTCAAAGGAGGAAGCTTTGGGCATCCTGCCTGTGCATCACAGCCACCGTCTTTCTGCTTGTCACACTCCAGGTACCGGGAATTTAGGACATGCAGTGTTGATGCCTGGGCCTTTGTCACCTGCCTCCAACCCTATCCCGTTCTCTCAGAATGTTCAAGTACTTTACTTTTTATGTAATCTCTCATGATCAAGAGTTTTCTATCTAAGGCAGGGAAAGTACATTTTTATTTAAACAGATGAACTGGAGTTCAGTGAATATATATGTCAGATAGAAGCAAAATTACTGAGATGGGGGCTCGGCTGTCAACTCTTGTAGAATCCCAGTTTCAGAGGAACAGAAAGTAAAGCTCATTCAGTCTGTCTTTTTGGGCCAAAGTTTGATGACTTCCTTAAAGCTCCCTATAGTTATTACTTCTAAAAGACAGCAGTTTTGAAAAAGCAAGGACTATTGTGATAACAAGGTAGTCTGAAGGTTATAGTAAGTGTAGAACTTCTTTGCTGATGATTTCAAATCAAAATAAATATCACCCAGTGATAGTAAAAAAAAAAAAAATAGACATGAGTTCAGATTCATTTTGCACCCATTGAGGTACTATCTGTCCATTTCAAAATCCAAAGACTTTTAAAGAATATTTGTGAATGTGAGTAGTTCAGGTATGGAGCTGATGGAAACTAAGGTGTTCTCTGAGCTTTTTCACTCTACAGGATGTCCCTTCTCCTTGATTAGGATTGAATGATGTAATGCTTATAAAAGCATGCTAGACACCCTGGCACTGTACTTCTCCTAGTTTCTGCTGCCAGATCCGGGAGGAAACACCTGTTCCCTTCTGTGTCCAGCTTGGTGGTCCATAGCACCTGCTTGTGCAGCATGGACTGATGTTTTCTGCTTCTTACTCTGTGGAGTCATGAGAGATCTTCGATCTTATTAGATATTTACTTTGGCACTTTTTCTAGTCATGAACAATGCCTGTGTCTAAGAGATTTTCTTTTGACCTGAGAATACATTGCCACATTTTAAATATTCATATAATTCCTTAAGCTTCTAGAGTCAAGGAGAGGTGGTATGATTCCTGGAGCTAAACCTTTGTCTGAATCTTGATTTCAGTTTGGCGATCAAGAGTATGGTTTGGGCTGTTTCCCAGTGCTCACTGGCATACTGAATGGTTGGTTCAGTGGTCAGATGTGCTGCAGTGCTATTTTTTTAAAAACTAAAAATGAAAAGATATTATGTCTGTGCATAAAAGAGCCATCCTATTTTACTGGTTTGTAGGCAGATAAAGTAATCTGCTGCATGAGTTGGGTAAAGGACGGACATATAAAAAAAAATCTTGTTATGGATTCCATAATATAAATTAATTAATAATAATCTCAGTATGGAAATGTGCTTATACACAGTTAAGTATTATAGTTCTCTGGAGACAGTAATTCTTCTATATAAGAGGAATTTACTTATGTTTGGAATATCATGTATATTTTTTGGGTACATACTTATCTTTGTTTATTTTTGAATTTTACTTACTTTTTAGTTGCACAAATAATTCATGAATACATCTGGGGTATTTTAAAGCAAGTCCCCGATATCAGGTCATTTTACCTAGATGGACTATAATTCTCTAACATGTAGGAATTAAAAAAATTTGATATAACCTTTAAACAGATGAACTGGAGTTCAGTGAATATATATGTCAGATAGAAGCAAAATTACTGAGATGGGGGCTCGGCTGTCAACTCTTGTAGAATCCCAGTTTCAGAGGAACAGAAAGTAAAGCTCATTCAGTCTGTCTTTTTGGGCCAAAGTTTGATGACTTCCTTAAAGCTCCCTATAGTTATTACTTCTAAAAGACAGCAGTTTTGAAAAAGCAAGGACTATTGTGATAACAAGGTAGTCTGAAGGTTATAGTAAGTGTAGAACTTCTTTGCTGATGATTTCAAATCAAAATAAATATCACCCAGTGATAGTAAAAAAAAAAAAAAATAGACATGAGTTCAGATTCATTTTGCACCCATTGAGGTACTATCTGTCCATTTCAAAATCCAAAGACTTTTAAAGAATATTTGTGAATGTGAGTAGTTCAGGTATGGAGCCACACGCAACAAAATTAACAGTAATTACTCAATATGATTTAACTCCTAGGCTATGTTAAATTTTTCCCAGTTTTTCTCCCTAGGGCCTTTTTATAATTGGTTGGTTTGAATCTTGATTAAACAAAGTCCATACGTTGCATTTAGTTGGTGTATCTCAAGTTGTTTTCCCTCCACTATGCACATTTTATTCTGTCCCATCTTTTGCTCTATGTCATGAATTTTTTGAGGAAACTACTTTTGAAATTTCCATGTTTTGGGTTTGTCTGACTTGATCCTGGTGATTTTGTTTAATATGTTTCTCTATCCCTGATATTTCCTACAACCTGGTAGTGGTATCTGGATTTAAATATCTATTTTTAAAGCTGTTTGGCAGAAAAATGTCTCCTTAAAGCAACCCTTATTATTTGGAAATAAACTTAAACCCTCACATAGGAGACAGACAATGATCAGAAATACAAAGCAAAATTTACCTTTCAAGCTGTAGTCCATAGTTTTCTAAAAGCCTTCCTTTTAGGTTGTTGATTGTGCATTTGCAGGGAAGGTCAGATGAAAAGATATAGAGTTTGTGGCTATAAGTTAACTCCATTTTATCAAACTACTGGAGAATATCCACTTTCTTATATATGGTCATTGCTGAGAAAACTATTGGCAAGGGTTAGACTGTCTTTAGTTTCCAGAGATGGTTTTGCTGTTCTAATGCCGAATTTGGTGTCACAAATGAAAAATGATTTTTAAAAGCTAAAATAATTCCTTCCTACTTTTGGAGTACTACTTGACTTTCACTAAGTTTTGGCCTTGGACCCCTCTGAGTAGCCATTGAAAGCTGTGGACCTTTCCCCGGGAGTTACAGACTCCATGGAAGGCATTGGTGGTCAGTGGCTCTTTTGTAACATGAGGGATAGCTAACACCTAAAAAACAGGCACCACCCTGATGAGACCCACCAGGGATGGCCTTTGTGGTTGACTGGTGGAGGAGTTAATAAATAAAAATGTGCCTTCCTTTAACTGCTTTCTGTACTTATCCCATAGTGTAACTCAAGTTTCAGTTACATATTAAATAGACCAGCTCCAACTCTTACCCTACTTTGTCTAACGTATTTTTATAATGTCATATCAATATATCACCTGAAAGTTTGATGGAAAGGCAGCACCTTTGGAGAACAACTGCCCCTCCGTTTCCACTCTGTCCTCCAGATTACCAATCCTTGTGTTCTTGTTCTCTGGTGGCCCAGACTTAGAGTATCCCAAGACAAATGAAAAATGTGGTTTTAAGTGGGAGGGGATGATAACGAGGGCTCTGGGGAATTTTCAAGTTAACTATTGCTTCACCATCTTGATGATGTGGTGAGTATTATTAGAAATATTGTACACATGCTGTGACTCTTTAAATTGTACTACAAAGAAACCAATTGGTAATTTATAACTTATTTTCCCTGGAGAGTAATCTCTAATAACAGTCAGATGATAACCTTGACTAGCATAGATCTACTTAAAAGACACAACTATACATAGCTATGAAATGGGGGAGAAACATATATAAATATTTAGTAGAATTGTTAAGCATCCTCATTGGTAGATATTTTGGAGGCTGTTGTAGACAGAATACTGTCCTCCCTCTCCCCAATAAAAATGCCCTAATCCCCTGAATCTGTGGATATGTTACCTTATATGGCAAAAGGGGCTCTGCAGATGTGATTAAGGTTATGGATCGGTCTTGAGATGGAAAGAGACACCTGAATTATCCAGGTGGATCTAATTTAATTCCACGAATCCTTAAAACCTGAGAACCTTTACCAGCTGTGATCCAGAGATGATGGAAGGAAAGTCAGAGAGATGCAACTTGATTGACTTTGAAGATGGAGGAAGGGGGCCATTAGCCAAGGAATGCAGGTGGCATCTAGAAACTTAAAAAGACAAGACAGTGGCTTCTCTCCTACAGCTTCCAGAAAGGAATTTAGCCTTGCTGACCACTTGGTTTTAGCCCAGTGAGACCCAAGCTGGACTTCCAACCTACAGACTATAAGATAATTGATTTGTGCTGTTTTAAGCCACCATGTTCTTAGTAATTTGTTACAACGGAAATAGAAAACTAATGCAAAAGCTAAATCATCAAGATGAATGGTCAATGTGCTAAAGGAAATGAAACAGTCTGACTTGGTAATATTTATCTTCTCTTTTAGGTAGCTGTGGAGCTGGGGAGATTTGAAAGGAAGAAGTTAAAAAATTCCAAACTGCAAGATGGGCAAATGAAAATGGAGGATAAGCCTATACATCCATATCCATTCCTTAAGAAAGGAGTGCTCACCCTGAAGGGGAAAAAAAAGTCGGAAACTGATATCTACCCTGTTATGCTCTGGTGGTCCCCACTGACTGGGGAAACTGGAAGGCTAGGCCAGTGTGGAGCAGATACTTGCTTCTTCACCATCAATCGTACTTACCTGCACCATCACATGACCAAAGCATTCCTCTTCTATGGTAAGTAGGGTTTTTGCCTTTCTCCTTTCACTGACTGTCATCTTATCTCAAATTCAAGCTCCATCATGTAACATCATAACTGAGTGTGGCCCCCACAGATGTGGGTTGTCCAGACCTCTTGATATTCAGGGAGGGACAAGAGCCATTTCTTCTTACCTTTTCGAGTTAGATGATGTACTTACTAAATTTGGTTTTTGTCACCTGTAATAATAGCCAAGAGATTTTGAGCCCCATAGTAGATGTTTAATTGGTAAAATATGCCAAGCACAATGTCCTTTATTTTATTGATGTCAGATGAGTCAGAAGTAAAAATGCAAAGATTGTGCAGTGTCAGCTTTCGGGAGCAGGTAGGTGTCCATCCCTTCTCTAGGCTGATGAGATATGCTGAGATTGAAGCACGGCTGAACCCAGGCATGGGTGGGTGATCAGGATGTTAGAAACCAGGGCTCCTGGGTGACAAGAGTGGTTTGGTGTGGTAACACAGAGAAGCAGACTAGACCAAACACAGGCAAGTTTAATTAGTTAAGTTAGGAAGGCAATGAAAGGAAATGTACTGTAGGGTGGGTGTGAGTGTGTGTCCAGGTACTGACTTTGGAGTACAGAGTAGAGATATTTTCAGTACTCTGCCTAACAACTAGATGAATAAAGCAGAGAATGGTTATAGCAGGAATCATATGGCATAGATGCTCCGTAAATTCCCACTGGTTAATCAGTGTTACAGGGCAGTGGGCACCAGCACCCTGGTTTAGGTAAGAAGCTGGAGAACTCCACGCTACTAAGAACCAGACATCGTGGGGTCCAGTCACTGGCCGCATTGCCCCAAGGGCTTGCTGATGTCCCAACGTACTTGCTCACCAGCTCTACCTTTGTAGGTCTGAGGAATGAAGGCTGCTTGTACAGGGCCAAGTTGATGGCTCATTTGTCCTAAGAGGGAACAATCTTAATAATAGCTATTATTTATTTCAAATATCATTTGACTGCAGATCCCACTGAAAGTATAATATAATATATGGTATTGTGTCATCCTCCTTTTTTACAATCCAAAAAGTTCTGAATTCTGAAATATATTTAGCTTTGATGGTTTTGGGTAAGTGATTATGGTTCCCTAGTCATGTTTGGAAATGAAACAGATTTCAAGGAATGAATTTGATGTCCCAAATTTTAATGAAAGACTCTGGAAATATTTCAGCTATACCCACACAAAAAGCATAGATAATTTAATGAGTACTTATGTAGCTACCAAAGCTTGAGAAAGAAAATATTACAAGCATATTTGAAATCCTCGGTGGATTCTCCCTGACACCATCCCATTTCCCTCCCTTATATCCAGAGGAAACCATAATCCTGAGGTTGGTTTTCATTGGTACCATGAATAGCCATATATAAAAATGATGACATAAATAATACATAGTGTTGTTTTGAATTTTCTAAAAATTGTATTAATAGTAGGATCTGGTAACTTTCTCTCTGTAATTCTCTTAGTGTTTTTTTAATTAAAAAAATTTAATAGTTTATATGTATTTCCATACTTTTATTTTTTTAACTCTTTTTATTGTATAGTATAACATATATACTAAACAAAAATATAAAAAAGCAATAGTTTTCAAAGCACTCTTCAACAAATGGTTACAGGACAGATCCCAGAGTTTGTCACACGCTACCATATGATCCTCTCGTATTTTTCCTTCTAGCTGCTCCAGAATATAGGAGGCTAGAGGGCTTAAATACTTTTTTTAAAAAAATTTTTTATTAATTAAAAAAAATTGCAAGAAACACAAACATTCCCAGCACATACATTCAGCAATTCACAATATCATCACATAGTTGCATATTCATCATCATGATCATTCCCAGAACATTAGCATCAATTCAGAAAAAAGAAATAAAAAGACAACAGAAAAATATAACAAACAGAAAAAAAAATTTTTTACAGGCCACACCCCTTACTAATCCCTTTCATTGATCACTAGCATTTCAAACTAAATCTATTTTAACATTTGTTCCCCCTATTATTTATTTTTATTCCATATGTTCCTCTCATCTGTTGACAAGGTAGATAAAAGGAGCATCAGACACAAGGTTTTCACAATCACACAGTCACATTGTGAAAGCTATATCATACAATCATCATCAAGAAACATGGCTACTGCAACACAGCTCTACATTTTCAGGCAGTTCCCTCCAGCCTCTCCATTACATCTTGGATAACAAGGTGATATCTACTTAATGCATAAGAGTAACCTCCAGGATAACCTCTAGACTCTGTTTGGAATCTCTCAGCTATTGACACTTTGTCTCATTTCACTCTTCCCCCTTTTGGTCGAGAAGGTTTTCTCAATCCCTTGATGCTGAATCTCAGCTCATTCTGGGATTTCTGTCGCACGCTGCCAGGAAGGTCTACACCCCTGGGAGTCATGTCCCACCTAGACAGGGGGAGGGTGGTGAGTCTGCTTGCTGTGTTGGCTGGAGAGAGAGGCCACATCTGAGCAACAAAAGAGGCTCTCTTGGGGGTGACTCTTAGGCTTAATTTTAAGTAGGCTTGACCTATCCCTGTGGGGTTAAGTTTCATATGAACAAACCCCAAGACTGGGGGCTCAGCCTATAGCTTTGGTTGTCCACACTGCTTGTGAGAATATCAAGAATTCAACTTGGGGGAGTTGAATTTTCCCCCATTCTCACTATTCCCCAAAGGGGACTTTGCAAATACTTTTCCACTCACTGATAAAATCACTCTTGGATTCATCTGGGCATCACCTGAACAAACCAACAAAATCTCATGTCCTATACAAAGTTCAATGTACTTAAGGTGTTGGATCAACTATCTACATAACTTATATTAGGAGATGCACTAGTCAAAGTATAGATTTGTACCAAATAAACATTTTTTGCTTTAGTCTCACACATTAGTTGAAATTTTAAAATATTAAGTACCATCTATATTCAGCACACTGCAGTAATGACGTTCTTTTGTTCTTCCTCATGCAAAAACATTTTTTAAATTTGTACATTTAGTCACTATCATTATACACTCTAGGCATTCCTAGATTACACCATCTCAGTCTTTATCGTCTATTTTTCTTTGTGATTTCATTTATGCCCTAGCCCTCCTCCCTCTATCATTCTCATATGCAGCTTCATTCAGTGTTTTAACATAATTGTATTACAGTTAGGTAATATTGTGCTGTCCATTTTAGAGTTTTTATATTCAGTCCTGTTGCACAATCTGTATCCCTTTAGCTCCAATTACCCAATATATTACCCTATTTCTGTCTCCTGATGGTCTCTGTTATCAAGGAAATATTCCAAGTTTATTCACTAATGTCAGTTCATATCAGTGAGACCATACAGTATTTGTCCTTTTGTTTCTGGCTAATCACACTCAGCATGATGTCCTTAAGGTCCATTCATGTTGTTACATACTTCATAACTTTATTCTGTCTTACAGCTGCATAATATTCCATCTTATGTAAATGTCACAGTTTGTTTAGCCAGCTTTCTGTTGATGGACATTTTGGCTGTTCCCATCTCTTGGTAATTGTTAATAATGCTGCTATAAACATTGGTGTGTAAATGTCCATTTGTGTCCTTGGCCTCGTGTCCTTTGACTAGAGACAGCATATAGATGGGTCCTGTTTTTCAATCCATTCTGCCAGACTATGTTTTTTGATTGGAGAGTTTAATCCATTAACATTCAGTGTTATTACTGCATGGGTAGTACTTTCTTCTACTATTTTGCCTTCTGGATTTTATATGTCATATCTAATTTTCCTTCTTTTTACCTTTACTCATAGTCTTCCTTTCTACACTCTTCTCCACACCTCTGTCTTCTGTCTTCGTATCTGTCTCTAGTGTTCCCTTTAGTATTTCTTCCAGAGCTGGTCTCTTGGTCACAAATTTTCTCAGTGATTTTTTTGTCTGAAAATGTTTTAATTTCTCCCTCATTTTTGAAGGACAATTTTGCTGGATATAGAATTCTTAGTTGGCTGTTTTTCTCTTTTAATAATTTAAATATATTATCCCACTGTCTTCTCGCCTCCATGGTTTCTGCTGAGAGATCTGTGCATAGTCTTATTGGGCTTCCCTTGTATGTGATGGATTGCTTTGCTCTTGCTGCTTTCTAGATCCTCTCTTTCTCTTTGACCTCTGACATTCTGATTATTAAATGTCTTGGAGTATGTCTATTTGGATCTATTCTCTTTGGGGTACGCTGCACTTCTTGGATCTGTAATTTTAAGTCTTTCATAAGTGTTGGGAAATTTTCAGTGATAATTTCCTCCAATTGTTTTTCTCCTCCTTTTCCCTTCTCTTCTCCTTCTGGGACACCCACAACATGTATATTCGTGCGCTTCATATTGTCTTTCAATTCCCTGAGTCCCTGCTTATATTTTTCCATTTTTTCCCCTATAGTTTCTGTTTCTTGTCAGATTTCAGATGTTCCGTCCTCCAGTTCAGAAATCCTATGTTCTGTCTCTTGAAATCTACCATTGTAGGTTTCCATTGTTTTTTTCATCTCTTCTACTGTGTCTTTCATTCCCATAAGTTCTGTGATTTGTTTTTTCAGACTTTCAGTTTCTTCTTTTTGTTCTTTCCTGGCCTTCTTTATATCCTCCCTCAATTCATTGATTTGTTTTTTGATGAGGTTTTCCATGTCTGTTCGTACATTCTGAATTAATTGTTTCAGCTCCTGTATGCCATTTGAATTGTTGGTTTGTTCCTTTGACTGGGCCATATCTTCAATTTTCCTAGTGTGATTTGTTATTTTTTGCTGGCATCTAGGCATTTAATTACCTTAATTAGTTTATTCTGGAGGTTGCTTTCACTTCTTTTATCTAGGGTTTTCTTGCTGGATGAATTTGTTGTCTATCTGTTCTTTGACATTCCGTTCAGCTTTATCTGGACCTTTAGCTTAAATTTTGTTTAACAGAAGAGAATTTTTCTGTTCTTGTTTTCTTGTTTCTTGCCCTGCTTGTGTGGTGCCTTTCCCCCACACACACTTAGGAGGGTCTACTTAGATATTATAGACCCCAGCCAGATTTTCCCAGACCAAACTGGCCTCCTATCAGGAGGAAAGAGTCACCTGTGTTGGTTTTCCCTGAGGGTGAGACCCAGCAGGTTGAAAGACTTTCCTGTGAAGTTTCTGGACTCTGTTTTTCTTATCCTGCCCAGTATGTGGAGCTTGTCTGACTGCAGGTCCCACCAGGATAAGATGATGCGGTACCTTTAACTTTGGCAGACTCTTCTTACTGGGGGCGTGTGGAGACAGAGGAGAGGTTGTAGGCTGGTTTTAATGACTTCAAATTACCAAGCCCTGGTGTCTGAATTCCTTGATGGAGGGATTCCACCTGAGTTGGGCTTCACCCCTCCCCTGGGGAAGGCACAAGCTCCAGATAAGCCCCCCAAAGAGCTCACTTCTGCCTATGCCTGAGGCAGTTGCAGCCTGAAAAGTCCTGCCGCTGTATCCAGAGGCAGTCAAACCTTTGTAGATACACAGCCACAAAAACCTCTGTTTCCTTCTTTTTTCCCCCCCTTTTTCTGTCAGTCCTGCCCCCTTGGCGCCGGGGCAAATATGAGCAACCTCCACTTTGATCAGGTTCACCTAAGCTGGGGGCCTATTTTTAGTAGTCAAAATTTGTTAATTAGTTCCACAATTGGCGTTTGATTGTGCCCAGTCCCTGCTGCTGGTAAAGTTCTTTCCTTTCCCCTCTGGGAAGCGGCCTGTGGGGGAGGGGCACTGGCTGCCACAGCTTTGGGAACTTGCGTTTCTGGGGGGTGCTAGCAGCCGGTCCAGCTGGTCCAGACCAGGGTACACTGTGTGTCTGGTCACTGACGTGGCCCCAGGAGCTGTTCTGTATTGTTTCTGGTTATTTAGCAGTTGTTCTGGAGGACAAACTAATATGCGCATGTTGTTAAGCCACCATCTTGACCCGGAAGTCCTTAAATACTTTTTTATCATCACAATCGACTTTTTTTTCCTTCTTTTTTTGTGAACAATAACATATATACAAAAAGCTATAAATTTCCAAGCACAGCACCATGATTAGTTGTAGAACATATTTCAGACTTTGACTTGGGCTACAATTTCACAATTTTAGGTTTTTATTTCTAGCTGCTCTAAGATACTGGAGACTAAAAGAGATACCAGCATTCATATTCATTTGTTAAGTCCTGCCTTCTATGTATAATTCCACCATTACCTTTGATCTTTCAGTACCTCTCTTTGGAGCGTTTGGACTATGGCATCTCCAAATTTTTTATATTGGAAGGGTCTGTCACTAATGTGGGGTAGGGAGTTGGAACTATCTGATGTTCTGGAGAGCCTGGGCTAGATTTCAGGATTTATCTGGACCAGGAACTCATCTGGAGGTTGTAGGTTTCTGGAAAGTTACTGTAGTGCCTGGAACCCTTGTGGTATCTTATATATTGCCCTAGGTGTTCTTTAGGATTGGCTGCAATGGTCCTGGTTGGGGATTGGCAGGTTATGATAGGTACCAAACTCTACCTGAAGCTTGTATAAATGCAACCTCCAGAGTAACCTCTCGACTCTATTTGAACTCTCTCTGCCACTGATACTTTATTAATTACCCTTCTTTTCCCCCTTTTGGTCAAGATGTAATTGTTGATCCCACGGTGCCAGGTCTGGATTTTTCTCTGGGAGTCATCTCCCTCTCTTAATGGTTTTTGAGTTTTTTAATGTTGGATGCTTATAGCACTAGTTCATCCCTTTTCACTGTTGTATTGTATTCCATTGTATTTATAGATCACAGTTTGCTCAACCATTTTCCTTTTGTTGGAGATTAGATTATTTTAAAAATTTTATTTATTATAAAGTGTTACAATAAACACTCTTATATGTGTGAGATTTCTCGAGGTTTTATACCTTGTAGTGAAATAACTGGGTATGAATTTAACTTTCCTAAATATTGCCAAACCAATATATCTAAATCGTTGTATCATGGTCATTATCTTTTAAGCATTTTACATTTTTAAACATGCTATTCCTATATCTCTGAATAATGTACTTGTTACTTCTTGACTTTTCAATTTTAGGCATCTATATATTGATTCTTATTATGGAAGTTCAGTATTTAACTCTCTTTTCTCACTCCCACCTCAACACACATGCTCAATTTCTAATTCCCCACACTCTAAAGTTATATAGTAATTTTAGATAGATTAATATGATGGTTTGAAGCTACTATGTACCCCAGAAAAGCCATGTCCTTTAATACTCATTCAATATTGCTGGGTGGGAGCTTTTTTATTACTTCCGTGGAAATATGACCCACCCAATTGTGGGTGGTAACTTTTGATAAGATGGTTTCCATGGAGATATGTCTCCACCCATTCAAGTTGGGGTTGCTTACTGGAGCCCTTTAAGAGGGAAACATTTTGGAAAAAGCTTTAGACAAAGTTAACAGAATGGACAGAGCCTGGGGAAGCCACTGAAGAAGCCTAGAGAGAAAGCTAGCAGACTTTGCCATGTGCCTTTCCAGCTGAAAGGGAAATCCTAAACATCATTGGCCTTCTTGAACCAAGGTATCTTTCCCTGGACACCTTAATTTGGACATTTTTATAGGCTTGCCTTAATTTGGACATTTTTATGGCCTAGAACTATAAACTTGCAACTTAATACATTCCCTTTTTTAAAAAGCCATTCCATTTCTGGTATATTGCATTCTGGCAGCTTGCAAACTAGAACAATTAACATTCAAAGTTTTCATCAGTTTGACTATAATAAATGCTATTAATACGAGCCATGTAGTAAACTAAGATTTTTTTTTTCTTTCCCTGCAGACTTTGTTGTTTTTCCTGGAATAGCTAATACATTAGGTATTCTATTAATTTTGTCTTCTTAAACCTTTCTTGGTTTATGCCTTTATTTTAGTGTTTCTGAGAAAGGTTCATGGAAGCTAAGTTTTTAGACTTCGCATGTGTGAAAATGCATTAACTTTACCCTTAACTTGATTGATAGTTGGTTTGGTATGGAATTTTGGACTACGAATTATTTTCCTTCAGAGTTTTTTTTTTTTTTCTCATGGGCATGCACCAGGAAACAAACCCGGGTCTCCGGCCTGGCAGATGAGAACTCTGCCTGCTGAGCCACCATGGCTTGCCCTCGTTCAGAGTTTTTAAGGCATTTTTCCCCCACTATCTTTTAGCTTCAGTGTTACTATCAAGCAGTCCAAAGCTCTTCTTATTCCCCATCCTTTATATATAGCTTATTCCCCACCTTCTTCTCTGGAAACATATAGAATCTTCTCCTTTTCACCAGTTTAGATATTCAGTAATGATTGCCTTTTACTGAGGTAGGCACTCAAATGTGTGGTTGCTAGGGAGGCTAAAAATTAGTATTTATTTTGGTGAATTTTCCCGCACTCACAGCTCTACAGATTCAGACACTTAATTGAAAAAAAATATTTTTATTGAGATATCTTCACACACAAAAAGTCCATCCAAAGCATACAATCAGTGGTTTACAATATCATCACATCGTTGTAGCACTGTGGTCATTTTTAGAACATTTGCATCACTCCATCAGACACTTAATTTTGTTTGAACACTGAAAAAATATTTTCCTTTCAGGGATGTATTTGCTTCCACGTAAATTCCTAGGAGACTTATGTGTCAACCAGAATACTTCTGGCTTGATTTTCATGAATCATACTCAGATCTTGTTACTCTCCATCTCCTAAAACCATAAGTGACTCCCACTGAGAACTGAACACATTTATTTTTATTAGTCTAGCATTCAAGACTTGTCTATGGTCTGACTCCAACTTCCTTCCAAGCGTAACATCTGTGACTCTATCACTTAAATTCTATATTCAAAAGTCAAGCTGGACTAGTTGCCACTTTAGGCATAAACCACAAATGTTTCTAATTTAGCACTATTCTTTCAGCTTCTGTGTCCTGGAATGTCCTTTTTGTGTTTGTCTTATCAAAATAATCCATGAGTAACCACCATTTTATTGGCAATTTGGATGAAAAATATATGTTCTGATGTTTAAGATGATTTTCTTGAGAATGAGATGTTACCTAACTGTAATATAGCATGAAATGTCATCTATATCATAAGAGAAATGTAAACCAGCCTTATGGGAGAGAAACCATATGACTGGAGGGATCAGGAAAGGCTTCATGAAACCTACTTCATGAAACAGGAGAAATTTGAAAATTGAAGTGGGCCTAGAATGATAATGGATTGGTCTGTATTGGGTTTGGAAGACATTTTGGTATGAGAAGCAGCATGAATAGGGGTTACTGAGGAAAAATATTATGGGTAATATTTAAGTACAGTCAGGGCATTGGTTGGCCATAGCATAGTTTTATGTAATGGAAAGATAAGGATTGAAAGACACATTGGGATCTCAAGTTAGAGGGTGGTGTTGAGGAGCCACTAGGAGTTGAATGGCCTTCTAAAAAAGAGCTCACATAGGACACTTATGGATACATCAGTCCATCTTTGTGTCTTTTCCTTATGCTTCTCCCTGTATCTTGTATTGTGCCTTATATGCTTTAGGTGCTCAGAAAATATTCTTAGAGACTTAAAGCTTCAAGTGACCTGAGAGTCTACCCTCCTTTATGTAATGGTGGGAGGACAGATTCAGGGAGATTAAGAGATGTGCCACAATTTCACAGTAGTTACAGTTGAGCTGGGTGGAGATCAAGGTCTCCTGATACCTGATCCAGGGCTCTTTCGACTATACTGTATTTGAATGTACACTCATGAGTATAATTAAACCTGGATATTTGGTTTTTAGAGTTGCTTAAGGTGTATGTTTCTGACAAACTGAATTAGAAGTTCAGTTAACTAGGAACTCATTACTAAGATCTGTTTAACAAAGTAGAATGAAGACAACTCACTTTTCTTTCTGAGGGTTCCAAATTCTAATCAAATAGGTTACTTGAAACTGCAAAAAGTAGGGACAAATGGCCCACCTACTCACATTTGTCATTCACTCACCTCTTGCCCTGATTAGCTTTGGAGGTGCAGGCAGATCGCAAAATAGCAACTCTCCTGTGTACAGATAGGGCCCCCTCCTCCACTTAGATGTTCCTGGCCAGGTGGGTGGGAGGAGACAGAACCTGGCCTACTGTCCTCTTTCGTTTCTCAGGCATGAGGTAGGCATTACTCCTCAGTGTCTCAAAACTGAAAGGAATGTATCTCAAAGTTCCTTAAATTGTGTCTTTGAAGCAGGGGATTAGAGCAGCGCTATGGTGCTCCCCAAAGAAATCTCTTCATTGTTCTCCTCACACCTCTTCTCTCACTCCTTTCTATATGGTTGACCTTCATGCAGAATGCAAGCTTTACAAAGTAGTTTCTCCTTCATTGCCTCTTTAAATCCTGAAGCGGGGGGAGCTCTGGGGATTTTTGTTTCACAATTACTTTGGTATATTGGTATCTGTCTGATCAGTTCCATTCTATCATCCAGTTTGCCTCTGTAGAGTTACCACATGCCAGACCCCTTGCCCTGTGGTGCAGAAGCCCAGAAAATAAGACTTTCAATTGATTATATTGCAATTGATTCAGTTACACCCTTGATGGATTTCCTTACATTGACCTCCTGGGCCATCTTGACTGTACTGGGTATCTCCTGAGGCTTCTTGGGTGACATACCTATGAACCATTCTCTGGGGGATAGATTTCTGCTGATCCCATCCATTTTTTGTGGATTCTTACGAGTTGTTCTCTCTAGAGGTTGACTTTTTTCTCTGTCCCTTTGTATTGAATGAAGTTAGTAGAGCTCATTGTTAGTAGCATGTCGGATTGACTAAGACTTATTTGGGAGGTGGCAAAGAAATGGGCTTAATTGGAATGTTATTGGCAATAAGAAAGTTTAATATGAAAAAGAAGGCCATAACCAGTGATAGATTGTATATATACTTTTGCTATAATCAAACCTTTTTTTGAATGGACATTTCAATTTATTCAAACAAATTGTTACATGTATAATACTTTATAGGCTATAGGTAAAACCAGGCACAGAAACTAGCTGAGATTCCTCCAGTGACTTCCCATCTTACTACAATTTCAAGCCCTTACCATGTCCTCTCTAGCTCCCTCCTTTCCACACTGATCCATCACTGTCCCTCAAACATGGAAAACTAACTCCTTCCTGCCTCAGGGCCTTTTACTAGTTCCTCCCCTGGGATATTCTTTCCTGGCTGACTCCTTCACACCAGATGAGTCTCTGTCCGAATGACATTTTCTCAGAGAGGCCTTTTTCCTCATTTTCTTTCTAAAATATGCTCTCCTCTCATACCAATCTCTAATGGCATAAACACTTATCCTATCTTTTTATTTCTCCATAACACCCATCATCCCCTGAAATTCTCTTACTAATTTGATCAACTAATGTGTTGATTCGTTGATCAGTTTTTTTCCCCACACAGGCCCAGGCACTTTGTTTTGTTCACTGCTGTAGCTCCAGTACTTAGTACAGCCCATAGCAGGCATTAGTTCATATTGTTGAGTAAATGATTAACAAGCAAATTTGACCTGTCCTCACATAAAATTGGGGAGGAAATTGGATAACTGGCATTTTTTGTCTTCATTTTGCCGAGAACTGTAATAAGTTGAGTAATGGCCCTCCGAGATATCAGATCCAAATCCCAGATCCTGAAAATGTTACCTTACATGGAAAAAGTGCCTGTGCAGATGTGATTAAGGAGCTTGACAGAGAGCTATTGTCTTGAGTTATCTGGGTGGGCCCTAAATGTAATCACAAGTATCCTTATGAGAGAGAGGAAAGGGATATTTGGCACACATTAATGAGAAGAAAATCATGTGATGGAAACAGAAGGAGACAGAGGCAGAGGGAGAAGGTACTACATCACTGGCTTTGGAGATAAGAATGCTGGCAGCCACTGGCAGCTGGAAGAGGCAAGGAACAGTTTTCCCTAGATCCTACAGAAAAAGTTGCAACCCTGCGTACCCCTTGATTCAGGCGCAGTGATTGTGATTTTGGACTGCCTCCAGAATTATGAGAGAATAAATTTCTTCTGTGTTTAAACCACCCAGTTTGTGGTATTTTGTTACAGCACCCGTAGGAAACTAGCATGGGCACATTGGATCTTGAAATCTTACCTGGCTCATCCAGGTTGTACCTGGGACCCTTCTTGGTCCAGTTCATTAGACCCAAGGATTAAAGCCCTGTTTCATTTACAGTTAGTTTTTAGCTTTATCATAGATGTTCATGCACAAGAGTTGAGTCAAACATTTGGTAAAAGGCTTATTTTAGAGAAACCGCAGGTTCTGTGCCCATTTTTCGGTTGCTAGAGGCAACAACTTTCAGCTCTTTTAGGTGACTTTTTTGGTATGTCTTGCTTCCTTCTAAGTAACACCCTTATATTAGCATTTCCTGATTTTTAGTTTTTAGATGTATTTTAACTTTAGATATTATCCATTGACCTATCAAACGGAGATTGCAGTTAGCTTATTGTAAGTGTTTACATTAATTATTATAACTCATGTAGTTGCAATTTGTAACTCAGCTATGTAGTTTGATGGCTCTCAATGGCAGTATTTTTAGCGGTTTTTCTCTTGGGATGGTCAGATTTTCTAGAATATTTCTTTCCTTTTTTTTTTTTCTTTTACAAACGCATTTCATTATTTATTTAGATGTTTAAGCTCTCGCACTAATTTTTTACAAGCTAATGGACCCTGACAAATTATTTCTCCCATAAGGCTATAACCACACATTCCCAGGTTGAGGGCAGTGCTTGGTGGCTCAGTGGCTGAATTCTCACCTCCCATGCCGGAGACCTGGGTTCGCTTCCTAGTGCCTGCCCTTGTTAAAAAAAAAAAAAAAAAAAATATATATATATATATATATATATGGTTGAACTAACATTAATACACATCACCATTTATCAATTATCCAAATTATAAAACAAATTATCAAGTATCCAAATATTAAGTTATACAGCAAAAGGCATTTAAGTATTAGATTTCTGCTGAATCATTAGCAGAAATCTACTTTTTTTTGCAAGAGAGGTTGGGGAAAAAAGGAAAAAAATTGCACCTTGAACAAAAATAATAGTTGGTAAACAACTTCCAACAGATATGGAAAAAAATTACAAGAATTTCAGAAATTTTAATGAAGAATTATTGTGGTTACCCTAACAAAGCATCTCTACATTAAAAAAAATTGCTAAATTAAACAGCATATTCTACATGTTCTGCACAAGTCAAAAACAACATTTTAATTGCTCTTTGATTATCTTTCATTGTCATTGTGGGTTTAGGCTCTTAAAAAAATCTCTCTACTGCCACTTTAATAGTTAATCTCCCATTTTTAACAGTAAAGCTATGTTTATTCATGGTTTTTCTGACTATTTAAAGAAAATGAGAGTTTGAATTGACTAAGTCTTGGACAAGGAGGAAGAAAATACATTTGGGCTATGTACCATCCAAAGCATGAATGCCACACATCTTGTATCTTTATCTTAACACTTGGATATGATTGTCAGTTTCCCCAAATAAAACCTTCAGCCAAGGTTAATTACAAGAAGAAATGGCTAAATATAATAAAAAGAAGAGATGGCTATCATTAGATTAGAAGCATATGGTATTATGTCCATGCCTGTGCAGGTTTGAAACTGTTATGTACCTCAGAAAAGCCATATTCTTTTAATCCAGTCTTCTGGGTGCATACTTATTTTTGTGGGCAGGATCTTTCAATTAGGTTGTTTCCATGAAAATGTGACCTACCCAATTGTGGGTGGGATCTTCTGATTAGATTATTCCCATGGAGATGTGACCCTCCACCCATTCAAGGACTGGAGTTCTTAAAAGAGCTCACAGAGTGAGAGATTGTTCAGAGCTGCCATAGTGAGCAGAGAGGTGAAACATTTGGAGAGGAAGAAGGAGCTTAGAGAGCCATTTGAACTCAGAAGCTGGGATAGAAGGACGGCAGATGTCACTGTGTACCTTCCCGTGTGACAGAAAAACCCCGGCTGTGATCAGCCTTTCTTGAGAGAACGTATTCTCTTGTTGGTGCATTAATTTGGGCATTTTCATGGCCTTAGAGTTATAACTTGTAACTTAATAAATCCCCTGTATAAAAGCCAGGCCACTTCTGGTATATGGCATTCTGGCAGCATGGGCAAACTAAACAATGCCTAACAAGAAGTAGATGCAAACGTGGTATTCATTTAGGTATCCAGATGGTTGGTAGGAAAGTGAAAAAATGAAAATCCTGGTCAAAACTTTGGTCCTTATAATGGAAGCTGTGATGGGTTTGTGGCCATGTAATATAAAGTATGGATCATTCCTTTAACCTGGGTCAAATTCTTTTCCATCTCCAGGAAGTTTCTGCAAGTGAATGTTGAAGTGTAAACCCCAAATTCTCTGCCATTTAGTGATTTTCTGCTAAGCATGTGGTCCCTAAAGCTAACTTATCCTAAGAACATACTTTTCTTTTTTTTTTTAAACAACCTAACCGCCTAGGTCCCATTGCATATCACTCATTCATAATCTTCAGGGTTGAGGTTTCATAGTCTGTCAGATACCTGTCAATTTGACTACATGGGAAATTGGTTTGAGAAGCATTTTGCAGAGATTTTGGCAAGTGTAGGAAGAGTTGGCTAAAGACTTGAAAACAAAACAAAAAAAATTTTCAAGAAAGGGAGAATTTGACCATAATATACTGGTTTGGCTCAGCAGTTTAGCAGATTTACAGTTGTAATAATGAAATCACCAAGTATAGACTTAAAATTGGATGATATAGGAGAGTTCATTGTACATCTTCCATAGCATCAAGGAAACAGGTACTAATTAAACCTGAAAAATCAAGAAATAGCACAATAAACATATTATTTAGACATTTTTGAAGTGTAAATGCAGAAGAAAGACTTGAAAGAATGGAAAGTAGTAACGTCTGACATGTGGAAGTAGGGAGTGTGTGGGGACGTGGCTGAGCCAGGAAACTGCTGTCTTTTATAACCAGCCTGATAGTACTCTTTCACATTTTTTTTGGTTTAACACAGATATGTTCATCATAGCATCCTCAATAACATAAAAAATTCTGATGGCTATTCATGAACATGCTTTTTCTAAAAAAAAAAGAAAGGAAAAGCTTTATTGCAATAATGAATAGAGATCACAAAATTTCCCATTTAAATCATATTCAATTCAGTAGTATTAATTATATTCACAGTGTTGTGTTACCATTACTGACATCTGTTACTTCTCTTTTTCATCATTTCAAACAGAAACTGTGCACCCATTAGGCCGGAATTAGCTCTTCCTGCCCCACCCTATACTGTTCTTGGTAAACTATAAACTACCATCTTTTTGTATGAAATTTGGCTCTTCTAGGGATTTTATATAAGTGAGATTATAAAATATTTGCCCTTTTATGTTTGGTTTATTTCATTCAACATGATGTCTTCAAATTTCATCCATATTATGGACCTCATTCCTTTTTATGGCTGAATAATGTTCTGTTGTATGACTATGTCACCTTGTATCTATCCATTCATCTGTTGATGGACACTGGGTTATAAAGAACTACCACAACTCAACAATAAAAACACAACCCAATTTAAGAATGGTCAAAGGGCTTGAATAGATATTTCTCCAAAGAAGATATACACATGGTCGATAAGCACATTTTGAAAAAATCCTCGATATCATTGGTCATCAGGGAAGTGCAATCAAAACCCAAATAATAAACTACTTCATACCTACTGGATGGCTATAATTAAAAAAAAAAGAAAATAATGAATATTGACAAGGATGTGGAGACATAGGAATGCTAATACATTGTTGGTGGCACTGTAGGATGGAAAATCCACTGTGGAAATCATTTTGGTGGTTTCTCAGAAAATTGAAGATAGAATTACCACATGATCTGGCAATCCACTTCTTGATATATGCTCCAAAGAATTGAAGGCAGAGACTTGTACAGATATTTGTACACCAACATTTATAGCAGCATCGGCCTTATAGTACTATTTCACTTTAAAAGTGTGTGTGGGTATTAATTTGCTGTTAATGAAAATTTAATTAACAAAGACATTTTGTCTTAGTGGATAGTCACGCGCAAAGGCAGTGACATCAGTTATTAATAAATTATGCAATTCTTAGGCTCATGATTTATCAAGATACCTTTTGGGCAGATCATTAATTATGCAAAGACATTAATATATCTTACAGCTAAAGTACTTATTTCCATCATGAAAAAAATTACATTTCAACATTCCTTGATTTATAGTCTTTTCACCTGAAAAGAATTTAATCAACTGAGTTTTTGTTAGCTTTAGTTTGGTATAAGGACAAAAGTCTTTCGTGTTTAGTTTTAAGGGTTGTTTAGTCAGGACTAGGAATTTCATAGCCTTCTTTCTTTCTTTCTTTTTTTTAATTAATTTTTAAAATACCAAAAAACACCAAACAAATGCAAACATTCTAACTTTTTTTTTTTCAATTTCTCTTACATTTTATTTTTCTTTCATCACTTGTGGGTTTGTCTGTGTCATGTTCCTTTTTTTTTTTTTTACTAATTAACGGAAAAAAAAGAAATTAACATTCTTTAATGTTAATTAAACATTAAAACTTTTGATCATTCCGTTCTACATATATAATCAGTAATTCACAATATCATCACATAGTTACATATTCATCATCACAATTATTTCTTGGAACATTTGCATCTATTCAGAAAAAGAAATAAGAAGAAAACAGAAAAAAATTCATACATACCATACCCCCCACCCTTCCCCCTCACCAATCACCAGCATTGCAATCTAAATTTATTTTAACACTTGTTCCCCCTATTATTCATCTTTATTCCATACGTTTTACTCATCTGTTGATAAGGTAGATAAAAGGAGCATCAGACACAAGGTTTTCACAATCACACAGTCACATTGTGAAAGTCATATCGTTATACAGTCATCTTTAAGAGACATTCATAGCCTTATTTCTGATTTAGTCTCCTCTTTACTTTTTAAACCTCTGTTCTTGTAAATAGCATTTAATAATATAAAGATTAAAGGAAGAGCAAAAAGTGGTTGAAAATCTGGAAGCAGTTCTCAGGATAACCTTAAAAGTCTGAAAGGAAGCACAGATGATCTAAGTGCCAAAGTCAGGCGCTTCATTTCTGGTTGGCATCAGGCAGAGTTGACAGATTTCATGACTGCAGTTTCAGCAATTTGGGCCAATGGAAATGCTGGCACAGGGCCAGTTCTAGGCAGACTCTCTGATACTCGATAATCCTTCCAGATAACTGGCAGCTCCACTCTTCAGAGCTGACCACTGCATTGAAGGGACAGACAACTGCCTCTCATAGATCCACAAAATAAAGCCTTGCAGCTCTCATTGATGCATTTCTTTTCTTTTTTTTTTACATTTCACCCTTTATTTTTTATTTAATTTTTTATTAATTAAAAAAATTACAAGAAACACAAACATTCCCAACACATACACTCAGCAATTCACAATATCATCACATAGTTGCATATTCATCATCATCATCATTTCCCAGAACATTAGCATCAATTCAGAAAAAGAAATAAAAAGGCAACAGAAAAATATAACAAACAGAAAAAAAAATTTTACAGGCCATACCCCTTACTAATCCCTTTCATTGATCACTAGCATTTCAAACTAAATCTATTTTAACATTTGTTCCCCCTATTATTTATATTCCATATGTTCCTCTCGTCTGTTGACAAGGTAGATAAAAGGAGCATCAGACACAAGGTTTTCACAATCACACAGTCACATTGTGAAAGCTGTATCATTATACAATCATCATTAAGAAACATGGCTACTGGAACACAGCTCCACATTTTCAGGCAGTTCCCTCCATCCTCTCCATTACATCTTGAATAACAAGATGATATCTACTTGATGCATAAGAATAACCTCCAGGATAACCTCTCGACTCTGTTTATAACGGAATCTCTCAGCCGTTGACACTTTGTCTCATTTCACTCTTCCCCCTTTTGGTTGAGAAGGTTTTCTCAATCCCTTGATGCTAAGTCTCAGCTCATTCTAGGGTTTTTCTCAATCCCTTGATGCTGAGTCTCCGCTCATTCCAAGATCTCTGTTCCACGTTGCCAGGTAGGTCCACACCCCTGGGAGTCATGTCTTACGCAGAGAGGGGTAGGGTGGTGAGACTGCTCGTTGTGTTGGCTGGAGAGAGGGGCCACATCTGAGCAACAAAAGAGTCTCTCTTGGGGGTGACTCTTAGGCCTAAATTTTAAGTAGACTTGACCTATCCTTTGTGGGGTTAAGTTTCATATGAACAAACCCCAAGACTGGGGGCTCTGCCTATAGCTTTGGTTGTCCACACTGTTTGTGAGAGTATCAAGAATTCAACTTGGGGAAGTTGAATTTCTCCCTGTTCTCACCACTCCCCGAAGGGGGCTTTGCAGATACTTTTCCACTCACTGATCGAATCACTCTGGGATTCATCGGGGCATCACTCTGGACAAACCAACAAAATCTCATGTCCTACCTGAGACTCCAAGTACTTATGGTATTCAATCAAACTATCTACATAAGTTATATTAGGAAATGCACTAGGCAAAATATTAATTTTGTAACAGATAAACATTTTTTGCTTTAGTCTCACACAGAAGGTGACATTTTAAAATATTAATTACCATCTATTTTCAGTACCTTGTAATAATGACATTCCTTTGTTCTTCCTCATGCAAAAACATTTTTAAAATTGTACCTTGTACATTTCACTGTTATTATACACTCTAGGCATCCCTAGATTATACCATCTCAATCTTTAACATCTATCTTTCTGATTTCAATATGTCCCCATCCCTCCTCCCTCTATCATTCTTACATGCAGCTTCATTCAGTGTTTTAACATAATTATATTACAGTTAGATAGTATTGTGCTGTCCATTTCTGAGTTTTTGTATCCAGTCCTGTTGCACAGTCTGTATCCCTTCAGCTCCAATTACCCAATATCTTACCCTATTTCTATCTCCTGATGGTCTCTGTTATGAACAAAATATTCCAAGTTTATTCACTAATGTCAGTTCATATCAATGAGACCATACAGTATTTGTCCTTTAGTTTTTGGCTAGTCTTACTCAGCATAATGTTCTCAAGGTCCATCCATGTTGTTACATACTTCATAAGTTTATTCTGTCTTAAAGCTGCATAATATTCCATCGTATGTATATACCACAGTTTGTTTAGCCACTCATCTGTTGATGGACATTTTGACTGTTTCCATCTCTTCACAATTGTAAATAATGCTGCTATAAACACTGGTGTGCAAATGTCCATTTGTGTCCTTGCCCTTATGTCCTTTGAATAGATACCTAGCAATGGTATTGCCAGGTCATATGGCAATTCTATATTCAGCTTTTTGAGGAACCACCAAACTGCCTTCCACAGTGGTTGCACCATTTGACATTCCCACCAACAGTGAATGTGTGCCTCTTTCTCCACATCCTCTCCAGCACTTGTCATTTTCTGTTTTGTTGATAATGGCCATTCTGGTGGGTGTGAGATATCTCATTGTGGTTTTGATTTGCATTTCTCTAATGGCCAGGGACATTGAGCATCTCTTCATGTGCCTTTTGGCCATTTGTATTTCCTCTTCTGAGAAGTGTCTGTTCAAGTCTTTTTCCCATTTTGTAATTGGATTGGCTGTCTTTTTGTTGTTGAGTTGAACAATCTCTTTATAAATTCTGGATACTAGACCTTTATCTGATATGTCGGTTCCAAATATTGTCTCCCATTGTGTAGGCTGTCTTTTTACTTTCTTGATGAGGTTCTTTGATGCACAAAAGTATTTAATTTTGAGGAGTTCCCATTTCTTTCCTTCTTTCTTCAGTGCTCTTGCTTTAGGTGTAAGGTCTATAAAACCACCTCCAATTATAAGATTTATAAGATATTTCCCTACATTTTCCTCTAACTCTTTTATGGTCTTAGACCTAATGTTTAGATCTTTGATCCATTTTGAGTTAACTTTTGTATAGGGTGTGAGATATGGGTCTTCTTTCATTCTTTTGCATATGGATATCCAGTTCTCTAGGCACCATTTATTGAAGAGACTGTTCTGTCCCAAATGAGTTGGCTTGACTGCCTTATCAAAGATCAAATGTCCATAGATGAGAAAGTCTATATCTGAACACTCTATTCGATTCCATTGGTCAATATATCTATCTTTATGCCAGTACCATGCTGTTTTGACCACTGTGGCTTCACAATATGCCTTAAAGTCCGGCAGCGTGAGACCTCCAGCTTCGTTTTTTTCCTCAAGATACTTTTAGCAATTCGGGGCACCCTGCCCTTCCGGATAAATTTGCTTATTGGTTTTTCTATTTCTGAAAAGTAAGTTGGGATTTTTATTGATATTGCGTTGAATCTGTAAATCAACTTAGGTAGAATTGACGTCTTAAGTATTTTTAGTCTTCCAATCCATGAACAGGTATGCCCTTCCATCTATTTAGGTCTTCTGTGATTTCTTTTAACAGTTTCTTGTAGTTTTCTTTGTATAGGTCTTTTGTCTCTTTAGTTAAATTTATTCCTAAGTATTTTATTCTTTTAGTTGTAATTGTAAATGGAATTTGTTTCTTGATTTCCCCCTCAGATTGTTCATTACTAGTGTATAGAAACACTACAGATTTTTGAATGTTGATCTTGTACCCTGCCACTTTGCTGTACTCGTTTATTAGCTCTAGTAGTTTTGCTGTGGATTTTTCAGGGTTTTCAACATATAGTATCATATCATCTGCAAACAGTGATAGTTTTACTTCTTCCTTTCCAATTTTGATGCCTTGTATTTCTTTTTCTTGTCTAATTGCTCTGGTTAGAACTTCCAACACAATGTTAAATAACAGTGGTGATAGTGGACATCCTTGTCTTGTTCCTGATCTTAGGGGGAAAGTTTTCAGTTTTTCCCCATTGAGGACGATATTAGCTGTGGGTTTTTCATATACTCCCTTTATCATTTTAAGGAAATTCCCTTGTATTCCTATCCTTTGAAGTGTTTTCAACAGGAAAGGATGTTGAATCTTGTCAAATGCCTTCTCTGCATCAATTGAGATGATCAATGTGATTTTTCTGCTTTGATTTGTTGATATGGTGTATTACATTAATTGATTTTCTTATGTTGAACCATCCTTGCATACCTGGGATGAATCCTACTTGGTCATGATGTATAATTCTTTTAATGTGTTGCTGGATTCGATTTGCTAGAATTTTATTGAGGATTTTTGCATCTGTATTCATTAGAGAGATTGGTCTGTAGTTTTCTTTTTTAGTAATACCTTTGCCTGGTTTTGGTATGAGGGTGATGTTGGCTTCATAGAATGAATTAGGTAGCTTTCCCTCCACTTCAATTTTTTTGAAGAGTTTGAGCAGGATTGGAACTAATTCTTTCTGGAATGGTTGGTAGACTTCACATGTGAAGCTGTCTGGTCCTGGACTTTTCTTTTTGGGAAGCTTTTGAATGACTAATTCAATTTCTTTACTTGTGATTGGTTTGTTGAGGTCATCTATTTCTTCTTAGGTCAAAGTTGGTTGTTCATGCCTTTCTAGGAAGTTGTCCATTTCATCTACATTGTTGTATTTATTTGCATAAAGATGCTCATAGTATCCTGTTATTACCTCCTTTATTTCTGTGAGGTCAGTGGTTATGTCTTCTCTTCCATTTCTGATCTTATTTATTTGCATCCTCTCTCTTCTTCTTTTTGTCAATCTTGCTAAGGACCCATTAATCTTATTGATTTTCTCATAGAACCAACTTCTGATTTTATTGATTTTCTCAATTGTTTTCATGTTCAATTTCATTTATTTCTGCTCTAATCTTTGTTATTTCTTTCCTTTTGCTTGCTTTGGGGTTAGTTTGCTGTTCTTTCTCCAGTTCTTCCAAGTGGACAGTTAATTCCTGTATTTTTGCCCTTTCTTCTTTTTTGATATAGGCATTTAGGGCAATAAATTTCCCTCTTAGCACTGCCTTTGCTGCATCCCATAAGTTTTGATATGTTGTGTTTCCATTTTCATTTGCCTCGAGATATTTACTGATTTCTGTTGTAATTTCTTCCTTGACCCACTGGTTGTTTAAGAGTGTATTGTTGAGCCTCCACATATTTGTGAATTTTCTGGCGCTTTGCCTATTATTGATTTCCAACTCCATTCCCTTATGATCTGAGAAAGTGTTTTGTATGATTTCAATCTTTTAAAATTTGTTGAGACTTGCTTTGTGACCCAGCATATGGTCTATTTTTGAGAATGATCCATGAGCACTTGAGAAAAAGGTGTATCCTGCTATTGTGGGGTGTAATGTCCTATAAATGTCTGTTAAGTCTAGCTCATTTATTGTAATATTCAAATTCTCTGTTTCTTTATTGATTCTCTGTCTAGATGTTCTGTCCGTTGATGAGAGTGGGGAATTGAGGTCTCCAACTACTACGGTAGATGTGTCTATTTCCCTTTTCAGTGTTTGCAGTGTTTGCCTCATGTATTTTGGGACATTCTGGTTCGGTGCATAAATATTTATGATTGTTATGTCTTCTTGTTGAATTGTTCCTTTTATTAGTACATAGTGTCCTTCTTTGTCTCTTTTAACTGTTTTACATTTGAAGTCTAATTTGTTGGATATTAGTATAGCCACTCCTGCTCTTTTCTGGTTGTTTTGCATGAAATATCTTTTCCCAACCTTTCACTTTCAACCTATGTTTATCTTTGGGTCTAAGATGTGTTTCCTGTAGACAGCATATAGAAGGATCCTGTTTTTTAATCCATTCAGCCAATCTATGTCTTTTGATTGGGGAGTTCAATCCATTACCGTTTAGTGTTATTACTGTTTGGGTAGTACTTTCCTCTACCATTTTGCCTTTTGTATTTTGTATTTCATATCTAATTTTCCTTCTTTCTACACTCGTCTCCACACCTCTCTCTTCTGTCTTTTCATATCTGTCTCTAGTGCTCCCTTTAGTATTTCTTGCAGAGCTGGTCTCTTGGTCACAAATTCTCTCAGTGATTTTTTGTCTGAAAATGTTTTAATTTCTCCCTCATTTTTGAAGGACAATTTTGCTGGATATAGGAGTCTTGATTGGCAGTTTTTCTCTTTTAGTAATTTAAATATATCATCCCACTGTCTTTTCGCCTCCATGGTTTCTGCTGAGAAATCTACACATAGTCTTATTGGGTTTCCCTTGTATGTGATGGATTGCTTTTCTCTTGCTGCTTTCAAGATCCTCTCTTTCTCTTTGACCTCTGACATTCTGACTAGTAAGTGTCTTGGAGAACGTCTATTTGGATCTATTCTCTTTGGGGTACACTGTACTTCTTGGATCTGTAATTTTAGGTCATTCATAAGAGTTGGGAAATTTTCAGTGATAATTTCTTCCATTAGTTTTTCTCCTCCTTTTCCCTTCTCTTCTCCTTCTGGGACCCCCACAACACGTATATTTGTGCGCTTCATATTATCATTCAGTTCTCTGAGTCCCTGCTCATATTTTTCCATTTTTTTCCCTATAGTTTCTGTATCTTGTCGGATTTCAGATGTTCTGTCCTCCAGTTCACTAATCCTAACCTCTGTCTCTTGAAATGTACCATTGTAGGTTTCCACTGTTTTTTTCATCTCTTCTACTGTATCTTTCATCCCCATAAGTTCAGTGATTTGTTTTTTCAGACTTTCCATTTCTTCCTTTTGTTCATTCCTTGCCTTCTTCATATCCTCCCTCAATTTATTGATTTATTTTTTGATGAGGTTTTCCATGTCTGTTCGTATATTCTGAATTACTTGTTTCAGCTCTTCTATCTCATTTGAACTATTGGTTTGTTCCTTTGACTGGGCCATATCTTCAATTTTCCTGGTGTGATTTCTTATTTTTTACTGGCGTCTAGACATTTAGTTACCTTAATTAGTTTATTCTGGAGATTGCTTTCACTTCTCTTACCTAGGATTTCCGTGGTAGATGAATTTGTTGTCTATCTGTTCTTTAACCTTCAGTTCAGCTTTTTCTGGACCTCTAGCTTAGGTTTTGTTTAACAGAGGATAATTTTTCAGTTCTTGTTTCTTGCTCTGCTTGTGTGGTGCCTTTTCCCTCCCCACCCTTAGGAGGGTCTATGTAGGTATTATAGACTCAAGCTGGGTTTTCCCGGACTAAACTGGCCTCCTATCAGGGGCAAGAAGTCACCTGCGTCAGTTTTCTCTGAGGGTGAGACCCAGCACATTAAAAGACTTTCCTGTGAAGTCTCTGGGCTCTGTTTTTCTTATCCTGCCCAGTATGTGGCACATCTGCCTGTGGGTCACACCAGCAAAAGATGTTGTGGCACTTTTAACTTTGGAAGACTCTTCCTGCTGGGGGCGTGGTGGAGAAGAAGGTGAGGTCGTAGGCTGGTTTTAATGGCTTCAAATTGCCAAGCCCTGGGGTCTGAGTTCCTTGATGGAGGGATTCCACCTGAGTTGGGCTTCACCCCTCTCCTGGGGAAGGCACAAGAGGGAGACAGCCCTGAAAGCAGCCGTTTCTGCCTATGCCTGGGGCAGTTGTAGCCTGAGAAGTCCCGCCGCTGAATCCAGAGGCTGCCAAGTCTTGGTAGAGACACAGCCGCTAAAGCCTCCATTTCCTCCCCTTTACTCTTTTTCCATGAGCCCAGTGAGCGACCTCTGCCTTGGCCAGGTTTCAAGTCTCTTTCCTTTCCTTCTGGGAAGCCGCCTGGGGGGGAGGGGCGCCGGGCGCTGGCCACTGCGGCTTGGGGAACTCACGGTTTTGGGGAGGCTTGCAGCCGGTCCAGCCGGTCCCAACTGGGAAACGCCATGTGTCTGGTCACTGACGTGGCTCCGGGAGCTGTTCGGTACTGTTTCTGGTTATTTAGTAGTTGTTCTGGAGGACAAACTAAAATGCGCACATTGCTAAGCCGCCATCTTGGCCCCTCCCCCATTAATTCCTTCGATACATTTCTCTTTTGTCCTTAAAAATTAAAAAAAGTAGAAAATAAGTTGAAAGAATGAGTACAGGTAGCCCTTTGTTGTCATAGACTTGACATTCACAGTTTGGTCCACCCCATCTAGATTGTTCTAGAGCACAGATTTGAGTCTCCTAGGCTTTGAGAGACCTGCATGCTTAGAAGAAGCCTGAGTCTACTGTACAAAACCAGCGTCCATATCCATGGCTCAGCCGGCTTTGTGTCTATACTTATTGCATATGCTGCACCCTGTTGAGATCATAAAACTTTATTTATTTTTGAAAAAATAACTCCTCTGAAGGAAGTCACCTACTAGTGCTGATAATGAAAGTGAGGAAAAAGTGAAGTGTTTTAAGAAACAGGTTATTAGGCAGTAGATAGTTTTAAATAGATTAAAGGGTTAGAACGTTGGGTTGGTTGGTTTGTATCTGTGTGAAAATGGTCCACGTAACTCCAGATTTTGGGAGAAATTGTATGGTATAGTATTTGTGATATGGGACAATTTGAAAATGTCTCAGGATTTTTCCCTTGTTAACATCAGTTCTTCATTTAATTACAAAAACGGCTTCTAAGAAACATTTAATGTGTCTAGCCTTGTGTTAGATGCTGGTAAGCAAAACAGGGTCTTCCCACAAGGGGCTTATGTAATATGTAAATAAGATACTGTCAGATAGGGATAATGTTTTGACTTTTTCAGACAGGGTGGTTGGGGAAGTCTCTCTGAACAGGTAACAATTAACCTGAGACTTAAGCGATGAGGTCGGTCCTAAGATGGGGGAAGCGCATGTCAGGTGGATGGAACAACTGGTGTAAATGTGTGAGAGGGTCAGAAAGAAGTCATGTGACAGGAACACAATAGGTGAGAAGGAAGGTAGCGTGAGATCTGAGCGGGAAATGGAGGCCTGGTCATTCATAAAGGGCTCCAAATGTGTAAGAGGATTGTAAGAAGTTTGGATATGTTCTAAGCGTTGTGGAAAAATACCAGAAGGTTTTGAGCAGTGGGTGATCTCTGATCTGCTTTTTATTTTATTCCGATTTATATTGCAGAAAGATCCCTCAGCCTTCTCCATGTAGAACAGATTGGAATGTGAATGTAGGAATTAGACATTGTACTCTAATTTGGAAATGCTGGTGTTCTAGATTTGGGTGGGGGGCAGTGGAGAAAGAAAGAAATGGATAGATTGGCAATGTGATTTGAAGATGGAATTTATGTTTTGTTGATGGCTTAATGGTATCTATTTTCATCTATGCTAGTGTCCAGAAGAAAAATTAACTGTGCATATTCATTTAACTCCCTTGGCCTCTCGGACACTTTTGTTCAACCTGATGTATTCAACTTACCACAATCATGATGCATAAAAAAACATAAATGCAGCTATTCATTTCCTTCCTGACAGGTAAAAAGAAATCATCTCAGTGAATTATCGATTATTATTTTTTTTTGTCTCCACAGGCATATAAATATTTAACCCCTAAAGTTACTGGCGTCTGCATATTTTACTTTCCTGAGTGTGTGCATCTAAATTTGACACCCAAATCATCAGTAACTGTATGTTTCAGCTGCATGTAAGGAGCAGTAAATAAAATCTAAGCATGCAACTGGTAGGCAGTCATATAATTTACTGTCCTAAATTGTTTACATCTAAAAATATATGTACAAATTCCTTCAGACTTGATGAAACCAATGGCATTCAATCAGTAAATCCAGGAGAAGAACAATCCAGTATCATCTGTATAGTTTTTATTCCCCCAGTAAAGGTGTTTTGAAAGCAGGCTGTCCTATTATGTTTTTAATCAAATGGCCTTAAATTAACTCTGTGTTGTAATGGTGACTTATACTTCTGTTCAGTCTTGATCTTAGCCTGGATTCCCTAGAGCTGGTGCTTTTTTGGAGATACAATCCCAGTGTCTTAGTCTGCCAGGGCTGCTGTAACAAATACCAAGACTGTTTGGCTTAAACAATTTTAGAGGTTAGATGTTCAAAATCAAGGTTTTTGCAGGCTCATGCTTTCTCTGAAGTTGTAGCATTCCTGTGGAGGCATCCAGCAATCCATAACTCCATTTCTGCCCCTGTCACGTGACCATCTGTCTCCTATTGACTCGCTATTAATTTCCTCTGCTTGTAAGGAGTCCAGTCGTATTGGATTAAGGTCCATCCGGATTCACTGTGGCCTCATCTTAGCTAATAACATTTTCAAAGATCCAATTACAGATTGGATCACACCTCCAGGATTGGGGGCAAGGACATGAGCATGTCTTTGTGGGGGACATGAGTCAATCCGTGATACCAAGGAGGCCAGAGGGAAAAAGAGAAGTGATGCTGGCAAGGAAAAAAAGCAAATACGAGATTGTAATTTCGCCAAAAAGCATTGCCATGGGAAGCCTCCAGAGAGGGAAGACAGGAACATATGTCTTGGAACTGGGAGGAAGAAGAATTTGTCAGTTCCTTCATTTTTCCTTTCCTTCCTATCATTGGTCAACATTGGGTTGTATACTTGGTCCCTTGGGTCCCTGCAATGACAGAAAGCAGTAGCACTTGCAGCACTGGCCGCAATGCAGGGTATGCCAGCAAGCTGGTATATTACCTCTTGGCATGGGTCCCCACCCGGCACCTCAGCAGGGACAGCAAAGCCTCAGGGAGGAACCAAGTCCTGGCAGGTTGTGCCATGAACCCTGCCGGGAGCCAGAAGCAGCTCTGCAGTAGCCCTGGTTGACCGAGCTCGAGACACTACTGTGGGAGGTGTCAGTGGACATGGGTGAGCCTCACCCTAAGGCAGATAGGAAACTCCTTTCTTGGGCCCAGAAGAATCAGCTGATACCAGCTGACTGTCCTGGAATCATCAGTAACACTGATCAGAAAACCGAGGTTGAGGGACTCTGGGAAGGTGCCCAAAGGAGGTCTGGTGTACTGCTCAAGGGCTCTTGTATAGTTTCTATAGGTAGAGTGTGGAGATGTTGGGAAGGAACAAAGAGCTGGTTAAACAGCTTTTGTGTGGATTTGTTTTGTTTTATTTTTAAAGAAGTCAATGGGCTGAATTAAACACTAGGTCATAATTAGCAGGGTCATCAAAGGGGAGCCAGCAGGGGCCTTCCCAATTGGCACTTTGTCTTTACTTACCCAACATGCTGCCCTCAGTGGCTTCTTTTCTCCCCTATGGTTTGGGGACAGGGGAGTGGCAGGGGTGACTTGACTAGGAAGAGCAAAGCTATGATGAACAAGAGGTTTCTGTAAATAAAGTGCTTATTGTGGACCTCCTGCAGGCTTATTTTGGAAAGGAATGATCAATAAGTGATTTAAAATGCTTCTGTATGTTCCTAGGAGACTCATTAAAATTTAAAGTATCAGTGCAAACTCCTTTGAAGGATGTATTCAGAGACCTTGGTTATCTTGTTTATCATCCTGAGATTCCTTTTATCCTTTAAAAATTGCAAATGTAATTAGTTAAATATTAGGTAAATATTTTAATTTGTGCTTATAATACCTGGATATTGCTATTTGGTCAATGTACTAGGATTCTCCAGAGAAACAGAACCAACACGATATATATATATATATATATATATATATATATATATAATAAAGAGATTTATTATAGGAAGTGGCTCATGCAACCATAGGGACTGCCAAGTCTGAAGTTTGTAGGGCAAGCCTCAAGTTGGAGACTTAATGATGGTGATGAATTCCCCAGGAGAAGCCAGAGGTTGGGAACTCCGATGAAGCTGATGATGAATTCCCCTGAAGAAGCTGATCAGCTGAAGTAGAAATAGAAGTTCTTCTTTTTGTGACTTCTGAAATCCTTAGTTCTCCCTTCAAGTCTTCCAACTGATTAGATGAAGAGACTCCTCTCATTGCTGAAGGCAATCTTTGTTGATTGTAGATATAATCTGCCATAGATGCAGTCAGCTGAGTGTAGATGCAAATCCATCCAGAAAATCCCCTCACAGTACCCATCAGGCCAGCCCTTACCTGAGCAAACAATTGGACCCCATAATCTAGCCAAGTTGACACATGAAATTAACTGTCATAGTCAACTTTATAATAGGTTGTACTTTTTAAAGTATTCCAGTACTACGTTTTTTAGTATATTGGGCTTTTTTTTTTTTAAATAAGCAATGTATTTAGGATTTTTGTATAAGAGGCCATGTGATATACAAAGAGCATGATCTGAAAATCAGGAGAACCAGGTTTGAGGCCTAAATTGGACCTCAACTATGAGCAGCTCCCATAACCAGTCTAGATTAGTAGTCCCAAATCTAAATGTACATCTGAATCACCTAGAAAAATTAAAAGAAAAATACTGCATTTTGACCCATACAGTCAGCATGAATGAGGCCTGGGAATCTGTATCAAGCTTTCCAGGAAATAATGGCCAGTCTGGAGGATGTGTGGGGACAGCTCCAAGGTGATCATTAGCTTCTACCACTAATGTTTTATGGCTTAATGTAAAATCACTAAGTTACATTATGGGAATTTATAGGTCTATCCATGTTTTTATATTCGGTTGTTGACCTTTACACCTATAATTTACTTGGTGCTTCGTCTTGGGGTTTCGTAACAAATATCCAATATAACATTAAGCCTTTGGGGAAAAAGAAAATTCTTCCTGAAGACATCTGCCTTATGACAAGGGCTCCAAAAATATTTTTTGTTGAAAACTGGGAACACTTTGTAATTGAACATGTGAATTTTGATGCTTTCTTTAGAGGAAGTTATGCAATTGGAGTATTGTTTTAGCCTCACGGGCACAATGTAATGTTGAGGGAGGAGCTCTTAGTTGTTGGATTAATACAGCATCTGGTGATATCCATCTGAAAGTGGACCAGTGGTCTCTGCTTAGAATAAGAGTCTTACTGCATAGCTGATGCTGAGCCTTTGAAGGGTGGGTCCAGGGGGGAGGAGATAGAAATCTTCCCCTACAACCTCCATACAGACCCAGAATGTACAGTCCCCAGGGGGAGTCACATGTGTTGCCATAAGACTGCAAAACTGTCTTATGGGCAGAGGGGGCTTCAGGTCATCTGACCTAGCTGTCTGCTAGATTGCACACATTCCTTGTTTCCTTGAAAACAATCCCTTTACATTTCCCGAAGAGCCATGAGTGTAGAACATGCCCAAACTCCTTCTTTGATATATGATTGGCTAGAGTGGTCCATGTTCTCTTTATTTGCAAGGCAGCTAAACTCCAGTTTTTATTTTCTTACATGACATCCAATACAGGGCCATTTCCAAGCTCCCTAATTAAACTGCCTCATAGTTTGAAAAGAAGACAATTGTTCATGCTCTTAATTTCCCAAGTTGCCTACTCCCAGCCTCTAAACTCATTTATCCAAACATTCCCCTGGCTGGGTCACCAGGATATGGAATGGAACTGAAGACATAAAGATAAAGTGAGGGTTTTTGTTTTCCATGGTGACCAATTTACTTCTGATTTTTTCTTTTTGCATTTATAAAGGGAATTTATGAAGTTGCAAATTTATAGTCCTAAGGCCATCAAAATGTCCAAAGTTAGGCATCCAGAGAAAGATACCTTGACTCAAGAAAGGCTGATGGTGTTCAGAACACCTCTGCCAGCTGGGAAGGCGTGGGGCTGGCATCCACTGGTCTTTGCTTTCTGGTTTCAAATTGCTTCCCTGGGAGTGTTATCTTTCCTCATCTCCAGATGTCTCTGTATGGGCTCTGATTTTTTTCCAAGGTGGTTCCCTCTTTTTTTTTTAAATATATATATATATATTTTTTTAAATTTATTTTTTATTATCAAACCAAACAGCATATAACATGAACATTCTTAACATACAAACATTCTGTGCATGGCATACAATCAGTGGCTCAATATCATCACATAGTTGTATATTCATCACCATGATCGTTTTTTAGAACATTTTCATCACTCCAGAAAAAGAAATAAAAAGAAGAAAGAAAACTCATGCATATCCTACCCCTTGCCCCTCCCTCTTGTTGACCACTAGTATTCCCATCTACTCAACATATTTTAAACTGTACCCCCTACTTTTTTTCTATACCCCTTACCACTCTCTTTCATTGTTCACTGGTATTTCAGTCTACTTAACTTACTTCTGCTTTTGATCATCTTGTAATTTTGCTCTTCTTGGCCATTCCTCTGTCTTCTAGGGTAATTTGCTCATACAGGAAGTTGACTTCCTCAGTCACAGCTGTGGTGTGAAATGATGGTAATGCTATAGGGTGGTGATGTTTGGCAGATGGGAAAAACCTGCCAAGTTTATATAAGAACTGGATTATTTCTTTGCCTTTTAGTTAAGATTAACTGTTACTTCTGCTTGTTTCCCATCGCATACCTCCTCTGCTTTGTTTACTTGTTTGTAGTGTTGTCTTTCTCTCCTCCTCCACCTCCTCTTTCTTCTTCCACTTTTTCCGCCTCTTTTTCAACTGCATGTTGCGTTTCTGTCATGAATTATGGTGAGTACATATCTTCTTTGTAATACCTCATCATGCCTGTTTTTTAGCTTTCATATCAACAATGTAATACATTTATTTATGGTTAGATCAAGTATATACCTAACCAATGAGATCGTATATAATATTTTATATGTGGGTCAAAAGAACACAAGATAGGGTGGGCAAAGGTGGCTCAGTGGCAGAATTCTTTTTTTGCCTGCTATGCTGGAGACCTGGGATTGATTCCCAGAACCTGCCCATGCCAAAAAAAAAGACACAAGATAGACACTTTGTCCATTTAATTTCATTTTTTACAATGCTTTGATGGTGATTAAAGAAGCCTTTTTAAAACTTTTTCTTGCAAGTATTTCCTTCCATATATATGTCTTCATATGTATATCACATCTTCTTGTAGGTAAGAATTTGTTTCCCTTTATTTTCTTTCTTTTTCACTGTAAAAAATAACATATATACAAAAAAAACAATAAGTTTCAAAACACACCACAACAATTAGTTGTAGGACAGATTTCAGAGTTTGGTATGGGTTACAATTCCACAATTTTTAGGTTTTTACTTCTAGCTGCTTCAAGACACTGGCAACTAAAAGAAATATCAATATGATGATTCAGCAATCATACTCATTTGTTAAACCCAACCTTCTCTGATATAACTCCTCTTTGTCCTTTGATCTTTCTCCCAATCTCTAGGGGTATTTGGACTATGCCCATTCTAACATTTTCGTGTTGGAAAGGGCTGTTGATAATATGGGATGGGGGGATGGAACTAGTTGATGCTCTGTAGAGGCTGGCCCCTCTGGGTTTCAGGACTTAAACTGGTCTAGGAACACATCTGGAAGGTATGGATTCCTGGAAAGAATCATAGTGCATCCTCATGCTTTTCTTTTCTTTTTGAATAATATCTTATTCCTTAGAAGCAAGAAGCTAAAAGGTGTTTTGCAGTAGCCCAATTATTATATTACCTATTCTAGGCTTACAGAAAGAACTTCTCTCTCGATGAACAAAGGCAGGCTGTGTCAGCTCTAATTTTGTACATTTCCATCATTTGCCAAGATAACGGTGGTATGTTTTTGATAGGGGATGGGGATTTCTTAGTGCACCAGTGGATTGACTTAAGCCATAAACATTTATGGGCTTTGGGTTTCAGAGGCTAGAATCCGAAATCAAGGTGTTGTGCAGGGCCGTTCTTTGCCCCCGGTCTCCAGTGGTCTTGGGCTGGCTCGATGCTGTCCTTGGGATTCCTTGACTTGCAGCTCTGCTTCCTGTAGCATCAGGATGTTCGCCCCGAGGTCAGAGGCATCAGCCAGCACCACACAGTTGCCAGCACCTCTTCTCTACTGGCAAACACAAACCTGGAAAGGAACTAGGGACGGTGGCAGAATCTGAGAAATGTGAAAGATAACATTTTTTACCTAGATAGAATGAATATCACATAAGAGAACCATTTAAAGGTTTTGCATTAGATTCTAAACAACTAAATCTGTTCTTTTCCCTTTATGCTTAGTGGATCAGGACTTAGAAAAAGCTTGATTAGTTATACAGAAAATTTGCTTCCTTTCCTCTGCAGCATCTGAGTTGTACCATGTGTGGAAATTTTGCAACCTGACCACTGAACCAATTCCCTTCCCCTAGAGCGTCTTTGCATTTTTGCTGTGCTTTCTTTCCCATGCTCTCTCAAGCTATTTAGACAAGATCATTGTAAACTTCATAGGTAGTGGCTGACAATTTTCTAAAAATATTCAGCAGCAAAATGGAATGGAGACAGTCTCCATTTTTCACTGCCTCACATGTTGCTACTCATTCAATATAGTTCCCAGACACAGACAGGCAAGACGTCATGGGTGGCTAGAAGTTCACCTTGGATCTCCAACTCTTTAAGAAGTGATCTCCAGGGATACATTGTATCTAAAGCTGGGGAATACTTCTAAAAAGGGTCTTTTCAAAAACTTTTTAATTGATGCTGCTGGAATGCAAAATACCAGAAATGATTTGGCTTTTATAAAGGGGATTTATTAGGTTACAAATTTACAGTTCTTAGGCTGTGAAATGTCCAAATTAAAAGGCATCAATAGGATGGTACCTGGACTCTGAAGAAAGGCCTCCAGCGTCAGGACACTGTCAGCTGGGAAGGCATGTGGCTGGTGTCTGCTGATCTTTGCTCTCAGTTCCATTGCTTTCAGCTTCTGACTCCAGTTCTTTCTCTTTAGGTCCTGCCGGTCTTCTCTTAGCTTTTCTGGGGCAAAAACTGGCTTTCATTTCTTAGCTTTTCTTGGCTGTTTTGTTCCTGTGGGTCCTTGCTTGCTTAGCATCTTCTGGGGCATTTTTGTAGTGTCCAAGTATCTGTGCTTTCCCCAGAATATCTCCTTAAAGGACCCAAGTAAGCGGATTAACACCCTCCTTGAATAGGTGGGGTCACAGCTCCATGGAAACGACCTAATCAAAGGGTCCCATCCAACATTAGGTCTGTCTCCACGAGGTCATATTAGCACAACATGGCTTTTCTGGGGTACATAACAGTTTCAAACCAGCACAATTTGTAAATTTCATTAGTCTTAAGTATATGGCTCAATGAATTTTTTTTTTTTTTTTTTTCCGCACGGGCAGGCCCTGGGACGCGAACCCGGGTCTCTGGCATGGCAGGCGAGAACTCTGCCTGCTGAACCACCATAGCTCACAATGAATTTTTCTGTGGTGTTTTAAAACAACCTCCTTGCTGTCTCAGACAACAGGGTAAGTGTAGGGCATTCTTTTTCACTCTCTTACTTATTCATGCTTGTAGGAAGCTAGAATGGGGTTGAGACTTAATTTCTTAAAATTCAGTAAGGTGGGTTTTAGGGGCTCTTTAAAATGTTGCATATTGTGAGCGGGGGACCAGTCAGAGCTCACACTCCAATTCCAGGTGCTGTCCATGATGTTGTTTTCTTCTTCTTCCTTCTTGCCAACTTCAGCCAACCTGAACTCCCCTGAATGGAGGGAACCCAGGTTATGGGTTTCCACTGGAGATACGGAAAACATGTAGACGTTTTTTCCCCCTTAAACAAAACAACCCCTCTTCTCACCTTATCATCTTCTATCATTCCTCCCTTAATAACCTAAATTCCCCAAGAAGCATATCATAGCCATCTCCATCTTCTCCCCCAAACCCATCTCCAACTTCTCGACACTTCACTCTGGCTCTGCATCCATCACTCCCCTGAAAGGCTCTTGGTAAATTATCGGTGCCATCCTGCTGCTCCATCCTTCCTATTGCTAAAGAAGATGAGGGTGTTTCTCAGTCATCGTCCTGATTTGATTTTTCAGCAGCAGTTGCCATTGTCAATCATGTCTTCCTTCCTAAAATCAGCCCCGTTTCATCACTTTTCAGACCCAGCATTTCTGGTTTTCCCCCTTTTCCCTTGCAAAGTTGCCCTTCCTTAATTGGCTGTTAAATGTTGAGATTCATCAGGACTCAATCCAAGGCCTGCTTTGTTTCTCATTCTACATTCCCTTCCTGGGCCAGTGGCTCACGCTAAAATACCTGGCCCGCTTCTTATAACAATTTGTAGTTTAAAAACATATATATATAATGCCGTTTCTGTAATATACAGGAAAGTAATTTATATTTAATAAGTATTTCAATATGGACATATTGGGCATATAGAAGGCACAATGGAGTAGTCAGATGCTTGTATCTCCTTGTGGAATCATTCGTTGTGAATGTGGGTCCTATTTTTGCTGAGACTCTATTACAGATGGATAGACGTATGTTTTATTGGCACTCAATTACCACGCACAGTGATGTGACCTTTGGAAATGGTGAATAGCTCTTGACAAATTCTGAACAATAACCTATTCTTCCCTTAATTTACATGGTTCTTTATCATTCGGGAAAATTCATTATAAACTGAAATTAGGCAAGACGCTAAGATCAACCAGCGCTGGGGTTGACCTGTAAAATGAAATTCCATCCCAGGCTCATGTAATTAAGCACAGGTTTTTAACTTTCATGATGTGGGACATTGGACATGTCTTTTTCTGAACTGTGCTGTGCCTTGCAGGAGGCAGTCTCCTTCACAACCAGGCTCGAGTGACGGCCTGCATGCAGGCAATGCACATACTTAGTCTGCACTCCAGACCTCTCTTTCAAATTCCACGTCAGAATAACCAATTGCTTGCATGGTATCTTCCTTTCTATGGGTCACAAAGGTGCCTTGAAACTCAGATGGTGGCAGCACTGTCTATCAGTTATGCAAGCCAAGAACCTGGGAGTCATCTTGATATCTTCCTCTCCCTTATCTTCTGTGGGAATCTAATCCATCCTAGAATTTTTGTTTGCATTTCTTAAACACTGAAGATATTTTCCAGTGTTTCTTCAAAACTATTCCCTTCTCTTGAGTTCTACCTTAACATCTCCCTTCTAAACTACCATAACCTCTGCTTTAGTTTGCTAATGCTGATGAAATGCAATAGTCCAGAAGTGGTTTGGCTTTTACAATGGAGATTTGTTAACTTACAGGGTTACAGTTCTGAGGCCATGAAATTGTCCAAATCAAGGCATCAACAGGATGATACCTTCTCTCTGAAGACCGGCTACTAGTGATCCTTAGCTCCTTTGTTCACGTGGCCAGACACTTGGCAACATCTGCTGGTCTCTCCCTTCTCTCCTGGGTTTCGTTGCTTCCAGCTTCTGGCTTCAGTGGCTTCCACTCTATTTCTGTGGTTTCTCTCCATTTTCTGAATGTCCTCGTTCAGCTTCTCTGTTTTTTTCTCTCTGAGCTTCTGTGTCTTTTCTCTCTCAGTTTCCCTGTACGTGCTTCTCTGAATTTCATCTCCTATAAAGGACTCCAGTAAGAGGTTAAGAACCACCTGGGGCTGCCTCAACTGAAATAACCTAATTGAAAGGTCCCACCCACAATAGGTCTACACCCACCGGAATGGATTAGCTTTAAGAACATGGTCTTTCCTGGGGTACATACAACTTCAAATCCTCACAGCCTCTTATCTGGACCACTCAGTAGCCTTTAACTCACCCACCTGTGTATCCTTCAGGCTTCCCTGAAGTCTTTTCTCTCACTCTCCCTGTTATAGTTTTCTTGGCTTCTCAAGCAAATACAATGGAATGGGTTGGCTTAAGCAATGGGAATTTATGAGTCATGGTTTGGGAAAAAGTAAAAATCAGGGTATTATTAAGGTAATGCTCTCTTCCCCAGGACTGGCATTGTGGGGCTGACTGTTGGTGATCCTTGGTTCCTGTGTCACATAGCAATGCATATGGTGGCCTCTCTTCTCTCTTCTCTCTTCTCTTCCAGGTTCTGTCGACCTTCAGCTTCTGGGTGCTACCTCTATCTGTCTGAATTGCATTCTGCTTATAAAGCACTCTAGTGATAGGTTGAAGGCCCATCCTGATGGAGTTGGATCCAAAGTAACCTCATCAAAAAGTCATACTGACAATGGATTCATACCCGGAGGAGTGGATTAAATTTAAGAACATATTTTTCTGGGTACATACAGATCCAAACCACTACACTTCCCCTTCCACTTGTCTCTAGATGTACTTACCTTCTTTTAGTCCCTCAGAGTTACCATGCTCCCTTCTTCCTTGTAACACATGCTGTTTCCCCATGTCCCTATAATATTTCTCCTGTCTCCTCATTCTGCCTGTGTCACTGCCTCAAGAAAGCCTTCTTTGACCTCTCTGACAAAGTCAAATTCCCTTATGCTCTAGTATTATTTCATAACATGTTAGAGTTGTAGTACTACATTTGCTTATAAGATTATATAATTATTGCTTGATTTTTCTACCATCCTGTATGCAGCATAGAGTAGGGGAATGTTCTGATTTTGCCTACTGTTCTATCTCCAGCACCTAGTACAGACGCCTGGCTCACGTAAGTCTTCAGTAATGCTGAGAGTTCCTGAAACTTAAAATGAGATTTTTGTGGCAAGAATGTTGACCTATTCCACTTGGAGACAAGAGGGGGCAGCAGAGAGCTGCCGGAGTCGAATTCTTTGCTTGTCTTTTGGGTTAGTCAATACAGCTGACCGGGCTGTTTAAACAGGAATGGGAAAGAAGAGAGAGGAATGCCCAAATGGAAACCGAGAAGCAAAAGAACCATTTATCCGGAAGAAAAAGTGAATCAGAGTGAGGGACTTTTCTTTTTTAATGAATCATAAATTTTATTTCAAAATATAAACATCACTAAGCATGCATACATGTTAAAATAATAAAATTTATGACTTTATCTTTCTCTTCTTACACGGGACATCATTACCATACCATATAGAATATATACAGTGTTTCAGCTGAGCAAGCCAAGGCCAGACTGGGCACTGTGCAACTGTTACTGCTTCAGGACAGAGGCTGATTAAGAGTAACAGCAGAAGAAGTTCATACAGAAAAGGAAAATGTGTGTTTGTTAGAAAGGATCTTGGACTTTCCAAAAACCCAAACTTTTTCCAAAAAAAAAACCCCAAACTTTTTGGGTTTGGTCTCTGGATTGCAGCAAAGATTCTTAAGGAGCTCACATCCATGTCTTTGGACCTGGAGGAGGCTGTCTGTGCAGCCAGCGGACCAGTGAGACGGAGTGAGGGACTTTTAGCTGGAGTTAGGTGGAGAGTCTCTTAGCTGTGAGTTGTGCCAACAGTTTGTTGGCTGGCGTATTGCTTCTCACTAGACCTTTCTAGGGTTGAAAGAGCGCTGCCCTATTAGCTGAATACCATAATGATGAAGACAGGCATAGTAAAGCGAGGGAAGAAAGCATCTTCTCTGGCTGGTAACATCTTTGTTTTGTATAGATGCCCTTATAACGTTGGGCTGTGGGTCCCAGGGTGAAAGAAGGGGAGAAAGAAACTAATATTTAGTAAGCAACCTCTGTATCGCAGGCACAAAGCATCGTATAAGGTAAATGTTCTCTCCATTGAAAGATGGAGAATGCTGTATTGAAGTAATATGCCCCAAGGTATATTCATAGGGTAATCTGAGTTTTTAATTTAACCCCTTGGCACAAAAATCCGTGTGCTTTCTCTTGTTCCATAGTGATCTCTTAAAGATTGTGGTATTGGATGTTTTCACTTGCTGTGGCTAAAGAGAAATATAGTCTGTTCAGTTAACATGCCATCTTGGTAGATTCAAGATTCATACCAGAAACTATCATCCTTCTTTATGGACTTGTTGGCTCTAGGGAAGTTGGGCCTACCATAACATAAAAAAAAATACTGCGTTTCAGGCTGACAGTTTATAATCTTTGATTGCCAACAAAGACTCGGAATCTGAAATAGCTTAATTCTATAAGGCGTGATTATAAGGGTCAAAATTTCCAAGAATTGCCACCTGGACTTTATAAAGGTGGGTAAGAACTTACCGTGAGGTTATTTTGGTCAGTGTATGAATCAAGTGATTATTACTGTGATTACTAATTTGGGAGACAGGCTCTCTGTACACAGATGATGAGCTGAAACTAGAATGACTTTAGAACTAAAGAATTTCTGATCTTTTTTTTTTCCATTCTACATATAATCAGTAATTCTCAATATCATCACATAGTTGCATATTCATCATTTCTTAGAGCATTTGCATCAATTCAGAAAAAGAAACAAAAAGACAACCGAAAAAGAAAACGATAACAGAAAAAAAAAGATTGTACATTGTGAATTGCTGAGTGTATGTGTTGGGAATGTTTGTGCTTCTTGTAATTTTTTTTTTTAATTAATAAAAAATTAAAAAAAAAAAGATTGTACATACCAAATCCCTTACCCCCCTCGCTTTCATTTATCACTAGCATTTCAAACTAAGTTTATTTTAACATTCCTTATTTTTATTCCATATGTTCTGCTTGTCTGTTGACAAGGTAGATAAAAGGAGTATCAGGCACAAGGTTTTCACAATCACACAGCCACATTGTGAAAGCTGTATAATTATTCAATCATCATCAAGCTATAGCTCAGCCTATAGCTTTGGTTGTCCACACTGCTTGTGAGAATATCAAGAATTCAACTTGGGGAAGTTGAATTTCTCTCCGTTCTCACCATTCCCCGAAGGGGACTTTGCAAATACTTTTCCACTCACTGATCAAATCACTCTGGGATTCGTTGTCTGATCTTGAGTGTACCTACCAGAGAAGGAAAATGGCTACTGAAACACAGCTCTACATTTTCAGGCAGTTCCCTCCAGCCTCTCCATTACATCTTGAATAACAAGGTGATATCTACTTAATGCATAAGAATAACCTCCAGGATAACCTCTTGACTCTGTTTGGAATCTCTCAGCCATTGACACTTTGTCTCATTTCACTCTTCCCCCTTTTGGTAGAAAAGGTTTTCTCAATCCCCTGATGCTGAGTCTCAGCTCATTCTGGGATTTCTGTCCCATGTTGCCAGGTAGGTCCACACCCCTGGGAGTCATGTACCACGTAGACAGGGGCGGGGTGTGGTGAATTTGCTTGTTGCGTTGGCTGGAGAGAGAGGCCACATTTGAGCAACGAAAGAGGCTTTCTTGGGGGTGACTGGTTTTTTCTGATTAATTAAAAAAATTAACTAACACAACATTTAGAAATCATTCCATTATACATATACAATCAGTAATTCTTAATATCATCACATAGATGCATATTCATCATTTCTTAGTACATTTGCATCGATTCAGAAAAAGAAATAGAAAGACAACAGAAAAAGAAAAAAAATGGTAATAGAGAGAAAAAAATAAAAATAAAAAAATAAAAAAACAAAACAAAAAAACTATACCTCAGATGCAGCTTCATTCAGTATTTTAACATAATTACATTACAATTAGGTATTATTGTGCTGTCCATTTCTGAGTTTTTGTATCCAGTCCTGTTGCACAGTCTGTATCCCTTCAGCTCCAATTACCCATTATCTTACCCTATTTCTATTTCCTGATGGTCTCTATTACCAATGACATATTCCAAGATTATTCTCTAATGTTGGTTCACATCAGTGGGACCATACAGTATTTGTCCTTTAGTTTTTGGCTAGTCTCACTCAGCATAATGTTCTCTAGGTCCATCCATGTTATTACATGCTTCATAAGTTTATTCTGTCTTAAAGCTGCATAATATTCCATCGTATGTATATACCACAATTTGTTTAGCCACTCGTCTGTTGATGGACATTTTGGCTGTTTCCATCTCTTTGCAATTGTACAATTACAACTGGGGGTGACTCTTAAGGCTAATTTTAAGTAGACTTGACCTATCCTTTGCAGGGTTAAGTTTCATTTGAACAAACCCCAAGACTGGGAGCTCAGCCTATAGCTTTGGTTGTCCACACTGCTTGTGAGAATATCAAGAATTCAACTTGGGGAAGTTGAATTTCTCCCCGTTCTCACCATTCCCCGAAGGAGACTTTGCAAACACTTTTCCACTCACTGATCAAATAACTCTGGGATTCATCATCTGATCTTGAGTGTATCTACCAGAGAAGGAAAATTCCTTTGCAGCCCTCCAGGAGAGCACTTTTCCATTGAAAGCAGAGCCACCTTTGTTGTAGTTGTTGGCTCTAATCTGACTTGGACACCTCCATCTGAGCCCATCTCTTTGTTGATGAGCAAAGCTATGTAGGATGCAGGAGGGTGGTCCCCACGTCAGTGTGGAGGAGAAATGACTTTGGAGAGTGAAAACTAAAGTCAGGGGAAGTACAGGGCTCTCTCTCTCTGTTATCTAATAGCCAAGGGAAGAAATCTTGGAACTGGACATGTGGTCCAAGTTTTGGCAGGGAGAAATGTATGACTTTATCAAATAGTAAATAATGCAATAATGCAAGGAAGTGACCCAGGAAGAAAATACATTCTTCTCATTGCAAAGGCAAGAGTGTGGTAAGAAGTGGGTAACTTTTTTTTTTTTTCCCTCCAAGAGGAATGGAAGGCATCATGCTAGAGCTTTTTTCATTTAATCTCACCATTTTCTCTTCAGGTAATGATGTGGATTATGACATCGGTGTTTCCCTGTCCATTTTTATTAGATAATTTGATTTAAAAAGTTAGAGTCGATAACAGTAATCACTTTCAAATATTGAACTCCATCACTTAAAAAAAATACTGCAACTAGCCTACAAACAGCTAAAGGAGTTCAGAAATCAATCACTCACCAGAATTGTATAAGGTTTTTAAACCATCATCAAGGGACAAATTCTGTCCAGCACTGTATTTAATTGTGTAGTCATATATCCCCAGGGAGTTGAGGAAATGGCAAAAATGGGTTCTTTTATCCAATTGAATAAACAGTTGTTTAGAAGTCAGAACACATTTCCCCATTTGTCATGACCAGGTTCCAAGATGCCCCATTAAAACCTTTGAAATCTGTAATCAAGCCATACTATAAAACTTATAGTCCAAACCCGAATTCTGCCCTAGAAGCAGGAGACTGACCTCACGAAGAGGATAAAAGAACCAACGAGAAAGAGAATGTCGCATTTAAGTAAATGTCTGGGTTACAAATTTCAAGGTGCTTTCTCATTAGCTGACATTAGAGGGCAGTATGTACAGTAAAACCTCATAATGGAGCAAGTTTCTGAATTGTTAGCATTTTGAATTATGCTTAAAAAAATGTTTAACTATCACTTCTTAATTATTTTCATTTGGTTACATAAATAAAGGGAAAAGACATTGAAATTATATACCATCATGACAAAAATTGCTTAAGAGGATGTAGAATTTGTTAATTTAATTTTTATCAAAGTAACACTTAAACTTAGCTAAAAATTGAATAGTATTACGTTTTTTTAAAAAGAAAAAAACAGCTGTGCTCTTACCCTCCCCTCAACACTCCTCTTTCCTGTAGTTTCTTCTGAAATTTATGTTTATATTTCTAAATAATATGGATACTTGTATTTTTCGAGGCAAGGGATTATTTAGTTTGTTTTTTATTTTTTTTAACTCTTTAAATTGTATAATATAATGTATATACAAAACAAAGAAAGGAAAAAGCAATAGTTTTCGTAGCACTCTTCAACAAGTAGTTACAGGACAGATCCCAGAGTTCATCATGGGCTACCATACCATCATCTCAGATTTTTCCTTCTAGCTGCTCCAGAACATTGAAGGATAGAAGGAATACGTATTATTTTATCGTCACTTTTTATTTTTGTGAAAAATATATATACAAAAAGCAATAAATTTCAAAACACAGCACAACAATTAGTTGTAGAACAGATTTCAGATTTTGGTGTGGGTAACAATTCCATAATTTTAGGTTTTTACTTCTAGCTGCTCTAAGATCCTGGAGACTAAAAGAAATATCAGTATAGCAATCATACTCGTTTGTTAAACCCTACCTTCTCTGTATAACTCCACCTTACCTTTGATCTTTCTCCCATTCTTTAGGGGTATTTGCATTATGCCCATTCTATTTAGTTTATTTTTTAATGAATTTTCCCCAGACACACATTTCTGTTCACCCAAGTCTACTTAGTACATTCATTTTTATTATATCAGAAATCATTGTTTCCAATGGAATTATTAAAATTTTAACTTTTTATCATAGCAATTTTCATATGCCAACAAAGATAGAGAAAATGGCATAAGGAACACCCATGTATTCTTCACCCAGCTTCAGCAACCATCAATTTTCTGTTTTTTTTAAATTATCCTCAAAGATCTATTCTACTCTCAATTATTTTCACAAATCCTATCATTTTACCAATATTGTTTATGTTCTTATTACTAAGAAAATATTTCTAAACAAAGAGCCAATTGATTACATTTCCTTTTTGTCTATATGTTACCTATAGTCTTAAAAATTGCTTCCTTTTTCTTAATTACTTATTCGTATTATTTTAAGAGTTCCATGAGATATATCAGACATCTATATTTAAGTTTTAACTACATGAGCTAACATATCAATCTACCAATTTAATACCCCCCACCCCACCCCCCCCGAGGACATTTTTTCTGCAGTCCCTATCTTCTTATTTTAAACTGGACTCTGTTGAAAGTTTTCCTCCTGGGGCTTTTCTTCACTGTCATCCTAGAACTTTTTGTTTGTTTGTTTGTTTGTTTTCGCCTTTTTGCTACTGGCCAGAGCCCATCTTTTAGTTGTTTGCTAAGGAGGGTCTGAAGGGAGTTTGGAATTCGAGGTTGATTATCTTCCCCCAGAATTTCGAAAGCTTTGCTTCACTGGTTTCTGGAAATCTGATGTCATTCTGACTCCTTTTCCTTTGTTAAGTGCACTTTGTGACCTGTAAGTCTTCCAGGTCAATTTAAATTAAGGGACATCAGGTTATTGCTTTTGGCCAGTAACTGGACAGCTTGATGCTTTTTGAGGGAAGGGTACGATAGATACTTAAGAATGCTGATATCTGAAATTACATTAATTGCTATGCCAGGTTATTATTCATTGTATCTGATAGTGTTTTGCTTCCCATTCATTCGTAGGTGATCAGTTTTCTGAAAATCTGTGGTGATGTGCTTGGTGTAGGCCTTTTCCTTTCATTGGACTGGTACTTAGTAAACCCTTTCGGCCTGGAGGCTTGTGTCATTCAACTCTGAGAAATTATGCTCTTTTCTTAATCACATCGTCTTCTCTAATTTCTATTTCTAGAACTACTTTTAAGGGATATCCCATCTCCTAGATTAATCCTTTACATTTAATTTTTTTTTTCTATTTTCCATCACTCTATATTTTATTCTGCTCTCCAGAAGATTTCTGTTTCATTTTCCAGCCTTGCAATTCCACATAAAAATTTTATTATACAGTTTTTAATTTCATTTTTTTTCTTTTGTCTTGTGGATGAAACAATGTAACATCTCTGACGTCTCTGATGAAATCAATTATAATACTGTTTTTCATTTTCTGTGTTTCCTATTGTTTTTTTTGGGGGGGGGATTCCATTTTTGTTTGTTTAATTCTGCCTAGCTTACTTGGAGGTGTTTCTTACGTCGTCCAGTGATCTTTATTTTTATTTCAGAGTAAAGCATTAAGAAGCTGATTGGAAGCTGTGAGAGTAGATGTGGGTTTGGCAGTAGGCTGGTTGAATCTGCTTTTCCTTTGGGGGACCCCTAAATGTTGGAGCAGTGAATGTGGAATGTTTCTCTGGGGCTGCTCAGTTTGACTAGCATAAACTTGACTGTCAGCATTTTGGGAGTTGGTGGGGATGGGTACCAGGTGTAAATAGGTTTTAATATGAATTTTAAATGGAATGAATTCCAATCCTTTCAGTCCCTCATCCCTGCCTATCGCTTCTGTTCTGCAAATTTCAGTTGTTCCCTGGGACCCGATGACAAACCCTTCCTCTCCCACTGTACCATCTTCCCACTTGGGTCCGCAGCTCCCGCACTCCATTTGCTTCCCATCTCTTAACATTGCATTTACATCTCTCAGGCTTTTCTCCAGTTCTTTGTCCTTGCAGGCTTGTATTTTCTTTGCTGTTTTCTGTTATTTTAGTGGGGTCTTGGGATGGGGAGGAGAGGAATTTGTGTTTAACCAGGAAATGGAAGGTATTTAACATAATAAGCAGGCACTAGGCAGTTTACTTGCCCTGCCAGTGATTTAGGATCCAAGTCAACCTTTGGGGATTTTTTTTTTTTTTTAATAAAAAGAGAAGGAAATAAGGTAATGTCTTCTTTGGGAATAAAAGAAGAAAAGAATAGCCAAATTAAGGGAGATTTGATTGTTAGATTTTGATTAATAACTATAGAGCTTTGTGCACTTTAAAAGAAAGGAACTTACTAAATAATAAATAGAAAATGGATTAATCTTTATGTCGAGTTATTTTATTTAGCTCATTTTAGAGGATGAGCTATACCTTTGTGGGCTATAGCCATTTGGATTAGAACCTGCTTTGTTTTGATCTTTTTATACAGTGTCATCGATAACATTGTTCACTTGAGTTATTGATGATTTATTTGGTACAATGAGTACATATTCCAGAGTGGCTAGAGAAGGCAGAGGGGATAGAGGAAGAGGAAGAAAAGAGAGACCTTTGATAGTTTTTCAAGAAATGTGCCAACACTTTTTTCAAAAGTAAATAAATGGACTCAAACGAACGAATCTATCACAGCCTTTTATACTTAGGAATGGAAATGTTTTTGATCTTATGCCTTTCTTTCCTCTTAGGCATGGGCCCCTTACCTCAATTCTTCAGTGCTCAGGGTCTCCTAAGATGGCAAAGCAGTGCTATGGTGAGTGATGTAGGAAGAGTGTTTTACTTGAATGCAGAGTACTCACCTACCGATTAGCCTGACAGACTTCATACAGGTGCAGTCTGTTCAGACCTGGCGCTGCCGTGTCAGTGAATTCAAATCAAATAGGTTCTTGCTTTCTCACTTGGTTCTGTAGTTGGAGTGATCGAAGTAGACCAACTGCAAGTCTAATTATATAGGCATTGCCAGGTGCCAGTTGACTTTCCTTTTCCTTGGTCCCTATATTTAATGGCCTTGAAGACATTTTGAGGCCCTATGCGAAAAGCAGTTTGGTAATGTTTGTTTCAAAAGCTGCACATTTTATTAACATTGAGAATTTCATTGTTCCAGTGCTTTAGATGTGAAGAAGATGTGTTCTCAGTAAGGATGGGTTTAAAATACAATGTGTTGTCATTTAATTAATGCTTACAGGTTAACTGGGTCAAGATGGTTTGCTTTGCTGTATGATGTATGAGGAGATGTGACTCCTGAGACCCCAGGGAAAACCTGTGAATGAGAACCCATAAGTTGTCAAATGCCTGTTCTGAGCTGTGATTAGTGACCACTCTGGCAAGTATAATTATGAACTTGCGGGCTGCAGAACTTTCTAACGTTGCCCAGTGAAGTCCACCTGTGATTTATTTAACCCTGGTCCTGAGAGTGTCCCAGCTTACTCCCTCTTGGTTAGGCATATGGTTGTTTTACATCCAAAAAAGAAGATTTCTTTTTAAAATTATGATTTATTTCTTCTTATTGACTAACGGTACTGTGTGATTTTTCATTTTGAGATAGAGCCATTCAGTAAAGTTGAAACCAGCACATCCTCTCCAACATGTCTGCTAGAGAATTAGATTAATGGGAAATAAAAATATGACCCCCCCAGCTCATTTTGGTCTGATTCCAGCCGTGCTAGATTAAAAGTACTTCTGTATTTCCCTGTCTCACCCCTTCATCCTGATTTCATGTATTCTATCTTAATTTTCTTATGTACCTTGGATCGGTGAACGTGCTATTTTTCTCATAACGTCATTTGGCAATTTGAATCCTCTAATTCCTTTCATGCAAGCTCAAAAATATCTCTGTGGTGCCGTTATTTTTCCTGAGCGCTAGCTCCAAGTTACTGGGAAGGATTTATTTTCAAGGTTTGGCATTTGAATGGCCCAGACCATAATGCCCAGGAGCTATCTGCGGCTCATTATTGGACAGAGAGGACTTGGCCTGGTGGGAAATCGGAGTGAAATGGCTTTCCCAGGTGGCCTTCAGTAACACGCGGCTTGCCTGAAGGTCTGGTCTGGGGAGATGACACTGGGGAGATGCATGCCAGCTCGGCTCTCAGGTTGTAGAGAATCAAATTGGCTCCCATGTTTCGCTAGGCCAGGATCTTGTTTATGTACTGGACCTCATTCATTACATACCATTAGGGGGTGGGAATCAACCCAATAACTTTCCACTTCCCAACCGGGAAATAATTCAGAGATGCTTGGCTCTATTGGTACAGTTCAAACGGCTTCTTTACTAGCTACTAATAGGAATCAGGAGACATTTGGCACATGGAAACGTACGTGCTTACACGCAAAGGCTCATGAGTCTTATTCCTTGCCAAATGTTGATCAAGTGAGAGACTCCTGGCTTTTCACTCGAGAAGTTTCTAGCGCTAGTTCAAGGCAGCTTCCGTCTGGACTGTATTTGTTGGGCTGCTGTGCTGTCCCATGACCAGTAGTGGGCAGCACGGCCACCTCCCCTGGTGCTGCCCTCATCTCAGGGCCACTCAGAACAAAGCAGAGATCCCATCTGCTCTGGTCTCCTATGCCAACTGTTTGCAATGCATACCAGTCTTCCAGGCAGTGAGAAGATCACAGAAGAGGCAGAGAACTGAAAGGTTGACAGTTTCTTTGGATCAGGGCAAGATAGAACTCCAGAAATCAAACATTCAAGGATCGTTTCTCTAGGGAAGGCTCACTTAGTGATCCCTGAAGGGCATGGTTTAAGTCCTCTAGTCCTCTCCTGAGGGCCATCCTGGCAGTCTGTGCCCTCTGCTCCAGGATCTAGCTAACTCTTAGACATTTTCTTGACATAAGTAAATAAGCCTTCAAGATCAGAATGGAGACCACCTTCTGAACCAAAGCCACCCCACACATTTTTATTAGATTAGGTCTCGCAGCTGGGATTATCTCTGCCCTAGATGCTGTTTGTGTTGGGCTGCTCTGTTGCATTTTTCGGAGGCACTGATGTCTACACTGCCTCCCCTCCACGGTGTCCCTGGTCTTCCAATCTTCTGATGGGTTCACAGTTATTGCAACAATAAAACAACAGAAAACAAGGGAATTCTAGCTATGTTATCCTTTAGATATTTTCCAGAGAAGGAATCTGGACAATTTCCTATGTTGAAGAACTGCACAAATTCTGAGTGAATTCTGAATTTATTTTAGATAAGGGAACAGGGTCATGTGCTACCCTCTTCGGATCCTACAAGTGTAGAGTAGAAAGTGACCCTAGCTCTTTTCATCTGCCATAAGTCCTTGTCTGATTTAAGACTCATTCCATTGGCCTCCCTAAAAGATAGTACTTCAGTTCCAACTCTGGTTGGTGATGGAAGATCTCATTCCTTTTTTTTTGGGTGCCTGGGCTGGGAATCGAACCCTCCTTTTTTTTATTTAAATCAACTCTTCCAAGATGCAATTTACATATAATAAATGAGCACTTTTAAAGTGTACAATATGATGAGTTTTGACCGATGTGTCATGTAGTCCCCACCCTGGTCATACCGTAGAGAACATTTTCCTCATTTTCAGGACATCCATTGTGCCCCCTCTATGGTCATTCTTCCTTGACCCCTGGTCAGCTGCCCCAGGAAACCACTCATCCAATTCCTGTTACTAAAGGTTAGGTCTGCCAGGTCAGGGACTTCATACACACTGAACTGTACACCATCTGTACGGTTGGTACAGATGTCTGGATTCTTTTGTACAGCCTGATAATTTTGAGAGTCCTCTGCTTTCTGATCAACTAGAGACTCATTCTGATCTTCAGCCTATGGGGTGAACATAAGACAAGGGGAAAGACTCAGCAGCGTAATTTCATGCCTTTTCTGCCCATGCTGAGATGAGCCTGACCATCTTTTTTTTTCGTTGATAGAAGCACAGCCTGGAGAGCAAACAGCTGTCAGGGTTCCTTGGATGTGGAATTTTCAGTGGCAAATCCTAGAAAGTTTCAGGCAAACTGATATGAGTTGGCCACCTGAGTCCCCTCTAAAAGGTACTGTAAAAGAACATCAGAGTTCCATGGGTATGAACTTCTGAGCAACAGGGAAAGGACAAGAAAAATGGACACTTTATGTTTCTTTGCTTTGAGGCTCCCAGTTGCAAGGGATCCAGTTTTGGGAGATCTCGCTGGACGCCATCTCCAGCCACAGGCCTTGCTGAGGATTTGCAACACTCACCTGATTTCAGCTGGGTTTCCTTACATTCTTTATAGTTTAGTTTCCCGTTTTATTAAGGATGTATTATGTTTTATTACTTTTCTACCTTCAGATCGCTATTTTAAGAGCTCTTACTTTGCCAATATTTAATGTTTTTAAATATGATCAAGATTATGAAGTACATATTTGAAAGCACTAAGATTAACAAATGAAATTAATTATGATTATTATTTAAAGGTGGTTGGCTTGATGGAGTACAGCTTTATTTGCTCTGTTTATTTTTTTTAATCCAGCCAATTTCTCAATAAATTATAAGGTCTTGTTCTAATGTGCTTCTCTGAGGCTATGTACTCATCTCTCACTGATGTCTACATATTAGCTACATATTAGAAGCGTACATTTGCCTGTTGATATTAAAGTAAGCTATCATCTACTGGCCTTCCTTTTAGGGTAAATGAAGTCCCTGTCCCTGGCAGTTTATCATACCACATCCTTTTCCACATAAGTTCTGAAATGTGATACTCTTGTAAGCAGGCTGGATTCCAAGGACAGTATTTCCTAAGTAGCCCTGGGAATGATATGGCAGTTTTGAAGTGTATCTTTGAGCCCTTCCATATTATACGAAGTTTATGAGGCATTTTTTTTCCTCATTCTTTTATTGTCAGCACTTGAAACAGGCCTTTGCATGTAGTAGTTGCTCAATAAATAAGTTAACAAAGTCAGTGGAGTGCTGACCCTTGCTGAGCATTAGTCTATGTGTTCAGTTGAATCACTGGTTACCAGACCAACCCACAAATCTTCACAGGCTGCTTCTATGGCTGACACCACCTTTCCTTCTTGGATATCCCCAGAGGTTCATGAATAAAGTTTCTCCCTGGCAGGAATCATGGAGCTCTGATCCCCATCTCTTATCTCTTGGCCACAGTACCTCTGGTTCAAAGGCTGTCAGAATCCTTTGTGGTGTGAGGCATTTTTACATTCCTCTTCAGAGAGGTGTCTCAGTTTTTTTCCTTCATTTTTTTTTTGATTTTTAAAAATCACATGTACAATACATGAATATATTGCTATGGTTAAATTTCCCTTTTAAAAATTACACAGCAATGCACGAATATCACTAAAGTAATATTTAAACAATGAAGAAGTTTGTCAAGCAAAAACTGAAATTTTATCTTTATTTTCTCATTCTCTGTTCCAGTCAGATTAATACATATCCTTGAAATTTTTTATGTACAATTGGTTACAGCCTATAGTTTTGTTTATTTATTTTTTCCTGAGCTAAATCATTCCATAGATATATTTGTCACTGCTTACCTATGTTTTCAGGATTTTTCTATGCTATAATATCCCAGTTTACTTCCTTATTTTTAAAAGTTACATTTGTTCTGGAGTATGGCTGTGCCAACATTTTAAAAACCATTTCTCTGCCCATAGTTATATAGATTATTTCTCTCATTTTTTGTTATATTAGTATGAACTTACTTGAGTATATCTCTTTGCCCATATATGCTATTACTTCTCTAGATATCTGAGAACAGACTTGCTGTATTAGTGGATATATACAGTGAAAATTTTGCTTGATAACTGCCATACTGACCTCTGGAAAGGTTATACAAATTTCCCCTCCAACTCTGAATTTTTTTAACATGAAAAACTTGAAGTGAAATAAAAATGAACAATTCTGAAAAATATTTTCTTAGAGAAGTTGTAGCTTTACAAAACAACCATGCATAAAATGCAAAATTCCCATGCACCACCCGATCACCAACGCTTGCATTGGTATGGAAAATTTGTTGCAATTAATTGTAACACTTTTTTGTAATTCAACCATTTTTTAACAGTGGTTACATTTGTTACAATGTATGAAAGACTACTAAAGTAGAACTATAACTATTTGTCCATGATTTACATAGGGTTTTCCCCTCATATTTCTGATTTATTATTTTTTTCATGCATGTTTTAATCTTATGATTCATCTACCCATACAATGGATAAAGGGAGTGTCAGCCCCAAGGGTTTTGCAATCACAGTCACACAATAAAAGCAAATATAGCTACACAATCAGTGTCAAAGATCAAGGCTAGCGGAATATATTTCAACAATTTCACGTATTGCCTTTTCCGTATTCTAATACGCTAGAAACTAAAACACAATATCTATATAATGAGAAAGTAGTCATAATCATTTGTCAAATCCTAATCTCTCAGTTACCCCTCCTCCCTCTCATTTGATCATTCTCTCCATCTTCAGGGATATCTGGGCAATGGACATTTCAGCTTCTTTGTGGTGTGGATCTTATATGGTAGAGGAATGAAACTAGTTGATTCAACTATTCATGGAGACACTACCTCTAGGTCTCAGGGCTTATGTGGCATAGGAACAATGTAGAGGCCTTAGGTTTTTGAAAAGATAAACTTACTGAGTAAAATATTTATAGAGTCTTAGACAGAGTCCAGGGTATTCTTAAGGATTTTTTGGGAATATTGTTACTTTGGGGCTTGGCATATTGTGGCAATTTAAAGTGGTTTGCCTAACTTTAGCCTCCAGAATGACCTCTCCACTCTGTTTGAAATCTCTTAGCCGCTGAAACTTTGTTTTGTTTAATTTCTTTTCACCCTTTTGGTCAGTCCCACAATGTCAGCGCCAGGCTCATCCCTGGGAGCCATGTCCCACCTTGCTAGGGAGACATACACCTGTGGGAGTCATGTTCCTTTTCGAGGGAACAGTAGTGAGTTCATTTGCAGAGTTGGCCTAAACAGAGATGCTACATCTGAGCAACAAAAGAAGTTCACTGGGGTTGGAGGTGGGGTGAAACTTAGGCATAATTATAAACTCTTAGGTTCACCATTGCAGATAGAAGTTTTATAAGGGCAAGCGCCAAGATCTAGAGCTTGGCTTATAAAATTGGGAGGCCCTAATGCTAGAGAAAATATCAGGAATTCCCCAGGTGGGGAAGAATGATGCTTCCACATTTTCCCCAGTTCCTCAATGGCACTTTTTAAATTTTCTGCCTCAGACACTCTGGAATGCATCATGGTATTAAATTAATCTCTACAGAATAACAAGATCGTGTTCCCTATTCTAGGTTCCATGTAATTATATTGTTGGAATAAACTGACCAGACAGGTTAAAACAGGTAGTGTGCTACAGCAAATTTAAATGTTGGACGGAATAAACATCTGTTCCTTTGATGTCACACAGAAGTGGAAAATACAAACAATACCATTCTTTTCCCTGTATTCTGATTTCCCTTAGTCCTTACCAGATCTGCTTCGTTCCTATCTCTAATTGAAGGCTGATCTCTTTTCCATCTTCTTTAACTGTTGCTCTATAATGCCATGCTGACTTTCAGAGCCACAGAATTCCAACCCTGAGCTCAGGTGTCACACAGATACCTAAAGTTCTAGGGAATACCAGGTTATATGGAAAGAGCACAGAATCTAAGAATTTAGAAATAATTAAAACTCAGAAATAAATGTGACTGAGTTTAATAAATACAAACCTTTGCAATGAACCTTATTGAACGTTGGGTTCTCCTTAATCATCGATTTTCCAGTCCCTGCCCACTTTCTACCTCCTGGCAACCTATGCTCTCAAATTTAATTCTCAGAGTTTGCTCATTATTGTTAGTTTACATTAGTGAGACCATGCCATTTTTATCCTTTTGCTTCTGGCTTATTTCACGTAACCTAATGTCCTCAAGCTTCATTCATCTAGCTACAAGCCTTGCAAATCCATTCCTTTCTGTTTCTGCATCTACCCAGTGTTCCATGATATGTATAAACCACGCTTTGCCCTTCCATTCATCAGCTGATACACCCCTAGGCCACCTCAATTCATTGAGAATCATGAATAATGCCCATGTAGACCCCAGTATGCAAATGTATAGTCATGTCCCTCCTTTCGTTCATCCAAGTATAGCCCTAAGAACAGGTTTGTAGGATCATATGGCCTCCCTATATCTAGCTTCCTGTGAAACCATCACACTGCCCTCCAGGGGGCTGTCCCATTCTACTTATATTCCGGTAGGGAATGGGTATAGCTCCCTTTCACATCTTCTCTAGCATTTGTATCTTCTGTTTATTTTCTAAACAGTTTTATTCACACACTATAAAATTCATCCTAAGTGTATAATCAATCGCCCCTGTTATAATCACAAAATTATGCCATGTACCACTATAATCTATACATGAACATTTCCCTTTCTTCCACAATGAAAGAATAGATAAAAAGGAGATAAAACAACAGCAAAACCCCCATGTCCCTCCTTTATATCCCCCTTGTACTGACTTAAAAAGCTTTAATTAATTCTTTTGTTGCTATTTCCAAATTACATATAATTATAATTCCTGATAGTTTTTCCTGAATATAATTAAAAATTATAATTCTTGAGAAAATTTCATTTTCATTTCCTTGGACCATCTAGAGTCAAATCCTGGAACTATAGTATTGTAATTTATTTGTTCGTTTCACTATTAGCTAAACCATACGTGAAAGTTGATACCAACAGGAGAACACACTGAAATATTAAAGAACACTTCTATATGCTATGAGGCATGATAATCATCAGTAAAAGTGATTTCATATTTTCCTCATTAAAAATTAATTTGTGTTTTATAGTTAAAAAAATTTTTTTTGCATTATTTTAAAAACCAGTTAATCTAGTGGATTCAAAAGTTCCATGCCATAACCCTTTCTACACACTCATGTTTCAGCATGCATCCTGGGGTAGGCTTCAGTAGAAAAATTGGGTGCCCATTTCCCCGGTTATACATCGTCTTTCCCAAATGTAGAGTTCCTTGTGTAGTCTGGGTGCTTGATATTGTCTACAAAGATTAGATAAATCTTACTTCCCTTGGTGCCATCTCCCTCTTCTGTGTTTTGTCACAGTAGGTGAGCAGGCACCAAAGAAAAGAGCCTCAGCAAAAAATATTACTGACATGGGAGAAATTAGTCAAAACTTCAATGCCTTCCCATTTCAGGTATTTTCAGTGTTGCCAGAGCATCACTGTTCAATCGAAGCATCCTGGATGGTGGTGATTCTCTACCAATTGTGAGTCAGGGACCCAGGATCTTCCCATTATGTGTTCCTGACATTTCCAGCCATGGCTGCATGTCTACCAGTCAGGTAGTACTAGGGAAGTTCATGACTTCTCTGTGCCTCTATTTCTCCATCAAAGCTATGGCTGCTGTTGCCATCTTGAGCCCATCACAGCTGCCTTGTGGACGGCAGGATGCTCCTCTCTTTGTGGTCTTGAGTGAGAATGGATAATTAAATCTCGCAAGCTCAAACACTAAATAAGATTTTGCTCTGCTTTTAATGAAATTTTGTTTATTGTTTACTTGTGCTTTGTTTAATATGAAGCTTCTCAGAAACGCTTAAGACACTTGGCTTGTTGATTTATTCTCCTGAATATAATTCATGGACTTCCTATGAATTCAGAATTAGAGTGAATCTTAATATTTCTCCATGACTGGTAAGATGTTGCCCTATAATAAATACTAATGAAAGTGCAGCGGGCATGGAATAACTGATCGCTTCCTTCCAACTAAAAGATCTTCCACACCAAAGCTCAGGCTAAGAGTCTCTGGCTCTTTAGCATTTCCTTAATATCTCATTTTCCATTCTTATAACTCCCTCATTCTTTCTCAAATCATTTACTATGTCAATTTTTTTTTGCAAAGAATTTATAGCTGGATGCCAAGTATTAAGACTTCATTTTTTTTTTTATGAGTTGGTTGTAGGATTATCATAGGTAATTAAGGCAAAACTTTTCTACTTGTCAGAGTAAATGAGGCAGCATAAAGTTCCTAAGATGATGCAGTGATTTTCTCATCAATTCATTTTACCTATTTCTTACTAACTTAATGTATCATTTTATGGTCACAGAAACATTTTGACCTCACTGGGTGGAGGTGCAAGTAATGAAACCACATAGCTAGGAATGTGAACTGAAATTCCTGTTTGCCAGTGCTGGGATTGATATAAGTTTCAGATGGCACTTAGGTGGAAGGCTGGCCCATAATTCCCTGCTTTGACTTAATTTTCATTTTGTTTTAAGGATTCCCAGTGGCTCCACATCTGAGCTCAGTGTTGGTTCTCTGGAGCTGCTGTTAACAAATAGCCACAAGCTTCGTGGCTTAAAATGACAGAAATTGATTCTCTCACAGTTCAGAAGCCCAGAGGTCCAAAATCAGTTTCACTGGACCAAAACTGAGGTGTCATCAAGATTGTGCTCACTCTTGGGGTTCTAGGGGAGACTCCTTTTATTGCTCCTTCCTGCTTCTGGCTGTCGGCATTCCTGGGGCTCGGGGCTACATCACTCCAAGGCCTGCCTCCCTCGTGGGCACATGGCCTCCTCCTCCTCTATGTGTCTTATTTCTCTCTGCCTCTCTCTTCTAAAAATATTTGTGATGGCATTTAGGGCACAACCCTTTTTCCAGACTCAGTAACATTTACAGGGTCCAGGGATTAGGACGTGGACATATCTTTGGGGGGCTATTTTTTAACCTACTGTAAGCTCTTTCTTCCCTGACAGGTTCTTGCTGTTAGCACACAATTTTGGCTTTTACTTCTTGCTCTCTTTCTTTCTCCTGTTACCAGAATGAGCTAAGGTGTCTGACTTCTGCAAAATAAAATCTAGAAATACATTTATTCATTCTCCAAATATTTTCAAATCCCTTACTTCATTCCAGGTACTATGTTAGGCATTGGAGATAAAGATGAACAAGACGTGGACCCTTGAGGAGCTCCCTGTTTCCTGGGGCAGGGGTTGGGGTGGAATACAGATGCACACATAATTGCAATTAAGTATGATAAAGGCTATTGTTTAGGTCTATATAAAAAGCCATGAGATACCCGAAAAGCAAGAAGAAAAAAACGATGTGAGGAGTAGGGCTGCTTAGGAAACTCTCCTGCAAAAGTATTCAACCTCTTGGAGTCTCATTTGCAGTAGCAATTTAGCCCATTTTAGTAAGAGAGCAGGAATGTTCTCATCTACAACACTGCTTCTCAACACCAACCCATGAGGTTCCCAAACATTTGGCTCCAGATGAATTCCATTATCAGTCCAATAAATCAGGCTGCAAGTCTCAAAGGTCTTAGTGATAAAGGCATTTATTTATTAATTAGAATAAATCAGGGGTAGGCAGACCTAAGTTTGGTTTAGCAGTTGAGTTTGAAGATATCCTTCTGCTCTGCCATTTCTCCATGTATTGGTAATGGCCACATGCTCATATGACAACTGTAGCAGCTGGAAGCTCTGTAACCTCATATCCAAGCACATCCAACAACCTCTAAACTTTGTATAATGATGCGTCTCTCTGAGCACCCTATATCTTGAACTTTTGCCCTCTACACCTGATCACTCATTGTGTCTGCTCACACATACTGCAGCTTCAGCAGACGAGGACACGTCGATCCACAAAACAAGGCACTTTGCCTGTTAGGCATCCCTTGCCATGGTAAGAAAATTTGTGGGAACTTTCTTTGCTTATTTTGGGACCCATTCTTTCTTTCTTTGCACCACAGTCTATATAGGACAGGGAGATTCTGAATAAATTTCATTTTATGAAATGAGATTAGCATAGACTAATCTCACTATAAATTCTTTTGCTCAAGACATTCCAGTAGTAAATCCGCTGATGAGTTATTATAAGTATGTTCTCATTTGGATCTTACACACACAGACACACATACATATAATACTCACTTTGCACACAGACACATACAAATATATGAAACAACCCCACCCCCACCAAAACGTTGAACGTTGGTTTTCTTTGAGTGGTAGGAGTAGGGGGTGATGTTTCTTCTCCTCCTCCTCCTCCTTTACTTTCCTTTTAAATATTTTTCAGCTCAACAATTTCTTGTGTTTAAATTTCTATCATACTAGAAATTTAAAGAAAACCATTTTAAATAAAAGAATAATTGGAGTCAAATGTTCAGGCCCATTGTTTTAAGCTCTAGCTGTCTCACTCTTTTTGTTTACCATAGGAGAGTTGGGTTTTATTTGTTCACACTATTAATTCTGAGCCTGTAAAGTACAATTTAGACATTTCATTACCAGGGATTTTAATGTGAACCTAAAATCCTTGATCAAGGTTGTTGTTTTGTTCTTCCTGTGATAAGATGTGTACTTTAGAAAATCAAACTGGGAGCATCTAAGGCAAAATTAACTTTGGAGCATGGTGTTTTATTCTGTACTATTTTTCACTAAGGTAGAATGAGATTCTAATTAAGGTGATTAAATAGAGTGGAACACTCAGGTTTTGAGGATAAGGAGAATTTTATTTCTCCAGGACATAACTTCCAACAAAGGTTAGATGTAACCCAAAGGCTAACTAGAGGAAAATGATTTGGCAGTTTCATATTAATACCTGGTGGATAGACTTCCTTTAGTAGTAATACTTACTTGGCATCTCGATCATCAGTTTCTGAAGATAACCCTTGATTTAATTATCTTGGAGATTGATTATTGTATTCAGTATTGACTTCTGAAAAATGTACCTTCGGGGAAGATAGATAGACAGTGTGAGCTGAAGTTTTAGTTGTATTGAAGATGTCAGCAGTATCAAATCCTTTAGGATACAACACACTTAACTTATAAAAATAGATGTTTTCTCAATCCATTTGTAATAGAATCTTACCCAAAACCCCCAAATTGGGAGAATATTGAAGTGACTGCATTTATCTCAACATATACACAACCTAATAATAGCACATGATCATTAAAAAGGTTAGGGTAATTTGTACATTTAATAACCATCATTGTACACTCTAGGCATTCCTAAATTATAGTGTCTCAGTCTTTATCCTCCATCCTACTTTCTGATTTCATATGTGCCCTTCTCCCTAAACGATACTCGCATTCAGCTTTATTCAGTGTACTTATATTATTGTGTGACAATAAGGTACTATTGTGCTATTCATATCTGAATTTTTACAGTCAGTTTTATTGTACAGTCTGTATCCCTTCAGCACCAATTGCCCAGTCTCTAGCCTGTTTCTATTCCTGGTAACCTGTGTTCTGAACTTCAATTCTCCAAGTTCACTCATTAATGTTAGTTCGTATCAGTGAAACCATACAGCATTTGTCCTTTTGTTTCTGGCTAACTTCACGTAGCATAATTTCCTCAAGGTCCATCCATGTTGTTACATACTTCATGACTTTATCCTGTCTTAAAAGCTGCTTAATATTCTATCATATGTATATACCACAGCTTGTTTAGCCACTCATCCATTGATGAACATTTGGACTGTTTCCATCTCTTAGCAATTGTAAATAATGCTGCTGTAAACATTGGTTTTCAAATGTCCATATGTGTCCTTGCCCTCATGTCCTCTGAATAGATACCTAGCAATGGAATTGCTGGATGATATGGCAATTCTATACTTAGCTTCCAGAGGAACCGCCAAACTGCTTTCCACAGTGGTTGTACCATTTTATACTCTCACCAACAATAGATAAGTGTGCCTCTTTCTCCACATCCTCTCCAGCACTTGTTTCTGTTTTTTTGATAATGGCATTCTAGTGTGTTTGTTGTTGTTTTTTTTTTTTTTTGGATAATGCCCATTCTAGTGAGAATGTCAGTATTGCAGGGTGTTGAAAATAGATGGCATATGGGAAAAAGTATAGTTAATGTAAATTAGAGTCTATAGTCAACAGTAACATTGGAACATGTTTCCACTGAATGTAGCAAAGGTATTATACCAAAACAAAATGTCAACAGACAGGGGCATTGGGAAAGGGATATGGATTCTCTGCAGAAGAAAAAGAAATGTCTTCACATAGAGTATGGTGGTGAAGGCATGTCTATACACTTAGGCTTGTTTGTATGATGTGTGAAAAAAACTATTTAAACATGGTCAGAGAGAAACAAGTGCTAGAGAAAATGTGGAGGAAGAGATGTACCTATTCGCTGTTGGTAGGGAAATGAGAGGTGCAGCCCCTTGGAAAGTAGTGTGGTGGTTCCCTAGGAGGCTAGAATGAGTTTGCCATGTGATCCTGAGACCCTGTTGCTCAGTATATACCTGGAGGAACTGTGTGGAGACACGAACGGATGTTTGCACACTGGTGTTTCTGGTGGCAGTGATCGTGATCCACAATGAATGGAGGTGGCCTAAGGGTACAATGACTGAGGAATGGAAGGGGGAACTATAATGTATACATAGATGAACCACTGAGCCTCTGCAAGAAGGAATGAAGTTGTGAGGCATGCAACTAGACAAATGAACCCTACGAGCTGTATGTTGAATGAAAGGTCAGGAACAAAAAGACAAATATTATCATGACTCAATTATATGGATTAATATAAAAATTTGGTGAACTAAAGTTGAGCATGGGTTATTAGGTTGGGGTCCATTGTAAAGGGTCCTAGATTGTAAGCACTTACAGCAGTCACATCTATTCAGGAGGTGTAATTGCTAATTCTAAATTCTGAGATGCTGAGCTGTTTGTATAATATGGTCTTTCCCAGAAACTTCAGGTATTTATGTGACACCTGAAACTCAGAGTCAGAGCTCTGAACCTATGAAAGTTGGCACTACCCCATATAGGAACTGTTTAAAAAATTGGAAAAGTGATCAGACATGAATGAAGCTGATCTGGATAGGACTAAGGTATATCAGAAGACTGGGTAAAGGATGATATCGTCCATATCTTAAACTTCTGTTTGAGACTAAAGGGAGAGATGTTTATTTGGTGCAAATTTATATTTTGAGTAGTGCATTTCCTAATTTAACTTGTATGGTCAGTTTAGTTGAACACCATAGTACATGGAATTTTGAATAGGGCATGAGATTTTGTTGGTTTGTCCAGGTTACTGTGATGCTCTGATAAATCACAGAGTGATTTGGACAGTGAATAAAGAAGTATTTGCAGGGTCCCCTTAGGGGAATGGGGAGAAAGGGGAAAAGATTCAACTTCCCATTTGGAGAATTTCTGATAGTCTCGCAAGCAGTGGGGACAACCAAATCAATAGGCTGAGCCCCCGATCTTGGGGTTTGTCCCTATGAAACTTATTCCTGCAAAGATAGGCTAAGCCTACTTAAAATTAGGCCTAAGAATCATCCCCAGAGAACCTCTTTTGTTGCTCAGATGTCCTCTCGCTCTAAGCTGACACAGGAAGTGAACTCACTGCCTTCCCCCAACCCCCTCTCCGCTACATGGGACATGACTCCCAGGGTGTAAGCCTCCCTGGCAATGTGGGACAGAAATCCTAGGATGAGCTGGAACCTAGCATCAAGGGATTGAGAAAACCTTCCTAACCAAAAGAGGGAAGAGAGAAATGAGAAAAAATAAAATGTCAATGGCTGAGAGATTTCAAACAAAGTCTAGAGGTTCTTGTTCTAGTTTTTTTTTTTTGACATGGGCAGGCACCAGGAACCAAAGCCAGGTCTCTGGCATGGCAGGTGAGAATTCTGCCACTGAGTCACCATTGCACCACCCTAGAGATTATTCTTACGCATAATATAGATATCCCTTTTCAGTTTATGGTGTATTTGAGACGCTAAAGGAAAGTACCTGAAACTGTGGAGCTGTGTTCCAGTAGCCTTGTTTCTTGAAGATGATTGTATGAAGACATAATGTTTATAGTGTGACTGTGATTGTGAAAACCTTGTGTCTGATGTTCCCTTTATCTAGGGTGTGGAAAGATGAGTAAAAAATATGGACAAAAGAATGAACAAATAATAGGGGGAACAAAGGTTAACATATATCGGGTAGATGAAACTACTAGTGGTCAATGAGAGGGAAGAGTAAGGGATATGGTGTGTGAGTTATTTTCTTTTTGTTTCTTTTTCTGGAGTGATGCAAACGTTCAAAAAAAATGATCATAGTGATGAATACCCAACTGTGTGATGATATTGTGAGCCATTGGTTGTACACATGTATGGAATGTTTCTATGTTAAGAATGTTTGTGTTTGTATGTTGTTTTATCAATAAAAATATTAAAAAAAAAATGGTTAGCACAGTGCATGGCACAAGGTTAGTGCCAAATAAGTGGAGGCCTTCATTCCCATTTAAGGCTAAAAGAAAAAAGAATAGGGTAGCTCTGTATGCACTGATAGGGAAATATCTCCATGATAGTTGAATAGAAAAGGCTAGGTTCACAACAGTGTTTATGGTATGTTTTCATTTGTGTGAAAAAAACCAGCAATATTTCCTTAATTCTAAATGGTATTTTTTTCATGTTTCAACATCTCTGAAATCAGCAGCATGTTCTTTATAGTCGATGGTGTCCCTTTAACCACCGTCAGCCATGCAGATGCAATGAGGGAATTGTCATTGTCCGGTCAGCCTGAACTGGTTATTCTTCCTTCTAGCATGACGGGATAACAATAACCCTGTGGTGATTCCATCAACAAACCATTCAAGGACTATTTGAGGAAAGAATACAAGTAGGGTGATATCTGAAAGCTCTCTTTGACACCTAGTAATATCAAGAAAGCATTGCCATCAAAACGTGGGCATGTGGAGACCAGGTTCAATTTCCAGTGCCTGCCCATGCAAAACAAACAAAAAAACAAACAAAAAACTTGGGCATGGGTATCTGTGGTTTGGAAGAAAATCCCAGACACAAAAGGGGAACAGTTTTTTAAGCAAACTGTCTAACAGTCTTAATGGCACAAAGCTTACAATTATGTAGAAAACACAAACATCAAAGATTCTGAGTTGAAAAGTAATTTAGAAGAGTTGGGACTTTGAAAGTGAAGAAGTTTTATGCACTTTAATGTAGCTTCTATTTTCTGTAAATATTGACAGGAAAATCTGTCTAAATCTAAAAAAGCTCTTTCACTGAGTATAAAGTAAAAAGTCTAAGTTATATTGTAGTTTAGTTGACAGTACTTAGTGACACAAAAAATAACGGTTCATCTATAATTTATGATTCCTAGATTCAGTTAAATGTGATATCTACTCACCTGTACCTCCTTTCTTTCTTCCTCCCTCCTTCCCTCTCCCCCTCCCCCTCCCCTTCCCCACCCCTCCCTCCCTCCCCCGCCCCTCCCCCTCCCCCCTTACTTCTTTGCTTCCCTCTTATAGACATACATTTTTAACCTGAAAAAAACTTAAGAAACTGGTAACAGAATGAGGACCTGGGTGGCTGGGGCATGGGGGAGGAAAGGAGACACTTTCTCATATAATCTTTTGTTCACTTTGTTTTTATTTTTATCAAAGTTGTGTACATGACAAGTTTAAATGGAGAATAGTTCTTTCTTGAGGTCACCACTTTCAAGAAATTTGTCTGACTTTTGGCTATCACCGCAGCTCTAACTAACATGCTTTTACTTGATTTTTCAGTATTAGGCATTACCTATGGACTTCCTATCTTGGAGAGGAAGATTTACTTTTTTACCTGTTCTTGTTCAACACATACACTCGCCCTTCCTGTCTCCCCACCCTCCATTATAGTTAAATTGTCACATTGAATAGATCCAATGCTCACTGTTTACATTATTATGGCTGTCTAAATGTTATTCATAGATGAGCAAGATTGTACACAGACTGCTTTTCTTTTTCTCCTCAGCATTTTTTTTTTTTGCCCCGTGTTAATAACTGGGTCTTATTTTTCGATTGCTTTGTTGTCTGTGTATTAACCAGTCATTCAGCCATAAATTCTTGGGCTGTTTAGAAATAATTACTCCTATCTTTCTCCTGCTATGGCTATTTGTATTTATGTTATTCTGCTTTGAATTTCAGCTAGTTATTAACATTTGCATTCGGTATCATAGCATCCTTTAGGACTTATTTTGTTCATTTTGAGACCTCAGAGTCCCAGCTTAATGATTCCTAAATAGCAGAACTCAGGAAAAACCTTACATGTTAGGTATGGCTGTGCTTCTTTGAATTAGTGATGTTGTTTTCTGTCTCCAGGTATCTTGGCTCCAATAGAGAGTGTTTTAGTTTCCTATGGTGGCCATAACAAATTACCAGAAACTGTGTGGTTTATGCATAGTTATCAACTGTCCCTGTTTGAAAATATAGACAGGTGGTGGCTGATTTCTTGACAATTACAGGCATTTAGGATGTAGCTGTCAAATCACTAGCTGGTCACTAAGGCAATAGAACAGAAACTTGGTGGCAACAACAACAAAGAATGCAGACTTTATAGAGTTATTTCAGAATAGACAATAAACAAAAAACTCAGACGAGGTGCTGTCCCTCTCAAGATGGTGGAATGAGACGTTCCAGGACTCCATTACTAAAAGACACTTTGAGCAACCAGCAAGAACTGGCAGAGACATCTTACTCATAGCTACAGAACACAGTTAAATGTTTACAGTAACAAGGTGGGTGCTGAATGAAGAAAAAGTCAGCTTAATGGTAGGGTCTCCTGTGCCCCTGAGGATCCTCCTTTAGGTGCCTTCGGTGGCTTAGCATGGAGCTGGACTTGGTCCTAGTTCCAGAGAGAGCAGAGTAACCCTCATGCACATACTGGGAGCCCGGATGTCTTTAACAGTCTGTCTGGTGGCAGCCAGAAGGACTGAACCAGGACACTTGTGGCAGATTTGCCGTTCCAGAACTTGCCCTGTGTATAGAAGGCAGCCCCCAGAATTCTCTTACAGAAGACAAGGGGAACAGTCAAATCTTAGCTGCCTGGGGTAGAAGTTTGCTGGCTGGGGAACACACAATGCAGATCACAGGACCGTGAGGAAAACCTGTTTTCTGGAGAAGAGGAGACATTCGTATCTGTGCAAACGGGGAAATTCCTGCAGCCTTGCCCACATGCCCAGAATAAGACACATGCCTGAAAAGACTGAGGAAGACCCTATGCTTTTGCTTTGAGCTATTCCCTAGACACATTGTATGGTTAGTCTCTGAGGCAGAGCATGCACAAAGGTCAAACTGCAGAGACTAGGAAAAGTGTTTCCTTTTTTCCCTCTTCCTGTCATTCAAGGAAATTTCTGTGATAACAGTCATGGGATACAAGCTTAAGAAACAGACTCCTCAGAATCTAAATTCTAACACATTAAAATATCAAATGTCCTGTTTCAACAAAAGACTCAAAACATACAAAGAAACAGGAAAAATGGCCCAGGCAAAGGAGAAGACTGGAGCATTAGAAACCAATGGGGAGGACCAGACCTGGGACATACCAGACAAAGACCTCAAAAAAGAAAATGGTCTTAAATATGCTCAAGGAGCCAAAGGACAAAATGTTAAATGATGTTAGGAAAATGATAAACACAAAGAGAATATCGGTAAAGAGATAGAAATTATGAAAAGGAATGAAACAGAGCTGCAGACCACAGTAAGAGAAATAAAAAATCCCCTAGAGGGCTTCAGTAGCAGATTGGAATTTGCAGAAGAAAGAATCAGTGAGCTTGAAGACAAGGCAATTGAAGTCATTTATCCCAGGAGTAGAAAGAATGGAGAAAAGTAAACAGATTTTGAGGAACTTATGAGACACCATCAAGTATACCAATATATGCATTTGGGGAGTTCCAGAAGGAAAAATTGCAAAAGGAACAGAGAGAATATTAACGAAATAATGGTGGGAAACTTCCCAAATTTAATGAAAGACATGAATATTCACAGCCAGGAAGCTCATTGAACTCCAAACAGGATAAACGCAAATAAACCTGTACTGTGATATAGTATAATCAAACTGTTCAATGTAAAAGATAAAGTGAGAATTCTGAACGCTGCAAAAGAGAAGGAACATGTTATGAATATGGGAGCCTCAGTAAGATTAAGTGCTGATTTCTCATCAAAAACCATGGAGGCAAAAAGGCAGCGATGACATATTTAAAATCTAAAAGCAAAAATTGCCAGCCAGGCATTCTATATCTGTCAGGACAGTCTTTCAAAAATGAGGGAAAGATTAAAAGACATTCCCAGATAAACAAAAACTGAGGGACCTTGTAACCACAAAACCTGCCTTAAAAGCTGTGTTAAAGAGAGTTCTGCATATTGAAAGGGAAGGACATGACAATAGATTGAAGCCGCATGAGGAAATCAAGTTCTCCTGTAAAGGTAATTACATGGGTAAATATAGATGGCAGTACTGTATTTTGGTTTGTAACTCCACTTTTTACTTCCTACATAATCAGAAAGGCAAATGCATAGACTATTGTATAAACATGTAATTTGTGACAGAACTATGTAAAGTGGGGGACTGGGGGGCATAGAAACATAGTTTGTGTGTGCTATTGTGGTTAAATTGATACGCAACCAATTAAGATTGTTAAAGATTTAGGTTGTTATATTTAAGTCCTATGGTAACTACAAAGAAGGGTAACCTGGGGTGGGGAGTAGGGTGAATGGGCAGTTAATGCATAATGGGTATAGGGTTTCTTTTTGGGGTGAATGGAAAGTTCTAGAAATGTTGGATCATGAGGGTACCACAACATTGTGAATCTAATTAATCCCACTTAATGCTATGCTTGGGAGCCACTGGGTGGAAAGGTTTATGTAGTATATATGTTTCCACAATTTATTTTTAAAAAAATGACTAGAGACAATGACAAATAAGTGCAACATATGATCCTGCTCAGGATCTAATAATAGAGGAGAAAAGGCTCAAAAGGACATTATTGGGATGTATGAAAAAATTGGAATATAGACTGTAAGCTTATACCAATGTTAAATTTCTTAAACTTGGTAACTGTACTTATGGCGGTTACATAAGTGTAAGTTTGCTAAGGCTGCTGGAATTCAATACACCAGAAATGGACTGCCTTTTATAAAGGAGATTTATTTAGTTACAAATTTACAGTTCTTCAGAGGAAAGGCAGCTAGCTTTCATCCGGGTTTCTTTGTCAAATTGGAAGGCACATGGTGGTGTCTTCTCAGCTTCTCTCCTGGTTTCTGGGTTCAAACAGCTTTCCTCAGGGCAGTTCCTTTGTGCGTTTCCAAACAGCTGGGTCTGAGCTGGCTCTGGCCTCTGAGCTGTGATGTACTGTGCCGTGCTGAGCTCCTTCTCGCTCTCTCTTTTTTTCTTTCTTCCTACTTAAAAAAAATCTTTTTGTGCGTATTTTTTTCCCTTTTCTTTGTTTTTGTTCTTTATGTAACCTCTTCTTTTCATCCTCACTCATTGCAGAAGGTATTCCCCTTAGCCGAGCAGAGATGTAATCACCCATAGCTGAATTCCACATGCTGATGATTTTTTAAAATTTATTTATTAATTAAAATAATTTAACAAATGAAATATAACATTAACATAGAAAATCAGTAATTCACAATATCATCACTTAATTACATAGTCATCATTTCTTAGAACATTTGCATCAATTCAGAAAAAGAAATAAAAAGACAGTAGAAAAAGAAATAAAACGAACACAGAAAAAAAAAAGATTATGCCTACTATACCCCTTACCCCTCACTTTCACTGACCACTAGCATTTCAAACTAAATTTATTTTAGTATTTGTTCCCCCTATTATTTATTAATTTATTTAATAAATATTAAATTTATTTATTATTTATTTATTATTATTTATTTAATATTAATATTTATTTATTTATTATTTATTATTTATTTTTATTCCATATGTCCTACTCGTTTGTTGACAGGGTAGATAAAAGGAGCATCAGACACAAGGTTTTCACAATCACACAGTCACATTGTGACAGCTATATCATTATACAATCATCCTCAAGAAACATGGCTACTGGAACACAGCTCTACATTTTCAGGCAGTTCCCTCCAGCCTCTCCATAACATCTTGAATAACAAGATGATATCTACTTGATGCATAAGAGTAACCCCCAGTATAACCTCTCAACTCTGTTTGGAATCTCTCAGCCATTGACACTTCGTCTCATTTCACTCTTCCCCCTTTTGGTCAAGAAGGTTTTCTCAGTCCCTTGATGCTGAGTCTCAGCTCATTCTAGAGTTTCTGTCCCACATTGCCGGGAACATGCTGATGATTTAAGTCCACAGGAATAGACCAACAGAGCACCAAAGTGGTTGTTGTACCACATTTTTTTTTCTTGAGAAATCTTCACACACATACATCCTATACATGGTGTATAATCAATGGCTCACAACATCACCGCATAGTTGTGTATTCATCACCGTGATCATTTTTTAGAACATTTGCATCATGCCAGAAAAACAAATGAAAAGAAAAAACTCATGCATATCACACTCCTTACCCCTCTCTCTCGTTGACCACTAGTGTTTCCATCTGCCCAATTTCACTTGGCTCTTAATAACTAATAACTAAGAATAAGTTCTTCACATGCCTTGAGAGATGGTTGCAAACTCTAACACAGGGTTATAGGGTCTTGCCGTGAAAATTTCATGCCAGAGTTTAGCTGAACATTATAGGATGCTCTGAACTGCTTTGCCAACCCCTTGATGACATGTTCCTGCCTTTCCTACTGGAGAGCAGTGCCTTATGCCTGCACCACAAACTATTACTTCTGCTTTGCTCCTTGACTTACTCTCTCCTTTTTCTTCACAACATCCAATTCTCACTTTTTTTTTTTTTATTATTACTGTGGAAGAAACTGAATTCATTTTGCATTTTGGTTTAGAAATTGTCATTAGTTCTTCAGTTTGCTTTAAGTTTATTGTAGACAGCTGTCGCAGGGAGGTAGCAATTTTGCTCGTTACTTAAAACCACTAGAAGTTGCATTGAGTTTTGTGAAACAAAGGATTTAATCCAAAGCAGGAGATGAGAAAAAAAAAAAAAACCAACTCAGTGAGGTCACTGCAAGTTTAGTTACATCTGAGGTGATTCACAATAGGTGTAATTTATGAACTATTGCTGTCTCCTCCAGTACTTAGGTTGGTTTCATAAGCTTTAACATCTTTTGATCATTTACGTTTTGATTTCAGATGGGTAAAAGGCTCTGTAGTAAAATCTTTTAGCAAGAGTCTTTATCTCCTCTTCCATTGACTATTAAGAAACGCACTTGTGAGGATTTGTAATGTGTGATAAAATTTAGAATGTTGCCACATGTGATTTTACTTGAGATCTTCATCCCTACATGATCAGTCTTTGTAGCTACAGGGGTCATCACTATTCTACATATTTTACTGCGAAACTCAGACAAGGGATTTGCAATGAGAAAGGTGATTTTAGTTTCAAGTAATTTGCTGGCTCCTTTCTTAAAGGGAGTCCCAATTTTTTGTTTTACACATTCTTTTCTTAAATATAAGGCTGGCATTATTCTGTTTCCACATTATCACATGGGTTAAGAGGAGAACAAGCAGAAAGGTGATTCTCTGAGGGAAAATCAGATGCCTGGATGGTGCTAACAAGGGAGTAATATTTTAAGAGAAATCAAGGAACCAGAAAGCAAGAAAAAAACTTGCCATGGAAGTTGGAAGAATAAATTGTAATCAGATGGAAGTCCTAGATGATGCTTTTGATATAAGCCTCTGTACTAATCATAGACTGCCAGGAAAACAGAACTTATTCTAGGTATTTCACACAGAAGGAATTGTTACAGGAATTGGTCATAGGGGTGCAGAAGGGCTGGTGGCAGAAAAGAAGGGAAGAGAGGGCTATGGAAAATTTACTGCAGGAAAGCACTGCCTTCCCTGGTTTGGAGAAACAAAAAGGGAAATGGCTGCACCTGTCCCTGGAGCACAGGACTGCTGTGGCCCCATGGCTCACTTTTGGAGGTGAGCTGTCTGAGCAGGAACCCAAGAGCCTGCCCTTCCACTCACTGCTACTGCCACCAGGGCTGTCACTGCTGTGGACATGGTGTTGCGGCTGCAGCTGATAATCTCAGCAGCCGTTGCTGCTGTTTCCTCTGCTACATGAGAAACCTCTCAGAAGGGACTCTCTCTTCCTCTCATGTCCCAGTCTTCCTACAGTGCTCCCTACAGGGGCAGGACCTAATGGCAAGCCAATTGTCAAGGGAGTCTAGGAAATGAAATTTGCAGGGCCTTGACCCCAATCCATACAGAGCATAGCACAGAAGGGATGGGATGGAGCTGAGAAACTAAGAAGCCAATGCTTAACAAAACCTCCTTTTAGTCAAAAGAGTTAAGGCCATTTTGTGGCTCTTTTATGAACCAAGGTTTAGCTGAGAATACTGTCGTCTTGGGCAAAATACCCTTGAAATACTAAGCCTAGTGTTTGAAATCCCAAAGGAAGATGTGGTGGGTTGGGGGACATCGGTGAATCTGTAAGAAATTAGTTTCTGCCAGCAAAGAACTTGCTATTTTAAATCTGCTGCTTTAAAGATGAATTTATATAAAGCATTGACTCATTCATCCATTTTGGTGGAGATTGTTTTTTTTAAAAAAGGAGCAAACTCTCCTATGTACATGCTGTTTTGTTTCTTGTAGGAATGAGGAATCTCATTAAAGTCATTCCAGGAAAAAAAAATGAACATAAGCAACTTCATCTATCACACTTATTCTTTGTCCAACATGCGAAAGCTTTTGGAACTATTCAGATATCTGTGCATTAAGCTAACTCTTCTGCTTGTTCTGGATTTGTGTGTTGGAGTTAGGAAGAAGTGCATGGCAAGAGTTTCCATACTTGATTCACTGAAGTGAGGATGTGACATACCAAGCATTGTGAATATCCCAATAATGAGCACCTGATATCTATTAGAAAAAGGAAAAAAAAAAAGAGAGGACAAAGTAATGTTCAAAGGTGGAGCAACTAGCTTACTCTGAGGGTTTCAAACAACTTTGGTGGTGTTATCAATGGAGAAAAAGAAGACAGGAAGAGGATTGGGTTTGAGGGAAGATGACTAGTTTAATCTGGGCATGGTAATTTGTGGTTTTCTGTGGGATGTGCAAATGGAGAGTTCTAGCAGACTATTAAGATATCTGGTGGAAGTTCAAGAACACGGTCTGGATGAAATATAAATTTAGGATCTATCCGTCACTAGGTTTTATTTAAACCTGAGTGGGAGTGTGACAGCTGTCATGTTAGCATATCACCTTAGCATAAATTGTTGAAAAGGAGCCACTTTGGGAGAATGCATTCAACTAAAGGGAAGCAATCATCCCTCCTGCCTACTCCTTGACCAACTGTATGGGATGCAGTTGCTCAGAGGTTTTATATCTGAATTTGTGCCCTTGGTTTGGGGAGTCACAAAATGTACAGCAGGCCCCTAGTTAGGAAAGAGCATAAATTCCAACCACCAAATACTCATGCTTGGAGAGGATGCCTGCAACTTAAATTTGGACATCCAAACTTAGTCTTGGTCAAGAGGGGTCCACGCTGGTCTTCCTCCTGCAGTGCCCCCTTGACACAAGCAAGCCATGAAGGTCACAGGCTAATGCTACCTACCTACCTGTGGCCATAGAGCCCACACCTCGTCCTTATACCCCATGCCCCTTCCCTATACTAGGACCCTGAGATCCCCATCCCAAAGACCTGGATCCCACTTCCAGAACCTGAAGCACCCTCTTCCTTGGTTTATCCTCCCAAAGGCAAGCTGAGGTGCTAGTATGCACCTATGGGCCCAAAAGATTGGCCAAGGGGGCAACTTCAGAAATGCGGGCAGAGCAGATTGGGGTGTCCACATCCATAGAGACAGGGCCTCTTGTGGTGTGGGGCAGGTCCAGGGTAGAAGGAGCAGGAGCACCAGGCTCCACCACCTTCTGGCTCAGAACTCTGAGGGCTCTGAGTATTCTAGACTCGATTTTGCCCCTCCAGCCTCAAACTTTGTTGAGGAACTTGAACAGCTGATGCCAGTAGATATTCTGTGGCAGAGGTTGTCTGGCATGAGCTGTGGGTCTGAGGAGAAACCTCGGAGACAGCATGCTCGGGGGCTTTAGGAAGTACCTGGAAAGTGGGGGTACAGGGGAGAGGGGGCCTGGAACAGGATGTGAATGGACTTGTCTCCTCCCCCCAAAGAGGGAGAGAGAACCTGTCTCACCTGAGGTGGTCCCCAGTGAATGGGAAGGGAGTTTTGAGGGAGCAGGTGAGGGCGAGTCAGTGAGTGAGGGAGAAAACCTCTTCCTTCTCCTTTCACCCCATTCCAGGCCTCAGAGGAACCTAGTGATCTTTGGCAGAAAGTGATGTTAATTTTGAATTCTTATGTTAATTTGAATCCAGAGTTATTTGGTGTGAAATCTTTTTTTTTTTTTTTAATCACTGTTTTCAATCCTGTCCTTTTCTTAGAAGCAAACTCTTTTGTCTGTACGGCATGACCTGTGGATTTATTTTTTGTTATCTGTATGCACATGTGGGTACATGTAAAAATGTAGATGTAAAAAACTACATGGTATCACACTGTATATATATTGCAAACTGTTTTTTGCACTTGACATTTTCTTTTTAGGATCTTTCCATGTCTCTGGTTAGCAGCTGATTACACCATAGTTCATTTGTACGTTTCTCTATTGACTGATACTTAGATTTTTTTTAATTAAAACAGTTTTTTTAAACATAACAATAAACACACACGAACATTCTTACCATATGATCATTCCATTTTTGGTATACAATCAATAACTCACAGTATCATCACATAGTTGTACATTCAGCACCATGATCATTTCCCAGAACATCTGCATCGATCCAGAAAAAGAAATAAGAAGAAAAAAGAAAAAAATTCATACATACCATACCCCTTACCCCTCCCTTTAAAGAATTTAAAGAGTTTTAAAGCAAAACTCTTGCTTTACACACACGCACACACACACACACACACACACGTTTTATTATGTGGTATATATGTTAAGTCTAATGGCTTATTGGACTGCTTTATAGCTTTTAAATATTTAGATATGTGGTATGTGGGACTCTATACTCCTGCCTCAGGTGATTCAGGAGTTAGGGGCAAACCTGACTGGAGGAAGGGATGGAAAAGTTATTGGCTAGCTTATAGCCCAGGCTCAAAAAAAGGCTTGAGAAATCTCTACTTCCAGAGAAGGAAGAAAAGACAGACCCTAACTGAACATGTATATGGCATAGTCATTTAAGGGCAGGTGGAAGGACTCATGAAAAGAGATGATGGAAGGAGAGGGCAGAATCTAATATGGGTCCAGAAAAATGTGTGAGAGCTCTTTGAGTGCAGTGGACTTCCAGAGTCCTTCTGAGTTGGCTATGGCCAGGATACCTGCAGAGGTGCCTGCCTGGCCTGTTCCTGTGGTCAGAATTTAGCCTGAGATAATAGGACCTCTATCTGAGTTACCAATGCCATTCTTTCAGTCTTTTTAGCTAACCCTTAGAAACTTCCAGCAAATATGACCTGATGGGGTGGTATGCATAAGTTGAGAATATTCATGTGAAAAGGCTTGGAAATGAACTCTGCAAATACTAGATGGTACTCTATGAGACAACAGCCCTTTGTCCTAAATTGTTCTGCTTTAAATGCTTCAGTTCTCTCTGTTGGGGTATTTCTTATGCCACCATAGCAACAGCTGTATGCTAGAAGTTCTTTTTAAAAACACAGGTTGCTTTTGGAGAACATTTTGTGGGAGAGCTTCTCCAAATGCCATCTTCCTGAGCTGACTAGGTGTTTCACATCTTTATAAGGCAGGTAGGGTTTTTGTGGGCGTACTTGAGAATTTCAGGAGCACAGCTTTCAATAAAATCAGCACAGTGGCAGGGCCAGTGACCTTCTGGTCCCTTAGTGACTCTGAAAATTCTGCTCCCCTCCAGCCACCTGGGTTTTTTGCTCTATGAGAGTGACTCAAACTTTGTTAATTAAGTGGAATTAATAATACATGTTGCTTTCTGTTTTCACCAGTTTGTGTGGGAATAATAAAAGGAGTATATGTCCTTACAGAAGAAAAAGGGTCAAATGCATACCATAAAGAACTGTCACTCTTCCTGCTTATCTGCTGTTTCAAATTCAGTCTTCATCATCAGCAAATCTGACAGCACTTGCCAGCATTAATTTTATTCCATTTGAATTCCAAGTTGCAGTTCCCTTTACAATGCATTTTAATGCTTAAGATCTATTTTTTAGCGGTTATTTAAAGGACCAAAGGAATTTGTCAGTATTCAGTAAGCACAGGATAACCTAGAAAGATAAAAGTTTGAATCCATAGTCGTTAACCGTGTAGATGAAATGTAAGAGCCACTGTAGATGACTGTATAATAAACCAGTGAACTAATCACATTTTTATGGATTTACCATAGGTTTATTGATTTTCATTTCTTTAAAGACCCCAATTCCAGCTCTTGTCATAGTGGGCATTGCTGTAGTTGGTGAGAGTGAAATAACTTATTGTTTTCTGAGCCAAATCTAATGCCTTGTAGAAATTGCTCAATATTGACATATATTGTAGGCCGTGGTATTTCTTTCTTTCTTTTTTTTAACGTGGGCAGGCACCGGGAATCGAACCCCGGTCCTCTGGCATGGCAGGCAAACATTCTTGCCTGCTGAGCCACTGTGGCCTGCCCAAGGCCATGGTATTTCAAGTAAAGTACTTAAGGTCTGTTGTGGTTCTAATTTCAGTATTCTTTTTTTTTTTTTTTTTTTTTTAATTTTTTTTAATTTAACATACAAACACACAAACATTCTTTTTTTTTTTTAATTTTTTTTTTCTTTTTTTTTTATTTGCATGTGGGCAGGAGGCACCAGGAATCGAACTTCAGACCTCCAGTATGGCAGGCGAGAGCTCTGCCTGCTGAGCCACGGCAGCCTGCCCTAATTTCAGTATTCTTGACTGTGCTTAGAGGAGAAGTTCACTGGACTAAATGATTAGTTTTAAAATCTTCCCCGGAGAATTTTAGTGAATCTAACACAAAAAATATTTAAATATGATCTTCTATGTAAGTGTGTGTGTTTGTGTTTCAGAGAATTAACTAGGAAATGCTTTTTTATGTGGAAAATAATGAGAAATGGTTAGTTAGGTCCCTTTAGCGTTGCATTCTATGAAAGACGCATCCCCTTACTATCGCAAGCAGCCCTGCACTTGCAAACTAAACAGAATGTAGATGAATGCATGAGAATCTCACATATTTATTTTAAAAAAGACATGTTCTTGCAAAAAAAAAAAGGTGTGCCACGGTGGCTCAGCAGGCAGAGTTCTCGCTTGCCATGCTGGAGACAAGGGTTTGATTCCTGGTGCCTGCCCTTGCAAAAAAAAAAAGACATTTTCCTTTTTAATGCGTGAGTATAAATATTTCTTGCTTAGACTCTGAAGGCATTTTTTTAAAACTTTTTTTAAATTATGAAATATAACATATATGCAAAAAAGCAATAAATTTCCAAGTATATTTTAGCAGGTAGTTATAGAATAGATTTCAAAGTTTGGTATGGGTTATAGTTCCACAATTTTTCGGTTTTTCTTCTAGCTGCTCCATGACACTGCAGACCAAAAGAAATATCAATATAATGATTCAGTGGTCATAGTCATTTGTTAAATCCTATCTTCTGTTGTAGCTCCTCCCTGTCTTTAAATAATGTATATACATAAAAGTGATAAATTTCAAAGTACATCACAACAATTAGTTGGAAAACAGATTTCAGAGTTTGGTATGGGTTACAATTCCACAGTTTTAGGTTTTTATTTCTAGCTGCTCTAAGGTACTGGAAGTTAAAATAAATATCAGTATAATGATTCAGCACTCGTATTCATTTTTGAAACCTGATCTTCTCTCTATAAATCCACCTTCACCTTTGATCTTTCTCCCACTCTTTAGGGGTATTTGGGCTCTTACCATTCTAACTTTTTCATGTTGGAAGGGGCTGCCCATAATATGGGATGGGGGGGGTGGAACTAGTTAATGTTCTGGAAGGGCTGGGCCCTCTGCATTTCAGGTGTTATTTGGTCCAAGGACCCATCTGGAGGTTGTAGGAAAATTTTCAAAAATTACCCTAGTGCATGGAACCTTTGTAGAATCTTATATAATGCCCTAGGTATTCTTTAGGATTGTCAGGAATGGTTTTGGTTGGGGTTTCACAAGGTATGATAGGTAGCAATGCCTAACCAAAGCATGTGTAAGAGTGACCATCAGTGTAGCCTCTCGACTCTGTTTGAACTTTCTCAGCCACTGATACCTTTTTTGTTATACTTCTTTTCCCCTTTTTTGGCAGGATGGCATTGTTGATCCCACAGTGCCTGGGCCAGGCTCATCCCTGGGGGTCATCTCCTATGCCACCAGGGACTCGTTCATCAATGATGTTGTGTCCCATGTAGGGTGGAGGGCAATGCTTTTACTTGTAGAGTTGGGCTTATAGAGAGAAAAGCCATATCTGAGCAACAAATGAGGTCCTCCAGAGGTGATTCGTAGGCATATCTATAGGTAAGCTAAGCTTCTCTACAACATACTTAAGCTTCACAGGAGCAAGCCTCCAGATCAAGGGCTTGGCCTATTGATTTGGGTGTCCCTAATGTTTGACACAGTATCCAGGGTTTCCCCAGTGGTAAAGTTTAATAGTTCCATAATTTTATCCCATCTTTCTAAGGGACGGGACTTTGCCAATACTTTTTGATTATATGCTTAATATACTCTGGGATATAGCCAGATATTACATCTAACTACGCCGGATTAAAAGCCCTCATTCTTGTTCTGTGTTCCCTGTGTTTGAATTGTTTAAATGATCTATCCAGACAGGTTGAGTTAGACTATATGCTACAGAAAATTTAGGTTCTGGGACATAATAAAACTTTCTTCCTTTGGTCTCAAAGAGTAGGTAAAGTTCTAAAATACAGGCAATGTCATTCTTCATTCTTATCTCTAAATACCTGGTTACACATACATAAAACAGCCCCTCTGAAGGCATTTTTGCTACTATAGATTGCATGTACAGGGGGCCTCATGCTATTCTCCCCTGCCTTCCAATATCAAAGTTCTAATAGACACTTGGATAAACATATAATGTGCCTGTAAGCCCTCATCTCCTGGTTGTCATGAGTTAACAGCTCATTGTAACTGGTCAGTCCTCTTTCCAATTACTAGCATAACTTGAATGACATTGATAGTGACCATGAAAGAGTCAAACAGTCATTATTATTATTATTATTATTTTGCATGGGCAGGCACCAGGAATTGAACCCATGTCTCCAGCATAACAGGCGAGAACTCTGCCTGCTGAGCCACTGTGGTCCGCCCCACACAGTCATTTTTAATTCCTCCTGTACCTCATTCATATAGACAGGTAGGGATGAAACTCAGGTCCTTTCTATTTTCTGAAGGATGGATGCCTCTCTGTCTTACTGTTTTCCTGCTCTACATTTGGACATTGGCTGTGATTCTTCATCTGGCTCATCTAGGTGCCACATCATGGTTAGCAGTTGATAGCCACTGGTGTTTGAGTCCTTCACTCAAGACTCTTGTGCCTGATCTCCCAGTTAACTGTGGATCTACTTTTCTTTTAGTCTTTTTTTCAGTTTGCTAATGCTGCCAGAATGCAATATATTAGAAATGGGTTGGCTTTTTCAATGGGGATTTATTAGGGTACAAATTTACAGTTCTAAGCCCATGAAAATGTATGAATTAAGGCATCAGGTGTCAGATACCTTCTCTGAGAAATGGCTGCTGGCATCCGGGGTTCTTCTGTCACATGGGAAGGCACATGGTGACATCTGCTGGTCCTTCTCTCCTGGTCTGGTTTCAGTGGACCGTCCTCAAAATGTGTCTGGGTGTTGCCTTTTCTCTTAGCTTCTCCTGGGTAGTTTTTTTTTCTGTGTCCCTCACTTGGTTTCATCTCTCTGTTTTCTGCATCTGTCTCTCTATATTTTCTGTCTTTATGCTCTTCATAGAAGACTCCAGTAAAAGGATTAAAACCTACCTTGAATTGGGTGGGTCACAGCTCTGTGGAAGCAGCCTAACCAAAAGGCTTCCCAATAATGGGTCTGCACCTACTAGAATGGATTGAAAGGACTTGGCTTTTCTGGAGTACGTAAGTACGTAACGCTTCAAATCAGCATACTTGTCCCCTCCAGTCTCCAATTCTACAACTTTGATTTCTGCCTCTAACTCCTATGGATTGGACCGCAGTACTTTATCCTTGGTTTAACTCAGATTTATGGATTCTAGTTAGCATTATTGGCCACTTGGCCAGTCTAGACTTTTTCTGAGCAGCACCCACATCAATGCAGTGAATTGTCTTTCTTCTCAATTCTCTTCTCTTTCATGTCATCATGCGTCTCCATCTTAATGAATGTTAACCTTTGCCAACCATTTAACTGTATATGTCAGTGAAATTCAGTTGTGTAGATAAGTATTATTTCTAAGGTTGAAGGTCAGAAATAGCAAATGCCAAGTAGAAAAATATGAACCCATTTTTATATGTAAGTCATTCTTTGCTGACTCACTGAGAGTAAAAGCCTATTATCAAGATAGGGGAGATATTCTCTGGCAATTTCTCAGTGCTCAGTACATACCCTCCAACACAATCTTATCTGATATTTAATTGTTTAAAAGCTTTTCTTGATTAATTAAGTTCTCATTAATGTACTGTTGGCACCAAAGAGTTTATATTTATTTGACAGATTGTGCGCTGGCAGTAAATAATTAATTTTTATGAACCCTACCAGAAAAAAATGTGCTTTCTTCAGCTGGGAGCATTTATTTGGAGCATTTTTTTCCCCCAGTAGGTGCTGGAAGATGGATTTTCTTGCCATTTCCTTACATTTATTTTTAAACATTCAAATCAGTGGCTAGAAAATCATCAATGTCAGAAACACTTTAGAGATTCTATACAGTGTGCATTTGTGTTATGATATTGTCTTAATTCTTCTTTCTCAGTTAATAGATAAAAATTCTTTCAGATTGGATCTCCTTCCATGAGGTCAGGAAACAATTGCTTACCACAGTCATTTCTGTCTGCCTAGTATCATGTTTCAAAGATTTCCCAATTAATCCTGTGGAAGCTAAAACCGCTCATAATTATAATCCTGTTATGCTTTCCCTGTTTCTTGATATCCTTGTTAATTCATGTCCATCCTGCAGTGGTCTGTAACATAGTGCTATTATCAGCTCTTCTGTCTTTAAAAGCATCTTGGCTACCATTTTGACTAAGATTGATTAACTGTACTTTGTTGAAATCGATCATTTTGGATTTAACAAAATCTATCTTGTATATTTTTTCTGGTTACTTTTGCACGATTTCGCTTTATTTATTTTTTCTACTAATAACTCTGTCAATCTGGTTGCTTTCCTCCCTCTCTTGTCTTTTTAAAGAACTGCCTATCTTTACCTCTTAGCACCTCTGGGAAGAAAAGCCAATTGCAGGAGACTGAAATTAATTCTTCCTTTAGAACCTAGCCAGGCACTACCCCCATTTCTTGTTTCCATAAAATGAGAAAGGTAGTCACTCCACAACTGTAATACCCTGAGCAGTTTCGGGGGTGGGGTGGGGTGGGATGGGAAAGATTCATGATTGACAGCTGAAGCACTTGATAGCGACACTGTAATGTACTTCCCATATATAGCCTCAAACTCCTTCCTATTCTAGTCTTACCAGGTGGACTCAACCTTAGATGCCAAAACTCATTTGGACAATCTAGTATTTTCTTTTCGTTTCCTAGGTACCGACTTTAATATAGACAGCTTACCTCTGCCTCGGAAGACCCATCACGACTGGGCCCTTTTTCATGAAGAATCTCCAAAAAACAACTACAAATTGTTTCACGAGCCAGTCATCACCTTGTTCAACTACACTGCCACATTCAGCCGGCATTCTCACTTGCCACTAACTACCCAGTACTTGGAGGGCATCGAAATCCTGAAATCACTCCAATACCTGGTGCCTTTGCCGTCCAAAAACGATCTTAGGAAGAGACTTGCCCCATTGGTGTACGTACAGTCAGACTGTAATCCTCCATCAGACAGGGACAGCTATGTCCGGGAGCTAATGACATACATCGAGGTCGATTCCTACGGTGAATGCTTACGAAACAGAGAGCTCCCTCCACAGCTGAAAACTCCAGCCTCCATGGACGCCAGTGGCTTCTATAGGATCATCGCACAGTACAAGTTCATCCTGGCTTTTGAGAACGCGGTGTGTGATGACTACATCACTGAGAAGCTCTGGAGGCCACTGAAACTGGGGGTGGTCCCTGTGTACTATGGATCCCCCAGCATTGCAGACTGGCTTCCAAGTAACCGAAGTGCTATTCTTGTGTCAGAGTTTCCTCACCCCAGAGACCTGGCAAGTTACATCAGACGGTTGGATGCTGACGACCAACTGTATGAGGTCTACATAGAGTGGAAGCTGAAGGGAGAGGTCTCTAACCAGCGACTTCTCACGGCTCTCCGAGAACGGACATGGGGAGTCCAGGACGTCCACCAGGACAATTACATCGATGCCTTTGAGTGTCTGGTGTGCAACAAGGTGTGGGATAATATTAGGCTTCAGGAAAAGGTAAGGGGTTCAGGGTTTTGCGAGGGAGTCCTAGGCTGGCCCTCTGGATCTCTCTGCCCTGTGATCACATCATGTCCCGATGACTTCTCATGCCACTGACTCATCACTGCTCTTCATTGGTATCAGGGAGACCAGGGTTGGCACGAAGTTTGACTATTTCAATACTGTCCCCTGAGGACGGTCATGAAGTTTGCTGGTCAAGTCCTTTTTCCTTAAGACCTCACATTCTCCTTTCTTTGTTAAAGAAATGGACAGTGATGGAAGGAGACTGGAGAAAGTGGTAGGAAGGAGGCCAAAAGCAACAGCAAAAAACAGTTCTGATTCTCATCCACAGGGTCCACCCTTTAACCTCTCCATCAGTAAACACCTTGGCGAAGGAGTGTGATGATTTTTGCCAGGCCCTCATGCTCACACCGCATGGGCTGCCATTTTGAAACTTATTTTCACTTCACATACATGATCAATCCATCTCTCTCTTTGCTCTCTCTCTCTCTCTCATTCTTGTTCTTTCTCTTTCTGATACACGCACTTATTAATATATATGGAGACTATTTAAATAATTATGAGGATATTCCTTAGAAGTCTTCTTTTGCTTAAATATTATAAAGTTTTTAGTAATACCTTTAAATTTCTAGATGCTCTTTATGTAACTTTTTATAACAAGAATGTTTTTTATAACATTTTGTGTATAACTGAATTTTTGTTAAAGGGAAATTCATTGAAAGAAAGAGAACGATTAGTTTCACGTTCCCCTGAAATTTTTAAAAAATGAGTTGGCCTGTACACATTGCTTTCCTGTCATCCACCATTCTCTTCTCTGTCTCTCATATACAGATTCTCAGAAGGCAAACAATTTTTGTTAAATACTTAAATGTTCATTTTGGCTCACATATTAATTTCAGCTCCAACATAAACCTTAACAGTGTATGGATTATTTTTTATTTATACATAGAGTTTTCACACACTAAATATGTATATGTTCAGGCAAATCAAAAACATTTGCAACATTATTTTCCAAGTTTTAACAATTATGAAAGTTTAAGCTCTTGTATCTGGTTTTATATGACACATTTTTCACTTATGCAGTCATTTATTTTTATTTATTTATTTTTTGCAGTAATTTGTTTTTATATGAATGTCTTGTTCAGCAACAGGAACATTAAATATTTCATTCTTATCAGAAGACACATTCTGATTTCCAGTGATTTCCTTTACATCCTAATTTACAGGGCTGCATTACAGCAGAAAATAAAACACCCACATGCACACACACACACACACACACACACACAAAATGCTGTGAAAACACACACGAAAATAGAGACCACATTAATTGCCCATGCTATACCAATTGTTTTCTCAGAATTTGCCAGAGCAGAAAGCATAGAACTTCTGGAGGTGAGGATTTTCCTGGACTGTGTTTTCAAGAATCTGTCCAGTTGTAGAGATTATACATATAAAAAACTGCAAGTCTGTCCCCTGAAAGTCTGTCCAGAGGCAAAAAACCCTATTGGAATGATTATTGGGGACCAGAAGACAACATGAGGGTAGTAGCTTTTTAAAAGATATACGAAGATACATATACTCCTGCATTTCTGACAGGAACAGTTAACCGATTGTGGTATTTCAGAATTCTTGAAGGTGGTATAAGTTAATATCCTTCTCTTTGGAGTTATTGCAGAAAAACTGAGTAGGCTGTCCTTCAGTGGGCTTTTGTTACTCCCAGAAAGTTGGTCAGAGAAGAGGATTAGACGACTTTGCTTGTATTCAATGAATTAGTTAAAATTCTAAAATACGAATGTGCTCATTATTGAAAAGCAGAATAAATCATACCATGAGAGTAAACTAAAGAGTGTGAGAGAGTAGCCATTTGCATTCATCTTACAAGTTTTGTTGCAGCTTACATATGGCACTCTTTGAAGTAAGCTACTTATATTTCAGTTTCTTCACTTTCTTTCTTTTGACCAGGGGAATGATTTGATTTCCTCTAACTCTGATTAGTTTCCTCTTGTAACTGACAATCTTTAAATCATCATGTTTGGATGTAGAAAATGCAATTAACATATCAAATAGATTTTACCCGTCTTTATTCTGCTTCTCCTCTCTTCTCTCTCTCACCAACACACAGATCTAATATTAGTTATCTATTGCTGTGTGCACTAATTTGCTAGGACTGCTGTAACAATTTATTGCAAACTGGATGACTTAAAACCAGGGAAATGTATTCTCTTACAGCTCTGGAGGTCAGAAATCAAGGTCTCAGCCTGGCCATGCTTCCTCCGAAGGTTCCAAGAAAGAATCCTTCCTTGCCCCTCTTCTAGCTTCTCATGACCCAGGCTTTCTTCAACTTGTGGCAGCATAAACTCCAATGTTGCTTCCTTGTTCTCATGGCCAACTTTCTCCCTTGTGTCTCCATCTTCACATGGTCTTCTCCTCTTTGTGTCTTTATCTCTGTTCCTTTTCTCCCCTTTCTTGAAAGGATACCATTCATATGGTATTAAGGGCCCATTCAGTTGCATTGTGACCTCATCGTAACTAATTATATCTACAATGACGTTGTTTCCAAGTAGAGTCACATTCTGAGTTGCTGGGGATTAGGGGATTAGGACTTCCACATATATTTTTCTTGGGGGGGGGATGCAATTCAACCTGCAATACTTTGTGTGTCCATAAACGTAATGAGTTAAGACAATATATATTTATTGTCACCTAAGTGTTACCTAATTTCTGGGACCTCTGCAAGGTTGCAATCAAGTGCTGGCCGCGGTTGGGTTCACATGTGGAGGCTCAACTGGGAAAGGGTCTGCTTCCAAATTCAGGTTCTTATCGGCAGAATTCCGTTTCTAATGGTTATAGGACGAAGCAGTTCCTAGAGGCGACCTGTAGTTCCTTGCTGTGTGGCTTTCCTCAACCCGGCTCCTCAGAGACAGCGAGGGGCCAAGAGACTCCAGCAAGGTGGATGCTGCGCTCTTAGGTAACATAATCATGTACACAGAATCACGCATGTCCTGCTGCGTTTGCCACATTCTGTTCATTAGAATTGAATCTCGAGAAACAGCTGCACTCAGGGGGAGCGTGATGGTGAGGTTCTGGTGTCAGCCTGGCCAAGTGGTCATGCCCAGTGGTCTGGTCAGGCAAGCACTGGCTTCACTGTCGCTGCAAGGCTATTCTGTGGCTGGTTGATAAACTGGAAGGCTGCTGTATTAAATCATCAGTCAGCTGATTGCATCTGTGGCTGATTACATCTGCGATCAACTAAGGTGTGCCTCTCACAACAAGATAATCCAATCAGTTGAAGGCTTTCGAGGAAGAGGAGACTCCTTTCACTGCTTCTTCAGCCAGCAAGCCTCTCCTGTGAAATTTTCCTGACCCTTTTCCAGAGCAGCCAGCTTTACAGCCTGCCCTATGGATTTAGGACTTTTCCATTCCCACAGTTGTGTGAGACACCTTTAGAAATCTCATACTTACAGATCTTTCCCTTTGGTTCTGTTTCTCCAGAGAACCCTGACTAATGCAAGGAGGGAATGTACTTTAATTATATAGAGGAATGTCTTTCAGTATTGAGGAGGACTACCTATCAGTTAATTTTAGATAGTCAAAAAATATTTATTGAGAAATGCTATCCCCATGAGGTTATAATAAGTGAGACAAGATCTAGTCATCAGAAATATAACTTCATAGAGTTTGGATAAACTTTTAAAAAATATTAAAAAAAATAATCTCAGAATAATTTCAGACAACATGGTTAGTGAAACCAGTTTAAGACCTCACTGCTGCAGCTGGTCCCAAGGCAGTGACTGGTGTTCATCCTTTGTGCAACCTATCCTGTGTTTTCTTCACCCTTTGCTGTGATTTGTCTGGCTTGCATTATTTACCTGATGGTGTGAACCAAGCCTTGATAATTTAGGTGTCTATAGTTGCCTTGCCCTTGGTATGCTCTGATCACCACAATTAACTTTCACATTTATCACTGTGTATGGAAACACAAAGAGACGCTCCATAATTCCGCTAAGACCTGTGCTAGTCCTCTTTGCCTCTACTGCATAGAAGCAGTATTAGCTCCTTATGGGTTTATTACCCCTACCATTACAATAATTTCTTTATTTTCCTCCAGGTTCATTAGCATAAGAAACCTGAAGTGACCTGGTGACAATTATAGTTCTGTAGATTCAAATTCAGTGGAAGCTGTCCTATGCCACTAGTGGAAAAGATATTTTCTTCTCCCATTAATCTGAACTAAGGTCTCTGACCTAAAAGAACCTAATGTTGAAGGAATGAGAAGCACAAAATAAGAGGGTTCCTGAGAATGAAGGTGAGATGAGCCAATCCTCCTTTTACTCCTTGGTTCCCTAGGAGTCTACTCTAGCTATTAAGAATACAGGCCTATGCTGGGCTACTGATTTATGTTCTAGTTTGCTAGCTGCTGGAATGAAATATACCAGAAACAGAATGGCTTTAAAAAAGGGGAATTTAATAAGTTGCTAGTTTACAGTTCTAAGGCCGAGAAAATGTCCCAATTACAAGTTTATGGAAATGTCCAGTCAAAGGCATCCAGAGAAAGATACCTTGGTTCAAGAAGGCCGATGAGATTCAGGGTCTCTCTCTCAGCTGAAAGGACACATGGCGAACACGGGGTCATCTGCTAACTTTCTCTCCTGGCTTCTGATTTCATGAAGCTCCCTGGGAGGTATTTTCCTTCTTTATCTCCAGAGGTCGCTGGCTCGTGGACTGTCTACTTCATGGTGCTGCTGCATTCTCTGCTCTCTCTGAATCTCTTGTTCTCCAAAATGTTTCCTCTTTTATAGGACTCCAAAAACTTCTCAAGACCCACCCAAATGAGTGGAGATATGTCATCATCTAATCCAATTTAACAACCACTCTTGATTACATCACATCTCCAGGGAGATGATCTGATTACAGTTTCAAACATACATTGTTGAATAGAGATTGTTCTGCCTTTATGAAATAGGATTTTGATTAAAACATGGCTTTTCTAGGGAACATACATCCTTTGTATATATGTAAACATACAGCACAGTTTAGTAATTCTATACACATTATGGTCCCTGAACTGGTATTTGAGCTGGGCCTTTAACCGGCTATTACACAATTCTTTTAGGTCGCTTTCTTTCTTTAAACATTTTTTATACAATAAAAAACATAAACACACTAAAGGATAGGGGGCTATAATTAATTAATAATCCTGGAGCAGCTGGTCCCTCTAGATTAAGGATTTATCTGACCTAGGAACCCTCTGGGAATTGTATGTTTCAGGAAGACAAACCTAATGTATGAAATCTTTACAGAGTCTCAGTTTAAACCCTAGGTGTTCTTAAGAGTCAACAGGAGTGATGTTGATTGGGATTTAGCAAACCATGTAGGACACTTTCTTTTGAGTAATTGGATACAGAGTAAAGCCAGTGGATCCTGTGTCCATTGTCACATTGTCTATGATAACAGTGTTGTGTATCCATTGTAATGCCTCTTTCACCATACATTGGCTCCCTAGGCTTAGTAAGTCATGAGATGCCATGTTGCTAATTAAGGCATTCTGTAACTCCCGGGTGTGCAGCAAGGAAGTCAAATTTGTATCAATTTCAGTAAGGACAAATTCCTGCCCCTTTTAGGGTACAAAAAGTTTATTGTATTCAACGTGTCACCAAATGGCTAGATGGAAGGAATGGTGCCATACCAAAGGCTCAACATTGATCATTGCTGTTTATAGGTTAGTTATTCAATGGTGATAGTTAATTCTGTCTTGAAGAGTGGGAGCCAAGGATTCGGGGTCCATGCTTAGCCATCATTGTTGCCATGATATTCTCTCTGTTCTTGGGCCTCTGGAAGGAGCAGCAGAGGAGATAGCATATTGTTACATGCTTCATGACTTTATTCTATCTTACAGCTGCACAGTATTCCATTGTATGTACGTACCAAAGCTTGTTTAGCCACTTATCCGTTGATGGATATTTTGGAGTGTCGATCTTGTATCCTGCCACTTTGCTGTACTCATTTATTAGCTGTAGTAGTTTTGCTGTGAATTTTTCAGGATTTTCAACATATAGTATCATATGATCTACAAACAGTGAGAGTTTACTTCTTTTCTAATTTGGATGCTTTTTATTTATTTATTTTTTCTTGTCTAGTTTTTCTGGCTAGAACTTCCAGCACAGTGTTGAATAATAATGGTGACAGTGGACATCCTTGTCTTGTTCCTGGTCTTAGGGGGAAAGCTTTCAGTCTCCCCCCATTGAGGATGATGTTAACTGAGGTTTTCATAGATTACCTTTATTATGTTGAGGAATTTCCCTTCTATTCCTATCCTTTGAAGTGTTTTCATCAAGAAAGGATGTTGAATTTTGTCAAATGCCTTTCTGTATCAATTGAGATGATCATGTGTTTTTTCTGCTTTGACTTGTTGAGATGGTGTATTACATTAATTGATTTTCTTATGTTGAACCATCCTTGCATACCTTGAATAAACCCCACTTGATCATAGTGTATAAATCTTTTAATGTGCTGCTGGATTTGATTTTGCAAGTATTTTGTTGAGGATTTTTGCATATGTATTCATTAGAAAGATTGATCTGTAATTTTCTTTTCTTGTAGTGTTTTTGTCTGATGTTGATATGAGGGTGATGTTCTCTTCACAGAATCAGTTAGGTAACTTTCCCTCCTCTTCAGTTGTTTTTGAAGCATTTGGGCCAGATTGGTACTCATTCTTTCTTTTTTTTTTTTTTTTTTTTTTAAAGGGAGGAAGGGAAGGAAAGACAGAGAGAAGGAAGGAAGGATGGAAGGAAGGAAGAAAGGGAAACATCTTTAAACATTTTCTTGTTTTATTATATTTTGTTTGTTTGTTTGTTTTTTACATGGGCTAGGGCCGGGAATCGAACCGGGGTCCTCCGGCATAGCAGGCAAGCACTCTTGCCCGCTGAGCCACCGCGGCCCGCCCTCATTCTTTCTTGAATGCTTGGTAGAATTCACATGTGAAGCCATCTGGTCCTGGACTTTTCTTTTCTGGGAACTTCTTGATGACTGATTCACTCTCTTTACTTGTGATTGGTTTGTTGAGGTCATCTATTTCTTCTCAAGTCAATGTTGTTCATGCCTTTCTAGGAAGTTATCCATTTCGTCTACTTTGTCTAGTTTATTACCATATAGTTGCTCCTAGAATCCTCTCATTACCTCCTTTATTTTTGTGGAGTCAGTGGTTTTGTCTTCTCTTCCATTTCTGATTTTAGTTCTTTGTAACCTCTCTTTTTTTCTTTTTATCAGCCTAACTAAGGGTCCATCAATTTTATTGATTTTCTCAAAGAACCAACTTCTGGTTTTATTGATTTTCTCAATTGTTTTCATGTTCTAAATTTTATGTATTTCTGCTCTAATCTTCATTATTTTTTTCTCTTTTGTTTGCTTTAAGGTTAGTTTGCTGATCTATAGATTTTCCAAGTGAACATTTAATTCCTCAATTTTTGCTCTTTCTTCTTTTTTAATATAGGCATTTAAGGCAATAAATTTCCCACTTAAAGCTGCATTTGCTGCATCCCATAAATTTTGATATGTTGTGTTTTTATTTTCATTTGCCTTGAGATATTTATTGATTTCTCTTGTAATTTCTTCCTTGACCCACTGATTGTTTAAGAGTGTGTTGTTTCGCCTCCATAATTTGTGAGCTTTCTGGGCAACTTCATTCCATTATGATCCGAGAAAGTGTTTTGTATTATTTCAATCTTCTTGGATTTGTTGAGGCTTGCTTTGTAGCCCAGCATATGGTCTATCCTTGAGAATGATCCACGAGCACTTGAGAAAAATGTGTGGCCTGCTATTGTAGGGTGTAATTTTCTGTAAATGTCTGTTAAATGTAGTTCATTTATTGTATTATTCAAAGTCTCCGGTTTTTTATTGATCTTCTGTCTAGCTATTCTATCCATTGATGAGAGCAGGGAATTGAATTTTCCAGCTATTATGGTAGAGGTTTCTATTTCTCCCTTCAGTGGTGTCAGTGTTTGCCTCATGTATTTTGGAACACTTTGGCTCAGCGCATAAATAATTATGATTGTTATGTCTTCTTATTGAATTGTTCCTTTTATTAATGCATAGTGTCCTTCTTTGTCTCTTTTAATTGTTTTACATTTGAAGTCTAATTTGTCAGATATTAATATAGATATTGCTAAATTTTTCTGCTTGTTGTTTACATGAAATATATTTTCCCAACCTTTCACTTTCCCCTGTAGACAGCATATAGATGAGTCCTGTTTTTTAATCCATTCTGCCAGTCTTTTGATTGGGGAGTTTAATCCATTAACATTTAGTGTTATTACTGTAAAGGCAGTACTTTCTTCTACCATTTTCCCTTTTGCATTTTATATGTCACATCTAATATTTTTTCTCGTTTTATCATTACTGATAGTATTCATTTCTATACTCTTTTCCAGACCTCTCTCCTGCCTTTTCCTATCTACCTATAATGTTCCCTTTAGTATTTCTTGCAGTGCCAGTTTCATGGTTACAGATTCTCTCAGTGATTCTTTGTCTGAAAATATTTTGAGCTCCCCCTCATTTTTGAAGGACAGTTTTGCTGGATTTAGAATTCTTTGTTGTCAGTTTTTGTCTTTTAAAATCTTAAATATATTATCATACCACTGTCTTCTTGCCTCCATGATTTCTGCTGAGAAATCCACACATAGTCTTATTGGTTTTCCCTGATATGTGATGGATTGCTTTTCTCTTGCTGCTTTCAAAATTCTCTTTTTCTTTGACATCTTACAGCCTGATTAGTAAGTGTCTTGGAGTATGTCTGTTTGGATTTATTCTGTTTGGGGTATGCTGCACTTCTTGGATCTGTAATTTTATGTCTTTCATAAGAGATGGGAAATTTTTAGTGACTATTTCCTCCATTAGCCTTTCTCCTCCTTTTCCCTTCTCTTCTCCTTCTGGAACACCCACAACACATATATTTGGGTGCTTCATGTTGTCATTCAGTTCCCTGAGACCCTGCTCATATTTTTCCATTCTTTTCCCTATATATTCTTTTGTGTGTTGAATTTCAGATTTCCAGTCCTCTAGTTCACTAATCCTTTCTTCTGCCTCTTCAAATCTGTCATTGTAGTTTTCCATTATTTTTTATTTTCATCTCTTCTACTGTGCCTTTCATTCCCATAAATTTGGTGATTTGTTTTTTCAAACTTTCGATTTGTTTTGTTCGCTCAGTGCCTTCTTTTTATCCTCCTTGTACTCACTGATTTGATTTTTGATAAGAGTTTCCATGTCTGTCCGACCATCCTGAATTAGTCATTTCAACTCATGCATCTCATTTGAATTGTTGGTTTGTTCCTCTGACTGGGCCATATCTTCAATTTTCCTAGTATGACTCGTTATTTTTTGTTTGCATCTAGGGATTTGACTTCCTTAATTAGTTTATTCTGGAGGTTGTTTTCACTCGTTTACCTAGGATTTTCTTGCTGGATGGCTTTGTTCTCTATCTATTCTTTGACATTCAGTTCAACTTATTCTAGGCCTCTAGCATAGTTCTGTTTAACTGATCAGAATTTTTCAGTTCTTGTTTATCTATTTTGGGGCCTTTTTTTGAAGAAGAAGAAGATCTCCTCAGATATTATAGACCCCAGTCAGATTTCCCTGACTGGACTAGCCCATGTCTCGGAGGAAAAAGTTGCCAGCATCAGTTTTCCCTGAGGGTGAGACCCAGCAGGTTGCCAGACTTTCCTACGAAGCCTGTATACTCTGTTTTTCCTGTCTTGCCCAGCCTGTGTCGCTTGTCTGCCCATGGCTTCCCTCCACAGTAAAGTGGTGTGGTGCCTTTAACTTCAGTGGACTCTTCCTGCTGGGGGTGTGTTTGAGACAGAGGTGAGGTTGTAGGTTGGCATTAAAAATTGCTTCAGTTTTCCAGTCCCTAGGGCCTGACTTTTCTGGGGAAGGAATTGCACTTGAGCTGGGTCCCAGCTTTTTCCTGGGGAAGGTATAGCCTTTAAGAAATTAACTCCTTTCACCTGATTATTTTGTCTCTCAGAGGAGCTTAATTCTGCCTTTGCTTGGAGCAGTGCTGGAGCCTGAGAAATGAGCTGTTAAGTAGTAGAAACCAGGTGGGAAAAGACAATCCTTTTTAGAGGCAGGAACCCTGCTTCTCAGATCTGCCAATCAAGAGCTTAACTTGGTACTATGTATCTCCAGGTTCTATGTGCCCTACCCCCCCTTTTTTTAGGGCCCAGACTTTTTACAGTGTTTTGTTCTGTCCAACTCAAAAAAGTCTCAGTTTTTGCCTTTTTTTCTTTTTCCATCAGCCCCACCCCCTCTCTGCCAGGCCAAATACTCCTAGTACGTTTAGCTTTTATTCCAGATTTATCTGTGCTGGGGGCCTATTTTCAGTAGTCAGAATTTCTTAATTAATTCTGCAATTTAAGCATGGTGAGCTAAGCCCTTGCTGCTAGTAAAGTCTGTTTCCTTTCCCCTGGGGGAACCAACCTGCAACACCCATGGGGGAGGGGCGCCGGCCTGCACAGCTTTGAGGACTTACAGTTCTGTGTGGGTCTCAGCCAGTTCAGCTTGTCCAGACTGGTGTATGCTGTGTGTCTGGTCACTGATATAGGCCCAGCAGTTGTTCTGTCCTGTTCCTGTCCCTTTCCTTATTGCTCAGGAGGACAAACTAAATTCCACACCTCACTAAGCCGCCATGTTGCCCCCTCTTCCTTGTGATCTTGATCTGCATTTCCCTTGTAACTAATGAACACGGGCTTTTTTTTTTTTTTTAATTAAGAAGTTGTAGGTTTACAAACCAATCATATACAAAATATGAAATCCCTATACACCAGCCTACCACCAACACCTTGCTTTGGTGTGGAACATTTGTTACAATTGATAATAGCACCATTTATTTTACTAGGAGTTAACTTTGTTACAATTGAAAGATTATCAAAATAGTACTGTTCACTATTGTCCATAGTTTACACTAGGTGTGTTTTTTTTCTCCCATATAATACCCTAGTATTAACACCTTGTATGAATGCCATATATTTATTGTAATCCATGATAGAACATTCTTTTTATTTAAAATTAAAAATTTTTTTTAAATACCCAGAAACACCACATGCAAACATTCCTAACTTTTGATCATTTCGTTCTACGTATATAATCAGTAATTCACAATATCATCAAATAGTTGCATATTCATCATCATGATCATATCTTGGAACATTTGCATCTATTCACAAAAAGAAATAAAAAGAAAACAGAGAAAAATTCGAAGATACCATACACCCCACTCCTCCCCCTCATCAATCACCAACATTTCAATCTAAATTTATTTTAACATTTGTTCCCCTATTCATCTTTGTTCCATGTGTTTTACTCGTCTGTTGATAAGGTAGATAAAAGGAGCATCAGACACAAGGTTTTCACAATCACACAGTCACATTGTAAAAGCTGTATCATTATAAAATCATCTTCAAGAAGCATGGCTACTGGAACACAGCTCTGATAGAACATTCTTAACCTTGTACTGTTAGCTATAGTCCATTGAATATAGTAGGGTTCACTATGTAGTATACTACTATGTTCTATCTTTTAATTTTCATTAGAGTAACATATGAGACCTAAAGTTCCCCCCTTAACCACATTCATCTATATAATTCATTGCTATTAAATATACTCACAATTAATGTGCTGCCTTCACCATTGTTCATTTTCAAACATTTGCAATCAATTTAAATAGAAATTCTGCACAAATTTAGCACCAACACCCCATTCTCTAATCCCGGTGTATTCCCTGATATTTATATTCTAGATCTAAATCTTTGAGTTTGCTTATTATAATTAGTTCATATCAGTGAGATCATATATTTGTCCTTTGTGTGTGGTTCATCTATGTTGTCACAGGACTTAATTCATTTCTAAGCTGAATAATATTCCATGGTATGTATATATCACATTTGTTTATCAGTTCATTGGCTGAAGGGCACTTGGATTACTTCCATCTTTTGGCAATTGTAAATAATGCTGCTCTGAACATAGGTGTGCAAATATGTTCAAGTCCCTGCTTTCAATTCTTCTGGGTATATACCTGGTAGCAGATTACTGGGTCTTATGACAAGTCTGTACTTAGCTTAAGTGTCTTCCATAGCAGCTGTACTGTTTTACATTGCCCCCAGCAATGAATGAATGTTCCTATTTCTGCACATCCTGTCCAACAACTGCAATTTCCTATTTTTTAAATAGTAGTCATTCTAGTGGATGTGAAATGATATCTTATTGTGTTTTGATTTGCATTTCCCTCATAGAAGTAATGTTGAATTGTTGAATATTTTTTCATGTGCTTTTCAGCCACTTATGTATCTTCTTTGAAGAAATGTCTAGTCAACTGTTTTGCACATTTTAAAATTGGGTTGTTTGTCTTTTTATTGTTGAGTTGTAGAGTTTTATACACACACACACGCACACACACACACACACACACACTCTGGCTATTAAACCCTCATTGGATATGTGATTTCCAGATATTCTATCCCGTTGAGTAGGTTGTCTTCACTTTCATCACAAAGTCCTTTGAGGCACAGAAGTTTTTTTTTTTTTTATTGAGGAGGTCCCATATAAGTTTTTTTCTTTCATTGCTTGTGCTTTAGGTGTAAAGTCTAAGAAACCATTGCCTAACACAAGATCTTCAGGATTATTTCCTATATTTTTCTTCTAGGAGTTTTATACTCCTGGTTCTTATATTTGGGTCTTTGATCTATTTTGAGTTAATGTTTGTATATGGTGTGAGATAAGGGTCCTCTTTCATTCTTTTGTATGTGAATATCCAGTTCTCACAGAACCATCTGTTGACAGGCTATTCTTTTCCAATTGTGTGGATTTTACATCTTTGTCATAAAACAATTGGGCGTAGATGTGAGGGTCTATTTCTGAGCTCTTGAGTTAATTCCATTGGTCAATATATCTAAGCTTATTTTGCCTCCATTGCTTTGTAGTATGTTTTAAAGTCAGGAAGTGTGAGCCTTCCAACTTCTTTCTTCTTTGTCAAGATGTGTTTGGCTATTTGGGGTCTCTTAACCCTTCCAAATAAATTTGATAATTGGCTTTTCTGTTTCTGCAAAGTAGGCTGTTGGAATTTTGATAAGGATTGTGTTGAATCTGTAAGTCATTTTGAGAAGTGACATCTTAATGATATTTAGTCTTCCAATCCATGAACACAGATGTCCTTACATTTATTTATGTCTTCTTTGAATTCTTTTTCTGTACAAGTCCTTTACATCCTTTAAAAATTTATTCCTAGATATTTAATTCTTTCAGTTGCAATTTTCAATGGATTATTTTCTTTATTTATGTCTTCTTTGAATTCTTTTTCTGTACAAGTCCTTTACATCCTTTTAAAATTTATTCCTAGAAATTTAATTCTTTCAGTTGCAATTTTCAATGGATTATTTTCTTGATGCTCATTACTAGTGTACAGAAATCACTATTGATTTTTCATCCAACTTTATTGAGTTATATAATATAGTCACATACCATATAATCACCCAAATTATACAATCAGTGATTCACAGTATCATGATATAGCTGTACATTCATCATCACAATCAATTTTTGAACAATTGCATTACTCCAAAAACTAAACTAAAAATAAAAGTGAAAAAGAATATCCAAGAAACCCTATCCCTCCATCCCCCATATTATTTATTTTTGTTTTTTTTTTTCTTATTCATCTGCCCATACATTGGATAAACAGAAAAGGGAGTATCAGTCACAAGGTTTTCACAAATCACACACTCACCTTAAAAACTCTATAGTTATTCAGTCATCTTCAGGAATCAAGACTGTGGGATTATAGTTCAACAGTTTCAGGTGTTTCCCTTTAGCTGCTCCAATACACCAAAAAACTGGGAGGGGATATCTATATACTGCATAAGAATAAACTCCAGAATGACCTCTTGGCTCTATTTGAAGTCTCTCAACCACTGAAACTTCATTTTGTTTCATTTCTCTTACGCCTTTTTGTCAAGAAAATTTTCTCACTCCCACAATGCCACGTCAGGCTTGTCCCCTGGAGTCATGTCCCACATTGCCAAAGAGACTTACAGTCCTGGAAGTTAAGTCCCATATAGGGGAATGGCAGTGAGCTCACCTGTGGAGTTGGCTTGGAGAGTGAGGCCACATCTGAGAAACAAAAGAGGTTCTCTGGGGGTCACTCTTGGACATAGTGATAAGGTAGGCTTAGCTTCTCCTTTGCAGGAATAACTTTCATAAAGGCGTGCCCCAAGGTTGAGGGCCTGGCCCATCAAATTGGCAGTCCCCAGTGATTGCAAGAATATTAGATCTACCCCAGATGAGGAAGTTTAATATTTCCACATTTTTTCCTCCAGTCCCTCAAGGGTCCTTTGCAAATACTTTTTAATCTTCTTGCTAGATTACTCTGGGATGTATCAGTGCATCACCAACCCATACAAACCAATAAGATCTAACTCCCTATTCAAGATTCCATGTAATTACAGTGTTTGAGCTTGAATAAGCTCACTGTACAGGTTAGATTAGACAGTGTGCTACTGAAAATATAAATTTTGCACCAAATAAACATCTCTTCCTTTGGTCTCACACAGAAGTTGAAGTTTTAAAATAAAAATCAGTATCATCCTTTACGCTTTAGTCTACTTTACCTTAGTCCTACCCAGATCAGCTTCATTTGTATGTCTAATTAAAGTCTGATTACTTTTTCAGTGTTTTTAACAGTTACTCTATGGGGTAAATCAATTATGAAAGTTGACTTTAATAGCTATAGAGCTCTAACTCTGAGTTTTAGGCATCACACAAATACCCGAAGTTCTAGGAAAAGACCACAAAGAACTTAGCATCTCAGAGTTTAGAAATAACCATTGCAACTCTGAAATAGAAGTGACTGCAGTATAGCCTCAAGGTTCATTCACCTAGTTGTATGCCCCACAAGTTCATTCTTTCTTGCAGCTGCCCAGTAGTCTATTATATGTAAGCACCTTAGATCCCTCTCTATTCTTCAATCAATATATCCTTAGGTCACTTCCATCCATTGCAAATCGTGATGATCACTGCTGCCATAAACACCAATGTGCAAATATCCGTTCATGTGTCTGCTCTCAGTTCCTCCAAGTATACACCTAACTGTGGGATTACGGGATCTTAGGGCAACCCCACCTGTAACTTCCTATGGAGCCACCACATTGCCCTTCAGTGGGCCTGCACCTCTCCACTTCCCTACTGACAGTGAATAAGTGCCTCTCTCTCTCCACATTTTCCCCAACACTTGTATCTTTTTGTTAATTTTTAAACAGTTTTATTCACACATCATACAATCCAATTTAAGTGAAGAAATCAGTGTTTCCTGGTATAATCATATAGCCATCCCTTCATCACTACAGTCTATATGAGGACATCTCCATTTCTTCTACGATGAATCCTATACTCCTCCCCCACATCCCCCACTTTGGCTTTGGCATATTGCCTTTGTTACATTCAGTGGAAGCAATGTTTCTGTTAATTATAGACCCTAGCACGCACTGATTATTCCACCCCCATAGCATACCATTTTCAACACCTTGTAGTGTTGACATTCATTTACCTCATTACCTGCTTCTCTAACTTCTATTTCTAGGTATTCTCTAGGTATCCTATATTCTGTGTTTTAAGACTTTGAGTTTAGATAGTCTAGTTAGTTCATATTATTGAAATCATACAATATCTATCCTTTTGAGTCTGACTTATTTCACTCATTACGTCCTCAAGATTCATCCATGTTGTCGCAAGTTTCAGGTCTTCGTTTCTTCTTACTGCTGTATAATATTCCATTGTTTGTATATACCACATTGTGTTTATGCATTCATCTGTTGAGCATTTGGATTGTTTCCATCTTTTTACAATTATGAACACTGCTGCTATGAACATCAGTGTGCAAATGTCTGTTTGCCTCCCTGTTTTCATATCTTCTGAGTATATAGCAGAAGTAGTAGAATTGCCAGGTCATTTGGCAACTCGATATTTTGTTTTCTAAGGAACCACCAAACTGTCTTCCACAGTGCTGCACCATTTTACACTCCTACCAGCAGTGAATAGGTGTGCCTATTTCTCCTCCTCTCTAACACTTTTAGTTTCCTGTTTATTTAATAGCAGCCGTTCTTACAGGTATGGGAGGATATTTCATTATGAGTTTGATTTGCATTTCCCTAATAGCTAATGAAGATGAACATCTTTTCATATGCTTTTTAGCCATGTGTATTTCCTCTTTGGAGAAATAACTATTCATATCTTTTGTCTATTTTATAATTGGGTTATTTGTCATTTATTGTTGGGTTGTAGGATTTCCTTCTATATACTGGATATCAAACCCTTATCATATCTATGGTTACCAAATATTCTCTCCCATTGAGTTGGCTGCTATTTTACCCTTTTGACAAAGTCATTTGAAGCACAGAAATGTTCAATTTTGAGGGTTTCCCATTTATCTATTTTTTCTTTTGTTACTTGTACTTTGGGTGAAGGTCTAAGTAGCTGCCTCCTGTCACTAAGTCTTGAAGGTGTTTTCCTGTATTTTCTTCTAGGAGTTTTATGGTAATAGTTCTTATGTTTAGGTCTTTTATTCACTTTGAGTTAATTTTTGTAAAAGGTGTGAGGTAGGGGTCCTCTTTCATTCCTTTGGATATGGATATCCAGTTCTCCTAGATCATTCTTTTTAAAATCCATTTTGCAAATCTGTGCCTTTGATTGAGAAGTTTAATCCATTAACATTCAGTGTTATTACTGTAAAGGCAGCAGTTACTTCAGCCATTTTTTTCTTTGTTTTGTATATGTCATATCCTGTTTGTCCCTCTTTTTCCTTTATTGCAGCCTCCTTTTCCTGTATAGTTGATCTTTTGTGATATATTGGACTAATCCCTTTCTCATTTCTGTTTCTGTATATTTTTAAAATACTTTCTTGTTACTTTGGGGTTTGTCTTATAAAATCTACATCTATAACATAATAATTTGTAAAGATACCAGCTTAGCTGCAATAGCATACCTGTTCTCTGCTCCCATATCTCTGTTTTCCCTTCTTTATGTTGCTTTTGTCTCACTTTATCACTTTACATTTTGTACTTCCATTTTCAGGAAATATGCCTTTTTCTTGTTCAATTGTGTTCTGACTTCTATAGGAATTAAAGAACAGAGTTGTGTATTGAGGACACAGTACTATTGAGTTAAAAATTTATGAAAAATTTAATTTTTATTGATTAAAAGCATAAACATCCATGTACATATACATGAAACTATATTAAAATATTTGGAGGTGTTAAGTATTTATTTACTGTGTAACTTTGTAAGTTTTATATAAAAGTATTGAAGTGTTATAAGTTCAAAGATGTATTATACTTGTTAATAATTACCAATATTTTTATTTTGCTGTACTTTTCGTCAGAATTTCTAGGACACTTCCAGCATACATATTTATTAAGATTTTAGAAAAATAAAAGATGGAAATAATCCTCTAAATAAAAGCAATTTTGAGGTGACATAGCAGCTGTCTACCAATGTACAACCAAACCACTTTTTACATTCAAGTTAAAAAGATTTTCTAGTTTATGCAATTTTTAAAGTTTCCTTTCAAAAAGTATAGTGATCGTATTTTTAAATACGTATCTTAAATACCTAAAACTAAGATTTATCTCCCTTTACCAAAAAGAAAATTCTACTGAAATTCGTAACAGGTATATGTATAAACTACTCCATTTGCCACCTTTCTCCTAGTAAAGAAATCAGGATGAAAACATTTGGACCGAAGCCTATTTAATTTGCAGATTTGTGGAGCATGTTATGTAGGAATATATTCTTCACATAATTTTAACATTCTGTTCCTGGCCAAAAATTAATTATGTCATTATAAAGCTGTTAGAAACATAGAAATGTATAAAGAAGAAAATAAAAACACTGGCAACATTATGGTGTTCTTATTTCCTGTTTTCTTTCCAGGCATAGAAAAACATAAGCATATACATATAAAATAGGATTACATTGTTTATAAAATTTGATATCCTGTTGTTGTTTTTTCTCTATACTTTATGGTGGGGGGTCACATGTCATTCTTTTCCCACGTGACTATCCCATTATTGCAGCACCACTCGAACTTTTTTGGGGGGGTGGGGGTGGGGAGTGCATGGCTCGGGAATTGAACCCGGGTTTCCCCGCAATGCAGACAAGAATTCTACCACTGAACTACCCTGGCACCCCTTGATATCCTGTGTTTTTTCACTGAATAAAGTGGTCATGAGTTGCTTTCCCTTGCCCTTAATAGTCTTCCTAAGAATTTATGGTTTTAATGGCAAAAAAGCTTTCATTGAATGAATGAGTTTTTTCTTCTTATTTCTTTTTCTGGAGTGATGCCAATATGAAAATGATCATGGTGATGAATACACAACTATGTAATGACATGGTGAGCCATTGGTTATATACTGTGGATGAACTGTGGGTGTGTGTGAGGATTTCTCAATAAAAATATTTAACAAGAATGCTATTTATTACTTTTATAGCTTTATATAGCTTCACAGCCTCTCACCAGGCAATTCAATTGTTGCATTATCCCTGAATGTTTTTGTAAGTTCTCGAATACTTGAATGGTCAGCAAGTGAGACAGTGATACTGCATCTCAAACATCTAAGGTCATATTCCTCCAAATCCAACTGAAAACAAAAGATTCTATATTGAGTCACACATGGATAAATGAAGGAAGGTCAGCTTGTAAAGTTCTCATGCTGAACTACAAGCAGTAGGACAGAGTTGATGGGTTGATGATTCCATCTATTCCTGTCACAGTATATAAAATGAGTGTTGCTACTTGGACCTAATGAGGGTTCTACCTTGCTGAGCATATCTCCTTGAAAATAAAAATAAAAAAGAGGGCCAGTCACTGCCTGACACATACTCTGAATGCTTTCTGAGAATATATTTGACATTTTTGTGGGGGCTCTTCCTGAGGAGGCAATTTCTTCACCTCTTTTCGTTCCAAATTTTTTATAAACTTCTCCCTCAAGATCATGAGAATACCCAATCTGTTTGCAGAAAGCCTCAATATGATGGTGGGATGACCGTCCAGTCATTAAAAGGGTGACATTTGCATATGATAATAATCTCCCGGAGGTTTGGGCCAGATCTTCTACATATACCATGCAGACGCAACACAAGAAATGCTGCACAGAGATCACAACGACCCAACACTCCAGGAACAGCATACTGAACTGCACCTGCTTCCCCGAGGTACCAGGCACAGGCAGCTCGGCCATTGTGGCAGGCAGGGTCTGCCCAGGCTTGGGGCCAGTGGAGCTGGGGTCAGGGCTGGGGCTGTGCAGCTACGGACCTGCCACATCCTGGGTCTGGCCATCCTGCCCTATATCCAAGGGTCCCAGGTCTGCCACTGTTGGGTTTTACACTTACCCTTTTAGTGACCCTTACTGATAATATTCATTTGTTGACACTGCTCCAAGCCACTCTCTCCTGTCTTTCTTTCAGCCAGCGGAATTCCCTTCAGTAATTCTTGTAGGGTGGTTTCTTGTGGACAGAATCTTAGTTGCTGTTTATTTGTGAATATTTTGTGCTCCACCTCATTTTTGAAGGATAATTTTGCCAGATAAAGAATTTTGACTGGCAGTTTTTCTCTTTTACTACCTTAAATATATCATACCACTACCTTCTTGCCTCCACGGTTTCTAATGAGAAATTGACACTTTGTCTTATTGAGGATCCCTTGTATGTGACCAAACATTGTTCTTACTTGCTGCTTTCAGATTCTCTCTTTATCTTTGGCATTTGACATTCTGATTAATATGTGTCTTAGAGTAGTTCTATTAGAATTTATTCTCTTTTGAGGATGGTGTGTTTCTTGGACATGTATACTTATGCCTTTCATAAGAGTTGGGAATTTTTTGGTCATTATTTCCTCAAATATTTTTTCTGCCCCTTTTCCCTTCTCTTCTCTTTCTGGGACAGTTATGACATGTGTGTTTGTGTACTTCGTGCCGTCACTCAAATCCCTGAGACCCCACTCACATTTTTCTATTCTTTTCTCTATCTGGTCTTTGACTATATATTACTATATGTCCTGTCTTCTAGTTTCTTGATTATTTCTTCTTCCTGCTCAAATCTGCTGTTATATGCCTCTAGTGTATTTTTAGTCCCTACTATTTTGCCTTTCACCCCTGTACATTCTGTTATGTTTCTTTTTGTACTTTCAAATTCTTTATGCTCATACATTGTCTTCTTAATCTTCTTTAGCTCTTTGTGCATATTTTTCTTAATCTCCCTGGATTGTTTTAGGAAATTTGTTTGAACTTCTTTGATTAGTTTTCCAAATTCTATGTCTCCTTTGAAGTTTATAATTTGTTCTCTTGACTGAGCCACATCTTCCTATTTCATAGTGTGTCTTGAAATTTTTTTGCTGATTTCTGTGCATCTGATTATCTTGATGAGTTTACTCTGAAGGTCAGTTTCTCTCCTCTTGCCTAGTGTTTTATTGTTGACTGGCTTTCTGTTAAGGCTTTTCTTTGATGCTTGGCCCAACATATTCTGGACCTTTAAAATAGCTCGAGTTTAACCAAATGTATTTTCTCAGCTCTTTATCTGATTCATGACCTGAATACATGGCACATTTTTTTAAGATTGCATTTTGTGTAACTGATTAACCTCCAGGAGAAAGTTTCCTTTTCTCTGTTCCTTCTCTGGGAATCTTGATCTGTTCTGTTTGTTTCTGTGCCAGACTATCTCCTCAGCTCCAATGATTTGATTTGTTTAAATTCTCTCTCTGATTCAGTACCCCATTTTCCTTACACTTTTTAGTTCTTGAACACTCCTGCCTTACAGCACTTCAGTTTACAACCCCTCCCTCCCTTTTTTCCTCTGTGAGGCCTGTCCCCAGTTTCTTCCCTTTTGGGGTATCCCACCCTAGAAGGTCAGAAAAGTCCATATTGCATTTAGGTATCAGCCAAATGAAACTGAATGGTTAAGTGAGCGCACCATTTGGCAGCTGCCCTTCTCCTCAGTCTCTCACTTCTTCCCCTTCCTGGGGGCCGTTTTCTATGCAGCATCCCTCAGCAGCTTGTATTTAGTCCTGGGTCTCTGTGGTGTTGGGTCCCTATGACTGGATATGCATGGGGTTCTAATTCACTGCTGTGAGTGGATTTATTGTTCGTGTCCCTTCTGGGAAGGAGGGATCCAGGCTGCTGTCTCTGAGCCACTTTCAAGCTGTGCAAGATGAATGAGGGGAACGGAAGATGATTGGCGAGTTGGGATGAAAGCTTCCTACTTGATACTTTTCTTTTTCTTCAGTTCAGCTTTTGTGGAATCCTTCTCCAGTCTCTTGCCTTCAGGGCTCTAAGCAGGTGGGGTTTGTGCTTTTTATTCATTGAATCTCTTCAGTGAGGTTTTTTTCAGGGGATGCCTTATGTCACCATGTTGATGACATCCATTCCTTAAACTTTTAATTTGAAATAATTTCAAACTTACAGAACTGTAAGTTTTTTTTAAATTTGTGTAAGTTGTTTTAATATTTTGCCATGTGTTCTATCTTTCTTTGCTTGTCTTTGTTTCTTTGTTTCTTTGCTTTTTTTCTTTCTTCCTTCCTTCATCTATTTATCTATTGATCTATCATCTCTACCTATTTATCTATTTACTTGTCTGTCTGTCTATCTATCTATCCACCTATCAATTTTATAAACATTTGAGAGTAGGCTGTATACATCCTCCTCCTCAAATACGTAATACTTCCATGTAAATTTCCTAAGGACAAGGATATTCACTTATGAACCCACTTTCAGGTTCAAGTTCAGGATTTTAACATTGATAATAAAGCTTGTAGTATGTATTCCTTTTTTTTTCATATGTTCCAATAACATCCTTTGGGACCTTTTCTCCTCCATTATTAGACCCAGTCCAGGATCATGTATACCATTCAACTGTCATTGTCTTTTTTAGTTGCTACCTCTCTCTTTTTTAAAATTGAGGAAACATATGTACAACATACATTTTTCCTTCCCAGCCCCTCCCTAGCATATCATTCAGTGGGGTCATTCACATTTACGATGTTTTGCAGTCTTTATCACCATCCTTTCCGAGAGCTTTTCCATCGCTCCAAACAGAAACCATTAACCTGTTATGTACTAACTCCCCAGTCTCCCTTCCTGGACCTGGTACCTTACCTTCTGTCTGTAAGCCTTTGCAGACTATGCCTATTTCATTCAAGTGGGACCATACAGTATCTGTCCCATTGTGTCTGACTTATTTCACTTATTTTACTCAATTTTCAGCATTCATCCATGTAGTGGCATGTGTCAGGTCTTTATTCCTTTTTATGGCTGAATAATATTCCATTAGTATGTATATAGCACATTTTGTTTTTCTGTTCATCTGCTGATGGACATTTAGGTTGCTTCTACCTTTTTGCCTCATGTGTTTTGATGCCCTATTGTTAGGTGCATACATGTTTAAGATTGTTATGTCTTCTTGGAGAATTGATCCTTTTGTCTTTATAGAATGCCTCTTTTTATCCTTGATAATTTCTCTGTCTTAAGGTCAGCTTTGTTGCTAATTAATTTAGCCACACCAGCTTTCTTTTAATTAGTGTTACCATAGTATATCTTTCATTAGAGAAGTTGTAGGTTTACAGAAAAATCATGCATAAAATATAGAATTTCCATATACAACCCTATTGCTAACTCCTTGCATTAGTGTGGTACATTTGTTACAATTGATGAAAGAACATTTTTGTAATTGTACTGTTAACTCTAGTCCATGATTTACATTATGGTTCACTACTTTTTGTAAAGTCCTGTAGATTAGAACTATTATTTCTTATTCTAGAAACTTATATACAACCTAAAATGTCACCTTTTAAGCACATTCAAATATATAATTCAATGCTGTTGCTTCTGTTCACAATGTTGTGCTAACATTTTCACCATCTATTATCAAACTTTTCTATCACCCAAGAGGGTTCTTGCCTGACCCCAAGCAGTAGCTGATCACTCCCAGCACTCCCTGCAGGGAGGGGGCTATTTCTCATATTTTATATTGGCTACCAGTCTTTTCCCTGAACACCTGGTGGAGAGTCAAAGGAAAAGAGCTTTTGAGTGAATTTGAATCCCCCTTTTCTGTTTCCCAACTCTCAGCTCCTAGCTATTCCGACATGACCTACTAGCCCATACTTCGTGTTCTAGTTTGCTAGCTGCTGGAATGCAATATACCAGAAACAGAATGGCTTTTAAAAGGGGGAATTTAATAAGTTGCTAGTTTACAGTTCTAAGGCTGAGAAAATGTCCCAGTTAAAACAAGTCTAAAGAAATGTCCAATCAAAGGCATCTAGGGAAAGATACCTTGGTTCAAGAAGGCCGATGAAGTTCAGGGTTTCTCTCTCAAGTGAGAAGGCACATGGTGAACACAGTCAGGGCTTTTCTCTCTCGGCTGGAAGGGCACATGGCGAACACAGCATCATCTCCTAGCTTTCTCTCCTGGCTTCCTATTTCATGAAGCTCCCCGGGAGGCATCTTCCTTCTTCATCTCCAAAGGTCGCTGACTGGTGGACTCTCTGCTTTGTAGTGTTGCTCTCTCTGAATCTCTCATTCTCCAAAATGTTTCCTCTTTTATAGGACTTCAGAAACTAATCAAGACCCAGTCAAATGGGTGGAGACATGTCATTCCCTAATCCAGTTAAACAACCATTCTTAACTAAATCACATCAACCAGGGAGATGATCTCATTACAGTTTCAAATATGCAGTATTGAATAGGGATTATTCTACCTTTATGAAATGGGATTTATATTAAAACATGGCTTTTCTTAGGGGGCATACTTCCTTTCAAATCAGCACACTTCGCCTCTAAGAATTTGTTAAAATTTTAACTGATTCATTTTTACCTGTTTTCTCCTGTGCTCTACCAAAGGTGAAACTGATCAGGTATCCTGTCTCTCTTTGGAGGGGCTTGTTACACTTTAGAGTTTAGTTTACTTGGTTGCTCTGTGATCACAGCTCCCTTATGGGCTCAGGGAAACTTCTCATTGTTAGTGTAAGAGTCATAATCTCTTCCAGTTTTCTACATCCCAAATGGAAGCAAAAATCTCTGTTAGTAATTTTTGTACACAGTGTGAGTTGAGGGTCCAACTTCATTATTTTATATGCAGAAATTCAATTTTTCCAATTAATGTTAACATTCCTCAGTGGATCTCACCATTGCCTTTTAACTTCTGGTATTGCTCTCAAAAAATCCAAAGCCATTCCAAATTTTGACTCTCGAAATATGACTTTTCCTCTCAGGGAGCTTATAGTATCTCTTTTCTTTTTACTGTGTTCTGAAATTTCATAATTATTTACCTTGGCATGGGGCTACTTGCTTTCATTGTGCTGGGGTCTCAGTGGGCCCTTTGCATGTGAAACAGGTCCTTCAATTTTGAGGAATGTTTTGGAATTATTTCCTTGACTATTCCTTTCCTTCCTTCTCTCTTTTCTGGAACTCTTTTTTATTTTTTATTTTATTTTTTAAATTTTTTTTTATATTTGGAACTCTTAATATTTCTATATTGGGCCTCTGGGACTGTCCTCTAATACAAATTATAAAGAACCAATCCAAGAGGTCCAATATTCTAATACCTTTTTTTTCTATTTCTTTACCCTTTTTCTTCTACTTTATAGACTATTCTTCAACTTTGTCTTTCTCCCCTTCCATTAATAGTTTTATTTCTTTTATTATTTATTTAATTTTTAAGATTACATTTTTTGTTCTCTGGATATTTATTTTTCAGGTATTTGGCTCTGTTTTCTTTGATAAAACATCTTCATTTATTTCTCTGAGAAGAATATACAGTAAATTTTTTTCTTTAAAGGTTTCTAAAAAGAAACCTGTGTTTCCTTTGAATTTCATGTTGGTGACTTTTCTTAGGTGTTTTGTAATTTTATTTTACTTGCTCATATTTGAACAGTTTGATTGGAGACTCTGGGCATGATTGGGGCTTATTGACTGTGAGCTTCATTGTAGGGTGATCTGGCTAAATTGTTTCCTTAGGGAATATCTGATATATGTCCTTTTGGACATATCAAATTCCCCAGATAATTTTTTTTTTTTTGCATGGGCAGGCACCGGGAATTGAACCCTCCTGGCGTGGCAGGAGGGAACTCTGCCTACTGAGCCACAGTTGCCTGCCCTCCCCAGAGAATTTAACTATCCAGTATTGTAACTCTTGAGACTCTATGGAGTAACAATATTTGCTTTAGGAAAAGTACATGCTGGATTCTATTATTGTGATGCAAGAACACAGAAATGATATGTTCTTAATTCTTTTTTTTTCCTTCTCTCAATGCAGGGCTTACCACCTAAAAGGTGGAAAGCAGAAGTTACCCACCTGAGTTGCCCGGAGCCTACAGTGTTTGCTTTCTCACCTCTGGCTCCACATTGGAGCTCTTTGAGAGAGATGTGGATACCAAGCTTCCAACAATCCAAGAAAGAAGCACAGGCATTAAGGTGGCTGGTTGATCGGAATCAAAACTTTTCAGTTCGAGAATTTTGGAGCCGAGTATTCAAGGACTAATTTCAGAAAGTATAAGAATGCCACAGACTAGAGTCTTCTGAGATTTATTTTCTAGGTTGCCTTAATATTGGAATATAATAGCCATACTTTCGACTGTCCTTTAGGAGAATAATTAATTGCTGCAGTACTCATAATGAACCCTATCAAATAATAGATATACATTACTCTTAGGGGTCTCCTTTATATTTTTATACTAAAAAAGTAAATATTTTTTATGGACTTTGATCACCTTCAGTTTACATGTCTAGGTCCATGTACCTGCTGCATTTTTTTTGGTTTTTAAAAAGGGGAATTTATTAAGTTGCCAGTTTACAGTTCAAAGGCTGTGAAAATGTCCAATTTAAGGCATCCAGGGAAAGATGCCTTGGTTTAAGAAGGCCAATGATACTCAGGGTTTCTCTCTGAGCTGGAAAGGCACATGGCAACATCTGCTAGCTTTCTCTCCATGTTTCATAAGGCTTCCCCAAGAGCATTTTCTTTCTGCTCCAAAGGTCTCTGGCTGAGTGGGCTCTGTTGGTTCTGGTGACTCTACTTGCTGCCTTTTGTGGCATTCAGTTGATGTAGAGTGCTTTCCTCAAGGCAAGGGAGCCACAGTATCTAGCTGTGGAATCTTGACACTCACCTTACTATCAGCAGTTTATTCGTTTTTGGTAAACCTTGTGTCCTGCTGCTGAGCGTGAACCTGAAATGCATCTGAACTTGGCAATGAGAGATTCTATGTGTTGGTTTCCTGGGACAGAAGTGAATAATAAAAGCTCTGTGAAGTTAACTGTTTATCTGTTCTTTAAAGAACATATACATATCTCTCCCTTCTTCCCTTACTTTCAGCCATCTCTCTACACTTTTATTTTCAACTTGCCCTGTGTAGCACCCTTTTTGCCAAAAGCAGTTATATCTTTTAAAGATGTGACTTCTCTTTATGGGTTTTGATCAGTAAGGTGTTCCCAGTTGTCGCCTGTACTGCTGAGCAGAAGAATAACAGGATTTGTATGATTCGGACTCAACAGCCTGTACCTTTTTCCACTCTCTTTATGGGTTTTGATCAGTAAGGTGTTCCCAGTTGTTGCCTGTACTGCTGAGCAGAAGAATAACAGGATTTGTATGATTCGGACTGAACAGCCTGTACCTTTTTCCACTCTCAATGTGAGAGTGGAAGTGAATGCCCCCAGGAACTCCACTTGTGTTGAAGGTGATTTGTCTATTTTATAGGATGATGTATGATCCATAGTGGTGGGCAGTCACAGACCTTCCATTTATGAGTGTTCCATCATTTCTTATCCTGTCACTGAGAAGGTTTAGCTGTCCTGTCTCGGACATCCACTGGGAGCTCCAAGAAAGACAAGGAGAAACAACACTGGCTCTCATTTTCTTTCCATGCAAGGGTGGGAAAGCTTTTAGGAAGCCGTACTAAAGCCTGTTGCCCCCCAGTGTGACATAGCTTCTGTATTATTTGTTGTGGGAAGGTATAAGCACCCTGGCCACCTAAAAGACAGGAAGAGTCCCTTATACGTATGTTCTGGCATAGGGAGAGAACTTAGGAGAGGTCCCGTGGCATCAGCTCCCCTTTTATCACAGGCCGGTGGCCTTTGTGAACACAGCAAGGCCAAACCTCATCATGCCTTGAGTAGTTCTCCAGCCATACAACCAGTGTACAGGGAACGGGACTTTTAGAAGCAAGAAGAGTCAGAGTTTTAGGTGGGAGACAGTGTGTATCATTAGGTCTTCCCCAATCCCACCTCTGCCATTAACTAAATAAGACCTTGGATGGATCTCGTAACCACCTTGGGACTTGGTTTTTGTATCTAAAAGAAAGTAATTGAATTGATCATGAAGTATTTTTCTGGGCAACGTTCTTTAATTGTCTATCAGAATTTAAGAAGTAGAATTTTGTAGGTGTTTTTTTACTAAGGCTTCTGTTTTATAGTCACTGTGGGCTTGTCAAAGGAAGCAGGCTCTTCTTTGTAGGAAGGAGCAGACTTACTGGGTATGAGGGAAATGTATTTATCTCGCTGCCATTTTATTTGATAATATCAAAGGAGAAAGTCTTGGAAAGGGGAATTGTTAAAAGCCAGATTTTAAATTACATACTAAATTATGTAATTTTTTTGGATCCTTAAAAGAAAGCTCCAGAAATGATTTATGCCTCTGACCAGGTATTATCATAGTAGCTTTATTCTTCTCCTTGAATGCCTTAAATAAATATCCAGTGCTTACATGCTCCATGTATGTCTTTAGACTGCAATATTTTTCCATTTTAGTTATCAAGAGCCTATCCATAAATGACATATTTCCTCATTTCAAATATCACAAGGTAGAAAAAGTTTTGCCTTTTGCTTCTCAAATTCTTACTCTTGGGTTCAGCCTGCTAAATGTGCCTACATCAAGAGAGAAGAGAGAATGCTGGTTGGGTCTCTAGTTCCTGACCCTGCTTACTCATTTAGCTAATGATCAAAGAAGAAAGAAAAGAGAAGGAAACCAATAAGCCTTTCTCCTCAGAGATGTCTTGCTCTCCATACAATATGGCAGCCAGAATGCAGGATATAATTCATTGAAGCTTCTTTTTAAGTCTCAGTTACCTCTCTGAGGAGTAAAATATGGCCTCATCAATATTCTGGGCTCAGATCCTTTAAAATAGCTACCCCATTGGTGATGGTGGAGGGTCCTATTAAGGATTTCAGCCAAAGGCATAGGAGAGGGGCAGAAGCATCTACTCCACGATTTTGGTTCTTTCAACTCCTGTGATTAACAGCAAGCCAATGGTCAGTCAGAGGTGGGGGCTGTATACAGAAGAGACCAGGCACAATCAGCAGAGGCCCTTTCTAGCTTTCTAGGGCGTCTTCCCTGCTATCTCTCTTGCTTCTTTGTGTCCCCTTAGAACCAGAGACGTGAGAAATTCAACTGTTGTCTTTGAAATTTTTGAAATGTGTTGGATATGGACATTGATTAAGTTACTGCAAGGGCATTAGAGTCTCCCTTCCCCCTCAGATTTATTCCCTGTCCTATTTCCTATATCCCACTGCAAACCATGACCACATTTTCCAGCCTAGCCCACCCGAGGAGGTTACATGACCAGCTCAAATAGGCCATTGATGAGCATTTGGAATTTTACTATCATGAACTCTTTTTTTAAAAAATATTTTTATTGACAAATCTTCACACACATATAGTCTGTATATGGTGTACAATCGGTGGCTCACAATATCATCATATGGTGGTGTATTCATCACCAAAATCATTTTTAGAACATTTGTATCATTCCAGAAGAAGAAATAAAAAGAAGAAAGAAAAAACTCATACATCCCATATCCTTTACCCATCCCTCTGATTGACCACTAGTACTTCAATCTACCCAATTTATTTTACCCTTTGTCCCCCCATTATTTATTTATTTGTTATCTGTTTTTTTTTTTTAAATTTGTCTGTCCATACCCTGGATAAAAGGGTTATATATCAAGAACAATGTTATTGAAGCTTCTTTTTAAGTCTGTTACCTCTCTGAGGAGTAAAATGTGGCCTCATCAATATTCTGGGCTCAGATCCTTTAAAATAGACACCCCATTGGTGCTGGTAGAGGGTCCTATTAAGTATTGTTTTCACAATCACACATTCACATTGTACAAGCTATATAGTTATACAATCGTCTTCAAGAATCAAGGCTATTGGAATACAGCTTAACAGTTTCAGGTACTTGCCTCCAGCCAATCCAATACACTATAAATTAAAAGAAATAACTATATAATGCATAAGAATAACCTCCAGGATAACCTCTCAATTCTGTTTGAAATCTCTCAGCCACTGAAACCTTATTTTGTCTCATTTCTCCCTTCCCCCTTTTGGTCAAGAAGGCTTTCTCAAACCCATAATCCCAGGCCCTAGCTCATCCCAAGAGTTCTGTCCCATGTTGCCATGGAAATTTACCCTCCTGGGAATCATGTTCCATGTAGGAGGGAGGGCAGTGAGTTCACCTGCCAAGTTGGCTTAGAGAGAGACTGAGAGACCACATCTGAGCAACAAAAGAGGTTCTCTGAGGGTGACTCTTAGGCATAATTATAAATAGGCTTAGCCTAGCCTTTGCAAGAATAGGTTTCATAGGAGTGAATCTCAAGATTGAGGGCCCAGCTTATTAATTTGGTTGTCTCCACTGCTTGTGAGAATATCAGGAATTCTCCAAATGGAGAAGTACTATCATGAAATCTAAATTTTCTTTTTAACATTTTAAATTAACTTTAACTTAAATAAGTTTAGAGACTACCACAATGGGTAGGGAGGACATCAATAGTTTTAAATCAGGAACATTATCCTAAGAGTCTTTGGAGTGGGCCTAATATAAGTTGCTGCTTAAATATACAGAACAAGCGTTCTGTGGGTACTCATTTGCTAAGTCCTACAGGAAACAAAAGCCAGTATTACCTAAAAAGCCCTAGATGAAGCAATGAAAGTGATTCAGTATATTATCAGCTCTGAGTTCATATCTTTGTAATATTCTTTGTGACAAAATGGGTGTTACAGATAAGGAATTGCTGCCACACACCAGAATACAGTGGGGTTCTCAAGGAGTGAGAAATAAATGATTGTGGCAAGCTGAATTAGCTGTTTTTTTCCCTGGAATACCACTTCTAGTTGAACAAATATCTGATAAACTGTGCCTGTGCAGAATTCTGTTTATAGCAGGCGCTTTCTTGAAAATGAACAAAGGGAGCTTGTCATATTGAGAGAAGCAACTAGTAGAATACATTGCCGATGACAAAACTTCAGCTTTCAAGTGAAAATTAGAATTTTGGAAAATTCATATGCACCACCTTGAGGTTGGCAGTTTTCCCTGTTTAAAGACTTTCCTGACAAAATCAGTGGTGATATCAACAAAACTAACATGTAAGAGTGACACGTTTAGGGTGTATTTCGTTTGTCTAGGTTTGTTTTTATCATCCTAAGAAAGGAAGAGATGATGCTCTATACTGGAGAGAATACTTTAAAAAGTTAAGGAATATGTTTTTTCTAGTTCAAGTGTTCCATAAGTGAAAATGGAATTTGAATGAGAATGTATGGTAGGGTCCTGTGGCAGCTGTATCAAATTACCACAAACTGGGCAGTTTAAAGCAATGCAGATTTATTCTCTCAGAGTTCTGGAGGCCAGAAGTCCAAATCAGCTCCATTGGGCTGAAGTCAATCTCTCTGTGGTAAGAGCCTTAATTTAATTACATCCACAATGACCCTTTTTCCTTAACAGGTAACATTTACAGGTTCCAGGTCTTAGGACCTGATATCTTTGAGTGGCCATCATCGAGACTCCCACAGGAAGTTTTAAACATTATTCAATATTTTAAAATTGGGAAAATTAGAGCTCTATATGAGGAAGCAGAAGCCTTTTAGTTTTTCATTGGGAAGCAAGAAAAAATTGTTATGGAGAAAAAAGAATATTTAAATATATATATCAAAGAAATTGTCTTTATTTCACATCGTTCAGAATATCAAGCTGACTGGAAATTCATATCTTCAGCACTTTTTTATTGAGCACCTACTGTGTGCCAGGAATTGTTCCAAGTTATGGACCTACAGTTATGAGAGGAACTGATATAACCCTGCCACCATAGCGCTTACATTCTAATTCTAGTAGGGGAGTGAACAGGAAATTACTTTAGCAAAAATATAAACCACTTCCAGGAAGCTTTTATCTCTTGATTTCATAAGAACCTCATGAGAGGGGAGTTACCTCCCAAATCCCTGCCACTCTACTTGAAACACGAAATGTGATCTAAATGGGCTGTATTAGTAGAGTATGTTAATTGGTCTACATTGACAAGATGTGTTAAAAGTACTAAAAGATAAAATTTTAACTGAGTAAGTCTAGAGGCAAATTCCTTCTCAGTTCCTTTCATTCTTTACCCCAGTTTTTTATTCCTGTTTTCCAGGAGAGGAGGTACATGGTGATTTTTTTTTAATACTTTGTTTGTTTTTTTAAAAATAAATGCAGGAGAATGAAAGTTTAATATGAAATAGAATTATGTTGATAATATCAACAAATCAATTTACCTCCTGCCTTTTTTGTTTGTTTTGTCTCAAATCTTTTTTTAACTTTTTTATTATATAATATAACCTATATACAAAGCAAAGAAAGAAAAAAGCAGTAATTTTCAAAGCACTCTTCAACAAGTACAGGACAGATCCCAGAGTTTGTCATGGGCTACCACACCATCATCTCAGATTTTTCCTTCTAGCTGCTCCAGAATATAGGAGGCTAGAGGGAATAAATAAGTATTTGGTGATTTTTAGCAAGGATAAGAACTCTGATTTGGGAATGTAAATAACAACAGGGAATACACCGGGGTGAACAGTTTTGCTCTGGATAATCTCCGTCTGTCTAACTTAAGTAGAGGGATTGGGTCAATATTTACTTAGCTCACAGGTCCTCAAAGAGGGTGAAGAGTTTTATCTTAGAAGCTTCATTCAGTCATCAGGTTCACACCACTGACAAGACTCCTTTCACTATGGAAATTGTATTATCAGAGAGAACGTAGGTCACTTAGATAATTATCAACTGGCACATTTTAATTGCAGATGACATCTACCTTCTTTTTCACGGCCTAAATTCCTCACTCCAGGATGTGGTTAGCCTGGAAGTATTGGAGCAGAAACAAATTAAAATGGGCCATGTCTACCGTGACACCCCTCTCTACATGTTTGTGTTTTTTTTGCAATCACCCTAGGAATGCTACTGAAGACATATTTTGTAACATTTTTTTCCCCAGAAAGATATTGCAGTTCTCCATACCCTTTGGCAGATAAGGAGACTATAGAGTTTTTTTTGCCCAGACTGGGATATTTGAGAATGAAAGGAGGCACTATCAATTAAGCTGGGACAATTGGCATAAATTGGGATGTGGGCTCACCCAAGCTATGGGGATGTAGGGAAAAGCAGGGTGTTTTCAGCATTATTGGGTTTGGGAAGTCTCTGAGGGTGGGATGTTGGGAGGAGGAAACGGGGGTAAGTAATATTTACAAATGCTGTGCGCTGGGCACTGTGCTACGTGCTGTTAAAATAATTTGAATTAGATTTTTTAAAAACTGCTTTATAATAGAAAACAAAACTCAATTTAACCATGCCAGGGTAGAGTTTTAAGCTTTTCTTTTTCTTTCTTTTTTTTTTTTTTTAACTTTTTAAACTTTTTTTATTGTATAGTATAACATATATGCAAAGCAAAGAAATAAAAAAAACAATTGTTTTCAGAGCAGTCTTCTAAAGTGGTTACAAGATAGATCCCAGAGTTTGTCATGGGCTACCATATGACCCTCTCATATTTTTCCTTATAGCTGTTCCAGAATACAGGAGGCTAGAGGGCTTAAATACTTTTTTATCCTCACAATCAACTTTTTTCCTTCTTGCTTTGTGAACAATAACATATATACAAAAAAGCTATGAATTTCCAAGTATAGTACCACCATTAGTTGTAGAACATATTTCAGACTTTGACATGGGTTACAATTTCACAATTTTAGGTTTTTACTTCTAGCTGCCCTAAAATACTGGAGACTAAAAGAGATATCAATTGAATGATTCAGCATTCATATTCATTTGTTAAGTCCTATCTTCTATGCATAATTCCACCATTACCTTTGATCTTTCCATATCTCTCTTTGGGGTTGTTTGGGCTATGGCAATTCTAAATTTTTGCTATTGGAAGGGTCTGTCACTAATATGGGGTAGGGAGATGGAACTAGCTGGTGTTCTGGAGAGGCTGGGCTACGTTTCAGGAGTTATCTGGACCAGCAACCCGTCTGGAGGTTGTAGGTTTCTGGAAAGTTACTGTAGTGCTTGGAACCCTTGTGAAATCTTATATATTGCCCTAGGTGTTCTTTAGGATTGGCTGCAATGGCCCTGGTTGGGGGTTGGCTGGTTATGACAGGTAGCAAGGTCTACCTGAAGCTTGCATAAGAGCAACCTCCAGAGTAGCCTCTTGACTTCATTTGAACTCTCTCTGCCACTGATACTTTATTAATTGCACTTCTTTTCCCCCTTTTGGTCAGGATAGAATTGTTGATCCCACAGTGCCAGGTCTGGATTCATCCCTGGGAGTTCTCCCCCACGTCGCCAGGGAGACTTTCACCCCTGGATGTCATGTCTCATGTAGGAGGGAAGGCAATGATTTCACTTGCAGGGTTGGGCTTAGAGAGACTGAGACCATATCTGAGCAACAACAGAGGTCCTCCAGAAGTAATTCTTAGGCATGCCTATAGGTAATCTAAGTTTCTCTGCTACCTACATATACTTCACAACAGTAAGCCTCATGATCGAGGGCATGGCCTATTGATTTGGGTGTCCCTAAAGTTTAACACAGTATCAGGGGGTTCCTGATGGTAAGATTTAATAGTTCCATAATCTTTCTCCCCTCCCTCAGGGGACTTTGCCAATACTTTTCGATTATCTGGTGAATATACTCTAGGATGTTTCCAGGCATTACAATAATCTATACAGGATTAAAGGACCTCTTTCTCATTCTGTGCTCTCTGTGTTTCAGTTGTTCAAATGAGCTATGCAGATAGGTTGAACTAGATTATGCACTACAGAAAATTTCAGTTCTAGATCAAATAAACCTTTCTTCCATTCGTCTCAAAGAGTATGTGTGATTCTAAAATATAGACACTGTCTTCCTTATCCCTATGTTCTGAATTACTTTAATGCCAACCTGTTCGGCTTCGTTCTTATCTCTAAATATCAGGTTATATATATATATATATATATATAAAACAGCCTCTCAAAATCCAGAAATAATAACCACCACTCCAGACTTTATGTGCTATAAAAGCTTACAATTTAGGCCCCAATTTTCTTATAAGCGTTTTCTAAAGTTGACCATACCATTGTTTTTTTTGTTTCAGGCTTATTTTGTCTCACCAAATGTCCCACATGCTCATTCACATCATTGCATGCCTCATGACATTGTTCATTTTCTCTTTTTCTTTTTTTTTTAATTGAGAGAAGCCATTATTTAAGACTAACCAATACCTTCTTTCTCTATTGGTGGAGCTTCCCTACTCGCCTGGGTGGGGCTGACCTGTGCTTCACCAGAAAAAAACTTGGAAGTGACACTTTGGTAGTTCATGATCACAGCTGTAGAACACCAGCTTTCAAGTTCAAAGGAAAATGGTATATGATGTCATTTCCCATGGCCTACTCATTATGCACACCCACCCGGTGAGTCCCAGACCCATGAAACGAAAGTCAAGTCTGTGATTCTCTCTAATTTGATTCTTACCCCAAATTTGCCCTATTTCTTGAATTTCAAAAGATAACATGGCTCTCCTAAACTCATATGCCACCCCATCTTTTGAAAACCCAATACCCTAAACAGTTATATTATAATGATAGACTTTCAATTTTTTTATGTTAGTGAGGGGGAGTGCCATAATGACAAAGAACAGAAGGGTTTAGGGCAATGAAGAAGCAAGAGTGAAAAAAAATGCACATTCCGAGTAGATATAAAAATAGTGTTACTTAATGTGGCCAAATCATAACGGCGAAGCTAACACATTGTTGGAGAGAAAGGCTCTCTATGGGTTTCCTTACAGAGGCCAAAGTCTTAGTTCCAGTTTCAGGAAATCCCCAAACAGGAAATAAGATGTTGCAAGCATGGGGCTTTGGGGCAGACTCGTGAGAGAGATGAATTTCAATAACCTGAAAATTGCTCAGCACTTGTTGGCTGATGAAGACGCGCAGCCGAGAGCCAGGATGAAGCCATCCTTCCTCTCACCGTCCATACTTGGCTCAGGTGCCAGTGAGTGGGGACCCATTCATCACCCCAAAACCCCTGTTCATAAACACAGCCCCACGTGTTCAGAGGGCCTCTGCTCAAGTTGCACCATCCTTGAGCCAACTGGAGGGTTGTTCATGAAGGTCACAGAAAACAAGGGGAAAAATAACCCCCAGTCTTGTGTGGAATTAGGAAGAATCTGTTTTGGCAGTAGCAGGAAGGAGAATGGCTCTATGACTCAGGGTTTCTAGGTCCTCTGGGAAGACCTTGGAGAAGCCGCTTACTCTGTGTCAAATATATTAGAACCTCCAGACAAAACATGCAAATTCAGTCAAGCATTTGAATGTTTCCTACATTTGTCTTTCTGATGGGCTACAGGCATGGTGTTCCTTATGCGGGCTTCACTTTTTAATCTAGGAAAAGCTACTGTGAAGGGCCCTCTCCTTGGCCCCATTCCCTCCTTTTCTGTTATCCCAACAGACAAACTCGGAGGAAGCGTTTGACAGTACAGATAACAAGCTGTCATACCCCTCTCATGCTACCTAGAATGAGGGGAAGTTGGATTAGTTTGGCGATGACTGGAAAGTGACACCATAGGCTTGAAACTTGAATGTGTCTTCCCCAAATCTCCAGATCTTTTAAAATGTTCTTCTCCTCCTACGTGCTTGTGGCCTCCCAAATTAAACAGAGAACTTGGTCTCAGCTTGTGCACAGCTTCTCTCCTGTTTACATGTGTCACATATTTCCTCAGGATGCTGCCCACTGGGGTAATTGATTAATCTAGGGTAGTCATTAATTGCTTGATGTCTGTTATGTAGGAGACTGGGATGGTCCCCGGATAAATCTAATTTGAGTATAGCCAGGGGTGAGTGACAGTATCTCTGTTCTGTCATTTCCCACTGACTCCAGACATTCAAACTGAGTTTGGCAATTATCTAACTAAGAAAGAAAGGAGCGGCATGTGGCTTTTCCCAATGGGGGATTTCATTGTCCATTTGGGTCCCTTTGTTTATTGCATCTCACAGAAACCATGACAACCATATTGGTCTCTATTTCCTCTCCCCTAGAAGTTTCTGGTTCCATCTGTTTAGATATTCACCAGATGAAGTCAACTTTTTGTTGATTTTTCTCATTATAAGTGGAAGTACATTTACATGAGCTCATTTTAAAAATAAAAGACTTGATAAGTTAGTAAATAACTTCTTCACATTTCCTCTTTCTTAATTTCCACTAGCATGTAAGCATGTTCATTTATTTGGTTTGTCAGAAAGTGCTTGTACTGAGATGTATAATTACAAGGAAGAAAAGAAGTACTGTTTTGCAGATATATATTTGTGTGATAAGGAACTGGTTCCCATTTTGCTCATTCTCAGGCTGAGTGCTGTAGATCTAGATTTCACCTCGACCTACCTTTATTGCTTTCAAAATGTCAGATAGTGGCAGCCTGGGGGTGCCTCTCTCCTTCCCCAAAAGGTTATTTTGTCTTCTAAGGCCTTTTATGAGCTCATAAGGTCACATGGCTGTTGAATGCGCACAACACACAGAAAGCAGTAACTAAGACAAAGAAATATGGCTCGACTCCAGTGGGACTCAAGTGGAATTTTTTGTAATATAGGGAGTCCTTTTACAGCTGCATCTCACCAAGAGAAAACCACCCCAAGCCCAGGAGCCAGGAGACCCACCCATATTTAGTTTTACCTTTGCTACTGACTACCTTTATGACCTTGAGCAAAGCATTTTAACTTAATATAAACCCTATCTCGTATGTAAAATGGGATGGAACTAGATGACAGCTAAGCTCTAAAGAGCCTTGAAATGGTATGATTCTGTTTTTATGGCTAAACACTAAACACTGGCTAACAATTTTGCTACTTTTCCTCTACCTACCTTTTATGTATGTTGTTCCCTATAGTTAGTTCTAGCCTCAATCTCTTGTTTTCTCATTCTCTAACTTCCCTCATATATATTGTCCACATCACAATTTCAACTAAAATGAATATACCTATGACATAAAACGTTTTTTAAAATGAACGTCATTGTGGTATTATGGTTACATAAAATACAGGGCACCCATTTCAAGTTTAATCAGTTCTTCAAAATGTATGAGCTGTTGGAGGTGCGAGTGTAGTTCGATTCCTGCCCATACACTTCCCAAACAAATGCACAAGCAAACAACAAACAAAAAGTCAACAAATAGTGCTGCAATCAGGGAATACTCACATGGAAAAAGAATGAAATGTGATCCTGCCATACATACAAAATGAAATGTACACATATGTATAACCACCACCTAAATCAAGATTTAGACTATTTCTATTACCCCAAAGGGTCTCTGATTCCATTTCGTGATTGCTGGTGGCCAACTCCGCCAGTCCTGCCCTCAGTCAATCATTGATTGGGTTTCTGGCAGAGAACATTTTTTTTTCCTCAAAGCCAAGCTTCCATTCTTATTTATATATTTATTTTGTATAGCTACCTCTGTTCTTTTCTGATTTTTGTTTATGTGAAATACCTTTTTCTAGCCTTTCACTTTCAACTTATTTTTGTCTGTGGGTCCAAAGTGAGTCTCTTGTAACAAGGCAGCATATAGATGGGTTCTGTTTTTTAATCCATTCTACCAGTCTATGACTTTTGATTGGGGGATTTAATCCATTGACATTTCATGTTATTACTGTAAAGGCTGTACTTACTTTTATGATTTTGTCATTTGGATTTTATATGTCATATCTTGTTGCTTTCTTTCTTTTTGCTCTTACTGATAGTCTTCATTTCTATACTCTTCTCCAGACCCCTCTCTCTTGTCTTTTCCTATCTGCCTGTAGTGCTTCCTTTAGTATTTTTTATAGAGCAGGTCTCTTGTTCACAAACTCAGTGTCTGTCTGAAAATATTTTAAACTCTCCCTCATTTGTTGATGCAATTTTATTGAGATATATTCACATACCATATAATCGTCCAAAGTGGTTCACAGTATCATCAGAGTTGTGCATTCATCACCATAATCAACTTTTGAATATTTTGATTACTCCAAAAAAACAAAATAAAAATAACAGTATCAAAGAACACCCAAACTATCCCATACTCCTTATCTGCCCTATTATTTCAAGCCTCCACTTTTGATCCAATATGTATGTTCAACTACCCACTAGAAAACTTTGCTTAGCTGCACCACAGTTCTCTTCATACTACCACCAACAAAAAACAAACCTGAAATGAGGGCCTTTCTCTATAAATTATTTAATCACCAAAACTGCACATCTGAGAATCAGCCCATATTTCTTTATCATCTTTTCTTCCCACCTTAATCCATCTCATTTAATAGTCTACTGCTATATTCACATCTCTCCGTTCCTTCTGCTGCTGTTTTAGATCAGGGTATCACATTGACCACAATTAGTCCCATCAAGTTCAGGTGGACTTTCATATCAAAGTGCTCCTGTCCCTGTGGGTGTCAAGGTCCCCGTTCTTATGTCTGGGGAATCATCTGAGTACATTGGTCCAGGGAAAACGATGTGACCATATGGTCATTTCAGATAGGGCTTTATGAATCTCCGGCCCAGATGAATCTCACGTTGACTGTGTTCCGGGTCAACATATGGGCCAACGTCTGTTGATGGAAGGTCCTCATTAAAGAGAAAGGGAAGAACAGCTGGCTACTTGCCAAGGAAGAGGACCATGATTACCTGCTTAGCTCCTACATCTGTCTGCCCCTGGGGAATGATAGGAAAGGGACTCACCCTTTCCCTTGGTCAATGTCCCTTGCATTAGGCTCTGCAGTCTCCACAAAGTCATGCCTCATATCTTACCAGCTCTCAGTTCAGATAACCTTCACTTAGCCTTTTCCAAATATATTATCTATGGTGCAGACTCTAAGTTCTCCTCACTTCAGGGCCCTTCTTGCAACAAAATCTTTCTTTGAAATCAAGCGCTCCCTAGCTTAATACACTTTAATAGCTACCCATCACCTTTAGGGTGAAGACCCTTACCAATATGGCCCTTATCTGACTTTCCAGGTTTACCTCTCACCTCTCTCATTAACATGCCCCTATGCTCTGGCTCTACCAAACAAATTGCATGTTGCCTGAACATGCCATGCTTTTTCATACCTCTACGTCTTTGTATGTGCCGTTTGATTTTCTCTGCCTGGAATGTCTGCTTGTTGAATTCCTTTTCATCCTTCAAGACTCAGCTCACGTATTTCTTCAGTGAAGCCTGCCCTAATACTCTCAAAGGCTATTAGTTACTCTCTCTTCTTTACTCTCATTACATATTGTATATTTCACCATATTGTACTACCATGTGGAAAAGGAGAGAACAGTATAATTCATTTCCCAAATGGTCTTAATGGTTACTTAGTTAAGCTCATGTGTGCTCACACCCATATCCCTATAAGGAATAAGGAAGAACATGTTTAACAGCCCATGATGTTTGGTCTGAAATCCATATTCCAGCTTATTTAAGAGTCCTAATGGGCAGTAGGAGCCTTGGGCATGACTCTTGTGCCACATTTCATTAGTTTCTCCTCCTCCAGTTTCTTTCACTAGTTCTGGGATTTTGCGCATTCCTTGTTTTTTGCTTCTCACCGAGGGTCCTGCTTCTTCTTTGTAGGGTTATAGTCCTTGATCTCTGTCAAGTTCTCTGCTGGATGCCTCGGTGGACGGGAAGAGGCACCCCAATATTTGGGATTTGCAGCATTTGCAATCCCATAGACACATTCTGTAGGTTATCTTGCTAAACTATCCGCTGTCTCCTGTTACCTTTACTAATCCTAATCTGGTATGTGCTTGACCTCAAAGGATGTCAAAGGACATAAGTGAGATAGGAAAAACCTTTTCTACCATGTCTACAAAAAGATGTATTTCATTGTAATTTTTATGATATGTTTACATGTTTGTCTACTGGAGACTGGGTTTCTTGAAGGTCAGGATGATGTATTTTTTCCTGTAGATCCCCATTACCTAGCACAATGCCTGGCAGAATCAATGGCTGAATCTCATTTATGTATCTGGATCCTGCCTATACTTCTATTGCCAAGGTTAATGATTCATTCAAATAGTATGATCTGCCTTAATTAAACATTTGCTCATGAGTATATGAAAATGTCTTTGAATATCTACAAATATGTTAGGATTTAAAACATTTTCCCTTTCAGAATTAGCAGCATTCATTGCTGCTGGTGTCCTGTCAGGCAGGTCTGGGTCTTGTCATTGTCTGTTCCCTGCTGTTGCTTCCCTGCCAAGGCTTCATTGTTGGCTCCTCCTCCCCCATCGACTCCTCGTACCCGATTCTCTCCACTTGGTTTCCCACCAGCTGCAGCCATTGATGCCATGTCAGGTTACTCGAGTGTCGAGTCTGCAGCCAGGATGGAGGGTTTGGTGTGCCTCAATTTGAAAGAATTAGGGCAGGGCCCCTATCTGGAAAGAAGTTTGGAAATCCTGTGGAGAAATTAGTTAGAAAGAAATTGACTGTTGAGGAGCTACCTAAATTTGAGAAGAATTTTTATCAAGAACACCCTGATTTGGCTGGGCACACAATTCAAAAGGTGGATGCATTCAGAGGAACCAAGGAAGTTACAGGTAGAGGTCACAACTCCCTAAAACCGGTTCTGAATTTTTATGATGCAAACTTCCCTGCAAATACCATGAATGTGACTGCAAGACAGAACTTTACTGAGCCCACTACTATTCAAGCTCAGAGATGACTAGTTGCTCTAAGTGAATTGGATATGATTGGAGTAGGACAGATTGGATCCAGGAAAACATTGTCTTATTGGCTGCCTGCCATCATCTACATCAATCATCAGCCAATCCCAGAGAGAGGTGATGGCCTATTTTCTTGGTGCTAACATCAGCTCAGAAACTGACACAAATAGCTGCTAAATACTAAAGAGTGGGTGGCTTGAATTCTACTTGCATCTATAGTGGTGTTCCCGAGGGACTATAAATACATGATTTGGAGAGAAGTGTGGAAATCTGTATTGCAACACTTGGGAGATTGACTTTTTATTTTAGCATGTGAGAAAACCAATCTGAGAAGAACAACCTACCTTGTCCTTGATGAAGCAGATAGAATGCTTGATGGGCTTCGACCCCCAAATAAGGAAGATCGTGGATCAGATAAGACCTGATAGGCAAACCCTAATGTGTAGTGTGACCTTGCCAAAAGAAGTCATACAGCTTGCTTTAGACGTCCTGAAAGACTATGTTCATATAAACATTGGTACACTAGAACTGAGCACAAACAGCAATATTCTTCAGGTTGTGGATGTGTGCCAACATAGAAAAAATGAAACTCATTTGTTTTATGGAAGAGATCATGAGTGGTAAGCAGAATAAAACCATTCTTTTTGTTGAAGCCAAAAAAAGATGCGATGAGCTTACCAGAAAAATGAGGAGAAATGGGTAGCCTTCCATGGGTATCCATGGTGACAGGAGTCAACAGGAATGTGACTGGGTTCTAAATGAGTTCAAACATGGAAAAGCTCCTATTCTGATAGCTACAGATGTGGCCTCCAGAGGGTTAGATGTGGAAGATGTGAAATCTGTCATCAATTATGACTACTCTAACTCTTCAAAGGATTATATTCATCGAATTGGAAGAACTGCTCGCAGTACAAAAGCAGGCACAGATATACTTTCTTTACATTTTCTGCAGGTAAAAGGGGTGGATTTAATACCTTCAGAGATAGGAAAAATTATGACAGAAGTTACTCTAGTCTGCTTAAGAGAGATTTTGGGGCAAAAACTCAGAATGGTATTTACAGTGCTGTAAATTACACCAATGGGAGCTTTGGAAGTAGTTTTGTGTCTGCTGGCATACAGACCAGGTTTAGGACTCATAATCCAACAGGAGTTTACTAGAATGGTTATGATAGCACTCAGCAATATGGAAGTAATGTTCCAAGTATGTACAGGGATATGAACCAACAGGCATATGTATATCCTGCTACTGCAGCTGTGCCTATGATTGGTTATCCAGTGCTAACAGGATATTTTCAGTAAGACTTTAGAAGTATATGTAAATGCTCTTTATATTGCATGTTATCAGACAAGATAGTTATTTAAGAAACATGGGAGAAGCAGAAATGACTGCACTGCAGCAGGAATTATGGTGCACTTTTTTGCTATTTAAATTGGATATTTCTCTTCATTCCTGAAATGAATTTTAGGGTTTGTTTTTTTTTTTTGTACTAGAAAATGCAGGCAGTATTTTCACAAAAGTAAATATACAGTGATTTGAAACACAATACAATAAATGAAGGTAATGCACGTCCTTCCAATAAAAAATATTTGAAGACTAAAAAAAAGATTAGCAGCAAGCATAGACAATGTTTTCTTGTGCTGATACTTCTAATTCAATGCATATATTTCAAAATAGAAACTAAAGGCAAGCAGGTATTATTAATTAGCCAAGTCTTATCACTGGTGATGGATATGTGATAAAATGTTTGGTAACATAGCAATATATAGATAACCTATGGTATATAAAAGGGAAGAAAAAATACCATCAGAGGAAATGCAACCAAACACTCTCAAAAGTGATAACGAAGTGTCAGTTCAGAGTGCTGCTTGCAGAGATCAAGGTGGGGTTGGTTATTTCTCTTGGGGCATGGAAGAGTCTGGATGGGATTCTCTTGTTTCCATCTAACTGGTGACAGGCCCGGGAGAAGAAACACCTGGAACTTAGCTGGCTTTGAATAAATGTTTGTTGAAGAAAAGGTTGAATTGTTGAAGAAAAGGTTGAATTGCTAAGTGCTGGTCAGTCATGTAAGGCATTCAAGAAGTCCTTTGGAGATGTCGATGGTCTACTATAATTTCAGATTTTACAAAGAAGAAATACTCCTTTCAGGGTCCAAGTGTTCAGGAAGTTTTCCCTGACTAACCTACTCCATGTCACCCTTTGCTTGCTTTGAGTAACTATAATGTTCATGTGAACTATCCATGTTTTCCATGTTTATTTTATGTATATTTATGTGATGCCTTAGGGTATTCTCCAGGTATATCTTCTTGTTCTAGTTTGCAAAAGCTGCCAGAATGCAATATACCAGAAACAGAATGGCTTTTAAAAAGGGGAATTTATTAAGTTGCAATTCTACAGTTCTAAGGCCATGAAAATGTCCAGATTAAAGCAAGGCTATAAAAATGTCCAATCTAAAGCATCCAGGGAAAGATACCTTGGTTTAAGAAGACTGATGACATTCATGGTTTCTCTCAGCTGGAAAGGCACATGGCGAGATCTGCTACCTTTCTCTTCAACGGGTTCCCTGTGCCTCTGTCTGTTCTATTGGTTCTGGTGACTCTCATGGCTCTGTAACTTTTCCCAAAATGGTTCCTCTTAAAAGGCTTCAGCAAATAACCCCTCCTTGAATGGGTGGACACACATTTCCATGTAAACCATTTAATCAAAAGTTACTACCTACAATTGGGTGGGTCACATCTCCATGGAAACAATATAAAAGATTTCACCCAGCAATACTGAATAAGAATTAAAGGACATGGCTTTTCTGGGGTACATAGTAGCTCCAAACCAGTACACTTGGCTACTAGGTTATCTTTTCCTAGGGATTCCTGTCTTCCTTTGCATTCTCTATAGCTCAATGTATATAAACTATTTTCCAAACATTTTTACCTATGGTTATGATGTCATTTGATCATCAAAATAACTCTGAGAAGTGGAAATATTGTCATTCTCATTTTTGCAGATGGGATAACAGGCTCAGAATGTCAAGAAACATCTAAATTTACACAGTAGGGAAGTGTCAGAGTCTGAATTCAGATTAAAGTTTATGATACATTTTTTAAAGAAACAGTTTTTCTAAGGGATATACTTGGGTTCTTTAGCTGAAAAAATACAATGGACAGAAAGCATTCTTTAGTCATGGAACCCCAAATAATGGAGATTTATGTATTTTTCATGCCTTCTGACATTATTTCTATTTGATGTTGGTCATTCATAGGATGTAATCCAAGACTCTTGCTTTTGACTGGTACTTAATAGAAATGGGATTTTTGGCTGACATTGTGAACCAAAACTTCAGATGGCAGAAGCTGGATAGGCATTCATCGATGTAGAAGTTTATCCAAAGCAGTAAGGAAAATATTCTAAATAGGACAGTTAGCTCACAATTAGGCAATTGGAGTGCCTCTCACAGAGTTTAGTTTATTCTTTCTCCTGCACTGAGTGATCAGCTATTACTTAAAAAATGTAATAAATACCAAATTCTATAATTACCTCATTACTATACTCTCTGCTCTTTCCAGTCCCCACTGCTTACTCTCTATCATGATGGCATCTCCTTAAGGCATCCATAAATTTCATCCCTTGAAAATGGAGTCTAAAAACAATCCAAAGTACTAAAATATGGCAATTAAAATTGTCAGAAGAAAATCACTCAGGGCCTTGGTCTCAGAGCTCTCTTTTAAATGGTGTAAAAAATCCAATTTATCTTACTCTTGAGCTTCTTTGAATTTTAGTGTCTCAAACACCCATTCCCCTCTTCAGGGTAATTTAATAAAAAGATGAAATTACTCTATATACATTTTTAATTGCATCTCTTTAGATAAAGTAGGTTGATGTCAGACGAGTCTTCTCCCTTGAATCAATTGCAAATGTGTTTTTAATATAAATTCTATTAGCCTATAAGACATTTACTGAAGCAACAGAATGCTCATGAAAATATACCCTGTTGGCTATAGCCCGAATCCCAATTGCATTGGACAATTTCACATGAAAATCTTTATTCTGAGGCCTGTTATTCAGCTGTTACTTATTCGTGGGACCCAGGATGTCACAGTTACCAAAATGTTATAAAACTAGGCTATAAATGAAATTACTTCTGGGTACAAAGCAACTTACCCATGTACCAAGGTAAATTGTTTGGCTAACCTTTACTGAGCAAAGGGTTTGGCAGGTGATCTCTTGAATGATTTTGGGTTGTTTTCTGTACATTTCATAGGCATCTATGGTTTCTAAGACACCTTAGATTTTAGCCAGAGCATCCATCCATCCATTCTGTGGAACTAATTTACTTTTTTTTGCTCTACAGCCCTCTTCTATGTTTTTGTTTTGCTTCAGCAGCTGAAGGAAAAAGATCAGGGCCTTAATCTCTCACTCCATTAGAAGGGTGCATTTCCATTTTCATCCAATTAGCTGCTGTAATTTGAAGCTTTCAGGAGGCTTGCAGCAGCAAAGGCCAGGGAGAGTTACAGAGGGCACACCCTGAGCTGTTATCATGAGTTTCACTCAAAAGATCATGTGTCAGGCCTTTTTGCCCAGCTCCATCTTCTAAATCCTTCTATATTCATTAACCGTCGATGTGTGGTTACTCAGGAATGGTATAGCAAGACTTCAGACAGAGGCTATGTGAGGTCTCCAGGCACCTGGACCCAAAGAGTCAAATATTGTGTTCAAATTTCTTAGTACAGCTTGTTCTCAGGAATGAAGGGATTAAGCATCTGGCTTTTCCCCCTCTTTTAAAAAATAAAGAGTGTCAAGACCTGCACATTTTAATTTGACTCCATTTATTCATTCTTACTGATTTCTTTGATATTAACAGGGCAAAGGAACTAACAGGGGAAATGGAACCTGTTTATTCTGAGTGTCTGAAAAGATTCCTGCTAAATACCCAATCCAATGGGGTGTTGATTTGCACAGGTAAAGGGGCAATGAGGAAGGGATGGCTTGGAGGTCCTAATATCTCATTTTTATGTCTCTCTACCACATTCCATAATGTGAGTGAAGAACATATATACTTAAAATAAGGCCAGATATCTTCAGAAAACTTTATCCTGACTTTCAAGATGATAAATGTCAAGGGGTTTCTGCTTCAAATTTTGGAGTTGGACATTTTCTCTTCTAGAAGGACGATCAAGAAACTGTTGGTAAAGAGAAACTGCACAAGTATAATCCCTTCTACATAAGAAAAAAGTCCCTACTCTAAAGCTTCTTTGAATTTCAGTGTCTCAAACACCCATTCCCCTCTTCAGGGTAATTTAATAAAAAGATGAAATTACTCTATATACATTTTTAATTGCATCTCTTTAGATAAAGTAGATTGATGTACTTTAGATAAAGTAGTATCAAGTCAATGACTTTTGAGAGGAAGGATGGACTTGGTAAAACAGAGAAGTCAGATAGTAGATTTGGGGTCTGTCCCATTTCACTTTTTTAGTTTCCTCATTAGTAAAATTTTGGGGTTGTATACTTGGTAATTGCTAATTCCTCTGGTTTTAATATTCTTTGATTGGTAAATGAGCATATTTCAGTTTAAATTTGGCAAACATACAGGTAATGTATTGCCATTCCTGATGGTTGTATTTGTGAAAGATACCTCTAACCAATTGTGAAAAATTCCTCTGCTGATCTTGAACTCCCACAGCCTTAGAATCCTCCACACAGCACTTGGAGCACCACTATCCATCAGGTGAAGACAAAACCCATTTGCCATTCCAGGTATAATGGGCAGTGATGCAGAGACCTACAATCTGGTCCAGTTTCTGCTTTTATAATGCTGTATAATCCTCGAGAGGTCATTTAAATATTTAAAAAATTAAACCTGATAAAGGTTTTTATGTGAAAATAAGTTTTCATTTCTCTGGGATAAATGCCCAGGAGTGCAATCACTAGGTCATAGGATAGTTGCATGTTAGCAATCACTGGGTCTTAGGATAGTTGCATGTTAGGTTTAAGGAATTGACATACTGTTTTCCAATGTAGTTGGCATCTTACAGTCCTACCAACAATACATGAGAGACCATTTATCTGCATCTTCACCAGCATTTGATGTTGTCCCTATTTTTATTTTTAGCCATTCTGATACGTGTGTGATGGTATCTCATTGTGGTTTTCCTAATAGCTAATGATGAACATATTTTCATGTGCTTTTTTTTTGCCATTTGTGCATCTTCTTTTGTAAAATGTCTCTTCATGATATTAGTCCATATATTAACTGGATTGTTTGCTTTTTTACTGTTCAGTTTTGAAAGTTCTTTACATTTCCTAGCTAAGTGATTTGTAAATCTTTTCTCTTACTCTCTAACTTGTTTTTTCATCCTTTTAAGAGGGTCTTTCACAGAGGAAAACTTTTCATTTTGTATCATATTTTAATTTATGATTTATTTATTTCATTAGAGAAATTGTAAGTTTATTGAAAAGTTGTGCAGAAAGTACAGAATTCCCACATCTGCCTTCCTCCCCCATAGTTTTCTCTGATATTAACACTTAGATCAGTGGGATACTTTTATTACAATTGCTGAAACAGTATTATTATAATTATACTATTAACTGTAGTCCATAGTTTACATTTGGGTTCACACTTTGCATTGCCCAGTTCTATAGTTTTTAAAATTTTTATTCTGGTAACATATATACAATCTAAAATTATCTATGTTAACCTCTTTCAAATATGTAATTCAGTGGTGTTACTTATATTCATAGTATTGTCTACCATCACTACCATTCAAGACCGAAATTTTTCCATCCCTCAAAAGAAACCCTGTATACCAATTAAGCGATAACTCCCCGTACCCTACCCCCACTCCAGCCCCTGGTAACCTGTATTCTAGGTTTTGACACTATGTATTTGCATATTCTAAATATTTCATTTCAGTGACATCAAAGAATATTTGTTTTTTTGTGTCTGGCCTATTTTACTCAACATGATGTCATCAAAATTTATCCATGTAGAGGCATGCACCAGAACTTCATTCTTTTTTACAGCTGAATAATATTCCATTGTGTGTTTATACCACATTTTGTTTATCTACATGCCTACTGATGGATTTTCGTTGCTTACACCTCTGGGCAATTGCACCTAATCCTACTGTGAACATTGTTGTGCAAAATCTGTTCGGATCCCTGCTTTCAATTCTTTTAGAAAGTATATAAAATATACTAGATATGTATTAGAAGTGGGATTGCTGAGCCATATGGTAATTCTATACTTAACTTTCTGAGGAACTGCCAAACTTTTCCACAGTACCTACACCATTTTACATTCCCATCCAATGATGTGTGAGCCTCCAATATCTCCACATCCTCTCTAATATTAATTTTCCATTTTTTTAAAAAATAGCCATTCCAAGAAAATAAATATAAGAAAAAAGTTTAAAAAAAAAAAAAGCCATTCCAGTGGTTGTGAAATGATTATCTCATTGTGGTTTTGACTTGGATTTCCATCATGGTTAATGATGTTTGAGCATCTTTTCATATGCTTATTAGTCATTTGTGTATCCTCTTGGGAGAAATATCTATTCATGTCTTTTTGTTAGTTGAAGATCCCATGGCGCCAGGTCTGGATTCATCCCTGGGAGTCATCTCCCATGCCACTAGGGAGACTTTCACCCCTGGATGTCATATCCTATGTTGGGGGGAGGGCAATGATTTCACTTGCAGAGTTGAACTTAGAGAGAGAGAGGCCACATCTGAGCAACAAAAGAGGTCTTCTGGAAGTAACTCTTAAGCACACTTATAGGTAGGCTAATCTTCTCTGCTACATACATAAGCTTCACAAGAGCAAGTCTCAAGATCAAGGGCTTGGCCTATTGATTTGGGTGTTCCTAATGTTTGATGCAATATCAGGGGTTTCCCTGCTGGTAAAATTTAATAGTTCCATATTTTTCCCCCATCCCTCAAGGGACTTTGCCAGTACTTCCTGATTATCTGTTTATTATATTCTGGAATGTATTCAGACATTACATTAGGCTATACAGGATTAAAGACCCTCATTCTTATTCTGGGCTCCCTGTGTTTGAATGTTTAAATGAGCTATCCAGACGAGTTGCATTAGATTATGTGCTACAGAAAATTTGCGTTCTGGACATGAACCTTTCTTCCTTTGTTCTCAAAGAGTAGGTGAAGTTCTAAAATACAGACAATGTCTTCTTTATCCCTGTGTTCTGACTTACCTTAATCTTGACCAGATCAGCTTCATTCTTATCTCTAAATACCAGGTTATGCATATATAAAACAGCCTCTCAAAATCCAGAAATAACAATTACTGCTCCAGACTAAATGTGACTGTTATAAAATTCTACAGTCTTGGTCCCAATTTTCTTATAAATATTTTCTAAATGAGATAATACAATATTTGCTTCTGGCTAATTTTGCCTCACTAAATATCCCACAGGTTCATTCACATTTGTTCCTTTTCATAGCAGCACAATACTCATTCATATGTTTATACCACTGTTCTCCAAGCTACTTCTCAGTCAGTACATCTTTCAGCCACCTCCATCTACTGGGCCTCATATATAGCATCCAAAGTCAACAGTCCATCAACACTCTCCATTTTACATAATTTCATTGTCTCCTTCTTTTTTATAGATAACTTTAAAAAAACATTATTTTAGGGGAGGTCATTTAGAAACAAATTCTTAGTTTTCTTTCAGTCTTTATTTCCCCTTAATTCCTGAAAGATTTATTCCTGAATATAGGATTTTGGGTTGACAGCCCTATTCTTTCAGTGTTTTGAAAATTATACCACTTCTTTCTGGCTTCCATGGTTTCAGATGAGAAAAATGCTTTTATTTGTTCTTTCTGGCTTCCATGTTTTCAGATGAGAAAAATGCTTGTATTTGAGTTGTTTTTCTTCTATAGATAAAGTTTCACTTTTCTCTGACAGCTTTCAAGATTTTTTTCTTTGTCTTTAGTTTTCAGTAGTTTAATTTTGATGTTTTAGTGTGGATTTCTTTGTCGATCTCTTATTTGGGATTTGCTTGGCTTCTTGAATCTGTCTGTGAAAGTCTCTTGACAAATTTGGGAAGCTCTTAGCCATTATTTCTTTGATTACTTTTTCATCCTTGCCTTTTTTCTCCTTTCCTTCTGAAACCCCATGGATACAAATGTTAAAGCTTTTGTTATAGTGTCATATCCCCTGAAACTCTGTCCATTTTTTTCCTCAGTTGAATTACTCTCTGTTAAGGTTTGTAATTTCTATTATTCTATCTCCTAGTTCACTGATTCTTCCCTCTGTCTTTTCCATTCTTTTGTTCTGTCCACACCGAGACTTTTATTTCATTTATTGTACTTTTCAATTTTAAAAATTTCTATTTGGCTTTTCTTTATGTCTTTTATTTCTTTTCATTTGTTTCAAGTGTGTTCATAGAAACATTTTATCATTGTTGCTTGTCGTGGTCAGGTTCACATGTCAACTTGGCCAAGTGGCGGTGCCCATTTGTCTGGTTGGGCAAGTGCTGGCCTGTCTGTTGCTATGAGGACATTTTGTAGAATTAAATCATGATCACATCGGCTGCATCTACAGCTGGTTGTGTTTGTAATTAGCCAAGGGGAGTGGCTTCTGCAATGAGTGACATTTAATCTAATCACTGGGAGGATTTTAAGGAGGATTCAGAAGAGACAGTCTCTCTTCCTGTTTCGGCCAGTGAGCCTCTCTTATGGAGTTTGCCCAGAACGTTCATCGGAGTTATCAGCTTCACAACCTGCCCTATGGATTTTGGACTCTTCATTCTTATAAATTTTATATCTATGGATATTTCCTGGTGATTCTGTTTCTCTAGAGAACCCTAGCTAATACACTGCTTTAAATTATTTGTCAGATAATTCTAACATCTCTCTCCTCTTGATATTTGGACATCCATTGATTGTCTTCATTCAGTTTGAGATATACAGTTCTTAGTATGACAATAATTTTTTTATTGAAATGTAGACATTTTCATTTTATGTTCTGAAAATACAGATTTTATTTAAGCTTGTATTTTGTGACACTGCTCCAGCAGGAAAGTAGTGGGCAGTACTTCATTATGGTCAGGTGGAGGTAGAAATACATGTACCTCATTTGGCTTCTTTTGACACCTGATGGGGGTGTGTGTGCTCAGGGGTAGAAGTTCCATCTCTCTAAGTGGCCTCCAGTGACAACACCGTGGGAGTGGCCTCATTACTGCGTGGTGATAGTGAGCATCATGGCTCTCCACTAGGTCTCCTCTGACACCACTCCAGCAGGGAGAGGGAAAGATATCTCATTTTTTTGGGTGGGGATAGAATTCTGGGCTCTTCACTTGGTCTGACTCGCAGAAGAGGGTGGTCTCATTACCATCCAGCAATAGTGCAAGTCTTGTCCCTGCTTTGCCTTTTCTAACACTATCACAGCAGAGATATTTGACACTTTTTAAAGCCTCATGAAAGTGGAAGTCTAGGCTACCACATGTACTTTGCTGGCTTGGGTGGAGTTGCAGCCACAGGTAAAAATATATTTTTTTTCTAGAGTAAAGGGGTTATTAGCTAAAAGTATTATGTTGAAGACTATGTTAGTCCGTCCCTTTCCTGTTCTTTTGCTAGAGAAACCAGGCTTTTGCTGAGACTCTTTTGGTCTACTTTACTGGTGTTTCCAGGTTGCCAACATCTTCAATTGCAAGTCTGGTATATATGGAGGAAAAGGAAAATCCAGGGAACTCACCATGTTGTTCCTTGGACCCCCAGTTTATTAACTGGTCTATCTTATCCTCACCTTTCAGAATCTTATATTTGTTTTATATGAAATTTTGATTGTACTTCAGGAGGAATAAAGAAAAGTATGTTTACTCTATTTTTCCAGAAGCAGAAGTCTCAACTAATTTTTATAGTTACTTGTGAAATGTAGAAACTGGACTGAATGATCGCTAAAATCTGTTCCTTGTTTGATGATTTTTAAATTTTATACTTCTAAAAAGACCAAATCCTAATTAAACCAACATAGCAACTTTGTTGTTCCCATTAGGTGGGGGAGTAAATAATAATACATCTAATTAGGTAATAGATTGAGACTGACCCCTCACATCAAACCAAAGGTAAGTGCTTCAGCATCATACTCTGCCTTTAGAGGAACTCTATGTTCCTCCAGAAATTTACTTGGGCTCATGGATTAGTTTCTCCCATTTTCTTTCACTCCCTCCACTGCTGGTGACCATCCTCTGTGAGCTGATCATCCTTGCTGACGTTTTGTACCATTCTAGATACCGTTCTGTCAAACAGGCCCTGGCCAGTGGTGTGGGAGAACGTATAGAATGTCCCTGCACCAGGAGTCTGCTCTCCTCACTCTCCTTTCTCCTTTTGGCAACTTTGTAATTGCCTCAGCTTTCTTGCCTTGCCTTTTCAATTCAGGGCCCTGCTAAGGTCCACTCTTGGGTAGGACAGCTTTTTTTTTGTTTGTTTCTCACCTTGTTGACTCTAACAGAAACAGTTTTTCTATATCCTGTTGTTATTCCATCACTTCACCTGACATTTTTCATCAACCTGGTCAAGAGCTTGCCTAGACCTTCTTAGGACTAATTTGTTGGAGTCCAGGATCCCTAAATCTTTTTTTAAATTTATGCTCAAAGTTCCCCACCCCTCAGACCCAGTGGTATGCTAAAGCTGGGTTATACAGTCTTATGAAAGTTAGATTTTTAGATTTTTTTTAATTACAATTTTTTTTAGACATAACAACATGCAAACACAAACATTCTTACCATATGATCATTCCATTCTTGGTATATAATCAATAACTCACAATATTATTCCATAGTTGTATATTCATCACCATAATCATTTCTTAGAAAATTTTCATCAGTATAAAAAAAGAAATAAAAAGAAAAAATAAAAAAACTCACACATATCATATCCCTTATCCCTCCCTCTCATTGATTGCTAGTATTTCCATCTACCCAATATATTTTAGCCTTTTGTTTCCCCTATTTTTTCTGTACCTCTTGTCCCTCCCTTTCGTTGATCACTAGCATTTCAATCTACTAAATTTATTTTAGCATTTGTTCCCCCTATTATTTATTTATTTTTAATCTATATATGTTTTACTCATCTGTCCATACCATAGATAAAAGGGGCATCAGACACAAGGTTTTTGCAATCACACAGTAACATTGCAAAAGCTATATCATTATATAGCCATCTTCAAGAAATATGGGTACTGGAACACAGCTCTACATTTTCAGGCACTTCCCTCCAGTGTGTCCAATATGCCTTCACTAAAAAGGTGATACCTTTATAATGCATAAGAATAACCTCCAGGATAACCTCTCAATTGTTGGAAATCTCTCAGCCACTGACACTTTATTTTGTCTCATTTCTCTCTTCCCCCTTTCAGTCTAGAATGTTTTCTCAATCCCTTGATGCTGAGTCTCAGCTCATTCTAGGATTTCTGCCCCACATTGCCAGGAAGGTTTACATCTCTGGGTGTTATGTACCACTTAGAGAGGGGGAGGGCAGTGAGTTTGCTTGTCGTGTTGGCTGAGAGAGAGAGGCCATATCTGAGCAACAAAAGGGGTTCTCTGGGGATGACTCTTAGGCCTAATTTTAAGTAAACTTAGGCTATCCTTTGTGGGGATAAGTTTCATATGACCAAATCCCAAGATTGAGGGCTTGGCCTATTGCTTTTGTTGCCCCCAATGCTTGTGAGACTATCAGGAATTCTGCACATGGGGAAGTGAAATTTCCCCCTTTCTCATCATTCCCCCAAGGGTACTTTGCAAGTACTTTTTTGTTCACTGTTCAAATCACTCTGGGATTTATCAAGGCATCACTCTGGACAAACCTATGAAATCTCATGCCCTACTCAAGGTTCCATGTACTTATGGTGTTCAATTAAGCTGTTCACATAAGTTATATTAGGAAATGCACTAGTCAAATTATAAATTTTGTACCAAATAAACATTTTTTGCTTTAGTCTTACACACATTAAAGTTTTAAAATATGAATTACCATCTATTTTCAACATCTGCAATATTGACATCCCTTTGTTCTTCCTCATGCAAAAACATTTTTTAATTTGTACATTTAGTTACTATCATTGTACACTCTACGCATTCCTAGGTTATACCATCTCAGTCTTTGTCATCTGTCTTTCCTTCTGATTTCTTTTTTGCCCCCAGCCCTCCTCACTCTATCATTCTCACATTCGGCTTCATTCAGTGTAATGACCTTATTGTATGGTTAGTATTGTGCTATCCATCTCTGAATTTTTACAATCAGTCCTGTTGCACAATCTATCCCTTCAGCTCCAATTATCCAATAGCTACCCTATTTCTATCTCCTGATGGTCTTTGTTCTTAGCTGAAATTCGCCAAGTTCATTCAGTTGTTAGATTTTTAAGAATTTATGAATTCTCTTTTGTTCTTTTGCATATGGGTATCCAGTTCTCCAAGCACCATTTATTGAAGAGGCTGCTCTGTCCTAGGTGGTATGGCTTGGCCATCTTATCACATAGGACTTGTCCATAGACGGGAGGGTCTATATCTGAAAAGTCTATTGGATTCCTTTAGTCAGTATATCTATCTCTATGCCAGTACCATGCTGTTTTGACCACTGTAGATTCATAATATGCTTTAAAATCAGGTAGTGTGAGACCTCCCACTTTATTTTTCTTTCTCAAGATATTTTTGGCTATTTCAGGCACACTGTCCTTCCAAATAAATTTGGTTTTTGGTTTTTCTATTTCTGCAAAGTAAATTTTTCATATTTAGTTGGTATTGCATTGAATCTATAAATCATTTTGGGTAGTATTGAATCTTAATTATATTTTGTCTTCCAATCCATGAACACGGTATGACCTTCCAATTATTTAGGCCTTCCATGATTTCTTTTAATAATTTCTTATAAATTTCTGCATGTAGATCTTTTGTATCCTTAGTTAAATTTATCCCTAAATATTTGGCTCTTATTGGTTGCTATTGTAAATGGAATTTTTTTCTTGATTTACTTCTCAGATTACTCATTGCTAGTCCATAGAAACATTACTGATTTTTTTGGGTGATGCCCTTGTACCGTGCCACTTTGCTGTACTCATTTCTTAGCTCTAGTAACTTTGCTGTAGATTTTTCAGAATTTTCAACATCTAGTATCATGTCATCTGCAAACAGTGAGAGTTTTACTTCTTCCTTTCCAATTTGGAAGTTTAAGTGCTCTGTTTAAGTGTTTAAGTGCTCTGGCTGGAACTTCCAACACAACATTGAATCATAATGGTGACAGCGGGCATCTTTGTCTTGTTCCTGATCTTAGAGGCAAAGCTTTCAGTCTTCCCCCATTGAGGATGGTGTTAGTTGTGGGGTTTTCATATATTCCTTTTATCATGTTGAGGAAGTTCCCTTCTATTCCTATTCTTTGAAGTATTTTCATGAGAAGGTTGTTGGATTTTGTCAGTGCCCTTTCTGCATCAACTGAGGTGACTGTGTGGTTTTTCCACTTTGAGTTATTGATATGGTGTGTTACATTAATTGATTTTCTTATATTGAACCATTCTTGCGTACCTGGAATAAATCCCACTTGGTCATGGTATATGCTTCTTTTAATATGCTGCAGGATTCAATTTGCAAGTATTTTCTTGAGGATTTTTGCATCTATTTTCATTAAAGAGATTGTTCTGTAATTTTCTTTTCTTGTAGTATCTTTGTCTGGTTTTGGTATTAGGGTGATGTTGACTTCATAGAATGAGTTAGGTAGCGTGCCCTCTTCTTCTTATTTTGAAGAGATTGAGCAGAATTTGTACTAATTCTTTCTTGAATGCTTGGTAAAATTCACATGTGAAGCCGTTTGGTCCTGGACTTTACTTTTTGGGAGTTTCCTGATGTCTGATTCAATCTCTTTACTTGTGATTGGTCACTGTTGGCTGTTCATGCCTTCCTGGGAAGTTGTCCATTTCATCTGTTGTCTAGTTTGTTAGCATATAGTTGCTCATAGTATCCTCTCATTGCCCCTTTTATTTCTGCAGGCTCAGTGGTTATGTCTCTTCTTCCATTTTCTATTTTATTTATTTGCATCCTCCCTGTTTTTTTTTTTTTTTTTTTGCCATCTTAGCATAGGGTCCATAGATTTTATTGATTTTCTTGAAGAATGAACTTCTGATTTTCTTGATTTTCTCTATTGTTGTCATGTTTTCAATTTCATTTATTTCTGCTCTAATCTTCATTATTTCTTTCCTTTTGTTTCCTATGGGTTACTTTGCTGTTCTTTCTCTAGTTCTTCCAAGTGAACTGTTAATTCCTCAAATTTTCTCTTTCTTCTTTCTTAATATAAGCATTTAAGACAATAAATTTCCCTCTTAGTGCTGCCTTTGCTGCATCTGATCAATTTTAATATGTTGTGTTTTCACTTTCATTTGCCTCAAGATATTTACTGATTTTTTGGGTAATTCCTTCCTTGACTCACTGGTTATTTAAAGGTGTGTTGTTTAGCCTCCACAAATTTTTAAATTTTCTGGCCTTCTGCCTGTTATGGAGATTTCCATACTTCATTCCATTATGAAGATTTCCAGCTTCGTTCCATTATGATCCAATATTGGATCCAAATCCAATATGATTTTAATATTTTAAAATTTATTGACCATCAGGAGATAGAAATAGGTGTGGATGAACAGAGCTGTGGGCTGGGCCCCCAGTCTTGGGTTTGTTCATGTGAAGCTTGGCCCCACGGAGGATGGGTCAAACCTACTTAGGATTGGGCCGGGGAGTCACCCTCAAGAGAGCCTCTTTTGTTGTTTGGATGTGGCCTCTCTTTCCACCCAACACAGCAGGTGGGCTCACCGCCCTGCCCCTGTCTGCGTGGGGTGTAGCTCCCGGGGGGTGTGGACCTTCCTGGCAGCGTGGGACAGAGGTCTTGGTATGAGCTGGGACTCATACCAGGGATTGAGAAAAACTCTAGAGTGAGCTGGGACCCAGCATCAAGGGATTGAGAGGACCTTCTTGACCAAAGCGGGGAGGAGTGGGGTGAGACAAGGTGTCCATGGCTGAGAGATTCCAAACAGAGTCGGGGGGTTGTCCTGGAGGTTGTTCTTGCACATTGAGTAGATGTCACCTTGTTGTCCGGGGTGTGATGGAGGGGCTGGAGGGAACTGCCTGGAGGTGTGGAGCTGTGCTCCAGTGGCCATGTTTCTTGATGATGATTGTGTAGTGGTGTAGCTTTTGCAGTGTGACTGTGTGGTTGTGGGAGCCTTGTGTCTGATGCTCCTTTTTTCTGTCTTGCTGACAGATAGTGGAACATGTGGAGTGGAGATGAATGATGGGGGGAACAAATGTTGAAATAGATTTGGTTTGAGATGCTAGTGATCAGTGGGGTGAGGGGTGGGGGTATGTTATGTATAATTTTAATTAAAAAAATTCTTTTTTCTGTTTTCATTTTATTTTTCTGTTGTCTTTTTATTTCTTTTTCTGGGTTAGTGCAGATGTTCTGGGGGATGGTCATGATGGTGAGTCTGCAGCTGTGTGATGATATTGTGAATTTCTGATTGTGTATGTGGAGCAGAATGATCATATGTTAAGAATATTTGTGTTTCTTTCTTGTAATATCTTTTTTAAAAATTTAAAAACTAATAAAAAAATTTACTGAGCTTGCTTTTTTACCTAGCATATCATCTATTCTTAAGAATGATCTATGAACACTTGAGAAAAATGTGTATCCTGTTGTTGTTAGGTGTAATGTTCTGTAAATGTCGGTGAAGTCTAGTTAATTTATGGTATTATTCAAATTCTATGTTTCTTTATTGACCCTCTGCTTAGATGGTCTATCCATCAATGTCAATGGAGAATTGAGTTTCCAAATTTTATGGTAGAGGTGTCTATTTCTCCTTTCAGTGTTGCTAGTATTTGCCTCATGTACTTTGGAGTACTCTTAGTTGGTGCATAAGTATTTATGGTTATTTCCTCTTGTTGAATTGTTCTTTTTATTAATACATAATGTCCTTCTTTGTCACTGTTAGTTGCTTTACATTTGAAGTCTAATTTGTTGGGTACTAATATAGATACTGCTGCTCTTTTCTGATGTTTGCATGAAATATCTTTTTCCAACCCTTCACTTTCAACCTATTTTTGTCCTTGAGTCTAAGATAAGTCTCCGGTTGTCAACATATAGATAGGTTTTGTTTTTTAATCCATCCTACCAGTCTATGTATTTTATTGGGGAGCTTAATCCATTAATATTTGTTTATATTACTGTAAAGGCAGTACTTTCTTCTACCATTTTGCCTTTTACATCTTATATGTCATATATAATTTAAAAATTTTTTACCTTTAATGAAAGTCTTCATTTCCACGCTCTTCTGCAGACCTCTCTCTGCTGCCTTTTCCTGTCTGCCTTTAGTATTTCTTGCAGAGTCAGTCTCTTGGTCACAGACTCTGTCAGTGATTCTTTGTCTGAAAATATTTTAAACTCCCCCTTATTTTTGAAGGAAAATTTTGCTGGATATAGAGCTCTTGGTTGGTAGTTTTTCTTTTTCAGAATCTTAAATATATCACACCATTGCCTTCTCACCTCCATGGTTACTGCTGAGAAATCCACACATAGTCTTATTGGACTTCCCTTGTATGTGATGGATTGCTTTTCTCTTTCTGCTTTGAAAATTCTCTCTTTCTCTTTAATAACTGACAGTCTGATTAGTAAGTGTCTTGGAGTTACATCTATTTGGATCAATTCTGCTTGGCATATGCTGCACTTCTTGGATCTATAACTTTATGTCTTTCATAAGAAATGGGAAATTTTCAGTGCTTATTTCCTCCATTAATCTTTCTCCTCCTTTTCCCTTTTCTTCACCTACCATGACACCCACAACATACATACTTGTGCACTTCATATTGTCATTCAAGTTCCTGGACCCTGCTCGTATTTTTCCGTTCTTTTCCCTGTGTTTTCTGCTGTGTGTCAGATTTCAGATGTCCAGTCCTCTAGTTCATTAATCCATTCTTCTACCTCTTCAAATCTATTGTTGAAGGTTTCCTTTTTTAAAAAAATCTCTTCTATTGTGCCTTTCATTCCCATAAGTTCTGTGATTTGTTTTTTCAAAATTTTGATTTCTTCTTAAGTTGCCTAATGGCTTCTTTATAGTCTCCCTCAACTCACTGATTTGATATTTTTATTAATTTAAATTAAAAAAATATATAGCAGCAAACACATTCTTAACATATGATCATTCTGTAATATATATATAATTAGTAATTCACAATATCATCACATAGCCGCATATTCATTATCATGATCATTTCTTAGAACATTTGCATCAATTCAGAAAAAGAAATAAAAGAAAACAGAAAAAAATTCATACATACCATGCCCTTTACCCCTCCCTTTCATTGATCACTAGCATTTCAATCTACTAAATTTATTTTAACATTTGTTCTCCCTATTATCTACTTTTATTCCATATGTTTTACTTGTCTGTTGATAAGGCAGATAAAAGGAGCATCAGACACAAAGTTTTCACAATCACACAGTTGCATTGTGAAAGCTGTATCATTATGCAATCATCTTCAAGAAAGGTTACTGGAACACAGCTCTACATTTTCAGGCAGTTCCCTCAAGCCTCTCCATTACATCTTAACTAACAAGATGATATCTATTTAATGCATAAGAATAACCTCCAGGATAACCTCTTGACTCTGCTTGGAATCTCTCAGCGATTGACACTTTATTTTGTCTCATTTCTCTCTTCCCCCTTTTGGTCTAGAAGGTTTTCTCAATCCCTTGATGCTGAGTCCTGGCTCATTCTAGGATTTCTGTTCCAAGTTGCCAGGAATGTTCATACCCTTGGGAGTCATGTCCCACATAGAGAGGGGAGGGCAGTGAGTTTGCTTGTTGTGTTGTCTCCCAGTCGGGAGAGAGAGGTCACATCTGAGTAACAAAAGAGGTTCTCTTGGGGGTGACTGTTAGGCATAATTTTAAGTAGACTTAACCTATCTTTTGCAGGGCTAAGTTTCATATGAACAAACCTCATCATTGGGGGCTCAGCCTATTGCTTGGGTTGTCCCCACTGCTTGTGAGAATATCAAGAATTCTCCACTTGGGGAAGTTGAATTTTCCCCCTTTCTCACCATTCCCCCAAGGGTACTTTGCAAATACTTTTTATTCACTGTTCAAATCACTTTTGGGTTTATCAGGACATCACCCTGGACAAACCTACAAAACCTTATGCCCTACTCAAGGTTCCATGTACTTATGGTATTCAATTAAGCTGTCCACATAAGTTATATTAGGAACATAAATTTTGTACCAAATAAACATTTTTTGCTTTTGTCTCACACATAAGTTAACATTTTAAAATATGAATTACCATCTATTTTCAACACCCTGCAATATTGACATTCCTTTGTTCTTCCTCATGTGAAAACATTTTTAAATTTGTACATTTAGTCACTATCATTATACACTCTAGGCATTCCTAGATTATACCATTTCAGTCTTTATCGTCTATCTTTCGTTCTGATATCATTTGTGCCCCCAGCCCTCCTCCCTCTGTCATTCTCACATTCAGCTTTTTATTCAGTGTTCTAACATTATTGTATTATAGTTGGTTGTATTGTGCTGCATCAGTGAATGAACTTGGAGAAATTCAGTTGGTAGCAGAGACCATCAGGAGATAGAAATAGGGCAAAATTTTTGAAGAGATTTTCCCCGTCTGTTTGAACATCCTGAATTAGTTGTTTCAACTCCTGTAACTCATGTGAATTGCTGGTTTGTTCCTTTGACTAGAACATATCTTCGATTTTCCCAGTACGACTTGTCAATTTTGCTGGGCATCTAAGCATCATTTGATTTCCTTAGTTTATTTAGGAGGTCGTTTTCACTTTTTTACCTAGGATTTTGTTTTTGCTGGATGGCTTTGTTCTGTATCTGTTCTTTGACATTAAGTTCAACTTATTCTAGATCGCTAGCATAGGTCCTGTTTAACTGATCAGAGTTTTTCTGTTCTTTTTTTTTTTTTCTGTTTCTTGCCCTGCCTTTATGGAGCCCTTATGTCTTTGAGGAGGATCTCCTCAGATATTATAGACCCAAGTCAGAATTTCCCAGGCTGGACTGGCCTCCTCTTAGAAGGAAAGAGTTGCTAGCATCAGTTTTCCATAAGGGAGACCCAGCAGGTTACTAGACTTTCTCATGAAGCCTCTAGACTCTGTACTTTTCCTATCCCACCCAGCATGTGGTGCTGCCTTCCCATGGCTTCTCACCGGGGTAAAGTGCTATGGTGCCTTTCATTTTAGCAGACTCTCCCTGCCAGGGCCCTGGTTGAGACAGAGGTGATGTTGTAGGTTGGCATTAATTGCTTTGGTTTTCCAGTTCCTGGGGCCTGAATTCTTTGAAGGAGGGATTCCACTTGAGATGGGCCCCACCTTTCTCCTGGGAAAGTACAGTCTTGAGGCAATTTACCCCTTTCACCTGACTAGTTACTTGATGTCTCTCAGACAAGTGAAATTCTGCCCTTGCCTGGAGCAGTGCAGGAGTCTGAGATGGCTTCCAGATCTATGTAATGAGTTGTTAAGGAGTAGGAAAAAAGCAAAAAAAAAAAAAAAAAAAAAAGACCTTTTCTGAGCAGGACTCCCTCCGCTCCTTGGGTTTGTCAACCAAGAGCGTAAGTTGGTACATGGCACTATGTGTCTCCAGGCTCTGTGTGTCCCCTTTTCTTGGGGTCCAGCCCTTTTCCAATATTTTGTGCTGTCCAACTCAAATCTGTGTTGTTTTTTTCCCCATCAGCCCCATCCCCCATCTGCAGAGGCAAACGCTTCTATTACCATTAGTGCTTTTATCAGGTTTATCTGTGCTAGGGGCCTATTTTCAGTAGTCAGAATTTGTTAATCCCACAATTGGAGCATAGTTGAGCTAAGCCCTTGCTGCTAGGAAAGTCTGTTTCCTTTCCCCTTGGGGAACCGGCCTGCCATGCCCATTGGGGAAGAGCGCCGACCTCTGTGGCTTGTGGGACTTATAGTTCTGTGTGAGCATTTCAACTGGTCTACTGGGTCCAGACTGATGTATGCTGTGTGTCTGGTCATTGGTGTAGCCCCAACAGTTGTTCTGTATTGTTCCTGGCTATTTACTAGCTGCTTTGGAGGATGAACTAAATTTCACACCTCACTAAACCACCATCTTGCCCCCTCAATTTTTCTTAAAGCCCCCTGTGCCAGTTTGAATCTGTGTATACCCCCAGAAAAGCCATGTCCTTTAATCCTCATTCCTTATTGCTGGGTGGAATCTTTTTTATTGTTCCATGGAGATGTGACCCACCCAATTGTGGGTGGTAACTTTTGATTAGATGGGTTCCATGGAGATGTGTCTCCACCCATTGGGACTGGTTATTTACTGGAGCCCTTTAAGAAGGAACCGATTTGGAAAAAGCTACAGAGCCCATGCAGCCAGAGACCTTTGAAGATTTTTGAAGAAGGAAAATGCACTCAGGATATAAGAAGCCTGGAGAGAAAGCTAGCAGACATTGCCATGCTCGCTATGTGCTTTTCCAGTTGAGAGAGAAAACCAAAGCATCATCGGCCTTCTTGAACCAAGGTATCTTTCCCTGGATGCCTTAGATTGGACATTTCTATAGTCTTGCTTTAATTTAGAAAGTTTCATGGCCTTAGAACTGTAAACTTGAAACTTAGTAAATTCCCCTTTTTAAAAGCTGTTCCATTTCTGCTACATTGCATTCCAGCAGCTTCAAACTAGAACACCTCCTTATAGAAATAGATCTAAAATCTATTAGATTTTAGATCTATTTCTAAAATAGATCCATCATCTCTGAAAGTCAGCATTCATACATACAGCAACTGTTAAAGAAACAGAAAAAGAGGCCAGGCTTCAATTAAAGATAAGAATGAAGCTATCTGGTTGTGATTAAGGTAAATCAGAATATTGGGTAAGGATGATATTGTCTGTATTTTAGATCTTTACCTACTATATGAGATCAAAAAAAGAGAGGTTTATTTTGTTCAAAACCTAGATTTCCTGTAGCACACAATCTAACTTAACCTGTCTGGCCCGTTCAATTAAACAACCTCAATACTTGGAGCCTAGATTTGAGAATGAGATCTTGTAATTCCATATATAGCTTAATGTAATACTCATATACATTCTAGAGTCTGTTGGGCCAATAATTGAAAAGTATTGGCAAAGTCCCTTGAGGGATTGGAGAAAAAATATGGAACTATTGAATTTTCCCACCTGGGAAATCCCTGATACTCTCTCAAATATTGGGGATTCCCAAGTTAATAGCCCAAGCCCTTGATCTTGAGGCTTGCCTTTAAGGAATTATTTCTGTAAGGGAAAAGCTAAGCCTACTTAGAATTTTGCCTAGGAGCTCCAGAGAACCTTTTTTGTTGCTCAGATGTGTCCCCTCTCTCTCTAAGCCCAACTCTGCAAATAAAATCATTACCCTTTCCCCTATGTGGGACTTGACTCCCAGGGATGAGCCTGGCCCTGGCACCATGGGATCAACAATGCATACCTGACCACAGAGAGGACAGAAATGTAACAAAATAAGGTATCAGTGGCTAAGAGATTTCAAATAGAGTAGAGAAACTATCCTGGAGGTTACTCTTATGCAAACTTCAGCGAGATATTGCTCATTGCTATTACTGGAGCCTTTTAAGAGGGAACTATTTTGGCAAAAGCTACAGAGCCCATGAAGTTAGAGTGGTTGGATCCCAAGACCCAACCAAGAGTATTCCTGTAAACCTTCCAGAATACCTAGGGCTGTATCTGAGACTCTATAAAAGTTTTACTCATTGTGTTTATTTTTTGGAAACTACAACCTCCAGATGGGTTCCTAGGCCAGATACCGCTGAAATCCAGAATTACCAGTCTCTCCAACAGCATCAACCAATTGCATCCCCCTACCCCATAATGTCAACATTAGAGAGAGGAAGGTAGAACTGTCATTGCCCAGGTATGCCAAAAGATTGGGAAAAGGACCAAAGGAGAAGGAGGAGTTGCAATAGAAAAGATAGGATTTAACCAATGAATGTAACTACTGAATCATATTGATATTTCTTTTTAGTTTCCTGTGTCTTAGAGCAGCTAGAAGGAAATACCTGAAACTGTGGAACTGTAACCCATACCATACTCTAGCATTTGCTCCATAGTCACTTGTTAAATTGTAGTTTGAAATGTATCACTTTTAAAAATGTGTTGTATTTCACAATAAAAAAAAAGTTAAAAAAAATATGTAATCCATCAATTCACCAGCAGGTGCCACTGTGGTGTAGGGTCATAGTCAGAGACCTGCAGACTTGAGCGGCCAGATAAACATTTATTGTTCAATTGAATTGCTTCCAATTGTTATTCAAACTCACTTTATCGAAAGACATGTCAGATCCAGATTCTTTTAAAACAGGCAGCACAGTGACAGAGGCATAATCTCCCGGTTCTGTTTGTTTCCTTGATTTGTAGTTTTTTCCCCCGCTATTATGTATGTGTTCAGGAAGAAAGACTACTTTCTGATTTGCTTTAGAATTGCACAGGGGCTTCGTATTCACAGTGTACTCCACGGACTAGCCTCATAGGGCTTACCTGGGGACACGTCAGTAATGCAGAATCTCAGGTCCTGCTCCAGACCTCCTGCATAAGAATTTGCATTTTAATAAAACCACCAATTGTGCGCACATTCAAGTATGCGAAAAGCTAATATAAGTGACCCACATGTTGGCAGTTACTGTGAAGCTAAGAATTAAGACGGGAAAACTAACTTTCAGCCTCATTGCTCAAGAAAATGAAGTTAGTGAGAAAGGGAGGGACAGTTCTCAAAAGAGATATCTGATATTTTTCCTAGTGCATGTTGGATTGCCTAGGCTTTTTCCTTCCTCCCTTACCTCTTCCTTCCCTCTCTCTCTCTCTCTTCCTTCTTTCCAATTCTGGAGGGAAAGAGTTCTCTCTATTTTTCTTTTTCCTTGCGTGACCTGGTCCCATCCAGCTAACTTATTCAGTTTTATCTCTTGCCTCCTCCCATCCACACTCTATATATTTCAGCCACACTAAACTATCTGCTAATCTTATTCTATTACTCCACTGATAAAAGTGCTTCAAATGACTTCTCCTTGTTCTTAGGGTCCAGAATAAAAATCTCTGCCATGCTTTGCAAGGCCTCCTAAGATCTAACCCTATCTCACTTTCCAGTCTCACCTCTTGATTTCACTCTCCTTACACTCACTGCTTAACTCTCCTGGACTTTTGTCTCCAATGCATTCTCCTCTTTCTTGGTTCTGGGCTTCCACACTTCCTATTCATCTGCTTGGAATGCTGCCCTTTTGCCCCAACTCTTCTAGTGCCAGACCCATACTTCCTCTAGAGTACCAAAGAAGCCTTTCTGAACCCCTTAGAACACATTATAGTCCGCTATTATATGACCCTTCAGTACTTGTGTTTTCATTTCATAATACTCACCACATTTGTGATTATTCTTCTTTTAGATTTCTCCTTTCCCTGGTTTAGTATTTCTCTATAAAGGAGGAGATCCTGTCTGTCTTGTTCATCTCAAGACTCCTAAATACTCTAATGATCTCACCCTTACTTTCCTCAATCAACCCTGCTTTCTGCTCCCATAATCTCTTACTGTTCTTGCCTTCTACCTCTTCACTTGGCCCACTGTTCACCTAACTGTTCCTCGAACACATCAAGTACTTCTTGCCATAGGTATTTGCATAGAACTAATCCTTCTGTTTGGTGCTCTTCCTTAATTCTTTCAGGCCTTTAAATCTTCTGGCCTAACCCTGGGCCATACTTCCGGGAGCAGACCCAATAGGAAGTGTGGTGATTTGCCTTGGTGGAGTGGTTTCAGTCCTAAAGCGCATCTGCCTGTGCAATAGAGTACTTTGTGGCCTACTGATAAATAGAAAATAACTGATCTGTCTTTTGTAGACATTCTACAAACACCGTGACTCTGCCCCAAATCCCCTTCCTTTTGCACATGAGGTTGCTAAGACTTGCTTCTGCACAGTTCCAACCTGAAGGTGAAACAGAAGAGATGTGTGCAGATTATAGATAAACTAGGGAAGAGGTCACGGTTGGTTTTGGGAAATAACGGGCTGTGGCAGAGGAGGCTTGGAAAATGGAGGAATTTAATGGTGGTGAGAGTTGTTGGATCAGCTAAATGGCTGCCTGGAAATAGTTATTTTTTGGCCTATATAGTTGTTGAAGTCTGAGAAAGGGCTAAGCCCCTTCCTTCCTTGTTGCTCATGAGCTTACAAAAATAATATTATTGAGGCAGGGGACAAGCTAAAACAAAGCCAAATGATCCAAACTGTGTTTTTCTTTAACATGAAAAAAAGGGGTAGATTAGAGAACAAATGTGTGTCCACTCTTTCCTTCATTTAGTTCACTGCTTACAGAGTACCCACTCTGTGCAATGACCTGTATTTGGGACCACACTCATATATTTCGTACGCCAACCACAACATGTATACACACCAAACCTTGACCCCTTCATGAATTCACCCTTCAAAGCATCCAAGTTAAACCATCTGCTCCTATAAGAAACGTTCCTTAATTCATTCCCTATGAAGAATTCCTCACTCTTTCTTTACTTTGATAATATATAGATTTTATTCATGCTATTTATTATATATCACACATAGTTAATTCAATTGAACGTATATTTGTGAAGTGTCTACACTGTTCCAGGAAATGTGATGTGCAAGGTGCTAGAATTATTTAAGGAGGAAACACCACTAAAGGATTCATAGCTGTGCTGGGAAGCCAACTCTCTATGGACAGGATAGAACTAAAATAATACACTCAAAGACGTGAAATATTGCTTTATGTCTGGGAAACAGCCCTGACTTGGTATGCCTACAGCATAGGTTCTAAGAAAGGGAGAAGGGGAGCATGGTGGGACTAGGGGAGAGGCAGGTGACAACAAAAAGAATATTAACTGCTACTACATTTATGTGCCAAGCACAGGGCAAAGTGGGTCACAATATGCAAAGGTATTATATAACTTGCTAAGACTACACAGTTGGTTAGTGCTAGAGCCAGAATTTGACTCAGGTATAGTATACTGAGTGTTCCTCAATCAACCCTGCTTTCTGCTCCCATAATCTCTTACTGTTCTTGCCTTCTGCCCCTCCACTTGGCCCACTGTTCACCTAACTATTCCTTGAACACATCAAATACTTCTTGCCAAAGGTCTTTGCACTGAACTAATCCCTCTGTTTGGTCCTCTTCCTTAATTCTTTCAGGTCTTTAAATCTTCTGGCCTAACCCTGGGCCATACTTCTGGGAGCAGACCCAATAGGAAGTGTGGTGATTTGCCTTGGTGGAGTGGTCTGATAATTTGAATTTTATTATAAGTAAATCATCAGACCAACAAGGATTAAACAAAGATCTTCTATATATGAGATACTTTCCTAGTTATTGTCCACCTTCCTAACAGCTTATGATTTTTTTTTAAGGGATGGGAATCTTTTTCTATTCATGTTTGTCAGCTTCATATCTAGGAGAGTGCTTCAAATGAAGCAGACATTTAAGGAATTTTATTTTTGTTCCCTTTTTCCATCCTTACCTTATTTAAAGCAATTTCTACCTCTCTAAGAATTAAAGCACCAGCATCTTCTCATTTCTTTTTTTTTAGTGTTATGTATTTGCTGGCTGAACAGCTTTAGAAGGTAAAAAGGATCCCTATTCTTTTATTCTCCCTTACATTATGCTTTCTTTGCTTAAGTAAGTCTTTGGAATGGAAAGCAACTAGAATGTTCTTTGAAGAGGAAAGACCCATTTATAAGAAATACCAAAAGCTTAGTGTTACACTGATGGCAGACTAAAAACATATTAAATTTTATAAAAGCACCTCATTATGAACACTCATAATTCTTGGCTGTCCACATTTACTTAAGAGTGAAATGAAAACGAAGAGAGCCGGCTCTTCATTCTCTGTGACATTGCTGGTGGCACTGGGGACTCCAAGGCACTTTTTGTTATGGTTGGGAATATTCAGCCTGGTTTCCCATCACAGTTTTGAGCAGTTGTGTCACAGAAGTGATGGTTTTGGATCCAGTAATATAATGAGAATGAGTATAAGGAAAGTATTAAGGAAAAACAAATCCCCAAATTTGAGTTCCTACATAAAGGTAATAGCCTCTGCTTTAACAGATGTAGTAAGGATTAGATTTTGTCAAAAAAAAAATACTGCTATTATTTTGCTTTTGGAAAATGTATTAAAAATAATTGGTTCCTCTTAGACCCTCTGAGTGCTCTGCTATATTTCAAAAATGTCCATAGTTAAATATGACCAATCAATAGCAATACATCTTCCCCATCTCTTCCATTGTGAAATACTTGTTCATTTCAAACTTTTTTCACCTGACTCCTAGAGGTGGGGAAGGAAAAGAATTGATGGAAAGACTGGACATTTGATGCAGAAATTTGACATGTGGTACATTACTAGAAAAGCAGAGAAGCCATGCAGTGTGTGCAATTCCTGGGCATTTTATACACTGCTTAACAGTCTTTGGAAACAGAAGATATTTTAGTATTATGCCTAGGCATTACATAAAATACCTAAATGCTACATGGAATATCAAAATTACCATGGGTAAGATGTTCATGAGTGAAAGATAGAACTTTTAATTATTTTTTCATTTGAAAATACAAATTAAAAAAATGAATAGGGGGTCATTATTGTAATGGATCTATCCAGTATTCCTTCCTGAGTGGGATACTGTGCCAATTTGAGTCTGTTGTGTACCCCAGAAAAGCCAAGTTCTTAAATCGTCACTCAATATTGCTGGAAGGGATCCTTTTTATTGTGTCCATGTAGATGTGACCCACCCAATTGTGGGTGGTAGCATTTGATTGGATGGTTTCCATGGTGGTGTGTCTCCACCATTCAAGTTGGGTTCATTTACTGAAGCACTTTTAAGAGGGAACCATTTTAGAAAAAACACTAGGGCACCCAGAACCAACAGAGTCCACACAGCCTGAGACCTTTGGCAGTGAAGAAAGAAAATGCCCCCTTCTTGAGTTTCATGAAATAAGGGGAGAGAAAGCTAGCCCTCCTAGCTGAGATAGCAACCCTGAACTTCATCGGCCTTTCTTGAGTGAAGGTAGCCTCTTGTTGGTGTCTGAATTGGGACATTTTCATGGCCTTAGGCCAGTATACCTGTAACTTATTAAATTCTCCTTTTTAAAAGCCATTCCAGTTCTGGCATCTTGCATTGCAGCAGCTTACGAACTAGAACAGATACCCTTTCCCTTGCTCCCTTTGTCTTTGTGGGACCCCCCTCTGCCATTCACTAGGCTCTTTTCCTGTACACAAATCTGGGTTTGGCCCGTGATACAGGCTGACCAATTAGTGTTTTGGGTCTCTGTGGACACAGCATTGGCTTATGGTGGGGCACATACTTACCAGGGAACAAAGAGTTGTGGCTTGTTTTTCTCTGCCAAGGAAGGCTTAGGATTGGGCATAGGTTTTTAGATTAGACCTTATCCCATCCATGAAGGTGAAGAATAGAAACAGCTTCCCTTGCTGAGGAATTGTTGACTCATGAGCTGCTCCCTCCAGAGGATCTGTGCCCAGAGACACTCTTGATTACCTATTCTCCAGTCTCCTTGTGGAAACACCTGCTCATGGAGAAATCTGGGCACAGCTGCAACTTTCTACTTTCTACCTCTCTTCCATTCTATCCCTTATTCTGGGAATTCTGAATACACAAGCTGCTTCATTTATTTATTTATTTATTTTTAAGTAACAGACAAAGCAGCAGAAGGACATCACTGGGCAATAGCTCAGGTTCCAACCACCCCACTCTTTAATAGATGGACTTAAGTGGGGAAAAAATTGACACTCAGAGGAAATCTTGTTTCAACGCTTCATGTCTGTGAGTCCATAAGATGGCACTGTAAATTGCCCCATGTTTGGCAGTCTGTCCTGGAAATTCTGTTTCACGAAGAAATATTTAAGCTGTCTCAAATGAGTTTATCAGCTTTGGATCTATTCGAGAGATAGGAGAATAAAACCCCCACTTTTCCTGGAAAAGAATAAAAGTCTAAATGAGAAGTTATTTATACTTCTGGCTGTCACCCTCAGTAGGCAGTTAAGATTGCCCTGTTGAGTAGCCTCTACTTATTAATAGAAGGAGTGAAGGCAGAAAAATGGAGCTAATGTTCCAATGAAGACATGACAGAGCCTCTGGTTTCCAGGATTGGCCTGAAATGAATTAAAGAATTAAGGCCAAATTATACCAACAAATCTGTCACGCTGCCCTGAAAACAGGAAGTCGAGGCTGGGCCAACAGGAATTAGTCACGGTACACACTGGCAAACTCTACCAGATCAGGGAATGAAAAATGTGCTTCATCTGCAAAAATTAACTTTTGGAATTTGTGCAGCGTTTTCCATTACCCGCTTTCTTTTCTCCAAAGGCCAGTCATCAAATATGGTTGGCTCACTTAGGCTTCTGCTGCACCATTAATTGCATGAATCTGTATATGAAATGGAATCGCAACTAGCTGTATGCCCTTGGATAGGTGACCTCATCTTCCTGGATCCAATTCATCATCTGAAAAACGAGGAGGCTGGCATCTCATGATCCTGTGATGTTACCTTTCCTGGGGATGAGGAAATAACGTATTGAACAATTATTGAGCAAACCAAAGTGCTTGGCACTGTGCCACCCTGTGGCGCTGGAGCTACAGGGTGAAGAAGGTATAATCCTTTGAAGAATTTCCAGTGTGCCCAGTGACACACATATAGAAGAGTATATTATAAAGACAGTGATAAGGCCAAAAGAAGTGTATATAGCATGTGTGTGTATACTATATACATATATATATACGTATACACTTTATGTGTGTATGTGTATAACATTTAATAGCAGGTCAGATTGATTTTTCCTCATCCCACAATTGTAGCCACGGCCCAAAGCTGAAGAAAAAAGGCATTACGCACACTGCATTCCAAAGAGACTCTTAAGTAAAGGAGGCCAGCATGCTCTCTCCAGGGCTTGTTGGGAATGGCCAGGACAGTGCCCCACCTCCACCTGTCACCATCTTCTCTCAGGATAGGTGGACAAGAAGGCAGAAGACTTTTGGCTATGTGACGAATGCGGTGCTCCAGGTGAAAAGCTCTTGCCTCTCATCCCTATAGCCAAATTTTCTGGTTTAGGAGAATTTAAAGATTGGCAATAACTTCAAGATGGGGAGATTAGCATCTCATGCCTTGAAGGGGTACTTTGCTGAGCTGTCAGCCTTTCAGAAGTACTCTGAGGCTCTGAATATAGTATCGTGAGGGTTGTTGGAAGAGCATCCTGGGACTCTAGGGCAGTGCCTACTTTGTCTTTTTCACCCCCAGACTCTTAGTTTTCACTGAGCTTTGCAGATATACTTGAACCAGGCCAATACTTGAATTAATTACTTAATTCAAGTATTAAGTAATACTTGAATACTTAATCAGAATCAAGTATTCTGATTACTGAGAATGAAAGGCCAACTGGAGTAGGCCATGCTAACCGGGCTTGAATGGATTGTAATATAAAATGTTTGAGGAAAAGAAGGACAACTTCTATCTCATCTCAGTTCTTCAGAAGCCTCAAGGGTGTAGAAGAGGATTGCAGCAGGCCCAGGGGTTCCACGTGAAGAGAACCAGTACAATTGACAAGCAGCAGCTATGGGTTTGCCTAATCAGCCACTGCACCATGCATCACCCTTCTCAATCTGGAGATTCAGCTGGGGTGTGTGCAGATGGTGGTACTCTGAGGAGACGTCCTCAATTATGGAGGGTGCTGGGTTAAAGCCAATACTCTTTCAAGAATGTCATTCATACCACTCTCTTGGAAGCCACTAGAGTCATATGCAACTAGCAGCTGAACCAGAGTGAGTCTAGGGAGAGCCCCTTTCCGTGCAAGGAGACCCTGCCTCCTCTTCCCACCCTCCCCCACCCCCGTATTTGAGGAACTTAAGGCTAGCAAAAGAAGAAGGGGCAGGCATCTTAGATCCAGATCATGAGACTTTCTGGTACCTACCAGCTATTGGACATTTATTGAACCTGCTAGGATGTTGTTAAGGGAGCTGCTGCCCGTGGGAAAGAGAGATCCAACATAGCCTAATTTAAGGTAGCTACTGGGGTAAAAATGCATAGCTCCATACATTTATACCCCCTGAGCTGAGAAACTTAAAAAATTAAGCATGACGGTGACAATGCCGAAATTTGCTTGGAAGCACTCAAGAACACATAGTCAAGTGGAGGACACAGGCTCCATTAACTTTAGGATAAATCATACTAGACACGGATTACAGATATTAATGCATACAATGATAGAGTCAAACAAAGGCAGGCCAGATTAATTCTGATTAAGTATGGACTGCTACTCTGATGAGGTAGTATTTGAGTTGAGGCTTAAAGAATGGGTAGAAATTTGAGAAGGGAAAAGGGATGGGGCTTTTTAGGCACAAGGACAAGAATCAGTAAGACAGAGACTGAAAAGCATGGGTTGCCTGCTGTGACTCCAACAGAGAGAGTGAGGAAGGCAGGGGCGGGAATTAGGACAGAACTGAAGACCTTCGCAATCTTCCCTGATTTCTCTTTCCAGCTTTAAGGATAATGGACTTTGTACTTAGAGACAATAAACAGCCACTGAAAGCATTTAAGAGCATATTTTGGAGTATTTTGGAGTTATTACTCTGGCAGCTCGGTGGATGAGGAGTTAGAGGAGGAAGAGATCTGAGCAATGGTGACCACTTAGCAGGATTTTGCAATGTTCAGTTCAGAAGTATTGGGTGTCTGAGACAGAACGTGACAATGAGAGTGAAGACTAGACCCTGACTCTAAGCCTTATTCGAAAGTAACACAATGGGGGTAAGAGCTGAGTAAGAAGGAGCAGTCAAATATGACTTTCAGCTTGATCTATTAAGTAGATGATAGAACAATGAAACATCAGAAGGAAATGAGATTTGTGGAAGAAGAAAAGAAGAGGGAAAATAATAATAATAGCAACATTTATTAAGCAAGTCAGTATGTACTAGGAACTTTTCTAAATGGCTTACATGTATTAACTTACATAATTCTCACCCAAATCCCATGATAGATACTATTCTTATTTCCATTTAACAGATGAGGTAAGACAAATTCAGTTTCATGTGTGTCAAAGTTGAGGTGTCTATTTGATAATGGATGTAAATGGAGTATGGTTTTGGAGATCTCTGTCTTGAATTTTGGAGGTGAGTTTTGGCTAGATATTTGAGAGTATCCCACATATAGGTAGTCATTGCATGCTGAAATTGCACACTGCTATTATGATTCTGAGGCAGACCCAGTGAAACTTGGAACTGCAACAGAAAGGAACAGGGAGGGAAGGAGTGTGGCAGAGACTGCTAGCTGCTCACTATAGTCCCCGTCCTCTTCTTCCTGGGTACCCAGCTAGGTGACATTTCCCAGATATCTTTGCAGCTCGTTGGGACTGATGTGAAGTGTCTACAGTCCATACAACCTTCCACATGGGCTTTTCCATGCTCCTTTCATTTTCCAGCCGACTGGGATGAGAACCTCCAGGGAGAACATGGAAATCACATGTTGACAAGTCCTCCATCAGCCTGGGTCTTGGAGGGACTTTGTATCAGGGAGTACATCCCACCCCACCACCCCCAACCCCAAAGACTTGAAATTGCCCTGGACTTTTTATTACATAAGCAAGAAATACATGTTTCTATTGTATTTGAATCGTTATATATTTCCGAGTCTGTTGCAGTAGTTACCTCCCCAATCTAAGCAGAGAAAACCTACAAAAGACACTGAGAAACATTTAAGATGCAATCCAATGCTGTTGCATCTTATACAGAAGTATTCCCTTTGCAAGGAAGCATATGCCTAGCTTAGATATGTGGAATAAGTCAATAAAGTGGTTTTACTTATTGCAATATTTCATATTTCTCACAAAAATATGTGATATAATATCTCATATTTCACCCCATATCCTAGAGTGGTTTTTAAAAAACTGTTTTCCTAAAATCCTTCCCTAAACTTCTTATTTGGGCTGCTGTAATATGGTTTAAATTAGGAGTAGGTCAGGAGTGAAACCTCCCTTCATAAGCAGTGGGAGCAAGCTCACTGCCTACACCAAGGGATTTGCACATGCTACTCTCTGTACAATATATCAGGGTCCCCTTTGCAGGCACAGCAAAAAGTGAAGGTCAATCAGCGCATAATTGTAGAAACGTTGCTTTGTTGGAAGGAGATTTCATTACCCTTTGTGAGTGCTACCTGATATTGACCGAGGCATCATAAGAAGAAAAAAAAAATGCTTAATGTACCCTGCATATTTTGCAATGCGATGTACTGTGATTACTATGCAGGATGTATTAGAGCTTTAGTCGAAAATGAAGCAACTTTCTAATAGCATTTTGCATGGGAATATTTTAATGGGATTTGCAGACACAAAGCACACTGTCCAAGTAAGTCATCAAGACACACATTTCAGACATTTTCTAGGACCAGCTGCTAAGTCTTGATTCAGACACATGCCTTACTGCAAATTCCAGCTCAAGCCACCTGCAGCTTTTAACTGTGTGTGTGTGTGTGTGTGTGTGTGTGTGTGTGTGCTCCCACTAGGAGACCCACAAAGATTGGACAGGGAAATGAAAGGCCCAAAGGGGCCATTAAGTAGACCTTGCCCACTTGTAAAATTTACATCCACAGCATTAAGATAAGCTTGTGTATGGGGGGGCAGTGCAAAATGCTTAATTGCCATTTCACACTCCACATATCGGGAAAGCCAGCCTTGGAAACAAAATCTAACTCACAGTGAGCTCTGAAGGAAAAAAGAATTGAATGCACACGCCTCATCAAGCCTCTCAAAGAGACAGCCAGTCTTGTAAATTTCATATCAACTTAGTTTGGCCTCTAAACCAAATCTACCGTAATGCTATTTGTAGATATAGATTGCTGTCTTTTTCATTACGTTATCAAATGATGCATTTGTGGCTCAGCTCTGAGCTCCTTGACCCATTAAGTGGATTAGATTGCTTGTAGCCTTTGTCCTTTAAGCTGTTGCTTTATCTTCAAAATATTCTAACGTTTTATACAGCACATATGGTATATCTGCGTTATTATGTACAACATATATATAAACATGTCTGCAATCCCAATTAACCTGATGACCCCAGCCCTTCTATTTTATGAGTACTGTGTTCAAATCTCTTAGCAGAGTCATCAATTCTTCCCTGTAGCATCCACAGCAGCTGAAATTCTCTGAGAAGCGACATGTCACAAGCCCAGCTCAGGGCTCCTTGTAGAGCTACACTCAGCAAATTGAAGATCGTGCTCCCTATTATGCTCCTGACGTAGAAATGGTAGATTCATTTTCAAGAGCAGCTGGCAATCCCACCCTGTCTCTGTCTTGTGCATGCTAATCACTTCTCCAGCTCACAGGAGCTGCTGCAGGGGAAATTGGTACAGGACAAGTCCTGATGGTGTTATTAACATGAAAATAGATGCTCTTGTGTATCTGGTAAAAAGTTACAGGGGGAAAATTAAGAGGGAGGACAAAGACTAGGACTTTTGAAGTCTAAGGATCTCTCCAGCAACATTTGTTGTCGACACAACCAGCATTCATCATTGGCGAAACATTTATTGAAGGCCCACCATGAGCTATTTATTAGGCTGGGTATTGGGGAGGCTGTGGTGAGCTAGACTGGTGCTCTAGGCAACATCTAGTCAAGGAGACATATAGTTAAACAAATAATTTTAGTAAAAGGTAGTAGCAATTGCTATGCTACATGTGCTTATTATATGAGTATTCAGAAGGGGCACCTAACCTGCCCTAATGGAATCAAGGAAAGTTGCCTTGAGGAAGTGTCATCTAGATGAGACCTGTCTGAATCCTCTGTAGAAGAGCTATTGTCCTTGGAAGTTCTAGGACTTGGTAGGCAGTAAGGAATATTTGGTAGCTTATTTCTAGGCTGACCACCATCAATTCCTTTCTTCTGTATACAGGCATGCCATTCCCCCACTGGGAAATAGAGTCTGTTCCCTACCCCTAGGAACTGGACTGGTCTTAGTGACTTTCTTGACCAATGTAATGTAGCAGAAGTGAGGTTCTGGGACTTTTAAGAACATCTTTGAGAAAAGCCAGTGATCAAGTAAGAAATCCAACTATTTAAGACCACTCTGCTGTGAAAAGCCCATGTCATGAGAAGAGATTTTAGAGAGTGAGATACCATGTGAGGAGAGAGAGACAGACAGACCAGGTAATACCAAGGCACCAGACATGGGAGTGAAGATACCATCTTGGACCCTTCAGCCCCAGCTGCTCCAGCTGATGCCATGTGGATCAATGACAAACCACCCAGCAATGTCCTTTCTGAATGACTGACTCACAAAATAAAATGTTAGTTTTAAGCTACTGAACTTTGGAGTGGCTTGTTATGCAGTAATAGCTAACTGGAAGAAAATTGGTACTACCTGAAGAAACTGCACCTGAGGAAGCATACCTCAACCTGGTTTAGATGATAAGGTCCTAGACTTTAAGTTCAAGCCTGATGTCATAATAGGGTGAGACTTGGGGTCTTAGGAAGGCAGGTATATTTTACATGTGGGAGGGAGGTGAATCATTGGAGGCTGGAAGTTGAACGATGATAAGCAGACTCTAAAGAGATATTTGTGCTCTTCTGTAGCTTTTTCCCCTTGAATTTGGGCTTGCCCTATGACTCACATTTGGCCAGTAAAATATGGTTGAAGTGACACTGTGTTATTTCTGGGGTAGAAGACTTGCAGTTCTGTCTGGTCACTTGGAGTGCTTGCTTGTGGGATGGTCCTTTTTGAAACCCAGCCACCATGATACGGGAAGCCCAAGTCTTGTGGATGCCAGGAATAGGCACTTTGGTTGAAAACCCCAGATGAATTCCCAGCCTATAGCCAACATTAACTGCTAGCTGGACAAGTGAGCCATCTAGGTCGTTCAGCCCAGGTAAGCCATCAGGTGGCCATAGGCCCAGCTGTGAAATATTCTGAATAAGAACCCCTACCTCTGCCTTAATACCCCCAGAATTAATTAATTGTTGATTTAAGCCTATAAGTTTTGGGATGGTTTATTGTGCAGCAATAGACAACTACAATGGAAATACAATGGAAAGACTGCACTCTTAGCATCACTTCCCCCTTATCAATGGTTTTCTAGTTTGCTAGCTGCTGGAATGCAACACACCAGAGACAGATTGGCTTTTAATAAAAGGGGATTTATTTCATTTGTTCTTCAGAGGAAAGGCAGCTAACTTTCAACTGAGGTTCTTTCTTATGTGGGGAGGCGCAGGATGATCTCTGCTGGCCTTCTCTCCAGGCCTCTGGATTCCAACAACTTTCCCTGGGGTGATTTCTTTCTGTATCTCCAAAGGCCTGGGCTGAGCTGCGAGTGTTGAGATGAGGTATGCTGAGCTGCTTAGGCTGTGCTACATTGCACTCTCTCATTTAAGCACCAGCCAGTTAAGGCAAACATTATTCATTGCAGCAGGCACACCTCCTAGCCACTGCAGATGTAAATCAGCAACAGATGAGGTTCATGTACCGTTGGCTCATGTCTGCAGCAACAGAACGAGGTGCCTTCACCTGGCCAAGTTGACAAATGAATCTAACTACCACAAATGACTATGCTTCTAGATAGGTCTGGGTGTTCTCAACATTTTACAGCAAGAACCACCCACCTCCCCACAGCCAGACAGACAAGGAAAGGTGAAGTTTACATAAGTCCTAGGAGCCTCATCCTTATCGAGCCATAACTTAAACATGAAGGAAGCTTATCCCTTACTTCAAAAGGAAAAGAGGAGATGTTGATGGATTTAAACAGTCCATCTCACAGGCACTATCAAAAAGAAGAGGAAACATGTTAGGATTATTTGTTGGTAGTGATTGATTCCTAACTAACTAGCTTCACTGAAAAAGGAGAACTTATTGAAATATGAGAATGTCACGTAGAGTCTAAGATCAGATGGGTGCACAACTGGAACAAGCAGTAAAACTCATACAATGGTCTCTACCTTCAGTTTTCATTTGTTCCTCTCAGTAAATTTTTAAAATTTTTCTGTTTCCTTAGACTGGTTGCCTCCATTCCTCATGGGGGCAAGGCAGGAAACAGTTACAGAGTCTTCTAAACTTTAGAGCATATGCTTCAGGGAGTGAAAAATTACTTGCTTTAAGTTCTGGTCTCAAGTGCAAAAAATGTAGGCAGGGGCCCTGATTAGCTTACCTTTTATATGGGGTCAAGGTTGGACTGATCTACTGTAACTAGAGGCAAGGGTCACGTAGTGTAGAATGGCTGGCTGTTCCTTAACCCATGTGAGTGATGACTCTGTAAGTGTGAGTGAGGGATGGAGGCTACCGTCTTCAGAAGAGCCAAAGGAACTGGGTAGGCAAACAATGTGGCCAGTGTAGAAAGGCAGATCAAATGATGAGGTGGGCATTACGTGTCCCATACAAGGTCATTTCTCCAGGCTATGGGTATCCCCTGCTCTGCTTGCATAGCCTTCTATTTAAGATTTATTGATAGAGACAGTTGTTTAATCCTAAATCAAATTTAACCTAAATTCCCACTGACAAAACTGAACTGCTTTCCCACCAGATCTTTCTCTCTTCCAAGCCTGCACTTTGTCGTTTCACCTGCTCCCAGAAGGACATCTGGAGAAAGGATGAGGATACAGTATCACCTGCCTTCAGACCTCATCTTCACACACCATCATTATTTGTTCTCCTGACTTCTCACTCAGTGTTTCCTGGGGTTGAGGAGAGAGGTATGGAAGTGGTGTCACAGAGAACTGCTTTGCTGTTAGCAAGCATTGCAGATTTGCTCTGATGTTTAATAAGCCATGGACACCGTTAAATTTAGGCAATTAAGATTTGGGTACAAGGCAATTTTAGGGATTAACAACCAGGTGGTAAAAAGCTGACTGTTTTTAACATTGTCAAGCTGATAAACATTTCCTGTTTATCAACAGGAAATGATGTGCCTTGAGGTAATATTTACTTGGAAAATAAGATGTACAAGGGCATAAATTCATTTTGGGTGATTCAAGGAGGTGGTATAGTGAACACCTTTCTTTGGTGTGACTGGCTTCCATGTTAGTTATTTGAAGCCCTTTGCCTTTTTTTTCACACACACAGTGGTACTCACTGTGAATATTGTCTTCTTTAATTGTTTCATAAAAGTTTGAAATTATGAAATGAGAGGTAAGGTGATGCATCATCGTAGTGAGACATCTAACCCCAAAGGTTCAGCAGAAATATGAGGACGCATGAGTCAGTGGTAGGAATAACAGACTGAAAGTTTAGAACCAGGATTCTAGATCAACCAACATTCCTTACCTTTGTGACCATGGACAAATTATTTCACTTCTAAGCTTTTTACCTAAGGGGTATAAAATAAAATGAAGGATATAATATAAATGGTCTTGAGGGTACTTCTAACTCCACTATTTTATGAGTGTAACTGCAGTCTGTTATCATTAAGGCATCTGGAGAAAACTTGGTGCAGTCAGAAATATGATGTTGTATGTGAGTGATGATGTTTTTATAAAGAAGAAAAGATCACACTAGCTGCTTAACAATTCACTTTGATGACAGGCTGAGTTGACTGTGAAATGTAACACTTCCTACTCTTGCCAATCCTGACTCAGTGCCTGATATGCCCACTCTTTGGGTCACTCTTCATATGGTCTTATCCATAGAAAGCTCTTACAACTAGTAAACCAGAAGGGGCAACACATGAGCCCACGGTCCCTGGATTGTTTTAATTCACAGACCTCCAGCTTTGGAAGAAGTTTCTGAAGAACAGATGGGCTGTTGGCAAAAGGATAAAGCTTGAGTGAAGATAATGTGGTATGAGGCCTTGGGAAAATTGAGTCACAGAATGTGACAGGGGAAGCATGGAAGGGCAGGGGGACAGGGAGGACACATTGCCTATTTTGCAGTGAAACCTGGACTTCCAGAATAAGAGAAATGGCCCCTTGTTAGAAAAGGGAAGTCAACAGCTCAGACCTGTTTGTGGGAGTCTCTAGGATGATGAAGTTCTTCTTTAAAGAACAGTCTTCCCCAACCTGAGATACCAATTGCATTTTTTTGCACCTGAAGCCATGCACTCAATAGGCATTTTATGGATTTGACTCCTACAATAGCTCAGTAAAGGGAGTGTTATTTTTACTGTTTAGCAAATGAGGAAATTGATCTTTGCCTTGGATAAATAATGTTCCCACGGCCACACAACTGAGCTCAAATACTATATTCTTGTATCTCTAACTTCAGAACATGTTATATCACACTGTTTCTCCTACAGAAACTACAAACCAGATAATCTTCCTCTAAATAATTGAGAATGAACATGAGTACACATATTTAATTTTAACACAAAATGGAAGTTAACACTTATATGCCTGCTACTGTTCCAAGGACTTTACACATGTTAACTCATTTAATGCTTATAGCATGCATTGGAATTAGCTACAATTATCAACTCCATTTTACAGAGGGGAAACTGAGTCGCAGAATGGTTGAATAACTTGCCCCAAATTCTGCAGCTTGTAGTTGGTGGAGTTGTAATTTAAACCCTGGTAACAACTACAATATACAGTCTCTTAGCACTTTTTCTGGTTTGTCCCTGACGATTTTGGAAAATAAAGACTAAAAAAAGAACACCTTGGGATTGGATGTAAGAGTGATTTAAGCTCCATAAGACATGGTCTAGTTTTCACACATATGGAGTAGAAGTGTGAAAAAGAGAATGTGAATTTGCTTTGTGAGCCCACCCTCAGCTGGAGGGACTGAAGGTAGGCACATAGCCTGTTCTAATTCAGAAACAGTGGGATTCACCTCTGGCAAGGGAACTAAAGGACAGAAACATGAGCTGCCATTAATTGATTTCTTTTTAAACATTAAAGGGGAAAAAATAGGCAGATGAACACTCAGCATTTTAAAGCTTTGCAGATTGGGATGGTGTTAATCAAATTTCTAGGATGAAGTAGACAGAGTTAGAAGGAGTAAGAAAGGATGCCTCAAGGTCAATACATGGCTGTGTGTTCTGACTGCCTCCTCTATGGGCCCAGCTTATTGATTCCTCCCAAAGCAAATCAGGAGGTAGGAGGCTCTGCATACCGCAAAGAGCTTGGGGCTGAAAAGTTGGGAGACAGAAATTGTTTAGCAATTTAACTAACTGACTGTCTACATCCTCGATTAATCAGAAGTGCGATATGGTTACCAATAAAAAAAAAAAGGCATGATATATTTTTTTTTGGACCATCAGAAATAAAATACCCAGAATAAAAGAATGTCAGGGGTGATAGATCCATTTTATTCTGGTTTGGTTGGAGCCCGCTTGGAATCGAGTATCAGTTCTGGGCTCCAGATTTGGACAGAGTCGGGCCATAGCAGGAGCCGCTGGAATGCGGATAATGATGGGAAGAGGTTAGGGTTGGGAAAGAAGCTGCTCCAAAGAGATGAGAGAGAAGATGTGGCTCTTGGGGTACAAGAGATGACATTTCTTAGAAAATTATGAGAAAAAATCTACTGCCGTTTAGAGTAACAGATAAATAATGTTTGTACAGAAAAGTGATTTCTGTTGGTAGTTGCATTTGCCTATAATATGGCTTTTCCTGACTATCTTTTAAAATTGCACTCCCCACCTGACCCCTTTCTCTATCCAACCTCTCTACTTAATTTTTCTCAATGCTCTTTATCAACACCCAATAAAGGTGGTTGATACTTATTTATGGTCTCCACCTACTAGAATGTAAATTTAATAATGGCGTTTATTGCCCACTTTCTGTCCTCTGTATTTCCCATGTCTAGAAGGGAGACTGACACAGAGAAGATGCTCAGTAAATATTAATTGAATGGGTGGGTTAATGAATGAGTGAATGAGAAATCAGCAGCAGAAGCAGAGAGATAGTGAAGAGACAGTATGGAACATTTATCTTACCACCTGGGTGCTAGACAGTACGATGACTCTGACCACAGTAAGTGTCTATCAGGTGGGCATTGGGTTAGATGCTTCTAAATCAGTAATTTTATGAAACTTCAGGGAAATGAGCAGGAAGGAGATCTTGCCACAAACTAGACAAAATGAACTCTAATCTGAAAACACAAAGTTTACATTGTGGAGGAACAAACAATCCAGGTGGAAAGGGCTCTTTAGACCATTATGAACTTTTAGTTTTGGTGGTTGTTCTAGTTTGCTAACTGCTGGAATGCAATATACCAGAAAAGGAATGGCTTTTTAAAAGGGGAGTTTAATAAATTGCTAGTTTATAGTTCTTAGGCCGAGGAAATGTCCCAATTAAAGCAAGTCTATAGAAATGTCCAATTTAAGGCATCCAGAGAAAGATACCTTGGTTCAAGAAGGCTGATGACGTTCAACGTCTCTCTTTTAGCTGAAGGGCACATGGCAAACATGGTGGCATCTGCTGGCTTTCTCGTGGTTCTACTAAAAGGGACTCTCTCCAAAATGTTTCCTCTTTTAAAGGATTCCAGTAAGCAACTCCATCTTCAATGGATGGAGAAACACCTCCATGGAAATCATCTAATCAAAGGTTACCACCCACAATTGGGTGGGTCACATCTCCATGGGAACAATCAAAATGCTCCCGCCCAGCAATATTGAATGAGGATTAAAAGACATGGCTTTTCTTGGGTCCACCATAGATTCAAACCAGCACAGTGGTCATAGGTGCCAGGAGAGCCTCTGAAAAACTATAATTGGAAAATAAAGCTGTTAGTGGAACTAACCATCAGAGCTGAAGGGGAGAGACAGAATGAGGAAGGTGGCATAGAAGGGGACAAAGCTGGCCTCAGGAGGGTGCAGGAGTCAAGGGGCTCATCCCCCAGCCCTTTGCTTCCTTCAAGATCAGCTCTTTGCATCATGGATGGGCAGATTTCTGGATGGCACACACGTAGACATTCCTATATTCTGTAAAGCTGTTTGTTCTCTCTCTAGTTTTTCTCTGGCTCTCCAACTTAGGACTTCCCACAACTTGGTAGAAAGGAAGTCCACCAAACTTTGAGCACACTTTTGGAATGGGCGTTTGCATCAAGAAATTTAAGAACATGTCAAAAATACAAGGTTGGGGGCCAGAGCTCTGAATGACTGATTTTATCCAGAAGATAAAAATCTTTCCTTCTACTCTGACATTTTGGGATTGCTTGTGCAGCAGCAAAGGAAACTTCCTACTGCCTCTCTTCCATGTTCAGAAATTAGAGAAGAGTGCACTCTCCCAAATGGTGACCATGTAGGAAAAGTAAAATGAAAATTAAAACACTTTAGTTTCAAAGTTTCTGCTTGAGTTTCTGTATAGCTAAGGGGAGGGGCAGATTTCTTGCTAAAAGGATTGTAGTTGATATTGCAGTTCCTTCCCACTAGGTTAGAAACTGATGAGGATTGATCTCCATCTCTTGCCAGTAGTTTGTTCATGCTTAAGCCAATTTGAGCAAATGAGATTCATTTATTCTTTCATTCATTTAACACATCCTTTTTGAGTTTTTGTTACATACCAGATACCTCTAATATTTGGCTAAAAGTTCCTTATGGGTAAATTTGTGACTTCTGTCTTCTGTTGATTATCGATTTTTAAAGTTTATCAGTGTTAAAAATGTCTAAAAGATCATGGGTTGAAAAATTCAAATTTGATCAGAAAATGTGAATATGCAGATAACTTTCAGCTTGCATGCAAAAGGACTTTGTGGCTTATTCTGAAAGTGCTGAGGATATAATAGCAAACAAGGCAAAGAGAAAAAGGGCTTACTTGAGCTTTCTGCAAAAAAAAAAGCCATGTCTTTCTCTCGCATTAGATATTGTTTTGATTTGCTAAAACTGATGAAATGCAGTATACCAGATATGGGTTGTTGTTTTTTCTAAACTTTTAAAAATTGTATAATATAATGTATATACAAAGCAAAGAAAGAAAAAAGCAATAGTTTTCAAAGCTTTCTTCAACAAGTAGCTACAGGACAGATCCGGAGTTTGTCATGGGCTACCATACCATCATCTCAGAGTTTTCTTTCTAGCTGCTCTAGAATCATGGAGGCTAGAAGGAATAAATATTATTTTATCATCACAATTGATGTTTATTTCTTTTTTGTGAAAATAACATATATACAAAAAAGCAATAAAGTTCAAAGCACAGTGCAACAATTATTACTGGAGACTAAAAGAAATATCAATTTAATGATTCAGCAATCATATTCCTTTGTTAAACCCTACCTTCTCTGTATAACTCCACCATCACCTTTGATCTTTCTATCCCACTTTTTAGGGGCATTTGGACTATGGCCATTCTAACTTTTTCATGTTGGAAGGGGCTGTCAGTATATGGGGCAGAGAGACGAAACTAGCTGATCCTTTGGAGAGGCTGGGCCCTCTAGGTTTCAGGTCTTATTTGGTCCTGGTACCCATTTGGAGGTTGTAGGTTTCTGGAAAGTTACCCTAATGGATGGAACCTTTGTAGAACCTTGTATATTGCCCTAGGTGTTCTTTAGGATTGGATGGAAGGGTTCTGGTTGGGGTTTGGCAAGTTATGACAGGTAGCAATGTTTAACTGAAACTTGTGTATGAGTGACCTCCAGAGTAGCCTCTCGACTCTATTTGACTCTCTCAGCCACTGATACTTTATTAGTTACACTTTTTTCCCCACCCCCCCTACACCTGCCACAGAAGTGGGTTGGCTTTTACAATGGGGATTTATTAACTTACAGGTTTATAGTTCTAAGGCCATGAAAATGTCTAAATTTAAGGCATTATCAAGATTATATCTAGACTCTGAAGACAGGCTGCTGGTGTTCCAGGAGTCCTTTGTCAGATAGCAAAGTACATGGTCACTTCTGCTGGTCTTTCCTTCCCAGGTTTCATTGATTTCAGTTCTTGGCTATTCCATCTGTGGTTTTCTTTCTCAGTTTCTCTGGCTTTTCTCTCTCAGCTTCTCTTAGACATTCTTTCTGTGTCTTCTCTCTGTCTTTTATGCTTCAATAAAGAGTTCCAGTAAGAGGACTCATCTATTTAAACTGAAATAACCTAATCAAAAGGTCCCACCCACATTAGGTCTACCCTCATAGGAATGGATTAAGAGAACATGATCTTTTCTGAAGTACATACAGCTTCAAACCATCAGAGATACAAATGAGGGCATTTTGTAGTCTCAGTTGCTGACCATAAGGTACCAGCCAGAATATAAAGAAAATGTTGTACTCAGCAGAAAGAGAAAGGGAAAGAGCCTGAGTTTCTGATGGTATTGTTGGACGACTGAACTAACCGAGGCTTGCATTAGGACATTCTGTATATGAAAATAAATTTTAAGAGTAAATGTTCCTCGTGCCTGTCCATGCATAAATAAATAAATAAATAAATATAAATAAATAAATATTGAATGGGATTTTCATTAAGTTTCAATTTCTTGCAGGCTGAAGGATCTAACTGATAGAGGGAATCATTTCTTTTGTACTTAAGTTCTACATAGTCTGAAAGCCACAGGAATATAAAGACAAGTGGCACAGGCTCTGCATAACAATATTACGTTCTGTGTGTCTTTACCGTAGGCTGCCGCAGGAGATTTTTATGGTTGCATTTTGAAAAAGGAAACATTTGGTGAGAGGAGAGTACATCTGCAGACCAGGAAGCAAGGCTAAGAACTGGGATGTGTTTTCAAGAGTCCCCCATGTCAAATGTTTATTTTTTAGCTATGAAAATTCTGTAAAGCATGCAGTTGAAAAACTTCTCCCCTCTTTTTTTAGTAATATTTCTTAGTTACTTTTGATGTAGTAAAATCTCAACAGCCTTGAGGGATGTGGTGGAGTCCTGGGATGTAGGAAGAGGGGGCTGTAAGGAGAAGTGTGGCTTTTGCACATTCATTGCTGGCTGATGCATACAGGCCAGTAGCACCATATCAGCATGGCTGTTAGTCCAGGAATTCTTACTAGTGACAAGAGATTGATCGTCAATAGAAGTAAATGGTCATTCAGTCATGGAGACCCAAGGGGGAGTAAGGAATTGTGGAAAAGCACTGCAGTGTGGAACTGACTTAGAAGAAATGTATCAAAGCCACCTACCCAAATATATCAGATAACATTCACTTTTGAGGATTACAGAAATGCTGGCATCTGCGTTATATCTAACAACATTTTAAATATTAGAAATATTAATTATATTCCACACATCTTAAATTAGTAAAGTAGCAACTTCTCTATTATTTGCACTTATCATCCTTTGTTCTCTGGGCACTTTTCAGGATCCCCCTTCCTAACAATTCGCTTAGATTGTATGCAGTGTGTTTTGCTTTGTGACAGATAATGTGTATAGCAAGAGGCAGCTCTGCTTGTGTAGGAGTGTAAATATTTGGTCTCACTAACAAATATTTAAATCCTTTAAGAAATTATAATGGAGAAGCTGATTCTGCCTCATTTCCCAGCCTCCACTGGCCCCTTTTTAGAATGATCTGAGATCCTCTAGAGTTTGCCAGAATGTGCTTCTAGAACTGTGATGTGCTTTCTCTTGTCTTTATTTCCTCAAGTTTTATTTGCAAATGTATCCACTCTTAGGCCATCTGCTTCTCTTCCCTTTCCTGTTTTAATTCCCACCTCCTCATTCCCCCTTCTATTTTATCCTCAACTAGATTAGCATACACTACTAAGAGATCTAAATTGGCACTGAAATTTTCACTCTTGCCCAAAGGTATACAGAAACAAATTTCCACACATTAAAATTTCCTATTAGGGGGATTTGTTGCTGGAAGAGGGATTTTTGTAACAAAGAAAGAAATAACTGGCCCTGCTTTTATTCTTTCTCAAATAATTGTCTTCATTCTGGTGTTTTCTTGCCTCGTTTCTTGCTTCAGAGTTTGTTGTTGTTCTTTTGGATCTTTGCTTTCTTGAAATATTTGAGTGTCTTATAATTGGTCAACTCACCAGTTCCCTATTGGCATTCAAATACAGCTGAAGATAGTGACTTTTCTAAGTGTTAGGAATACAGTATTTTTGGGTTTGTCAAACACAAGAATTCTATGATTCTATTTGTCAGTTACAACTCAATCTGGTCTCAGACTCATTCAACAGATCCACGTGAAAATAGTATTTCTCATGTGGTCACAGTATTGTGGTTTCTGGATAAAACCTCCTTCATCATTTCATATTCTTAATCCACTCAGTCATAGAGAAGGCATTACTTTTAAGAGCATAAATCATGTGCAGAGTGGGGATAGGCAATTAAGCAGGAGAACTGGATCTTGAAAACTTCCTTCAATAGTCAACATTGTTTGTGAATAACCATGGTGATATAAAAAAGGGAGTGTAACCTGGGACAACCGCGTACTTCAATTTTCCCCTGCCAAGTAGGTGGTTGGCCTCATTAATAACAAGGATTTGGCGGAAATATTTTTTCCTACAATTGCCTAAAGGATGATATAATTTCAAACCTGTGATTAGAGTTCACCAGACCCATATTAATGTATTTCTGTTGGGTCCTGAAACAAGGGTCTGAGAACAACTGAAGGTTATACTTAAAATCATAAAGTAATATATTCGAAGGGAAAAGGATGAAGATCCAGACATCTAAAGGCTACAATCATTAGACTCATCAGCAGAAGGGAAAAACAGTCCAGGTCTCCTGACTCTGGCCTAATCTTCCTTCCAGAGGGAAGTTCTAGAGGGCTCTCTCTCCGTCTCACTCATCTGCCCATCTAAGCTCTCATTTCTAGTATCTCAGGTGACACTCTGGCAAAGAGAGCAGATGCTCATAGAATGTTAATGTTCGATGGATCCTTGTAGGTATTATGACCAGACTAGAGTCTATCCAAGACCTCACTTTACAGAGAGGCAAACTGGGATCCAGAGAGAGAGAACCAGACGGGGCTGTCACCACTAACGAGAGAGACCTGGGCCTAGAAATGATACCTCCTGTTGCCTTCTTTTGGATTAAGCATTTTTTATCATTCCATTCTATCTCCTTGGTTGGTTTATTAGCTATGACCTTTTGTCTTGTTATTTAGTGGTTGATTAAACGTTTATGGTATTTTTCTTTATCTTATCACAAGATAAAGAAGAATACTTATCACTGTGTTCAAGTGATATTATACCACCACCTCAAGTATAGTATAAGAACCTTACTTTTCTCCCTTGCCAGCCTTCATTCTATCATTGTCATAGGTTTTACCTGTGAATATATTACAAATCCAATAATATATTGTTATTATTTTTGTTTGAGCAATTGCATTTTAAAGAAACTTAAATAATAAGACAAAAGACTTATTCACTCATGTAGTTACCATTTATTCTCATCTTCATTCCTTTGTGTAGAGCCATATTTCCTTATCATTTGTCTTTGGTGACATATTTTTTTCAGCTTTTGGTATGTCTGCAAAAGTTTTATATCACCTTTTCACTTATGATAGATATTTTCACTGGATATAAAATTCTAAGTTGACAATTTTTCCTCTTTAGTATTTTGAAGAAGTTCCTCCCTTGTCATGTCTCTTGCATTGTTTAAGAGAAAGCTTCTGTCTCTTTCTCTTTATTTCTCAGTAGATGACATGATTTTTGATCTTTGGATGTTTTTAACACTTTAAAAAAGTGACTTAAGTTATTGATAATGATATACCTCGGTATAGTTTTGTTTTGTTTTGTTTTGTTTTCATGTTTCCACAGTGCATAGTGATTGATTGAGCTTCTTGGATTAGTGGATTTATAGTTTTAATCAAATTTGGAAAAATTTCAGCCATTATTTCTTCTAGCATTTTTTCTATCATCCCCTTCCTCTCCTTCAAAGTTGTTCCACAGCTCCCTGTGGAACATTTAAACATTTAAAACTATTTTTTTTTCCTCTTTGAATTTCATTTTGGAGAGCTCCTATTTCTAATGTCTTCAATTCACTGATCTTTCCTTCTGTAATATCTAATCTGCTGTTAATCCCATCCATTTTAATTTTCATCTCAGAGATTTTAGTTTTCATCTTTAGAAATTTGGTAGAAAAAAATTTTTTTGCCTGAAATGTATATACAAAAAAAGTGATAAATTTCAAAGTATATTTAATAAGTCATCTTAGAACAGGTTTCAAAATATGGTATGGGTTATAGTTCCACAATTTCAGGTGTTTTCTTCTAGCTGTTTTAAGATACTGGAGACTAAAATGAGTATCAATGTAATGATTTAGTACTCATACTCATTTGTTAAATCCTATCTTCTCTGATACAACTCCTCCTTCTCCTTTGATGCTTCTCCCACTCATTAGGGATATTTGGGCAATGGTCACTCTAACTTCCTCATCTGGATAAGGGGTGTCGACATTATGGGGTAGGGGAATGAACTGGTTGATGCTCTCGAAGAGACTGGGAACTCAAAGCTTCAAGGCCCTCCTGGCTCAGGAACCACGTAGAGGTTTTAGGTGGATTTGAGTGTATTTATATCTTCCATGTCTCACTAACTTTTTGAACATATGGAATAGTTACAATAATTGTTTTATTATCCTTTTCTGACAATTCTTATATCTGTATCAGTTCTGTGTCAGTTTCAATGGATTTATCCCCTTATTATGGGTCATGAATTTTACCTTGTTAGATACTCAATATTTTTATATTCCCATCAATATTCTTGGGCTTCCAGTGTCAGCTCTGATACGTAAAGAACTTGGAAGCTGTCACTCCCATCCTTATAACAGACAAGCTGGAAAAACTGAAAATCCATGGCTTCTCTTGGATTCATCAGAGAACTGAGGTCACAGTGCCAATTTGGGATTTGGAGAGACAGACCCATACAGAGAGCAAATGAAATCATCTCACTTGTAGCAGAAGACACTGGAGCCATAAATGGGTAGAAACACTTAGATGACAATTTTGCTGAACTGCTGGGGGCAAAGTATGACTTTGGAAGAGAGTGAGAAAATCCTGAGAGTCACAGTATCTGGAGGACCCACACACACACACTTACATGAACTTCAACTCTGGGAACCTCACCAGGTTCTCATGGGGTAGATCCAAGAAAGCACCCCTACCCTGGCTCTGGCAGAGGTTGTGGAAGAGTAATCAATTTGAAATATACCTAGGGCCTTCTCCATAACAAAGCCCCATTCTCCAGGAAAAAGACTTTGCCAGAACCTCATCTCAGCAAAGGGGAGGGAATTCCTTCCACTCCTGTCCCCTCCATGCTTCCTCTCTCAAATGAGAAGGGTAAACATAGTAAACAGGGATCAGAGCCTTAAGGAAATTGATTGAGAACACTGCATCCAGGGAAGGGAGTAGGGCACTGGGGGGAATAAAAGATGTTTCACTCAAGAAACACTTGTGAAAGCCACAGTTCTGAAGCATAAGCCCACACAAAGATTTATTTGGAAGATCAGAATGCTCTCTCTCCTCCATACCTTTCTACCACATCAACAGGGCTCCAGTATAATAATAGTGGATAATTGCTGAAAGAGACATAGACTCTCTCTGAGGAGGGCTACTTAGAGTAACCCAAAGTCAAGGGAGACAAAAATGACACCACAAGCTACATGAAACATTAAACACAGCCGCTGGCCGCATTAGCATAAATTCTCACCCTAAGGCCTATTTATTTCTGTTCCTATTACCTAACACAAAATATTTGGCTTTCAACAACAACAAAAAATTATAAGGCATGCCAAAAGGCAAGAAAAATGCAGTCTGAGGAGACAAGGCAATCATCAGAACTAGATTCCAATATTACACAGACATTGAAATGATCAGTCAGGGAATTGGAAATAACCATGATTAATATGGTGAAGGTGCCAATGGAAAAGTAGAGAACACACAAGAACAGATGGAAATGTAAAGAGGGAAACAAAAGGAAATGCTAGAAACCAAAACCACTGTAACAGAAGTGAAGGATGCTTTCAATGAGTTTGTCAATAGACTGAGTACAGCCAAGGAAAGAATCAGTTAATCACTAACAGAAATGCAAAGAGAAAAAAAGAATGAATAAAAACATCAAAACATCCAAAATCTGTGGGACAATAATCAAAGGTGTAAAGGTATTATGTATGCATAATTGTAATGCCAGAAAGAGGGGAGTGAGCCGAAGAAATATTTGAAGTAATAATGAGAACTTTCTCACAGATATTCTTGCGTCTCATCCTGGGGACATTTTGATTCTTTCAGGACTTGCTTAAAGTATTTGTTAAGCAGGATCAGAGCAGTATTTAAACTATGAGACAAGCACTCTACCCAATACGCAGTGAATTTTGAGGTTTCCCAGACTAGCTGAGGGGTTCAGGTGCACTTCTCAATCTGTGCAAAGGTCCAGTATTGTTCCCACTAATCCTTCTAGATGGTTCTTTCCCAGCTTTGGGTAGTTTTCTCACACACATGCATCGATAAATACTCTCTTGAATACTTGACAGGATCCTTTTGTCTATCTCTGGGGTTCTCTGTCTGTGCAGCTTTCTCTTCTCCAGTTACATCTTTAAACTTTAGCCTCTCCAGACTTGGAGGTTTGTCTCTTTAGTTTGGGGAGTCTGCTGGGCTCTACCTGGGTTCCCCCTCCCTGAGCTGCAGGGGACCTCTCTCAAGGGCATAATCTGGGACAACCATAGAGTTCATCTCTTTTGTTTCCCATTTCTCCAGGGGTCACTGTCATTCATTACCTGATGCCCGTGTCTTAAAAACCATTGTTTCATTTATTTTTGTCTATTTTTTTTGTTTCAATCTTGGTTCAATGCAGAAGTCTGACATGGTAGAAATTTAATCTTAATAAATATGGAAAGTTTCCCACTGCTTAAGGGCTTTATCAAGTGTCAGGGGACCTCTGAAAGTGCTGAGATATGGATTGGCAGAAGCCCAACTGATCCTTAACCACTGGCTGCTAAGACATCTCTTGTTCCCATGTTCTTTCAACTCTTGCAGCTCTCTTCGCTACTTCTGGACTATGCTGGTGTCTGGGAGTCTATCTTTGGCTCCTTTTCTCTCTAGACCCAGCATTGTATAGCCATTTTCTTTCGTTTTGGGGGTTTCGTTCATCTTCCCAAGCCTTGACTGGAGAGGAGGTGCAGGTTCCTCTCCCGGGAACCCACTGATTGCTTGGCTTTCATCACTCCATTTTCCCTTTGCAGATCCCTCTTCTTCTTTCTTTTTTATCTGCCCCTCAGCCTTAGAAAAATCTTTTTCTTCTCTGGGGTCGGAGTGAGTTTTGGGGCCTTGTTGGCAAATGAATACTTTAAACTCCCTAAAAGGCTTGGGCTTTGGAAGAACAAATACATAGACTTTCAGGCTATTCTTGCTTCCTGCCCTTGTGACATCCTAGACAGTGTAGAGAAAGCGGACCATTTGCCTGGTAAAAAAGAGCTTTTCCGAAAGCAATTATACCAAAGTAATAAGTAACCTTCATTGTGTTGGGAAATTTACCTTTTGAACTTATCCTGTTTATGGCTATTTAAAAAACAGTGATGTATTTTTTGTGTGTGTGGTGGGGGAGGCAGGGAGGAAGTGCTAAAGAGAGGCTTATCTTCTAAAATTTTTTTTTAGTATCAATGGATTTCTTTTTTGTAGGTATGAGCTATATTTAGGGTATACACTTATTTTACTGCATTCAGTGATAATGCTCAGCATAGCACACACAGTTGTTATTTTTGGCATCTTAAATCAAGATGATATTTTTCTTCTTGGTCTTCCCTGCCACATCCATCCAAATTAACCTTGATCCATTATTGATGTATCCTCACTACTCAGTTTCTGTACATAATTTGTACCCAATAAAATTTCTACAGAGATTTAAGGTGCTTAATCGTGTACCCTGTGGAGCTTTTCAGGAATTAGGCAGGGCCTAGTTTCCAGCCCCTGCAATTCTTCTTGTCCTATAGCTTATTGGACTATTGCTTATTAGACCTATAGCTTATTGACCTCAAAACAGAATAAATGTTTATTCCACAACTGCAGAGTCCTATTGATATTTCTGATGAAAAACAATATAAGATACTTTATATGTAACTTCTAATTTTAATCCTTACAGCAACTTTAGAGATACATACAAATATAGTCCCATTTTTGCAAAGAAAGAATCCAAAGCATAGAGGGGTTAAGCAAATTTTTCAAGTCCAATTGGTTAGAGACAGAGCTGGGATTCAAACCCAGGCAAGACTGGCTCCAGAGCCCACATTCTTCACCAGCCCTTTGCCCTACCTCCGAGTGTTGGACTGATAGTTGCTTTAGTACCTTACACAGAGCTCGGCAAGCATGAGTGTGTCAACAAGGACCTTAGGCCTTTGTAGATTAATTAACAGTTTTAGGTTGTGATGATCAAAGACACATTCAGATTGTCTGAGTTAATAGGGATTTATTATAAGGGTGGAGAAATAAGTAAAGAGTCCTAGAAATTTCAACCTTAGGCTTTGTGGAGAACCAGAAAATTATTCAAGACACTCCAGTTATTTTAATGGCTATTATTCTTGGGTTTTGGCTTCTTTCTGTTTCTGACTCTGCTATGTAACTATCAGCTTCTGACTTATTACCTCATAGCTTCTATATACGTAAGACCCCTATTAACTGCATACTTCTTATTTGGTCTCTACGTATCTTTGAAAAATTTGTATTCTGAGCTGCAATCCAGAGGTAACTGGATTGGCTGGATTGAGCACTCTTCGACACAGACTGGTTTTGGTAGGCAGAATTTTCTGCTACGCCCCTTCAAAAGCCACTGATCTTCCTTACATTTAGCATCCATCATTGGTTGGTGGCTATGGCAAGCATTACAAGGTCATGTGGCCCACATTATGATACGATACCAAGATTTATTTACTATGGCATTAAATGTCTTTACCTACCTTCGTTCACGCACTAAATATTTATTGCATCTGCTACATGCCACACACTGTTCTTGGCAATTGGAATTTATCAGTGGAAAAATACAAAGTTCACGGCTATCGTGGAGCTTACATTCTAACTTAGGGAAGTGAACCGTAACTAAGAAGCATAATAAATAAATGAAGTATAAACTTTGTTAGAAGGTGGTCAAGGCTATGGAGGAGAAAGTCTAGTAGGGTTAAGGGGAATGGGAGTATTTGAGGGGTAGGGGAGCAGCTTGCAGCTTTACATAGTGTGATTAGGATGGGCCTTATTAAGAAGATGATATTTGTGCAAAGCCACACAGGAGGAGAGGGTGTTAGCTAAGACGGTAGCTGGAGAAGAAGCATTTGGGCAGATGCAACAGCTAGAGCAATGGCCTTAAGTCTAGTGTGTTTGATGAAAAAGGAGGGTAGGAGAGGGAGAGTGTAGGGGGATGAGGTTAGAGAGGAAACAGGGGTCTAACAAGGTAATGGATTATAGACCTTTGTGAAAATTATGGCTTTTATTTCAGTGAAGCAAGAGCCATCACAGGGTTTTAGCAGAGAAGTGACACGATCTCACTCATCTTTTAAAAAGTACACTCTGTATGTGGGACTGAACATATACTGTTAGGAGGCAAGCATAGAAGCACAGAGTCTTGTTAACTCCCAATGCCCCCACCCCCCAAATGATGGTTAATTGTAGCTAGGTGATAGGATTAGAGGTGAGAAGTAGTTAATTCTGGATAAATTTGAAGCTAGAACTAAAAGATTTTCTCACAGACTGGATGTATTAAATAAGAAAGTATAGAGACAAAGATAACTCCAAGGTTTTTGGCCCGAGTGGTTGATTAGTTGGAATTGCCATTGACCAAGATGGGTAAGGCAACAGGTGGAACATATATTGAGGGGTATGGAGGATCAAATTGAGTTTAGGTCACATAAAGCTTGATATGAGTTTAGACATTCACGTGGACTTGCTGAATAGGCAGTTGGATATATGAGTTTTGTGTTTGCAAGGGAGGTCTAGGTTAGAAATAGACATTTGAGGTCTTTTAGCATCTAGTTAGTATTTAAAGTCATGAAATTTAGTGAGATCATCAAGGTTATGGAGGTAGATGGAGAAAAGAAGAGGAGCAAGGACTGAACCCTGGGATACACCAATATTAAATGTTCATGTGGAAGACCAAGAATCAGCAAAGAAGACACAGAAGTCACTGGTGATATAGAAGAAAAATAGGGTGGCATCCTAAAAGCCAGGTGAGAGAGAGTGTATTAAGAAGGCAGAAGGGAGCAAGATAAAGCAAAATGAGGACTGAGAGCTAACTGTTGGATTTAACAACTTGAAGACTGTTGGCAACTATGACTAAAGCAGCATTGATGGAGTGGTGGTGGTGGATGCTGTATGAAGAAGGTTTAAAAGATAATGAGCAGCAAGAAATGGGCTATAGAAAGTATAGATACTCTTTCAAAGAGGTTTGCTACAAAATGGAACAAAGAGGTCAAATGTCAGCTGATGGGCTAAGTGAAGTCAAGAGAAGATTAGACTTTTTTTTCCTTTTGTTTTCTAAGTATGCTTACGGATATGATCCAGTAGAGAGTGAAAATGGATGATGTAGGAGAGAAAGGAGAATTCTGGAGTGAAGTCATGGAGCAGATAGAGGAATGGGATCTGGTGCGCAAGTGGAGAGTGTGGTTTTAGATAAGAACACGAGAAGTGGATTAATTAACAGGTAGGAAGTTGGGAGATGAGTTGTAGACGTCTTTGGAACATCTCTTCTGATTGCATCATATTATTATTATTATTATTTTGGAGTTGAATAGGAAACAGTGCATCAGCTAGGAGTGATACTAGTGCAGGATTTGTTGGGGATTTGAGGAAGAAAGAGAATGTTTAAAATAATTTTCTATGAAAGTAGGAGATGAATGGATTCTAGAGAGTGATGGGATTCCCTAAGTGACAAAATCAGAACCCCCAAGGACAAATGACTGTTTCCTTTCTTCTTCTTCTTTTTTTTTTCAAATAGGATGAAATTTGCCAACCACTTGTTTAAAATGTGTCAAATGCTGGCCGGGTGGGGTTGTTGGCAAGAAAGAAGGAAAGAGAGAGATTTTCAAAAGCTGAGCCAGAGCTGGACACCAATGATTAAGGTGGGCAAGTAATTCATCTCTTTTATTACACTTCTAGTTAATTTTTAGCTAGTCCTTAAAAAGAGAGGGAGGGAGATAATGGCACGAGGCCATAGAAGAATTTAGAGATCTGGAAAGATGTTATTCTGTAGAATGTAGAATTCTAACTGTGGCCTGGTGGATTTTGGAAATAGATGAACAGCATTCTGATCACAGCGTGAAATGAAAAAGCGCTCCTAATGTTCTGCCTGCAGTTCTGTTGTATTAAACTTTATTTCCAAATTTGGAACCTCTATAGCCTCCAAATGAAAGAGAAAAAAAAATTAAAAAGAGAAGAGTGCCAGGGTGAAAACCGAAGATGACAGCATGACGAGGACATAGGACAGTTGCTCACTGTCTACTTCTCTCAGCTGCAAAACTGATAAACTGGTACTTCTTCATTATGATTTCCATAGGTCTTAGCTTTGAACAGAAGATACAAAATAATATCAGAGGAGTGTATTTGTGAGGAAAACCCACTCTACTCTCTCTAGAGAAATAGGAGTGATTCTCAATTTCCCATTTACATAGATATTATTTTAAAATCAGTGGGTCTTTTATATTTTCTTAAATTAAGCTTCAGGTTCCCAATAGTCACGATGCATATTTCCAATAATGAGAATAACCTTGAGAATAACCTAAATTTAAAAAGTAATGAATGTACATAGTGTAATAGTCACGTTTTATGAGCCTTCTGGTGAAGAACAGGAGTCCCCTTCTCCTGCCTTGATTTGAGTTTACTATGCCTATATCTTTTAAACATTTACCTCCATATTTCTGAATAACATTCTTTTGCTGCTATTTGTTGATACTTCTATTTAAAATAAAAGAGATTCAAGAAGTAATAACTTCATGTCTTCAATTTATATAATCTAAGGTTCCATTTACTCTTGAGACTCAGTGAAATCACATTAGCAGGCTTCTGTAATGTAAAAGTTTGAGCATATTTCCCTGGCTGCATGTATAATTATATATCTCACAACTTAGTCCTCTACATTTTTAAAAGTTCTTTTGTTAAAATGAGTGAGCATGGATACAATGTGTTCCTGTCCCTGTACTCTTATTTGACCAAGATCTGGAATGGATAACCTTCTGAACTGTAAGACCCTTCACTCAGGGACTGACAGCCTTGCTCACAACCTATCAAGGGGATGCTCATTAACCCACTCTGTATTGCTCAGGAAAGCATCTGCTTTTCCTTCCTCCAGACCAAAGTACAAGCCAAGCTCAGTGGTGTTCAAATTTCATCTCTCTTATCTACATGCTTTAAGTTAAAAGTGTAAAGATGGTTAGCTAATCAATAGCATAGCCATCTACAGCTTGGGAATATGTTAGTGACTTCAAATTTTTACTACTCATCAAACTGTACCTTTTAAAATTTTACTGAGACTTAGGATTATCCAAAAGGGCATTACATTCTTCAAGCATTCATCAAACTGCTGGGTTTTGTCAAGGAACTCAAATTAGAAAGAAGGTATGGAAACAGAGGAAGGCATACTTCTCTGATTATTTCTTCCAAGAATTCATATTCCAATTCAACTGATATTTGCACAAAGTACTGTTTCTTCAGTGTTAGCTGACTCTTAAATAAGGTTTAGAGAGGGCAACCTATTTGATGGAATTGGGTCTAAGTTGGTTTAGGAGAAGATTGCCTTCCAGGAGTGGAAAGGTATTGACATTCACCAAGGTCCCCTACCCATAAATGGAATAAGTGGTCATCAATGGCTGATGGAAAAAACAAAACTCCCCAAATGATTTACCCAATCGCTAAAATTTCCAACATTAAGGAAAAAGCCTCACTTTTTGAGCTAGTGTCATCACTCTCCACAAATCCTTTCAAAGTGTAAATATCTTTGGGAGAATAGGTGATTCTATTTTCACTCATGTAGTCTTTTGTGGTAGAGGAGAGTCTCAGATAATTAACTATCATTCCGTAAAACAAAGAGAAAGGCCATGAAGACACCAAGCCTGAAAGTCTTTTTGTAGGGCATGATGGGTTACCAAGATGAGGCATTACGACAGAGGATTTTGGGTACCCACCTGGCAGCACTGAGGTTGCTTAGGTGAGAGAAGAACAACGTGAGATCATTGAGGAAGAGTGTGTACGTGGTTGTGTGAATGTGTCTGTGTGTGTTGACTGATTTTATAAAAAGCCCTGAAGATTAACTTTCAATTATTCAACAGTTTGTCCTAGGGCTACTCCTTGACCTGAGTCAGCTTAGTTCTTCAAATTCTTTGGATCATGAGAGCAATATTCAACAGCTAGCTTAGTGTTATATTAAGAACAGTAACTCATGGACTTAGAAGTCAGTGCCAGTTTCCACCTCTGGCATCACTATTTAATGTCCGTCTTAGGCAAATCACTTAAGTTTTTGGAGCCCTAGCAACCCAATTCATGTAAAGGGATGGCACAATATTTGAGGATTTGTCCTGAGGACTTTCCAAATACCCACTGCAGTGGTTAGGTTCAGGGGCCAACTTGGCCAAGTGAAGGTGTCTTGTTCTTGGGAACATGAGCCAATGACAGGTGGAGTTCATCTTGATTACAAGGTGTCGTTGATTACACCTGCAGTCAGCTAGGGGGAGTGTCTGCTGCAATGAATGACGCTTGATTTAATTGGCTGGATGCTTGAATGAGAGAGCTCAACACAGCACAGCCAAGCAGCTTAGCATATCTCATCTTAGCACTTGCAGCTCAGCCCAGGCCTTTGGAGATGCAGAAAGGAAGCACCCGGGGAAAGTTGTTGGAACTGAGAAGCTTGGAAAGAAGGCCAGCAGAGATCACCCTGTGCCTTCCTGTGTAAGAGAGAACCTCAGATGAAAGTTAGCTGTCTTTCCTCTGAAGAACTATACGTTTTTTAAATAATAAATCCCCTTTTATTAAAAGCCAATCCATCTCTGGTGTGCTGCATTCTGAAAGCTTGGGCAAACCAGAACACTGTTCTATCATATCATTTGCCTCTCAAATATTAGTAAACGATAGCACTAAAATTTTTTTCAGCAACTTTATTGATACTACAATTTAATAAGTTTTGACATATTTATACACCTTGTGAAACTATCACCACCACAATCAAGGCAATGAACATAGCCACTGTCCCCCAAAGTTTTTTCTTACCCTTTTGTAGTCCCTTTCTTCAGAGCTGCTTGTGAATATCTAGTCATGACTGACTACTAAATTTAGAAATGCATTTGGTCTACCTATTACGCATTTCATGGGTTGTTCTCAGGACAAATCCAATAATGCATTTGAAAGTTCTTTGTAAATTATAATGTACTATGGCAAAAAAGGTATAATTATTAATGTGCAAATCACTTAGTTTTCTCCATGTGGCCCCAGCACTCTCATGCATTGGTAGTACACACAGCTTCTCTGAGTCTATCATTACTCACTCATTAGACATTCTTGCAAGCGCCCCACAGTATTTATTGACATGATGAAACCACTTTGAGTTGGCTTTGAGAAAAGAAAACTAAATGATCATGGGGGATTCTTTTAGGGATTTTGGGACATAGAGTGCAGTATAATTTAGACATAACTTTGGTATTACTTAGATGAATAATACCAAACTATAATGCATGACAAAGTCGCCTCTGAACATTTCTCTACTATATTCTGTCTTTGCTAACCTGAAGGCAATATATTCAAAATAAAAAAGTCCCTGTTCCCTATGACACCTGTAAAGAGGGAGTGGTGAGCCAAGAAAACTACCTGAAGTAAGTACCGTAAAGATACTCCCCAGTTAAATGGAGTCTGGGCATCTGCCCAAGTCGGCATTGTCAAAGGATAAAGTATTTTCCATCTAAGAAGGTAAGACAACGCCCATTTATGGCATTAATTACCTTTCAAGGAATTAATTACCCTACCCCCACTGATCTCAGAAAGTAATACGTCTTAAAGTAGAGAAATCCCTCCTGAACCATCAAGAGTTGGGATTCTGAAAATTCCCAGGTAGGAAGATTCATGGCTGGGGAAATTATGGGGACAAGTTCAGAGGAATGAATGTTGACCTGACTGCAGATGAATTTTATAAAGTCCTTATTAACATATATATTTAAATATACATAAAAATAAAAAAAGGCAAACTAGATAGAGAATGTCAAAGATCTTAAAATAGTAATAAAAATCTCTTAAAATTGTGATAATGAATACTGTACAAAGCATTTCTGTTTTGCTTCTACCCGGAGATGACTCTCTAGGTGAGAGGAAGGAATAGAGGTGGATCAGAATTGGGAAGAAGACTCATCATCCTTTCTTCCTCTTTCTCCTCCATGCTTACCTTCTAGGGTCCATTCTGGAGGCTGAATCCCACGGCTGTGGCTTTAGCAGCAGGCTCGGTGGCTTCCCAACAGCGAGAACAGCGCTGTATGAAGGGCTTGCCTTTCTTGAGTGAGCTTTCTCATCCTTTATGAAGAAAATGTGTTCGGCAGGCGAGTAGCCTTTTTGAAAGATCTCTTTGATCCTCTTCATAGGTTGCAGTAAATTATTCAAACTCACTTTTTTGGAGGATGGGGAGGTTTGCTTTTATATGGGTTCAAAGCGGAGTCATTAAGTACTGTTAACCAATTCATTCCTTTGGAAGGTTTTGTTTCCTCTCACTATTCTCTGCGAAATGTCGTCTGCCAGTGTTGGCAGTCGCTGGGCATGACTGGGTCATGGGGAGTCCCATTGTTCTAACATGACTGTCCCCACCTGCACTGCATCTATATTAGTCCCATAATTTAGCAGGTTGAAGAGAGACGGGAAGCAATTTAAAGCCTCCTTGTCAGAAAGAGTCACTTCCAGTACTTGTGAAATAATGATCGAGAACATTTTTTTCAGTACAGTATTCTCTTTTGCTTTCTGGGATATTGAAATAGACAGAGGGGAGTACCTGAAAGCCCTAAACTATAATTAAACTGCCCTGATATCTGAAAGGATTGTGAAAGTCCTTATCTTGTATCTTTGTGACTGTAAGAACTGTCACTCCCTTTATCTGGTCATTTTCTTGTAGGGCAGAGGCCCTAATGCTACTGAAGAATTTGAAGTCAGCCATTACTTAGCTTCAGCCCTGGACATTTGTAAATCATATCAGCTAGATTGTACTATTGAAAGGTAACTCGTCTGTGTTCCTTTTGGCTTACACCTGTAGTACTGAAGTGATAACCTGCCTCCTCTCCTTGGAACTTATGCTGTCCTATTGAAATGATAATGATTACACTGTTTCTTTTCTGCTTTGAACTTGCTATTTGAAATGACCTCAACTCCCCTTGCTAAAATCCTTAAAAAATCCTTAAAAACCTTGAACCCCCTAAACTCGGGGAGACAGATTTTGGGCTGCTAGGTGATCTGCCCTACTACCACATGCCTAGTAATAAACTAACTAATGAAACCCCGGTGTCTCGGGAATTGGTTATTGAGAGTGTCGGGGAAAAGAATCCACAGCCTTTGTCTGGTAACACTATTACCCTAATTTTAACAGATGGTGATGAGGAATAGAAGAGAGAAAAAGTAACTTTTCCAGGATCATATACTGAGTAACAGACAAGGCCTATGTATACAGCATTCTGACTCCAGGCCTTCACTCTTAACTTTGCTACCAGACTGCTCCCTTATGTATTCAATACTTTCTTTTGGCAATCACCAACCCCATACCTGGTTCTCCCCCCACCCCTAACCACTACCTAGAAGCAACATCTCAGGAGCATTACTATTTAATTCTTCATGAAGCTACCAAAGCACCATAGAGTATTATACAGGCATTCATGAGAGGGCACAAAAATAATCCATTCACCAAAGTCTAGGGAAAAACATAAAGGGTATCCATAAAAAAAGGTAAAGGTAATGGCCCCATCTGGTTTCATAAGATTCTGTCTTAGACAACTTTGCACTGACTTCGAGTAACTTGATCCACAATTCAAGAGGTGGTAGAAAATGTGTGCAGGAGTAAATCTGCAAAAAATTCAAAATTTATTTAAAAGAGAACTTGATGGCTATATTATTTACTGGATTATTTTATGGTCTGCCCCTAATTGTAATTGTTGATTATTTAAAGAGAAAGGCCACCAGTTAAATGACCTCTCTAGGGTCTGTGTTCTAGTTTGCTAGCTGCCGGAATGCAATACCAGAAACGGAATGGCTTTTAACAAGAGGAATTTAATGAGTTGCTAGTTTACAGTTCTAAGGCCAAGAAAATGTCCCAATTACAAGTCTATAGAAATGTCCAGTCAAAGGCATCCAGGGAAAGATGCCTTGATTCAAGAAGGCCGATGAAGTTCAGGGTCTCTCTCTCAAGTGAGAAGGCATGTGGCGAACACAGTCAGGGCTTCTCTCTCAGCTGGAAGGGCACATGGCGAACATGGCATCCTCATCTGCTAGTTTTCTCTCCTGGCTTCTGGTTTCATGAAGCTCCCCGGGAGGCGTTTTCCTTCTTCATCTCCAAAGGTTGCTGGCTCGTGGACTCTCTGCATCTCATGGCTACATCTTTCTGCTCTGCTCTCTCTGAATCTCTCATTCTCCAAAATATTTCCTCTTTTATAGGACTCCAATAAACCAATCAAGACCCACCCAAATGGGTGGAGACATGTCGTCCCCTCATCCAATTTAACAACCACTCTTGACTAAATCACATCATGCAGGGAGATGATCTCATTACAGTTTCAAACATACAGTATCGAATAGAGATTATTCTACCTTTATGAAATGGGATTTATATTAAAACATGGCTTTTCTTAGGGGGCATACTTCCTTTCAAACCAGCACAGTCTGCCACTTTGTAGAGCTGACTTGGGTTCATTTGGCCCTGTCCTGAATAATATAGCAATAATAATTAATAATAATAGCTCATTTTGTTTTCCTGGCTTCATGTAATATCTAACCTTGTTTTATTTACTTATTTATTTGCCACTCTTTTTTAAAATTCTCATCATACTTTAGACACCATACTAAGCCCCTGGAATCCATCTTTAAGAAGGTGAGTAAATAAACTTTCTATTTCCTAGCTCGCATGGAGAATAAATGAGATAATAAGAAAATGCTTTTAAAACTGTAAAATCCTGTATAAATGTGGGTTATTGTTATTCCTTTTCCCTAAGAATGTCTTCTTTTCCAATCTGTACCTAACAAGTTTTCTCTTCACTTTCAAAATATTCCCCGAAATTTGTTCAGGCTCTAGTTACCACCATTTCTCGGAGCATAAATGTTGATTGTTATATAACTTAAACTAATTAGTAGTTGTTTTTTATTTATGTGTGATCAGATGTATATTTTCTTGACCTCTCCCATTGTTATAATATTTTCTAAGATTTCTTCTTCTTTTAAGAATGCAGTGTAACTTTACTCCCTGACATAATCTAAAGTCATACTCTTATCTTTCTTATTTTGCTTTCATAAAACAAGAAAGATCAGAACTGTTTGATTACATTTTAACCATTTTATCTCCTTATACTCACAGAAAAAGAACCATTACTTATCTTCTGTGATCAAAATATAATCAGGTTTTCACCCTTTAGCGATTCAATATTGTTGGAAAATAGTTCTGTTTATGAATCCTTCACAGCAGACTGCATCTCAGTCTATGCAATTCTTTGAGAAAATAATTTAACGGGACTATATAGGTTGAGAAAGTGCACTAATCTTCCCACTTTGCTCTTTATCATTTATGATTTTCCAGAGTAAAGTAGCATATTATGTCATTTAAGTCTCAAAGGAAATGAACAGAAAGGCAATTCCTCATATAAGCTAGGAAATTGAGATTACTCTATTATACACTCTGTGGTAAAATGTTTAAAAATGATGAAGATTTTTGTCATTTAATTTTGTATCCTCTTAATAAATATGAGGACACTAGGCAGTATTATAAAAACTATAATGTTGATAAATACAGATGCAATAAAACAATAATAAAACACAGTGTTAATGAAATCAAATATCACTTGAATTTGATGAGAAAGCCAAATTGAGGCACTTCTAAGTGAAATTTTAACAGGATCTCTTAAGTCATGAATTTATTCCCCTGAAATAGCACAAATACAATGAGAAGCAGGCAAGCAGGAAAGCAAAGCACACTGTCAGAAAAAAATGTTCAAAATTGCAATCACGGATGTTCCCCAAAGGTAACTGAGCTGCCTTATTAGCTGGCAATTTTGAGGCTGTGCCTTTTCTCACAAAGGCCACAGTCAATGCAGGCATGATTCTCCTTTTAATGGAATGATAGGAATCTGACTCTCCAGGGTTTAAGAGGATTCATTTTTATCATATGTTCCTATTCACCTGCTTAATTGATGCTTAGACATATCTAATCTCTTTAATAGAAATGTTCAATACTTTGTGAAATGAGGACAGTGGAGGTAGGTAAAGGAGAGCTCTTAGGAGTTTGAACAGCCGCTGGTCTTTCAAGATGCCCTAATTTCAAGGGGTGTTCATTACAGAGATGTACTCAAACTCTACCTTTCCATGTGCTCATACCTTCTGCTCTCACCCTCCAACTGGTGGATGTGGGATGGTGAGGGCCACAGGCAGGGAAGGAGGACACGTTCGTCAGCCAGGTTGGTGACATGCCAGGAACACAATGGGATGCCTGCCACATTGCTCCACTTCTCAGCAAGTCAGGGATGCAAGACCCCCCAGGAGAGGCTTGGGCATGGGGCTAACATCATGCTGCCCCTGGTTTGGTGGTAAGACTACCGATACATTAAGGAAGAAGAAAAATTACTAAGAACACAGAAGGAAATTGAAAGTCTTCCCACTTACTAGCTCCGTGACCCTGCAACTAATTCCATCTTTATACTTTTATTTCCTTTGCTATAAAATGGAGAAACGAATAAGATCAACTCTTAGGGTTGTAGCAAGGATTAAATGAGAGAATCAAGTAAGACTCTTTGGAGATTGCCTAGTAAAAATTCACAAGTGGAAAGTGCAATTCTTATCCCTATTATTATTGTTATTGTTATATGACTTGACCATTCTCTTCTGCTTTTTTGGTGGGAGGTCCTAGGATTTTACTGATGTAATCTTGTGCTGTTGATTTAATAATGGACAAGAATGACTCTTCCCTTGAGGATGATAGAGTTCATAACACTAGAATTTTGCAAACCTCTTATATATATACACACACACAGAGACTATATATATATTTGTGTAATTTGCCTTTCTTACCAAATATATAAATATAGTTATGAATCCATATATCTATTAGCAAGCTAGCTATCATCTATTGTCTATCTAATTTTATCCTAGTAATAATATGTCTGGGCATGGCCACTTTAACTGCAACCTTGGAGAGACCACAACTTGGAATATAAGCAAACCAGTGGGAGAGGGATGGTGGAAAGATGGCAGAATATGGAGTTCTAGGACACAGTCCTTCTACCAGAATACTAGGCAGCAACTCTCTGGAATAATTATTTGGAAACTCTGGAGGCCTGAAGAACACTGTACACCATCCAGAGAAGAGTGGGAGGAAGAGGCTGATAAATTACAGTTGAGTAAATTTCTCTCACAGCACACTGGCTACTGGTGTCCACCACCCACTCTCGTGGCACCCTGTCATGTCATGGGATCCAGCCCACTAAGCCCAGCTTTCTTTGTTAGCATGTTGTGTGGCAGGGGTCACATTTTATTCTTTTTCCATGTGACTATCCCATTATTGCAGCACCATCTGATGATTTTTTCTGGGGGGCGGGGATGTGCATGGGCTCTGAATTGAACCTGGGTCTCCTGCATGGCAGGTGAGAATTCTACCACGGAACTACTCTTCAACCCCTAACCCCAGCTTTTTTTTTAATTAAAAAAAATATATATATAACAACGAACAAATGCAAACATTCTTAACTTATGATCATTCCGTTCTACATATATAATCAGTAATTCACAATATCATCACATAGTTGCATATTCATCATCATGATCATTTCTTCTAACATTTGCTTCAATTCAGAGAAAGAAATAAAAAGACAACAGAAAAAAATTCATACATACCATACCCCTTATCCCTCCCTTTCATTGATCACTAGCATTTCAATCTAAGTTTATTTTGACATTTGTCCCCCCTATTATTTATTTTTATTCCACATGTTTTACTCATGTTGATAAGGTAGATAAAAGGAGCATCAGACACAAGATTTTCACAATCACAGAGTCACATTGCGAAAGCTATATCATTACACAATCATCTTCAAGAAACATGGCTAGTGGAACACAGCTCCACATTTTCAGGAGGTTCCCTCCAGCCTCTCCATTACATCTTGGCTAACAAGGTGACGCCTATTTAATGCATAAGAATAACCTCCAGGATAACCTCCCGACTCTGGAATCTCACAGCCATTGACACTTTATTGTGTCTCATTTCACTCTTCCCCCTTTTGGTCCAGATGGTTTTTTCAATCCCTCGATGCTGAATCTCAGCTCATTCTAGGATTTCTGTCCCACGTTGCCCTAACCCCAGCTTTTGAGTAGCAACTTCAGATCACGGCTGGCCCAACACTGAGGGCAGCCATTGTTTCAAGCTAGCATGGACAAAGGCTGTGGCAGAGGAGACTTAAAGATACTGTGCATCCTCAGGGCTATGAAGAGAAGTTAGTTGAAGGAATGTAAAGTGTTTATCCCTTTGGTTGGGCCTTGGAAATATCTCAAAGGACATGGGTACCTTCTTGTGCAGTGATGTGAGCCCTTGTGTGTTTCTCAACAAGGGCATAATTATCACTTCTCCCACTCCCTCTCCCATACTGAAATCTCTTTATTGTATTGTATGCTATAAACATTATAATCATAGTAAGTATTTTACCTATGAGACTGTGCTGTTGAACATATAACAATAATAATAATAAAAAATCTGCTTAACATTTATTATGCCCACAGGGTACATAATGCCTTTGTAAGCTCTTCTCCTTCTATCATGATTCCTAGTTTGTCCGTTCTTAATTTTTGAAGCAAGGTTGTTGTATCAAGTGCTCCAATATAATTGGAAATTTAATTTTCTTAAATTTCAGATTAAGTCAGATTGCCAATGATGATAGCAAGTTTTTCCCTGAAAATTAATACCTGTTATAGGATTAAGTAAGAGATAACTTCTCATTCATTTTGATAAATACAGTGGAAACCTTAGGGGGTGGTATCTAACTGAATTAACGAATGCTCTTTCTTTGTTCACGACCTCCCAGAATGCAGAACATGGTACCCTATTTTGTAAAACATGAACGTGACCCTAAAAATTGACTGGAACATGAGTGGGTACCAGAATTGGGACTCAAAGAGAGATTCATTCTCTTCAAGAGGGCAGACCTACAAACCCATGTTAATTCAAAAGCAGACACAAGCTGGGAAAGCAAAAGAAGCCAGTGAGTTGAAAGAGAAAAACTACACACACATAAAAATCAGAACAGAGATGAGGAAAAAAGAGTCCAGATGCCTTCCCAGTTCCTAGTTCTCATTTCTTCTGGGCTCTGGCTTAGCTTTTGTGATATACCCCTGAGCTCAAATAGCAAAATTCCACTTTTTCGCTTGCACTTGCTTGAATTCTTAATTTTATTTCTATTACTTGCTTCCAGAAAGCCCTACTGAATTGAGTGAACATTCCAGATACAAATGCCGTGCCCACTTGTGCTTGCTTTGGTGGGCGTGAGGGTGGGGTGAGGTGTGGTGGGGGAATTGGCCTCCTGCTGCTCTGTGGCAGGCTGGTGGCACTTACTTTATGCCTTGGGCTTCAAAACTGTGTTTCCCTTCAGGAGGAACTTGAGAAGAAGATACTTTGACCTTGAGGTCCTCCAAGGAATTGTCCCTGAGTTATGTAAAACCTAAGAAAAACAACAGCTCTCTTTTTCTTTTTCCAAAATTTCAATTTTCCTTGTGTTGTTAAGGTTGGAGACCTGATCACACCTTTGGGAGCCAACAGCTCTTTTGCTTTGGAAAAACACCCTGTAGGTTTTGCAAAGTTAAAGCCCAGACCCTACGTTGGAAAGGAGAAAAAGAGAAGTTGACTTGCTGTACATAGCTACGTCAAAGGTTGTCTTCCTCATGGGTAAAATAGCATCTCTGAGATTACGTGTCAGAAGAGGCTGGCCTGTGATGACAGGTGAAGGATAAACCTTACTTTGCTTTTTGTTTTGGTTTTTCTTTGCTTTTGTGGGTGGTTAAGGTTCCAGATCCTGGAGCCAACTGGCCTGGGTTTGAATCTCGTTTCTGCTATTTCATGAGTCAGGCGCCAGTCAGGGGACAGAAACGGTACCAGTTACTTGAACAAAGAGAATTTAATAAACAGAATTATTAATTAGGTACAAAATTGTTAACTAGATGACTAAAGGGGTGTCCCACAGGTAGCAACTGGAAGAAGCAGCTGCTACCTAAGGCTGAGAGAACACAGGGAAGGGGGGTGGATTATTAAAGCTTAGTTTAATGGAGAAGGAGCCCTGGGGAGATGAAAGTCAAGCACTGAGGACACTGTTGGGTTGGTGCTGGGGTCTCTTAGCTAGTTCAAGTGACCCTATGGGACCTAGATTTTTGAAGAGCAGGTGCTGACGCTTAATACCGGCATTCAGGAAGTAGCTGCAAAAAGAAAGGCGATTCTGCAAATTGAATGCAGCTACTTGTATGGGAAGGAACTGCTGTTCTCAGGGTGAGAAACATTTCTGGGAGCCACAGAAGCCACAGGAGACAGGAAACAGGCAAAAAATTGCAACCCTCCTCCTCCTGTTGGCCTTGAAGTCTCTTTCTAGCGCTCCCTATTGGCGGGACCTAACAGAACCAGGTAGAAAAATGGAAATGAGGTTTGCAGAGTTCCAGTCCTAGCATCTAAAGGAAGAGTATGAAAGGGTGGATTTAGAGTCGAGAGTCTGCAACTTAGTAACTAGTAAGGCCATTTACCACTTAAGGAACTTAAGGTAATTGCTCTACTTCTTTGTGCTTCAGTTTCCTCACTGGTGCTATGTGAATGGTATTTGCTAAGTCAGAGAGAATTTTTGTGAGGATTAGATTAGGTAACACGTAAAGTTAATGTTAATGTTAACATATGCCTGATAGAGAGTAATTGCTATGTAAGAAATGGCTTCTATTATTATTGTGGTAGTTGAAAGCTATTCTTTAGGTGAGGACGTGTGGTCAAATATAATCCATTGGAAGGAGAAGACTGGCTATGGGGACATGGGAGCAGCCAGGTCAAGGAGAAACACAGCATGTAGTCTCTATGTCTCTGGGACAATTGTATGCAGTATCTAATTTTAAGTTATGTGTGTATGAGAGTGTGTGTGTGTGAGAGAGAGAGAGAAAGAGAGACAGCACACAAGTGTGTGTGCATTTTGTGATTTCTTCTGCAGCCTTTCAGCCAAGGGTTGCTTTAAAGTATGTTACCGCTTGGTCTGAGCTCTGTTCTGGGAATGAATGACTGGATGTATGTCCATGCTTGGGCCAGTGCACTATGGAAAATCAAAAGTCACTTGAAGCTGCTGGTTCTGAGATGGCAGGGAGTAAACTGCAGAGGAGTACAACAGAGAACCAGGTCCAAATGACAGACCATACAGACAGGGGACATATGGGATCCATTTGTGGAAAATCAAAGCGTTCCATAAGGACTCCCGGAAATATGTAGAAGAGTAGAGTTGGGTCAAATGGAATTGGATGGGGGAACTTAGATTATATTATTATTATTATTAAATAACTCATTAGTTAATGAGGGAGCCAGTACGATATTATGGCCACTTTGAAAAGCTTTTAAGAAACTAGGGTAGTTATGCAAAATTTAAATAAGAAAACAATTATAGTAAGATTGCTGGCTTAGATATAAATTTGTTTGATGTCTGACAGGCCATAAATCTTTGGGGTTATCTATTCTGCCAGGCAAAATTATTTGCATTTCTAATCAACAGCAATCTATAAGTTAGCAAGTAACTTACTAAGTCTGGAAATTTTAATATGCAATAAAAAGATGAGATGAACTAAACACATTCTCTTACACAATCTCTGGGTGTTCTTTGCCTCCATATACTATTAAGAGGACATGCCTTCCATCTTTTTGCCTTAATTCAAAGTTTTGAATAAGTTTTCTGACATTTTTTAGACAGATGTGACCTAGAAGTCTTCTCTAGATGCTTCACATAAGTCTACATGGTGACTGCATTAGAAGCCACCCAAGGCCACATTTTGTCTTGGATCCTAGGAAATTGTTTTAGTTTCCCAGGCTGCTGAAAGCAGATACCATGAAATAAGTTGGTTTAACGGTGGGAATTTATTAGCTTACAGCTTTGAGGCTGAGAAAAGTGTCCAAATCAAGCTATATCAAGGTGATGCTTTCTTCCCAAAGGCTGGCTGCCAGCAATACTCGACTCCTCTACCACATAGCAAGGCACATTGGTCTCTCCCTTCTCTTCTGGGATTTGTTGCTTTCAACTTCTTGCTTCTGTGGCTTTCTCTCTGTCTGTCTGAATTGCATTCCACTTATAATGGACCCCAGTAATAGGATTAAGACTCATCCTGAAAGTAATGGGTCACACCTTAATGACAAGTCTCATCAAAAGATCCTACTGACAATGGGCTCACACCCACAGGAATGGATTAAATTTAAGAACACGCCATTCTGGTGTACAGCTTCAAACCACAGCCATCTTCTATTGCCCACTTTGTTATGTCTGGGCTTCTACCCAGTCTTTCAATACCAGACCCTGCTGTAGGACTAGTCTATTTGATTAGCTTGATGTGAACTAGTTTCCCTAGCTTTGGCCTAAAAAAAACCTAAGGTAATGACTTAAAAATCACTACCTTTGGACTTCATAAACTTCCAAAACCATGTCTCCATTTGTTATCTCAAAATATAAGGTATGTTATGGACAGATCAACATGTTATATTGTAATATAGTATATAAATGACGTTATATATATATTATATGATATATATCTAAAATATAACTGTACCTGGGTGAAAAGTGCAGAGGGTAAAAGATAAACCTAGAAAAATGGAAAGAATTAAAGCTTTTTAACACTGAAATAAGACTTCCAATGGTATAGAAAACAGTTACATTTAGAAAACTCACCAGCCATTTCAGCTCCATTTCCCTTGCTGTCCCCAACTATTTGCAGATTGTTTGGACGGCTTAGCCCCAAAGCCCATTTCTCTAATCCTTTTGGAGATTCCAGAAGTTCCTTTTGAAATTCCATTAATAAATATCTTTTGATAAATTTCCTGCCCAATGAGCTAGAGTTTTTTCCTCCTAATCATGAATTCTAATTGCTATAAAGGATAAAGAGAGGACTTGAATTTATGATTATAAAACCATCCTTAGTGACCTTTGAGGGAATGTGGGAAACAGGAAATGTGCTGAATAAAGATAAACAAGAGGGAAAAAAGAAAGATTTCAGAAGGTGTACACAAAAGAACAAAGTTCTAAAACAGAATATTAAAAAAAAAAAAAAGGCTTGTAACACTTAGAAAAGCCAGTGGTCCTCCCCATGGATTCATTAAGAAGTCTTTTTGCTTCTATTGGTGTGTTTTTGAGAGTGATCTCATACTGGTCAGCCTATATATTTATTTAAATAAAACTCTATGTATGTGGAGTTAACCAAAGTACTTATAGTGTTGGTTTGCTAAAGCTGCTGGAATGCAATATACCAGAAATGGGATGGCTTTTAAAAGGGGAATTTACTAAGTTGCAAGTTTACAGTTCTAAGGTCATGAAAATGTCTAAATTAAGGTATCAACAAGAGATTACCTTCACTCAAGAAAGGCTGATGCCATCTGGACACTCTGTCAGCTGGTTTCTGCTGGTCCGTTGCTCCTGGGCTCCATTGTTTTCAGCCTCTGTTTCCTGTGGGTTCCTCACTTGGCTTCTCCAGGGCCGGGTTTCATCTCCTGGCTTCCCTTGGCTTTTCCCAGCTTCTGGCTTGCTTAGCATCTCATGGAAAAGCACATGGCAATAACCGCTGAGACCTGCATCTCCGAATGTCTGGGTCTCACGTTGGCTCTGCTGGCTCTGTCGCTTCTGCTCTCCAAGCATCTGCAGCTGAGGTTTCTCCAAAATGTTTTCCCTTTTAAAGGACTCCAGTAAACTAATCAAAGCCCACCTCGAATGGGTGGAGTCACATCTTCATCTAATCAAAGGGTCATACCCATAATTGGGTGTGTCACATCTCCATGGAAATAATCTAGCCAAAAGGTCACACCCACAACTGGATTGTCGCATCTCTGTGGAGCTAATTTAATGAAAAGGGTTTCCACCCTACAATATTGAATAAGGATTAAAGAACATGGCTTTTCTGGGGTACAAAACAGCTTCAAACTGGCACACTTAACAAGTTGGTCATAGTGGAAAGAAAACACTTTTTAAACTTTCTCTCATGATAGGTTTGCACTTATTGTAGAAGAAACCAAATCTAGATAATAGTTACAACTAGATTTCAAAGCTTATTAATGAATTATTTAAAACAGCATACAACAAAAAATGTCTATAGTTCAAAGAATCAGAAAAAATGAAAGAGTAAAGAAGCTTTAAATAATCTGGTAGCAAGGGAAATATGAAACATGATAATGTATAACTGCTGTAATACATTGAGGAATAGGCAAGGTTTCCCGGAATTAAATTCTAATAGAATTTTTTTTCGGGTAGAATTTCATAACAGAAATAAAATCTCCAGTGCCTCCTTGAGCACAGATTTATTCTTAGTTTTTGAAGTAGAATTCATATTATTGTTTCTTGTAACAGCCTTTAGTAAGAACCAAGGGCATAAGATTAAAAGCAAGTTCAGTGAAGGTTGACTTGGGGAGGAAACAAGCTGCAAAAAAGAGGTAGATTTTGAGTGGCTCACCTGGTCCAAGAATAGCTCTTGAGAGCAATTGACTTGATCAAGGTCATAGAACACATTAGTGGCAGAGCCAGAATTGAACCTTGTGTCTCTTGATATTTCTGCCTGACAATGGTACACATCCCCCTGCCTTGCCCAAATGAAGAAATGTGGAGCCTGTTTCAGTTCCTACAATCACCACACATCATTGACTTGAATCCCTGACCAGAAAATGTCCTGCAGATCTATACCCACCCACCTTTCTTCTGATTACATAAAACTATTATTTTTGTATTAACCCATATCTTTGCATGTATGTATATATGCATATTTGTGCATGTGTCTGTGTCTGTCTTACATTGGCAAGGCCTTGAAGAGATAAAGGCATATTCTATGTCCAGATTTTACCCATAAGATGCCAAACTGCAAACACTTGCCCTTAAATGATTAATGGCATGGTGTAATTGATGGGAAATTTACAAGATGCTTTTAATATAATTAAAAGTAATGTCTCCACTGGCTCTTAACTCTTCTCAAAGACTAGTATTGGCTTCTTTCCTGAACTAACGCATTTCGTCCAGTGGCTGGAGCACACAATTTGGGAAAAAGGAAAATTCTTTCCCTCTGATGTCCAGAGTGTAGTTTGTGAAATTTAATATCAGTTTACTATATTATGAAAGAGTCATTGTGTTACTCCCAGTTTTTTCATAAATTCATGGAACATTTTAGAGAAGAAAGGAATAAAATGAAAACCTGTTTCATTTTATGGATAAGAAAACCAAGTCCAGAGAAGTTATGCAATAGTAACCATGAATCCTGTGCTTTTTTCTTTCTTTTATTTATTCTTTCATTTGAAAAATAATTTTTGAGCATGTAGTTTAGATTGAGTAGTTGTAGCTCATAGTTAAATATAAAATGCCTTGGTTCATAGTTTCAAGAAATAACAAACTATGGGGGCTGCAGCATGTATTAATGAACATTAATCTATCTTAATATATTGCCACATTGTATTGTAGCTATCTTCCTAGAGGTAAGAGAGGAAAGATTAAGGAGTGGTGAGATTTGCTTAGGGTGGTTATGAAAGTTTTGCAGAATGGGTGATGTTTTGTCAGAGCCTTGGAAGATGAGCTGGAATGCATCAGTTTCAGACATGAGGCAGGAATATTCAAGGCAGATGAAAATGAGTGAAATGGAATAGATGCACACAGGTGTGTGTTTATATGGGAGATGTCAAATGACCGGCTAAACAAAGTGGCTGAAGGTAAAGTCAAATGGAGAAGTTCTGACATAGTGGGAAAAGTTCTTGTAGAACCAGCTATGTTGTATAAACATTATTCTATTGGTAACGAGGAGTGATAGCATAATGTTAAGTGTAGAAACTACATTTCATGCTTTCAGGAAGGTCTGTCTTTGAGAGGAATAATGATTAGCATCGTAGAGGATGGAGTTGAGGGTAATGAAGGACTACTGAGTCAAGTCCAGATGAAAAGGATGAGGTAATGAACTGGACCCATGAGAAACTGCAGTAAGAGAAGAGGAGATATTTATGAGGTTAGAATTTTCAGGACCCTATGATGATTGTGAAAGAGAGAGAAGCCAAGGATGAATACAAAGTTTCTGGTGTTCTAGATTGAAGGCATGGTGGAGTCATATAACTAGGCTATGTAAAGTATGAAAAGAGTGCTAGGGAGAAAGTTAGCATTAAATTTTAGAGATATTCAACTTACCTATGGAGGGACACTTAAAGGGAAGATATACAAGAAATAATCGAAGATCTGTGTCAAAGTCATAAGAAAAGTCTGGGTTGGTGTTAATTGATTTTGGAGTCTTTAAAGTAAGTGAAAGTTGAATTTAAGAAAAGGGAATAGAGAAGGAAGAGAAGTCCAAGAAACAGAAGTCCAGGCATTCTGTATTTAAGGGATGAATGGAAGAGAGGAACTAGTATGAAACATGCATAGAGTTAGTAGTGGTTTAGGAAGAGAATGAAGAAAGTTGTGGAAATCATGTTAGTTATGATGCTTTCAGTGCAATTAACAACTCAAAATGAGTGTAACTCAAAAGTGGATTTATCTGCTCATGTATCAGAAAGCTTCAGTGGTAAGTAGGGCCACTCCAACTCCTTTTCTCTCTGATTCTCTTAGAAATGCTCTTCTTTGCAGGTTAGGTTCATTTCCAGGCTGCTGGTGAGATGCCTACAGAATTTCCAAGCCTCCTGTCCATGCACAGTCAAGTCTTTTCTTTAAGTAGTCTTCTCTTAAGAATGAGGAAACTTCTTCCTCTTTCAATTCCTATCAGTCTTATCCTTCCATTTTATTGGCTTGATGTACCTATTCTTGAACCACCTCTCTGGCCAGTAGGATTCCATATGCTGGTTGTGTTCAGCCTGGGTTTCTGAATTAGTCACTAATTTTAGATATTAGATTGACTTTCGTAAGGGGGGACTCATTGATCCCTCTTTTCTTTCACAAACTGTGGAATGTGTGCTGGGGTGGGGAGGTGTCTGCTAAGAAAGTCAAAGCAAAATAGTGTTTCAGAATCAAGAGGTGGTCCTTCATATAAAAAATTGCATTTGCGATCAAGCAGGATAAATATTATAAAGAGACCACTAAATCCATCAGTTATGTGGTCATTGGTGAACTTTGAGAGAGCATATTCAAAGAAGGGTAGGGTCAGCGTTTGCAGAATACTCTTGGAAAGAATCTGGTAGCAAAGAGAAGAGAGGGAACGTTAAATTAAATGATGCATCTGAATTTGTTTGACCATATCATTTTACTTTGTTGATAAATTTGCATTATCTCACTCATTCCTAGGTTAAAGGGAGGAAAAAAAGTGATTCTACATATGAAAAGAATGTGACATGATATGAATAAAGTGAAGAGGATGCAAAAAGAGAAGAAATGACATTATATATGTATATGGCATGGTGAAAGGTGACATTAAAAATATGAAAGGTGGCAAAAAAAATGTTGATTCCATCAGCATTTCCTGGGGATCAGAATCATGCTGTTTTGATATGTTTTGTTTACTTAGTTCTTTGCTTTGATAAAAAAATGGATACATTCAATTTACGAGGTCAGCCTTAGCACTTTGTAGTTGCAAATCATATGCATTTTGTAATTGCACTGTAATTACATTAAAAGGCAGAAGCAATTTTCTCCTAGTGTGGCTAAACACTCAGAAGATTTGTAGAAGAAAAGCAAGAGGGCACACTTAGTCAATGTCAGGCCATAAGTTTCTAGATTTCCAATGTTCAGATCAGAGTAAATATGAAATAAGTTTCAAACCCTAAGGTCAACAAAAATTTCAATGTTATTATTTCTGTAATAATAGTAATATTAAAGATGTCTTCACAGGGCTTATAGGAAGATAAGTAACTCTACAGAACAAGTAACTCTGGTAATGGTTCCATTTAGTTTTCATTTGTATAGCACTTTTCATAATCCACTCAATTTTCTCTTCAAATTAAAATAATTCTGTGAATTAAGAATAGGTGATATTATCTTTATTTTCTAGATGGGAAAACAGAATCCTAGAAAAGTTGCTATGGTTACCTGGTTATCTTGAATGTTGACTCAGTGTCTGGGTGGCAGCTGTTTCATAATAAATGGAAAGAAATCAAGATAATGCTGAGTAGGACTCATGGGAATTTTATAATTTGTCCATGCTGAAGCTGGGAGATGTGAAGTTTTGGCAGGTTTTCACTTAGAATAGACCAAGCAGTGTGGCAACAGTCTGGCTTGATATTTGAGCTTTTGATTTATCCAGGCGCAGGCTAAGGATGAATATATGCAAAAATTTCATTTCATAGAATTCCATATTCGGAAGTGACCTTAAAGAGCTCTTTCCCTAGTGCTCAGGAAAGAATTGGTCTAGTAAAGTAACTGTGCCTGATACTAAAGTAGGGTGAAAGAGAGTCAAATTCAAAAGGACATCTCAAAGTGTTCCTTGCTACAAACACAGCTTATGAATTATGAAGTTAGACATTGGACATATCCTACATTCTCTGCAAAGATACTAAAATATTTGAGAACTTTCTGTAGTGTTGATGTAATTTGTCTTGATTTTGGGAGAAGTAATTTTTTTTAATTGCAGATATTTTTCAGTGAAAGATAGCTCCTTTTGGGTGTTGGAGGTGGAGTAGGAAATGCAACTTCTAGTTGATTTATTTCCCTTAGAGTAAGAAGCAAATAGCCTTGTTTATTATTAGTCATAGTTATTACACTATTCATAATCTGTTTTCCCATTAGAATAGTATTGCAGTTATGAATGACAACTAATAAAGAAAAAATGAATTTATTGCAGGATGCACTTCCAGTGACAAGAATAAGAAGTTAGGTCTGCAATATCTTCAAGCGATTTTAGGCAACTCCAGTTCTGCTCAAAAACTCCCCTTTGAAGGATAAGAATGAGCAGATACATTGCTAGCTGATATTAGATTGCAAGACCCCTCTCTGTGAAGACAGGGCCATGTCTTATTCATTTTGTCTTACTCGTAGGATAGAATGAAATGAATGTTATAGAGTGTATTTCTATTAGTCAGGGTACCCCAGGGAAACTGAACAAAAGATATGTGCGTGCATGTGTGTGTTGTCTATAAAGAGATTTATTTTAAGGAATTGGCTCACATCATTGTGGGGCTGATGAGTCCAAATTCCATAAGGTAGGCTGGAGACTGGAAAAATCTGGTATGAGATGATGTTAGAATCTTGAGTCTGAAATCTGGAGGGGAGGATATCAGACTGGAAACTCAGACAGAAGCAGAGGGTGCAGTCTTGAGGCAGAATTTCTTCTGTCTGGAAACCTCAGTTCTTTGCTCTTAAGGCCTCCAGCTGATCAGATGAGGCCCGCCCACATTATCAAAGCTAATCTTTTTCAGTGAAAATTAACCAGTTGTAGATGCCAGTCCCATCTACAATATACCTCTACAGCATGATCTAGACTGGTGTTTGACCAAACAACTGTACCCCATAACCTAGCCAAGTTGACACATAAAATTAAATTTTGCAAGGCTGAAATAAAAGTGACTTTCATGTGTAAGAAGCTGTTTTAAATGTCTTAAAGTGTCTGACTTAACATTTAAGTGTTTAACTTAACATTAAAGTTAAATGTTTCACGTGCATTAACTCACTAACTCCTCACAACAAGGAAGATACCTTATTATCCCCATTGAATATGCAAGAAAATGATGTACAAAGATAACACACAATTTGCAACATTAAATAACATAGCTAAATAAGTGATAGAGTTGAGACTTAATCCCAAGCATGTTGCCTGTGGAAGCTGCTGCTTTAATGACTACACTCTGTTGCAACTGTGTGTGTGTGTGTGTGTGTGTGTGTGTGTGTGTGTGTGTGGTATGAGATGAAGTATTTCCCTCCAAATTTCCAATAATATGTAAAATGATGATTTTTTTCTTTCCTTTCCTCTTTGACTTATACTATAAATGCTGTGTTTACTTTTACATTTTACATATCAATGGAATGATATCTATCTCTTCTTGTGTCCGAATGATGCCATATCTCCAGAAAATATTTTAATATCTGCCTGTCCATCCTTCTCATTCTCTTAATTTTCAAAGAAAAATGTTGCCACTTCTCCACATTATTCTCTCTTTTTAAAAAAGTGTTATCTTATCCTTAGGTCAGGAAAACTCTTCTTCCAGAATATAGAGATCTTAGGCCAGAAGTGTTCCTTAAAATTACGTGGGAATCAGAGGCCAAGAAGAGCCCGGGGCAGATAAAAACGAACTTCAGACCTGTAGGGGTGTAAATCACAGGTGATGATTTGTGATCTTATCACTCTAAACTCGCCCTATTCCATATGTGTGCGTGTGTGTACATATATTTTCTGAGCTTCAGTTGACATTTTCTCTGGATCTATGAAGATGAAGGATTTTAAATCAATTATTTTAATTCACTAACTTGTTACTCTGAGTAGAGGGGACCAGATTATTCTCCAGCCTCACATGTCTTCGGAAAGATGGGAGCAAATATGGAGAGCCAATGGAATTGTAGAAAAACAATTGGGAGTGTTTCAGTGTCTTTCTTACAGGATAAAGCTTATTGACACTTAGAAAAAAATTTTCTCTGGTTTGGAGAATGTGCGTGAGGAAAGGTCTGACTTAGGGGAAAGAAGATGGGAGTTTCCTCTGTTTCAGTGATAATAACTACAATTTATTGTATGTTTACTGTATCCCAGTAGGTGATTTCCAAAAACTTTGTATGGCTTTTCTTTGCCAACTGCTAAAGTAAGTAGCACCAGCACTTCTTCATAGATGATGAAACAGAGTGATCCTCTGCTAGGTTACTTAACATGTCAGAGCCATGCGACTCGTAACTGAGTTCTGGCTTAAGATCTAAAATCTCTGACCTGGTTGCCAAGACCCTCTAGAAGCTGGCTTTCGGTGACCTATCAGCCTCACTTTGTGCCACCTGCAATCCTCTATGCTTTAGTTTTATTTTTTTTCTCTCCCGGTTCCTTTAATGTGTCTCATTTGCCATAGCAGGGGCATTTTTAAGTGCTCTACAGAGCATTTCATTTTTCTTCCAGGTACGCAGAAGACTTCTTTCCCCAGCCTCCCTTTAGATTCTGGTGGGAACATATGACAAATAGAATGAGGATGGAAGTCATATACATCACTCCCCTGACCAGGACGCTGAAGAATTTCACATCCTCAGCTCTGCTTTCTCTTCTCCATCTCCAGAGCTGGTGGAGAAAAACCTTCAGATCACAGATGGCAGAGTCACTAGATGGGAATCCACACCCCTGCTTCAATGCTTGGATAAAGGCCATGCAGGACAGCTGCCCAAAGAGCTGCGATGTGAGAGAGAAAACTTTATTGAATAAGTTTCCGAGATCTGGAGGTGGTTTCTTATAGCATCTAACATTGCTAACTATGACTAAATCATGTCTCTGGACCAATTTTGGCAATTTTTTTTTTCTGTAAGAGGTAAAATAATTCATATTTTAGGTTTTGCAGGTCATACAGTCTCCATTGCAACTACTCAATGGAGTAGTTGGAGTAGTTGCTGCTTTAGTGTGAAAATGACTTTAGACAGTATGTTAATGAATAGACATGGCTAGATTCCAACAAAACTTTATTTCCCCAAACAGGTGCTGGCCAGATTTGGTCCATGGGCCCTAGTTTACCATTTCCTGCTATAGGCTAATGGACTAATCTAAAGTACATTTAGATCTAAAGTACATGCTGACCCTCCGTTTTATTGTCTCCATCTTTCTCCACCACTCTCAAACTCAAACTACTCTTTGCCTGGCTAAATTCTTACTTATCCTTTATAGTTCCACTGCATTTTGATTCCATAAGGAATTGCCATAAGGAATGTTTCCCTTGCCCCTCTTCCTTTGCCTCCCTCTTCCAACTGGGTCAGGACTCAATATTACATGTTCCTAGAGCAGCTACCTATACTTCCCTTTTTGTAATAAGTTTCTGATTTATGATAATATGTTCAATGTCTGCCTCCTTGGTTATGCTGAGAGCTTCATGAGAAAAAAAAGTGATGTCGATTTGATTCACTATTTTATCTCTACAACCTAGCACAGGACTTGGCATAGAGTTGACGCTATAAATACTTGTTGAATCAATGGTTAACTACAAGACATATGCCATTAACCACCACATTCAGTATATAGTACTTGTGGCAGCACGTCCTTCCTTCCCCCTTTCCTCTCCTCCTCCTTGTCCTTCAGTCTTTGGACGCAATACAATCAAAGAGAAACCAAATCCCAATTATGGGATAATGAGCACAGTCTGGAATAGAGAAAATAGCACAGAGATATTTATTCTCTGCACATTTCTCTGATCTAAATACATTCTAACTGTATCTTCACTTCAGTCAATATTTTCTCTTCAGGATGATAAATCTCAGGATGTTTTCTCACAAAAGCCGATCTTTGTCACAGCTCTAAAAGTCAATTCCATCTCCAGCTCTGCAAATGGGGAGGGGCTCTTTCTGAAAATTCTGTTATCTCTCTAACACTTATAAATCTGAAAATCTTTCCAATTTTCCTCAATATTGTAGCTCATCGGTAACCACTCTGAATGGTCAAAGATAGTTCCACTGTACATGAGAAGGGAAGGTAGGATAAGAAAGGGATTCCATATTTAGGATAAGGAACAAATACCAGTAACAATGGCAGCCTAGAATAGCCTAAGATCATAAAGTTACTCCAAGACTGTTCCAGAGTAGCTCACACATTCATAAAGCCAATTAAGATGAAACTGTAGTTTTGATAATGTTTGGTTTCCTATGACAAAATGTAGAGGCTGAAGAATTCAAGTACTGTCATGGAAAAATTCACAACGCAGCTAAAATGATACGGGCTAAAAGCTGAATAGTGGTTGGTGCTTTTGGGATCCTGATGGGTATCCCACAGGTGAACATCTCTCCATCTAAGGCAGGAAAGACAAGTTTGCCAATCTGGGAAAAGCCCAAAGGCATTTTACTAAAAGGTCTGCTTGGCTGGCCTGTTTCCTTGTCATATGTCCATAGTTTTTGCAGATCATTAGGGAAGGGTTTGAGGCATAAGATGTTAATTCCTAAGGCTATCTGAAAGGGACTGTAGCCTTCAGTCTAAGATGTAGCTTAAATACAATATTTTTTGGAGAATAACACTAAGTTGCTAGTTTTTTTTTTTCATGTGGGAAAGCCTTAGGAGTGCTAGATTATGAGTTCACGAAAGAATAGCTCACCTCAGTTCATTTATCGAAAGGAATGCACCTTTAAAATCTAGAAACTTGAAAGCATCTGGAATCTTTACCTCTGACTGGCTCTAACTGCATCGTTGTCATTTTGTCTCTTGAACCCAGCCCAGTGTAATATGCCATAAATATCTGCAGAATATGTGAATGAATGAATGAATGATGTGATTGATGGACTGAATAAATGGATAAACAATTGAATAAAAGAGAGCTGTCAAAGATGGATTAAAATTTGGTCCCTAGCCCATCTTTTTTTACCTTTCCCTGATATTAATTCCCATCTGTAAAAGGATCAATTGTCAAGTGGTTTATAAGTAGTTCAACAACCAGCACCTGTGCCTCACTTTATATACTTAAGTGATATAAGACATGTGGCCTCAGTTTTTTAGGTGCATTTCATTTATGCCTGCTGGCCCAAGTGTCAGTAAGCAAGTAATTACTACATTTAGTTTCATGTGGGAAGGATGCTCTGCTCAGTGTTCAGTAGAAATAGGAAATATTGTCATTCTGAACACAAATAACTGAATTAAGAGACTTAGGTCCATTACATTAAAAATTCAAGGCTTCAAATTATGTCTTTGATGGAATTTAGTGGGATCATTAGGATAAGTAAACACATCAGACATACAATACATATGCTGAGACAAATGCAATAAAGGAAGAAAAACTGTTTTTCTCTGCTGTGTCAGTTCATTCTGGAACTCTAAGTGTAGTTGTATGCAATAATTCTCTACAATGATATTTAGGTTTTCAGCTAAAATGCTGTATCTGACATATTTCAAGCTAATTATTTGACATTATAAGATTATATTCTATTGTGTAATGGCTTTGTGACATACATTTTCATTAGAACATCAGTAATTTCCAAATATTAAAAACATAATTATCAAAGATAAATAATGATTATCTAGGTTGGTTTCTTGGTCACATCGCTGTATGGGGCTGAGGTTTGGAAAAGTCACTTATGCCTGCTATTTAGATGCGTAATTAAACAGTTATAGTATTTCCCTCCCTCTCTCCCCCTTCCTGCTTCCTTCCTTCCTCTTTCTTTCAAACACAGCTTATTGTTCCTATTATGAAATTTAGAGAACATATGACAAATATAACAACTAAAAAGTCACTCTACTTTCTTCTTACCATCAGTAATTCATTCTACAAATATTTATTGAGCACTTGCTATCTATCAGGCACTGTTCTAGACACTGATAATTCTGTGATTTCTAAATACTTATTTCAACTGAAGTTAAGAACTGTGCGTTAAATGTCCCTTGAGGAACGTGTAAGTTGCTATGGTTTGTCTTCTCTCTGTCCCTTCATTCTCTCACTCAGTCCTTCCACAACTCCTTGTCTTCCTTACTCTTAGAAATTCTCTTCTCAATACTTTAGGACATTGGAGTCCTTCCATTCTCTTCTTTATGCTGAAATAAAACTTTTCAAGAATGGTTCTGCTAAGTGTTCATTGCAATCTACAATTGACTCTTGATAGCTTTTAGAAGTCTAGGGTTCCTGGCCTTCCAGCGTTCAATAAAGGCAGTTTTTAAATAAAAAAAGACAAAAGAGCGTACGTTTATCTATGATAACGCTGCATGAGCTATATAAAATAGAAGGCTTTGCTGGAATTTCTAATGGTCTTTGATACATAAAAGGAGAAAAAGTTATTAAGTACAATTTGATAAACGAAATCTTTGAAAATGTGGGAACCCAGGGATAAAAATGAAAGTTCATCCTACGCTCTTCCATCAAAATGTTAAGATAACGAATGTAGCTATATTGGTGAAGTTTCAGGCATTGAACTGAAGGTGGAAGGAATATTTTTGGATTTCAATAGAGCCTTGTGGGCAGGTTCCTACTGGTCCTTATATGTAGTGTTAGCCTTGTGCAAGCATTTTGCATTTTCCACAGTAGCAGAAAGAGGGGTGAGCAAGCTGGGTGTGGCAAGGGGATTTGCTTGTGGTCTGCTTTCCCGGACACTCTGCCAGCTCACCTGGAAATGGAAACTTGAAAAAAAAAAAGGCAGTGAGTGCATCGGTGGCTCAGTGGCAGAATTCTTGCCTGCCATTGAGGAGATCCAGGTTCAGTTCCTGGTGCCTGCCCATGACAAAAAAAAAGAAAGAAAGAAAGAAAATGGAAGCTGGCCCAACTTGCTTAATGGATGACATCTCATCCTGCTGAACACTCTCATATAGCTCGAGAACTCTCTGAAGCTTTGGATATTAGAGCCTTGGGCTGTTCAGAGATCAAAGACAAGACTCCCTCCTTCAATTTTGAATATCAAGATTGTTCTCTAAAGAGATATTTCTTCTAGTCTTCTCTGGGCTACCATGTTAATTTGCAACCCAACTGAGTGGGTTAAAAATGTCTTTGATCACACACCAACATATGTTCACCAGGACACTGGTGACATTCAACCCCAAAAGAAAATCAGCAAGGGAGCAATCTCAAAGTGACCTCTGTGACAAAAGGGACTTCCTCAGTGCGGCATGCATCTCAGGCAAGATTGTCACACAATGAGCAAACTGTGGCCAGCTGACATTTCATCAGTGAGTCGCTGCTTAAGTATTTAGAGAGGATGCATTGATCCCACTCTCCTGGAAACCCCCAAAGCTCTCATAAAATACCCGCTTTCATTTAGCTTTTGTTAAAACAACTGAAATTCCCTTCTCACAATTGTTGGGACATCTCAACAACACAGCCCTTTCTTTCCCAGCTTGCAACTCAAACAAATATTGCTTCCTTTATTTCTCGTGGGTTCCCCAGTCTTGTAACAATGTTAATAATTTTTCACATTGAAAGGCATTTCCTGGGACTTCCTGAGGGTGGCAGTGTTGTTCATGAGTGAGTCAGCGGATAGTACTGGACAAGTAATTGGGTACCTGCTGGGGAAATGGCTTTAAGGAGCATGGCTTTACAATATCAAAATGAACAAGGTATATAATGGGGCACAATAAAACGAATGCCTGTCTTCTATTACAGGAGAGTCTTTTCTCAAAGCCATATGCTCCAATGTGAATATAAAGTGCAAAATAAAAAATGAAACCTGTGATGCTCATGTCAACAGCAATCTATGGATGAAAGTGGTAATGCAAACACTATTTCAGAAAAGCTCAATTCCAGATTATTATTTAATACAAGGTTACTGCCCACAATACTTTAATGCCTATGGGTCACCCACAGGCAGCTGACTTGGCAAATTCAGATGATGTCAGTTCCCTGGGAATTTTCCAGGAGGAGAAAGGCTGCTATTGCTTTCATCCAACTTAACCCTCCAAGAATTTGCAATCCATGTGGCTCACAAGTAAACACCCCATTGTCCTCTGAGTTAAGTCATTTGAGAGACATGCAGCAAGACTGCTCTAACCAGATATTTTACACCTATGCTTATGTGAATATAGCTTAGCATGATCCAAGGAGAAAACAAGCAACTAGAATTCAGCATAACTCACTGATAAGTTTAAACGAGAAGAAACATCATTCCATAGTATTGGTTGAAAAGGGGAATTTCATTTCTATGCACAGGCAAAAATCAATCACTTCCTCTGATAACGATGCCCATGATTGTGTTTGGGGATACCTGGTGATGACATCAGACTGTACCTTAGGAACTTGGTAAATTATCGAAGTCAAACCCTGAGCATAAATATTAAAGGGATACAATGATAGTAGCTGAAAGGGCAGAGCTACAGTTTAATTTCTACAAACAGGTCAGTGATATGTGGAAAGTATGTATGGGAAGCTGGGAACATCCGGGTCTTCCCAGGAGACCCCAAACCGAGAGAGTTCCCAGACTTCTGGTCACTTCCACCTTTTGTCATGCATGGTCATTGGGGTTTTCCAGTTTTCTGAGATGCAGAGGACACATGATTTTATTTTTATTTAAGTGCTTGCAATGAAGCAGCGTTACTTTCTTACTCTGCATTTTTTGAGAGCATGTAGTTGCCTAATATGGATAACACATCAGTGTCAGACATTCACAGTCATTGATAATAATTGGAGGCCGTTGATAATAATTGAGGAAAAGTCTTCTGGAAAGGTGCCATTTACAGAAAAAGCAAGTTATTATATGCCACGCATAGTTGTGAGTACATGTCTCATCTCATTTAACCATCATGACACATGATGACTTAAGTACTATTATTTTCATTAGGCAGATGAGGAGACCAAGGCTCAAAGAAGTTCAGCTTGCCCAGAGTCATGAACAATAAGTGGCAGAGCCGGGATTCAAACTCCATGCTTCCTTCTTAGAAGAAAGAGCAGATAAATTTTTGAAAGCATCAAATGGGTTTGCTAGTTTATTATATGCTATTTTGCTTGTGATTTAAATTGGTAGAGGGTGGTTGGTTAGCTTGGTTGTATTATAGTGTTATTACATGACCTCAAACCCAATATCTTATTTTAGGCCATCCATTCTGAACCTGCATTCTACTGGTCAAAAGGTATCAGATAATGAGTGTTGATGAGCTAGCGTTAATCCTGATTGTAGGGGAAAGGAACATCTTCTTTTACTTGAATAGGGTATGTAGGAAGACCTGCAGCTGGGGATGATGAATTGATTTAAGGGATGCCACTCCACCAATGAACTTGTCACTCAGAGCTTACCTCATCAGTGCTAGCACAGCTGCCTTTTCACTACTGCAGCCCTTATTCTCCCCAGCAGAGTTTCCACTGCCAGAAGCTCTTGTTCTCCCCACAAATGAGACCCAAAGATGATCACGTGCCCAACAATGGGTCATTCAGTTGGATAGGTAATTCCTTAAATGTGAGGAATGAGGAAATATATGTTAGCCACTTGACATGTAAACAAAAAATGATTCTATCACACTTAAAGAGTTATCGTCTGGGTCAGTTAAGTGAGGTCTTAGCACAGCTCAGTGCTGCCTCCCAATAGTGCTCTATGATGTCTGGTAATCATCAGCCTGTCACCCAACCTTCTGAGACCAGTCCTGAAATCAAGACTAGTATTATGCTAACAGCAACACAAACCATTTTCTATGGTTAGGTGTATTTTTCAGTTACTGTGTATTTGTGGGACTTTCACTCAAAATTAACAGAGTCGTTGGCCATTCGAGACATGATATATGCCAAATGCAAGCAAGCAGTTTCAGACAATATAGAGGAAGTTGTATTTTAGCAGGCTTCAGACAACAGGGATAATCTGGAACTGCCTTCGGCCATTGCAACTATTTTTGGTATCACGAGTCTGCAAGCCATAGCAGAAAGTTAGTATTAGAAATATAATGGAGGAATAAGGATCTTTGTTGGAACTTCTCAAAGTAAAACTTGTGGAGGAAGCACCTAAGTGAGGTGTAAAAGTTTCAGATTGTGTGCATTACATGTCGAATCAAGGACCAATCCTTTACCATCCAGGCAGAAGTTAGGAGAGGTGGTATATGATTTAAATGGATTCTCAAAATGTTGTCTTCAGACCCAAAGCATGAGCATCACCTGGGAACTTATTAGAAGTATAAATTCTTGGACTTCACTCCAGACTTGCTGAGTCAGAATCTCTTGAGCATGGAGCCCTGAAATCTGTGTTTTACAGGTCCTCCAGGTAATTCTGATGCATGCTAAAGTTTGAGAAACACTGCAAGAGAGAATTCTCCATGGGCCTATAATGACAAAAATGAGCTTTTAATCAGAAATATCTGCAGATGAGGCTCTGAAATCTTCATTTTTTATTGCACTTCCCTGGCAATCCTGTTGCACACTGTTTGAGGAAAACTGATCTAAAAGAGCAAAAGGTTTTTTTCCTTGTCTTTGCCAAGGCACTTTCCCATTATATCCAAGGCTAAGAACCAGTATCATTCTTCTAATTATTTAATTATTTAATTAATCTTCTAATTATTTCTAATTCTGTTCTGCCCATGGGCTCACCTGCTTGAGCTCATGGGCAGAACAGAAGCATCATTCTGTATATCCTACACGCTTGCTGCATGTACGTTTGTGTATATGTACATTTCTGTGTGTGTGTGTATGTGTTTGTATTTTAACAGAGCAAGCCATTTTGCTCAGAAGCACCTGGATGTCAGGTGTTATCATCACTTCTGGACTGCTCCTAGCCTGCCAGTGAGGTTCAGCCCAAATTCCAGTTCAACTGCTCCCCAGCCAGGAAGGTGGGGGGGAATGTTCTGTGTTTCTATAGAGTTGACACTCTCAGCTCAAGCATGAAAATTAAGGAATTTCTGGCAAATTCTAGGATCACGACATTGGTTTTGTAGGCCTAGATGTTTACTTAAAGCAAGGTCCTACCTGTGTCTGAGCCTGCTGATAGGGTAGCCTGGAGTGGGGTGCGTTTTCCACATAATTCTGAGGAATGAGGGACATGCTACAGTCTGCCGCTGTCCTTTACTATCCATATTTTTCCTTCTCTTTATCCTCTTCTGACTGGAAACTGGGACCTCTCTCTTAACAGGATCCATACTTTGCACTAAACTTCAGAGTTCTACCAACAGCATTGTCTTTTTTACCCCTTGCAGCCTGCTTCAAGAGACTTCTCTCATGCTGTGGCATCATCTCCTTCTCTGGAAATCTCGATTGGCCATGGCAGATATTTTCTATCAGAAAACAGTAGAGGTACAAGTGAGACATGGATGAGTACCTGTACTTGTGTTCTTGCCCAAGATAAACACTCCTTCCCTGAACTCAAACGGAAGTCCTCCATAAATAAATAAATCTTAGCCATTTGCGGCAGCTACCTTCTCTTTCGGCTTCCCCATTTTCTGGATGAGTACCGTGATGGGCAACTCTAAATGAAACTGGCCTGTTAGGAACCCACAGAATTATATGGGTTAGGGAGAATGATGGGTGGAAAGCGACTTTCCAGATGAATAGGAACAAATTATACTCTTCAGCCTGTGTAGTCCTCATATCTACTATGACCTCCTGGGCAGAAAGATCTCTATCTACTTGAATATCCTATTGAATCATTCCTTCAACAAAGAGTGATACCCCCAGTGGCACTCTCTCTGGGAAAACCTCAAAGGACGTGAGTTTGGAAGCCTGGAGATGTGATATTGTATCCAGGCAAGTCAATTTTTGAGATCAGATAAGATGTTAGTTGATGTTGCTGTGAGATACCCCTGGTACAATAATCAAAGAAGCTGATGAGTTATTTCCCACCATTGCACCGTAAATAGGATGATTGATTTCAGAAAGGAGAAGAAGAGACATGTCTATTCTACAACCTTGAATCTAAGGTTTTGTTCACTTCTGCCTTGACCTGTTCTAACTAGTTGCAGCTAACACACACACACACACACTAGTCACACTGAAAGGGACCACATTCTTCTGGGCAGAATTTACACCAGCAACCTTGGGACTTGAGCCTGTTGCTCTTGGCTGCTCTCCGTCAGCGCTAATCACTGTCTGCAGGGATGGGAGTTAATAGTTAACAGATTATTTTCTAAATTTTGGGGGCATTACACTGAGAAGGCCTTGTATCCCTTGGCGGGGTGCTTAGATTGTGACAGCTTAAAGCTGCTGGGGTACAATCAGGTCAGTTTGTTCCAGACAGTCTTGGCTTCCTTATTCCTGTGATTAGTCTTCACCAAATATGTGACAAAAAGCTACGATTGTACCCTTGATGCCCTCTCCTGGAAATGGATGGTTCCAAAGATTGTCTTCTCCTGAAGAAAATCCCTATACTAAGAATTTTTGCCCATTTAAATGAACATCGCATTTCTGCCACCGTGGGTATTCACATTCTTCGAAGCGTGGTTCTCTTTACTCTATCTCCTCACTGTCCTCCTCTTTGCTCATGACTCCTCTGGCGTCTCCTCCATTTTGATTCTGAGTCTTGGTTCCCACTTTTCTTTTTGGCCATTTGAATTTGGTTCTCCATTTTTTTTTTTTTTTTTTTTAGAGTGCTAAAGAGACATGGGTGTGGCACTAACAGCATCTTCTATATGCAGCTATGGATATTTTAGTACATATATTTTGGTGTAAAAATGTATGCATTTCTATTATGCATGTGTGTGCATGTATATGTATGTTTCTTTGTATGTGTGCATATATGACTGTACATGTACATAGTTTTAAAATTGCAATGTATGTGAGCTCTAGTTGCTTCACACCCTTAATGTTGCAGTCTTCTGGTTTCAGCCATCCTGGTGGAAACGTGGTGGCTTCTCATCATGGGGTTTTAGTGGTTAATTTGCATTTTTGTTGATATCAAATGATGTTGAGCACCTTTTCATAAGTTAATTACATGCTTTCATAAAGTGCCTTTTCCAGTCTTGCCTATGTTTATATTGTATTTTATGACTTTTAAATATTTCATTTTTAGGATTTTGTTATATATTCTGGATGTGAATCCTTTTCAGAGATATATGTTGCAAATATCTTTTCCCACTCTGTTGCTTGCCTTTTCACTCTCTTAACAGTTTTGTCCAGTACACAGAAATTCTTAATTTTAATGTCCAATTTATCAGTTTTTTCCTTTACAGTTAATGCTTTTAGCATTCTGCTAAAGAAATATTTGCCTATTCCAAGATTGTTAACATATGTTATCTACTAGAAGTTTTATTGTTTTACCTTTCATATTTAGAAATCTAGAATCTATTTTTGCATGTGGTGTGAGAAAAGGATCAAGATTCATTTTTCATTTTTTCCTGTACAAATATCTAAATGATCTAGTATTCTTTATTAAAAATACTGTCCTCTCCTTAGTGCTCTTCAGTGCCACATCAGTCATAAATTTAGGCGTTTTCATTCATAGAATCTCAATTCTATATTTTCATAGGATAAATAGACTTATGAAATAGAATAGAGAGTCCAGAACGAGAATTGGTTCTCCATTTTTAAAGTCCCCCCCTCAATTAGGGTTTATCAATCCCTTATCAATTCACAGAATAAAGCCAATTGGAAATTGACCTTACCTTGGAACAAAACCTTGAGAATTTGCTTATCTGATTCCATGCATATGATGTACCCTATTCTTTCTTTCTTTCTTTTTTTTTTTTTACACAGTTGCTGATTAGTGTCTTTATTTTTAACCCCTTAAAATGCACAGGGCACGCCCATGGGTGTGGCTAGGCGAATATAACAAAAGTCATTGCCACCTGGTGACTCCAAAATTCCGTGGTCTTGCCCTCATCCTCCCCATCATTCCTGCTTTCTGACTGTTTTACTATGCCTTGCTCTTTGGTTTTCTAGTTTTTGCTGAATATTTTGGCTTTGTGCCTTGACTCCACCATCCCCTTCCATTTAAAAAAATTGCAACATTGGACTTTGCAAACTTTTTTTGAATATTTTTTTGTTCTAGCTCTGATAGCTCTGGCCACCTTTGAGATTATTCCACTTGACTCTGGGTCTTTCTCAGTCACTATCCTTTCTTTGCTCATCCAGTTATAGGCACATTATCCATGTCTTGAGTAAGTTGAGCTTTGGAGTAATTGAATACAGAATCTCCCTGCATCTCTCTTATTATACAATTCCAGATCCCTCACCTATTCCTCTTATAACCTAACTATGACTGGAGGTACTCAGGTTTGTTCATGCACCTCTTGGCATGTTGTTCCCAGAACAAAACACATGAGTCTAGTATAGAGGGCATCATCACTGCCCTTTGATTCAAACACTGAAATATTTCTTCAACAGAATCTTAAGTTCTTATTTGAAATTCCTGGCATCTGTCTCACAATGTTGGCTTTAATATTGAACTTTTGGTCAATGAAAATCCTGAAGTTTTCCATACTGCTGTTCAGACATACCTCATCCTTTCTATAATTGAGCATTTCTTAGTGTCAGACTCTATTGCCTTTAAAATTCAATCAATTGTTCCAGTCCTTTGAAGTCTTTTTAAAATCTTGATTCTAAGTCCAGTACGGTGCTTTTCAGACCATGCTCCAGTTGAACCTGGTGTCCTCCAGGCTGATGTGATGTCTTATCAATTCACAGAATAAATGAAATGCATTGAATTTCTTGAGTTGACTCAATTTCTTCCTAAACCATTTATATCTGATGCTACCCATTTAATAGTACAAAACCGACGAAGTAGTTAAAATAGTTTTACTCAAAAAGCACCATGATTTCCAGACACTTTCCATCCAAAGTCATTTTAAGAACCTGCTATTCAATGCCTTAGGTATCCCTCCCCTTATCAAATAGTTCACACATGCGATCAAAACGTCATCTTGGGCGGGCCACAGTGGCTTAGCAGGCAAAGTTCTAGCTTGCCATGCCGGAGACCCAAGTTCGATTCCCAGTGTTTGACCATGCCAAAAAAAAAAAAAAAAAAAAAAGAAACGGTATTTACTATTGATTAAACCACTGAAAAGACTTCCCCAAAGCAGACAATATGCACTAATACATACTTTTGGGCAAGGTTGTTCAGTAAGTGTGACTTACTCTCTCCCTATACATTTCTGTTCTATCCATAATTATGTCATGAGAGATTTTGTCAAAGGCTTTCCTGCAATCCAGATTTATTTGAAGCATTTGTTTCATCAGCTAATCTGCAGGGTCTGTGTGTGTGTGTCTGGGTGTGTATGAAAGCAGTTTGGTATGATTTGCCCTTGATGTGTCCCGTGTTGTCTCCTTGTGTTCCCCACTTCCCCTTGTATGTACTCACACATCAACCTATTAATATTCCTTCCCAGAAACTTGCCTGGAATTGATGTCAAGCTCACTAGTCCAGAATCTGTCAGACAGGATCCATCTGCATTGTTTTTAGATAAGTGGGAACATTTTTACCCAGTTTCCAAAATTCTACAAAATATCGCACATTCTTGAAGCACACTACACCATTGATGCATGCTTATACAGTCAGGGAATGGAACCACTTTAGAGTAGCCAGGTGCTGCTTTATTATGCCTTGTGCATTTATCAATATTTACACATTCAGAATAAAAATCACGCTTGCTTATAAGGAAGGCAAATGCAAAATCATTATATCAGTAGCACCAGAAGCTTATAAATATATTTCTTGGTATGCCATTTACTTTCAATATAACAAAAAATGTGTCAGTTGCTCTGTTGGTGTGCTTGACATTTCTCAGCTATTTGAAAGTGTTAGGTACTTCAACATTATTCTTAAGAGATTCAAGCCAACCTTTCTCTTTCTTTACTTTTTCCTTTATGTATAATTTTGATCTCCCTCTCTTTTGCACATGTCTGCAGAAATTTGAGTTCCTAGAGACTGCACTATTCAAGGACATTAATCTCTTTTGTACAGTCCTCTTTTTGTTTCTTGGAAACAAAGAGGATTGGAATCATTTGTAATTTTATTGTCCTGATACAAGTTTTAAAAGATTTGTTGGCTCTCATGAATCATCTTGATGTTTATCATGTCAGACAAGACAAGGTGGGGGGAGGCAGGGGAGGGAGTTTAGAGATTTCTTCATCATCCATCTTGTTTTTTCCAGATGCATGAAAGTGAGGTTGATTAAAAGGCATTCTATTTTTCCACAACAAAAAACAAAAAAAAAATTACTAGAAATGTGGCTTCATACTTCTCCCATAAATTCACTATTTACTGATTAAAAATAACTAATGATAATATTCAGTTTTAAGGAGAATCTTTTGAAAACCATCAGGTTTCAGAAATTTACCCCACCCACGTTTTATTGCCAATAGCCATAAACTACTGTTTAAGCTACTGGCTCAGTTCTGCCCAGCTCCAAAAACCAGTGGTAGCCCCCATAGCAGCTGTCTACTCACTGGTGAATGAGATTGGCAGTTCATTTTCTGTTTTAACTTTCGATGTTGGACCTAGTTGGAGAAAGTATTCTCACCTGGGCATTATCATTTGGGCTAGTTTGTTTGACCACTTTGCCCTTGGAATTTTTTTCTTTTTCTGATTCTACTTAAGTTCTCTGTTGGAACGGCAGCCAACTCTTGATCCTGAGAAGTCAGTGAGTACCACATAATTCTGGAAAGAACTTTGTGACTTGGACCCATCTTCCACTATTTCTCATATCAGTCCAAAGGTCTTGCTTTGTTTACAACTCGGACAGTACTTTGGTGGCTAACAATTCTTCTCTCTTGCCCTATCCCTTTTTTTGGATATTGACACAGTACACAGTACATGCCCTATCCCTTTCTTTGGATATTAACACAGTACATCCTTTGGATATTGACCCTACCTCAGTGTAAGCCTGCTTCAAGCTCATTGAAGAGTTCTCAGAATGCATGGAGTTTTAGAAAAAGGGAAAACTTACTTTCTGTTCTTATCAATGTACCACACAAATTTTCTGAAGACACTTAAAAGAAATCAGTACTTACATTCAGATTCTAGACATTTGGAAGGATGTCAGTTTTTCACAACCCCACTGAACTGAAAAAAAATTTTTTGAAATGTGATGCATAAACTTGGCTGCATGGGAAACTATATGGTAAGATAATAAACTTCTCTGATAAAAGAATTTCAAATAAAGAGTACGGTTGAAATTTTGGTCTCCTTGCTGAATATCTCTGTCAGTAAAAATGATTGTCAAATATGATTTAAATGTTCCAGGAACTATACTCATATTTTAAACCACCACAATCCATTGTTCACATTTTAGAGACGAGGAAACTGAAGCTTGGTGAAGCAATTGGAAAGAGGTCCTTCCACGGATAAGTTCCAGAACTAGATAGTAGTCGACCAGCCCTCTCAGTTTGCCCAGGACTGTCCTGGATTTGGGATTTAGCACCAAAATTCCCATACCCTGACAAAACCCTTAGTTCTAGGCAAACTGGAATGTTCAATTACGATACAAGCAAACCCAAAAGTGTAAGAATTTGAAGCTAAAGTTTTTTCTTTAATTTCCTTGCACTTCTTGGCTTTTCTGAGCTCTGCAACATTCCTGTAAAACACTTCAGTAGAAGAAACATTAGAATACTGATATCCATGTGTTGGAAAGGGAAATAGTGACTGGGCCAAAGTCTTTTAGCTCCTTCAAGGTCTACCAGTAAATTTTAAGAGCATTTGCTTTTAGCATGCAGGTGTTCTGGTTTGCTTAAGCTGCTGGGATACAATATATCAGAAATGGATAGCCTTTTAAGAAGGGGACTTATTAAGTTACAAATGTTTATTTCTAAGGCCATGAATATGTCCTAATTAAGGCATCAAGAAGATGATACCTGGACTCTGAAGAAAGGCTGCCAGAGTTTGAAATACCTCTATCAGCTAGAAAAGCATGTAGTCAGTGTCTGCTGGTTCTTGCTCCCAGTTTCCTTGCTTTCAATTTCTGATTCCAGTGGCTTTCTCTCTCTAAGCATCTGTGGGTTCTTGTTTAGCTTTTCCGAGGCAAACTCTAGGTTTCATCTCTTAGCGTCCCTTTGCTCTCTCCAGGTTCTGGCTCCTTCAGTTACTGAGGGTCCTTGCTTAGCATCTCCCAGGGCATTTCTGTCTGCATCTCCAAGCATCTGTGTCCTATCCATAATGTCCCTCTCTTAAAGGACTCCAGTAAGTGGCTTAAGACCTACCTTGAATGGGTGGGGTTACATCCCTGTGGAAACAGCTTAATCAAAAGCCCCCACCCACGATGGGATTTGCCCCCACAAGATTGGATTAAAAGAACATGGCTTTTCTCGGGTACATAACAGTTTCAAATCAGCAGGACTTTTTCATAATTCACAATTTTCTTCTTTGTTCGACTTCTAACCCAGTCAAAATACTGTCTCTCTAAAATGTCTCTTTTAATATTAGTGACCTTCTGCTGATAAGACTTGTTTTCTTGGTAGTTGCCCTTTTAGCTCACTTAAATGATATGCAAAGAACTTGCTTGAATTTAACTCATCAACATAACTAAAGTATTAGCGTCCTGAAGTGAGACAAAGTATGGTGTTAATTCTCATGACAAAATTTCAAATGACCTTATTAACATCGCTTTGGTGGAATCAGTTTTATTAGAGGATTTTTCTGATTCCTCAATCTGGACTTTTACATTTCTCATATTTTATTAACTCAACTTGAAAGGTGGAGAGATAGATTTCCAAAATTAGAATCTTAAGTCTTACACTAGAATTATTATTCAAAAGAAAATAATCTATTTCCAAGTACAAGATCAGAAATTTCCTTTCCAACCAGGGAAAAAGACAAACCAAAACAAAAGCTTTTAGGGCTGGCAATAGTGGCTCAGTGGCAGAGTTCTCGCCTGCCATGCCGGAGACCCGGGTTTGATTCCTGGTGCCTGCCCATTTAAAAGGAAAAAAAGAACTTTTGGATTGTGATGATCACATGGAGAATGCAGTTAAATATTCATGTTCAATCTTACCGACTTAGTTCTATTAACCACGAACAACTCCATCTTTGTTTGGCATAGGGATGTTCAGATTTGGTGACCCATGTTATTAGCTGATTCAGTTATTAGCTGATTCAGTTTCAGGCCCCCTCACATAGTGGGGCATCTTAGACATGTTTATTCTCACCCCTCACCACTGCACTAAATGCTGGTAAGTCCTGTGTTTGCAGTTCAAATTCCAGAGCATTCCAAATAGAAACAAGACTATAGCAGAGGGTTATTAAAAATATTATTTCCTTTGCTGAATTACTTTCTGTCTCCTCCCCTCTCTCCACTAGTGCTGCTGGAGAAATAACTGCAAAGAGGTTGCTGAACTCAGGCTTCTCTAGGCAGAGTATGTTAACGATGGGTTCGATTTTCAATAAATCGTTATTGGGTGTTTATTTTTGCTGCTGATTGGAATAGAATGCTGAACCATACAGCCTTTCCCTCTTTTCATGAGATTTGTGTTCTACAGAGAGAGAACACACAGCTTGTATCTGTGTTCAAATGTCAGTACTAATACAACAAAGGATTCTTGAACGCTTATTCTGTCCCAGGCAACTTCCGAGGCATTAAGGACACAGATATACCTATGAACATGTCATTATCTTCAAGAGATACTCAAAGTACAATGGTGAGAGCTAGCACAATGCATAATCACTTGAAAAAGTGATGTGTTAATATAAAGTCAAGAAGAGAGTGTTGCTGAAGACAAAGAATGAAGTGGGAAATTTGGGTAATTGTACTTGCCCTGGGGCAAGATCAAAATAGAGGACTCAAGGGTGGGAAAAGAGGTTGTGAAAGGGGTTAAGTAGTTCTGCAGAGCCAAAATCAGCTCTGGCCAGCTTTGAGTAGGGACTGAGCTAAGACCTTGGGCAGGCCTTGTTTCAGTTTGTCCTGTCTCACACTATGTCCCAGGCATTTGTCAGCCGTCCATGATATGCTCTTGTCCTCACTGAACTGAGAAATGAGTTTTAGCGTCAAATTCCCCAGTGAAAAAGTCATTAATCTCAACCTGTGGCTACTTAAGTTTTTCTAGTCTGCATGTCCCTTGAGCAAGTATACCTACAGTTTGTTCAGCTGTCATACTTTCTACCCATCTGTCTAAAATGCATTCAGGGAGGGTTTTACCCTCTGTCTTAGAGGCTTATCTGAAGCTGTACTAACTTTATTGATATTCTGCAAAGCCTGGAGCCAGGAGTTCATATTCCAAGAAAGTTCCCCACACAGATTTCATATTAGGGAAGTCAAGACAAAGGGATGGTGTGGGAATGGCAACTGCATGCTGCCTTAGTCCTTTTCCTGAGAGGATAGAGCTGCTGGAATAGAAATGGGGAAGGCAGTGATAAACTATTTAGCTTTTGGAGATAGGAAATCTTTTTAAGAAATAGTGCAGTATGCATTAATTTGCACTACAGGTACTGAATGCTTTTCATGTATGCTTTTCCATGTCCATTTGGAGATGACAGAAAATAGCTAAACATTGACCCAGTTACAAATACCTTCCTGAATTAAAATCCCACATTTACAAGTTTTGTTAACAGAGAGTTGTATCGATCTGCTCAAATGGTCTAAGAACATAGATTTTCCATTAGTCCCTTATAGCAATGTCACATTAACTAGGATTATTGGAGGGGAGAAAGTCTGGGAGTGTTTCTATTTGGGTGTCTGAGTTACTAAGGGAGACAACATCACCGTTAGAAGGCAAAAACAGTCATAATCTTAGAAGACTTAAAAATAAAGTGAGGACATATGGTAGCAACAGCAGGACTTGTGCTCAGGCTCCGAATTAGAGCAGACCTTGGGACATCTGGAGTGAGTCTCCTGTCCGAGCTCTGCCAGGTCTGTCCCTCTGCTCTCAAAAGAAGTGATTTCCCACTGAAGGCAAGGAGGCATGGGGGAACTCGCCTTTGTACCATCATTGCCAACACAGGATGAAGGCTGTCTCTTTTATTATTTAAACAAAATAACTTGAAACGACAAAAATATTTGTTGAATTCCACTCTTCTAATCCAGCACTTGCTTTTCTTCCTCCAACTTTAATCCAAGGCTTTATTCCCAAGTGTATATTCATTTTATGTTGTTGCCAAATTGCCTATGTGATTTTGTGACCTGCCTTTTTGTTTTCAGTAACCTTATTTCAGGGACATTTCCATGTCGTTACAAAGGCTTCACGTTTATCATGTCTAATGACGGAATAACATTCCATTGACTGGATGTTTTATAATTTACATGCCAATCCCCTTGTTATTGGATGTTTAGGGAAGCTATTGTTTTTGGCGGACGTTTGCTTCTGTGGAACTCTCAGCTGTGTGGACTGAGATGGGAGAGGAAAGACCAATCCAGAGCAGGCCAGGGTTGAATGCTGGGGAGCCTGTGGATAAGATGCCAAAATTTAGTCCCCGAAGCAGAAGTGCAGCTGGGAGGGGACCAGGGTTAGAGTCCAGGTTAATACAGAAGGAGATTACTTCCCCACTCCTTCTTCGTTTATTTATTTATTCTATTTTATTGCTATCCCCCAATACTATTCCTCTCATCCTTCCATAAATAACCACTCCAAAGTGTTTTCCAGAAGCAGCTATCCAGAAGGTTATTGGTAATTCCTGTGGGGGTCATTAAGAGCCAGCTTTCTGCTGGACGTCTTCCAGCATGAGGGGTGAGGAGTGGGGAACCCCTGACCAGAGTTGATGAGTGGGTTAAGTGCCTACTGGTAGAATTCAGTGTTAGGATATCCAACTACCCCTAGATAGAAGCCAATCTCTCAAACTGGCTTTATTGATGGTTAAGGTGGCTAAATTATGGTAATAGAAGACACCAAACATATAGTGGCCAAACGATAAACTTATTTCCTTGTCTCATAATAGTTCAAGGCTGGTGTCCCTGTTAGTGGGACGACACTCTTCCCTGTTGTCATTCTGCTTTCAACAAATGTGTCCAGGCTCCCCCGATTATCTTCATTCCTGCCCACAAGAAGGGCAAAAAGGAACAAAGACGTAGGGGTGACAGGCCTGGCAAAGGGGAGACATCGCATCTTCTCATATTCCATTGTGGTGAATATGGCTCCACCTAACTGCAAGGGATTCAGGGAATTATGAGCTCAAAGAGAAAGAATAGATTTTGGAGGTCAGTTAGTCATATCTGCAGATGTGAAATTTGTCTTTATTTCTCAAAAGCTGAGTGGAGAAGAAAGGTGTTATTTGAGAATCCCCTAAAAGACTTGAACAAAAGTTATTTTGGCAATGCATCAGTATTGTTGATATGAATATGTTCTTCCAGTAGCATTTAGTGGAGTGGAGGAGGGGGGCTAGGGGAAGCCTGAGAAAAGGAAAGCAGAAACTATTTTAGTGCAGGGGGTCTATTAAAAGTCATACCTCTGTGGGATCATATTCACTATTTGTAAAGGTACAATACTTTCTGTCATTCTCAACAACTTAAGTTAACATATGCTCTTTAAGCCAGTGATTCCAAACCTCAGATTTCCTTTACCTTTGTATACTCACATTCATTCATGAATGAACAGTTATTGGAATCTGGTATTCAGGCTTATACCTGACTTCTATTCTAATGGGGCTAGTAGATGCAAAACAGCCAAAGGATGTCACACAGTTTTAAAATAAAATGAACCTGAAATGATCCGAATTAAGGACAAAATGTGAAATATACAATTATTTCAGAATAGGGAAGGATATTGAAAAATTTGATAAATAATCACAAGAGCTTGAATTAAAAAAATAGGTAAGGGGCGGGCCGCGGTGGCTCAGCGGGCAAAGTGCTTGCCTGCTATGCCGGAGGACCTCGGTTCGATTCCCGGCCCCAGCCCATGTAACAAAAACGGAGAAACAGAATACAATAAAACAAGAGAATGTTTAAAAATGTTTCCCTTTCTTCCTTCCTTCCTTCCTTCTATCCTTCCTTCCTTCTCTCTGTCTTAAAAAAATTTAAAAAAAAAAAAAAAATAGGTAGGCCAACTGTTTGAGTTTCCTAGGCTGTTAGGAGCAGATACCACTAAATGGTTTGGTTTGAACAATGGGAATTTATTAGCTTACAGTATTGAGGCTGAGAAAATGTCCAAATCAAGGTATCATCAAGGCAATACTTTCTTCCTGAAGACTGGTTACCTCGTGAGCCTTGGTTCCTCTGTCACATGACAACACACATGGCTGTGCCTTCTCTTTAGGGGTCATTGCTTTCAGCTTCTTGCTTCCATGCTTTTTTTTTCTCCCTCTCTCTCTCTGTATTCATTCCATTTATAAAATACTACAGTAATAAGATAAAATCTCATGCCAAATGAGGAGGGTTACACCTTAACTGAAGTAGCCTGTTCCAAAGATCCCGCTTACAATGGGTTCACACCCACAGGAATGGATTAGATTTAAAAGCATGCTTTTCTGGAGTATACACTGCTTCAATCCACTACAACCCATCCTCTGAACCCAAAAGGACACATTTTTTCCATATGCAAATATATTCATTCCTTCACAGTATCCCAAAAGTCATAAGTAATTTCAGTGAAAATAGTACAAAAGTCTCATCAAAATCAGTTATAGATGTGGTCTGTCCTGCTGCACAATTCCCCTCAATCTGTGGACCTGTGAACCTAGAGAACAAGTTATATGCTTCCAATATACAAAGGAGGGATGGGCATGTGTTCCAGTCCAGCACAACCTCGAGCCCAAAGAACATAACAGACAGAAGATTAACCATGAGTTTTAATTAGGGGCTTGTGGACAAGAGAATAATTCTTGGAACTCTGCACTCCACCCAGAAGCAAGAGGGAGAAGGAGGAGTCTTGGGGTGGGAAGGTGGCTTACAAGTTTCAGAGTTCTACAAGACATGACTAAAGGAAGAGAGTTTTACATTTTTTGATCTTTAACATCAGTCTCAGTCATGTAAGCAGCTGTGTGACTTGCTTTCAAAATGGAGGAGGGCGCAGAACCCAGGTCCTGCGTCCTTACAGCATAGGATAAACATTCTCATCACCATAGGGAAATGAGAAGGAAAACATGGGTCCCCCAAAATTCTGAAACCCTGTAGGGCATACTCCATAGAATTTCAAGATCTGAGTGTCATTGATGGAGTGACATTTGGTCCTCCGGGCCTGATGGAGTGACAGCCCCACCCTTTCCAACAGCTTGTGCAGTGGCCATACTTTCCTCAAACACTGGGGTGAAGATTCCATCCTCTGAGAACACTGGGGTGACAGCCAGAGCCTCTGTAATCCCCAGGGCATAGTGCAACACTCTCAGAATGCAGGGATGATGGCCAGACTTTCCACAACCCCCAGGGAATATGCCTCACCCTCTGTGAAGACTGGGATGGAAGCACTCTTCCTGAACAATAGGGAAGAAGGCTTGCCTTCTTAAAGCACCAGGTTAGATGCACGCTTTCCACACACGAGTGAGTTCATTCTCTTGATTCAAAAAGTCTTCGATTCCATGTCTCAGACTCCATGTCTCAGACTCCATGGTTCTGTCTTTGAAATGGTTTTTCCTTCAACCTGTGCCTTTTCTGTTCCTTTTAGTCGAGTCTTGCAGTAGTCCCATTCATACAGACCTCCCAAAAAGCTTGTTGGTTTTGCCCATAGTAGACAGGGGTTCAAACCATCAGGTAGTTGGACTTTCCACAGATCCTTCCTGGATAACTGCACCTCCAATCCTGACATGCATTGAAATGCCTGATTGGATCCATGTTCAGTTAAACCCTCACATGGAGATTACTTTTTGGGGACTCACTTTCAGGAAGCTCAGAATTTTCCAAACCATCAATTTCTGGTTTCTGTGTGCCCATGAGTTCAGTTCTCAGCATATTTCTTTCCACTTATATTTTACTATAAGCTGCAGGGAGAAACCAGGCTGCACTTTCCACCCCTCACTTGGAAATCTCAGCTAAGTATCCAAGCTCATTGCACTCAAATTGCACATCCATCTGACATCAGCTCTCAATTTTGGCACATCCTCTGCCACTTTAAAATAAGAATCATCTTTCTTCCAGTTTTCAATAACTCATTCATCATTTCTGCTAAGTTCTCATTGGAAGTAACTTTAGCATCCATATTCTACTAATAGTATCTTCAATGTAATCAAAGCCTTTTCTATTAAACAGTACACAATTCTTCTAGCCTCTATCCACTACTCAGTTCCAAAGCCATTTCCACATTTTTGGTATTTGCAACAGCAGCACTCCATTCCTAGTATTAAAGCTGTATTAGTCTCTAGGTAAACAGAAATGATAGAAGATATTATGAGATTTTTATAAGAATTGTCTCACATGACTGTGGGATGCACAAGTCCAAATTCTGTAGGGCAGGCTGCAAGCTGGGAACTCCAATGCTGGTTTTCAATAAATTCCCCAGGAGAAGCTGGCTGGCTGATGTAGAGATGGAAATTCTCTCTTCTAACAGCTGAAATCATCACTTCTCTTTTTAAAACTTTCAACTAATTGGATGAGACACCTCTCATTATTGAAGGCAATCTCCTCAGTTGATTGTAGATGTAATCACTCACAGACACAATCAACTTACTGATGATTTAAGTCCATGTAACGTCCTCATGATAGCAATCAGGCCAGGGCTTGCAACTGGACGCCAAAAGGGCCAAGTTGATAATGAACTTAACCATCCCAGTAAATCAAGTGACTAAAAAAAAATACTTTGTTCTTACAGGACCTTTCACTAACTGTGCAATAATCAGGTGGAGCACCTGAGAAATAATCAGCCCTCTAGGGGCTAAGGAGGGTGTCCCCAACAGCAGATTTGCACAGCCAAGAAGAAACTTTTCTTTAATTCTCCAATCTATCTTAACCTGTTTCCTTGTTGCCTGCTCTGAATTCTGAGCCACTTATGTTTATTAAGTAGCCATACGTAGACACCCTAAGCATAATCTTAGCAGCTCCATCTGGACTCGTGACCCCATCACCCACAGGCTATATTCTTTTTAGATTTTGAGAGATATGAAAATGAGTCATAACAATAGCCAGCTCTCAATGGGTACTTATTATATGCCAGGCACTGTGTGAAACACTTTATCTGTAGTATCAAATTCAAGCCTCCTAACCCCCCTGGGAGGGGGATACTATTATTTTTCTCATGTTACATACTAGTAAACTGAGGCTTAGGTTAATTAACTTCCCCGAGGTTACACAGTCAATCTGAGGCAGATCAGAGCTAAAAAGGCAAGGCTATATAATATCTGAGCTTGAGTGTCAGCCGTTTTGCTAAGCTGCCCTTCCATAGGGCCAAAGAGAATGTGTGGCCACCCCACTGCCAAGTGCCAACCTGCACACCCTTATTCTTTATTACAAAAATGCTGTCTTTGTTTTTAAATCCTCCTCTCCATGGCCCTTAAACTGACGCACAGTCATTCACATGGGTGACTCCTGAGCTATTTGCTGTTCCAAATGCGCAAATTGAAGAAATGTGGCCTTGAGTAAAACACCTAATCTTTTCACAACTAGAAAATGGGGCCACCTGTCTTACAGAGCTCTGTTCCATTTCCTATAAGATACAGTGTAAGGAAATCACTTTGTAAACGAAACACTTAGCAAATGAAAGGATTATTGCTACTGCTCTGTGGACAAACCTAGAAACCCTATGTATGTTTTATGAAATATTTTATGATGAAAATCAAGCATTTGATGCGCAAATCCTTCCCCAAACCATTTAACTCTCCCAGGGCTTTTTCCTGATTCCTGTGTCTATTTGTTTATGCATTCTTAACATTTATATCTGAGTATTCTGTGCACTATCTCATCAGAGCCTCTGCAGTATAATCTAACTGAGAGTGGATTTCAATAGACTACAAGAAATAAGATTTTGTGTTTTGGTTCAAAGACTCTTTTAGATGGGTAAAATATTAATGCTTTCAAGTGAAAAACTGCTAATTGGCTAGCACAAGGAATTAGATTAGTCTTATTTTTTCATGAAGGCTTAAGTCTTTTAGCTGCCTTATACTCTTAGTCTGGAATAGGTCACTGTTAACTTATATTTTATATTAACTTATAAAATAAACACACTCCTCTTATTAACTGAAGTGTTTTAGCCCAGTAATTTTAAATGAAATGCCTGTCATTTAAAAAGTTCAAGAACTCTTTAGGTCCCAGGAAGGATTTGCAGATCATATTCTAAAAAGGTGAAACAGAAGCCATTTATTAAATGTCATTATTAACAAAACAAGTTTTGATGAGTATTTAGATCTATTGAGCAAAAGGTGGGCTGGTTTCCCTCAAAAATAATATAACTGAATGTTGTTGGAACAAACTGTGAGGTTGAGAAATCACAGCTCCCCATATCTCCAAATCTTTCCAGGTTCCTGTGCCTAAACACAAATAAGAAGTGGCAGTTTTCTCTTAAACAAAGCACACCTGCATTCCTTAGTCTAGCCCCAAAGTCACCCTTACGGTGAAAGGAAGAGCTGAATCAGTGAATAGTGATGCAATTCTGGGAAGTCTTAGTTTCCAGCCTACCCTTGGGAATTGGTTTCCAAAAGAGGTGGCTGCCTTGCTCTTCAGCTCTCTTTAGCTGGATCTATGCATGTAAGATGCTGTCTGCAGTACTGATCATTCATCAGCCTTCAACTAATTCATAAAAGTTTCCATAGAAATTGTGGACTGAGTGAAGACCATGAATTGAGTCATTTGGTCACTGTTCTAGTTTGCTAGTTGCCAGAATGCAACATACCAGAGATGGATTGGCTTTTAATAAAAGGGGATTTATTTCGTTAGTTCTTCAGAGAAAAGGCAGCTAACCCTCAACTGGGGTTCTTTCTTATGTGGGAAGGTACAGGATAATCTCTGCTGGCCTTCTCTCCAGGCCTCTAAGTTCCAACAACTTTCCCCGGGGCGACTTCTCTCTGCATCTCCAAAGGCCTGGGCTGAGCTATGAGTGCTGAGATGAGGTATGCTGAGCTGCTTGGCCTGTGCTAAGTTGCGCTCTCTCATTTAAGCACCAGCCAATTAAGTCAGACGTCATTCATTGCCTCCTAGCCGACTGCAGATGTAATCAGCAACAGATGAGGTTCATGTACCATTGGCTCATGTCCACAGCAACAGAACTAGGTGCCTTCACCTGGCCAAGCTGACACCTGAATCTAACCATCACAGTCACCCCCAAAGTTTGCTGTGCTCCTGATGCCGTGGAGTGGGAGACTCAACGAAGCTCGGCATCACTGTTTTGGGCGCCATCATCCGTCGTCTGAGCCCCCACTGCTAGCAGGGTATTCCACAGAAGTTTTTGTTCCACCCATTAAAGCTGGCTAGGTGAGACCGAGGAGACCTAGGAGAAGTAGGTGTCACCCCAGCAGAGGAAGGGAATGTGGGAGGATGTGAAAGGGTGGAGAGACGAGAAAACCAGGTAGTCATGGGAAACTTCAAGTGGCTCAGTGGAGCTGAAGTACGGCAATGGGGGCAGCCTTGTGGGGACAATTGAGATAAGAGAACAGAGACCAGGTCATGAGCTCTTGATGATCACTTACACTTGCAAGGCATTGGAGAACAAATGAAGCTTTTTTAAAAAAGTATTTTAAACATGATTATTTTCATATTTAAAATACATCACTCTCATTGCAGAGTGGACTATGAACCAGAAAGTGGGAAATCTAAAGATGGGTAGGAGAGGATAGTAAATCAGGGAACAGACAGAGAAAGCTGGGAGAAGGGTATGCAAATGGTTGTGGGGAAAAAATGGAAAGATTTAAATATATATATGTTTACCTTTAAACAAGCTTGAACTTACAGAAAAGTTGTAGGTATAGTTACAAAGAACATTGTTTTTCTCTTCAGTTAGTTGTTTATTTAATATGCCTCCCTCCTCAAACACGTAAGGGTGTATTCTTTATAATCAAGGACATTTTCTTTTGTTACCAAATACACCTGTCTGTATCATGCTCCCACATTGACTAGGTAGACAGTTAGGAAATATGCAATTACATCCATATTTATTTCTCTCTATTGAAAATCCGGAGTTCACACCTGTACCTCCAATTCCATTCCAACATGTCAAGATTCATCCTAGCCTTTTTCCTTTGCTTCCTGGTAACTTCCTACTGTTCTCATCTTGCTCAGTCTCTGACACACAACGCTGGGACATCCTCCCACATCCATGGCCTCCTAAATCCCACTTGAGCTCTGACATTGGCCCACTGAGGACAGCAGGCTGAATGAAACGTCAGAAACAAAAAGAGAAGTATCGTAATGTCTCACTTATATGGACTAATTATAATATAGAAACTCAGAGAATTGAAGTCGAGAACACGGGTTATCAAGTTGGGGCCTTTTGTAAAGATTCCTAGATTGTAAACTCCTACAGCATTTGGAAGGACACCATACAGTCCTTCCAAAGTTTACAATCGATGGCTCCCAATATCATCACACAGTTGTGTTTTCAACATCACGATCATTCTTAGAACATTCGCATCTCTCCAGAAAAGAAGTAAAAAGACAAAGAAAAACCCATACATCCCATGCCCTTACCCCTCTCTTTCATTGACCATTAGTATTGTAATCTACCCAATTTTTTAAACTCTTGCCCTCCCATTATTTATTTATTTTTTGACCTTATTTTTTTATTCATCTGTCCATACCCTAGATAAAGGAAGCATCAGACACAAGGTTTTCACAATCACCTGGCCGCATCGTTAAAGTCATATAGTTATACAATCTTCTTTGAGAATCATGCTTACTGGAATACAGTCCAACAGTTCCAGGTACTTCTCTCCAGCCACTCCAATATACCATAAACTAAAACAGGATATCTGTATAATGCATAAGAATAACTTCAAGGATCATGTCTCAACTCTGTTTGAAATCTCTCAAGACACTGAAGTTTTATTTTGTCTCATTTCTCTCTTCCCCCTTTTGGTCAAGAAGACTTTCTTAATCCCATCATGGATCTTCCCCAGGAGTTATGTCTGGTGTTGCCAGAGTGATCTACATCCCTGGCGTCATGCCCCACATAAGGGTGGAGGATAGTGAGTTCACCTGCCAAGTTGCATTAGAGAGAGAAGCCACATCTGAGCAACAAAAGAGGTTCTCTGGGATGATTCTTAGGCATTATAACAATTAATCTTAGCTTCTCCTTTGCAGGAATAAGTTTCATAGGGGTAAACCCCAGGATAGAAGGCTCAGCCTATAGAATTTGTTGTCCCCACTGCTTGCAAGAATATCAGGAATTCCCCAAATGAGGAAGTTAAATATTTCCTCCGTTCTCCTCAGTCCTCTAAGGGGACTTTGCAAATACTTCTTTTTTTTTCTTTAATCTTCTACCCAAATTACTTGAGGATATTGGGGCATCACACTAACTTGTATAACCAACAAGATTTCACTCCTTGTTCATGATTCCACATAATTACGGTTTTCAAAAAACCCGACCATACAAGTTAAATTAGATAATATGCCACCAAAAATATAAACTTTGTACAAACTAAACATCTCTTCCTTTTGTCTCATGTAGTAGTTGAAGTTTTAAAACATGCACTATATCAGCCTTTACCTTGTATTCTGATTTACCTTAGTCCTATCCAGTTCAGCTTCATTCATAACTCTATCTGAAATCTGATCACTGTTTCAACTTCTTAAACAGTCGTTGTATGGGGTCATACTGACTTTCATAGCTTCAGAGCTCTAACCCTGAGTCTCAGGTGTCACACAAGTACCCAAAATTCCAGGGAATGACCAGGTTATACACAAAGCGTTTAGACATTACATGTCAGAATTTAGAAAAAAAAACAGTTATTAACTCCAGAATAGATGTGAATGCTGTAGGAGCTTACAATCTAGGAATCTTCACAATAGGCCCCAACTTGATAACCCATGTTCTCGAATTCAATTCTCTGAGTTTCTATATTATAATTAGTCCATATGAGTGAGACATTATGATACTTGTCTTTTTGTTCTTAACATTTCATTCAACATACTGTCCTCAAGATTCCTCTAATGGATTTTCCAATGACTATTCAGGAAAAGAAGGAAAAGGAAGGGGAGAGAATAAAAGAAGGGAGAGAGGAAGAAGAGCAAATGAATAGATTTGAGATACTTAGGAGCTAGAATAAATAGTACTTAGTGTTTGCTCTGATGTGAGGGTAAAGGAGGAAAAGGAATCAAAGAAGATACTCAGGCATGATTCAGGTAGAGAAACATAGAAGAACAAGTCAGGGAAATTTGTAGGGCTGGAATGGAAATGATGAAACTTGAACTCAAATATAGGTTTGGGATTCATCAAGTCATACCCAATATTTGAAGACATCAAAGTGGATGGAATTTCCCAAGGAACATATATATAAATTGAAAGAGAAGAAATTCTAGAAAAGCAATACGTAGAACAATTATATTAAGAGATAAGCAGAGAAAAGGAGTCCACTATGCCGAAAGCAGCAGCACGGACAGAGTCGTGGAAACCTAGGGAAGAGAGCATTTGAGGAAGGAAGTCAATTGAGTCAAGTACTGCCAACATGTCAAGTAAAATAAGAACAAAAATATGTCTCCTGGATTCGGCACCAGCTGATTAGTGTCTTTAGTGTTCTTCCAATAGATGGGACTGATGGCAGGAGATCAAAAAGGAAATGTTATCTCAGAAAGTAAGTGTAGCAACTTTTTGAAGAAATTTGTCTGCGAAGCCGAAGAGAAAAACCAGACTCTAAGTGAGGGAGAAACAGACAGTCAAGATTGATGAGAGAGAATTGTAGATGTGTAAATATTTATGGTTGATGTTGAAGACATAGGGGAGAGGGAAAATGATTATCGTAGAGCTCCAAGGAGACAATAGGGCAGTCATTCTCCTATTTGAAGTAGAACAACTATCACCTGGAAAATGTTTTTAAGAATGTACACTTTGATGCCAAATCTAGATATTCTTTTTTTTTTTTTTTTTGGGTGGATAAGGGGAAGATTTTGGAGGAAAATCTAGATATTCTTATTCTAAAGGTCTAGCACTAGATGATGACGCTGGTGTTTCACAGATGATACTATAAGAAAAATTGAAGGAAGATAAATCTAGAGCACAATGGAGGGATTTTCTGGGTACCGAAAAAGGAATATTTTATACATTGTAACAGGGGCAGGTGCCGGGGCAGTTCCTGTGTTGTTTAGAGATGGAGAGGGGTTTCTGTCTGGTGTGTTCTATCTTTTTTTTTTTTTTTTTTATGAAATAGGAGGTGAATTGATACCTTGAGGGTGAGGAGTGAGTGGTGGGATTATGAAGTTTGAAGAGAGTTGCAAAGATTGGAAAATATCTGTGATAGAGTACATAAAAGAATATGGACTAGTAAGACTTCTGTGGAGTATCAGGAACCCACTTGAGGGTTGTAGATTATGAATTTATAGTAGCAATAATCTTCATTGTTTTGGTAGTGTTTCTGAGCCCAGCAGCTTAGCATGAGTTTGGAGAAAATGGTTTTTTTGGATGAATCCAGTGTTTGTGTTTTGTGAGGTGTGAAAGAGAGAAATATAATGAAGAAAGGAGTTGCGTGTAGTGCCAAGAAAGTTGTTAAGAAGATGTTATCCAAAATGGACAAGAAAAGAAGTAAAAGAAGGGGAATTCTAATGAGGCAAATGAAGGTGAGCCAAAGGGGCAGGGATCTCAGTGTGACCCAGCTTAGGCAGAATACTAAACAGATGGAAGGATAAAGCTCTGTGGTCATTGAGGGGAATATCTGAATGGAAGATTTCAGAGTTTCAACAGTTCTGTGTGAAGCCAAATTTGTAGGATGTGGTCATGGGAGCATAATAATAGAACTGAGGGGAAGATCACTTGAGATGAAACAGGTCAAGAGATTGAGAAGCCAGAATCTTTGATGAGTCCTGTACTATAGCTTTATATTTCCAGCCCAAAAGAAATAGAAAGTGCCAAATTATGTACACATGGGTCTTTTTACACTGCTTGTGCACTTAATTCAATGTATAACTTCTGTAAAGGAAGCATCTGCATATTCAGTCTGACCACTGATTACCGAAAAACTTTCTCACCTTAAATATCTCAGATTCTCAGAAATCAGATAACTTGGGTTATCTTACTCTGTTTACTTGGGTTATCTTACTCTGTTTATAAGGAAAGGCACTAATTACAATAGCATTAATTACACTAATTACAGTAGCTTAGATGAAGGCAGTAATTACAGTTGCATTCTTTTTCCCATTGTGAGCAATTTGTAAGTTGATCTTTAGACCTTCGGAATCAGTCACTTGGTGGGGGGGGGTGGGCCATGGTGGCTAAGCAGAGAGTTCTCACCTGCCATGCCAGAAATCCAATTCCTGGTACCTGCCCATGCAAAAAAAAAAAAAAAAAAAAATCACTGGGGTGTGATTATTTAAAATGCATACTCCTGGGGTCAACCCAAGACCTATGAATAGAGTTGGGTAGAGTTGAGGCTAGAAACTGTTTTATAACTAGCTCTTCCAAAGATTTTTATCCGTATGTTACACACATACATATACACGCAGGTGTGTGAGCTCTCTGTATGCAAATCTGTGCTGCACAGCATGGGGATCGTGCTCATATGCACATTCTCTCAGACACTCATGGAAGCACACTTCTGTCCCAACAACTCTAGCTCCTTTTTCTTATATAAATGTGAATACAGAAAACCCAGACAGCAATGTAGTGACATTCTGCGTATTACTCTGAGGGATACAGAATATTCCCCAGAGGATTTTAAGAAAATATTTCTACATCACTTATGGAAAGCAATCAAGGATGCTTATTTCTTTTATTTCTGTCATTCTTTTTCTTTCCTTGTATGCTTACAATACGTTGGTCTGTTTAGTTTAATGCTACAGTGATCAGAGATAAAAGAACTGGTTACTCTCCTTCAATAACAAACAATAATTTTTTTCCTTGGGGTTAAAGTAATTCTCTTATTTCAATTCTTCTTCTTTTTCTTTCCATGTATGCTTCATTTCCTGGTCTGAATTTGGATATATGGCTTTTCACATCTATCAGTTTCTCAAAAGTTATCTCGGACTTCTCTGGCTCCCCCTGCCCCTACCATTTTTAAAAGGAAATCCTGAAAAGATGAAGTTATAACAAGTTTATATATTTTTTTTTTTTTTTTTTAAAGGAAAGACAGAGAGAAGGAAGGAAGGATAGAAGGAAGAAAGGGAAACATCTTTAAACATTTTCTTGTTTTATTGTATTCTGTTTCTCCGTTTTTGTTACATGGGCTGGGGCCGGGAATCGAACCGAGGTCCTCCGGCATAGCAGGCAAGCACTTTGCCCGCTGAGCCACCGCGGCCCGCCCCACAAGTTTATATTTTGCAGCTGATTTAGCCTTTTGAAGCAAGTAGTTTTGCCATATTAAAAGAAAAAGAAAGTGGAAGAAATGAAATAATCATTTATTGACCAATACTCTATTAGGATATATGCAGTATATTAGCATATATGTTAAATGTGTTATATTTTATTTCATATGCTATCACCCAAATTTATGCAGTTGGTATTTGATTCTTATTTTAACAGATTAAGAAATAGGTGAGGATCTGAGAAGTTAATTCACTCAAAGCCTCCTTTTTCATCAAGTATCCCAAAACCATTTGTATTTTCAATGTCTATATCTTTCCTAGCTCCTTTATCTTATTATATAAACTTGCTAAAAATCTCAGAATCTTACAGCAAATCTTCACTTGACTACCTTTTTGTATCACTTCTTTTCTTCACAGTCAACTTCTTAAAGGAGCAGTTTACAGTTTTTGTTTTTGCTTCTTAACTTCTCCTAATTCATTCTTCTATAGGAAACAAGCCCTCCTTCTACATGCATGCGCAAATCTATCAGACTTTCTGGTCTTCATCTTTCATGCAACATTCAGTGCTGACCGTGCCCTCACTAAAAGGCTTGATTCACTGCTAGGATTGTTATATGATTAGAAGAGTAATTTAAAAAGTTAAAAGTTTAGAAAAGTGCAGAGCACATAGGAAACCATTAAATGTTAGATGTTGTTGTGGTTACTATTATTAGGCATCTATTAACACAATGATTGTGGTCTCTGTCCACATGCCGTACTTACATTCTCAGAATCTTTTACTAGATTTCAATTTCATTCTTCTTTTTCAAGAGGGTGTTGGCTATTCAGGACCACTTACTCTTCCATATAAATTTGATGATTGGCTTTTCTATTTCTACGAAGAAGGTTGTTGGAATTTTGATTGGGATTGCATTGAGGCTATAAATTTATTTGGATAGCACTGACATTTTAACAATATTTGTTCTTCCAATCCATGAACACAGAATTGGACACATGTTTTTATTTACCTAGAAATGGGATTTTTAAATTTACGGTGAGTAGATATTTATAAGAAAATGCCAAACTCTTTTCCAAGTGGTTATACTGTGCATTTCCAATAGCAGTCTATGAGTTCCCATAGCTCCACACTCTTGCCAACATATTGTTACGGTACTGTCTGTCTTCTTAATTTTAGCTATTCTAGTGAGTGATTAGTAGCAACTCTGTGGTTTCAATTTTCGTTTTCCTGATGACTAATGTAATTGAGCACACTTTCATGAGCTTATATGCCATTCTTCTTAGGTGACATGTCTGTTCTAACATTTAGCCCATTTATAATTGGGTAGTTTTCTTCACTTTCATTGATTTGTAAGATTTCTTAAATATTCTGTATGTAATATTTTCTTCTAAAAGTTTTGTACTTTTAGGGCTAATGGTTAGGTCTGCAACTAATTTCAGGTTAAGTGAGAGGTGAGGCTAAATATGTTTATTACTTTTTTGCACACAGAAGTTCAATTGTTCTAGCACCATTTGATGAAAAGGCTATCCTTTTTTCCATAGAATTTTCCTGGCACCCTTGCCAAAAATGAATTGACCCAAAATATCTGGGTCTATTTCTGGACTCTCTATTCTGTTCCATTGGTATATGTTGGTTTAATTACCTCTTCTTTTGCTAATATTTTAGAGTGGAAGTTTAGGTAATTGATTTCATGTGTTTCTTTTTTGAAAGTTCTCTAACAGCTGCTTTAGTTGCATCCCACAAATTTTGATATGTTGTATTTGCCTTTGTATTTAGTTAAAAATATTTTCTAATTCTCTTGTGATGTTTTTCTTGACCCCTGGGTTATTTAGAAATGTGTTGTTTAATTTCCAGATATCTTGTGGGATTTTCCAGATATCTTTCTGATATTGATTTTAGTTTAATTCTATTGTGGTCAGAGAACATAGTTTGGATGATTTCAATCCTTTTAAATTACTTGAGACTTTTCTTATGACTTAGCATATGGCCTATGGTGGTGAATGCTTCATGTTCACTGGAAAAGAATGTATATTCTCCTGTTAGGTAGAGTGTCCACGAAAGTCAATGAAGTCAAATTGATTGAATTATTCGAGGGTTTTATTTTCTTGCTGATTTTCCATTTGCTTGTCAGTCAATTACTGACAGAGAAGTATTAAACAAGCTTCTACAATAAATGTGAATTTGTTTGTTTCTCCTATCAGTTTTGTTTCGTGTATGTTTTTTCTTTGGCTTGTGCAGGCTCTGGGAATTGAACACAGGTCTCTGGCATGCCAGGTGAGAATTCTACCACTGAGTGACCCCTGCTAATATTCTGAAGCTCTATTATTAGTTGCATAAAAGGTTAGGATTGTTATGTCCTCTAGATGAAGTAATTCCTTTGTTGTTTTGAAATATTTCTCTTTATGCCTGAAAATATTCTATGTTTTGAAGTCAGCTTTACCTGATATTAACATAATCATACAGCTTTTTTTTAAAAAGGTGTTTTAATGGTTTATTTAAGCAGTCAACTATCATTTAAAGTCAAATTGATTGAATTATTCAATTTATTCTAAAATAAAACACTTTTTAAATAAAAACTAAAATAAATTTTCTCTAAATAAGAGAAAAAATTTTATAGTTGGCTACATGTTTATCATTTTTCACATTTTCCTTCCCTTTGCATAGTCTTTAAATTATCATCCGGTCTCATTTTTTCTTATGCCTGAAGAATTTCCTTTAACATTACTTGTAGTTCAAGTGTGCTACTTATGAGCTCTTCACTTCTTGTTTATTTGAAAATGTCTTTACTCTGCTTTCATTCTTTTTTTTTTCTAAGTCATAAAATTTCTTTATACGCTGTTAGCTGACAAAAGAAGTCTGATGTAGGATAATTGTCTTCCACTTAACTTTTCCATTTAAGATGATCTGAATTTGCAAAATATAATTAAAAGACCTGGTTCCAAGGACTCAGTAACCTCTTCTGACATTAAAAAATAGTTTTCTTTTGCAGACTTATTTAAAATATTAACAATTCTAGTGTGGGCTTGAAAAAACAAATCAAGTACAAAGTGTAACCTGAGACGATAATTGGCCCCCTGCTTGGAACCCAGCTGACACTGGGACCACATCTGAAAGCTCTGATAGTCTTTGTGCTTTTCATTAAGAGGCCTCATATTCTGAATATGAGTCCGCTTTAGTTTATATAAACATTAATATTTAGTTCGGAAATCTGAGGACACAATGCATGAAATAAAAGTCACAGGATTTTCTTCTTTTACAGTGATCCCATATACTAATTTCTCCACATTAAACATACTTTTCCAGACAGATAAAAATCATATTTGCTAAAGTCCAGAACAAAATTACACAGTACATTTAAAACTCATCTTTGAAAAGCAGCTTACAATATTATATCTAAGCTGCATAGACTACCTAGGAAATCTGCCACAGTCCAGTTTTTCCAGTCCAAGTAGGTGCAAATGTCAAGGAATAACGTGGCTCCCTTCTACTGGTACTCTGAAAAATATTTGATCAAAACGAAATTTATAAGTAGCAGGTATTCCAAGATGAGAGTTCATTTGTGTATCCCACGTATACTGGTAATGCTCAGTATAAAGCCCCGAGACATCCAAAATGTTCTTGTACATTTGGTAACTTGATTCCTTAAATTTGTATCTCCTGCAAATATAACTGTAGCTGACTCTGGAGATGCTTGCATTTTCTTTAAAACCACTTTTGACTGATTGATTCGTTCCTTAGCATGCCCTGTGGTACTTTCCAAGTGGGAACTCATAAAGCAGAGTTCATTTTCTGACACATTCACATGCACACACAAAAGGTTTCTCATCATTTTGATACTTGGAAAAGAAATAATCTCTTGGCGTTTTCATTTCGCTCTTGATTTTTTTCAACATTATAGCTGTGGAATATCCTTCTTTACGACCCGTAATAATCTCATAACTTCTTGCTCTATTGTTTAGGTAGCCACAGATGGAGGAATAACTTCCTGTAGAAATATCACATTTGGGCTGTACAAAGTTAAATAAGAAGACACTCCTCGAGTCCTGTCTTACACCTTATTTAGATCCCATCCTTCGATATTCCAGGTAATTAAAGAGAACATACTGTCATCTTCTTGGTGAATATTTTCAGATGAGCTGATTTTAGACTGAAAGGAATCAGTTATATTTTCGTTGCTTAGGTCAACACAGATCTTGGGCTCAGAGGGCGTCTTCGGACCGCTTGCCCTCCACGCAGGCTCAAACGAGTTGAGCTCTCTTTCCATCTCCCAGTCTTTCTTTGCCGGGTAGCCCTGAGCCACGGCCGTGTCGCATCTCGCCACGGAGGCAAAGTCCGCACGCAGGTTTCTTCACCCTGGGCTCCTTCCTGCTCCATCGCTTAGCACCCCTCCTGCTCTCATTCTTGAAAGATAGTTTTACTGCATATAGAATTCTAGGAGTTTTCCCTAACGGGACTTAAAATATGTTGCTTCACCTTTTCTGGCTTGCATTGTTTCCAACAAGAAGTATGCCTTACCTTTCTTCTTCCTGCAAGTAACATATCTTCCTATTATAGTTGCAATTAAGAATTTCTCTTCATCACTGATTTTTAGCAATTTGATTGTGATATTCCTTTACGTGGCTTTCTTTGTGCTTATCCCACTTTACACTGGCTGAGTTTCTAGGATCTGTAGGTTTATAGGGTTGAAAAAATTTTGAAAATTTTAGCCTTTATTCTTCAACTATTTTTCTGTCTACACCCTTCTCCCTTCTTATTCTTCTTTCCTCATTTCTCCTTTTCTTCTTAGAATCCTATTACACATATATTTGACTGCTTGATATTATCCACATGACAACTGTGGTTCTCTTCATTTTTTCCCCAATCCTTTGCCTCTCTATGCTTCATTTTGCATGGCTTCCACTACTTTATCTTCATGCTCATTTATCCTTTTTTTCTACAATGTCTAGTCTGCTGTTAATCTCAAGTAGTGTAGTTTTCATTTGAGAATTTGTATTTTTATCTCCAAAAATGCAAGTGGTTTTTAAAAAATACATATTCCATTTCTTTCCTCATCCTGGCCAGGATTTTCTCTGTACAAACTTAACTGAACATATTGAGCCTATTTAAAATAACTCTTACCCTCCTTTTCTGAAAATTGCACCCTTTCTGTATTTCTGAGCTATTTTCTATTGATTGATTTTTCTTCTGGCTATAAGTCATAGCTTTCTTTTTTTGGTTTTCCTTGCCTGATTTTTTTTTTTTTTTGATGCCGAACATTGTGAATTTTACATCGTTAGATTCCTTATTCTATTGTATTTTTTTTTCACATTGTTGGGCTTTATCCTGGGAAGCACTTACATTTTTAAATAATGCGGATGCTTCAGTGATTGCTTTTAAGCTATATGAGTGTAAGTCCAGAACAGCCTTTAAGTCTAGAGTTAATTTGGCCTCTATACTAAGGCAATATATCCTTTGAGGACTAACATAATGGCTTGCATATTACAAGAGTTTTCCAAACTGACTGTTGGGAACACAGATTATTCAGCCCTGTATAAACTCTGGGAGCTGTCACAGCCTATTGATTTTCCAAGTCTAGAGTATGTGTATGTCGGTGTTATGTCAAAGATTTTGGAGAACACCTCTTCAGATTTCTTGTGTATGTTCTCTCTCTTGTAGCTCCATGCTCTCTTGGGTTGTGCTTTGGAAGTTCTGGCTGCCTGAGTTTTCCATATGTTTCTATTAATATTTTAGAATATATTGGATAATCTTTGCTTATCAACATTAGAATAATCTGTGGCTCTAGCTGAATTTTACTTTAGAGCTGGCTAAAAGCTCATAATCCTATTTCCATTTCCTGGACCCATGGGAAGACTTTACTTCTGAGCTTTCCTTACTGTTAGGTTGGAACCATGTCATTTAGTGATGGAAAAAGAAATGTGTGCAGTATTCATGTGTATCATTTTAGGCATGACTGTAAAATCCCTTGTGTTCCACTCCTCTATTCCTACCCCTATATCCTGAATGGATTACTCCAGGATTACCTTGAATTTACAATGGCAGAACTATACGATAGAAGGACTTAGTTTTCTTAGTCACAGCTTGCAGGGAAATCACCTAGGAAAACCACCAATCCAGGAACATCTGCATTGGTTTTTATGTGAACTAGAAATATATTTTTATTGCATCAAGCCAATGAGATGTCGGGGTTGTCTGTTAGAGCAGTTAACTTATTCTGATACAGAAATTTGTAGGCTGAAGTTGGGTGCTTTCACAAAAATTGAAATATTTGGAATTTCCTTGGCAATTAGCAATGGTCAGTAAGGAAATGGAAACTGGAAGCTGAAATGATGATAATCTTATTATGCAGTGGCAAAATATTTGGTAGAACTTTTGCCCGTGAGCACTTGGAAGGCAGACCAGGTACTTATTAAAACTGGGCTCAAGGGCAAGAAACGAGAAACATAACTAGTGTGTTTGGTTTTTATTGGCTGTGTTTGGGCCAGAGAAATCTCAGGAAAGAATTGGCTAGTTTGCAAGCATAAATGAAAGGGAATAGAAGAGTCTGGAGATTCAGATTTTGCAGGATTAAAAAAAATCAGCTGCTTCTATGATCCAAAGAGTGAAAAATGGAATTTTAAGTATTTTAAACATTGAAAACCCAGTAAATCCTTTCAGTTTAATAAAGTAATTCACAAAAAAAAGATAATTTTAAGAATATGGTCTTCCTATTCAAAAGTGATAGCTTCAAGGTGTTCTTGAGCTCTTAATTAGATGCACTGATTGGATATGGCTTTGGGTTGTTCTTCTTGGTGAGGTAGTGTGGGGACTTTGTATGTAGGAGGAAGTGTGGTGTGATCAGGATATTTGGTGTCTAGAAGGGAGTCTATGGAAGAGACTGAGTAGATGCTCAACAGTCACATTTCCTCTTCCTGAGTACAGAAGAGCACATTTCCCCATTTCCCTTGAAAATCATATGACCAATTTCTGTTCAATATTATGTTGTGGAAGTGATGCATGCCATTTCCTGGGCTGGTCACAAACCCTTTGTGCAAACCTGGATGACCTCTTTCTTTCTTTGCTGACTGTCTGATGTCAGAGGAACCTTGAAGACACAAAATAGCAACAGTCTGGCTTGCTGAGGTGCTGCTTGGAGGAAGGCTGCCCAAGAGGAATGAAGGATCAGGAATGCCCAACTTGGAGTTTATACAAGCGAGAGAACACTTGAATAAGATTTTTGGTGTTCATACCAGCAATTAGCATGTGCTGAAGGAGAATAATCCCTTACAATGGCATCCTTGTTGTTAGAGTTGGAGTGAATGCAGCTGCCCATTCTGGCCTAAACCCTGGTAGGGCTCTCTTGTAAGCATATTGTAGATCTGGGCCATTCAAAATATAAAATGATGCATTTAGAAGAAGGATTAATGGTGATGGTGCTCTGAGTGCTTATCTTAGTGATAGAGTCTTCTTAGATTTCCAGAGATAGCTGAGGAAAGGAGAACATGAAGATAGATCAGTGAGTTTACCACTTCTAATTCAGTGCTTCTAAGAAAATTAATTTTTTTAGAAGAAGAAGGGAAGAATGTGCATCTGTCAGAGGTGTTAAGGTTCAAGAACACCCTTCTCTTTTCAAGGTTTGCAAGAGCTTCTTTATTGTGGGCTGAGCTTTGAAGCTTGTTTAGAGTGACTATTATAACTTGAGCAGTGATCACTAGAAATTGTTTGTGTTTCAGGCGGTGTTTATTCAAAGTGTGCTATTCTCATTGCAGGGATGTCTTTGAACTTTGGCTGGAATAATCCGTAGAATTGCTGCAAGTCCAGAATTGAGAAAACAGAGACAAATGCTGAAGAGCCTCATGGGACAAGTATTTGTTGCAGTACATGTTCTAAAAGTTACTTATGTCTTCATCGCTGTATAAGATTGCTCCAGATGACAGTTTAGGGAGTGTGGAGAACATAAAAAAAATCCTTACATAATGTGTATAGTTATTAACTATATTGAGGGTAAAAATGCTCTTCAGCTATAAGCATATCCTGAAGATAACATTAAAGGAGGTATGTTTAAAGAATTGGTGATTTGAAAATATATGAATCATGTCGATCTGTTCCAAAACTGAGATGAATTTAAATGTGATGTTTTATGAAAATTACAGTTTGGTGGACAGCAAGAATCAGTTACCTGATGTGGCTAACTTGGGGAAAAGAAAGAAGCTCTCTTCCCATTTTTTCTTGAACTCATTAAATTCATACTTTTACTCCCATTCCTTCAGTGAAATAACCCTCATAGATATTACCAATGACTCCATGTTGCTAACCCAATGGTTAGTTCTCTATTATCTTCTTTGATGCTTCAGTAGCATTTGACATACTACTATCATGCCTTCCTTGGAATACCTTCTCCCTTTGGATTCCAGAATATCCCACTCATCTGAATTTTCTTCTTTCTCTCTGCATGCTCCTTTTTACTCTCCTTTGCTGGTTCCTCCTTATCTTCTTGACTTCTACCTAATAGTTAGTGTTCCCCAGACTTACTCCTTAGATATTTTCTTGTTTATGTCTGCATTCATACATTTGCTTTTAAATGCCATCTGTATGCACATGACTTCCAAATTTATATCCTCAGACGATACCTCTTCTCTGAACTACAGATTCATATAGTGAAACGTCTACTGGACATTTTCCTTTGATTTTTTAAAAAACAGTTAGCTCTATATTTCCTTGTGATGTTTCCCTGCCAAACCTGCTTCTGTTTTTTTTTCCATATCCATAAATAACAATTCAGCCCTTCCAGTAGCTCAGGCCTGTCATTCCGTACCTCATATGAAAGAATAAGTCCTTTGCTTTTACCTTCAATGTATATTCAGAATACAGTAACTTTTACTATCTTGGATTCCTGCTTCTAGTTCTGGTGGATGAGATTATAGCCAAACAACCCTTCTTCAGTGAACAACTAGAAAACCTGAGTAAAATATAAAAGTCTATTTGGCAGCATCAGAGAGTAACCAAGGCATCTAAAACTTAGTGGCTGAGATCTCAGAAAGAAAAATTTATTAAGGACAATCTAAAATTTGATGCCACTGTCACTCTCACTGTTGATTCATGAATTTTATCATTTAAAAAGCTAAAAATTCATCAGGGGGTGGTGGATAAAAGGCAAAGAAGTTGAGCAGACATCTTCAGTTTCGTTGGACAAGGATACGTATATTGGTGTTTATGGATTACCAAGATTTGATGGCCCAAGATACCAGAGTAAAGAGAAACACAGAAGAATAAGTCTGACATTTGGCACTTTTTTTTTTTATAATGAAAACATTTTCAGTCTAATAGTGCTTGGGAGGCAATATTTGTGGTTCAAATACTGGTGGGAGGTCCTGATAAACATACAAAGCTTTCAGTTAAAACCGCTAAATGGCCACATCCTAGAAGTACTGGAGAACTCAAAATATATAAGGCCTTTGAAAGACAAAAATCTAGCCTTGAATAAACTCAGTTCCTTATTGGGTTAAGGTGGGCTGCTCCTAGTTTAACTTCCTTCAGAAGTTAATGTAAATCTTCCCTGGAAGAAGATAATTAAAAAATTGCTACATTTTTTCATGACACAGTATCTGGTATTCAATAAAAAATTATTTGGCAAATTAAGAGATAATCAAGATAAAACATATAATGAAAACAGACCAACGTTGGTCCAGTTATTGGAGTTATCAGATATGGATTTTAAAATGACTGCGATTAATATGTTCAAGTGTATCTTTACAAAATGGAGAACTTCAGCAGAGAGCAAAAGTCAACAAAAATATGCAAATTGAATTCTAAAATTGTAAAATATTATGACTGTAATAAGGATTTTATAGATGAGCTTAAGTCTGACTAGACATGGCTGAAGAGTGTGTTAGTAAACTGGAAGAAAGATCAAAATGAAAATATCCAGGACAAGGAATCGAGAGAAAAAAAAAACATAGAAAATTCCAAAAAAGAACTAAGAAAAATGTGGGATAGTAAAAGATTATTATTTAAGTGTGACTGGAGTCACATGTAATAAGGAGGAAAAGAATAGGCAGAAGCAATATTTTGAAGAGGTAATGGTTGAGAATGTACCTAAACTGATAGAAGAGATCAAGCCATAGATTCAAGCCATGTGATTCACTGCACTGAATCACAAGCAGAATAAATAATAAAAATACATTAGTACATAACAAGGCTTCTAAAACCATGACAAAGGAAAAAATCTTAAAAGTAGCTTGAGAGAAAAAATTATACGTTTCCATCAGACTCAGTAATAAGTCTTTCTGATTATATATCAAAAGAAATGATGCAAGTCAAATATAAAATGGCATGACATCATTAAAGTGCTTAAAAAATTATATGCACCATGGAAAATAAAGGTATCATATGGAAAAGCCGGTAGTACTAAGGGATAAATCAAACCAGAAATTCGGCAAGTCTCTATTTAGATATTTTCCTTTACAACCAGTTGCTACACATGAAGAGATTTCTAGAAACTTAATAACCAGGAAAATAGAGAAATTGGGCTTGGCAAAGCCAAAGCATAATCCATCATCTTTGTCCTGAAGACAAGCAGTTTGGAGAGAATGTAATAAGTGATATTGGTAAACAAATACTGTCAGATAATGTGAGGGAGAATTGTAGTCTCTTTATAAGCCTGAACTAATTCTAGCAGAAAAAGTTCCATCCCCCAATCTTTAGGAAATTGTTGCAAAGACTCCATTACCAAACTGCATAGTAGGAGAGAAATGAATGATTTGGAACTTTTTTTTAAAAAGCTGAATAAAGGTACAAAGGAAGTGAAGCAGGTGAAAGGAATCCAGGAACTCAAGCTGTCCATCAGAATCCAACAATCCTAAAACCTGGGCCCTAAGTCAGTGGGTCTGGAATGGCTGCTTCACCTAATTCCTTTGATAGGGGTTGAAGAGACCAAAGAGTTAAAGACAATCTAGACCAGACTGAATTGTGACATGTCTGGGCAACTGTTAATAATGCCAGTTGGCCTGTAGCAAGAGTGTGGCAACCTGGGGAAGATTATGAAAACAGATGGCATGTTTGGAAAGAAATTACTTTATTTGAATGAACTGGGCTTGACTTTTTTAGTGTATTGTGCTTATTGTTAGGGAGGATTTTTTTTTCTTTTCTCTTTTTTCACTACAGTCGGAATTCATTAGTATTCTGTCATGGTCAGGTTCATGTGTCAACTTGGCCAAGTGCTGGCCTGTCTGTTGCAATGAGGACATTTCATAGAATTAAATCATGATCATGTCAGCTCTATCCACAGCTGATTCCATTTGTAATCAGCCAAGGGGCGTGTCTTCTGCAGTGAGTGATGCTTAATCTTATCACTGGAAGCCTTTTAAGGAGGATTTAGAAGAGAAGGCTCTCTTCCTGCTTTGGCTGGCAAGCCTCTCCTATGGAGTTCATCCAGACCCTTCATCCGAATCCTCGACTTCACAGTCTGCCCTGAGGATTTTGGACTCTGAGTTGCTACGGTCACGTGAGACACTTTTATAAATTTTATATTTGCGAGCGTTCCCTGTTGATCCTGTTTCTCTAGAGAACCCTAACTAATACATGGTCAAAAAGATATTGTAAATGAGCTTCTGGGAGGCAAAAGGGGATTATGTTTTGGTGGTCTGGAGCCAGCTTTTACTGACTGGTGAGAGCTTATTATGCACATCTCTTCCCAACTCCACATTCAGTGATGTCAGGTCTGTAGCTTGAAATGTGTTGTGATGGGTGTATTTATATCATGGAAACTGGCAAACACTGCAGATCAGGGCTTTTTTGTTTCCCTGGAGAGCCCAGTTGATGGAGATTTGCCTTTACACCAACTGTGGTTATGTCACATGACAAAATTTCATATCTCAAATTATTGGGACGTTCTGCATAGATTAACATATCAAATCTTTTAAATGTGATATCTCCTAGTCTATAACTTTAGCTCAGACTCTTTTCTTCAGATCATATTCTCTTATCTTCTTAACTTTACTCCTAGTTATGCAATAAATACTTCAAGTTTAACTTGTAAAAAATGTTATTGTCTTCTCTTCCAGACCAGTAGTTCTTTTGGCAATCATTATTTTATTTCATAACAACAGTTTAATCCAGGGACAATATGAAAAACTTAGATGCTTCTTTCTTTATTGCTGTCTAATGATCACTGAGCTCTTACAGATCAACCCAATTGGCATATAGTATGTTTATTTCCTCCTTTTCTCTATTAATCGTGCTGCTTTGGTCCAGGCCTTCATAATCTTGTTTTTTCCCAGTTTCCTGAATTACCTGATCATTAGAATCACAGGAAGTTCTTGTTAAACAGCAGATCTAGGCTCATTTTCTACAGATTTGAGTTCTAGTTATCTAACAGAACTAGAATCTGTGTTTTATCAGATAATCCAGAATTCCACTGAATTTAATTCTTAGCTAAGTTAGAAAATGCTTATATACAGATAAAAATCAAACTATCTAAACTTGAAATATAAACCGTACAATAATCTGTACTCTGCTTCTCTAGTTTCATCTTTCAGCAATTTCCTATGCATTTTTTTACTTCATTTATTTATTTATTTTTAATAAATATTTATTGTGCTCCAACTATGTATCAGACATTGCCCTGAGTGCTAGGAATTACAGGCAAGTAAACAGACAAGTTTTTTGTTCCTTCGGATGTTTGTATATAAAGAAGCCCAACTTTACTATTTTTAGGTCACCAAATACACCACTCATAGGCACATCTTTACACTTTTATTGTTTAAATTCCTTTTGATCTGGGATGATGGTACAGTAGGGATAGTTACTCCTAATAAAAATTTAGAAATATTTGACTCCAAAGTCATGTCCTTTTAACTATCAGACACTCTCTCAGTAAGTATGATTCAGCTTGTCAGAACAGCCATTCTTTAATCATTCGAGATCTATCAAAATGATACCTAAGAAAGAGCTATTACCTCTTCAAAGGGAGATGTGCCAATTATCCATTTTAGTTGATCAATATCTAGACCAGATTGGAAAATTCATGCCAAAGAATAGTCTCTGAGATTTATTAAACTAGCAACAAAAATAACAAATCTCTTCCCTCATCTTTGCCTAATATAGATATAATTTTACCATGCAGATGCAGCTACCCTAAACAACAAAGGTGGCAGATTTAGACTAGGTGATGACATTTTCTAGTATTAATTTAACCAATAACTCTTAAACTCATTTCTGGGCATAGGTCAAACACAGTACTTGGCATACAAATTTCTTGAAAAGCATTTCAGAAATATTGGATTTAGAAAAGGAAACTGATATAGTTTGGCAGAAAACGAACATAACTCTCAATCACTTTAAGCATCCATTTTATTGGGGATTTTAACGAAACTCATATGATTTTTATTCTTTAGCATACAGATTTGGTCAGAGAAAATGAACGGATAAAATTTAGAGTGTCTGTGCTGTCTTCTGATTTGGGAGATGTGTGCTGACTCTGCTAGTTCTGTTAAAATGCGATCCATAAAAATACACTAAGATTTGTTTGGCAAAAGTTATTTCAGAGTTGTGAGAAGCAATGTTATTAATAAAAACTTCTCTTGCCCTTGTAATTAGTTCATGACACTATCACCAAAGTATTCTTCCTATATCATCAATTTGATTGTCATGCCCTGGCTGAAAAACTTTTGATGCCCTCACCTTGTGATATGTAATTCTTTAGCTCGACATACAAGTTCTATACAACTTGATCAACGCCTACCTTTCTATTCACAATTCAGGCCACTCTTCTCTATATCCCAAACACAGATCACATTCTTTAATCATGCCAGATTATTCATGCATAAATGCTTCTTGATTTCACCCTCTGTAATATTTTAAAACATTTTTATTGTACAATATGGCATATGTAGAAAGAAAAGAAAGAAGAAAACAATATTTTTCAAAGTACATTTTAGAAAGTAGTTACAAAGAAGATTTCAGAGTGTGTTATGGATTACTGTTCCACTATTTCAGATTTTTCCTTCTGGAGGTTAAAAGAAATATCAATTTAGTGATTCAGAAGTCATACTTATTTGTTGAATCCTATTTTTTCTGTTATAGCTTCTCCTTCTTCTTTGATCCCTCTCCTAATCTATAGGAATCTTTAGGCAATGTCCATTCTAACTTTTTTCATGTTGATAAGGGATAGGGGTATGTAATTAGTTGATAATCTTGGAGAGGCTCATCCCTCTGTGTTTCAGGATTTATCTGTCCTGGGAACCCTCTGGAAGTTATCGGTTTCAGGAAAATAAACTTAGTGCATGAAACTTCTATACAGTCTCAGTTAGAGCCCTAGGTGTTCTTAAGAGTTAACAGTAATAATATTGGTTGTGGCTTGGCAAACCATAGGAATTAGCAATGCCTAGCTGAAGTTTGCATGAGTAGCCTCCAGAATAGCCTCTCTCAAGTCATTCTTCTATCTACCTTTATTCCTTTTCCTGTTTTATGGCAAAGTCTTACTATTACATTTTGTTGTTCCAATTCCTAACAGTCCCCCCAAAATTATTCATTGCTCTATCATCTATGTCAACACATAAGCATGACCCAAACCCTAGACATATGGATGGACAGATGCAAGTATAACTAAGGGAACAGAATAATCCAAATGGTTCTAGAAAATTTGGGATGTATCACTGCTATAATGATGACATTTATCCCAAGTACCTTGAGTGAAGCATTACATTTTATGAATCTTTGAGAAGTAACCTACCATTCACTCAATTTATTTATTCTTTTAATAAATGTTGAGGGGTTATAGTGTGATAGGTGCTGCCTCAAGTGATGGAAAGACAGAGGAGAAAAAAAGAAGTTTCCTTCTTTCATGGAGCCTAAATTGTGTTGAAATAACTGGGTAAGAAAAAAAACTAACAAAATAATATCAAATAATGGTAGTTGCTATGACGAAAATAAAAAGATTAGTGTCATACAGAGTGACTTGAAAGGTAGGTATGGGCGACACCAGAGATGGGCCATATAGAGTTACCAAGTAACAAGAAAAAGGCAAATGATAAAATAGAGAAAGGAATAAGACTTTGAATAATAAATTCACAAGCACACAAAACGCGGTGATTAACAAACATACGAAAAGCTCAAATTCACTTGTAGTAGGAGAAATTCAAGCTAAAACAATGAAATATTAGACTTCTGATGATCCAGGGTTCTCTTACCCCCACAGAATCTTTAAAAAACTAGCAAAAACTGGCAGAAACATTTTTTCAAGGCTCCAGAAAAGAGTTAGAGGGTTGCAGTAACAGGGTGAGCACCAAATTAAGAAAATGCAGCTTAAAGTTAGTAGGAGAAGCTTGTGGCACTTTGCTGTTCTCTCCACAAACATCACTCTAGAGCAGTGTGGAGTGGCCTGCTCTCTCACTGTGGGTCCTTGGCCCTGGTCCAGAGGGGCAGAATAACCCCTATGCCTGTATGTCAATGTCCATCTACATAGTGGCAGCCTTAAGGGTTGGATAAGGACACTCATTTCTGGTTTACCATCCCAGAACTTGCCCTTCAGGCAGTAGCAGTTTCTAGACAGCTAAACAAGTGTAAGAAATAATCCAACTGAAGTGGCCTGGAGCAAAGAATTACTGACTTTAAGACATACAATTGGACACCCAGAGGGGAAAAAAGTTTATTTCAAAGGAAGTAGAAAGGGAATTCCAACCCCTGTAAATAAAGGGACTGCCTAAAGCCAGACATATGCCCAGGAAAGACGCATGCACAGAAAGGACAGAAAGGCCCCAAGGCTTTTAAAGCTTCTGGCTGATCTTCTTGGTAATAGAGCTACACTTTCAAAGAGAGCATCAGCCAACACATAGCCATTTGAGACTGTGAAAGACTTTTTTTTTTTGCCTTGGGTGTTTGTTTTTGTTGGCACTAGACCTTCAAGGAAATCTCTGTATATCACTAGCTGAATACAAACTTAAAGAACAGAAGGCCAGGGACTAAATTCTAGAGTTTAAAGTATTAAAATATATTTTAAAGTATTAAAACACTTTAAAGTATCAAAAAGTACAGTGTGCAACAAAAGATTATAGGAAAACTAAGAAACAGGAAATGATGGCTCACTCAAAGGATAACATAAAACTTTAGGAGAAGCCACTAAGGAAGAAGATCATCAATGAAGAACACCATACTTTGTAGATACAAGATGAAACCTTAAAAAAAATGATCTTCAATATGCTAAAGAGCTAATGGAAAGCATGGACTAAGAACTGGAAGGTATCAGGAAAACAATAAATGAAAAAGTGATAATTTCAATAAAGAAGCAGAAATGATAAAAACCAAGTAGAAATAAAAAGTTGAAAAACAAAATAGCTAAAATAAAAATATTCCCTCTAGGACTTCAACAACAGATTGGATTTGGCAGAGGAAAGAATCGGTTAACTAGGAGATAAGATAATTGTCTCAGGCTGAGGAGTAGGAAAAGAAAAGAATGGAAAAAAGTGAACAGAGCTTAGAGACCTGTGACACACCATCAAGTATACCAATATATGCCTTATAGGAGTTTCAGAAGGAGAAAAAAGATAGAAAAGGGTAGAAGGAATATTTAGAGTAATAATGGCAGAAAATACCCCAAATATACTGAAAGACAAGGAAACACACATTCAAGAAGGCCAATGAAATCCAAACAAGATAAATTCATATAGAATCATGTCCAGACATATTTACAGCCAAACAGTAAAAAGCAGAGGACAAGAAGAATTCAGAAATAGCAAGAGAAAAGCAGTATGTCGTATACAAGGGGACCCCAATAAAGTTAAATGCTACTTCATCATCAGAAACCATGGAAGAAATGATGCTGTGAGGTGAAATACCTAAAATGCTGAAAGAAAATAATTGCCAATCAAGAATTTTATATCCAACAGACTTTCTTTCAAAAATAAGGGAGACTTGTGGTTCAGTGGTTGAATGCTCGCCTTCCATGCAGGAGACCCAGGTTCGATTCCCAGACCATGCACACACCCCCCCCCCCCCCAATAATGGAGACATTAAGACATTTCCAGATAAACAAAAGCTGAGAGAGTTCATCACTACCAGAGTTGCCCTACAGCAATGCAAAGAAAGTTCTTCTGATTGAAAGGGAAGGACACTAAGCAGTATATCAAAGTGGAATAAAGAAATAAATATCTCTAGTAGATAATTATAATTGCCAGTAGTATTTGTACTGTAACTTTGGTATGTAACTACACTCTTTATTTCTTGCAGTTTTAAAAATACAAATGCATAAAAAGTAATGATAAACCTCTGATTTTGGGCATACAATGTATAAACATACAATTTGTAACAATTACAACAAAAGCTGGGGACATAGCGGGGTGTAGGGATACAGTTGGTGTGTGCTATTGAAGTTAAGTTAGTATCAAATCAAATGTGATTACTATAGAAGTAGGATGTTACATATAAGCCCATAGTTACCAGAAAGAAAATATTTGAAATATAAATATGCCCAAGGAAATAAAAAAGAAATCAAGATGGTTCAATACAAAAAAATCAATATGAAAGCAGGCATTAATAGAAGAACTGGGGTGGGGGGTGTCAAAAAAGTATAAGATTTACAAAGACCAAATAGCAAAATTGCAGACAAAAATCCTGTATTATAAACAATTACATTAAATACAAATGGATTAACCTCTCCAGGCAAAAGGCAGAGATTAGCTGAATGGATAAAAAAAAATGACTTGACTCTACATTCTCTTTAAGAGACTCGTCTTAAATCCAAAGACACTAAAGTAATAGGTAGAAAATGAGAGAATGGAAAAAAATATATTCTATGAAATTAGTAATAAAAGGAAGACTGTGGCAGCTACACTAATATCAGATAAAATCGGCTTTAAGTCAAAAGCAGTTACAAAGCACAAAGAAGAATATTATATACTGTTAAGAGGTCAAATCAATAAGAATATATAGCAATTATGAATATATAGGTATGCAACAGCACAGCCTCAAAATATATGATGCAAATATTGACAGACTTGAAGGGAGAAATAGGCGGTTTTACATTAATTGTAGAAACTTCAATGCAACACTTTTAATAATGGATAGGACATTTATAGAGAAGATCAATAAGGAAACAGAAGGCATGAATGCTACTCGACCAACTAGGCTTAACAGACTACTTTAGAACACTTCACTCAGCAAAAGCAGAATACATGTTTTTCACTAGGGCACATAAGTCATTTTCCAGTGTAGACTATACATTAAGCCACAGAACAAATCTCAGTCAATTTTAAAATATTGATATCATATAGTATTTCTTCTCTGACCAAAATAGAATGAAGCTAGAAATTAATAACAGAGAACTGGAAATTTCACAAGTATGTGGAAATTGAACAACCCACTATTAAACAACCAATGGGTCAAACAGGGAAACACAGGGGAATTTAGGAAATCTCTTGAGGCAGATGAAAATGAAAATTAAACGCATCAAAACCTATGAGAAACAGCGAAGGTGTGCTAGGAGGGAAATTTATAGCCCTAAAAGGTTACAGTAAGAAAATAGAAAAATCTCAAATCAGATTTAACCTCACACCAGGAGGGTCTGGACGAAGAAGAAGTAAGTAAATACAAAGTGTGCAGAAAGAAAGAAAATAAAGATAGAGCAAAGATAAATAAAATGGAGAATAAAAACACAATAGAGAGAATCAATGGAACAGAAATATGATTCTTTGGAAAAATTGACAAAATTGACAAACCTTTACTAAACAGAGAGAAAAAAAAGAGTATGCAAATAACTAATATGAATGAAAGTGGGAACATTGCTACTGACCCCATAGAAATAAAAAGTATTAGAAGAAAATCATGTGAACAACTGTATACCCAAATTAGATAATCTAGAGGAAATAGACAAATTCCTAGAAACAAAGTAACTACACTGACTCTGGAAGAAATAGAAGACCTGGACAGACAAGTAACAAGTAAAGACATTGTATCCATGCTCAAAAACATCCCAGGATCAGATGGCCTCACTGATGAATTTTACTTTTTAAAGTCCATTGTCTGAAAAAATGTAAGATGATCAAAAGCTGTTTTGAATTGTTTTAAATAAATATGTATTTATCAGTTCCAACATTATCTATATATATTTGGAAAATAGTTTCACATGAATTATGAGATAAACTATTCAGTCAACAGGCAGTGCTTAGTAAACATATGGATTTATGTATGATTGATACGATGACCCCCCCCCCCCCCACAAAGAGTCAATGGTCTTGATGTTTGGAATGAATAAACTGGACCCTAGAAAGAGTATATTTAATTAAAGTGTTGAGTGGCAACTAATATCTTAACTCACTGACAAATTTAGCATTTTAGGAAATGTAGCATTTACTCATCTGATTACATTTGGTTTTTCTTTGGGCAAGTGTAACTCATTTTGTGGAGTGGTGTGAGGGGAAAAGAGTCTTCCTCATGCTCTCATCAATCACCATACCTGTAAAAGTTTCCCCTGGATTCCAGAGGACAAAACTGGACTAGTCATATTTACTGTTCTAGTTCTCAAGCTACATATAAAAGTGAATTTAGGGAAAACTTGTGTATTTATTTTAATAAAATAGTCTTGCATACAGGAAAATGGACAGAAATACAATAAATTCCATATGCCTGACACCCAGAACAAACAACGCCAATATTGGTATCATACCTATTAAAAGACCTAAAATGTTACAGAAACTGTTGAAGTCCTCTCTATATTTCTTCTCAGTCTCTGCTCTATTTTCAATAGGTTACACAGTTTCTAATGAATTCTAGCTATAGTTTATCTCCCCATGGTATCTAAAATGCATCACACTTTCTCACTGGGACCTGAATAACAACAAAGGAATCACACTTCAAAGCAAGGGTGGATCTTTATGCTACATTTTTCTAGTCCCTCTTACAGAGAAGAAAGGAGCCTTCCCTGCTTAAATCAAAGAACAATGTTATGCATTTTCTCCACTCCTCACTTTGTAGTCTAGCACAAAGCAAATAATTGCTGTGGTATGTAGATGTTGCAAAGCTTCCATTAGCATTTCACATCTGGTCCTCTTTTTGTTTTTCTTATGCTCTTGGTAAATAAGGGAAAGAACAAATTGAATATCTTACTCAGACTGAGTCTACATTACACCCGCAGCATAGCCTGTTGAAATGATGAGATGTTTATTCAATCATCTGGTTATTGGCAAATCTCAAATGTATACAAAAACATGGAGAGTAGTATAATAAGCCCTCTTGTACTATCATCCAGCTTCAACAATTGTCAAGTCATGTCCAATCTTGTTTCCTCTCTAGCCTTATCAGTCCCATATTATCATTGTGAAGGCAACCTCAAATAGTATAAAATTTTGTCCGTAAATATATCAATACAGATCTTTAAAAGAAATGGATTCTTGGGTGGGCCATGGTGGCTCAGCAAGCAAGAATGCTTGCCTGCCATGCCAGAGGACACAGGTTTGATTCCCGGTGCCTGCCCATGTAAAAAAATAATAATAATAACAATAAAAGAAATGGATTCTTTTAAAGAACATATTATGAAAACATTATGAAATATTAATATTTTGTTGCTATTATAAAATATTCAGTTCAAATTCCTCTGTCTCAGATTTTTTTTATAGTCTGTTTGAATCAAGACAGAAAGTCCATACATGTAACCAAGAAATCAGGATTTAAGGGATGATTTTTAACTGCTGAGTCATTATATAGATTTTCCTTTCTGCTTTCTGGTATATTGGAATAGACAGAGGGAGATCAGTGAAATCTCTGAATCATAATCCAGCTGCCTTCATCTCTGATAATGATTGTACAGCCCTTATTTTCTGTCCCTGTGATTGTAAAAACCTTGTGACTAACCTTCATTTGTACCCAATTCCTGAGACACCAGGGTACAAATAGAGAGACTCAATGGAAATATGATTCTTTGGAAAAATTGATAAAATTGACAAACCTTACTAGACAGACAGAAAAAAAAGAGAATATGCAAATAACTAACATGAATGAAAGTTAGAACATTGCTACTGACCCCATAGAAATAAAAAAGTATTAGAAGAAGATCATGAGAACAACTGTACACTCAAATTAGATAATCTAGAGGAAATAGACAAATTCCTAGAAATAAAGTAACTGCACTGACTCTAGAAGAAATAGAAAACCTCAACAGACAGGTAACAAGTAAAGACATTGTATCTGTGCTCAAAAACATCCTTATAAAGAAAAACCCAGGATCGGATGGCCTCACTGATGAATTTTACTTTTTAAAATCCATTGTTTGAAAAAATATAAGATGATCAAAAGCTATTTTGAATTGTTTTAAATAAATTTGTATTTATCAGTTCCAATGTTATCTATATATATACTTGGAAAATAGTTTCACATAAATTGTGAGATAAACTATTCAGTCAACAGGCAGTGCTTAGTAAGCATATGGATTTATGTACGATTGATACGATGACTCCCCCAAAGAGTCGATGGTCTTGATGTTTGGAATGAATAAACTGGACCCTAGAAAGAGTATATTCAATTAAAGTGTTGTCTGGCAACTAATATCTTAACTCACTGACAGATTTAGCATTTTAGGAAATGTAGCATTTACTCATCTGATTACATTTGGTTTTTCTTTGGGCAAGTGTAACTCATTTTGTGGAGTGGTGTGAGGGGGAAAGATTTGTACACAATTTCTGAGACACCAGGGTACAAATGAAGGTTAGTCACAGGTTTTACAATCACAGTTTTTGACTTTAGAGTCTTGTAATCACTAAAGATAGTCCCTAATGCTTGTTAATTAAAGTTCTTGGGTCAGCCCAGTACTAACCCACCCCAAATCCAAAGTTATCTTGATAACCAAGACTGGATCTAACTGAAGTGGGCCCAGTAGCTTAGATTTTAATCTACAAGCTACCTATACCTCATTATACTATTCTGCCATTTTCTTACCTGTGACTCAGCATGTAATCAATCTGTGCATGCCCAATAATTAGATCGCCTCTAATTACATCATCTGGGGCCACTGTGCTTGTTATCCTAAACCCTGCCAATCTTTCCTGCCATAAAACTATCAGAATTACTGCAGTTTGTGGGGACAGATTTTGGGCCGCTGCTACTATGTGCCTAGTGATAAACTCTTTCTTGCTTTGAAACCCTGGTGTCTCAGAAATTGTTATTGAGCGCATTGGGCAAAAGAATTCACGGCCTTTGTCTGGTAACATACATTGCGATTGGTCAATAGCTCTCTTAAATCTCTTTTGCTGTATAGGTTCATCTCCATTTCTCTCTCTCTCTCTCTTTTATTGTATGTTATATGGTGGAGTCACATTTCATTATTTTTTCATGTAAGTATTGCAGCACCATTTGTTGAGTTTTTGTTTCTTTGTTTGGGAAGTGCATGGACCAGGAATCAAGCCCATGTCTCACGCATGGCAGGTGAGAATTCTACTACTGAACTACCCTTGCATTCCCCCACCTCACTCTTTCTTATCATTACGGTATCCTTGTGATTGTGCTGTTGTTGAAGAAGCCAGTTCTTTTGTCCTGTGAAGTTTCCCATGCTTGGATTTTGTTGACTAAATCTCTGTAGCATCTTTTGACATGTTTCTCAGTTATCTGTATTTTCTGCAATTTGATAGTTAGATCAAAGGGATTGATCAGACTTGGGTTCAATTTATTATTGTTTTTCAAGGTTAGATTTGGCAGATTATAAAAGTGGATTGATGTAATCACTGTGTGCATAAAGGAAGAGAGGTAAGAGGAGCAAGAAAGGGGAATTTTCTGAAGCTAAGACCATTTTCTTCAAAATTATGTTCTTAGAATTGATATTATTTTCATATTTCAGATGTGACCATGAGACAAAATCAGGGACACAGTTACCTCTTCAATGAATGTGAAGTTGTGCCTGACCCTGGGCTAATTACAATTTCTTGCTTTTAAAGTCAGGTTCACACTACCAATTCAATAGCACAATTTGTGTGCTTATTTGGAAAAAAAATGATAAATATGGAAAAAGGTAGAAATCTGAATTTCATAGCAGTCATGGTGTTGCTTTCTTACTTAATGTAGAGTATATCTTGGGTGGTCCTTTCTATTTGTGGTATGAGGTGGAATATGATAGAAATCACGTACAAGAGGAAGTAGAAAGCAAAGGCACAAATGCAGAACTCACACACACAAAATTCTAGTACCAGTTCTTCAATACTTGAGTTCCCTTACTTAGCTGGAGAACCTAAAATGCTGAAGGAAGATTTTGAAGATGAGGACATCTATAAAGAACAATCTACTGTGATTCTTCACTTGGTGAAGAAGCCTTTCAAGCAACCATCCAGCGGAGTTAGGAGTTATGTCTCCCAAGAGTTAGGTGGCAGTGCAGAGTAGGTCTTTAGAGCACAAGGGACAAGCGGCAAACATCTTTGATAGTGGAGCCAGGAGAAAGTTGTTAGGTTGGGAACCAAATGCTTTCTCAGAATTTTTCTATACACGTAGACAGCCCTTGCACCAAGAAGCTGGAGGTGAATGTGGGATTCTTAGGTAAAGCAGATCACAGTTGAAGTAAAAATCTAGAACTCAATACAGATGTGCACAGGTCAAGAAAGGAACTACAAAGGGAGATGCTGAAAAAAGCAAATTTTTGTGAGACTCAGAAAAGGATCCACAAGAGAAAGAATGAGTTTTAAGTACCTGTCAGACTCAGCACATCTCATGGATCACCTGGAGAGCAGGTATGGTGGTTTACTGTCTCTGAATCTCTTGAATTGAGAAGTCAAAGTAAAGGACGTATGCCTTTGATAATCTTCTCATAGTATCTCTATTATTATTATCCTTTACATGTTTTGATACTTTACAGTTTCCATATATAAAGAACACACACATTTATTTCTTATAACTATCCTGGCAAATAGTCTGCGAAGAGTAGAAATTGTCTGCCCTACTTTAAAAATGAGACTCAAAGGGTTTAAGTGCAACCCAAGTCATTATGGCTTTTAAATGATGGAACTAGAATCAGAGCACAGGTCTTCTTACTTCTATTCCTGGTATCCCTTCTACCATTTCACTTTGTTAGGTTGTTTAAGCACAAAACCTTCACTTCATTTAGTATTTTTTCTGACCTCTCCCAAGCACTCCTTTCATAGAAGGAGTGAAGAAATATTAGAAGTTTAAAAATCTGATTCAGACTGTGGCTCAGGAATTGCTGCCAAATTTTTGCGAAGTGCTTTTCAATAATTTATAATTCCTTAAATGTGGAACCCACTGCCTAAATATAGCATGAGAAAATGTTCTCCTGTGCTTAGTCAAGCCAAAAGCAATGTATTTAAACACATTAAATTTCCTCTTCTCCTCCTACAATTCATCCAGTACGACCCATTTATTTGTACAGAATGCTTTAAAATAACCCTTATTGAAATATACAGGGACCTAATATCCCATTCTGTGGGTTTGTAATATTTGTGTTACTTTAGAGTTTTGCAATTTCAGCACTTAAAGCTTTCTTTTCCTTTAGTTTGGCAAGGCTATATGAGGTGCCCTATTTTCAGAACCTCTGCCCAATATCCTAAGGGGCCAAAGCAGAATCATTTCCAAAGGAAGACCAATGAGAAAGAGTCCATGGAACTTGAATGCCAGCTTTTCCCAACCCCCAGGGAACTTTAATTCTCTAGCTGAGTCCAAATCTATAGAGAGGATGCCACCCTTTTGGCCAAGATGACCTCTAAGACTCTCTGATGAGCTCAGGGTTTTAGCTATGGGCCAACAGAAGGCTTCTTAATAGATGTGGTCTCTTTGAGGCCTTGGGAAAGTCTAGCAGAATTATCCTGGGAAGACCAGGGTATTATTTATTTCAAATTTCCAATCAAGCAAAAGCTCACTGAATCTTTAATCGAGTTGGCCTCTCCCTCTGCCTTATGTGGCTATGGGACCTTGATTTCTGTTTGACGATCAAGTCCTGAACCAGCACTGAATCCAGCCCCACCCCTGTATTCGTGATAAACCACAAGCCTCCTGTGCTGGTTTGGAAGGATGTGTGGACCCTAGACCGGCCATGTTTTAATCAAAATCCCATTTCATAAAGGCAGAGTAATCCCTATTCAATGCTGCGTGTTTGAAACTGTAATCAGATCATCTCCCTGGAGATGTGATTTAGTCAAGAGTGATTGTTAAACTGGATTAGGTGATGACATGTCTCCACCCATTAGGGTGGGTCTTGGTAAGTTTCTGGAGTCCTATAAAAGAGGAAACATTTAGAGAATAAGAGATTCCTTGAGAGCAGAGCAGAATGACATAGCCAGGAGAAGCAGAGAGTCCACAAGCCAGCGACCTTTGGAGATGAAGAAGGAAAATGCCTCCTGGGGAGCTTCATGAAACAGGAAGCCAGGAGAGAAAGCTAGCAGATGATGCCTTGTTCACCATGTGCCCTTCCAGCCAAGAGAGAAACCGTGATTGTATTCACCATGTGCCTTCTCGGATATGAGAGAGACCCTGAACTTCATCGGCCTTCTTAAACCAAGGTATCTTTTCCTGGATACCTTTGATTGGACATTTCTATAGACTTGCTGTAATTGGGACATTTTCTCGGCCTTAGAACTGTAAACTAACAACTCATTAAATTCCCCTTTTTAAAAGCCATTTTGTTTCTGGTTTATTGCATTCCAGCAGCTAGCAAACTAGAACACCTCTTTTCCCTGCTCAGCCCACAGAGATAACATGTTTGGCCATATTTCTACCTTATAGAAGTTATCAATCTTGTTCCCTCTACATCTCCTTCACAGGTACCACTTCATTCTCAGGTCTCAGTTCAAGTAGTACTTCTACAGAGGGTCCTTTCCTGACTACTCAATCTGAGCTAGTCATGCCTCTGTTATATCTCAGTCATTCTGATCTTTGCTTTTGTGGAACTTACATGGATTTTTCTTTTACTTAACTTCTGTTTCCCCCAGCTCCCACTTAGCTATAAACTCTATTAAAGCTGGGGTCAGTTTATCATATTCACTGCTGCATCCCCATTGCTTTCAATGAATGGCTCATGGTAAGTTCTCAGTACATATTTGTTCAATGAATGATTGAATACATTAATTCTTGCATTGCGTCCCATCTAATTCTACTTGGTCTGTCCATCTACTATTGAATCCCTCTTAAAAGACATATGACAAAATATAGTAACTATTCATGTAAATTAGGTATGCTAGTATGTAAGGACATGGCTCATGGTGAATGCTCAATAAATGTTGAATGAATGAATGAGTAGGCTGAACTTTAGCTGATTGAAGTAGGTATCAGCAGCATTATTCTACACATGCAATTTATTTTATTAAAACAGTTGAATTTAACAAAAGTAACCAGATAAGCAAGTCATTCTTTTTATGAACAAACATTAGTTTTATTTGACAGAAAACCAATACAAATTGAATACGGCTGAGGCAGCCTTCTGATTCATATGAATCTAAAATAATTTTTCTATTTATTCTACTAGTTACCTTCCTTAAGCTGGTTTTTTAAAAAATGCCAACTTTTTTCTTATTAATGAATTCTAAAACATATGTTGAAATTAAAGTATCCGTCTGACTGTCTTTAACTTTTGAATTTGCGTAGCACCAAAGCATTCCTATTGAAACATGCCTATCTCTTCTGATACAGAACATTTATTTTTTTTTTTTTTTTTTTTTTTAAAGGAAAGACAGAGAGAAGGAAGGAAGGATAGAAGGAAGGAAGGAAGGAAGAAAGGGAAACATTTTTAAACATTTTCTTGTTTTATTGTATTCTGTTTCTCCATTTTTGTTACATGGGCTGGGGCCGGGAATCGAACCGAGGTCCTCCGGCATAGCAGGCAAGCACTTTGCCCGCTGAGCCACCGCGGCCCGCCCCAGAACATTTATTAACCTCATGTAAGTTAAGGAAATAAAGGGAAGGATTTTACCTGTTTATCTTATATTTTTTTCAATAAGAAATGCCTATGTAATTCTTTTGTGCCCTTGTTCATTTAATTTTTTATTTTATAAGTGGCACAGGAGAAAGAGAGGCTCTAACACTGTAGTAAAAACTACACAAGTAACAGACACACACATGAAGTTCATTTGTTCAATAAAGATTTATTAATCTGGGAAATAATGTAGGTAGGCAAGGTTATTAAAAATAAACAAGGTAATAGTCATTGACTCAAGAAAGGAATCTAGTAAGGAAGACAGGCATCAAAACAATTAGAATGCAATATGACAGCCTCCAGGATAAAGGGACAAACACAAGATGAGATAAGAAATCAGAGAAGGAAGGACAAACTTTGTCTGGGAGGTGTCCTCTCTGCTGTCATATCTACACATGTTCTAGTGATGCTACCTCTGAAGATATTACATGCATCCTTGGAAATGCTCCATGCCATTATGCTTTTGTCCACTCTGTTACACCTCACTTTGGGTTTAGTCATTTCCATAAACTCTCAGCATGCATTCTGGAACAAGTACTTTGAATGGATCACCAAACATAGCTTTTCTTTCTAGCTTTGAACTTCATGTCCTCTCCAGGTCACAACACCCTGCTTCACAACTTCATAAAATAAATGGTGATGCAGCAGTTCTCAACCTTTTTGTGTAGTAGTATCATCAAGGCAATTTTTTTTAACTTTTTTTTTTGTATAATTAGCATATACAAAGCAAATAAAGAAAAAGCAATAGTTTTCAAAGCACTCTTCACCAAGTAGTGACAGGACAGTTTGCAGAGTTTGTCATGAGCTACCATACCATCCTCTCAGATTTTTCCTTCTAGCTGCTCCAGAACATTGGAGGCTAGAAGGAATACATACATATATATTATCATCACAATTGACTTTTTTTCCTTTTTGTGAAAAATAACATATACTAAAAAAAAGCAATAAATTTCAAAGCAAAGCACAACAATTAGTTGTAGAGCAGATTTCAGAGTTAGGTATGGGTTGCAAATCCACAATTTTAGGTTTTGCTTTTAGCTGTTCTGAGGTACAAGGAGACTAAAAGAAATATCAATAAAATGATTTAGCAATCATACTTGTTTGTTAAACCTTACCTTCTCTGTATAACTCCACCATCACTTTTGATCTTTCTCCCACTCTTTAGGGGTATTTGGGCTATGCCCATTATAACTTTTTCATGTTGGAAGAGGCTGTCAATAATATGGGGTAGGGAGATGGAACTGATGTTCAGGAAATGCTGGCACCTTTAGGTTTCAGGACTATCTGGTCCAGGGACCCATTTGGGGGTTGTAGGTTTCTGGAAAGTTATCCTAGTATATGGCATCTTTGTAGAATCTTATATATTTCCCAAGGTGTTTTTTAGGATTGGCAAGAATGGTTTTGGTTAGGGTTTGGCAAGCTATTATAGGTAGCAATGTCTAACTGAAGCTCCAGAGTAGCCTCTTGATTCTATTTGAACTCTCTTAGTCACTGATACCTTATTTGTTACACTTTTTTTCCTCCATTTTGATCAGGATGGCATTGTTGATCCAATGGTGCCAGAGCCAGATTCATCCCAGGGAGTCATCTCCCACTCCACTAGGGAGACCTTCACCCCTGGATGTCATGTCCCACATAGTGGGGAGGGCAGTGATTTCAATTGCAGAGTTGGGCTTAGAGAGAGTGAGGCCACATCTGAGCAACAAAAGAGGTCCTCCAGAAGTAACTCTAAGTCATACCTATATGTAGCCCAGGCAGTTTTAAAATATACTGATGATTTGATTCCTACAGAGACTCTATTTTAATTGCTCTGGGATGTAGCTTGAGTGTTGGCATTCTTAGAAATTCCCAGGTGATTCTTATGTGTAGCCAAGATTGAGAATCACCTGGATAAGGGATGACCCGCACTTGACCATACCCTCTGGAACACAGCCTTCCTACCTCCCTGAACCTGCCCATCCCTTGAGAAACTGGGTAAAATTTGGTAGATAGTGTTTTAGATTCAACCTATATTGGGGATGGAGGTATACAATCTATGACATAGCAACATATTATCCTGTCAACACAAAGCAGAACAGATAGACATGAATACCTGGTTGAAATCTCTCAACCCCCTAGCCACTTCTGCTCATTAAAGAGATCTTTTACCTTCATAGACTGCCCACTCCTCTGGTCTTCATTGTTGACTCCCAGTTTGCATGATTAACTCAGAGGGAACCATTTGAGGTTTTGCATGTGTGCATCTAATTAGATTGCTACACAACATTCACAGCTGGAATATCAACTAGGGCAGATCAACTGCCTGTCACAGCTTTACTTGAGGAAGTCACAGGTTATTGGGAAAATGAGAGGAGCAATTCTTGTTAGCCATGAATTGAGCTGGAGGACACTATCTTTTAGATGTACTCTCAGTAGTTGAATTCTGACTTGAATTGGAAATGTTCTTCAGTGAAAATTGATGGTTCTTCCTCAGTCATGAACATTTTCCTCAACTTAATGGTACAGAATTCTGCTGAGTTAATCTTCTGAGAGCAATGTCAGGTGACTCAACGTGTTCATACTGAGGCAGATTCATACAGACCTATCTTCATTTTGAAAATCATGGAAATGTGATAATTCAATTCATTTTTGTAAAGAACCTCTGTTTGTCACAAAAACCCAACTTGTTATCTACTTCAACACCACAAATTTTGTCAAAAACAATTTCCTGCATAAAAACCTTCCATTCCGTGAAACCACAATCCTTGCAGCTATCCCTACACCTGCTGGTACCTCCCATGCCAAAGAGAAGAGAGTTGTGCCCAAGGGATCTCTGGAGGCTACTCCAGAATTCCAGATTGCTATAGAATTATGTTATCCTAATCCAGATCCTGGATGGAGGATGTAAAAAGGGCACACCGTTTAGTTCTTTTCCACCTCAAGCACACTGTTTATGCTGAAAACTGGAGAACCACTTCGAGAGGCTCTTCAAGCTATTACCTCCTGAGTTCTCCTTACTTGTTATTGCTCCTCTTGGGTTTGCACATTTCCCATTTCACTCACTGCAGTTTTGCTCCTTGGTTCTTCCTCACTGCTTGGTCCCTGTAACTGTTTAGTTTTCCATTTACTTCAGTTTTGACATCTGGATTGTCCTTTGCAAAATGACCCTCTGTCCCTGTCTTCCAGCTTGATTTGCAGTGACAGTGGTAAGTGGGAATCTGCTTCAGGGCCTCTTGGCCCTGTTGCAACTTACAGGAAGACTGTCTCCTGTCAGGTCCCATCTGACAAGGTGTGGTAGTTAGATTCAGTTGTCAACTTGGCCAGGTGAAGGCACCTAGTTCTGTTGCTGCGGACATGAGCCAATGGTAAGTGAACCTCCTCCGTTGCTGATTACATCTGTAGTTGGTTAGGACACATGCTTGCTGCAATGAATGATGTTTGACTTAACTGGATGGTGCTTAAATGAGAGAGTGCAATGTAGCACAGCCCAAGCAGCTAGGCATACCTCATTTCAGCACTCTAAACTCAGCCCAGGCCTTTGGCGATGCAGAAAGGAATCATCCCAGGGAAAGTTGTTGGAACCCAGAGGCCTGGAGAAAAGGCCAACAGAGATTACCCTGAGCCTTCCCACGTAAGAAAGAACCTCAATTGAAAGTTACATGCCTTTCCTCTGAAGAACTAATGAAATAAATCCCCTTTTATTAAAAGCCAATCCATCTCTGGTATGTTGCATTCCAGCAGTTAGCAAACTAGAATACAAGGTATGGGAATTGGGGAATTAGGTAGGGTACCAGCAAAGACATGTTGCAGGAGGAGATAAAGCCAAGGAAATAAAGAGGAGAAAAGACATTCCAAGGCAGCAGGGGAAAAGGCAAGATGATGGGAAGTAAACTAAACACTTGGGAAAGTCAAGTCCTTTATTTTGGACTGAATGTAGAGAGAATATGATGGGACTGTAGGCTATAAGGCAAAAAAGGTAGGAAAGAGCAAAACACCTATGTATTCATAATTATAATATCAGACTTTACATAAAATATGTTACATGTGCAATCGAAATGCTCAATACTCCAGGAGTTTCTAGGGGTTGTTTATGACTAATATGATTAGGAGGCAGTGACTGAGTTGATCAGGAACTGAAATTTGAACTGAGCTTTGCTTTAAGGATATGTTGGATTTTTATAGAAGAGGTTGGAGGATAAAGAGGGGGGGAGAAATTTGCACTTCCGGATAAAAAGCAGCCCATATAGGATACAACTGACCATCGTGGATAGCAAATTCCCTTAATATTGAAGTCAATACCATGGAACTGCTGAAGGATTTATTGACTTGAAACCAAAAACAGTTCTAATCTCATACTTTTCTAATCCTCCCAGGTGCATCAACTTTGTCTCTTTGACAGCACCTACCATTTTATTCCTCTGATTTTTAATTTATGTAAATGCATCATCTCCCTCAGGCTTCATGTTTTTTAAGGGCAAGGGATGTTTCTTGCTCATTTTTGTATCTCTCAACAGAGGCAAGCAGGGTCACAGCTTGCATGCTGTAGGGGCCTAATAGCTTTCTGATGAATATATAAATGAAAGTCGGGTGGTTTTCTTTCTTTCTTCTTTTCATTGTTTAGACAGCCTCTTTTCAATTCCATGCAAATAAGGATTTTTGTTTGGAGGAAAAGCACTGGACTAGGAGCCAGGAGATCCAAGTCCCAATCCCAGGCTGGCCACTCGATTACTGTACAATGTTGAACTTGAATTTCCTCTTCCATAAATTTAAGTCAATGAAATAAATGGTTATTATCCATCCTTTAGCCAATGAGAACAAATTTTCAGTCACTATTAGTGAATTAAAAATTCACTAATTTTTAATTTCTGTCTATGAAATAGCAAAAATTCGTTTGTACATTAAACATACATACCTGTCAAATGGAACGTCTGATGAGCATAAGGTCTTGGGTACTAGGCAGATATAAAAGTCCCACTTAAAGCAGTATAATGAGATACCTTTCAGATTGTTGGGGACAGGTTAATGGCACAGAACTATAAAATTTTCCTTATGCTTTTGGAAACATTTAAAACAGTCAATCAGACTCTAAGGATCCGAAGTCCATAATTTGGGAACACTAAGCTAGATGGTTCTGCCTATAGTCCGGAATCTTTCTGCAGTGATTTCCAGCAACTTGAATAATGAGGAATATGCTCCACAGAATGATTTCATAGTACCTTTCCCTTCTAAAAATATTTCTAGATATATACTTAAACATTTAAAGTTAAGTGGATATGAGGAACTATAAAACGCTCTTTGACATAAAGACTTCCCCGACTGGGAAGAAAACCGAAGGTAAAATTCACTGAATTAGCAGCAGTGTCTGAATTGTATCAAGCCTATAGAGGAAGTCTGTGTATCTGAGGCATTTTTGCAAGTTTCTCTTTTGCTTTATAAAATTTTAAACAGGAAAGCCATCCTTGCAGTTGTGCTAGCTCATTTAAGATTTCCTCCCAGTTTTTGCTCAGCTCTAGGCTTCTTTTTTCATGTCAATCAATGCCCTGCAATGTTCAAATAACCCTTGAGGGGAAGTCAACTGAGTGTCCTCTTGCAGTACAAACCTCCACTTCTGTAAGAAGACAAGTAGAACAAATTGGGTTATGACTGAGAATGACATTAAGGTGTCAGTGGAATAACATTATATTTGTTTTTATTAGCTTGCTTAGAAACTGCGACCTTCAATAGCCATAAATGCTCTCCTGGGCAACGCCAAGTCTCGCTTGTGTTTTATTTTTAGCCTTGATGTGGAAGCTGTCTTTACCCATTTACTTCAGATCAGGTGATGGATGTAGTACTTATCCCCAAGGAAAATGGTAGCAAGAGTTACAATCACTTACATTTATATAGTGTTTTCACAAAACTTTATATCATGTTTGATCTTTGATGCAACCTTGCAAGACCAATTGGCATTATTTCTCTTATCTTGTAAATGAATAACTAGAAGTTCAGAGGATTTGATGGCTATAGGTCACTCTGTAAGTTGGTAGAGAAACCAGGATTTGACTCCATATCTGTCTGTCACCAGCACCCATGATTTTCCTATCCAGGATTCTTCCTTAAGATCTATTGTTTACTCAAGAGTAGGAAGAATTTCTCCACAAGGTGCAGAGATGCGTTGTTCAGTGTGCATGATATCCTATGCGTATGTTAAACTGAACTGAGCAAAAAGAAACGGTAGAGTGGCGGTGCCTGAAGAGCATTCCCCTCTTCACAGGAGGCTGACAGAGGGACAAATAAATCTATTAACTGAAATTTTAAAGAGGCAATAAATGTATTAGTGATGGTAGAATTGAAATAAAATCATTGAAAGGATAGTGTTTATTTCGTAAATATAAATGGCCCATATGAAATGTATTCAAGCGTAATAACCTAGAAATGTAAAGATGGAAAACAGAGAGCTAACCTAATCCCAACAAAATGGCATAACTTCTTTAAATGTAATAGGATGCAATCTTGTTGAGAGGGATGTGAACCTCTCATAATTGCTTGTGGGTTTTAAAATTGGTACTATATGTCACAAAGGTAGTTTGGCAGCATGTGGCAAAAGCCACAGAAGCAAGTATTATCATATAATGTCTGCCACCCCGAGTGGGCACTATGCTAGGCAGTAGAGATACATACCATGGAAAGCAATATATTGTACATGTTCCTGGCCAAAGAGACAATTCAATAAGCAGTTACAATAATTTGCTCACTTGAAGAACAGTACGTAATAGATTTCCTAGTTTTGCAATCATGATGTGTGTGTGTGTGTGTGTGTAAAATATACTAAAAGAATATATATCAAAATTTAATTGTGGGGAGGGCCATGGTGGTTCAGCAGGCAGAGTTCTCACCTGCCAGGCCAGAGACCCAGGTTCAATTCCCAGGGCCTGCCCATGCAAAAAAAAAAAAAAAAAAAAGCAATTAAAATATAATTGTGTTTGTCTCATCTTTGTATGGTGGGGCCATATTTTCTTTTTTAAGTTTTTCTATATTTTTCAAATCTCTTTTAATGAATATGACTTACTAGAACAATAACACTAAATCATTAAGTCCTGTCCTTTCACCGGCAAGGAAAATCAGTCAATTCCTTAGTCAATAAGAACCAGGCCTGGTAACATATTAAGATCTAGAATCTTATGCTTGACATATGTTGGGCAAGCCTCTGTGTAACACATCTAATATCCAAATGATCTCTTGCTCACCCAATTTTGCTTTCCTGACTGCATATACGAGTCTGTCTGGTCTGCTGATCTTCAGACCCAATTATTGGTTTCCAATATAGTTCTCCACTGGGATAAGAGTTCAACCTTGAACCTAATTTCTATCAGCTAATTTCCTTGTCCCTGACATCCAGCTGCTGGCTGCATAATCCTAGCTACGTCTCTATGAATCCCTGATACAACTTTCCTTTGACTTAGGGCCCAGGCATATCTTAGGGCATTCTCTTGCCATATCCTTTTACCCCCTGAATTAGACTCAAGTGCGTTTTTAACTCTAGACATGGAAATTTAGAACTTTAGATATCCCTTTCTTCTCCAAGGAGAGCCGCTTACTCACTGAATTAGTTCTTTAATTTCACAACCTGACACTTGGATCATCCTTGTCCCTCCAGTGGCTAGTTGGGAGATCTCAAATCATGACCCCTCATTCCAAGTTGTTTCTTTGGTTGTCCACCTAAGCTATTTAGTCACAAGCTTTTCCTCAGCATCACCTCAAGCTTTACATAACAACTTCCAGAATTTATACTCAGATTTCACAGAAACTTGATATTTCAAAAACTACTAAACATTTTTTTTCCTGAAAATTAAATAATCACAAGCTGTGTAACTCTAAATATATGTCTGGGAACATAATAGCCTCATTTTGATACATGAATGAAAAATAAATAGAAATATCTTGTAAATCCTTCTGTTCTAGTCTGCTAGCTCCCGGAATGCAATGTACCAGAAACGGAATGGCTTTTAAAAAGGGGGAATTTAATAAATTGCTACTTTACAGTTCTAAGGCCAAGAAAATGTCCCAATTAAAACAAGTCTATAGAAATGTCCAATCAAAGGCATCCATCCAAGGAAAGATACCTTGGTTCAAGAAGGCCGATGAAGTTTAGGGTTTCTCTCTCAAGTGAGAAGGCACATGGTGAACACAGAGTTTCTCTCTCCTCTGGAAAGGCACATGGTAAACATGGTCAGGGCTGCTCTCTCGGCTGGAAGGGCACATGGCGAACACAGCGTCACCTGCTAGCTTTCTCTCCTGGCTTCCGGTTTCATGAAGCTCTCCGGGAGGCGTTTTCCTTCTTCATCTCCAAAGGTCGCTGGCTGGTGGACTCTCTGCTTCGACGTGCTGCCACATTCTCTGCTCTCTCCGAATCTCTATTCTCCAAAATGTTTCCTCTTTTACGCAACTCCAATAAACCGATCAAGACCCACCCAAATGGGTGGAGACATGAAGTCACCTAATCCAGGTTAACAACCACTCGACTAAATCACATCATCCAGGGAGATGATCTGATCACAGTTTCAAACATACAGTATTGAATAGGGATTATTCTACCTTTATGAAATGGGATTTTGATTAAAACATGGATTTTCTAGGGGGCATGCTTCTTTTCAAACTAGCACACCTTCTAAAATTTGTTTGTTGTGCCATAGTTCTCTAATTTAAATAATGGCTTATTTTCTATTTGGGGGCCACTAGCGGTGACAAAACTTAATTTTAGAACAACTTGAAGAAGCAAGTGCCTATTGCTAATATTCCTGGGAGAATTTTTAATCCAAAAGACCACACATATCTAGATTTCACTATAATATTGAATGAATTTGAAAGTTCTTTGATTTGCCTAAAAAATCCACTTGTTATTTCTTTTTAAAACCATTATTTTAAAATAATTCTGCACTCACATATAAGTTGTACAGTAGAAAAAGATGTTCCTGTGTACCCTTCCCCATCTTCACCAGTAATATTAGTTTACAGCATTATTATATAATCATCAAAACTAGAATATTAACATTGTTACAAATCATTAACTAATCTTACTTGGATTTCACCAGTATTTTTTTTTTTCGTGTATAGTTCTATGAATTTTTTTTTTGCAAGGGCAGGCTCCGGGAATCAAACCTGGGTCTCCAGCATAGCAGGTGAGAATTCTGCTACTGAGACACTAGTGCATCACCCTCTATGGCATTTTAGCTCATTTATAGATTTGTACAGCCACCATTGCAATCAAGATGCCAAACTTCCATCACCCCCCGAAAAAGTTTCCATATTTCTACTTTGTAGTCATACCCTCCCCTCCAACCCTAATCCCTGACAACCAATGATGTGTTCTCCTTCACAATTTTGTCATTTTTGAAAATACTACATATATGAAACTATGCAATGTATAATTGCATAATTCTACCAATGATAAATAATAAGTTTAGAAACAATTCATTCTAATTTTGTAAGGAAGATAAACATTTTCTCAATATAACCTATTCTGTAGAGATTCCCCCAGGCATTGTTTCCAGAATTATCCTGCGACAGAGTTTCAGTGCCCCTCTCCTGTTTCCAGATGATGGATAGAAGTGGTGGCTTCTGATGGTGGTGGATTCTGTAGTCTGCCAGACAGGTCCATGAAATCTTGTGGCCACCTTTAAATCCCCAAGAAAACGGACATTTGAAAATGGACTTAAAAAAAAAAAAGACTTTCAGCCATATTAAATTCTCAGCACATTTCTCATTAATTCCTATATGTGAAAAGAGTAGCATCAAGATTTATTGTTTTCTTGTCAATGCAAATCTCAGAGGGTGTACACGTGTCAATGTGTGTTTCTTCAGTTACATAGTTGCATGTATAAAATATGAGTAATGTTTTGATGATATCAGTTGACCACATAATGTGCCACCAGTATTTCTTCACATAGGGACCAACACATACCCTCTTTGATAATTGAATGCTCTCAAGATGATGACTCAATTTAGAAGAAACAATAATTTCACATTCTTCTTTTTGGGATTACCCAGACATACTCATGTACCACAGATATGTCTTCCTGTGTTTCTGTGCTGGCTAGTGGCAAGCTTTTCTCTTCCTAATTTGGTCCCTTGGTATATATTGACTTAGGCTTGACATTCCATTCGGTGTCTGGAATTGTCAGGGCTTTCCAGAGAAATCCAACTGGTGGTTTTCTTATTTAACTTACTGTTTGGGGAAAATTAGATTCAATACAACATAAGGTCCACTAAAATTCTAAAAGTGAGGTTTGGATGAACACTTCATGTAGTTTTGGAGTAGAGATTTTTACAGTAAGTTTCAGTTAAGTTTCCTAAAACCATGAAAAATTAGATGTAATTTGGAGGAGAGTAACTTTAGTTCTCAACAATCCTCAAAACTGTATGTGGCTGTAAAATGGTAAAAACAGCTGATTTGAATACAGGGCTAAGGATGATATCATCCACATTTTAAAACTTCAACTTCTGTGTGAGACCAAAGGGAGAGATGTTTATTGGTGCAAAATTTCTATTTTGGGTAGTGCATTTCCTAATTTAACTTGTATGGTCAGTTTAGTTGAACACCATAAGTACATGGAATCTTGAATAAGGCATGAGATTTTGTTGGTTTGTCCATGTTAAACTGATAAGAACAGATACTACACTTGATCTTAGTGTGATGCCCTGATATATCTCGGAGTAATTTGGGCAGTGAATAAAGAACTATTTGCAAGGTCCCCTTGGGGGAATGGGGAGAAAGGAGGAAAAATTCAACTTCCCCATTTGGTGAATTTCTGATATTCTTGCTAGCAGTGGGGACAACTACATCAATGGACCAAACCCTCAATCTTGGGGTTCGCCCCTATGAAATTTATTCCTGCAAAGGATAGGCTAAGCCTACTTATAATTATGCCTAAGTGTCACCCCTGGAGAACCATTTTTGTTGCTCAGATGTGGCTTCTCCCTCTAAGCCAACTTGGCATGTCCCCTATGTGGGACATAACTCTCAGGAGTGTAAATTTCCTTGGCAACATGAGACAGAAATTATGAGATGAGCTGGGACCTGGCATCAAGGGATTGAGAAAGTTGTTTTGACCGACAGGGGGAAGAGAGAAATGAGACAAAATAAGGTTTCAGTGGCTGAGAGATTCCGAACACAGTTGAGAGGCTGTCCTGGAGGTTATTCTTATGCATTATACAGATATCCCTTTTTAGTTTATGGTATTTTGGAGTAGTTGGAGAGAAGTACCTGAAACTGTGTGCTGTTTTCCAGTAGCCTGGATTCTTGAAGACGACTGTATAATGCTATAACTTCTGCGGTGTAACTGTGTGATTGTGAAAACTTTGTGTCTGTTGCTCTTTTTATCCAGCCTATGGACGATGAGTAAAATAATACAGATAATAAATGAATAATAAGGGAGATGAAGGGTAAAATAAATTGGGTAGATGGAAGTACTAGTGGTCAATGAGAGGGAGGGGTAAGGAGTATAGTATGTATGAACTTTCCTTTTTGTTTCTTCTTCTAGAGTGACACAATGTTTAAAAAGTGATCATGGTGATGAATATACAACTATGTGATGATGTTATGAGCCATTGATTGTACACCATGTATGGAATGTATGTGTGTTAAGATCTATCAATAAAAATGTCTTTTAAAAAATTGGAGAAAATAAAAACCCCAACTGATTTAGAAGATGGCAAGGCATTCTCTTTATTCAGTTCATAAGGTGTTGATAAAGAGGCTCTTTTCCTGGGAACAATTGTATCATGAATGTTTGCAAGATTGTTAGAGGTGTTTAACTCGCAAATGGAAGGAAGAGACCAAGAGAAACAGAGCAAGCAGAATGATTTCCCTGAGCTAATAGGGTGTGGGTTGGAAACAATGGGGAAGGAGGAAAGATTATAAATCATGTGCACTGGCCTCAGTGAAAGAGATTGTGTGAGGTAGAATTACAGGTGAGAGCTGTGGGAGAAGGGTGAGAGATGAAAGAAAAAGGAATATACGGATGTGCAAAGTTTCTTTGAAAGTGGGGAGAAAGGAAAGGATGCGTGTGAAGAAGGCATTAAATCAGAGTTCAGCAACCCACCTCAGAAGTAGTACCTTCACTACTGGTCAGCTTGGAATGAGTGGCGGTGGTGGCCGCTGCCCATCAACAGTTACTGAATGTTTGTAAATCAACTGCTCAGGAATGGTGGAGGAGGCGTGAAATAATCTCTATTCTTTTTATACCTCATTATTTACTTTTAACAAGACTCTAAAGAAAACACCTGAATAACATGGGACTTAATTTCTCCTGCATAAGCTCTAGGAATTAGTCTTATCAGGCAGCCTTGGCAGGCTCGTCCTGTGCATGGGTTTGGGAAGAAGTGAAAAGCATGCGAGGAATGTCTTAGTTGTAATTTATCTCCGGCATGTTTCACAGAAGCCGATAGAGCAATTGTTTGAATACATGGGTGTGATAATAACGACGGAGAGAATGCTATGGCTCCCTGTACAGAGCAGTTTGTCCGGGAAGGAAATGAAGCAGTGATTCAGTGACATGTAGACGGTTGTCAAAGAAAAGCACCAGACAATAAAGGGGCATGACAGATTTTATTCAAAGGGCCACGGCAGGGGAGAAGAGAAGCCCGCAGCAGCTGGTCTCACAATCCAATTATCACAGAGGTAGCTAGACCTTTCTGAAGAACAAGAGAGGGAAGGAAAATAGGGTACTGTGAAATTACTGAGAGGGCCTGGGGGTAGTTTGGAAGGGAAAGAGGAACAGGGAAATTGCTAGAGGGGTCTGGGAAAGGATGCCGGGTGTGGTGGTGATGGGCTGATGGATAGGGGTCAGATAGTTATGTTGTCTTTCTGAGAACAGAATATTCTGTGGTTTAGAGAGCAATGCTTCATCTTAGGTAAGAGCTCAGAATGTGTTCAGAGGTCCACCCAGAGATAGGGGCTAGCATTAGGGAAGTCAGGCTCAAGTTTGGACAAGTCTGCAGTGCAAAATTGAGACAAGAAGTGGAGCCAAGTAGAGTCTTTTGCAAAGATCCACATCTCCAGAAACCAGATGTCAACAGAATTTCTTGAGGCTATTCTGTGGGGAAAGATTGTCTAGATTTGCTTCTCTGAAGTCAATTGCAATTGAAATTTCTAAAAGCTTATATTTGTACAGAATTCTATAGTAGTGTTTAATTTCTTTGGATAATTAGCACACTCTCTTTTCTGTATTGTGGTCACACATGAGATAAGTGAAAGATTCTAAGAGACTTGCCGTCTCCTGCGGGCCATGTTTGAGAGAATGTAGGAGAACACAGCATTATTTGGCCTCGTGACAGGCTGCTAGTTTTCGTGATCTGACTGGAGTTTTAGTTAGTCCTGGGCTGCTTCCTGGAATGCTACTATCATTTTCTGGTAAAATAAATAAATTGTAAAAAAAAAAAAAGATAGTTTAAATTTAAACTTAAAAGCAGATTGTTTTGCCTTAAATCAGTTAGATTAAGATCAATTTATATAAAATGCAACATTCTCTGAGGATGCCTACATGCATGCAAGGATTCCTTCCCACCCCCACTTTTGGGATTTTACATTTTCAATACCTTCTAATCAAATATACAGGAATGACTTCTACTTTCACATAATATCCTCCCATGTGGAACAAATAAAAAATAGAATATAGAAAACAATGGGGTTCAGACACTGGCTGTCAGGAGGTTCAGAAGGGTGATTCCTGTGGGAGGGCACACAAATGAGCCGACCCTGTGATTGTCCAGCTCTCTTTCTGCAGGATATTTTAGGTCACAGTACAGGGAGGAAAACCCAGGGGGAGGCAGGAGGTCTCCCTGCATTGAGGGAACAGAACTGGGAGCTTGGATGTTTCGGCAGCGAGAGTTCACATGGTAAAGTACTAGAAAGGAGAGAGTTGCACAGAAAGGGTGAGGTCTGGAGATGTGCAAAGAATTTCCCTGAAATCCTCACCTGAGTACTGCTCAGCACAAGCTTATGAAGAAACAACTTGAGTCCAAGGAAAGATCTACCCCAAAGAACAATTCAGAGCGAGGAAGAGTTTGTGTTTCTACTAGTCAGAGTGGAAAACCTTAGTTTCCAGATCACTGGGTAAATAACACAGCAAGGCATTGTCCAGTAGCAATGTAAAATTAGTCCTAGGTTTGAAGCTGGTCAAGTTTCACCCAAAAGAGCTTGAAAACAAGCCTCAAAAAAAGAGATAAAGTGGTTTTCAGTAACTTACCTGTGTTTCAGCAAAAGCTCAAGACTATTTCTAGAAATATAAAAACATCTAGCATTAAACGTGGAAATTCAAGATGCCCCGTGTCTGGTAAAAATTACTAGGCATCCAAAGAATCAGGAAAATACTTCCAATAATGAGGAAAAAAATATTCTATAGAAACAGAACCGGAAGTGGCACAAATGATACAATTGGTAGGAACATTGAAACAGTCACTTTAACTATATCACAAATGCTAAGAAGGTAAAGGAAAGTGGGAACATGTTAAGTAGAGACATTGTAAGGTGTAACAAAATGCAAATTAAAATTCTACAGATGAAAATATAATACTTGAGATGAAAAATACACTGGGATATACAGGGAAAAAAAGGAAAAATTCATGAATTTGAGGGCAGCAATAGAAACTATTTAAAATGAAACAGAGAAAAAGAAAGAACAAAAGCAAAATAAATGGAGAGAGCATCAATGAAGCACAACCACAAGCAGCTTAATGTGTGCGTAATTGTCATTGCTGAAGGGGGAACAGAAAAAATATTTAAAGAAACAATGTCTGAAAAATTTCTAAACTTGATGAAAACTATCCTCTCACAGATTCAAGCTGTTTCGTGAACGCCAAGCATAAGAAACTTAGATAACACTATTTCAAGGGAGGGCCACGGTGGCTCAGCAGCCGGAGTTCTTGCCTGCCATGCAAGAACTTGGGTTTGATTCCTGGTGCCTGCCCATGCAAAACAAAACAAAAGAAAACAAAACAAAATTGAGTTATAATATAGTCACATCACTTAAAACCAGTGATAAGGAGAACATTTTAAAAGCACCCAGAGTACAGATATGTTACCTACAGATGAACAAACATAAATAAGGATGACACCAGACTTGCAAACAATGAGAGTGAGATGATAGTAGAGGACAGCTTTAAAGTACTGAACAAAAAATATTGCCAACCTAGAATTTATACCCAGTACAAATACAGTTCAAAAATGAAGACGAATACAAGGTAGTGTATTTTGTGAACTTCCTTAATTTATGAAATATTTTTACAATTTAATTAAAGAAAATACAAAAACTTCATAGAAATCTGCAAAACATGCATTTTTAAAGAAAAAGAAACAGTTAAAAATATGGAAAGATGTTCGGCTTTACTCAAAAATCAACGATAAGAAAATAAGACAAATATTCTAATTTCACATGAGGTTAGCTAAGATTAGTTTGACTCTGTACAGTGTTGTTGAGAGTCACCTTCATTCACTTTTCTTTTTAACTTTTTTTTTATTATGAAATATACCATATATACAAAGAAGCAATACATTTCCAAGTATGTTTTAACAAGTAGTTATAAAACAGATTTTAGAGTTTGGTAGGGGTTACAGTTCCATGATTTTTCATTTTTTTCTTCTAGCTGCTCCCGGACACTGGAGACCAACAGAAATATCAATATAATGATTCAGCACTCAATACTCATTCATTAAACCCGACCTTCTCTGTAAAACTCCACCATCTCATTTGATCTTTCTCCCACTTTTCAGTGGTATTTGGGCTATTCCCATACTAACTTTTTCATGTTGGAAGGGGCTGTCGATCATATGGGATAGAGGGATGGTACTAGTTGATGTCTGGAATGGCTGGCTCCTCTGTATTTCTGAACTTACCTGGTTCAGGGACCCATCAGGAGGTTGTAGGTTCTCATTCACCTTTCTTTTTTCACCTGGGCAGGTACTGGGAATCGAACCTTGGCCTCCGACATGGCAGGCGAAGACTCTGCTTGCTGAGCCACTGTGGCCCGCTCTCTCATCCACTTTTGATAGGAGAGTAAGTAAGAACTTCTTTGGAGGGAAATTTGACAAGGTCAAAATCAGATACACAGATACCTTTTGACTCAGTAATTCTACTTCTAGAAATTTGTTCTGTAGATGTACTTGCACATGTACAGAAGACAGATGTAGAGAGATTTTTATTGCAATGTAACTATAGCAAAGATTTCAAATAATCCCAACTGTCTGTCAATAGGGGGCCAAATAAATAAATAATAGTATATAAGAGAATAGTATGCAGGAATTAAAAAAACAGAGTAGATAGACAAATGTTGATATGGAGTTATTGCTAAGATATTCCATTGTTTAAAAAATTAAATTGCGGAATGGTGAGTAGAATATGTTCTCATTGTATAAAGATAAGTGTGTATATATATATTTAATATGTGTACATGTGTATGTAATTGACAATTTTTAGAAACAACACAGAAATAGTGTTGATCGTTATTACCTAGTATTATTTGACTTTCTACTATTTCTGCAATATTTTAATAATAATGACACTACCAATAAGTGTCTTTATTAATGAGAATTTTTTAATCCTTAAAATGACAAGAAAGGACACCCAACTTCATGCATATACCACTTAAAAAGAGAGTTACAATTTTAAGGAAATTGATGTGTTGTTTTGTTTTGCAAATTGATTTCTATGTAGTATGCTTTTAGGCAAATTTGTCTTGGGAAAATTGACCTAGAGTCAGCGATTTCATTTATTCTGTAGTCACAAAAAATAGTGACTCCCCCTATGACTTATTCTCAATAGCCCCAAAGTGCTTAAATCTGAACATACAACTTCTTTCCTTTAATCTTAGAAAAAGTATAATATGGGACACTGTGTGAGATTTTATGGATGCTATAGTATGAAAAGGTTTAGGAATTTTTACTGTATTTCATTGACTAGTATTTTTCTGTAGCTCTCAGGAAAATGGACAGGAATTATTAGTCCTTTGCTGAAAATCGATCAATTCAAGCCACTTCTATTGAGTAGCCAGTCCAACACTCATCTTTCAGTTTTCCTTATATTTCACATCTTGCCAGATATTTACCTATTAATAGGTCCAAATGACTTGTTTGCTAATCCAAGCTGTGTTAATATACATAATAATTCCCCAAACCAATTATATTTTCTAAAAATTACCGTTCTGATTGAACTTTTTAAAACCATACTTTATGCATAGATTGCACCTGATTCTCTTTCCTCAACATTCAAGTCTACCTAAAACTTTTTCTATGTCAAAGTGAGAATTGTATTTGTGCTCCTTTTATTAGAAAGAATGAATCTTTCCTCATAAGAATTCAGTTCTCTTATATAGTGATAAAATACTACTTACAATGAGTTTAATTTAAAATCTATTAGCTAAAAACATGTTTTCTTGCAGCCAACATTTTCTTCAAAAGAAGGTAAGCTCTTATTTAATTACTTGGAAAAATAGTTATTTGGAGTTTCTAGTTAGAAATTTAATAGCAATCAACTGTCAACTCACTAAAGGACAAAACAGATCCAATTTTAGTGATAATTTTCCAAGAATAAGAGACATTGAAAATCAGTTTTGAGTCAAATATGTTAAGCAAGATCAAGTCTGTTCTGAGTTTCATCTTTCTTTAGGTGACCTAATTAACTCAGGAGGAAGAAATAGTAATAAGCTGAGGTAACCAGCAGAAGAAAAAAGCATAAAATAAAATAATGGTTTGAATGAATGAAATAGGTTTTGAATCCCAGTTTTGATGCTTACTAACCATGTGACCTTGGATTATGATCTATAAAATTAAAATAATAGCAATATATGTTATATGAGACTTTTGAGTGGAGAGTAACTGTACAATAAATCAACTATAGAGAGAATATATATAAGAATATAAAAGCTATATCAATTAGTAAGAAAATACACAAAGTGAATCCCATTGTTGATAGGGATTTATTTAGAGAAAGTGATTCTGGACCATGGAGCATTTAAGACTGGGATATACAGCAGACTTGTGAAAAGCCAAATAATAACTCAGTCATTGAAGGCACAATTTGAGTTTTAGGGGTTCATTTTTTTGTGGTGTTCTAGTTTGCTAGCTGCTGGTATCAATATACCAGAAGTGAATGACTTTTAAAAGGGAGAATTTATCTAGTTGCAAGTTTACAGTACTATGGCCGCGCAAGTCTATAAAAATATTCAAATTAAGGCACCAACAGGAGGTTACTGTCACTCAAGAAAGGCCAATGAAGTTTGGGGTTTTTCTCTCAATAGGAAAGACACATGGCAAACATGGCAATTTTGCTAGCTTTCTCTTCAGGCTTGTCCTTTCCTGAAGCTCCCCAGGGGCATTTTCATTCTTCATCTCCAAAGGTCTCCAGCTATGTGGGCCCTTGTGGTTCTCGTGGCTCTACTACTCTCTCCAAAATGCTTCCTCTTTTAAAGGATTCCAGCAAACTAATCAAGACCCACATGGAATGGGTGGAGGCACATCTCCATCTAATCAAAAAGTTAATACCCACAACAGGGCATGTCACATTGGCACCGAGATAATCTAATCAAAAGATTCCAACCTAAGTTATTGAATAGGGTTTAAAAGAAACAGTTGCTCTCACAAGATTGGATCATGGCTTTTCTAGGGTACATAATACTTCCAAACAGCACATTTGGCATTTCAACTTTTCAAGAGAGAAGATCCAAGCTGCTCATTTAGTTACTGCTCAATATGGAACAAGATTTTTGGGCAAAGTTTCTTGGTAATCAACTCCCTTATTTCCATCCTAAGAAGAACACAGATATCTGGCCCAGGCAGTCCTGGTCAAAGGAGCAGATAAATTCACTAATTGAATATCACACATTCTGCGGCATGTCACCTTTGGGGAGAAAGAAGTTGCAGAGTGGTGCGACTTTCCTCAGAAGCAAGATGTGGGAGTATGGCGGGGACATAAACCTTCATGGAAATATCACTAGGACAACAACCCTGCTAGAAAACTCACAAATCTGATTAATTTGGATTAATTATCAGGGATTGAATGTCATCAGCATCAACGACAATAATAATAGTTTCAGTTACTAGTTGGAACACAGAGAAACTATTTATTTTCCTGTTTATATGTCAAACAATCAAGCTAACTGAGTTAGCAGATTGTACCTAGAGTATTATTTAGCTTTTAATATACTTATATTTCAATATTTGTAACAGTGTAAGTTTTGGTATTTTTGTCTTGTTACAAGGATTTTTCATCTTTAAGCTTTATATCAAGACCTGTATCTTAATGCAGTTTTGAATGACCTGTCTTGTTCCTTTCAAAGAGTCATTCAAAATGTATAGATGAAGGAGGGAAAATTAAATCAGCCTAGAAATGAGGATTATGCACAATAGACAAACCTTGAATTTATATAGCTTGCTAATTGTGGGCCAGAAAATATCCAGTTTCCAGTATAGAAGGAAAAACATAATTAGTTACAGAAATTAAATCTCCCAAGGAAACTGACTGCTGAGAGCTGCACAGCTCTTACTGATATCTGTCTCGGTAAGAAATACCTAAAGGGTTCTTCACAAAAAGGTCACTGTGCACTACTATAAAGAACCTTGTTGGCTCCGAGCATCAAGTAAGAACCTTTGGTCTTGTTTCAGGTTCTACCCTTTCCCAACTCTCAATCTACATGGTGAAGGGGAGCTGACTTCACCCTTGGCTGCAGGGACCTTTTGTGATGCACATCAGAGCCTTGCATTTCCCTGGGCACAGTGATTGAGGGATGACTAGTTGAGGCTGTAAGAAATCAGTGAGATGTCGATGAATATTTTTCTGTGACTTCTGGGTCAGAGATAGGTATTTTTGCCCAGAGAGGATGAAAACTGGGGGGCCATCTTGTCTCTTTGTTGACTCTGAATCTAAAGCCAATGGCACAGGAAGTAAAAGTGAGTGACGAAAGCAGCATTTCCTGAGTGCATTGTTTTGGACTTGGAGTCTAATCATACCTGAAGCCAGATCTATTCCAAACATTTTAGCAAAACATCCATCAACTCTTTCTGCTTAAACCAGATTGCATAAGGTGTTTTGTTACTTTCATTGAAAAAGTCCCGTTTGTTGACCTTCATAGAGCTATTTCTTACAACATCTCTTGACATACATTGTAAATTTCCAGCAAAGTTGACTTTAGTAAGAGTACTTCTGCAGGAGTCTAAGAAACCAAAATATAATTAAGGATCTTTCTGTCTGCCTAATTCAAGAGTAATTTCAGACCACTTCAAGGAATGAATTGTGTGAATATCCTTGATAAAATCTCCCACATATATTGTTTCTCTAAACCAGTAAAAAACACAAATAGTTTCATGGATTCATTTCTGAAGAATATTATAAGGAATATTATAAAGAACATTCTAATAAAGAATACTAGAAAAGCACACACCCACACCACACATGCACAATACCATTCCATGTCATATAAAATCTCATGACCCCGGGAAAGTACCAATCTATATATTTCACAAGAAAATCCTTAGTAATTTAGCAGTTTTCCTTAAGCAATTGGTTACGCAAGGCCAGTTTTGGATCCCATTCTCTTCTTTTCTCCCTTATCATTCTTCAGAAGATTTTAATAGGGCCAATCTTCCAGTTTTTCCTTTCGTTGGTATGTTTTCTGTGTCTTATCTGTGAAAACTTTCCTTACCCCAATATCATAAATATATGCTCACACTAAAATAAATTAAAATTTTGTGTTTCACATTTAGGAATTGAATCCACTTGGAATTGAGCTTTATGCATAGTATGAAGTAGAAATCTAATATTACTTTTCTATACAAGTAATCAGTTTTCCAACCTGTTTATTGGATAGTCTGGTCATTCACTGATTCTACTGGCCTCTTCTGCAACATATGCATGCTCTGTTTCTAAGCTTTATATTCTAATCTATTGGTCAGTTTATCTATATTTGCCTCATAGACTTAATTACTAAACATTAAAAGTAAGGAGTAATATCTGATAGGACAAGTTTCCACATCAGATTCTTCATGAAATTATCTTGATTGTTCTTAGCCATTTGTTTTGTTGACTTGTTGTGCTGGTTTGACAGGAAGTATGTCCGCTAGAAAAGCCATGTTGTAATCAAAATCCCATTTCATAAAGGTAGAATAATCCCTATTCAATATTGTATGTTTGAGACGGTAATCAGATCATCTCCCTGGATGATGTGATTTAGTCAAGAGTAGTTGTTAAACTGGATTAGGTGACGACATGTCTCCACCCATTTGGGTAGGTCTTGATTGGTTTATTGGAGTCCTATAAAGGAAGAAACCTTTTGGAGAATGGGAGATTCAGAGAGAGCAGCACCAGGAAACAGAGAGTCCACCAGCCAGTGACCTGTGGAGATGAAGAAAGAAAATGCCTCCTGGGAAGCTTCGTGAAACCGGAAGCCAGGAGACAAAGCTAGCAGATGATGCTGTGTTTGCCATGTGCCCTTCCAGCCTAGAGAAAAGCCCTGACTGTTTGCCATGTGCCTTCTCATTTGAGAGAGAAACCCTGAACTTCATCAGCCTTCTTGAACCAAGGTATCTTTCCCTGGATGGATGCCTTAGATTGGACATTTCTATAGACTTGTTTTAATTGGGAATTTTCTCGGCCTTAGAACTGTAAACTAGCAACATATTAAATTCCCCCTTTTAAATGCCATTCTGTTTCTGGTATTTTGCATTCCAGCAGCTAGCAAACTAGAACACCTGTCTAATTACATACATGAAAAATATGTTGGAATTTTAATGCAAATTTAAATGTGTATATAGATTAATTTGGGGGATAATTGAAATCTCTTTGACACCAAGTAACCCGATTAATGAATATGGCATAGATATTTATTAATATGGATATTCTTTTAGGTCCTTTACCATTGCATTGTAATTTTCTTTATTAATGTTCATAGGTTTATTCCTAGTTTTTAATTTTTGTTATTTTGTTGGGTTGTGTATTTATTTATACTGTTATATAGGATTGCTATTGAATTTGTTTGCTAGTTTTGTATCCAGAAAGCTTACAAAACAAGTATTAATTTTAATGTTTTATAAATGTTCATGTATTCCCTATGAAGGAAAATATAGAGAATAAGAATACCTTATTTCATAAGAAAATGATTTTTTTCATTACACAAGTAACAAAAGTAAAAACAGATACATTGGACTTCAGGAAAATTAAAAAATGTTGTTCTTCAAAGGATACCCACAGAAAAATCATATATATGATAAAGAACTTGTATCTAAAATATGTAGAGAACTTTTACAACTTGATAATAAAAAGACCAAAAACCCAGTAAAAAATGGGCAAAGGAACTGAATAGATGTTTCTCCAAAATATATATATATATATACAGCTGGCCAATGAGTGCATAAAAAGGTGCTCAGCATCATTAGTTATGAGGGAAATGCAAAGTCAAAACCACAATGAGTTATGAAGCACCCACTAGGACGGCTATATCCAAAAAAACAGATGATACTAAGAAGGGTTGGCAAGGATGTGGAGAAATTTGAACCTTCAATTATGGTTGGTTAGAATGTAAAATGGACTGCTTTGATAAGCAGTGTGGCAGTTTCTCAAAAGGTTCAATACAGGTATAACCAAGAAACTCTAAATCTACATACAAACCAAAGAGAAATGTAAACAGTTGTCCACGCAAAAACTTGTATACAGATGTTTATAGTGCCAGTATTCATAACACTCAAAAAGTGAAAACAACACAAATGTCCATCAACTAATGAATGGATAAATTAAATGTGGCATGTCCATACAATGAATTATTATTTAACAATAAAAAGCAAGGACCGATACAGAGATGAACCTTGAAAACATTATGCTAAGTGAAAGAAACCAGTCACAAATGGTTACAGGTTGTATGAATCCTGTTCTAGTTTGCTAGCTGCCGGAATGCAACACACCAGAGATGGATTGGCTTTTAATAAAAGGGGATTTATTTTGTTAGTTCTTCGGAGGAAAGGCAGCTAACTTTCCACTGAGGTTCTTTTTTACATGGAAGGCACAGGATGGTCTCTGCTGGTCTTCTCTCCAGGCCCTTGGGTTCCAACAACTTTCCCTGGGGTGACTTCTTTCTGTATCTCCAGAGGCCTGGGCTGAACTGGGAGTGCTGAGATGAGGAATGCCGAGCTGCTTGGGCTGTGCTACCTTGCGCTCTCTCATTTAAGTACCAGCCAATTAAGTCGAACATCATTCATTGCAGCAGAGACGCCTCCTAGCCTACTGCAGATGTAATTAGCAACAGATGAGGTTCATGTACCATTGGCTCACGTCCGCAGCAACAAAACTAGGTATGCTCATCTGGCCAAGTTGACAACTGAATCTAACTAACACAAATCCATTTATATGAAATGCCAGAATAGGCAAATCTATAGAGAAAGAAAGTAGATTAATGTTGGGGAGAGTGTTGGGAGATGGGAGATGGTGTGGGAAAATGGAGAATGAATGCTAATGGATATGGACTTTCTTTGTGGGTGATGAAAGTGTTCTAAAATTGATTGTGGTGATGATTGCAGAACTCTGAGTATATATTAATAACCATTGAATCGTATATTTTAAATGGGGGTAAGATATGACTTGTGAATTATATCTTAATAAAACTGTTATGAAAAAATCACCCCCTTTATATTACTTTAACCATTCTCCACTAAATATTTAATGAAGTACTTTTTATAATGTACTGATCAAAATGTTTTGTAATTTTGTTTGGGATTTCCTCTTTCACCATTGAGTTATTTAGGAGATTTTTAAGTTTCCAAACATGAGTGAGTTTTGGCTATAATATTATCACAATCAATTTTAAGGTTAATTTCATTATGATCAAAGAAAGTGGATGTAATTTTTTGAGTCTTTAAAATTAGTGGCCTTATTAGAATATGATACTCAATATTTTTAAGGTTCTAAGTGTATTTAAAAAGAATACTGATTATTTCTGGGATGCAATGTTATATAATATAGATATATTGTTTCAAGCTTCTTAATTTTTTTCACAGTTTCTCTTCATTAATAAGTTTTGTTTATATCTGTTTGTGGTTAAGGTGTGCTAAAATCTCCTGTTAGCATTATGCATTGGTCAATTTCTTCTTGTAATTTATCCTGCTTTCGTTTTGTTTGACAGTTCGTTTTTAGTTATGTATAAGTTTATGATTGATATATCGTCTTCATAGATCTTTTATTTTATTGCCATGTAGTGTTCCTCTTTATCCAAAAGTTTACTTTTGCTCCGTACACGTTACTATTTTTATTCCAACTTTATTTTGGTTCATAGTTAGAAAGGTATATTTTTCACACCTTTATTTGGAAACTTTCATGTAGTTTTGTTTTGTTTCTATAGTTTTTATCCAGTATAAATGCATTTGTCTTTTAATAAGTGAGTTTCATAGCTACGTTAGTTGATTACTGAAATAATTGCTCTTAAGTATGCCATCTTCTTTTATATGCTGCATTTTTATTACTTTTCTCTTCTTCCCTGACTTCTACTGGATTGATAAAACTTTCTCTCCTGTCCTTATTCCTCCCACTGCTAATTTGGAAGCTATGGATTATATTTCAGTTCTTTTAGTGGTTATCCTTAAGTTTTTGTTACATTTATTATTTTCCTTTTAAAGTTCTATAGTTATTTGGTATTTCATGACTGCTCTTAACCACAACAAAGGCTGGCACGTGATTTTACTACCCATCCTCTCATCCCCCCACTTCTTAGTGTGTTTTAGAGTTAAATTTTAACTTTAAAACAAATGTACTAGCTATTTTTCTTGTAATCAATGATTCATTAAATTTACATAGCCTTGCAAATTCTGTGCTCAGCATTGTATCTTTTATTCCACATCTTTGCCATGAAATTTATTTTTCTTGTTGCTAAAGCACGTCTTTTAATAGTATTTTTTTTTTTCAGGGAGTGTTTTAGATGGTTATATTTTCAAAGAATTCTTGACTTGCCAAGAAAGACTTCCTCCAGATCCTTTAGCCTCTTCTGTCTCCACATCTCCACAGTTCTGAATATTGGTCTTTTCCAATCTATCAACAACAGGATCTAAGCCATGCACAAAAAAATATTTCTGAAATTAAGATACGGAGATAGGCTGTGTTGTAATTTGTTTCTTAGCAGACCTCTTGGTATTTGAAATTATCAAGGCAATTTTCATTTTTTTTGAGACACTGATGGACTTTACCTCTACCTTCCAGATTACATTCTCCCCATCATATTAGCAGCTTCAGTTACAGTTGAAAAAGGCAATCAAGACAGTTATAATCTGTGTGATTTCATAAACATAATAAACTCCCCCCCACCGGTAAGAGATTTACAGTGCTATCCTCCTATGCCTATAAGCTGTGCCTCAAGCATAAAAGAGAAAAAGCAGATAGGTTTCTGGCATTTAATACTCAAATCCACATATGCATACAAATATGGTCCTGTACACACACCTACCAAATGGATCGTGTGGCATCAGGCACAGCTGGTATACCAGTTTGAAATTGTCGTGTACCCCAGAAAAGCCATGTTCTTTAATCTTCATTCAAGATTGCTGGCTGGGATCTTTTTTTATTGTTTCCATTGAGATGTGACCCACCCAATTGTGGGTGGTACCTACACTATGGATTAAGTGGTTTGATTGGGTTTCCATGGAGATGTGTCTCCACTCATTCAAGAAGGGGTTGCCTATTTAAGAGAGAACCATTTTGGAAAAAGTTTAGTGTCAACAGAGCCCACAGGCCAGAGATCTTTGGAGGTGCAGAAGGAAAACACTCCCATAGGAGCCTTATGAAACGAGGAGAGAAAGGTAGCAGATGTCACCATGTACCTTCCCAGCTGAGAGAGGTACTTGGAACTTCATAGGCCCTTTCTTTGGAGTCAAGGTATCTTTCTCTGGATGCCTTAGTTTGGATATTTTCATGGCCTTAGAACTCAAACTTGCAACTTAATAAATTACCTTTTTAAAAGTTGCTCCATTCCTGGTATATTGCATTTTGGCAGCTTTAACAAACTAAAACAGATGGTGTTCTGTTTCCACTGCTAAATCTCAAGAATTAGAATCAGAGGCAGAATAAAAACTTAGAAGAATCACCTTTCCAGGGATAACACAAAAATCACTGAAATGAATGAACTCACTAAGATAATGATATATTTTGAAAGGTGGATTGAAATGACAAAAATTTGGGGACTCACTATATTTAGGGGGATGTAAGAAAATAAGAAACAAGTAAAAGAAACATAAGCATGTTTTGAAGAGATGCGAGGAATGTAGAATGTATTGTGTCATGAAACAAGAAAACAATGTTTTAAGAAAAGGATGATTAATAATCAGAACTGCTTCTGAAGGATAAAAATGGAGGAGTGGCTGCTGAATTTGATCATTAAGAAGCCATTGTTATATTTGAGAGAGAATGTTTAAGTGGTTGTGTCTACATTTATGTATTGGAGTCAGAGATATTTGGATTGCATTTCAGCTCCATCTGTGACTAAGTCATGTGATTTATTGATTTATTGAATCTGTTGATTCAGAGGATTATTATATGGGTTAAATTAGATAAGATATTTAAAGTGTGTGATATCTCCCATATAGTAAGCTGTGACTGGGAAGAAAAGAGAAAGATAAGGTGACAGATTAAAAGGATATTAGAGTAGGGGTTAGGGTTTTTATTAGGTTATCAAAGAGTTAACTCTGTGAGTAGAGAAAGAAGTAAAATCTAGTAAATAGATAGATCAGAAGATATTCAAGAGAGGGCTAGTCAAAGAAGAGTGGTCAAAGCAGAGTAAATAGTCTCAGAAGCAATCAGGGTGACAGTGCAGAAAGAGGGACTAAAGGAGGCTACAGCTAGATCTAATGGAAAAAGCACAATATTCCGGAACCATTAAGCTTGGTGGCAATTAGTCTTATGCATGTCCATACCCCATAGACATATATTTGAATTTTATCATATATGATATTTTATTTTGCAATGATAGAAAAAAAGGGTGTTCTTAATAGTAAGGGAATTGTGTCATAAATTTCTTGGTATACCAAAAACTATTAACCTGGAAAGAAATTGTTAGTGTTTATGGTTAGGTTTAAGTTATGTGGAATATTCTATAAATCAGAATCCCTCATTGCCTGTTGATAGTACATAAAGGAAAATTTATTATATCTTAGTAGTGTATTCATTAAATTTACTGATACTGATTTTAGTACTGATCATGTACTTCAAGTCTTAGAACAGACTTTTCTCTGTCTTCAGTGGGCAGTGCTGGTAAAGCTCCAGCAGGCATTCTGATGTTACTGGTAGAAGGCAGTGACCAGGATTGGGTGAGCAAATGCCCAGAGGACACTGGACCTCAGCTAAGGGTCTGCAGGTCCTAAAAGTGCAAGTACATACCTACTCTTGCATCCTGATTTTGTCTCTTGAACTACACGTTAGAAAATTGAGCCATAAAGATGAGGGACTCGGAAGAGGCAGACACTACTCAGGAATAAATAAGAGGACAGGGTCCACGCTCAAGTCTGGATCCATGTCTAAGAAGAATAACAGTCTGTGTGGGATGAACATGGATCTCAGTGTGCTCATTTGTGAAAGTGGCGTTAGCAAGCAGACTTGGTGGCATCCCATTTAACACATATCAGCTGAAGTTTTTCTTTAGTGAACCTCAACCTGGATCCTAGGTTGGGGTCTGCAAGGGGATGTTTATGGTAGAAGCAATAGTACCTATTGTGTTGTGATTAAGCTGCAGTATTAACATTGACCTTAACTTAAAAATAAAGCATTTCATGGATAACGAGACTTAAAATGCAGCTGTTGAGGGTGAGCCACGGTGGCTCAGCAGGCAGAGTTCTTGCCTGTCATGCCGGAGACACCAGATTCCTGGTGCCTGCCCATGCGAAAAAATAAAAAATAAAAAATAAGTGCAGTTGTCGTGGTTAACATATATTAATTTAAAATAATTTGTATGTAACAAAATGAAGAATTCTTAGAACTAGGAAAGTTTGAAGGGGGAAATTCATGGACTCGCTTGCCCACATAAGTATGCCCACTAGGGTGACAGAACTTAAAAACTGATGAGAAACTAATACTAAGTGACGGGTTGTCTAGATTAACTTTGTAGATACAAGACATTATTTGATTTACATATGGTTTTTATCACTATTTATCATATAATTTTGTGAGATTTCTTTTTCTATACTGATCTTCTTTTTAGAAAATTTGAATGACAAATAGTGATGTGGCCAAGATATGATTATCTGCTCAAATAAGAAGACAATTGTTTTAGAGATTATTAATATTGGGTATGTAAAATCTCTTATTTGGACATCTGATTTGATGGTAACTTTATTTTGGTTTAAAATGGTTACAAGATGAAGGAAAATCTTTTTTGTATGCTTTCTCATATATATCTCTTATATATGCCCGGAAGGTCTAAACTATTTTTTTCTCTTAAGGGTGCTAACTAAAAAAAAAAAAAAAAAATTCTACTGTTGTGCTGGTTTGAAAGGATTATGTGCCCTAGAAAAGCCATGTTTTAATCCTGATCCAATCTTGTTGGGAGAAACCATTTCTTTAATCCCTATTCAGCCCCTATGTGGTGGAAAATTGATTAGATTATCTCCATGGAGATATGACTCACCCAATTGTGGGTATTAACCTCGGATTAGAGGGAGATGTGACTCTACGCATTCCAGGTGGGACTTGATTAGCTTACTGGAATAATTTAAAAGAGGAAACATTTTGGAGAGAGACAGAGCCACGAGAGCCCTGAGGAGAGACCACACAGCCAGAGACCTTTGGAGATGAAGAAGGAAAATGCCCCTGGGGGAGCTTCATGAAAGAAGAAGCCTGGAGAGAAAGCTGGCATATCTCTCCAAGTTCACCATGTGCCTTCCATTGAGAGAGAAACCCTGAATTTCATTGGCCTTTCTTGAGTGAAGGTGACCTCTTACTGGTGTCTTAATTTGGACATTTTTATCGACTTGCTTTAACTGGGACATTTTCTTGCCTTAGAACTATAAACTAGCAACTTATTAAATTCCCCTTTTTTAAAAACCATTCTGTTTCTGGGATACTGCATTCCAGAAGCCAGCAAAGTAGAACACAATCAAAAAAGAATTCCTGTCTATACAGAATTTGTTCAGTGTGAATATTGAAACTATTGTAATCTTCTGAGTGAAAAATGGGTATCCTTGCTTCCTGATGAAAAAGAAAAGATGCTTTCCAGTTTGGGCCACTGTTACTGAAATGATTTCTTAGAGACCAGATGAAATTATTCTTTGTAATATAGATGCATTGTAATTTATTTAGAAAACACAGAATTACTAAATAATATATATGCCACATTTAAATTTAGGAAGTTCAATAAACTCTGAAAGAAGTATTGGCCGTGTGTGTTGAGGAAATGGTAATATGTGCAGAAGAGATCTCATTGCCAGTCTTTATATTTTTTATCCAGGTTCCATGAAGTTGTGAGTTCAGCAAGCAGAACACATTGGGCATTGATTAACACTAAGCTAATTTTAGAATAATTTGGAACTCTCCAGTTGAACAAATTTTTGAGTGAACAAATCATATTTTGATGTTATACTAATTTAATCTTTGGTATGGCTTATTTTTATGCATCAAATTATGATGTATAAAGTTTTATCAATAAAATTTCATTATTTCTCATTTTGTGCCTAGGTGATGTTGGAGCAAGACAAGGTAGTAGGGTTTGTGGGGTAAACAGACAGCATTACAAGAAGTACCAGACTGTGCACCTGGCATTTCCCTAGGTTTGACTTTGATTTTTATAAGCTTGACCCTGCAAAGGGCCAAATCTCTAGTAATCTAGCATGGGGAATGGAGTGTGACTTTAAAAACACAGAAGGATTTAGCTGATGAGAAAGGAAAGATCTATAGCCTCAGTTGTTGAATTACTTATAAAATGAATATCTTCCTAGGAATTCAGTGAATATGAGTAATACTCGTATTTGGTACTAATGAGGTAGAAGATGTTAAATAGCAGTTAGCATTGTAGCATTGAACACTTAGCTCTAGAAAAGTTCACGTTAGAGAGAGAGATTGTTTTCTAATCTTAGGTTCTTGTTTAAACTTGTGACCACTAGCTGGCATGTGAGCACTATTTAATTTGGAAACTGTTTATTTTTACAATTTTGTTTGGGATTTTTCTCAATTTATTCTTACTCATTTTAGAATGCCAATTAAAAAGGCTGACCAGTAGCTGTGTAAGATGTTAGCTCCAAGGTCAATAAAGTCTTCATAAATGTAATACAAAATTGGGTCCAAATTAAAGTGGATAGTTCTGAGATCTACTGTTTTTGATAATTCCAGGTCCTAAAATTCACGAGGATATTTTTCTGCAATGGACATACATATGAACAAACATTTTCTTAAAAGGATATTCAGGATCCTTTGAGATACTCCTCTATAGTCCAGGAACTTTTTCTGGCCTATAGGTTTTGGCTGAAGTTTCCCCTAAGGATCCTGAAATTTGTCCCCACTGGAATTCTTAATGTGACTGGATTACATTTGACAAGTCATTGGCAGGACCTGTTTTCATAGTTAACTGCCATCACTGGGCTTTTCCCAAATAAAATTATACCAATTCCATTTCCAGCAGGCTGGAAAACTGGCCCTTGAATCTACCATCTGTCATTCCTTCTGCTTTAATAGATAACACCCAAATCTCCTAATGGGAGTGTATTTCTTGCTCATGTGGTCTCTAATGAGCAAGAGGTGCTCTAATGGGAAGGCAGCCATGATGCAGGGGCCCACAGTCTGCAACACGTGCTTTCCAAGTTGGCTCTCTTCACTGGGTGAAGAAGGAGGATGAAGGATCAATGGGAATTGGCCTACCTCACCTCTCTTCACAGTGCATTGGCCCAACGTAGTCACATGGCCACATGTAATTGCAAGGGAAGCTGGGAAATAGAATCCGGCTTTTAGCCCACAAAGAAGAGGAAATGGGTTTGGTGGTAAAGAGATTGTTAGTTTCTGCCACATCATACAACTACCTGACTATTGCTGTACTACTTAACTGATTTCTCACATGTGAATTTCTTAAGTATTCCATCTCTCTCTGAAACGTGTCTTAAAATTTTGGTGTATATTCTTCAAGATATACATTTATATACATGCATACTTTCACTGCCATATATACATACACATATATACACATATCCACATATATAAACATAATTATGTGTATATATACACACACACATATATATGTGTGTATATATATATACTACTCAAGAATATATAGGGCCAGCGACCTTTGGAGATGAAGAAGGAAAATGCTTTCCAGGGCACTTCATGAAACAGGAAACCAGGAGAGAAAGTTAGCAGATGATGCCATGTTCGCCATGCACCTTTCCAGATGAGAGAGAAACCCTGTGTTCACCATGTACCTTCTCATTTGAGAGAGAAACCCTGAACTTCATCGGCCTTCTTGAACCAAGGTATCTTCCCCTGGATGGATACCTTTGATTGGACATTTCTATAGACTTTGTTTTAATTGGAACATTTTCTCGGCCGTAGAACTGTAAACTAGCAACTTATTAAATTCCCCTTTTAAAAACTGTTTTGTTTCTGGTATGTTGCATTCCGGCAGCTTGCAAACTAGAACACTGACTGTGTCTGAATTTCCTTCTATTATAAGTCATATGGATTAAGCACATACTGATTCAGTTTGGCCACACCTTAACTAGTATTAATATCTTCGAAAGGTTCTATTTACAAATAGGTTCACATCCACAGGAATGCAGATTAATGTTTGAACACGTCTTTTGTGGGATACATGATTCAACCCCCAATATAGGTAGATAGATAGATATGACATAAAGCTTTCCAAAAATCACAAGGACACAAAGACCAAATGCATATCATTTGCTACCATCTTTCTATATCCAGTAAGGAATGTTTCCTGGGAGAACAGTAGAAAATCAATATATCTCCAGGTACAAAAATTGATCTGAAGCTTGAATCAGAAATCTGCCTAGAAAACAACAAGAGGGGTTGATGGCTTTTGATGGGTATGACAGGCTTTCAACCATGAAGAGATCATGATTATTTCTATGTCAGTTCCTATGGCAGATAGTTGCTTCTCATTATTAATGACAACTAGAAGTCCAGGAGAGGGTAGAAAAAATCCAAGTATGTTATTCATAAAGAAACAACCTAAATCAACTATTCAATGAAAAATGCTAAAAATGCATAACTACCTGGTGTAGTGGTTCTACCCTAGAAGAGACAGTACACTTTACAAATATTAAATAGGACAGAGAGAGAGAGAGATGTCCCAGGGTAAAATGACATGTTTTATCCTACTCTGATAAGTGAATAATATGGAAGGATTGTTTCCAGGCAGCTGCTGCCATTAGCTGAAATTCATGGGAGACTCCACTGAGAGCCCTTCAGACGAACTTATGTGATGGTATGCATGCAGCACAATCTCTATTTGAAAATATTAGATTGATCATGCTCCAAGGTTTATTGTGACTAGAAGGATTTCTGGGAAAGGGGCAAAGGGCCAGGCTTGGATTGTCCATATCATATTAAACACTTAATGAAAAATTATATTATATTTATTGCTTTAAACCCTCCCTTACTCATCCAAAAGACTGACTAGAATTCATATTGTCTTTATTAGCCTCTGCTGATTGAAATAGACATGTCTTGGCTTCCTTTTTCTTTTATCATTTCCTAATTTTATTTTTTGAGTTTCATCTTTAAACTCATTGAAGGCAGAATTATGTTTATCGAGCTTTTTCTATGTGCCAGACCTTACCTACATGCTTTAACTCTTGCAATTCTTATACAATCCTGTGAAGAAAGCAATTTCAAAAAAATCAAATTCTACCCAGCAGACCAAGAAGGCAGTGTAAGATACTCCGGAGTGCTGTTCCCCCACAGAATCTATGAACAACTATCAAAAACTGGTAGGGCCATTTTCCTGAAAACTCTGGAAAACAGTTGAAGAGCTGCAGTAACAGGCAAGTTCTGAATCAAGAAAACACAGCTTTAAAAAAATAAAAAAAAAAAAAGAAAGAAAACACAGCTTTAAAAATGGTAGGAAAAGCTCATGGGGTTCTTTCTGGCTCATCTCTCCCTCCCTCTCTGGTGGGGCCAGCCTGTGCTCCCATTGTGGGTTCCTGGCCTTATTCCAAATGGAATGAATAGCCCCTATGTGTGTATGCTGGGGCTACTGTATGTCAATGTCCATCCATCAGGTGGCCACCTGAAACACTGACACGGGAGACTTGGGTCTGGCTCACTGTCCCAGAACGTGTCCTGCAGGCAGAAGCAGCTTGCAGGCAGCTAAAGCAGCACAAGAAGCAGTTAAGTAAAAGTGACTTGGGGAAAAAGATGACTGGTTTTAAGCTATACAGTAGAGCACCCAGGAGTAGGGGAGAGTCTAGTTCATAGGGGGTGGAAGGGACATTCAGATTCCTGTAAATGGGGGAATTCCTAAGGTCACAAGTGAGCATAAGCCTAGGACCAGACATAGCTCATAAGAGACAGAGAGGACCCTACACTTCACTTTTGTCTCAAACTGGTCTTCTTCTTAATTTTTTGTTAATTAAAAAAATATATTACAAGAAAGAAACACCAACATTCTTAACATATGCTCATTCCGTTCTACATATATAATCAGTAATTCACAATATCATCACATAGTTGCATATTCATCATCATGATCAATTTGTAGAACATTTGCATCAATTCAGAAAAAGAAATAAAAAGACAACAGAAAAAGAAAACAAAAACAGAAAAAAAAATTATACATACCATACCCCTTACCCCTTCCTTTCATTGATCATTAGCATTTCAAATTAAATTTATTTTAACATTTGTTCCCCCTATTATTTATTTTTATTCCATATGTTCTACTCGTTTGTTGACAAGGTAGATAAAAGGAGCATCAGGCACAAGGTTTTCACAATCACACAGTCACATTGTGAAAGCTATATCATTATACAATCATCATCAAGAAACATGGCTACTGGGACACAGCTCTACATTTTCAGGCAGTTCCCTACAGCCTCTCCATTACATCTTGGATAACAAGGTGATATCTACTTCATGTGTAAGAATAATCTCCAGGATAACCTCTCGATTCTGTTTGGAATCTCTCAGCCATTGACACTTTATTTTGTCTCATTTCACTCTTCCCCCTTTTGGTCAAGAAGGCTTTCTCAATCCCTTGATGCTGAATCTCAGCTCATTCTAGGATTTCTGTCCCACGTTGCCAGGAAGGTCCACACCCCTGGGAGTCATTCCCATGTAGACAGGAGGAGGGTGGTGAGTTTGCTTGTCAGGTTGGCTGGAGAGGGAAGCCACATCTGAGCAACAAAAGAGGTTCTCTTGGGGATGACTCTTAGGCCTAATCTTAAGTAGGCTTGTTTGAAGTTAAGTTTCATATGAATAAACCCCAAGACTGGGGGCTCAGCCTATAGCTTTGGTTGTCCACGCTGCTTGTGAAAATATCAAGAATTCAACTTGGGGAAGTCGAATTTTCCCCCATTCTCACCATTCCCCGAAGGGGACTTTGCAAATACTTTTCTACTCACTGATCAAATCACTCTGGGATTCATCAGGGCATCACTCTGGACAAACCAACAAAATCAGACTGGTCTTCTTGATAGGAAGAAAGCATTAAGCCAATGTAAAACAATTAGTAAAGACTGTGTTTTTTTTTTTGCATTGGCCTTTTCTTCTTGTTAGCTTCTGGCATTCAAGGAATTCTCTGCTATATCACTAGCCAGACACAAACCTAAAGAACAGACAGCTCAGGGACTTAGTCCCAGAGTTAACACATTAAAATATTAACACATACAGTGTGCAATAAAAGATTACAAGATAAACAAAGAAACAGGAAATGATGGTCCACCTAAAGGAACAAGATAAAGATTCAGAACTATCAAAGAAGAAGACAATAATTTAAACTTACTGGATAAAGACTTTTAAAAAATTATCTTCAATATATTCATGGAGATAAAGAAGAACCCAGAGAAAGAACTAAAGAATATCAAGAAAATGATGACTAAAAACATGAGACTCTTTATAAAGCCATCAAAACTGTAAAAGAGGATCCAAATAGAAACACTTGTATTGAAGAACATTATAATGGAAGTGAAAAATTCTCATGAGAGTCTCAACAGAAGACTGGAGATATCAGAAGAAAGAGTCAGTGAAAAGACAGTCAAAATGGTTCATGCTGAGGAACAAAAGGGAGAAAGAATGGAAAAAAGTAACCACAGCCTAAAAAAAAAGAAGTGAGCACAGCCTTAAAGACCTTTAGGATGTGATTAAGCATGCCAGAATAGGCATTATGAAGTCCTAGAAGGAGACGAGAAAAGGGCAGAAGAAACAAAGACATAATGGCACAAAACTTCCTAAATATAATAAAAGACACGAATATACACATTCAAGAAGTCCAGCAAACCCCAAACTGGATAAACCTGAGATAATCACTCCCAGATACGTAGACACAAGCTGCAAGAGAAAAGCAACATGCATTGTATAAGGGGGTTAAGATGAAATGCAAATATCTCATCAAAAACCATGGAGGCAAGAAGGCAGAGGGATGAAATATTTAAAGTAATGAAAGAAAATAGACATCAACTAAGAATTTTATATCCAGGAAGACTGCTTTTAAAAAATGAGAGAGAGATTAAGACATTCCCAGTTAAACATTTTTGCTACATTTTTGCTACAAGCAATGATAAAGGGAGTTCTTCAGACTGAAAGGAAAGGGCATAGAAAAGTGGATTAAAGTGGCATAAAGAACTAAAGACCTCCCCCCCCAAATAGAAGTAATCATATGAGTAATTATAAATGCCAGTACTACTGAATTGTATTTTTTGGTATGTAACTCCACCCTTTATTTCTTACAGTGTTTGTAGCAGTGTATGCTGTTGAAGTTAAGATGATATCATATCAAAAGTGATTGTTATAGATTTAGGATTTTACAATTAAGCACTATGGTAACTACAAAGAAAAATATCTGAAAAATATATACATAAGGAAAAGAGAAGGGGCTCAAATGACACACTACAAAAAAAAAAATCAAATAAATAAGGAAGTAGGCAGTAATGGAAAAATCGAAGGACTAAGAGGTATAAGACTTTAAAAAAAACCATATAGCAAAATGGCAGAAGAAAGTCCTGCATTATCATTAGTTACTTTAAATGTAAATGGATTAAACCCTCCAGTCAAAAGGCAGAAATTGGTAGAGTGAATACAATTGCATGACCCACCTTTATGCTCTTTTCAAAAGACTCATTTTAAATTCAAACACACATTGTGGTTGAAGGTGAAAGGATGGAAAAAATATACCATGAAAATAATAACCAAAAAGAGCTGGGGTGGCTATAAGAAGATCAGATAAAATAGATTTCAATTAAAAAATTGTTATGAGGGACAAAGAAAGGGTCAACTGTTATGAGGGACAGTAATTCTCAATTCAATGAGAAGACATAATCAATATAAATATATATGCTCTTAATGGCAGAGCTTCAAAGTATATGAAGCCAATATTGACAGATTTAAACAGAAAGTTTGACATTAATTGTAGGGTATTTCAGTACAGAATTTTCAAAAACGGATAGAATGTCTAGACAGAAGATCAATAAAGAAATAGGAGACATGACCGATACTCTAAACCAAGTAGACCTAACAGAGATATATAGAACACTTCACCAACAGTGGAAAATACACATTCTTCTCTAGTGCACAAGGGTCATTCTTTAGGGTAGACCATTATTTAGGTAACAAAACAAATTGAAATACATTTTAAAATTTTGAAATCATATTTGAAAACCAACCAAGAAAGAAAAGCCCAGGACCAAATGGCTTCACTGGTGAATTTTATCAAACATTGCAAAAAAAATTAACAACAATCCTCCACAAATTATTACAGAAAATTGAAGAGGAGGGAACTCTTCCTAACTCATTCTGGGAGGTCAATATCACCCTAATATCAAAGCCATATAAAGAGGCCATAAGAAAAGAAAATTGCAGACTAATATACCTTATGATTTCACCTACAAAAATCCTCAACAAAATACTAGCAAAATTTACCCAACAGTACATTAAAAGAATTATATACCATGATCTAGTGGGGTTTACCCTAGGTAGGCAGGGTTGGTTCAACATACAAAAATCAATTGCTGTAATACACCATATTAATAGAAAGAGGAAGAAAACCCACATGAGTATCTCAATTGATGCAGAAATGGCATTTGACAAGATCCAGCACTCCCTCTTGATAAAAACCCTTAGAAAACTAGAAATAGAAGGGAATTTCTTGGGTATGATAAAGGGCATACATGAAAAACCCACAGCTGACAGCATACATGATGGTGAAAGACCTTTTCCTTTAGTACTGAAAATTCTAGCCTGGGAAATTTGGCAAATAAAACAAATGCTTCCAAATTGGAAAGGAAGACGTAAATCTTTTTATAAACACACTGCCTTAGCAATTATGTTACTTTTCTATGGAGTTTTCTTAGTGAAAACTCAAGCCTTAATCATCTAAGGGCATGGGAGTGACATAAGGAGTGAGAGTGGATGGGGAATTTATTAAAAATAAGTTCTTTTGAAGTTGTTGATAAAGGGGGACAAGAAGCATTCTACTGTTTATATTTTGGGTATAATTTATAATATTTCATGATTGTATGGGGTGGTGATTCCACAATACAATTAAGTGAATTAAAGTATTGGTAAATACAAATACTGGAATGATGCACCTAGGTACAAAGAGTAATTACAAGATAGAAAATTACTGATATGTGAAAGACAGCAAAATTCAAAAGAAATATAAGTTGTTAATGAGTTGTGAGTTTTTATATTTTAATGTGGTAAGGTGCCATTCACTTTTAAGGATTTTCTGACTTGGTGTTCTAGTTTGCTAGCTGCTGGAAATGCAACACACCGGAAAGGGATTGGCTTTAAAATAAAAGGGGATTTATTTTGTTAGTTCTTCAGAGGAAAGGCAGCTAACTTTCAACTGAGGTTCTCTCTTATGTGGGAAGGCTCAGTTAATCTCTACTGGCTTTCTCTCCAGGCCACTGGGTTCCAACAACTTTCCCCAGGGTGATTCCTTTCTGCATCTCCAAAGGCCTGAGCCGCGAGTGCTGAGATGAGGTATGCTGAGCTGCTTGGGCTGTGCGTTGAGCTCTGTCATCTAAGCACCAGCCAATTAGGTCAAACATCATTCATTGCAGCAGGCACGCCTCCTAGCCCACTGCAGATGTAATCAGCAACAAATGAGGTTCACGTACCATTGGCTCATGTTCACAGCAACACAGTTAGGTGCCTTCACCTGGCCAAGATGACAACTGAATCTAACTACCACACTTGGAGATCAAATGAAAAATTCTGGCAGCAAGAATTACTGAGATAAAAAATTCAAGGGAAGCAGAGAAAGGTCCATTAGTATGTTAGTGAGAATTATCTGCAGTTTATTTTCTGCAGCTTGATTTATTTTGTTTATGGAGGCTAGTTGCAAAGATTAGGAGCCATAAAATTAAGTGAAATTGAGTGACAGAAATGGTAACCTAAAAACAGTATATGTTATGGCCAGCATAGCAGCATCAAATAAAAGACTCCTGTCCAAAAAGCTTTGGAAAAATACCTCTGTGGAGTGATACAGGGTGTATATTCTTGGAAGTATCACATCTCTTCACAGACTTTGGGTACATTTATGACTATACTAAAAGGCATAAATCTTTACCATTATTTCTTAAAATGTTGTGGAAAACAAGAGAAGGACTTCTTTGTAAAAAGCTTAGGTAGTACATTTATAGTGAACTCTCCAGAAGGCCACAAAATCAGGATAAGAAGGAGATGAACTCCTTTTCTCACTCTTGGAGTCTGTAAACTAAAGAGAGGTAGCTTATGTCAGGTTATTTGTGTTGCGCCTGTTAATAACTAGGAGGAGGAAAGCATCAGAAGGCCTGTAGGGGGTTGTGAAATCTAGGTTAAAATTTTTTGACTATATTCTTCTGAAGGAAAAGGGTATTGGTGTTAGTATTTGGGTGGAAAGGACAGTGATGAGACAAAATCTGCACTTTGTGAAGATCATTCTGGCAGAGATCTGAATCAGGAAGAAAAGTTAAGAAGTTCTTACGAAGCTTGGTTTAGATAGTGTGATAGAGGATGGCTCTTGAGATATTCTTGAAGTACGTGATAGGGTTAGAAGGAAGATGATAGAGGAGAATCTGGGTGATGATGCCATTGAGAGAAATAGAACATGATAGAAGAGGCAAGTTTGCAAAGAAATAAGTGTCTGGAAATATATTTTGAATTAAAATTTCTTTATATTTAGTTTTTGGCTGAATTTGAGGTGGAAGATAAAATGAAAGGTAATTCATGACACCATTCAAAGACTCTTTGTGATGGCTCATCAAGGGGTCCATCTTGGCTTGAAAGGTCCCAGGGAAGGATATTTAAACTAGAGGTTCAAACACAGGCCCAGTAGAAGTGGCTGAATGGGTAAGGTAGAAGGATGCAAGAATACGGACGAAAATGGAAAGTTTTGAAGAATTTTGTTTGTTTGGCTTCCTACCACAAAATACTGCAAACTTCCCGTTGAAATGTCTTAACACCCTCACATAGTTACATTCATGTCTAATATTGGAGATCAACTCAGCCCTTATGCAGGGGAGAGCTATTTAAAAACTAATTTAGATAACTCAACATCAAGTCATCCTCCCTGCTTATGATCAAATAATTTGCTCCATTTCTTGTCTCCTTGTGCTTGGTGTACTGACTTATTTAGGACTCATGCTCAATATCATACAGGACTGGAGTCCTTTTTAACCTCTAAATGCTTGGAGGATGTTACATCCTGCTCCAGAGCCCCCATACCCACAGGTGGCCTTTGCTATGTGTACTAGACCTCCCTGTCTCCATCTTACCTATTTGCTTACACATCCTACTGCCTGCTGAATCCTACTCTCGTTAGGCTTTGGGCTGAAGCTGCTTTTATAAAGAGACCCCAAAATATAGTGGCTGAAACAAGATAGAACTTTCTTTCTAATATAACACTCCAGAAATGGGGGATAATTAGCAGCGCACCATATCCCCTCCAACGTTGTCAGTTAGTTTGAGTGCATGCAGCTCATTCTTTAATTGATCAAGCGTTGATTAAGAATAACAGTATTCATTATTTTTTAAAAAAGCAAAATCTACAAATTTGGCAGGAATGCACAAAAACCTATCTATTAAAGCGAGCAAATTTCCTGAATTCTTTTGACTGATAAACATTTATTTGGGTCCATGAACATTTAGAGTTTAAAATCAGATGTTTCCATCATAGAGAATTTTAATAAAAGTTGAAAAAATTGAACTGCCAACGTAGGGGTGGAAACTTCATGACATATGGCTATTGTTCCTCTCTCTGCCCAAGGCAGATGTTGCTTATGGATAATTACACTCTCCCATAGCAGGCATGCAGCTTCAGGATTAATTTTACCACAGCAGTCTAGAGAGGTACTAGTAGTTTATTCAGGTTGGCATGAGCAGCTAAAATTATTTAAAATTATTTGCCATTTCCAAGACAACTCAGGGTTTACAAATCATCACACTGATTTATTGTTGCTTACTTAAGGCCTTTCATTGAAAGTTACAGTCACCATCTTGCTTTTTCTCTTTTGCATCTCAGACATTGCTTTGGGCAAACAACAGGGAATATCTCCATATTCTCTAGGACCTTCTTGGCCAACGCAACCTCTGGAAATGACCGACTTGGGAAGACAGGAGCAAGATGTTTGTTGGCAAACAGTACTCCTGTGTGAGCCTTTGTATGTCAACTTTTGTTTTGTCAAACACTAGCCTGGTTGTTACTATGGAGGTACTTTCTAGGTGGGATTAACATCTGGAAGCAGTTGATTTTAAGTAAAGGAGATTCCATTCAGCAGTGTGGGTGGACCTCATCTAATTATGAATCAGAAGAAATTCTGCCTCAAGACACTTTTCATTCCCCCCCTGGCCTCCCCTATAGACTTGGATTAGGGCTTCAACATCACATACTGTTGACTTTGTTTTTCTGGAGAACCCTGAGTAATACACCTCGGAAAACTTGTTCTTTAGAATTTTATCTGCAAGAATTTACAATGCTAAGACTCTTCAGTAGGCCAACAGTGCTCCATCAAGATTCTAGACACATGCTGCCAACTATTATGGTCAGCTTTGTGTCAGAAAGCATGATCTCACGGGCATCAGAGTTTGCATGGTTCACTTAAGTTAATACATCCCTAGTTAAGTTCATTCCTAAGTATTTGATTCTTTTAGTTGCTATTTTGAATGGATTTTTTCCCCTTAACTGACTCCTCAGCTAGATCATTGCTTGTGTATAGAAATGCTACTGATTTTTGCATATTAATTTTATATCCCGCCACCTTGCTGAATTTATTTATTAGCTCAAATAGCTTTGCTGTAGATTTCTCAGGATTTTCCAAGTATAGTTTTTTTGGCTTCTTTGACTTGTATATTTTAGGTCCTTTATGAGGGTTGGGAAGTTTTCCCCAATTATATCCTCAACTACTCTTCCTAGCCCTTTACATCTCTCTTATCCTTCTGGGACACCAATGATTCTTATATTTACATGCTTTGTTTTTGTCTATCATTTCCCTGAATTCCCATTCATTTTTTTCCATCTTTTTTTGACATTTGCTGTTTTGAGTCTTTGGAGTCAATTATCCTGTCCTCTATATCACTTATTCTTTCTTCTATCTCTTCAAATCTGGTGTCGTGTGTCTCTAGTATATTTTTTATTTGGTCAACAAAGTCTTTAATCTCTGATTTCCACTATTCTTCTATTTATTCTTTCAAATTCCTCTTTGTGCTCTTTTACTGTCTTCTTGATCTCCTTTATGTCATTTGCTATCCCACTTACTTTTATTAAATAGAGTTGTATGAACATCTTTGATTAGTTGTTCCAATGTCTGTGTCTCCTCTGGTGTTTTAATTTGGTCATTAGGCAGGGCTATATCTGTCTGCATTGTGATATGATCAGTGATCTTCTGCTGTCTTTATCACATATAAATGTCTTAATTGATTCACTGTGGGAGTTGATTTCTTTTAGTAGTCTAAGTCCTTGTGTTTGTGGGATGGTTGTACAGCCGGGAGCAGGGCACAGGGTGGAGCACTCAGTAAGGTGATTTCTTTCAGGGCAGGTATGAGTGTAGTTTAGGGATGTTATGCCGGTGCTTGTGAACGTGGGTGCCCAGTGGCCAGGAAGGATGTAATTGCGTGGGTGCATTGGTCTGGGGGACAAAACCCTTGTGTGTGCTGGTCTAAGGCATGGGGCCCTTTGTGCACATGTGTAGAGCTGTGGCACAGGTTGGGTTATGCCTTCATGGTTTGGGGGCAGATGTGACCCGGCTACGCAGGTCAGCACTTTCTCAGATCTGGGAAGTGAGGCTGAGGGCTGTGTACATGTGCACTATAATCTGTGGTTCCCAGAGCCGAATGATGTGATTGGGAGCCCGTGCACATGTGTGGGCCTGGGAATGCCGTAAATGGATGTGCTGAACTCAGGGAGGGCAGGGTGAGGCTGTGCGACACTTGATGGGCTGGGGTAGCCTAGGTATGGAGGTTAGTGCCTGCAGCCTTTATGAGCTGATAACAGACTGTAAGAAATAGGGAGGGGGAGGTAGTGCTTGGGAGGGGTGTAGAAGACGTGGGTTGGGCTGCACTTGGGGTGGGAGTGGGGGGCAGGTATGTGCACTGGGGACTGGTGGGGTGGGGGCACCTGGAGTGTGGGGAATGGGAGCAGGTGACCGGATTCAGGTGCATGGGGTGTGGGGTGAGTCACTGGTCACCGGGGGTCACGGGGCTGCAGTGGTGAGGGTGGCGTGCACAACGAATGCAGCCTGGTTTACTTCCTAATCCCACACTCCCATCCATGCAGTTCGGCCTGCCTCAGTGCCAGGCTCCATCTTTCTGCCTCTCAGTTCCTCGGCCTCTGCAACCAGGGCTGCCCCATGTGGTGCAGAAGGCTCTCTCAGGTCACCTGCACTCCCGAATTGCTGCCTCAGTCGCCCACCTGTCCCTTCTCTAACTTTTCTGTGGCAGGGCAAATCTGGAGCTATTCTAGTTGGCCATCATCCCCAAAACCTATTTCACTCATTCATGAAATCAATTGATTCACTTGCTGTGATCAATTGAAACTGTATGTACCCAAGAAGATCATGTTCTTAAAGCTAATCCATTCCTGTGGGTGCATCCCCATTGTAGGTGAGACCTTATGATTAGATTATCTCAAGTAAGGCATGCTTCAGGTGGGTTTTAATCCTGTTACTGAAGTCCTTCATAAAAGGATGGAATTCACAGAAGCTGAGAAAAAAGCAGAGAAGATGGAGGAAAAACCACAGAAACTGAGAAAGAAACCCACACAGATGGAGCAGTCAGAAATTGAAAGCAAACACAGCTGGGAGAACCAACAGTATTCCTGAAAAGCTTAAACAATGCCCTGGGCTCAAGGCAGAGGATGGGCCTTTCACCTCATTGCAGTGGAAAAATCATGCCATTTCAGGCCTTGGAGAGGGTGAAGCGCATTCCTTGGGGCTTGGGGACAGCCTGGCTGCCACCACATGGAGGGGTTGAGCATGTGCCCTGGAGATGGCAGAGAGCCCGGGTGCACCCCCTATGCTTGGAGAGGGTGGAGCTGAGATAAAGGTGATCTCCCCAGTGTCCACCAAGATTGTGTTCAGAGAGAGGCAGGCCTCTGCGTAGGTCCTTGGAAAGGGTGAGACTGCCACTTTCAGAAGCCCCGAAGATAAGTGATTCTCAGACTTTGAAATCTAATGGACTTTGCCCTGTGGGTTTTCGAAACTGTAAGAGCCCGTGACCCCTGTGTTCCTTCCTCCCTATGGAAACGTGTATATGTATCCCATGACTATTCCTCCTTTGTATGTTGGCAGCAAATAACTTGTTATGAGTTTTCAAAGGTCCAAAGCCAGAGGATAATTTTGCCTTAGGACAGACCATGCCTGTAATTAACTTTGATAGGGGTTTGTACGTTCTAACTTTGTATTTCATGTATATTACTACTGAAATGGTTTAAGGATTTGTGATATTGTTATGAAATGAATGTATTTTGTACACAGGGAAAACATGTCTTTTTTAGGGTCCAGAGGGTGGAATGTGTTGGTTTGAAAGGATATATGTCCCTTAGAAAAGCCCTGTTTTCAGAATAATCCCTATTCGATACTGTATGTTTGAAACTGTAATCAGATCATCCCCCTGGAGATGTGATTTAATCGAGTGGTTGTTAAGCTGGATTAGGTGACGACATGTCTCCACCCATTTGGGTGGGTCTTGATTAGTTTCTGAAGTCCTATAAAAGAGGAAACATTTTGAAGAATAAGCGATTCAGAGAGAGCTGAGCAGAACGACATAGCCACGAGAAGCAGAGTGCACCAGCCAGCGACCTTTGGAGATGAAGAAGGAACATGCCTCCCAGGGAGTTTCATGAAACAGGAAGCCAGGAGAAGAAGGTAGCAGATGACACTGTGCTTGCCATGTGCCCTTCTAGATGAGAGAGGGACCCTGACTGTGTTCGCTATGTGCCTTTCCAGATGAGAGAGAAATTCTGACTGTGTTTGCCATGTCCCCTTCAACTTGAGAAAGAAACCCAGAACTTCATCGGCCTTCATGAACCAAAGTATATTTCCCTGGATGCCTTTGATTGGACATTTCTATAGACTTGTTTAATTGGGACATTTTCTTGGCCTTAGAACTATAAACTAGCAACTTATTAAATTCCCCTTTTTAAAAGCCATTCCATTTCTGGTATGTTGCATTCTGGCATCTAGCAAACTAGAACACCTATTATGTTTTTTTTCCAGAAACCTAGAGCCTTCAGATGACTCCTATGCTAGATAAGGCCTGAAGCCCAGAGGTAGCAGTCTATCCAAGAACATCAATCAATTTCATTCCTCTACCCTATAATGTTGACACTCCTTTTCAGCAAGAGGTTAGAATGGTCACTGCCCAAATATTCCTGAAGATTGAGAAAATGATCAAATGAGAAGAAAGAGTTGTAATGAGAAGTTAGGATTTAACACATGATTATGGCTACTGATTCATTGTGTAGATAGTTCTTTTTAGTTTCTAGTGTATTAGAATAGCCAGAAGGAAACACTTGAAATTGTTGAGCTGGATTCAGTAGCCTTGATCTTTTTTTTTTTTTTCTATAGGTGCATGTTTTGGGAATTAAACCCAGGTCTCCTGTGTGAAAGGCAAGCATTCTACCATTGAACCACCCGTGCACCAGAGTAGCCGTGGTCTTTGATAATGATTGTATAACTATATAGTCTTCATTGTGTGACTGTGTGATTATAAAAATGTTGACACCCCTTTTATCCAGTGTGGGTAAACGAGTAATAAAATGAAGCCATGCAAGAAAAAAAAAAAAAAAGAAACTTGGGAGGAAAGAGAGAGATAAGCAGACACTGTCATGTACCTTGTCATGTGCAAGAGTTGTCCAAGATTGCTGGTAGCTGGCCTTCAGAGCAAAAGCATCGCCTGTTGATGCCTTGATTTGGGCATTTCATGGCATCAGAATTTTAAGCTTGAAAGTTAATAAATCCCCATTGTAAAAGCCAACTCATTATATGGTGTATTAGTTAAGGTTCTCTAGAGAAACAGAATCAACAGGGAACACTCGCAAATATAAAATTTATGAAAGTGTCTCACATGACCGTGGGAACACAGAGCCCAAAATCCACAGGGCAGGCTGTGAAGCCGATGATTCCAATGGAGGGTCTGGAGAACTCCACAGGAGAGGCTCAGCAGCCAAGAAAGGAAGAGCCTGTCTCTTCTGAATCCTCTGTATAAGGCTTTCAGTGATTAGATTAAGCATCACTCATTGCAGAAGACACACCCCTTTGGCTGATTACAAATGGAATCAGCTATGGATACAGCTGACATGATCATGATTTAATTCTATGAAATGTCCTCATCACAACAGACAAGCCAGCACTTGCCCAGCCACCACTTGGCCAAGTTGACACATGAACCTGACCATGACATATGGTATCTGCATTTCAGCAGCTTTTGCAAACTAACACACCGGCTTTTGTTTCACTTCTGTTGTGTTGTTTCAAGACTTTATGTTCTTTTAAAAATGGTTTGATTATATCCTTAAACATACTCAATATACTCTTTTTCAAGTTTTTATCAAGCTGTTCAGTGAATTATTATTCCACTTATTGATTGCATGGCTTTCTTAACATTAGAGTACTTTAAGCATTTTGTAATATTGATTTTCAAGGTCATTTCTCTTTCAATCCTTTCCTTTCTTCCTTCTATCTCTTTTAAAAATCTGATGTCTCCAAAATGAGTAAAAGAAAGAAAATGCAGGGGAGTCACCAATTCAGGCAGGACAAGTTTCTTTTGCAGGTGTGACTTAATCTGACAACAACCTTAGAAGTCTCTCAGTACTGATAATTTTGAGAAGTATGCAAAATTTATACCTTACCCTCAGCATCTGGTATAATATTTTCATGTAACATGGAGTAAACAAATATTTGCTGAACTAAATTTCTTAAAACCAACCTAAAGAAAATTTCAGAAACACTGAAAATCACACCCACAAAAGGACATTAAAACCCTATATAACAATGCAAAGATTTTCAGAAGCATTGAAAGGTTATACCATTTCCAGAAGGAAAAAAATGAAAGAAGCTTAATGAAACGGTTAACCAAGGGCTGAAACTCCCTTATACTATCATGAAAACATAACGGAAAAGAATGAAGACAGTCAGAATACACTCATTATCACAATGTCTGGGAATGTGAGCCTCACAGAGAGAAAGCTGACAGCAAGAGAAAGAAATGAGCAAAAAGGAAGAATTAAGGTGAGGCTAAAAGGGTTTCACATGAAGAGGGGTCTACAAAAGACAAGCTATGTTAATTGGAGATATGGAAGTTCTAGTAAAAAATGGGAGGGAAAACAAAAGAGACTGACTTAATATCCTTACAAGATATCAACCAAATGTCTAGAGATATGTAGGAAGAAGGAAACATCATAGTAAGAACTATAATACATTATATTCATACAGCAAATCACTTTTATGAAGCACATCTACAAACTTCATCTTATTTGAGCTTTACAACCATCCTATGAACTAGAATAATTATTATTTAAGTTCAGGGATAGTAACATATATAAAGCACCTTCCTTTTGCTAGGAACTTTCACTTGCTTTTCTAATTTAATGGGGACAGTGCTGGGGTCAAAGCTCAGCTCTTCTACTTATGAACTGGGAGGTATTGGGCAAGTTACAATCTCTGTGTCTCAGTGTCCTCACAGACACATTGAATCCAACAGTAATTACTGAAAGGATTGCTGTGAGGCCTAAATGAATTAAGATGCTAAAGTGCTTAGAACAAAGCCTGGCACATAGAATTATTATATAATAATAATGCTAATACAATTTATTTTTCTTATGAAGACATGGAGATTCTCAGAAGTTATAGGTTTGATCACGATCACGTAATTAATTACTCACGTAAAAACCCAAAGCTAAGTTCTCACCCCAAGTCCCTGCTTGTCTAACACATGTTGTATATGCTTTTTTTAGTAATTATTTGTGGACATGTTGAGAAGTTAGAATATTAAATGTCAGTGTTGGAAGAATATTTGTTGTGCTGGAACAAGATCAAGATATCCATTAAGAGGAGGATACTCAGGTAAGGCAGATATGTTAATGAGTGTAGTTAAAAAGCCTGGAAAGACACAAAAAAGAATGTGTTCTCAGAGCTTAGCAAGATACCTGACATATCATAAGTAAAACTGAATTTTATTGTTTTGGGCATCTAATAATTATTCTCCATTCATAGACAGGACTCCAAATGGTCCTTGAGAAACCACCCCTACTGCACTATCACCTACACTATTTGTGTAGGAAGCAAACACCCCTCAGCTCCAGTGCTGGATGGGTCATGATTAGATTAAATAATGTTTTATTTCCTTTACCATAGTGTTTTAGTTTGCTGAAGCTGTCAGAATGCAATATATTAGAAATGGAACAGCTTTTAAAAAGAGACTTTATTAAGTTGCAAATTTATAGTTCTAGGGCCATAAAAATTGTCCAAACTGAAGCATCCAGAGAAAGATACCTTGACTCAAGAAAGGTCGATGGGTCCAGAACACCTCTGTCAGCTGGGAAGGCACATGGCTGGCATTTGCTGGTCCTTTGGCTTCTTGTTTCAAGCAGCTTCCCCCTAGGGGCATTTTCTTTTTGCATTTCTAAATGTCTGGAACTCATTTGGGCTCTGTCTTCTCTGTTGGCTCTGTAGTTTTTCCAAAATGGTTCCCTCATAATGGAATCCAGTAAGGGACCCACCTTGAATAGATGGAAACATATCTCCGTGAAAACCATCTAATCAAATGGTTCCAACCACAACTGAGTGAGTCCCATCTCCATGCAAACAACTTAATTCTAAAGATTCTACCCAGAATATTGAAACAGGATTAAGAATACAAGCTTTTCTGAGGTAGTATTTTCAAACCAGCACACACAGTAACTATTCATACATGTGTATATAACTCAATAAGAACTAAAGATAACTAACCAAGGAGAAATTTGCTGAGCTTTGGTAGAAGGAGGAAATTTTTTCTTAGGAAGTTCCCAGAAGGGGCACTTACCCCTCTTTTGGATGTGGCCCTGTGAGCATGTGAGGTCTAGAACTGCTGCAGACATTTTGCTATTACTAGGGTAGCATGGAAGATAGTGAAGAGAGAGAGGAACTAATCTTTGGTGATGTCTCCTCATTGTTATGTGAGCCTATGAATTAAATCTTACCTGAAACAAGTTTCACTCATTGACTTTCAGTTATATCACACCCATCTTTTAAAAAGTGAGTGGAAGTTAAGTTTCTTTTCACTTATAACACAAAGAATGTCCTGATACATGTAAGTAGTCAATAAATATATGTGAGGAAAAGAACTTTGGGGCTTGTTTTAACATAAAGTAGTTAATAGCCCTAATGTCTAAAATGCTTCTAAAAACAATGAAGAAAAGCTAACACCCTGACTGAAAATAGGCAGAGCACATAAGTAGAAAATTCACTGAAAAAGAAATGTAATGGCTCTTAACCAAATGAACAATACATGTTTAAACTCAATCTCAGTAAGAGTTGTATATATTAAACCACATTGAAAAACAATATGTCACCCACCAATGGAAAAATACAAATGTTTAATGATGTATTTGGTGAGGCTCAGGAGAAATGGATACTCAAACACATTTTGTCTGGGAATGCAAATTGTTTCAATACTCTGGAAAGGTTCATTGATAATGTCTAGCAAATTTAAATGCGCATTTTCCTTTGAGTAATCTACAAGCAAAAATACAAAAAAAGCATACAGGCAAGGATATATATTGACCTGAATATAAGCAACACTGTACCTACTGAACAGAGTAATAGCAGCTGTATAAGGAATATCTCTATACCAAAATAGACTCAAAAGCATGATATTTTGGATATATGAATGGAAAAAAGCAAGATACAGAAAATATGCGGTGAAAGTGGGAAAACAGCATTAGGTCTAATGCGTCTCTATGGACATATCAATGGAAATGTGTTCACTTGCCCATGTGTGGGCTGAATTACATGAGCCTTCCCCCTTGAAATACAAAGCATATCCCTATGATTTCATGATAAAACCTTCATAAGCAGGAAATTTTTTTATGCCACATGTTATTGGATTTCAATTATTCTTCTTTTCATGTTTGTACGTTCAAGATTACAATGGAAGAATGGAACAGAAAAGGCAGGGTAGAAAGTGACAAGACATGGAAGTGGATTTTAAACATTTTGTAAATAATGGGTCAAGCCACCACTTCTGAAAATGTTTACGTACCAAAAACATTAATCTTGTGGGATGGAAAATAACTATAGTGACCCTCTGGGGATCAAATGCGCACAAAATGCAGAATCTTGCACTTTGTTAGGGGCTCCTTTTAGGGACACAATATGCTGTAGTAATTCTCCAGATACTGAGCATGTTACCATGAACACTGTAATGCTATTCCTGAACTTTTCTTCTAGTCCCTGGTTATATTTCAATGACTGGAAGGATAGTTAGAGGGGAGAAGTGAAAAGTATTTCAGGATGAGGGAATAGCAGATAAAAGTACATGGTTTGTAGGGTGGTGCGATGGTGGCTCAGTGGCAGAAATCTTGCCTGACACACCAGAAAGTACCTGGCTTGTATGGAGAAGCCTCATCAGTCCACTTTTCTGGATCTTGGTGTGTGTGGCAGGCCTTCTTGGAAGAGAAACCTCAAAAGGTTGGAGTCAATCATGGGTTTTGCTTTACTGATCCTTTGGGCACTAAGACTGTGAATTAGAATAAGATTTCACAATTTAGAAGAAATGTACGCTTTATTCAATAAACAATGGGAGACATTAAACATTCTTACATGAAAGTTCAGGAGAGGTTCTCAGGCCCTAAACTACAGACATAGAATTGGAAGATATCAGGAATGATCATTCTGCTAAGAAAAGTTTTTTTTTTTGAGTTGCGTTCCAAATACTGCCCCTCCCCATCATATATACGAGATTAATTAAAACGTCATTGAAGAAAGGACAGAACTTCATAAATTTTTTTTTTAGTTAATAATTAATTAATTAATTAAATTTTTTTTTTTACATGGGCAGGCACCAGGAATCAAACCTGGGTTTCTGGCATGGCGGGTGAGAACTCTGCCACTAAGCCACCATTATACCGTCCCATATATTTGTATGCTATGTGTGATTTCAATGGTCTGGATCTGAATAAAGATCTGGTCTATGGTCATGACTGGATTAGAAAGAGCACAGAACAAAAGACAAAGTTCCCAAGTATAAGGCATTTATTTCACAACATAGAAGTTGGCCATAATGAAATTAGAAAAATAGATTATTAAGTCTATACACATAACTGTCATACATGCATTAATGAACTATTTAGTGAGTGTAATATTCTTCTCTCAACTGTTTTCAGTTCTTCATACTGTTAGTGCAAAGAAAACAACTGCTGTAGTTCTGAAAACACAGAATTCCCAATCCAGCTGGGACTTTGTTAATCGAGGTTGATGCTATTTTCTTATATGATGGTGTACTGGTTTGAAAGGATTTATTACCCTAGAAAAGCCATGATTTAATCCTAATTAATCTTGTGGGAGCAAACATTTCTTTTAATCCCTATCCATCACTGTGTGTTGGAAACTAGATTAGATTATATCCATGGAAATGTGACTCACTCAATTGTGGGTATTAACTTTTGGACATTCCACATGGGCCTTGATTAGTTTGCTGGAATCCTTTAAAAGAGGCAGCGTTTTGGAGAGAATCCTTTTTTAGATCTTGAGGGAGAGACAGAGCCTGTATAGGCAGAGAACTTTGGAGATGAAAAAGGAAAGTGCCCCCGGGGATGAAACAAGAAGCCTGCAGAGAAAGCTCGCAGATGCCACCATGTTTGCCATATGCCTTTCCAGCTGAGAGAGAAACCCGGACTATCATCGACTTTCTTGAACCATGGTATCTCTCCATGGATGCCTTAGATTGGACATTTCTATAGCCTTGCTTTACTAGGGACATTTTTACAGCCTTAGAACCGTCAACTAGCAACTTATTAAATCCCCCTTTTAAAAAGCCATTACATTTCTCGTATCTTGCACTCTGGCAGCTAGCAAACTAGAACAGATGGAGACCCAGTGAAGTTAAGCAGTGGTACAAGGTGTCAAAGCCACTCAGTGGCTGGGTCAGAACTGCAACCTGTATCTTTGGGATACTATTTCACTGCTTTTTTGGCCCCATATGTGGTTTTCCATTACTTACAGTCCTGTCATAGATCAGCATAGGCAATTGAAACCATGCCATCCCTCTCTTCCCCAAGCTGCCATCTAAGCAAAACAGATCACAACTCTGTTTTTCCCAGAGTTTATTCACTCTCATATTGTTACTTTGTAGTCAATTCTTCACCAAAAAGTATACATCTCTCAAAATGATCTCTGCCTGCAGAGACCCAGAGAGAGACCCTTTTTAGTAAGTTTCCATAGAAATGGTTATTAGAAACTCTTAGTTTGGGCAGTAAAACTATATGCACCCTCCTACTTCTTACTGGGATCTCTACCCCTCCAGAGGCAGCTGTGGATGCTGTTTTGCTGGGATCTTGGGTGCTGGTTATCATCCCTTCAGCTTGCTCTACTTCGGTCCCATCTGGGGTCCTTCAGAAAGAAATAATGAGTAATCAGAAGAGATGCAAGACTCTTTTTCTCTGCCCAGCAGTACAGAAGCCCATGTGTGCTCCCTTATTCTGATCCAATAAGTTTATTTTGCTGAAGTTATAGGCTGAAATTCCTTAATTGAGTTTTATGCAATATAAATAAATTGCAGTAATTTTTTTTCCCAGTTGAAGAAACTTCCCACTAGCTAAGTCTTATTGACCCCAAAGGCATTGTACTGGCCTAGCTGAGTATTTCTAGGTGTCTTGGATCACCACTGTTTTTCCTCTAAAGCAGCATTCCCCCCAAAATGGCCCCAGAAACAGTGGAAGTGCTTGTTAGAAAAGCGAATTCTTGGATCCTACCCAGATGTACCAAATCAAGATTTGCATTTTTATACAGCCTAAATTTTGAGATGCTCTACTCCAAGCTGTGCTCTGAAACCTTGCTGTTCACACTTACTCCACACACCAATCACACGAGCATCACTTGGGAACTTGTTAGATATTCAGAATTTTGGCCTCCTCCCCAAACCTACTGAATTTGAATCTCTATTTTAATAAGATCCCCAGGTATTTTGTGCTCAATAAAAATTGAGAGGTACTTCTCTAAAGGACTTTTGTCTGAAAAGTTAGAAAATTGAAGGCCCAATTAATTTCTCTTGTTAGAACGCCTTGGGAAATGGCCACCATCTTCCCTCGCCTTTTCAAAGGTAGAGCTTTAGGAAAACATCATCTTTGAGAGGAGGATTTCAAATGATGCCGGGTTACTCAGGGCAGCCTGAAGAACTCTTTAAGGGAAATTCTCACAGCACTGCTAAGGAGGTCAGTTGGGGCATTGCCCAAGTGAACTTGCCTGAGGAAAGACCAGATTTCGTTGCCTGAAATCCTTGAATTTGGTTGAAAGTGGATGAGATAAAGCCTTACTCTATGTTTATTTTTCTGTTTAGCTCATTGAAAACCTTGGGTAAATTCTGAAAATTAATCCCATCTAAGAGAGTCATAAATATTACCCATTCCAGTGTTGACAACGCAGCTTTCCCAGGCTTTGATTGTTCTGTTCAATTGCAATTTCACTTAATCCTAAACTGATAAGCCAGTTTATCCAACTTCATTTCCTTTTATGTAAACATATTTTCTGTGTATGTTGGGAATCACTGGACTTCAGGTCAGAAATTCTTTCTTCAAACCTTGGTTTGAAGAATAACCAATAGCCTTGGTATTATTGTGAAGCCTCCAGCAAATCATTTAACCTCTTTGGGTCTTTGTTCATAAAATGGGGATAATAATGCATAACACAAACTGTTTAGTATTAGAAGTGTGTGTGTGTGTGTGTGTGTTTGTGTGTGTGTGTGTGTGTGTTTAGGATGTATTGAAAATCTTTTTTGAGAGTATTTTAGAAGCTATAAATTGTTTTACAAATGTGATTTTTGATGCCAAAGTGATGAGCTATGAGACTTTCATAAATATTCCTAGACCTTCTGCTTTGCTCCCTCTTGTAATCCACAAATGGCAGTATCATATTTAGATCTAAGCTAATACCTGAGGTGTTCTACCAGACATCACCCCTGCATACTCAATTTGCCATCCTTTATCTTCCATCTTCCAGCTGGGCTTCTGTAATGTATCAGCACTTGTGCCAACGCAGTCACTGACAGTACATTTTGCAATGAGATCCTTTGGGATGCTAGATCAGATATTTCCCTGAAGTCTAGACGCATTCCAGTGAGCCTATCCATTCATTATTTATGCTTGGGCCTGCCATTTAGTCACCCAAGGTTTTTATGCTAAAAACTTACTTTTCCACCTCCTTTAAATGCTATAACTTAAGAAATCAGAGAAATTCCTGACACTGGCATAGTGCTTTACATTGTGTACTGGACTGTAACAAGCAAGTCACATTTTGACTTTCATGAAACACCCATGAGTTACACGGGGTAGGGATGTCTGAACTCATTAGTGAACCTGGAAACAACTTGGCAATTAAATGGCAGATCTTGGGCCAATACCCATATCTTCCAGCCCTAAAGGTGATCCCTGGATGTTTTACAGCATGAATATCTCCCAATTGCTTATTGAATGAAATGGACACTTCCAAACTGTGCAGAATCTGTACCCTAGTTTTATTTGTATTCCTAGCATAAAAGACAAAGGACCTGTTAAGTATTTGCTGAAATTAACTAAAATCCATCACTGAACTCCTTTTGAGTTTTATCTTCCATCAAGTCTCACCACACACACTAAGTCCCAGTTACACTGGATTCTGTTCAGTCTTTGCCACATAAGCCACACACTTGTACATGCTGTTCACTCATCTTGAAATGCCTTTTACTTCTCCCCCACATGTTTTATGTCCTTTACAATTCTGCCCAAGCCGTTGTGAAAACTGCTTTATTCCTTAATGATAATTAATTATTCCTTCCTCTTTGATCCTACAAATCATTGCTCTTTCTTCTAATCTGGTCTTAAATTTTGTTGGCTGCTATATGTCTATCTCTTCCTTTAATCAGGAATAGCCTTTAATACAATTTTTTGGTAATATTTAAATTTGTTGCATTATCTTATATAGTTCTCTGTACAGGGCATCACAGAGTAAATGCAGTGACTGACATTTAGTATTTCCGTTACTTTGTTCTGGCTTCTTTAACAGCTCTCATATACCTAGGACTAACTACAAAATAGGTTCTCATTGAGCCCTAGAGCTTAAAGAGCTTTTCTGAGACTTAAGTAGTACACGAGACAGTTTATAAGAGAGCTATAATATGGATTCTCTGCAAAAAACAATCGAATATTTAAGAAGTAATGATGGGCTCTATTTTTAATTAAAGGGAGACTAAGTTAATCATTCAAAAGAGACTATTGTGAAGACATAGCAACCTGCAGTTGTAAATTGATTCAAATTTCATAACCGTTCTCAAAGGCAGATGCAAACTGATTCCCTTCCACTGTGATGTCAGAAGTTAGCTGATTGCCTTGACCCATTACAGTTCAAATGAAGTTGTACAAGAGTGGAGCTGAAAGGGAGAAAAGCAAGGTATATTATTGGAGCTCTCTGGTTAAAATAATAAAATATATATTTGCAAAGTATAGCAAAAACATTCAAATTAAATGGAGAGATAGTATAGGATCAAGAAATGGTTCATGTGCTTCAAAAATTGTATGACAGATATGACATGAGGTCCCCATCGAAAGCTCTATTGCAAGGATTGCTACCTCTTTTTCTAAATCAAATTAGCTGTGGTTCTGAACTGTAACTCATCGAGATTGTATGACGTCTGTTGCAGGGTCACTTGTCCCAGTTTATGCTTGCTATATTGACGGTGCCTCCTTTCATTCTCAAAATAGTCCCAGTTTGGACGACGGGTTACATATGCTCTTTAATTATCAGTTAATTCCTTTTAATTCCTTCCCTTCCTTTGTCTTGGATAAGACCTCATGGCTTAAAAAGTTCAGGAAAAATGGAGAGATACCTCTGGCAAGGAGTCCTCCAGGGGTCTCTTTGAAAGTGGGTGATTCTTTTTGGCAATATTCATCCCTTCAATGTTAAGCTTGTCTCCAGGAAGACTTTTTGTAGACTTCTTGAACACTGGGTTGGTACTTGGGTCCTTTGCCTCCACGTCACCTACTCTGTATAAGGTGCAGGAAAACTTGTCTTTGCAGATAGCACAGTTTCACTCCTCTCTTCCTTACAGATTTCCTTTCTTATTCTCTTTCTCTTTATCACTTTCTCTTTATACCTCTTGCTTGCATGATGTTTCTTATCCCAAAACATGTCCTCAGCATCTAGCTCATCCCTAAATTGCCCTTGGTTTTTCTTGCAGCTGTTCTCCCATTCCTCCTCATATTATTTTCTTTTTCTCCTTATTTCATACAATTTCTCTTTTCATTTTGAATTTCCTATTTTTTTTTCCATTCTGTTTTCCTTAGTGTGGTAATTTGAAACTTTATGACTGCCAGAAAAGATCATGTTCTTAAAGCTGATCCATCCCTGTGGGTGTAAACTTTTTGATTAAGTTATTTCAGTTGAGGCATGACTCCTGTGGGTCTTAATCCTCTTACTGGAGTCCTTTTTAAGAGGATGAAACTCTGAGAAAGACACAGGAAAAAGTCACAGAAGCTCAGAGAGAAAAGAATATTAAAGCTGAGAAAGAGAAAGTCACAGATGGAGGGGCCAGAAGCTAAAAGCAAAGAAATCTGGGAGAGAATGGAGAGTCCAGCAGACATGCCATGTGCCTGGCCATGTGGCAGAGGGGTCCCAGATGGCTGGCAGTCGGTCTTCAGGACGAAAGTATTGCCTGTTGATGCCTTGATTTGGACATTTTCATGCCCATGGCACACTGCAAATAAAATTCAACAGCATGCTTCTGAGCTACTCAGTCAATATAAGCTAACAATGATGAAAATGATATTGGAGGGATTCATCAACTGAGGGAGGGGTGCAGGAGGTCCACTAACGTATGTCACAAGCTGTGGAGATAAACTCTAGGGACCACATTTAGGCAAGAGTGATGCTGAACATGGGAATTAAGAGCTGTGGAACATTTTCTGAAGTCAACTGTTTTTTAAATGTTTTCAATCCTCTACTCTTTTGCTCTTTTAACTGTCTTAAAGCCATGAGGTTTTGGAGCTGCTGCCTGATTTCAATGCTTTCTACCATACATGTAACCAAGGAGATCGCACTCAGTAAATGGAAATAAAATAATATCTTACAGTATTTCTTTCACCAAAAGTATGAACTACATATTTGGAGAGACATAATTATTCAAGTTATAATTGGCTATCGGCAGGTAGAAAATTGGAAGCAGAGAAATGAATTGCAAGAGAATGGAAACCCTGTGGATAATTTGCATTCTTTTGAGTAGTTTGTGCTACCTAGAGGCCCTCAGAGAAACAAATCAATAACTGTGATTTAGAGCTTTCCTCTAGCTTCCAGGGCTTTTGAAACATTTTCTCTATCAACGATCCTGTAATTTCATCAATACGGTATCATTAGCACAGCACAGTAAGCAATTAACCTTTATCCAACAGGCACAGTTATAGCTTTAGGAAAAAACTGTCACATGGAATATGTTCAGATTTCAGTGGTGTAGCCAGCTCTATTTAAGAAAGATGAAACAGCTGCTAAAGTTATAGGTAGAGCTAGAGTGAGTATTGATTTGCAAGAACTAATTTCCTGTTTTGAAGGCAATCTGAGGAGCCAAAGGGATATCTGTGTCAGTCATTTTTAGTTTCGATAAGAAGTAAAGTGCCCCCTGATAGGGAACTGGAACATTCTGTTTTCTGACCAAGCTCATTAATGATAGTTCTCTTTTAGAGAAATACACATTATTATTCTGGTGGTACGCTACTAAATTCTTAGGGTGCTTTCACATAATCACTTCAAATGATCCTCACAGCAATGCAGGATGTGCATAATTATATCCTTGATTCTGATTGGAAACGAAAGCTCACAGAGGTTAAGCAATCTGTCCTTCCTCCCAGCTATTCAGTAACACCAAGCCTGGGCCATTTTTACTCATTTTTATGATTTTTTCTCTGAGCAAAAACAAAACAATCCCTGCATCCTTTCCCAAGACTTACCAATACATTTCAGGGTGACCTTGAAAGTTGCCTACCTGGTCCTCAGTTTCCTCAACTGTAAAATCAGCATAAAAGCAGGGGGGTGGATTTAATGGACTATCAGCTCATTTCCAGATATGAGATCTATGATTCCAGGAATTTCCAAATTATCTTTGTATTTCAGCAAGAGTATTAATTATTGATGAAATTACATCATGATGTCCTAGACATTGTCCTGTAGTTTATTTTGTAGAAGTAAGGATGTCTTTCATAATATGAGCCCCTTCACAGCACTTATCTTTTAAATCTTTAAAAACAATGTTCTCGTGGTTCTTTAAAATATTGCCCAGTACTGACTGACTATACTAGTAACAGTATTAAGCATAAACTTTTTTCTCTCAAATTCTAAAAAGGTTTGTTTTGACCATGTATTGTAAGTAACTAGGATGATTTGGATAATAAAAACAAAATAATTAAGAGGGGAACAGGTAACTAGGGATTCACCCACGTTGATTACATTATTGTGAATGAGTTGTGCCCCATATAAAATGGTATTAATGAAGGATTTGAAAAATCCAGAGATTGATCTTGAAATAATCTAAGAATCAGAAGAAAACATCCAAGCAGAGGAAGAAATGACCATTTTAATTTGTCATAGACTAAATGAAAGGAAATACAGAAAAAAAATAGGGTTTTATTAAGAAGATTGATTAACTTTTCGTTTATATATTGACACAGTGGCCCTCAAACTAAAATGGAATACAATTCAGTAGAGAAATAAATAACTTTTTCTTAAATCCAGAGAACCTTTTTGCAAAAATAAAAAGAGGAAGCAACCTATGGATTAAATTAAAACCCCCAGAGAATATTCCTTGAGTTGTCCAGCTCTGGTAAAGAAAATCATCATAGACTTTGCTTTGTCATTGCAAAAGGCTTGAACTCTAAAGAGATTTAAATTCCTTTCTGTTGCATATTCTTTTTTTTTTACAGATCATGAGGTCTGAAAGGGATTTAGAAGGAACAGAGTAGGTCTGGAATACACCGATTGATGTGACTGGGACACTTTATTTTAAATGAAGAGAACATTTCTGATAAGGACTTTCCTTGAGTCAGTTTTTTTTTAAACTCCATCTCACATCTGTTATGGGTTTTAATAATGATCCATACATGTAGATTGACAATGCCAAATTTTTGTGCAACTAATATACTGAAATCATTGTTCCTTGTGGTGGTAGTTAGATTCAGTTGCCAACTTGGCCAGGTGAAGGCACCTAGTTCTGCTGCTGTGGCCATGAGCCAATGGTACGTGAACCTCATCTGTTGCTGATTACATCCGCAGTTGGCTAGGAGGCGTGCCTGCTGCAAAGAATGATGTTTGACTTAATTGGCTGGTGCTTAAATGAGAGAGCGCAACTTAGCACAGCCCAAGCAGCTCGGCATTCCTCATCTCAGCACTCGCAGCTCAGCCCAGGCCTTTGGAGCTGCAGAAAGGAATCATCCCGGGGAAAGTTGTTGGAACCTAGAATCCTGGAGAGAAGGCCAGCAGAGATCACCCTGTGCCTTCCCACATAAGAAAGAACCTCAGTTGAAAGTTAGCTGCCTTTCCTCTGAAGAACTAATGAAATAAATCCCCTTTTATTAAAAGCCAATCCGTCTCTGGTGTGTTGCATTCCGGCAGCTAGCAAACCAGAACACTTGTCTTTGACTTCAAGCACTGAATTATATTACTACAGCCATTAAAGTTATTAGTGGTTGATTTAAAATCCTCCTAAAAGCAAATGCAAGCAAGTTTCATAATTCTACCAAGAAATGTAGAGAAAGAAAAATATTCATGGCATCACTGAATTTAAGAAATGTTAAAGGTCCAGTCACATATACATATGCAATTCATTTATTATTATTATTTAAAAAACTCCCTACAACCCCAATACACACAAAAGTTAAAAATAGAACAATTCTGGTTGAAATGGGGGTAAAAAGCCTAGGACTGCTTTTCCCATTCCTTCTCATTGAAGGTCGCTGAGATACTGCCTTTGTTTGAAAACTGATGATCTATTTGCCGTCCTTCCTCTTTATACTTGAGGACACCGAGGCCTAAACATGTTAAAATCCTTGGTCCTATTGACAGCTGCTTCATATCACACCTGAGACTGGGGCTTAAAGCTCTCCACTCCAAGCCCAGTGACAAGATAGTTAGCAAGATGGATCCAGACTTGGGACTGTGACCTTGAAGAAGTCAGTTGGCTTCTTCAAACTGCTGCCCTCTTGTCCTAAGATGGGAATGATGCTGGAAAGCAAACAGCATCTTCTTCTACAGGTCAAATTTATTTTCGCAAAAATGACTCCAGGCATAGCTCTTCAGATATCTCCAAAGGCTTCAACTACAGAAACTCAGGGAACAAAAGAACTTCAAGAAAGCAAACCAAGAACAAACAAGAATGCAAAGAAAGAAACCAAACGCAGTCCCATTGTATATCTGGGCATTCACACTGGCATATTTCTTAAATATTGAATGGAAGACTTGTGGAAGAATAAAGTGTGTTTTATGACTGCAGTGCTTTTCAAAATTTTCCACCTAAGTACTTCTAATGGCAGATAAATGGGAATGTATCAGCTCTCCTCCCTCACCAACAATCTAGTGTGCAATTTGAAGTGACTAATGGCAAACACAAAAATGTACTGGATTCTTATGTCTTACCTAAAAAGTACAGTCTGTAGGGCAGTGTGACAGTGGCTCAGGGGCAGAATTCTCCCCTGCCTTGCCAGAGACCTGGGTTCGATGCCCTGTGCCTGCCTATGCAAAAAAAAAAGCATAGTTTATAGCATTTCACATTTCTAGTTTTCTTTCCTTTTGCTACTTGAAAAGCATGAATTAATTTTAATAGAAAAGTAAGGGGTTCCCACTTAGCTATATTGCTAAGTTTTAGAACAGGATATGGGGGAAGGTGAAGGAATAAAGGTGCAGTTCATTCTAAAAAAATGTTGTAAGTATATGATCAAATAAATACATGAATTCCAGAGGATGGTGCAAACATTTTCTCCACGAGTCACCTTTCACTCCAGACTAATTTTCCCTAAGACAAGCATAGATGAATCCTTCTCTGCTCTCTTTTGAGTCAATGGATTACTATATGCTGATGGTCACTAATAAACATTTTCTGAGGAATCTATCCTTCTGTATTTGAATATCCTTGCCAAAAGCCTTGTCTCATAACCAATATTGCTAAATAAGTACCTAGAGAAATATAGGTTAGGTGCACACAATACATATTGGAAGTTGGTGTTTTTGTCCATTGCTAACACTAGAAAAACACCCCAATACACAGGCATATGTGATAATTACATGTTAAGAGTTAAACTCTTGCACAAAGAAATATATTTTTCCATGGTTGAAAAAGAGATTTTTAAAAATAGTGACGGGGTGGGGAGTGTATATTGAGGTATGCTAGAGCTCAAGAGCAAGCTATGCTCATTTCTTACCAGCATCTCTTCCCAGCTTCTCGTTCAAGGACATCATGTTGGTATCTTGAATCAGCTAAGCTGGAAGTATTTGCATCCCAGAAGTCAACCAACATCACAAAGCAGGACTTGTTGCCACCCATGGGAGAGCTGTTTTTTAAACACTTGTTAGCAATGTTGTCTAAGGCCTTGACGAATTTGAAGAGAAGGGCTTTCACAAGTCTTCATAAGCAGTTGTCAAGACACCTTGATTTACATTATAACTAGACAGACTGGCTCACTAGTTTTCTTGACTTTACTTTTTCTGCGTTTGCCAGTTTAGATGCATCTGCAACAAATTTAACTGCTAAAATGTTGCCTAAAACAATTTTGTCCCAGCTTGAAAATTGCTCAAAGAAAACTATAGTCATATCACATGGAGTTAAGAAAAAGTAAGTGCTAAATATTTGAGTAAAGAACTGTAAGTGTACAACTGAAAAAATTAATAAAAACTAAGAGTATATTTATGGGCTTTCATTTTGTTCAGTATTTTTCAATGCATAGATTTGCTTTTTGAAAAAGTCCAGTTTATTGAAATATAATTTACATGCATTAACATTTACTTTTAAACAAACAGTACTGTAAGCATCACCACAATCAATAAGTATAATATTTCTATCACCCTCAAAAGTTCACTTCTGCAGCTCATTTGTAGTCAATCTCCTCTGCCCTACTTTTTATTTTTATTTTTTTTTCATTAGGAGAGAATTTTATTTTAAAAGTGTCATCTTAAACTGCAAGGATGTCCAGTAAACATCACAATTAAACATGCCAAAGGAGAAGCCATGTTGTCAAAATGCCCACTTAACCCACCCAAACATCTCAAACCCACCCTTTGCTGACCTTCTAGAACCCCATTTTTTTAAGGTTTTCTTTTTTTAAAACAAGAGAAAGTAGACAGATACATGTTGGTAAATGCTAACTGTCCATATCCACATAGAGACACAGTGTAGTCTCTGAGCCCAATATACAGAGAAAGGAGGGAAAAAGCTAGAATTCTATGCACTACTACACAGGGGCCTAGCACCTTCCAGCTTCCAGCAGAGTGAAGGGAGCAGAAGGTTTTTCTTTTTTCCCACAGAACACGATGGTGTGTTGATTCCATAAAGTTTTTTGTTGAGACAGGAAGGGATAAAGATGAATTTGAAACAGAAACAGGTAGAGATTCTTTTCCCACTGTATTCTGCGCAAAGTATTTCCCCCAAAATAGGTTGTGAACCATGGTGTAAAGGAGAGAAAAGAGACCTCAAAAACAGCTGCCCTACTTTTTAGTTCTAGGCAATCACTGATCTGAATTCTGTCCCTACAATTTTGTCTTTTCCACAATATTATCTAATAGAATCATACATCTTCAAGACTTATATGTCTGACTTCTTTTACGTATCATGATTCTTTTGAGATGAATCCATGTTGTTACATGTACCAGTGGTTTTCCTTCTTATTTTTGAATAGAATTTTATTGTATGGATGTACCATTCGTCAATGGAAGGGCATTTGGGGATTTCATTCTCTTGTGTAAATATCTAGGAGTGGGATGGTTCGGTTTTATGCTAGATACACATTTAACTTTTAAGAAATTGCCAAACTGTTTTTACAAGGCGGGTGCACCATTTTGCATTCCGATTAGCAACATATGAGAATTCCAGTTGCATTTTACATGTGTTTATTTGCTATCTATATCTATGTTTTGATACTTGGCCCATTGTTTTATTTGAATATTTGATTTTATATTAATATTATGAGTTCTTTATATATTCTGAATAAAAGTCCTTTATCAGTGGTGGGAATTGAATCATGTTCCCCTATAAAGACCTGTACAAGTCAACCCCTATCCTTTAGGTTTCAATTCATTCAAAAATAGGATTTTTTGAAGAGCTTATTAAGTTGAGGCCAAATTGAGACAGGGTGGGCCTTAATCCAAAAGGACTAGAGTCCTTGTGAACAAAGGAAATTTGGGCACGGAAGTAGGAGAGAGGAGGAGACATTAGGAGACTAATTATGATGTGACAGAGGTGGAGATTGCATTATGAATTGTTAGCAAGCCACCACCAGAATGCACTAATACCTTGATGTTGAACTTCTAGTCTCCAAAACTGAGATAATATTTCTGTTGTTTAAGCCAACCAGTCAGTGGTATTTTGTTGTAGCATCCCTGGCAAACCAAGGCCATCAGATATTGTTTTAAAATAGTTTCTCCCAGTCTAGTTTATTTTTCTGTTTCTTAACATTTTCAAAGAATAGAACTTTTAAATTTTGATGAATTCTAATTTACCAATGTTTTCTTTCATGATTCATGCTTTTTTGAATCCTAAGAAAATGTTGCCTAACACAAGGTCACAAAAGTTTTTGCCTATGATTCCTTATATGTCTATGTTTTCAAGTTTTTCATTTAGGCACATGATCCATTTAGAGTTAATTTTTGTATATGGTCAAGGCTCACTTTTTTTCCATGTGGGTGTCCAATTATTTGAGGACCATTTGTGGAAAGACTATTCTTTCTCCATTAAGTTACCTAAGGACACTTGTTGAAAATAAATTGATCTGGCATGGGTCTTTCTGAGCTCACTATTCTGTTCTACTGATATCTATGTTTATTCTTATGTCAACATCACATTGTCTTGATTACTGTAGTTCTATAGTAACTTTTGAAATCAGTAGTGTGAGCCCTTTGGCTTTGTTATTATATTTCAGGATTGCTTATATGCTCTTTTATTTCCATATAAATTTTTTGGGGGGTGCATGGTCAGGGAAATGAACCCCAGGCCATATACACTTTGACTAGGTGATGGATGACAAGCAAACTAAGGAAACCAGAGGCTTTTCTAGTTGGACAGCACAAAATACTGGAAAAGGGCTGGATCCCAAGAAAAGGGGGCACATAGAGCCTGGGAATACATACAGCCATGTACCAACTCAAGCTCTTGATTAGCAAATCCAGAAAGTGGGGCCCAGCTCTGTAAAGGCTTTTTACTTTTCTTTTTTTAACCTCTTAATAGCTCATTAGATAGAAATGCCAGAACTCTCAGGCTCCAGCACTGCCCCAGGCAAGGCTAGAACTAAGGCTTGTCTGAGAGACAAAGTAACTAGTCAGGTGAAAGGGCTTAATTCCCTAAAGGACTTTTCTTCCGCAAGAAAAGGAGGGTGGGGCCCGGGTCAAGAGGAGGTGCTCCTTCAGGGAATTTAAGCCGCAGGGTGTGAAAAACAGAAGTAATCAAAGCCCACCTACTATTGCTGCCTCTGTCTCAACCACACTCCTGGCAGGGAGAGTCTGTTGTAATTAAAGGCACTGCATCACATACGCTGGTGGGAAGTCATGGGCAGACAAGTGTCAGGGTATGATAAGCACAGAGTTTAGAGGCTTCATAGGAAAGTCCAGTCTCACCCTCAGAGGTAAATCATGCTGACTACTCTCTCCTCCTGATATGTGGACCTGTCTGGTCTGGGAAAATCTGATATAATATTTGAGGAGATCCTTGTCAAAAAAAAGGCTACATATAGGCAGGGCAAGAAACAGAAAAACAAGAACTGAAAAATTCTGATCAGTTAAACAGAAGCTATGATAGAGGTCTAGAATAAGTTGAACTGAATATAAAAGAATGGATAGAAAACAAAGTCATCCATCAAGGAAACCCCTAGGTAAAAGAGTGAAAACAAACTCCAGAATAAACTAATTAAGGAAATCAAATACTTAGATGCCAGCAAAAAATAATAAGACACACTAGGAAAATTAAAGATATGGCCCAATCATAGGAAAAACCCAATACCTCAAAAGAGACACAGGAGTTGAAACAACTAATTCAGGATGCTTGAACAGGCATGCAAAATCTCATCGAAAATCAAGTCAATGGGTTGAGGGAGGATATAAAGAAGACATTGGAAAAATATAAAGAAGAACTTGAAAGTTTGAAAAAACAAATTGCAGAACTTATGGGAATGAAAGCACAAGAAAAGAGATGAAAAACAATGCTAACCTACAACAATAGATTTGAACAGAAGAAAGAATTAGTGACCTAGGGTACTGGATCTCTGAATACCAACACATAAAAGAAAATATAAGAAAAAGAATGGAAAAATGTGAGCAAGATCTCAGAGAATTGAATGACAACATGAAGCACATGGATATACATGTTGTGGATGTCCTAGAAGGAAAAGAGAAGGGAAAAGGAAGAGAAAGACCAAGGGAGGAAATAATCGCTGAAAATTTCCCATGTCAAATGTCAAAGAAAAAGAGAATTTTGAAGGCTGCAAAAGAAAACTAATCCATCATATACAAGGGAAGCTTGGTAAGACTATGTGTGGATTTATCAGCAGAAACTATGGAGGTGAGGAGGCAGCAGCATGATATATTTGCAATTATGAAAGAGAAAAACTGCAAACCAAGAATTCCATACACAGAAAACTGTTCCTTAAAAATGAAGAGGAAATTAAAATATTTTCAGACAATCACTGTGAGAATGTGTGATTAAGAGATCAGCTGTACAAGAATTACTAAAGGAAGCACTATAGGCAGATAGGAAAAGACAGGAGAGAGGTCTTGAGAAGAATGTAGAAATTAAGATAAATCAGTAAAGATAAAAAGAGAGAAAAAAAGTTAGATATGACATACAAAATCCAAAATACAAAATGGTAGATGAAAGTACTGCCTTCACAGTCATAACATTAAATGTTAATGGATTAAACTCCTCAGTCAAAAGACATAGATGGGCAGAATGGCTTACAAACAGGACCTATCTATATACTGTCTACAGGAGACTCATTTTAGACCCAAGGGCAAAAACAGATTGAAAGTGAAAGGTTGGGAAAAAATATTTCATGCGAACAACAACCAGAAAATAGCAGAGGCAGCTATACTAATATTTTACAAACTAGAGGGAATTGTTGTAGCTGTCTTTGGAATGGCCCAAACAGGTTACTGTTTCAAAGATTCAATTCAAGAGACCAGGAGTTGATGATATAATCTATATTTAGGAACGAAGGAAAGAGAAAAGAAACTCATGGATGATTGTGCTACATGTTCAGGAGTAAGAATCACTGGTTTAGACTGATATCACTGGTAGAGGCCCAGTGTAAGAGGTGTTATAGAGGTAGCATGCAGACAGAGCCATGGCTGCTGTATAGGGTAACTTCTAAAGCAATGTTGCTCTTATACAGTGTTGTTGGCAGTTACAATTGGTACAACCTTTCTGGGCAATCGCCTTAAAAATGTGTATCCTATTGACTCTGTAATTCCAACTTTAAAGTATTTATCTTAAGCACTTTAACAGATTAATGTAAAGGGTATCCACTTAAGGATGTTCATTGCAATGGTTTATATATGGAAACGAACATATACAAGGAAAATGTGAAATAGTCGAATGTTTTCCATAATAAGAAAGTTTGTTAAGATGGAAAATGAGGGCAGGCCACAGTGGCTCAGCAGGCAAGAATGCTTGCCTGCTATGCCAGAGGACCTGGGTTCGATTCCTGGTGCCTGCCCATGTAAAAAAAAAAAAAAAGATGGAAACGAATACACTGCAGTATTAAGAACAATAAAGTTTAAAAGGTCTTCATATATGAAGTGGAAAAACAGCTTAAGTAGGAGAATATAAATTATATATGGCATGAACAGCTTTTGACAAAATTATACCTAAGAAAATATCTGGAGCGATATTGCTATCTATCTATCTATCTAATCTATCTATTTATATTATATTTATCTATCTGTATTATATCCATATATAATATATTTATATATAGATAGGTATTTATATATAGATATAATATAATAATCCATCTATCTATAGATAGAATATAGATAGATTAACATATTACTGGTCAGATTATTGTTTTTGTTTCTTTTTCTCAGTTGTATTTTCTGAAAAATTTTTTACAGTAAAAAAGCACTATTAATGTATAAAATAATATTAAGGAAAATAATAAATGCCAAATCAATTGTACAGTATTTACTGTACTTGGTTTTTGTTTCCCAGAATATGAGTCCTCGTTGTTCTTCTCAAGGAACAGAGAATTATATTCAAATATTTCAGGTTGGGGTATAATTTCAATTTGTGAGCCCCACCATCTGTGTTAGGCTTGTTGCATACCTGCTTGTCACGGGTTACTGCTCAGTCCCTCAGCTATGCATTGGAGAAATTACGATAGATTGACATTAAGGTTATCACCTTGATAGCAGAAGAAAACCATGTCTTGGGAACCTGGATATTTCCTAACTCTGCATAGTAAGGTGGAGAATGGAAAGAAAGGAGAACCAGGTTATGAAGCTTTATTAAGGTGAAACCTCATTCCAAAAAAGTCAAAATCCATGCCATGTTTTTCAAGGGGTTTTAACTAACTCATTAAGTCAGCAAGACCTTAACAGTTCTCAGGTGTCCAACTTGGGTAGAAGATAAATGGAATGGTGACCTCGTCATTCATCATTCATGATGTGCTCCCTGCCTTGAGAGAGAGAGAACATAGACACACAGGAAAGCCATCTGGAGTCCTTGGGAAGCAACCCACCTATAAGAAGACACTGACACGAGGGTCCTGGGTATACACAATTGATAGAGATCTCATTTTTTCTGAAGAAAATGATCAGTTTTCTTTGTTTTCATTCTTACGTTAATAGAAAGACGTGATTCAAGCCCCAGTACTGAATGCCTTGATAAAGTATTTCCCGAACTGCTCTATTCACTTATGGTCAGTCGATACTCCACTGCTGGACCATTCATGCTTGAAGCCCATCAATGGCTCAAGCATCACCTCCAGGAAGAAGTCCATGTTTACTGTTGTGATATGCAGATCTTTCGGTGAGTGATTTAGTCCAATTTACTTTTTCTAAACTCTCACTCATATCTAAAACAAAACCTCCATTATGGCCAAGGAGATCTACTCTCTCAAATACTCATTTGACATTTGGACCTTTGTGTCTTTCTTTACTAGCCGCCGTGTTTTAGCAATAAAACCTGTTTATCCACCAAATCTGAATCCTATTTACTCATCAAGATTCAAATCCAAATTCTGTATCTTTCTAAATCTGTCTCTAACTTCTTCATACCTAGCTATTATCATTGACACTCTCTTGTCTTCTTTATTTGAAGGCTGTTTGATACCATCTAAAATTACTTTGAATTGATATTGTCTCTTTTCTGCTTTGGGTTGTAAATTTTCTTTTCAGTTCTATTATAGACCCAGTTCGTTTTAAAATTTAGATAAGTAACACCAAAATATATCTTCTCAAAGTGAAAAGTGGTACAATTTAACACCAGCTAATTAACACCTGAGTACTTAAAATATGTCAGGCACTTTTTAAAATGCTTAACATGTACCTGTTTAATTCTCATAACAAAACCATGAGATAGCTAATATTATTATCTGCAGTTTTACTAAGGAAACCAGGATACAAAGAGGTTAAGTCACTCACCCGATGTCACACAGCTTGTAAACAAAAGAGCCTGACTGGCATCCTGACACATTGGTGTCAGAAGAAGCACGCCTAACCTCTGTATTACACTCATCAATATAGGCTAATATGGAATACAACATAGTAATCTATGTGAATGGTGCCCCCACAATTATATGAGGCAATTCTGCCTCTGTTAGCCCTTTGGTCCTTCCAGAGCTTTACCTATTCATTCACAAATTTATTTACATACTTAAGAACCAGGTGTGAGTCTCAGTCCATGAAGTGTGCCACTTTGCTCTTGTCTGACATTAATTTGTCTCAATTTTTTTTTTTTTTTTTTTTTTTTTTTTAAAGGAAAGACAGAGAGAAGGAAGGAAGGATAGAAGGAAGGAAGGAAGGAAGAAAGGGAAACATTTTTAAACATTTTCTTGTTTTATTGTATTCTGTTTCTCCGTTTTTGTTACATGGGCTGGGGCCGGGAATCGAACCGAGGTCCTCCGGCATAGCCGGCAAGCACTTTGCCCGCTGAGCCACCGCGGCCCGCCCTGTCTCAATTTTTAATGACAGAAGCATAATTGTATTTAATTCCATACTTTCCTGATGCTATTTCTCGAACTGCATGTAGGATCCACAGGGGCCATGGGTATTACATCACAGAAGATAGGTTTCAGGGCCTTTGTCCTTCTCTGAGATATTCATGCCTCCTTATTTATAAGGACACTAGGGCATCTCCAGACTTGGTATCTCTTAACTCCTCCTGTCTCCCTCAGAAGCAGGTAGGAAATCATTCCACTGGACCCAAATCTCTCTTGGGCTACTTTAAACTGTGTGGGACTGTCTAGGGCCCTTCACCACCCTAGCATTTCTACTGGAGCTCCTGTACCCTCTTTGCAACATGGGGAGCCCTGCAGCCTTGTTCTTTGGGACTCTACTAGAAAGGGGGAACAGAGAGTGTCACTTGGCATTTAGATTCCTCAAATCTTACTAGAGTTTCTGTCATGACCATTCTCTCCTCCTCCTCATCTATAAAATGGTGAGAGGCTCTGTCTCAACTGATACATGGTCTGTTTCCCTCTTTTCTCTGATAATTTTATTCTCCTGCCTTAGGGGAAAATTGCCCTGACTGATCACATACTCTACCAAATCCCTTGAAAGTCAAAAGCTAAAACTTAACTCTTTAAACATTTTTGCTCTGTCATATCAATCTTCTTTTGTGGCACTGAAGATGAGATGTCACAGCTGCCTGGGCAGTGGGCAGGACCATGGGTTAAAGAAACAAAAGTAGAAATACCGTAGACATCTCAAAATAGCATCCTGTCACTCACACTTTGGGACATGTTCAATTGGGGTGGGTTTTAATTTGGCTTAGACTACTGGTTCTCCCTTTCTTTTGCTATAGCAACTGGTTAAATGATATCTCAATGGCCTAAGGTGGTACAACCAGAGAGAAGGTTGAGAACTTTTTTCAGTGTTGTAGGAAGAAACACTTTTTCCCCCAGATGGAAATGAAGAAATTGGTAACCCTGGTTTCTACTTGCAGTCATTGTATAAAGACTTGGGGTGCTAGACTGAATGAACAGAAAGCTGAGACTTAGAAGAGGATAAAACTCAATGTTAAAAATTGTTAAAAAAAAAAAATCAGTGTTAGATTCTTGATTATACCATGCCTGAGGCTTGAATTATCTTTGGACTTTTTAGTGATAAGTCAATAAGAAATCTTTATTATTTAAGCTAAGTTAAATGTTCTCCTATAACTGAAATTGAAAACATAATGAACAGATACTAATATCTGGAAATGGGATTTCATATGTACAACATGCAACTTAAATTTTTAAATGGTTTTATTGTAAAATAAAACAAATACACACACACAAAAGCAATAATTTTCAAAGTACATTTTAACAAGTAGTCACAGAACAAATTTCAAGGTTTAGTATGGGTTACCATTCCACATTTTCAGGTTTTTCCTTCTAGCTGCTCCTAAACACTGGAAGCTAAAAGATATATTATTATAGTGATTTAGCAGTCATACTTGTTTGTCAAATTCTATCTTCTCTGTTATAACTTCTCTTTCTTCTTTGATCTTATTCCGAATCTCAAGGGGATTTTGGGCTATGCCCAGTCTAAATTTTTCATGTTGAAAAGGAGTGTCAACAATATAGAATTGGGGGATGGAATTAGTTAATATTGGAGAGGCTGACTCCTCTGGGTTTCAGGACTTGTCTGGACTAGGAATCCTCTGGAGGTCATAGGTTTCGGGAAAGTAAACTTAGTACACAGAACTTTTGTAGAGTCTGTGGAAGACAGTTTGGTGGTTCCTCAGAAAACTAAATATCAAGTTGCTCTATGGCTTGGCAATACCAATTCTCAATATATACCCAGAAAAGCTGAAAACAGTGATATTAACAGACATTTGTGCACCAGTGTTCACAGCGGCCCTTTTCACAATTGCCAAAAGATGGAAACAGTCCAAGCGCCTATCAACAGACAAATGGATAAACAAATTGGGGTATACGCCATCGATGGAATATCATGCAGCATAAGATGAAATGAGGACCTGAATCACATGGATGTCCATATGGATGAGCCTTGAGGACATAATGCTGAGTGAAATAAGTCAGAAAAAAGGATAGATACTGTGTAATTTTGCTATTATGACTCTAGCAAAGAAAATCTTAAAAGGTTTATAGTGTAGAATATAGGGGACTTAGAGGTACACAGAAGCTAGAGATGGAGGAAAGATTTATAAAATCCCCAAGAGATCCCCCTGTACGGACAATCTGTTTACCAGTTCTTTGTCTCTTTGGACCAATGAAAATTATCTAAAACTGAGAGTGCTGCTGATTGTACAACCAAGTGAGGGCACTATAAGGCATGGTTTGTTTATTTTGGACATTATCCCTGATGCCCAGGGGTTGAGCCTGGCCCTGGTACAATGGGATTGACAGTGCCTCTGGACTGAAAAGGGGAAAAGAAATGTAACAAAATAAGATATCAGTGGCTAAGAGTTCAAATGGAGTGGAGAAGCTATTCTGGAGGCTACTCTTATGCAAGCTTCAGGTAGATATTGCTAATTGACATAGTTTGCCAAACCCCAACCAACATCGTTCCTGCTAACACTAAAGAACACTATTTAAATTTTGATACAGTCAAAATGCTCTCAGAAATGCTTAACCAGTTTACATTACTTCAAATGAGTATTTTAGATTACCTGCTTCTTTGCACTTTCACCACCAACAAAAAGTATAAATCTTTTTCATCTTTACCAATCTGGTGGATGAAATAGAATATAATAATGTAACTCTTTCTCACTCCGTTATTTACTATAACAGATGTAATGCTGCTCAGGAGAAACCTAACTCAGTTGGTCAATTAATGCCACGTCACTATCTTTCAGTTTAAGACAAGCTATATGTCAGGTAATTATTCAGTCAATTCCAATTTTAACTATCAGCTTGATTTTCTGTTTTCCCTTTTCTCTGACACAAGATGGCAGGAGGTCATGAATGCTGTAGAAATAAGGTTTGCCTGACCTTGAGGTAATGGAGGGGGAAGGCTTTGAGTTCTTGCATTCTCTTCTCTTCTGCAGTGGTCTCTGCTTAGGCTGCCTGCTTGTATCCCTGGACCAAGGTTTCAGGGTGAAGTCTGCAAACAGTAGATGCGTATGCTTTACTTGACTCATGGTTTGGTTTTCCTGTTGGATGATCCAGCCCCATCTCTTCTCTAGCTGGTACTTGTCAATATTCTAGAGGTTTTCTAAAATCCCCAATAGATCCCCCTGTACAGATTATCTGCCTTGAAGCCAAGAACTGTAGTGCTACTTCTTTCTTCTGGACACAGCAACTCTAACCAGTACCATCAAGATTCCTGACCAGCATCATCACCTACCTTTCACAATAATCTCAGGCCATACAGAGGCTTTGGGGTCTCATGGGAACAGGGAGCACTTCAGGTGTGATAACCCTTTCCCTCTCTAACTGCTTGAACTCTGATGTGACCAATATTGCCATGGGGCTAACTTGTGAGGCCATATTCTTCATAATAGCTCCACATCACCACACAGAGATTTCCAAATTGGGTGTTGTACACAAAAACCCTTCTCCTTTTGTTTTTCCCTTCAATTAAACTCACAGTATGACTTCTGGGTTTTGAGCTGCTTAGAGAAGTCAGGACATACTTCTCTAGCTTGGGTTTCCCTCTCTCTGACCTACTACTTCCTCATCCCATGGGAATGGAAAAGATGACATTCCATTCCATATGTCTTCCTACTTGACTGGTACTTTTTTCCATGATAATTCAGTCCTTTCCTGTGTTGGCATTTGCATGCCTGACCCTCCTTCCTGAGATCACAAGGTGTCAGGACAAGAACTCAGCTTATTACCAGTAAGAGATCTAAAAGTGTTATCTCTATTAGAGTGAGATGAAGGTTTATTGGTTTATTGACTGACATTCTCCTAAGAATTATCTGTTCTTTCTTTCCTAGTTTTGTGGGATTTTTTTTTTCCTTCATAATTGTAGTTGTTCTATGTGAAATATTGATTCATTTCTATTCATTCATTCAACAAATAGTTTTTGAACCTATTGTTTTCCAGAAAGGTGGTTGGTGAGCAAAACAGAGTTTATGTTTCATGGAACTTATATTCTCATAGAAAAGGAGAAATTAATTGAAAAGTTAATAGAATAGCCACACTAATTCATATATTGTTCCAAAGTGAAATTAGTGCTCTGAATAACGGGAATAACAATTGAGAGAAAGAAATACGACTAAGACAGAGCTATTAAGGAAGGCTTCTACAGGGATATAAAGGAAGTGATATTTGAAATAAAATGTTCTTTTAAATTTTTATGGCATTCCCTTCAAAATTGTATTAGTCAGCAAAATTCCCCCATTTGCATTAGCAAATCCTATTAGCTCGACCTTTTCATATGCCCAGAATCTGAACACCTCTCACTTCTTTTATAGCTTTTACTCTGGCCCAAGTCAAAAAATGCACAACAAAAGAGTTAAGAGGGGTCATTTAATATAGAAAATAAGATCATGCCAATTCTGTTCAATATTCTTCAAAAGCGCCCTGTATTATTTAGAATAAAAGCTAAAGCCCTTACACTAGATCACAGGGCCCTACATTATATGCCCTGCAGCATGATCTTTCTGGCATGTTTTCTTGTTTCTGTCCTTCTAGTTTTCTGCACCCAGCCATACTGTCTTTCTGGCATGACCAGGCATGGTCCCACTGCAGTTTTCTGTTCTCCCCTCTGCCCCGATACTCTTTCCAAGATGTGCACGATTTGTTCCTTCACCTCTTGGGATTTATTATTCAGATGTCACCTTCTCAGGCTTTCTCTGCCACCTTCTTCAAAAGCGCAGCCTGCCACACACTTCTCTATCTGCCTCCCCCCCTTTATTTTCTCCATAGCATTGTCCCCTAATATAATAGGTCTTTTACTGATTTGTCTTTCTTATTCCCGATCTCCTCCCACTGGAATATAGGCTTCATGAGGGCAGGGATGTTTTTGCAATGGCAGGCACTGGGAATTGAACCCGGGTCTCCGGCCTGGTAGGCAAGAACTCAGCCTGCTGAGCCACCGTGCCTGCCCAAAGGCAGGAATTTTTGTCTATTTTATTCCCTTCCCTATCCCCAGGACCTACAGTCTTGCCCTATACCTAGTAAGTGTTCAAAAAAACATTTCTTGAAGAAGTGAACTTATTCTGAGATGTGACTTACTTAGGAAAAACTTCCCTGCCCAAAATTATAAATAAGTTTTATTATTTTAAAAAATGTACATTTAATCCCTCTCTAGCTCCCTCTTTCTGTGTGCCTGCATTCTTCATGTTTAAATTAGAGTTCTAATTTCACTATTTTTCCGAATTAAAAACCAGTTAATATATCACCAGCTATAAACAATGATTCTTTTTTTTTTTTTTTTTTTTTTTTTTTTTTTAGCAAACAACAGACAACTTTATTCTGAACCAGATTCTGCTTATAGACTGCAGGGTAACAAAAGGCATGCCTGCTTCTCCTGAGGAAACAAAGTACTTAACTTTTCATACTTACATAATCATTTGGGGGTAAACAAACATTCTGTTCCTCCCGGACTGTTCCAAACAAACAAGTAACAATCTCCTCAGTTTCTTGCCCACCCAGGGATGCCACTTCTCCCAACAAATTCTGCAGGTCTTGTTTTAACCCTTTGACTCCTACATTTCCCCATTTTTATTTTATTAGCCAAGGTGGCTGTGCCTATCTTAGGTTGCCCTTAAGCTCAAAAGGAAGGGTCTACCCATCATTGGCTACCAGTCAAGCTCTCTGACTTTGATTCATGAGGGAGCCAAGAGTTTTTGCAAGAATCACACTGTTAGGGTGGCTTTGCTTCATGACTGTGCCTGTCTTAGGTTGCCCTTAAGCTCTGAAGGAAGGGGCTTACCCATCCTTGGCTACCAGTCAAGCTCTCTGACTTCGATTATTTGTTGTTTAACACAGCTGAGGAGGAAGAGAAAAGTATAAACAGCCCCAAACTTAACAATGCAGTTTCAGCGACCACAGCCACTGTGATAATTCCAATGATTCCAATGACAGTTGTAACAATGAGTCCAATTAGTCTCTTAGTCCTTTTCAGATATTCTTTTGCCAAGTGGATCAGGACTTCTGTTTCTGGAGAGGATTGTTAGGATCTTGATATCTGCACTGGCAGCCAAATACCTCTTCTTTTTCTTGCTGCTATAATCATCTCATTTTCCTGCAACATAAATGCTTGGAGACAAGTGAATAGAAAATAATTCTCACAATTAAAAGTTTTATTTCTTATTGCATATAGTGCTTATGGTTGCTATTTAAAGGGAAGTTATAGTTACTAGAATTTGTTATATAAATTGGTTCCAGCCCTAGGAAAAATTTCCATAAATTTCTCTGAATAATGTATTTATCATCCCAAAAATTTGGCACAAATCATCTTCTATGTAATAAACTTTGATTTAGCTTGCCTGTCCATATAGTCTCAGTTATCTTTGAGTTAGAGATGGGAGACCCTACAAGGGCCGCATCTCTTATAATTCCATAGGTATCATTAATTATGATAACTGCTCAGTTCATATGACATAATTGCCATCCATTCCAACTTTCCTTCCCAGCTAACAGGCAAGTACCATTTGATTCCATAGAGTTATGCATATGGGTCTTTCCAAAAATGGAAGAGTTAAATTTGATACCATTTTTCTTCTTCTTTAAGTAGTTTTGGAAGTCTTGAATCTACTGGACCTGGGAATCCTACACTTGTATTCAGATATTTTGGTAAAGTTGGATCTGCCCATGTTAGGGCCTGCAGCAAAAGTGGGTTAGAAATATAAGCCCAATAAGTATAATTGTGTCCCTGTCCTTCAGCAATTAAAGTTATATGTCCTATAATACACATTACCTATTTAGTTATTTTCATCCGGGTCGACATGTCTGGGTTTTATTCTCTCTGAGGGAATCCAAACCAAGGTCCTGTCATCAATATGACTCGAGTCCTCTTCTATCAGCTGGACATTCCTCTAATGGAGACTTTTCCTTGGTTCCTTAATCTTTTTTGGAGTCTTCTTCTTTGAGCCCCACGTTGGGCACCAGATTTTGCTTCCTATGAAATGGAGCATGAAGGATATTAAGGAATGATGAGAAAGAGAGAGAGAGACTGAAAGAAAGAAAGAAAGAGACAGACAGACAGGATCAGGGGGTCTGAAGCTTAACTTTAGCAAACAACAGACCGACAATGATTCTTATCTCCTGATTTGCAGTTCTATTTTCATCATTAGCAGGGTGTGTTTTTGGACTCTATGTTCCATTATCTATTGATCTTGTCTTCCACGAATACCATGATCTTTAATTACGCAGCTTTATATGGGTTTTGATAATCAATTGGGTATGTCGCCCATCAAAATTTTCTTAGTTACTGGGCGGGCCGCGGTGGCTCAGCGGGCAAAGTGCTTGCCTGCTATGCCGGAGGACCTCGGTTCGATTCCCGGCCCCAGCCCATGTAACGAAAACGGAGAAACAAAATACAATAAAACAAGAAAATGTTTAAAAAGATGTTTCCCTTTCTTCCTCTCTTCCTTCCTTCTATCCTTCCTTCCTTCTCTCTGTCTTTCCTTTAAAAAAAAAAAAAAAAAAATTTTCTTAGTTATTGCATTTTCTGCTTTTGATGAGTTTGAGCTTGTCAAGATCAATAAAAATTCTGCTTGAAAATTTGGACTAGTTTTCAATCATAGACTAATTTAGAAAAAATCACTACTGTAAATATTAAATTTTCTTATGTATAACATTATCTATTTATGATGGTCTTTAAAAAATGTCCTGAAACTATACATACATATGTATTTTTACTTACTATTATGTTATCTATCAGTGCATCCATTACTTCAAGATATGAAAAGAAAAATAAATAGTTGGTTCAATGGATGCTAAAAAAGCATTTGATAAAATTTAACTCCTGTTCGTATAAAACTTGTATATTTCTGATTTGGTTTATCTTACTATTTTGTGTTTATATGTATCTTGGTTTGCTTGAGCTGCTATCACAAATATCATACACTGGTTTTGGCTTAAACAATGGGAATTCATTGTCTCATGGTTTAGGAGGCTAGACGGCTTGCCTCCGTTTGGGTTGGCAGCGTTCTCGCTGGCTGGAAATTGTTGGGGTTCCTTGGCCTTCCTATCATATGGCAACGTCTTATCCTTTCTTTTCAGTTCTCGCTGACTTCCTGCTTTTTCCTGTGGCCTTCTCCTCTTAAAGCCTCCAGTAATCCAGATTGAGACCCGGCCTGGTTCATTTTGCCACATTTTAACTAGAAATAACGTCTCCAAAATTTCTATGTAGAATGGATTCATATCCACAGGACATGGATTAAGATTAAGAAGATGTTAAATTGTGGTACATAATTCAGGCTACCACAATTTGCTTTGATTTTGTTTTATTTGCTTTTTGTGAATTCTAATGGTATTTTTTCCCTATTGTTTATGGGATTGTTGTTGTGGCAGTTTTTCCTATCGTGCTTCCTAAGTGTATAGGAAAGCTATTGTTTTTATATGTTTGTCTTGTATGTAGCACTGTTTTATAAATTTTACAAGTTATGATTATTTTTCTTTTATTCTTTTGAATTTTATTGGTAAACACTTTATGTATATCTATTACATCTTTATCTTGCCTCAGACTTCAATATTGAATTAATATAAATTATAAGTATTGATTATTAATATAAATAATAGCAGAAGTACCGGTTTTATTACTGAATGTAATTGGAAATAATTTAAATGTACCACCGTTTGATGTGAGGATTGTGGTGGCAACATTTTACTCCCTATTAATACTTTCTCGTTATCAGCAATGGGAGTTGAATTTACCAAATGATTTGTAATAGATAAGCAAATGTTGAACTGTCCCTGCATTTCTGGGAAATGCTCTCTTTTGTCGCTAAGTATCATACCTCTAGTAAGACTTCTGAGTCTAGAAAATGTGATTGAGTTTGACTCTGATCAAGTCATTTAGTTTTCCTTAACTTTAATTCTCTCTTGGGTAATATGAGTCCTGTCAAAGATACACTGAGACATTTAAAATTTTGGGGCGGGGGGCAATAAATGATTCACACATCAGGCAGCATCAAACCTAAAGTGGAAAGGACCTCTCTCCAAGGAGTGGAAAGGGGAAAGCTTATATTGGACAAATGGGGAAGCGGATGAGGAAATTTTCAACAAATTTGCAAATGATGATTTGCAAACATCATTCCCATTTCACATGGGGGCAGAACTGGGGAGCAGGTGGACATTGATTATTACGGTCTGCTTGTCCATTCTGAAACACTGTCACCACTGCATTGAAACTATCGCCAGGTGTTGCTTATCTGAAACTCTATAAGGTGCAATTCCATCGCTCCATTTTCTGCAGGTCAATTGTTTTTGTCTCCAGCAAATCCTTTCTTGGACAGGTGTCCCTCCCAGCACACCCAATGCAGGTGGCCATTTTATTTTACTTAACAGTACATTCCACCCTGTCCACAAAGTAGCTGTTAGGATTAGATGAAATATAACATTCTTACATAGTAAAATGTTATGCAAATAGCATTTATTACTTATGGTATTCAAGATAAGTGACCAACTATACCCCTGGGTAGTAAGCATGAGCTATGAGGTACACTGATAATAAGGATGAACTGAGAACATTGCATTATTATTTCATGTAATTGATCTTTTATTCCAGCAGCATTGACTCTATACAGCAAACAGATGTACACAAGATGGTAAGTTAATTTTTCCTAAGACTACACCAAGGTTAGAAATGTTGTCATTGCTTTGCCTGAAGTTTCACTGATACCAGCCAATAATTCTTGGTTTGTAGCTGAGGCTACTAACTCAAGAATAAAGGCTTTACTTTGAAGGTTGGAAAGAAAATTGCCCACGGGATGAGATTTCAAATATTGCCACTAGGTGGCATTACATACTTATCAGAAAAGTTTCAATTTGGCATTTATTCACCAGTTAATTGTTAATTAGTTAGACAGAGATATTGGTAAATATAAGTTAGTGATTGTTCTAGTTTGCTAGCTGCCGGAATGCAATATACCAGAAACAGAATGACTTTTAAAAGGGGGAATTTATTAAGTTGCAAATTGACAGTTCTGAGGTTCTGAAAATGTCCCAATTAAAGCAAGTCTATAAAAATGTCCAAATTAAGGCACCAACAAGAGGTTACCTTCACTCAACAAAGGCTGATGAAGTTCAAGGTTTCTCTCTCAACTAGAAAGGCACATGAACATGACAATGTCTGCTAGCTTTCTCTCCAGGCTTCCATTTTATGAAGCTCCCCCAGGGGTGTTTTCCTTCTTCATCTCCAAAGGTCTCTGGCTTGCTGGGCTCTCTGTGGTTCTCGTAGCTCTGAAGCTTTTTCCAAAATGTTTCCTCTTTTAAAGGATTCCGGTAAACTAATCAAGACCCACCTGGAATGGGTGGAGTCACATCTCCCTCTAATCAAAGGTTAATACCCACAATTGGGTGTGGCCCATCTGTGTGGGGATAATCTAACCAAGTTTCCAACCTACAGTACTGAATAGGGATTAAGAGAAATGGTTGCCTCCAAAAGATGGATCAGGATTAAAACATGGCTTTTCTAGGGCACATAATCCTTTCAAACTGGTGCAATGATAATAGCACTATCTTTTAGAAAACTGTCCCTTCCAATTTACCTGAATATAAGCTAAAGTTAACAACAACACAAAACTGTCTTGGAACAGTATTGTGGAGCTGTCATTTGAAAAGAATCACTTCTAAAAAAATAATTAAGCTATAGCAAATGGATAGGATATACTCTCAGGACTACAAAAAGTCAACGAGAAAATTTATCAAAACAGCAAACATTTTTGTACTCAGTTGAAAGTTCTAACCTTTTTATGAGAGAAAGTGGATCTAAAAGAGCTTTATAAGTATACTGATGGCAGAATTAAACATAGCTTTGTAAGGAAGCTGGGTAGGATGACCATGGCTAACTAATTTTTATATTGAAGTTATGGAGGTTTACTTATTCTGTCATATTTTGGGGGTTGTTGCTGGTAACAGGACACATAGATGGATAGAAATTAGGTAGTAATAATAAGAAATACTATCATGATTATTAATTCTAGGTAAGGATAGGAAGGAACTGAATTTAGAGCCAGGAATTTTTTGATAGGGACCCTGGGAGTAGCATTTACCTACTCTGAACAAACACTAGCTTTTATTCTACTCTGTTTCAAATAATCTCATCTGACCCCTCTATGCAACTGTACTTCCACCTGTATAGTCTTACTCACACTTATGGTATATTAAAGAACTAGACATTTTTATCACTCTTTAATCCTTTGGGAAAGAAGGAGTACCCCAAGTCCATAGCTTACATTATTCAGTTTGAAACAGAGTGGTCTATGGTTGCCATTTGCAATCATGGATTGAAATACCATCTTCAGCAGACACACTTATAAATTCAGCTATAAGCACACCTTGCATCTCATCCTCAGTCACACGTTGAATAATCCTTTTCCCATGTGTTTAATACCATTAATATCTTTACAAATATGAAATAGTAGACTTTCATCACAATATTTTATGATTTCTATCATAAATAGAAATCATAGACTTAGAAATAGAAATCATAAATAGAAATAGTAGACTTTCATCACAATATTTTATGATTTCTATCAATGGACATTCCTGTTAAGGAAGAAACTCTTACCAATGGGTAGAGTGTCTTGGCAAAGAAGAAAAATGATACTGAGGAAGTTGTATGTAATTATAATATAAATATATATATATATAATATAATGTAGTGCATAATTATATATAAAATATATAATTCCATTATCTAAAACTAAGATCTGACATGAAAAACTCAGAAAAGTCAGGGATCTCAAGAGAAACTGTTTCTTTATACAGATTTCCTGTGTTGAAATTTAACTTCAAGTGTTACCTCACAGTTTGGGGAATTCTATCCTCTTAGATAATCAGTAAATGTTCAACATTTTAAGGCATGCCACTCTTCTGGAATCAATCAAAGTCCAAGAAGGAAATTCCCTGTTGGGTCACATGGGTTTTAAGTGCCGAGTCATGCTGACTCAGAGGGCAATGGTGTAAAGAGGTAGGTGGGAAGGATCCCAGTCACTCAGGTCACGGGAGTAGCAACAACTCCCTCCTAGGACTGGAGAGCTCTCCTGGTCATGTGTCAGAATTCCTAACCAACGGGAGAGAGAGAGAGAAGCTCAAGCTGCCTCTTTTAATTCAATGAGGGAAACATGCCTGGAATGTCATTTGCGTAACTGTGACCTCTGTTCAGTACAGTATGTCCAGCCAGGTGAGACAGAATCTACCACCCTGTATGTAGACATTTCAAGGGTGTGCTTTAACATTTCAAATGCAGAAATATTTATCATGGGAGAACATTCTCACCTATTCAAGTTGGGACTATGTGGTTATACAATTCCTTTTAAAAATCAACACACTTACCAATGTACACAATCAAATTAATGTTGACCTTTGTTGCACATCCTTTTGACTCCCCTCAGAAGTGATAAACCTTGTCTTTTGAGAATAGATTTGAGTTTTGGAAATAGCCAAAATGAAGGAAGCTTGGAGGGGGTACTGAGGAGAGTCACCTGAAAAGCTGAAGGATGGAAAGGCCTGAAGCTGCAGTGCTTAGGTTTTTCCAACAGGAGTTTCTCTTAGTTCTCACAAAGATTTCCCACATCTGTAGTGAGGGTGGCCTGAGAGAGAGAGTTGTTATTTGTGGATGGTAGGTAATGTGTGTTTCTCTCCCATATTGGACACTCCATAAGAAAGCACGCAAAAATTTGAGCAGTGAACTGAGTCCTTTAAAGGGCTCAGTGCATCACAACTGGATGTTCTGGTTGAGGATGCTTAAGTCTAAAGAACTGAAATTGTGAGTCATATTCCATTATAAGGAATTCAGTGGAGCATCTCAATTTATTCTATATAGCCTGGGATTTCATGCTATTATTTTTAAATAAAGTCTAATGCTCTAAGAATAAATTTTGGGAATATGTTTACTAAAGTAAGATGTTGTTTACCATTTCTATTTATTTCCACCCTATTTGGATTATGAGAAACATAAGAAAAGAAGACGAACAAAGCAACCTATGCTAGATTAAGATCTATGGGGAGTTTATTTAGCCTGGACTCTGTCTTCTCTAGTGACAGAATCACGTGGTTTGGACTGAGATTTAGATTGAGTAAAAAGGAAACGTTTCTAGACAAAATTCCAACCCTTCTTCCCTCGTGATCTATGAATTGGAAATGTGATATATAGCAGCCTGCCAGGAAGGTTTAAATTCTATGCTGCCTTATTTCAGGGGGAGTAATGACTTATCTCCTGGCAAGTCACCATGGGCACTGGTTTTAAGTTTCAAAAAAAGCTCACTGTTTGCGGAGGCTGGGGATTTGACAGTCTTGATCAAAATATTAACAAAGGATACTGCAGAAAAATAAAGGAAGGTAGCCTTCCTCATTAATACTCGCAAATTTTAGCAAATCATGATGTAGCTTTAAACTTTGGCACCTAAATGAGCTATCTATAATGAACTATATATTGCCTATTCAGATCACATGCACACATATATATGCATACACATACATATACATATATACATAATCACCTATATGAAAGAATATTTGGAAAAGTTTCTTTACAAGCAATATAGTCCTGTGTATCTGGACAAGATTTTCTTGCTCCATATTTTTATCTCTCTTTTCAAATGTTCTAATGCTGTAAAAACCTTAGGTGGCTAAAATGTGATTATCTTCCTCATTTAAGGAAATTGGACCATTTATATTATGTCACCCCCTCTCCACCAAGTCAAACAATATTAGCCTCCCATTTTATTCTAAAATGGAGTGTGTAGAAGCAGGAGTGAAGTAAAGAGACAACAATGACCAGTATACTGTAAAAAATGGTGACGCCTGGTTCTATTTTTGCCCTTGAGTAGTTGTTATGCCTTTTGAGCAAATCACATTACCTCAGCAGGTTTTAGTTTCCTGGTCTGTAGAGTGCGGGGTTGAGCCAGAGAGTTTCTAAGGCACAGGTTTTCCACCCTGTCCGCACATTAAAATCACCTTAAGACTTTGTAGAAGGTGATTTGCCCGAAGTAGGGAATGTTGTCGTATATTTACCTCTGTACCCCCAGAGCCTACTGCAGCAGAGGGCATATAGGGTTTCCAGATTTAGCAAACAAAAACACAGAATGCCCAGGTAAATTTCGAATTTCAGATAAACAGTGGATATATTTTTAGTATAAGTATGCCCCAAATATTTACCCGACAATCCTGCATTAATAGGAAGTTAAAGTTCACTTATGAAATGAATATAACCCGTCAGGGTTATTTTAGATAAACAAACTAAGTGGAAAGGGTTATACAGTTTTTCAGTCATACCACATGGGGAGTTCGTTACTTAATCTTTTTCAAGTGCTCCCAGCTTTAATCTGAGTACTTGTTCTTCCTCTGATGAATTATTGCATCAGCGGGAATGTGTTAGATTGTAAGCAACGTATAACTCATTAAAATAGTTCAAACAATAAGGACCTTTGAGTTCTCTTAACGAGAGGTTTGGAGCAAAAATGAAGTCTTCAAGGATGCAGGTGTTTGGTTCATTTTTCTGCTGGAACATCCAAAATGGTTAGCTTTCTTCCTTGGTTCTCCCTCCACTAGACGTAATGGCTGCATTTCCATATATCTCGTCTTCACATAAATGCCTTCGAAGGAAAGACGGAAGAGCAGTTCCTTATTATACATATCTTTGTTTTTCTTTATTAGAGAAATTGTAGGCTTACAAAAACAGTCATACATAAAACACAGGATTTCCACATGCCACCCAATTATTCACATCTTGCATCGGTGTGGAACATTTGTCACAACTGGTGAAAGCACATTTTTATAATTTTACTATTAACCATACTTCATAGTTTAACTTAGGGTTCACTGTGTAGTATAATTCCATGGATTTTATTTTTTAATTTTATTCTGTTACCATAAATACAACCTAAGATTTCCCCTTTAACTATATGAAGATATATTTCAGGGCTGTTAATTCTGTAACAGTGTTGTACCAACATCACCACCATTCATTGCTGAAACATTTCTATCATTCCAAATAGGAACCCTGTACATTTTTGAGCCTTTACTTGCCATCCCCTAACACCACCCCATCCCCAGCTAGCTTATAGTCGAGATTCTGACTCTATGAGTTTGCTTATTATTTCATATTTGTGAGACCATACAATATTTGTCCTTTTGTATCTGGCTTATTTTACTCAACATGACGTTTTCAAGTTTCGTTCATGTTGTTGCACGCATCAGGATTTCATTCCTTTTTATGGCTGAATAATATTCTGTTATATATATATATATATATACCTCATTTTATTTATCCATTCATTGGTTGATGGACACTTAGGGTGCTTCTATGAATATCAGTGTGCAAATGTCGGTTCGAATCCCTGCTTTCAATACTTTGGGTTTTAGGATTGCTGGATTCATATGGCAATTCTATACTTAAAACTGAGGAAACACAAAACTGTCTTTCACAATGGCTGCATCATTTTACACTGCCACCAGCAATGAATGAGTATCCCATTTCTCTACATCCCCCCAATCCTTGTATTTTTCCATTTTTTTAATAGTAGCCATTCTAGCAGTTGTGAAATGGCATCTTATATGGTTTTGATTTGCATTTCCTGGAATGGCTAATGATGTTGAATGTCTTTTCATGTATTTTCTGGTCAGTTGAATATCTTCTTTGCAAAGACATTTATTTCAAGTCTTTTGCCCATTCATTCATTGGGTTGTTTGTCTTTTTCTCATTAAGTTAAAGGATGTCCTTGTATTCTATAAAGATATTAATAAAGATATTAAGTCTTTATTGGATATATGTTTCCCAAATACTTTCTCCCATTGTGCAGTTGTCATTTTACTTTCATGATGAAGTCCTTTGAGGAACAAACATTTTTAATTTTGAGAAGGTCCTATTTATCTATTTTTTCTTTTGTTGCTTTGCTCTCTGGGTTTAAAATCTAAGAAACCATTGCAGAACACAAGGTCCTGAAGATGCTTCCACACATTTTCTTCTAGGAATTTGGTAGACCTGAATCTCATATTTATGTCTTTGATCCATTTTGAGTTGATTTTTGTATAAGGTGTGAGGTAGGGGTCCTCCTCTTTTTTTGTTGCAAATGGAGATGCAGTTTTCCTAGTGCCATTTGTTGAAGAGACTAATCTTTCCCAGTTGAGTGATCTTTGCTCCCTCATTTCAAATCAGTTGGCCATAAATGTGAGGGTTGATTTCTCAGTTCTCAATTTGAGTCCACTGGTATACATGTCTGTCCCGTGCAAGCACCATGCTGATTTGATTACTGTGACTTTGAAATAAGTTATAAGGTTAGGAAGTATATGTCCTCTAACTGCATTATTCTTTTCTAGATAGCTTTGGGTATTTGGGGCCCCTTATCCTTCCATATAAATTTAAAGATTGATTTTAAGATTGTTGGAATTTTTATTGGGAATGCATTGACTCTAGAAACCTTTTTTGGTAGGATTGACTTATTAAGAATATTTGGTCTTCCAGTCCATGACCATGGAAAGGTCTTCCATTTATTTTGGTCTTTTTTGATTTCTTTTAACAATGTTTTGAGGTTTTCTGTGTACATTCTTTATATCCTTGGTTATATTTATTCCTAGGTATTTTTGATTCTTTAGTTGCTATTGTAAATGGAATTTATTTCTTAATTTCTTCTGTGTTTTCATTGCTAGTTTGCTGACTTCATTTATTAGCTCTAATAGCTTTGTTGTAGTGTTTTTTTGGAGTTTCTATATATATATATATATATAGGATCATGTCATCCTATATGTAGAAATAAGGAAAGTTTTACTTCTTTCTTTCCACTTTGGAAGCCTTTTATTTATTTTTCTTGTATAACTGCTCTAGCTAGAACTTCTAACAATGTTGAATAACAGTGGTTACAGTGGGCACCCTTGTTCTCAATCCTAGAGAGAAAGCTTTCAGTCTTTCACCATTGAGTATGATGTTAGCTGTCAGTTTTTCATACACACTCTTAATCATGTTAAGAATGTTTCTTTCTATTCATAGAGTTCTCAGTATTTTTGTCAAGGAAGGATTTTGTCAAGGGCCTTTTCTGCACTGATTAAGATGCTCGTGTGATTTTCCCCTTTAATTTTTATTGTGTATATTACATTAATTGCTTTTCCAGTGTGCACCACACTTGCATACCTGGGATAAAACCCATCTGTCCCTGGGGTATATTTCTTTTAAGGTGCCATTGGATTCAATTTGCAAGAATTTTTTTTGAGGAGTTTTGCATCTATATTCATTAAAGAAATTGATTGTTAATTTTCTTTTCTGGTAATATCTTTATCTGGCTTTGGTATTAGGGTAATGGATGTTGGCTTCATGGAATGAGTTAGATAGTGTTCTCTGATCTTTAATATTTTTGTAAGAGTTTGAGCAAGATTGGTATTAGATCTTGTTGGAATGATTAGTAGAATTCACCTGTGAAGCCATATGCTCCTGATCTCTTTTATGTTGGGACACATTCTTCTTTCTGCTTATGCAATGTCTTCTTAAAATCTTTTATCGCTTTAGCTATATTTTCCTTCATTTCCTTGAATAGATTTAGGAAATTGTTTAAATATCCTTGATTAGTTGTTTCAAATTCTGTGTCTTCTTTGAAGTTTTAATTTGTTCCTTTGGGTCATATCTTCCTGTTTCTTAGTATGACTTTAACTTTTTGCTGGCATTTAGCCATCTGAGTATCTTGATGGGTTTACCCTGGAGGTCAGTTTCTTTCTCTTGCCTAGGGAATTCATGTTGGTTGCATGTGCTGGTTTGAAACTGTCATGTACCCCAGAAACACTATGTTCTTTAGTCCTGATTCAATATTGTTTAGGGTGGAACCTTTTGATTAGGTTGTTTCTGTGGAGATGTGACCCCCCACAATTGTGGGTGGGATCTTTTGATTAAGTGGTTTCCATGGAGATGGGTCCCCACCCATTCAAAGTGGAGTCCTTTGAGAAGGAACCATTTTAGAAAGAGCTCAGAGCTGACATAGACAGAGACATTAGGAGATGAAGAAAGAAAACACTCCCAGAGAATTTGTTTGAAATGAGAAGCCAGGAGAGAAAGCCAGCATACATCACTATGTAACTTCCCAGCTGACAGAGAAACCTTGAAGGTCATCAGCCTTTTCTCAAGTCAAGGTATCCTTATCTGGATGCCTTAGTTTGGACATTTTTATAGCCTTAGAACTGTAAACTTGTAAGTTAATAAGTTCTTTTTATAAAAGCGTACCCATTTCTGGTATATTGCATTTTTCAGCAGTATTAACAAACAAAAACAGTTGACTTTAAGGCATTTCTTTGACACTCATTTCAACTTATTATAGACCTTTAGTATAGCTCATGTTCAGATTTTTCCAGCTCTTTGTGATGTGATTCTTCCCCTCGATACATGGTACAATTTTTGAGAATGCACTACTTTTGCAGTTGTTTTACCCTCAGGAGAAAGCTTTCTTTTCCCTATTCCTTCTCTGAGAATGCTGATCTGTTCAACTTGGTTTCAATTTGTCTCTATAATTTTTCAACACTCCTTTCATTGTCTCTAGCTGTTTCTGCCTGGAGGGCAAATTATGGGAGGAGAGTCACCCCGGAGAGTACTTTTCCAAGTAGTATTTCCCATAAGTAAGAGGGCCAGGGACTCATGAAGGGGGCATAGATCAATTCCAAAATGTCCTGTAGAGGAGACTTGGAAAAATGCCAAACTTCCCCAGATCTGTGCTTTCCTTGCCTGTCTAGCAGATGGCACTTTCCAGCCAAGTGTATCCTGCAGTCTTAAGGTACTATTGTGCCTATAAATCTCAACTACCAAATCCCTGTTGGGGGCAGGATTGAGGCTGTTGGCAACTTTTCTCTTGGGTGGATTGAAACTATAGTTCCATGCACTAGCACAGTGGAAGGCCCTGAATATAAATTTTAGGTATTTTTAGTTTTTCTGATTGGTGTCAAATTCTGTGAGTATTGAAGGAGGTAGATGGAAATAAGTATGGAGGCAACTGACGGCATCAGCTCCAACGATCCCATCTACAATGGTCCTTTCCTTCAGAATGGGACCATTCTGTAAATGGACACTTGGCTCATGGAACAGATGGATTCTTGACTCATGGGCCAGTCTGAAGGAGTGAGAAACACTTCATGGTTTTTAGGAGGCATTTTCTTAGAAGCCTTTACTCCTTAAACCCTGGCCATAACCAAAGAGACATCCCTGTTGGTTCCACCTAACGTTTAGCCATGTCATCATTTACCCACAATGATTAGAGCTTTAAAAGTACACAATTACAACCCTTTATGTCCAGGAAAAAATGAAAAGTCTGAAGAAACACTTTCCTTGTCCCATTATTAACCTCAGTTTCTCAAGCCAAAAATCTGGCAAAAAAAAAAAAATCCCACTGAATGTATGCAGAAAGATCTCAGAAGAACTGGTAGAATCCTCATTTTATAGAGAAGCTTTTTTTTCTTCATTGAAATATATCCAAATGTACTTTCATTCTTAAGTATGCTATTAGAAGGTATGTAATACAGACAATAATTTTCTTTTGATAGCCATGACCACTCAAGAACTTAAAGTATTCTGCATACTTATATCAACCTCCAAACACTTTGATCAGCTAAAGCAGAACAGAAAGTTGTGTATTTCAGTGTGGGAATACTTACATAGGCTCAAGACTTACAAAAGACCTTTGGTCATGATTTTCACACAATGTTATATGCTTGTGTTCACTATGTACCCGGGGTGTGTCTACTGGGGTAAATTCTTTCACACTGCTCTTAAAACACAAATATTAAAGTATATTTTCCCAAAGTTGATATAAAATTCCAAGTTCTGTGCAAAATATGTTTAAATTGCTACATGTGGAGAGGTTATTGCAAAATAAAGAAAACTAGTATTTAATGTATGGCTTTAGTATGCCAGACACAATGCTAAATGTCTCACATCTTTGAATTTATTTAATCTCAAAAGCAACTTTTTAAGGTATTATACAGGCTATTGATTCACCCAAGGTCATATAATCTAATGAATATCAGAACCAGAATTAGAATTATTGCCAAAAACTACATCTGCAAAGGAAGATATGTGGAGTTTTTATTAATGCATACTCAGTATGGTAGTTTTTTCTTTGTCAGTATCTTTGCCTATCTATTCAACTATTTGTGCTTAGGGTTGAATTTCAGAGTGGGCTTTAAATCTAGAACAGCACTCAGGATCATTATGATATCCAGAGATATTTTCTTGAGTAAGACTTGCACAATTTCTCCCTGACAAGGATAGTTACATCTCTGGAATTCACACCATTATGCATTCCAAGCACAATGAATCAACCACTAATTATTCTCAGGAAGTGTTCAACATTCTCTTCCTTCTTTGGGTGATATGATAAACAGTGAAAACAATACCCTAGGTACTTAGTAGTTGAGCAGCACATGATCCAACATCCCAAATTGTTACAGATCTTCAAATTCTGTACTGCTTAAAGAAGGAAAAGACTGTGGATTAGGGTACTTAAGGAAAAAGTGGCTACTGAACTTTCCGTGAATATTTAACTGTGAATTTGTTCCTCAAACAAGGTTCCCAGGTATGTAGATGAATTTACAGTGATCATTTGAAAAAAGCACTGGGCTTTGGAGGAAGCTTAATTGAGAAAACTCTAAGGAAAACTAAGCAATGGATTCCAGCTATTTTTGGAAAAAAAGATGATAGAAAGAATTGAGAGGTGAAAAATTAATCTGGAAACAACAACAACAACCCACTGCCTAAGGGTTTTTACAATGGGTTTTCATCTTTTTATTTCCTAGTAACTTGAGTATAGTACAATTTAAGGATTATTGTTCAACAATTCATTTATTCAACAATCCTTTGTTGCAAGTCAACTCTGTGAGACGTTGATAAAGAAATGTAAATAAATGATACAGAAACAGGAATAAACCTATAAATTGGGATATAAGTTAGAAAGGGTCACTACAAAATGGAGCTGGATACCAAAATTCAAGAAATTCTGTAGACTGACCTATGGATTCTGGGTCATCTTGGCGCTCTCCTACCACTTATCATATAATGAAAGCAAGTGATACGATATTACCCTTGAAAAACTCTGCTCACTTAAAAACATGAGTCTACACTTTTTGAACACTTAACAATGTGCAAAGAACCTGTGAGAAATGTGTTTTGGATAGAATTAATAATAACAGAATATTAAAAAGTGTGATGTTGGTCCTTTAAAATGATTTAAGTTAAAGATGTCGTATTAAGAGATGGTTTCCAATTTTGCTATTCTGAAGAGATGGTTTCAGCTTACAGTTTTTAAGCAATTCAGTTCACTCTCAGAACTCTAATTTAATATTAACTTTCACTTAGAGAAATGTCTTTTGAAATCCAACCTGAGCCAAAGGAATATTTCTTTTGACAATTTCCTTTGACAATAGCTGGGGGAACCATTCTCTGTCACTCCCAGTGTTCCTGTCTTGACCCTTTTCTCATGTATTACTGATTTGTTTCTAAATTCAGAAGGGAGCAATGCATAATCACTATTACTTAAAAAACTCCAACATCTCCTAGAACAGGCAGGTCTAGGGCAGGTCTACATTTACTTACCATTAGTGTAAGTCTCCCTCAGATAAGGCAACTCTGTTAAGGGCTTTTGACTACTAATTCTTTTTGTAGAAAACTTTTTTCTGACCTGGGACAAAGACCACTGAAAGTGTAAAATCTAGGCTCATTCCTTAGTTCATTAAGGAGTCATATTGCCTTACACAACCAGAAAGAGAGGCTCGTAATGGCTCAGGAAACAAGAAAGCAGTCTGACCCAACAAAATGCCAGACATTTGGATGAAAACTGAAATCATATTGTTCCGATATTTAGGACACTGATGAAAAGGTTTTCAGTTTTATTTTTTTCTTGGCATCGAGTTAGAAGTGTTTACTCAACTTCTTCTAAGAGTTTTATGCTTTATCTCTCATAATTAGGTTCCCTTTAAATAATCCCTTAAAGCTGTTCAACAAAAACACATCTAGGAACCCATGTGGAGGGACTTTGAAAGGTCATTTATCCCAATATGTATCTCAACTGCTGTGTCATACACCATGGATACATTCAAATATCTTTTTGTCATTTTAAAGATTTCCTTTGCTCTTTCATTTCTCTACAAGTTCTACCTCTTATTGCTAATTTCTTCCAGAATCATTCTTCTTGCTCCTACTACATTATGCATCTCTGCAACCGTCATAAAATGAAAACAAGATTATTGTATGTTCCTGCTATTGACTTACAACAAAGACTTTAGTCTTGTCATAAAAAGATTAATGTTGTCTTTCTCTCCCTAATTTTAAACAGGACACCTAGAAAAGAGATATTGTCATCCTTACTCATTCTTCCTTTGATGAAGAGTCTTCTTTGAGTTTTATGTCTTGCATATGTTTTCTTAACCAAACTACACCGTATTAAGTCTGGGAACCAAGTATCCTGAGTTAAGATTTTGATTTGTGTTCTCTCTCTTCCTTTCCAACCTATTTCTCTGATTCTTCCTTACCCATGTCCCATAGCATCTCATACCCATGTAATGCGAAGAGCTCACCATGTTTCCTGATGTATTCTTATGTGGGCATATGGTACATATCTTGAAACAGTTTTAAATTTCACATAGCTGTGCAGTCAGCTGCTGGTTTCTACTGCTTCTGGAAACCTTGCCAGTACCATCTGCAGTCCCTCTAATTACACTTTCTGACCAGAGGGCAACTGGCCAGAATTAAATATGATCACATTCAACAAAAAATTTCAGGATTCCAATGCCCTAGCTCAGAAGCAATATGGGCTTGTCTTCAGTAGGAGAGAGAAGTTAACAAGGTCCCCTGTTCCAACTATAGTTGACCTTTCTCCAAGTTAGCAAACACTTTTGACACTTGAAAGTGGCAGGACTCAGATCCTATACACAAATATCAGTCATCAGCGAGTCGGAACAATAGAACTGGGTAGGTAAATGACAACAAGAGGAAACTTTTCTGGATGCTAGATTACCTTCTTGGGATTGGGAAGAATTATTTTGACTGACATTGGAGTCACAATTTATAGGGTCAGGCTAATTGCAGCTTTAGAGAATTCCCTGCCTGAAGAAAATTCTCACCAGGTCAAAGGAAACAAACTTATTTAACTGACTCCATGGCTCCATGTTTAGGCAGGTAGATGTGGAATGGTGAGGTAACTGATATTATTTAGGAAATTTGAGTCCAAACTCCAGAGATTAGCTTATTGAGACATAGCATTGGGCTACACTTCCTTTACTTGTTTAAAGTTAAAAAATCAACTTTATTGAGATATAATTTACATAAATATCCTTCATTCATTTACAGCATACACTTCAATGTGTGCAGCTGTGAAGCCACTGCCATAATTAAGATAGAGAATATTTCTGTCACCCTCCAAAATTTCTTCTTGCCACTTTTCTGTCCCTATCTCCCTCCACCCTTGGTCCCAGTCAGCATTGATATGCTATTATGTCATTGCTATTTTTTGCATTTTCCAGAATTTTATATAAATAAAGTCATCCTCGTATGTCCGGCTTTGTAGACACAACATAATTATTTTGGCATTCATCTGTTTTGTGGTGTATATTAGTAGTTTGTTTCTTTTTATAGTTGAATAATATTCCATTGTATGAGTGTGCCACTTTTGTTTATCCATCACCTGTTGATGAACATCTGGACTGTTCTCCATTTTTTGGCTGCAGTGCACAAACTTGCTATAAATGTTGTGTACAAATTTTGGTTGGACATGTGTTTTCATTTCCTTTGTGTAAATACATGGAAGTGGAATGGCTGGGTCATATGTTTAACTTTATAAGAAATTAACAAAGTGTGTTTTCAAAGTAATTGTATGATTTTACATTCATGCTAGCAATATTTGAGAGTTTAAGGTGCTTGAAATCCTCACTAATTTTGGATATTGTCCATCTTTTTAATTATTGTCATTCTAATGATACACTCTGCTATTTCATTATAGTTTTAATGTCCATTTCCCTGATTACTAATGTGATTTATTTAATTTCATGCCATTTATAGAACTTTTTTTTAAATACACACTGTGCCAGTTTGAAGCTAGTATTATCTCAAAAAGGCCATTTCTTTAATCCTCATTCAATATTGCTGGGTGGAATCTTTTTGATTGTTTCCAAGGAGATGTGACCCACCCAATTGTGGGTAGTAACTTTTGATTGGATTGTTTCCATGGAGACGTGTCTCCACGCATTCAAGATGGGGCTGCTTACTGGGGCCCTTTAAGAGGGAACCACTTTAGAAAAAGCTTCAGAACCAACAGAGCTACCAGTACCAAGAGAACATACACAGCCAGACACCTTTGGGGCAGAAGGAAAATGCGCCCGGGGAAGTCTTATGAAATGAAGAGAGAAAACTAGCAGACTTCACCATGTGCCCTCCCAGCTGAAAGAAAAACCCTGACCTTCATTAGCTCTTTCTCTGGAATTATGGTATCTTTCTCTGGATACCTTAATGTAGATGTTTTCATGGCCTTAGAACTGTAAACTTGCAACTTAATAAATAGCCTTTATGAAAGCCATTCCTCTTCTGGTATATTACAATTCTGGCAGCTTCAGCAAACTAAAACATATACCTTCTTTAGTGAAATGTCTGTTCAAATCTTTTGTCCATTTTTCTGTGGGATTGTCTTCTTATTCAGTTGTAAGAGTTCTTTATATAGTCTGGATGCACATACTTTGTTAACTATATTCTTTTCAAGCATTTTCTCCAAGTCTGTGGTTTTTGTTTTCTTTAAATTTTCTTAACAATGTCCTTCAAAGAGTACAAGTTATAAATTTTGGTAAAGTCTAATTTACTGATGTTTAACAGCTCATTCTTTGTGTGTCTTATTTAAAAAATCTTCATAAAACCCAAAGTCACTAGAATTTCTCCAGTGTTTTCTTCTAGAAATTTTATAGTTTTAGTTTTATATTTAGGTCTATGATCTTTTTTAGTTAACTCGTTTTGATAGTTTGCGATAAGGATTGAAATTGTTGTTTATTTGCTTATTTTGTATGCATATATCCAGTGTACCCAGCAGCATTGAATTTCCTTGCCACCTTTGTTGAAAGTCAATTGGCCACACCTGTGTAGATCTACTTCTGTGCTCTACTCTGTGTTGTTGTCCCAAATATCTGTCTTTCCACCAAAATTACACTATCTTTATTATTGTGGGCAGTTGTGAGCTCTTACTCTTCTTTTTCAGAATTGCTTTAGAAAAACACTAGATTCATTGACTTTCTAAATAAATTTTAGAATCATCTTAATTTCAATGAAAACACCTGCTGGAATTTTCATTTGGGATTGCCTTGAATCCATAGATCAATTTAGATAGAAGTTTTCAACCTATGAACAGGTTTATTTCTCCATTTATGTGATTCTTCTTTCATTTCTTTCATCAATGTTCTGTAGTTTTCAGTGAGGAGTTCTCACATGTCTTTTGTTAAATATATGTGTAGAAATTATTTTTTTGTTTTCAGGTACTCTTCCAAATAGAAATTTTAAATTTAATTTTCTAATTGTTTACTGCTAATATATAAAATACGATCAATTTTAGTGTTTTAACTTTGTATTCTGGACCTTGCTAAATTCATATATTAATTCTCATCTTATACATTCCTTGGGATTTTCTACATAGACAACCATGTTATTGCAAATGCAATCCATTTTTCTTCTTTCTTTCTTTGCTTTTAATAATTTTTGCTTCACCTTGTCCATATTCTCATTTTATCATTTTGTAGTCAGTGTTTGCAGTTGCCACCTATGAGTGATAACCCAACACTATGCTAAAACCCTAAAACCCTGGTGGCAACTGGGAGAATGGGACATGAACACAGAACATGCACTGAAGCAAATGGGGGATGGCTGGACTTTCAGAATAGAATTTTTGCTGTTTGTTTGTTTTTTAATTTCAGTATAACAGTGAGATCTCAGATTGTTGATCATTGAGGGGCAGGAAAATAGCTGCTGGAATAAAGAAAAAGGAAAGATGCCCTGAAGGTATTTAGTTAACGAGAATCAAGGGTGCCATTTCAGTCTTGCTCTGCTCTTGCTCTTGCTGATGGGTCATTTACACTGAGGTCCTTTGAGCTGGTTGGTGGGAAGGAGAGACTGTCATAGAGGTGTGAATGGAAGTGGAGCACCAAATTAGCCATGGCTGGAAAACAGCTGTGAACTTTTTAATTATTATGCTTTTCGTGTGTGTAGGCTGACATCAGCCATAGGCCAACATGCCAACCACTGACTACAGAGGTAGTTTCAATCTCCCAGTCTCAAATTTTGGATGCTTCTCTCTTCTCCAGTGGTATCATCCTCATATCTCAGGGACTCCTTCATTCTTCTGCTCAAAATATTCAGAAAAAATCTGAATCATTTTCTGGGATTAAATTCTGCTGCATATCTCCCCAGCCCATTGCTATACTTCAACAAGATGTGTCTACAGATATTGTAAGTCCCAAAGAAATGAAAGCTAAAAACGATAATAATATATATGCAGGGAAGGAAGTGGCAGTTATTGAACACCTAGTGTAAGACAACCAAGAGTTGTTATTTAATCATAGCCAGATTAAAAATAGAATTTGTATCCTCATTGTAAATAAAAGGACTGAGGTTCAAGAGATTGAGTTTCTTATTCAAGACCATATTTAAAAGTTGAGAATGAATTTGATCCTCCATCTAAGTTTAAAGTAAAAGTTTTATTCCATTGCACTATTCTGCCTCTCCAATAATACTACTGCACACTTTCATTGTGTAATACATTTGCTGATTTATCACTGGCTCTATAATACTAGATTGTGCATTTCCTGTTGCCAGGAGTGTATTCACCATTGTGTATGCGTTCTCTAGGACAAGGCAAAGCAAATAGTGGGTACTCAATGCCAGCTTGTTGAATTGACTGTAAGTATTAATAAAACCATGTCTATAAAAGATTTATCCATTCATCAAACAAATACTATTTTAATAGTTAGGCATTTAGGTCTAGATTAGAAGCAATTGACAGTGATATAGGACACGATGGGGTTAAGTAAAGCATTAAGGGAACACAAAGAGCTATGCAAACTGGACATGGGAGGTCAGTAAAGACTCCCTAAAGTAGGTAAATTTTGACATTAATTCTGAAGAATGGTGCACTGTGGAAGCAGAAAGAGGGAGGTCAATGCATGACACATTCAGGAAAATGTAAACAGCTCAAAACAGTTGGGATATTGAATGTGAAGTAGAGAAACGGGGACAGAGAGTAAAATGGGGGCCAATTACGAAAATATTTTTATGTTTGGCTAATGCATCAGATTTTCAATCCAAAGGGACCACTACAGGTATATACTGACCAGAGGCTGGATCATATTTTTAATTTAAAAAGAATATTCTGGCTTCTTTGTGAAAAGTGATTGAAGTGGAACAGGCCACCATTTGGGAGATAAACTCTCAACTAAGGTAAAGAATATGCGATTGGGAAAATGAGCGGAGTTGAGAGGTAATAAAAGTAAATTCAATAGAACTTGGAGGGTAATTAATTTGGGAAGTAATAGAGAAAGAATTCATGAGGTTGATTCTTAGGTTTGGGGTTTTAGAAAATGGTGGAGAATAATGTCATTTAATAAGTTCTTGAACGCAGGTGGAAGTTAGTCTGCAGGAGGACATCTGTAATGAATATCATCCCAAACAACTTACTAAAAACTGAAGTTCATCTTACTTATTTTCTAAAGCATTAACCACCATGCCCCCCCTTTTGTCACATATCTTTATGACATCATCATTTTTTGAGTCTTATGACTGCAGACCTCATATTCATAATTGAGTCCTCTTCTCAACTTTCCACTTTCAATTATCATCAGGCCTGTTAGTCATGCCTTACCAACATCTCTTGCATCTGACCACCGTCCTATTCTCTCTGTCGTAACCCTAGTCTAAGACCTTTTCACTTCATTGCCTGAACAATTTTCTAGCTAGAATAGTTTCCTAATTTGTCGCCTTACCTGCAGTTGCTCCCCAATGCAATCCATCTGGCACCCCATGACCAAAATGATTTTCTTTAAACACCGCTTTCATCACTTCTCCGCACTCAAATATATTCAGTGTACTCTCCTCTAGCCAGATGAGTTACTCATCATCTTTCCAGCCTGTCTTATGCATTCCCACCTAGGGAACCTTTGCTTGGAATGTGGCTTTCTCTGCCTCTCTAAACAATTTTCATCCTGTTGGGCTTAGTTCCAGTCCCAGCCTCCAGGAGCCTTCTGTGAGCATCTATGGCAACCTCTCAGCTCCTGAAATCCTCTTGCACATAACGCCAATTTTGTTTACCCACTTGTATCCTTCTCTGTGTAAGTCTGGTCTTCCTATCTAAGCTGTTAGGCTCCTTAAGGCTGAAGAAAGCCACTTCTTCAGCATATGGTATACATGCAGAGAAGAGAGAACCAGAATCTGATTGGCTTCCAATTGTTATTTCTTGTTACCACTTGCCTTTGCAGGTGATGAAAGGTTATGCCAGGTTGATGGGTATTTGTCCACTGAAGCCAGATGCCCTTGCACTGCAGGCCCCTGCCCAGTGCATAGCAGTGATGTACACTAAGTGCCAATGTCTCCTCACTTCTGATTCCCATTTCTGTACTCAGCCATTGCTCCCTCAAGTCCACTGCTGGGTGCAGAAATCAGCTGTCTTATGGGAACCTCCAAGAAGGCCATGTTTTCAGCCTTCTTTGCCAGCTGCTACCCCCTGTTATCTTGGTTAGTTCCTCTTTGAGAAGCCTGCAGTCCCTTTTGTAAATTAGCACAGAAAACAGATTTTCATATGAAGGTTTATGTTAGGATCTATATATTTCTGGCTATAAGAAGCTTCCTTGTTGTTCTCTCCCCCACCACATTCCCACCAAGTGATATCTGTAAGTGGCTCTAATGGATTCACCTTACAGAAACCTATGATTCCAATCTCATACAAAGGAGAAGCTAACTTCATTTTTAGTTGCCCATGCCTAAAGTTTTCTGTTTGTCTTCCCTTCAACCCCAGTCCATTTCCCATCCCATTTCTGTCCTGCTCTGTGCCTAAATGGGGAGATTACCTTCTATAAACTGCATCACCAGGGCCCCCTTACCTACTGCTTCCCATTAAGTTTGGGCTAAAGAGGGCCTATACTATATGCTGAGAAGGGAAAGAGGCTGTGTAGGTATCCCAGTCTTCCCTTCCAGCCCCACTGCAGTTTGGCAGTAGCTTCATCCTCTGTGGCAAAAGGACTTGCCAGACATCCCTTTTCCAGGGCTCCCATAAAGCCACTCCCTTTCAGCTTAGAGGGGTAATGGGTTCCAGCTGATGCTAGTCTAAGAGCACTTCAACATACCTCAATGGTTCCCTCAACTGTGTTTCTTCATTACACTCTCTCGGGCTAAACTGTTTTTAATGTGCCATATATATGTCTGCTGCAAGAACACTAACTGAGGACCCTGACAGTGCCCCCTGTAAGAGCAGCCAGATTAATAGTTGCCCTTAACAGGTTCTGGACATATTTGTATCTCCCATGACACCAGGCATGGTGATGGGCCACTTCAAAAGCAATTGTTATCCTAGACTAAGAACTATATTAATGAGCCAAACTCAATTCTGTGCAAATCCAGGGGTTCCATTTGAAAAACCATGCTGCTGGACATGCTAGCACTGATATTCTGATTATTGCACTCTGGCTTAGCCCTTCACCCTTCTAGGTTCCCAGTTAATGGTGAAAAATCGAGACGACATTATCTTAATCCCTGGTAGGGGTGGCACATTGAATGGACTCAACAGTCTGTCTACAACCCAGTGAAATATGTCTGCCCTCTTCCAACTCTAAAATTCTAAGCCATTGAGACTGGTATCATTCTCTGTCATCTAACTTGTTTGACACTGTCCTAGAAGATGACTGACAGTTATTCTAATAGGGCTGATGCTGCAACATTGCTACCTTTGGGATAGTTTGGAGATGGTTTATTTGCAGTACTTTCTGTTTCACACACATAATGTTCATTCTCAGAACTAGAAGAGCCACTAGTACCCAGCCCACTGTCATCAAAGAGGCAAACTCTAACCAGATACCTTAGTGGAGTTTGCCACTTTCTTGCTTATGGGAGGCCTCAGAAACTCTTATATTAATTAACTTTTCTCCATGCATGTGCTCCTGAAAAAAATTTTCCAACATATTTCCAAGTTATTTTAGCTGGGTATTTCCCTGCCAATCTTAACATCGGTGTCCCCACTTTTTGTTTTCTTAATGATTACTCCTAAAGGAAACAGGAGGGGAAAGATCTTGTGATATCTTTCCCTAGGATTTAGTGTAATGTCTCTTGAGGAAGTCTTTTTTTTTGGTAATTCAAATGTAAAATTGCAGGGTCCAGAAGGACCAACACATGCAAATTTGGAACAAGCATTTCCAAAGCAGAAGTCCAATATAGGTGCTGTCACACATGCGTAAAACAAATTATCCAATGGGAGCAGCCCATAAATCACTCAATAGAGAGTGCCAAAAAATTCCTTCCAGGATCTAAAACCCAAACATATTGAAGCTCCAAACCCTTACTTAAAAATTCTGAAGGGTAAATGAACTGTGAGTGACTATGGAGAAAGTGTAAGAAATTCATCTACCTGACGGGACCACCTGCTAATCAAGATTCACAGAGTATTTCATATCCAACTATGAATCAAAATTCTTGAGCTAAGTTTATGGCTTAAAAAGCCAAAGATTCCTGTCATCATCATTACTGTTATTTACCAGTTTCTGAGCCAGAACCTGTGTGAGTTGCTAGGTTTCTTAGAGGTAGTTGATCTATGTAGGTTGTGTCTGATCTGAGGGAGAAGCATGAGTTGGTTCCAGGTGCTCATGTTAATTAGTAACACAGTAAATCACAGTCAGAGAAAAGAGGGCTTGTGTGGGGAGAGGGTGAGTGTTTTAGTTTCTTAACCCATTGCATGGCCCTGGAGGAGAACATTCTACTCTCTTTAGAAATGTCTAAGGGAAGGTACTTCCACACAATTTCAGTAAATTTGCACACAGCCTCTTGCGCAAATCTTTTCTAAAAAAAGCATTTATTGAAGTAGACAGGAAATAAACAATTCTCATAGCAAAATGTTTCCGCTCCCAGGTGTTGAATGTAAGAGGAACCAAAAACAAGTTGCCTCTAAAATTTGGAAAAAGAGGAATGGATTTTGCTCGTAAGTTTGAGCTATAAAACCAATGCCCTGAAAAAGATTCGGGGTGTACAAAGTCTTGCACTAAATCATAAGACTTGATTCATCTTATTTACCTATTAAAATATGACTGGGAGGATTTTTTTAAAAAAATTGCAAGCTTTCTGCTCCCTGTTTTTATCTTTCTTTCATTATTTTTTTCCCCTTTATTTGGTTAGCTATAGCATCCTTGTGAGGACGAAGAGCATTACTGGAAAAAGATGGGAGAAGGTAAATTAATGTAAATTCCAAAGGCAGGGTGATACCCTGTGAAATACAATTCAAAATGAGAAAGGCAGTTTGCCTGCGTGTTGAGGAAAGGACTAAAGATGGAAGCTAGTATAGGCCAGAATGTTTTGAAGAGGGAGAATGAAGATTTTGAAACGCAATGTTAGTGAGATGGTTAAAATGATTTTTCAGATATTTGCTAAGTTGTGAAGAGTAACTGCTCTTTAGTACCTATTTTCTAATGTTGCTGGAATGCAATATACCAGAAATGGAGTGGCTTTTATAAAGGGGATTTATCAAGTTACAAGTTTACAGTTCAAAGGGCTTAAAAATGTACAAACTAGGGCATCCAGAGAGAGAGATACCTTGACTCAGCAGAAAGGCTGAATAGCATCCAGGATTTCTCTGTCAGCTGGGAAGGCGTATAGCTGGTCTCTGAGGGCTTTGTTCCTGGTTCATTACTTTGTGCTTCTGATTCCAGTAGTTTCTTCTCTAGGCATCTGTGGGTCCTTTATTTAGCTTCTCTGGGGCAAAACTGTGGATTCTGGCTTGCCTAGCATCTCATGGGAAGGCACATGGCGATTTCTTCTGGGCTTCCCTCCCTGCTTCCGGTTACAAATGACTCCTACAAATGCTGTGGGGGTTTCTGGTATTTTCCTCTGCATCTCTAGATGTCTGTGTCTCTGTTGGCTCTGACTGTCTCTCACTCCGTGAGTTCTTTATGGACTCTTAGTACACGAAGCAAGGCCCAGCTTGAATGGGTGGTCACATCTCCATCTAATCAAGGTCACACCCACAATTGGGTGGGTCACATCTCCTTGGAAACAACCAAATCAAACAGTCCCACCCTACAATATTCAGTCAGGATTAGAAGAACAAGGCTTTCCTGGTATGCATCATTTCAAACCAGTGCATCACCTTTGTAGAGAATCCTGAATCCATATCCGCATTCCACACCATGGCTTTGGGAGCACAGCTAAATTTCACTGGAATGGGTCACTGTGTTGAGGTGAGCTCTAGGGAGGGAGGAAACATGATTGATTTGGTTCAGACTACTTAGAGAAACTATTAATGAAATGGAGGTTATTCAGCAATGGAGGCACAATTCTCAAAGAAAGAGAAGTAAACATTGGCAGTGTCCATTCACGCACAGCCCAAAAGAAAAAGGAACATAGCCAGTGGATTTTAATGCTTTGGTTCTCCTAGAAAGGTGTTCCGCATGATACCTAAGTCTTTGGCTTTTGAGCTGTGAACTACTCCTTAATATTATCCAAGGAAGTGTACCTATTCTGCTCCTATGGTCACTAAACAAACTTCTCACTTTACTTCAACTTACCCCTTCAAAGAAAGACTAAGCTAGTTGTATTGACCAAAAATATACTTGTCTACGATTTGGCAAACTTCTTCTGTAAAGTGCAAGACTGTAAATATTTTAGGCTTTGCAGGTCATAGTGTCTCTATCCCAAATATACAACTCTACCCACAGTAGCACAGAAAGCAACTATAGGCAATAATTAAACTAACGGGTCTGGTTGAGCTCCAAGGCCATTTTATTTAACAAAACAGGATCAGCCCACAGTAGAATATTTTTTCTTCATCTTCAATAAAAATTTGAATTTCTCTTTTATTGGTATATCCCTGTTAGCTTGGTTAGTGTGCACTTGGCTTTGAGAAGCAGTTTTACTCTCAAGGTACTGACAAATTCAAATCTCTGAGTGAGAAAGGCTGGTGGTCTCAGATCTCAGATAATGGTTAATTATCAAGTACAATGCCCCCCCCCAAGGCCGGTTTCTCCCCAGATAAGGATAGGATCTCATGATAGAATTTAGTATAAGGGCTTTTGTTTCTGTTTCTGTTTTGCTGAGTGGACCCTCAAAGGTCATCAAGACTAATTAGTTTTATAAAGGGAAAAGCGAGCCTTAGAAGTGTTAACTAATTTGGTAAAACTGGAAACTAGGAGTGCCCCTAGAATTTTCAATGCTAGTCGACTGGCAGCTCTGATTCAAGGTCTTGATCTACTTAGGTGATTCACTGGTTTGGGCTATGCTGCTAAACATATCTGTAAAAGCTTGAGACCTGTGTCCTCCGTTATCAAGAAGCAGTTTTAACATGTTGATGATGATGATGAAAGCAGATGGTTTGGCAGCCAAGAGCACCCAAGGGCTCTGAGGACGCTTATTAAAGTCTGTATAACAATCTTTAATGCTATTTTGGATTTATTATCCATATATTTATCCAAACCAACATTGAACCTGTTTATGTTTTGGATTTTACAACGGATTCAGGTTACAAATTTCATTCCAGATGAGACGCCCTTCCTGTTAATTTAGAGCCTATATATTTTTTTAATGAAAATTTATGGTGACATAGCTAATAGATAACTAAGACTAACTGACCCAGCAGCTCTTGGGAGAGCATTCTGAGGCCATCCTTTACAGAAAGAATCTTTGGGTACCTTACATAGTATGTTACTACAAAATAACATAATAGCACAGTGATTTTTCCAACATTTTAAACTTTCAAACCTTGCTAAAAATTTGCATGGAATCTTAGATAACACTGGTAACAGATGCATCAGTCTACTTGAAAAGCATTTAATTATTACTTGTAAAACTTAACACCATAGTCCACACGACATATATTTACTTATTTTGTTAAAAAATTGTCTCCCTGCACTAGAATGTCAGCTCCATGAAGGCAGGACTTTATTTACCCCCAGCCACTAAAACAGTCTCTAACACGTAGCAGGCATTCAACCTAAGTATTGTTGAATCAATCAATTGTATGAGAACGAAAAGCCAAGCCCTAATATGAGGCTCCCCCCTTGATTATCTTCCCCCAACCCATTGCAGTATGTTTGATCCTTTGCAAAGCTATTCCCTTCTGGTCTAAACCAATGGTATAGAGTTTACACACATATTATCTTATTGGGTTGTCTCAACAACCCTGAGTGGGAAGTAGTACACATATTATTTACAATTTGTACATGAAAAAGCAGACGCTCGGAGAAGATAATGGATTTGCTTACAGTCACATTGGTGGTAAATGGTAGTACTGTAGAGCTGAGATTTAGGTCCGAAAGCACTACACCAGTAAGTTCAAATTAATTTGACTACAACTTATAGGATACAGTATATTTTAAATTATGATACAGAGCATACACACACACACACAATTGAAACAAAGAACACCCTTGCTAATGTAATAGAATCTGGTACTTTAATTCTATTTAATTAAAAACAAATATTTTAGTTGCAATTCAGAGATTGAACAACAGTGCATGCTACCACCCATATTTTCTTGCATTACTTTCTCCCTCGCTCATTTTGAGAGTGAAATAATAATTCCTCATGTAGGGCTTCCCTGTCTCCTCTTGAAATCACCAGGATGGGGGGGGAGCAGGATAGTTCCCCTGTGCTGGAGTCATAGGATGTGAATCCAACCAGGCTGAGAGGAAATGAAAAGCTTTTATGGGGGAAAAGGGGGTTGAGAAAATCATATCCAAAAGCCTGAGCATTTTGGGCAGGAAACAGTTAAGAGACCACTACACGCATCGAGCTGCCAAGACCACCACAATGTTCATGCAAAGATTAGACAGAGAACAGATGTGAAGTAACTAGAGTCCTTCAGAGTAAGATAGCGACGACATAAATTAACCTTGTCTAGGACCTGACAAAGGGACCACGCGCTTTTTGAAGTCTTAACAGTGAAGCTATTTTTTATGGACTCTCCAAGGTTATATACCTTTATCCGACAGAAAACGTTTTATGAGAGCCAGTTGTTGTCAGGGAAGGAAAGTGAGCCCCGTGGGGATTATCAGGGTGACTGCATAAAAATAAATGAATAAGGCTGCAAAACAGCTGAAGTTTCCTTGAGTTCTCTTAAACTGATAAGATTCCTTCATCCCTTGAGATTATTTTTGTCTATTTTCCTGAAACTGGGAAAACAAAGAAGTGAAACTATTCCCGATGCATCCAAATGAGTGATTGAACTCCTGATCCCCCCAATTTGGCTGGATTTGGTGGCAGCTCCCTTTCAAACTGCCTTTTCTAGTGGGGTAGCTGCTAGAATTATCCATACCCACCTACTAGAGAACGAGCTGAAGTGACCACTTGCACACGGAATGAAAATTGTCCAGGTGGCGATACTCTAGGAGCAACCACCCAAGATGTGGGCTGACATTGTCAGCAGAAATTAAACCCAAGTCTTTGAGGAAGGTCTAGCTCTTCAGTTCTCAAAAGATACATTTTCTAGTTAAGGGAGGCTCAGCTGAGGTGGATTTTAAGCCACAGATGGCTGTGTCCTGAAGACGATATGGAGTTCAGGACACCACTAATAGGGGCCTGTGAACCTCAGATCTCCTAGGAAGTCATAACCTAACATTTATAAGAAGTGGATTTTGGCAGTTTCTCAAAAAGTTGAATATAAAACTACCGTATGATTCAGCAATTCCACTTTTAGTTATATATCTAACTAAGATATTGACAACAGGAACTCAAGCAGATACTTGTACACCAATGTTCATAGCAGCATTTTTCACAATAACGAAAAGGTGGAAGCAACCCAAGTGTCCATCAGCAGAAAAATAAACAAAATGTGGCATATGTATATGATGGAATACTATCCAGCTGTGAAAAGGAAGAAGTTCTAATGTGTGCTACAGCATGAGTGAACCTGGAAGACACCACGTTGAGTGAAATAAGTCAGACACAAAAGGACAAATATTGCATGATCTCATATGAAATGTTTAGAATAGGCAAATTCATAGAGACAGAAAGTAGAGAACAGGTCACCAGAGGCCAGAGAGATGGGGGAGTGGGTAGTTATTGTGTAATGTGTACAGAGTTTCTGTATAGGGTGATGAAAAAGTTTTGGTAATGGATGGTGTTTCGGTTTGCCAAAGCTGCCAGAATGCAATATATTAGAAATGGGTTGGTTTTTAAAATAGGAAATTTTTAGCTTGCAAATTTACAGTTCTAAGACTGTGAAAATGTCCCAGTTAAGGTATCGATAGGATGATACCTTCTGTAAGGACAGGCTACTGGCATCTGGACTTCCTCTGTCAGCTAGCAAGTCACATGGTGGGCATCTGCTGGCCCTTTGCTCTTGGGTCTTATTGCTTTCGGCTTCTGGTTCCAGAGGCCTTCTCTCTCAGCAACTCTGGGGGCTTTTTTTCCTCTTTAAGCTCTCTGCAAAATTCTCTGGGTATTTCTCTCTGATCTCTCTGGGCTTTTTCTGTTTTTTTTTCCCCCTTATAAAGGACTCCACTAAAGAACTAAGATGCACCTTAAATTAGTGAGTCCCATCTCAATTGAAACAACCTAATCAAAATGTCCAGTCTACTATAGGTCTACACAGGAATGGATTAAAAGAACAAAAGCCTTTTCTGGAGTACATCACAGCTTCAAACTACTGCAGATGGTGTGGATGGTACAACATTGTGAGTGTAATGAAGGGTATTGAATTGTATACTTAAAAATGATTAAAATGGAGAATTTTGTGAATATATATATAATATGTTACATAGTAATATAGTGATATATATTATATACATATAATATATATATATAAAACCACAGTTATTTTTCTGAAATAAAGCAGTAAAAAGGAAAGAAAAGAATCCAGGGCTGGAACTGAACCTGGTGGGTAGCAGAAAGGCTGTTCCATTTGGGCTAAATTTCTCCAATTATTTGTTTAATTAATTAATTAATTTAAAAATTCCTCCAATTATTGATGGAGTGCCTGCTCATCTGGGAGAAGGAACATGGGGTTTTGTCAAGGGCTAAGAGGGGGAATCAGGGGTAGTATATGTGTGGGGGGCAGTGGTTGAAAGAGAGCCTGCCTTGATCGAGGCAGCTGGTCTTCCTTGCGTCTGTAGCTGCCTGCTCTGGGTTCCAGCGGTTGGGAACCTGTCAGGACAGACCTGGCTTGTCGAGCCACATTTGCCTGGTTGCTGGCAGCTCTTTCCCATGGTCCCTCCTGAACAGGCCTCACCAATCCTGCATGGCAAGACAGCCAGCCCCGGATACCCTAGGACTCACCATCAAGTGATAGAGCAGAGCTAAGAGAGACCAGAAAAGCAGAGACTTATCTCCTTCTTTACGTAGGAGAATCCCTGTTTCCTCTCTTTGTTCTCAAGGCCAGTTTACCTGTGGGTGGTGAAGCCTGTGCCCAGGTTGTAGACGTTAAGGAAAACTGAAACAAGTCTCTACCCTAAAACGTCCCTTTCGAGCTGCCTAAAACACCATCCATAACTTGAGTTAAACAGTTCTATTAGGAAAAAAAAAAAAAACCTAACCTTATTCTCCAGGGAGATCTGAGAGCATTTTTTTTTTGTATGGGCAGGCACCAGGAATCGAACCCAGTGCTCTGGCATGGCAGGTGAGAACTCTGCTTGCTAAGCCACCGTCACCTGCCTGAGAGCATTTTTATCATTCAAACCTTACTAAGAACTATTTCATTTTGCTCATTTTCCTCCTAGCATCAAGCTGAGGTCACTGTAGTTGAAGGGATAGAAAATTTGGGGATGGAGATATGCACTTTTGGAGTAGAGGGCATTTCTGGGAAAGGCAATCTTGGGTAAAGTCTGCTGTGGTGTCTTTGGTTATCTGAGGTTCAAACAGTTGTAGATGAGGGTGTGTAGGTGGTTAAAAAGTGGATGATGGGGAAAGAAGGAATCTAGGAGAATCTACAAAAGGGATGAGGAAGGGCCAACAAAGTCATACTTCGGTGAACTGGAAATTGTGCCTAAGGTTTACCTTGTTCTCCTGTGCCTCCAGCTCCTGAATCCCTTTCCTGTAGTGCTTAAGTGGGAAGGGTTAACCCCAGAATGGGGAAAGTTCTTTTAACCCATTTCTGTGGGTGGGACCTTTTGATTAGATAATTTCAATTGAGATGTGACATACCTCACTCAAGGTGGGTCTTAATGCTCTTACTGGAGTCCTTTATAAAGGGATAAAACATAGAGAGATGAAATTAAAAGAAGCCCAAAGAATAACAAAGCAAAACAAAGAAGCTTAGAGGAAGCCACTGAAGCCAGCAGCTGGAAGCAATGAAACCCAGGAGAAAAGGATCAGCAGACATCACCACATGCCTTGCTACCTGACTGGAGCCCAGGCTTGCCAGTAACTGGTCTTCAGAGAAGGTATCCTCCTGTTGACACCTTAATTTGGACGTTTTCAGAGCCTTATAATTGTTCATTTATAAGCTAGTAAACCCCACTGTTGAAAGTCAGTCCATTTCTGGTATATTGCATTCCATCAGCTATACCAGACCAAAACAAAGTCCCTGCCCGAGGTTAGAAGTAGAGCCCTTTCTTTTCCTGACCTCATGCTTGAATCCAGGTGAGACCCTCACTGGCAGCTGTAAGCAAGCTTCACAGCAAGCCCTTCTGTATGGGAACCACATCTGATTCACACATGTATCTCCCCACACTGCTTAGGAATAGGATGTCCTACTCCCAGAAGGCACTAGTCAAGTTTGGTGAAGGACTGATTCACCCAGTGGATAACATGTGCACATTTCACACCTGTTATGGCTCAGAGACTGTTTCCATTCTGTTCCTTCTCCCTTCCCATTCCATCCATGGATGAGCTACTATTCATCCTCAAAGACTCAGCTGGATGTGTTTCCTTTGTGAAGCTTTTCCTATCTGTCTTCACATGATTTCCTCTTGTATAGCACCTAGTAACACGTGCCTCCATTGTATCATAATTATTGATTTCTTTCTTAATCTTATCCACTTGATTCTGACCTCCTTGAGAACAAAGATGCCATTTTTATCCTATTTCCAGCATATAGCACGATGTTTGGCACCTAATAAGTTCTTGGTAACCATTTGGTGAATTGATTGGGCCTTATTAAAAACTACTTCCAAGGGACCTCATCAGTGATCTCAGTGACCTTTCAGCCAGTGTTTAGCCAAATAAGTGTTCAGCAGCTTAGAGAAAAACATCACATGTATTGGACCATGAGTAGGTCTGTCTACTCATTTCAGTTTGCTCTAAAGAGCTAACTCCCACTGCATATCCAGCCAAACTCCCTTAATTCTCCTTCTAAACACTTTCTGAACTTGGCATCTGAAAAGACAGGTTATTAATTTGGCACATGAAAAGCTGTCACACATTTCTGGGCTTGCTGAGTCGTGAAGGATTGTCAAGAAATAAAAGAGTCTATAAAATGATTGCAAATCGGACCCATAAAATATGACCCCACCTGGTTCACTGTAACACTTGTTTGGGATGAAACTGTGCAGCTGGGGAGCAGATGTTGTAGGCTTGCCTTTCTCATGGCACAGAGAAGATCAACAGAGGATTGAATGAATGGGCCATTTTGACTGCACATCTGATTTTCTGCCTTTGGATAGATCCTTGCTGGTGCTGAACTCTCAAAAGGGGCTACTTGTTCTCAAGAGCTGAGGCAGTTCGTGGGACAATTTCAGCAAAACAGAAAGACCCATTTGAAAGGTAGGGTTATAATGTGGTTTAGTTAGACATATAAGCAGAGTGAGAAGTCCTTTGCTGTGGCTGGCATTTTTTCAACACATTTTTTGTACTTATTTTAGGGGGAAACCAGTATTTCTTTTCCAAAGAACTTAAGCATGCTTCCTCTCTTCTCCTTTTCCTCCCTTATTCCCTTCCTCCCGTCCACTTTTTACTGTGGGATTTTTCAAATGTAGTGCTGTTAGTGAAACAGCATAATAAACTCCAATATTCCCATCACCCCGATTCAATTTTGTCCAACTCCTCTTATAACCTTCAGTTCTAAAAGGGTAGGAGTTTTTCTTCATCTTGTCTGTTCCTGTACTAACTATAGTTTCTCCAATTATAAAAAGTCCCAGAGGGGGCATATGTATATCCAAACTTTAACAGCAGATCTAAAAGGTGGGTTGTGTGTATGCAAGGGGTGCTTTTAGTTTCCTGACCCCATTTTTATCCGTGCACTAAGGCCACCCAAATAAAGTAGCTCGTTTCCTATGCAAATGTTGCTTCAGCACAAGTCTTTCTAGCTGTTTCTCCCAACACAGTTGTTGTTCATAAGTCCTTCTATACAGTAATTCTGCCGTTGCCACCAATAAATGAGCAATATTAACATCCACCTTCTGGAATCTAGATGTCCTGGTCACCCCAGCTCCAAGGGCTGATCTCTACCCTTTATTTTTCATTTTAATTGAAGTTGTCTCTTCAGTTGCCTTGGTATAAAAAAAGGTCGGATTAATTCTTTTTGAGTTTTTCTCCTTTTCCTATTTTCACTCCTTCTCCTTTCTTGGTCAAAGCAACTATTATCACATATTTGCAACTTTTAAAATTCAATTACAAAAAAATTTTGATTAAGCAATGAAAATTCTCTAATGTTTTGGTATTACTTAAAAATCACTTTGTATTTGGCCTTTGATCTTTCCAGCCACCTGTATAGTTAAGATGCCTCTGCTTAAGTGACTCAGTACTTTTTTTACATCCTCTTGATAGTTTATAGCTTTTGTAAGTAATATCAGTGTTCCTTAGAGAACTGACCTACCAAAAACATAGGTGGGAGGTTTATGCCATTTAAGTATTTTTCCATTTGTATCTTTGACTAGTCTTGGGAAAGTTCTATATTAAGGTATCACCACATTTGATTTTACATCTGTAAAATGTTTTACAGTCACTCATTAACTCTTTCTCAGTTTGAGAAACTAAGTCATACAGGAAAAAATGGCTTGGCTAACATCACAACTTTGTAACTATCAAGTTAAAAATCAAGTTTAGAGAAAGGAAAGCTGGAGGTTCAAACATGGGTATGTATAACACAGTGAATCTTGTGGTGGACAATGTCTGTGATTAACTATACAAAAATTAAATAGAAATAGAACAGCTGTATGATATTATTACAAGGAGTTAATACTAAAGGGGTATATGGAAAAAATGTACTTACTGTAAACTATGGACTATAGTTTACAGTAATATTTTAATACTCTTTCATCAACAGTAACAAAAGTACTACACCAGTATTATGGGTCATTGATCCAGGGGACCAGGGTTATGGGAGGATTTGGGTTTACTTTTTTATTTTTATTTCTATTCTGGGATAATGAAAATGTTCTAAAATCAATCATGGGGTTATATACACAACTATGTGATGAAACTGTGAGCTAGTGATTACACATTTCAGAAAGTTTGCATGGTGTGTGAATATATCTCAATAAATCTGCATTAGAAAAAGATCAAGGTCAGAGAAAAAGGGCAGGAATAACATATCTGATATGTCTGTATATGTCTGTATATCAAAATTATATATCACAGAATGAATATGACATAAAGCATCTTCATTCATTAAATTTTTATTTGTATTTGTAATTCCAAAATTACTAGCTGGAGTTTGGTGTTTCATATTTAATATGTTTGAGTAAATTAAGTTTTGTTTACATTTTACAGCATGTGTTTCACTTTGTCTCAGCTATGGATTTACAGAACTTTGGCTAAGTGATATAATCTCTCTGGAACCCTGTTCTCAAGTGAAGAAAGGGACTAAAATATTTTTATTCTTCCTTTAATCTGATGTGTTATATTTTAAAATCAGGGCAAGCAACTGAGTCAATTTTGTTGTGCGCTGATAGCTCCTAACGAGGACATGTACAGTTAATATCGGGCAGTTAAGTTGCCTGGAAGTACGAAGTGTAAAAAGAACTATAAATAAGAGATACACGGTTCATCTTTTCTGCTCTCTTAGCTTAACCTCCAAGGATTAGTCTGCATGCAGCTCACATATGTACACATAGTGAGAATATGGTTTGTTGTACATAATGAAGCAAAAGTACTTGGTATTCAACTATAAAAAATGTTGGAAAAATTTTCCCTTCTCAAATTAGTTTCTCGGAGGAGGTGTATGAAGTGCCAATTAATATATGCATATACTTTTGCATATACTTTTTCAACATTTTTGCTTCTTATTTTCCATTCAGAACTATGAGGCAAAATGTCAAGTCCTTTGCAGCTTATCCATAATTTTCCTATTTATTCCAAAGAATGCAAAAAACACTCACTCATGTCAGGTGCATACCAGTGTACCATATGGTGGCCTCCTGTATCTGCTATGTCACCATGCCCTCAGGAACTGAGAGGAAGTACTGTTCACAGGACACAAACAAACCAGCCGTCAGATGGGAACTCTTGCTCACTTTTAAACTGCTGATTGTCGGATATTAAAGAATTTCACCAAAAAATTAATAAAGGGGGAGAATTTAGAAATATTACTGAGCTTGACATTAGGATCACAGGCCATCATTCATTCATTTATTTCACAAGTATTAACTAAGTTCTCAAGGTGCCAGGGTGTGTTCTAGATAAAGGAGATGCAAAATCACAAAGAAGAAAGTAAACAAGTAAAGAAATGATGGAGATTTTTTGAAAGTGGTAAGAGCCAGCAGACCTCTCTGAGGGAGTCATATTGAACTTGATGTATGGATGTTAAGAAGGAGCCAGGCACTCAGATATCAGGAAGTAGGGAATTCCAAGCACATAGCAAATGCAATGGTTCTAAGGCAGGTACATACCTGAAAGAAGAAAAGCCAGAGTACCTGGAGGGCAGTAAGCCAGTTGGTATCTCTAGGTCAGGAGCTTGTTTGTGGACCAGCTTTAAAAGGCAGGGTGAGGAGTTTGGATTTTGTTCTTAAGTAATCAGAAATTATTGGAAAATAATACATGGATTATTTTTTATACTTATGGTTAGCTATGGCGGAAATGGAGCAAGGAGGGGGAACTGTGGAAGCAAGAGGACACATTAGGCTATTGCATGAAGCAGGCCAGGTGACATAAAATGTGTGTTTGGGACATAAATTCAATGGAAGTTGCTGAGAGGTTAAATGTGTGAGTTAAAGGAGAAATGCATTAAGATAACTTCCAGATCCACTTGGTGGATCATGGAGCAAAAAGAAAAAAGAAAGCAAATTTGTCATGGGGTTGGAATTGAGGGTTTTGTTTTGGGACCATATTTTGATTGAATTGCTTGTTAGACAATCAAGTAGATATAGGGAGGCTATAACTGGATATATATGTCTGGGATCCAGAAGAGAGTCCAGAGATGGAGATAGAGTCAATTAGAGGGTCACTTCTATATAGAATTATTTCAAGGCATTAACCAAGATGTTGTTAGCTAAGAGGAGTGTATAAAATGTGAAGTAGTTCCAAGATGGAATCCTAGGGCATTCCAACCCTTAAAGAACCACCAGTGGAGGAGACATCAAAAAAGCTTCAGAAACTCAGGAAGAATGTCAGGAGCCTGTGATGTCACCAGAGTGTCAAAAAAGAGGCCACTGCAAACTCAGAATGTCTTGATGCCATTGGAGATGCTGAATCCCTCCTAAACCTCTTTCTCATCTCACTCTTACTTCTCCATTAGCCAAATCTTCAGCTTGAATCTCAACTTGGAGGTGAGTTTTTATCTATCTCTTGCTTGTGACTCACATTCTCTCTGACTGGTTTCCACTTTTCCATTCTAGAAATGACAGCTCATTTAGCCTAGGTTTAGGTAAGTCTCCTCTGGCCCTGGATTTGAACCATTCTCCCTCAGGGGAGGCCCTTCCCTGCAAAGAGCATCTGACCCAACCAATCTTTGTCTCAAGGGAAGGACTTGATGGTTGGAAGGAAGCTCAAGATTGGTTCCAGGGAAGAGGGAGAGAGGGAAGAAAGCACAGGAAGGCTGAGGACACTCCAAGTAGCACTCTACTTAGGGGTATGCTTACTTCCAGGGATCTAGTTGAAGCCAGAATCACCAAAAACCTCTCTTTCTCCTATTTACCAGGGACAGCCATTGCCATAACTCCTACAAGGGTGAAGAGAAACTTGCCATTTCTTTAGAGGAAATGAAAGTAACTGATTTGCCATCCATAAGTAAGCATGGGAAGAATTAAGAGAATATCTCAAGGCTTAATGGTCTCTTGTCTCTCACAAAGGCTACAGGAACTCATTTTACAACTTGCCTCTATCAGGTATCTATTGCTTCATGATAAATTGACTCAAAACATAGTATCTTAAAACAACAATTAAAAATATCATCTTATGGTTTCTGTTGGTCAGATTCATGAGCAGCTTACCTTTGTAGCTCTGGCTCAGAGTCTTTTATGGAATGAAAGTGTTAACCAAGCCCATGTCATGTGAAGACTTGAATGGGGCTGGATGATCTGATTTCAAGATGGCTGCTGAAATTCCTCACAGTGTGGGTCTTTCCAAAGGGTTACTTAAGAATCCTCAAAACATGGTAAATGTTTTTACCCTGGAGTAAGTGACCCAAGAGAGAGCAAGGAGGAAGCCGCAATTCCTTTTGTGACTAATTTTGGAAATCCAGTGCCATCGCTTTCGCCACATTTTAGTCATTTAAAGTCATGAAGTCCAGCCCACTCTCAAGGCAAGGGGAACTAGTCGCAACCTTTTGCAGAATTTGGGAACATCTTTTTAAATCGCCATACTGGCATTCATTAGAAGTTGAAGAAATTGTGAGTTTTACTATCAGTCGGATGAAAAAAAGAATTAGGGCAGCATGGGTACTTGGAACGAAGTAACAGAAATGGAAGTTCTAAAATCATGCATTTTGAGCAAATATTGAGAACAACTGTTCATAGCTATCTCTGGAGAGAAACAAGACTCAGAAATGAGACTGGAAATAGCTAATCCTGCCGCAGAGAAGATACATCCCCCTTCTCCACTCTGGTGGCAGAAGGAGCAAAAATGCAAAGGGCTTTTACTGATACTACAAAGAATATGTTGCTTTCTTCCAGACACTGGCCTATAAGAAAAAGTTCTCTTCCCTAGAGACCTTGCAGTGTCACATGATAACAAGCCTACAATAAGGTCAATTAGTAATAAAAGTTAGCCGAAGAAGCCTAGAATTTGGACTCTATAAGAAATATAGTTATAATACTTCCCTTCCCCTCTCTTTGCAGTTTAATTCTTGGCAAAAGAACGGTCACTTGACAATATTTATTAGCCCATTAACTGTAAGTGTCTTTGCCACCATGGGAGATATTTTTTATAGCAAGTCTATTCTGTTACAAGCTATACTGTAGGTGTCTCTCCATTGTACAAATGAAATGGTGAGCACTAGCTCTCTATTGACATCTATGATCCATAACTACAATATTACTTTTTTTCTGAGCTAATGAAAAGGAACATGATCAGCCCGATTCAGGCATGGCTGACTTAAATCACTGATTCCTGCAAATGGGCAGCATTTCCAGAGAGAAAGGGCCATCTCTCTCCCCCTTTTCAGACTTCCACTCCCAAGAAAAGGGGAAAGCAAGAGAATTGACATGCTCTAAGTGTGAAATACTATATTAGGATATTTGCCTACACTATTTAATTTAATTCTTAGATCAGCTATATTAAATATGAAGGGAGGTTTTGCTATTATTAAACAAGATAAGGAAACCAAGTTTCAGAGAAGCTAACTTCTCTGTACCCCCAGGCACACAGCTGTTATGTGGGGGAGCTGGGATTCGAATCTAAGTCTAAGCATCAAACACATAATAGTCTGTGTTAAAAGAAATTATAGTATCCTCAAACATTGCATCATTTGTCATTTGCTTTCTGAAGAAATCTGAACCAGGTTAGAAATGATTTGGTAGGAGCAACAAATGAAGCATCACTGGAACGCTGATAAAAAAAAAGAGTCATCCTCTTAGAATTACGGATATTGATTCTTTAAATAAACCAAAACATGGTTTTTAAATTATTTTTTTTGATGTCAGGGAAACTATAAGCCCACACTCTTTAATTGGTAGTGATATGATGCCCCTTGACCAACAAATACCAGATTAAACCAGTCACTCATTCGTCCATTTATTTCCTGTATTCCCATAGGTTCTTCCCTTTACCCAGCACCGCCCCCTGATCCCAATGGCTTGACTAATATCAGATCATTCTCTAAAACTCATCTGGAGTGCCAGTTTTCCTGAAAAGCCACTATGATGGATTTCATAATATTTGCATTATGAAATGTAAATTTCATTTATATATGAACCAGTTGCCTGTTTCCCTAGAGAACCCTGACTAACACAGCTACCTACCCTGTAATAGTATCATACATAATCTTTGTTTTATATTTATCACCCTATTTTTTTTCTTTTAATTGGTTGGTGTTCTAATTTGAAAGCTGCTAGAATGCAATATACCAGAAATGGAATGGCTTTTGAAAAGGGGGAATTTATTTTGTGACAAGTTTATAATTCTAAGTCTGTGAAAATGTCCAAATTAAGGCAAGGCTATAAAAATGTCCAATTAAGGCACTAACAAGGGTTTACCTTCACTCAAGAAAGACTGATGAAGTTCAGGGTTTCTCTCTTAACTGGAAAGTCACATGGCAGACAAGGCGACATCTGCTAGTTTTCTCTCTGAGATTCCTGTTTCATGAAGTTCCCCAGGGGCGTTTTCCTTCTTAATCTCCAAAGGTCTCTGACTGCGGTGGTTCTCGTGGTTCTCGTGGCTCTGAAGTTTTTCCCAAAATGCTTCCTCTTTTAAAGATTCCAGTGAGCTAATCAAGACCCACTTGGAATGGGTGGAGTCACATCTCCCTCTAATCAAAGGTTAACACTCACATTGGGTGCATCTCATCTCCATGGAGATCATCTAATCAAGTTTCCAAGCTACAGTACTGAATAAGGATTAAAAGAAATGGCTGTCTCCACAAAATGGATCAGGATTTAAACATGGCTTTTCTAGGGTATATAATCCTTTCAAACTGGCACAGTTGGTTTATCCATCAGCTAGAATATTAATTCCTTGAATTCTTTGGAATCAGGAACTTTATCTCACTAATCTCTGTATTCTCAGTGCCTAGCCTATTGACTATCATTTTTCTGTGTTCTCAAGTTAGCTGTTGAGTGGGTGAATTAATCATTTAATCACTACGATAAGAGAATTATTAGGCATCTACAGTCTGTAACAATATTGTATATGACATCTAATGTTGGACACTGCTTTCTTTGGCAATATTTGAATCTAGAATTCATGATGTGATGGCAACTGTAGGACACTGAGGTATGAATGTATCAAAGACCAGATCAATCTCTTTCCCTCTCACTTCTTCTCAGTTCAAGGAATCACTGATGAGACATACTGCTTTGCCAGGGGTTGAAAGACTTTTGGGGGTTCATTTATGTAGGTCTGATTTTGAGTGAACAGTGTTCACTGGGACTATGGAGAACTATTGAAGGTAGTTCCATTGGAAGAAAGAGTTACCAGCATTTGTGGACTATCCCAAAGGACATAGAACTGAGTGCTCATATTCTCGTGAACTGAGCAAAAAGTGTTTGGTTGAAGTGTATGAGTAACCATGACAGACCAAATGGATAAACTTTCCATCATTTTGAGCTTCAAAGTTAATGCCTATTTAAAATGAATTCAGTCATTCCAGAAGGTGAGAATACAATATATTTAAATAGAACCATCACAGAATGTTAAAACAGAAAGTCTTTCCAGGGTTTTGAAATAACTTGATTTTTTATGATAATTAACCGAATTCCCCACTTACCCTCTTTCTTTTGATTAGAATGCCAAGGGGTTGCATTTTAAAGAGAAAGGATTAGATTATTTATCAAACTTTTCCCCATAATAGGGGCTCAGGAAAGGATATTTTTACTTTATTCGCCCTGTGTTTATGATCAGAGAGGATTGTACAAGCCTAGCTGAAAAGAAAGGAAAATGGCTTGTAATTCAGAACCAGCCTTGAGGTTGGTGGAGAGGGTGGAAAAAGAGCCGAGTAAAGGAGGTGCTAATGATATTAGGAAAAGTGGATCTTCAGGGGAAAGCATTTACTTTACAAGTTTGGGGAGAATTTATGGAGATAATTAATATTGGCAGTTGTGCACATTTTGTGCAGGGAGTACTTTAAACAGTAACTGACTGGATGCCAACAGATGTGAAAGCAATAGTCTTTGGATTGAAAATGCTGTCCACATTGACGCAAGGGCAAATCAAAAGAGTTCTTCTTTTTCAGTGGATGTTCAATACCAGCAGCTCACAGTTTTATAAATTACCAGCTTTTAGTTTCCCTTCAGAGAATCCTCTTTAGATTCCTTTTAGAATTTTTCTCCCTTTCTGAAGTAATGTTCCCCACTGCCAGAAAAACCATACATACTACATTTTTGAGAACAGTTCTTATTTCAAATAATCTATACTGTCAGCCCGCCCCCCCCACTGCCCCCCACCCCAACACATGCTGGCTGTGTGACCAATTTGGGGTTCAGAAGACATAGTCACCGTAGATTCAGCTCTTTCCAGATGAACAGTGCATTCCATCAACTCTCAGACGATTTAATCATCTTGTGCTCACCGTAGCCCCCCCTCCAGCTGGGACCCCGTGTGCTATCGCTCCCACGCAAGAGGGCCGAAGAGAAAAAAAGGCACGCATTGCTCTCTTGCAACATTACAGAAATACTGTTCCGTACATTTTTTTTCAAAGAACAGACAAAAATAGGTGTTTAAAAACTATGTAATGCATGTTGTAGAAAAGTTAGAAAATATAATGAAGCAAACGAAAGAAAAATCACCCCAATTCCACCACATACAGATAATTACTATTTAATATTTTAACATACATATATATATATATTTTTTAAGTGTACATCATACACTTATCACCAACAATCCTCTCAACTCCAAAATTGGGCACAGGGATTAAAAATAAAAATTCATTGCACTACTGAGTAAAGCATTCCTATTAACTTTCATAAAAAATGTCCAAACTTTGTTAAAAATGTATCAAACTTTCAAATGATTGGGTTTCAGATATTTATAATATGTACTGTTAAAACTATATGCTAACTGATACAACATACATATATTTTTAATATAATTTGATGTCCCCTTTTTCTTACCCAAACTGGGGTCCTTATGTCCATGCCACAATATTTCTCATTTAACCAACATATTGTGAATATCTTTCTACATCATTTTGACCACTGCCTAGTATTCTAGAGTAAGGATATACAATAAATTACTTAAAGCTCTATTGGTGGTTATTCTGATGTTCTGTTCTTATATACTCTGCTAAGAAAAGACATGATATCCTGTCCACAAATCATGTGAGGGGTGATATGTGTATTTGTCCTACAGGTCTACAGATCTTCCTGAAAGCTGCCGGCAACAATAGCTTGCTGCAATGTAGTATGGTATTGTCCTTACATCTCCAAACATATCAGTGACACACTGATGAATCCCACTTTAACCTTTGTATCATTTACCATTGGTTTCTCTTGTGTTTCTCAAGAATTCTCTGGTGTCTAGGCCAACTTTCTTGATCATCTCTTTGCTGTTCTTTTTTTTTTTTTGGCTGAATGTGGTAAGCATTTTTCTGAGGTCAGTAGATGGTTGAGCCTGTCTGGATTACATTTTCGGGTGGTGCATCACACACCATGTCTACTCCCTGGCTCCAACCAACAGGACTTTAAAGAGCTTAAACGAAAGGCTCAGAAAGTTTCTTGGATATCAGACAGCTCTTATAAAAATAACATTTTTATGACTTAAAATGTAAATGAATCAGAAACATATGGATAAAATTTCCTTTGAAATGCCCGAGGGTTTTAAAAAGTAAAGAGAAGAGTGCTTGCAGAGTGAATTAATTCGAGTTTTGCCAAAAATAAAGCATTTGAAAAATTGTTTGGGATGTTTTGCTGATCCCTAGGTGCTCACAGAGTCTCTGTCCTCTATTTGAAAAGTACCTAAAATTTAAAATTTAGGTCGCGCAATAAAATGCACTTAGGGTTCAATGGGCATTTGGCTCTCTAAAGAACTGATTAAAAAAAAGTCAATTTTAGATCAAGTGTACTTGAAATGTGCCTTCCTTCTTCAATATCTCATGATTTTCTCCCATAGCTATGATCCTACCCATGCCACGTTGAGTAGCTCCAAGAAAACGCACACTGTGTTGGGAAACGTTTGATATCGAACAATTTAACACCCCTGTCTTACTTTCCCTTTTCTGTCGGTTGCCCCAGGATTGTCCTGCTCTACTAATGTAGGCCAGAAGCCACAGAAGCAAAACCCTAGACAGTGATTCTTGTGTAATCACTTACATTGAGGAAGTGCTCTTAGGAGAAATCAGTTAAGAGGTGGGGAAACAGATAAGGCACAAGCAGAAGCTAAGCAAAGATAAGATTTCAGCTGAAGTCTAGTCTCAACCTAAGACCCACAGGGAGCTCTGAAGCTTGAATGGCTCCAGAGTTGTCTTACCTTGAGGCATATCCCAGATAAGTATCCCAGCAGTCATTGGCTGGGAGCTGACCTTGGAGAGAGAGTGCAACTTTCCTAGCACTTGGGGGAAGGGCCATTCAATCCCTCTGCTGAGGGCAAGAAGCTTCAAAAAGGTGTTTCTCTCAAGAAAGATGTGACTGTAGCCTTAGCAGACAATACCCACAGCAGCTAGGGGGACAGATGCAAGGGACAGATAAAGGGAATCTGAGCAGGTCACTAACAGTGACCTTATACCCTTCTTTCTCAAAGCCTTGAGGGTATCTTTCATTCCCCTCTCCATGCTTCTACCATATTCAGACGTCAAATATTTCCATTTTACTTTTGCTGCTTTTCTTGTGTTTATCTTCCTTGTGTATTTCCCACTGCAATTGTATTAATCTTAGTCTAAGCTTTGCCATGTAATGCCTAGATGACCCTATTCATTTCCTGACTGAATTCCCACCTTAGCATATCCCCGACTCAGATTTTCTCATACACCGCTGGGTTGCTATTCTTCTTCCAACACTATTTTCAAATGCTTAAGAATCTACTGTGGGCAGGCCACGGTGGCTCAGCAGGCAAGGACACTTGCCTGCCATGCCAGAGAACCGGAGTTCGATTCCCGGTGCCTGCCCATGTTAAAAAAAAAAAAAAAAAAAAAAGAGTCTATCGTAATTCTTGTTGTTGTTTTTTTGCCCCTCCCCATTTTTAATTTATTAGAAAAGTTGTAGGTGTACAGAAAGATCTTGCATACAATGCAGAGTTCCCTAATGCCACCCTATTATTAACACCTAGCTTTAGTGTGGTACATTTGTTATAATTCATGAAAGAACATTTTTATAATTTTATAATTGTACTATTTAACTGTAGTCCATCATTTACTGTTCACTGTCTTGTACAGTCCTATTTTTAAAAATTTTTATTCTAGTAACATATATACAACTTAGAATTTTCCCTTTTAGCCACATTCAAATATACAATTTAGCGCTGTTAAGTATGTTAGCAATGTTGTGCTACCACTATCCTGTCCATTACCAAAACTCTATGATTAACCCAAAGAGATATCCTGTACAATTTGAGCATTAACTCCTCATTCTCTGCCCCCACCTCATCCCCTGGTAAACTTTATTCAAGATATTGACTCTATGAGTTTGAGTACTCTAATTATTTCACACCAATGAGGTCATCTGTTGAAAAATTTTTCAAATTTGCTAAGATGATGGAATACCTTGGAATCATAGTGTCGTCTTTAGAGCCTGATTAAATGGTAACATAGTAACCTTAAAATAACAAAAAAAATTTTTTGCCATATCTGATGATATACTAAAGTGGATTATAAAATGGAAACCCAAAATTTAAGAAAAAATAATTTTAAAATTATTGAGAGAATTTATCAAGTAACTAAATTAAAGTTTTATTTAAGTGAGATACTATGTATAAAGCCCTTAAATCAGCCCTGACAAGAATAAGTGTTCAATAAATATTGGCTAATAGTGTTACCACTATTGCAATTTTCTCTTAACTATCACTTATTAGTTTTTGTAATTCACTATCCCTTGTTTTTACTCAAGGAAGCAAAAGTGATCATTTAAAACCAAATCAGATTATTATACCATTACCTTGCTTATCTCTCTTCCCAATGCATTTACAATAAAACCCAATCTTTATCTTGGCCTGAAGACACAGCAAAATCTTGCTCTGCCCATGTCTCCAACTTCACCTCCTGCCACTGCCCAACACACCAGCTTCCTTAAATTCCTCTTACATGTCCAGGTCCTTCTCTCCTCAAAGCCTTTGTAGCTGCTATCTCCTCTTCCTAGAAAGGTGTTCTCCTCCTACTCTCCTGGCGTGAATGGTTCCATCTTTAAGTGTTGAATGTTTCCTTCTTATGAAGCCTTTCTTAACTATCTCATTCATTCATTCCTTCAATAAGTATTATTGAGTATTTACACTGTTAGACACCACTCCAGTCCCAGCAGAAAAAGTAAAAACCACCACAACAAACAGAAAACACCCCTGACCTCATAGAGCTTACCTATGGGTAGGGAGAGAAAAAACAAAATAAGCAAGCTCATGATAGCTATGTATGTATGTGTGTGCATGTAGATATATGCATCTTGTTCACTATTGTATTCCCCAACATGTAACATTGTGCTCAACATGTATTTACATGTTGTACTCAACATGAAATGTACTCAACATGTATTTATGAAATGAATGTGTGAAGTGGTTTATCATTATTGAGTCAAAAATTAGAAATCACCAAGTTACTTTTGTTTTTTTTTTTTTTTTTTTTTTTACATGGGCAGGCACCGGGAATCGAACCCAGGTTCTTGGGCTTGGCAGGCAAGTATTCTTACCTGCTGAGCCACCGTGGCCCGCCCACCAAGTTACTTTTGAATGCAACCTATTATGCTGGAATGAAACGAAATTTCACACATGAAAGTATATAGTATAGTGACTACGTTGAATAAGAGTGGTGAGAACTGGCATTGCCTGTGTTTTTCTTTGATAGTCTTACTAAAGATTTGCCAATTTTATTGATCTTTTCAAAGAACAAGTTCTTTCTTTTATTCTCTGTTGTATTCCTGTTTACAATATTTCTTCCTTGTACTGGCTTTGGGTTTATTTTCCCTTATTTTTTTGAGGTTCTTGATGGGAATCTAGATTACCAATTTGAGACATTTCCTTTTTCCTTATAGGTGCATTGAGTGTTAAAAAGTTCCTCTCTCAGGCTTGTGTTAGCCGTGCCCAATAGGTTTTGATATTGTATTTTCTTTTCAATCAGCTCAATGTATTTTTAAAATTTCTTTCCTCTTTGACACATGAATTACATAAAATTTTGTAGTTTAGTTTCAAGTGTTCTGGGATATTCTTGTTATCCTTCTGTTATTGATTTCTAATTTGGTTCTATGTGGTTAGAAAACACACTGTGTATTGTATTAGTCAGGGTTCTTTAGAGAAACAAAACCAACAGGAGATATCTGTGAATCTGAGATTTATAAAAATGTCTCACACAACCGTAGGGATGCAAGAGTTCAAGATCCATAGGGCAGATCACGAAGCTGACGACTCTGATGAAGGTCCTTGACGAACTCCATAGGAGAGTCTGGCTGGCTGAAGAAGTGAAAATTCTCTTTTCTCCCTTAATACTCTTCAACTGATTGAATGAAATCCAGCAGATTGGCTTCTCTCATTGTGGAAGACACACTCTTAGTTGATCGTGGGTGTAATCAGCCACAGATGTAATAAACTGATGATTTAATAAACTAGCTTTCTGATTTTTCAACCAGCCAGGAAATATTCTTGCAGTAACAGGGAGGCCAGTGCTTGCCTGAGCAGACAACTGGGCACCATCACCTGGCCAAGGTGACACCTGAACCTAACCATCACGCTTGTTGACTTGGTGGCTAACACATCACCTTAAACCATATTTAGTCTCTAAATAGACCTCAATGACAGACATACATTTCACTTAACAATACTCAATTGTCCTGTATATAACCAGAAATATGATAAAACCCTTCAAAATAGGGTGCAAGTACATAGGTAATATTTGCCCTTAAATTTGATATACTGTAACTTAAATGCTGTAACATGAACAATACAACTTATACTGTATGATAAGATGAAAACAAGATATTTTCTTTAAGTATAAATGCAAACATACTCATAAAAAAACAAAGAGGAAATATTTGTACCATCACAGACCTCATTTCTGTAACTGGTCATGTGGTGTATCTATCATTACTTTCTTCCACCACCCATTCCATGCTCCTTTACCCTCAGCAAGCACTTCAGCTGGCCGTGGTTCTTTGCCTGGTGAGGTGACTCAAGCCTTCATTCCTGAAGTTTCTGGGCCATTGATAGTCCTGCCTGGATTGGGTTGTTGCAGTTTTCCATTGACTTTAATCACTGGGCATGACAGTACCAAGAAACATTGTAGGGGATCTCCTATATTCCAGGAAAATTCTTTACCTCCATTGCGTAGTTGGAGTTCTATTTCCCCTTGTTAGTCAGGATCTGTCATGTCAGCCAGTACAGTAATACCCTTCCTTGCCTGTTGTGCCGGTCTGAATCTGTGGTGGACCCCAGAAAAGCCATGCCCTTTGATCCTCATTCAATATTGCTGGGTGGGAGCATTTTGATTGTTTCTATGAAGATGTGACCCACCTAATTGTGGGTGGTAACTTTTGATTAGATGATTTCCGTGGAGGTGTGTCTCCACCCACTGAAGGTGGAGTTGCTTGCTGGAATCCTTTAAAAGAGGAAACATTTTGGAGAGAGTCCCTTTTTGGTAGAGCCATGTGAAAACCAGCAGATGCCACCATATTCGCCATGCACCCTTCCGCTGAGAGAGAAATGTTGAACGTCGTTGGCCTTCTTGAACCAAGGTATCATTCCCTGGATGCCTTAAATTGGACATGTCTAAGGATTTGTTTTAACTGGGACATTTTCTCAGCCTTGGAACTGTCCAACTAGCAACTCATTAAATTCCGCCTTTTAAAAGCCATTCTGTTTCTCGTATATTGCATTCCGCCAGCTAGCAAACTAGAAACCTATTGATTCAGAGGCATGAGAAGCCCAAAGTGGCCAGGTGGCAGTCTTAACTTCCAGTTCAAAGGAATCATTGTTGTGTCTCCCATTAGGAGTATACCTCCTTTTGGAACTAAGGCCTGTAGACCAGCAAAGCTTAAGGTTACAGGGAGAGGAAGCAACATTTTTTCTAGTGGATCACTAGAGTTGGTAGTGAGTAGTGCCACCCTCATTTCCACCCCTTGATTCCTGGACCTGTGAATACTGGCTATGGCAGAAATAGCACCATACAGTGGATACTAATTCAGAGCATACACAGCTTCCTGGAGAACACTGCACCAGCCCTGCAAGGTATTGCCACTTAGTTGGCACCATAATTGGGTCTTCAAAAGACCATTCCACTGTTCTATCAGCCTGGCTGCCTCAGGATGATGGGGAACATGTTAAGACCAGAGAATTCCATGAGCATGTACTCATTCCTGCATTTTATTTGCTGTGAAGTGGGTACCTTGGTCAGAAGCAATGCTGTATGGAATACCATAATGAGGTGGACAAGGCATTCCATAAGTCCACAGATGATAGTTTGGTGGAATCATTGCATGTAGGGAAGGTAAATCCATATCCGGAGTATGTGTCTTTTCCAGGTAGAACAAATTGCTGCTGCTTCCATGATGGGAGTGGTCCAATATAAACAACCTGCCACCAGATAGCAGGCTGATCACCAAGGGGAATGGTGCAATATCCAGGATGGAGTGTGGGTCTCTGCTGCTGGCAGATTGCACACTCAGCAGTGGCCATAGCCAGGTCAGTGTTGGTAAGCGGAAGTCCATGTTGCTGGGTTAGTCAATTCCAATTATGCATTCTGGAATTGGGGAAATAACCTCAGACCCACTGGACCCACTAGACCCACTGTGAGATGGACTTGAGCTAAAACACCATCGATCACCTGACCTCCTTAACCCCCACTCAGACCAGAGCAATGTTTTGGGTCTCCTGAAATCAGTGTCACTTTTGAGCCAGTGTCTAGTAATCCATGAAAGAGCTGATCATCTTCTTTTCCCCAATGAGCAGTTGCCCTGGTAAAAGGCTGTATGTCTACTTGGGGAAGGCTGGGAGGAAAGTCAACAGTGTAAATTTTTGGCAGTGAAACATGATCTTTCTCCAAGGGTACCTAGCTTTCTGCTCATTCCAAGATTTCTGAATCTGTAAATTGTCTCAAGTCTGGGAATTGATTAAGGGGTCATGACTCCCTGTCTTTGTAATTCAAGTTAAACTTCCTTTCACTTGACCTAGAATGCTTCTCCTTATACGGCTCACTCAAGAATTTAGTAGACTGCCCATCTATTTTACTTTTAGGTACCCAGTGCCATAAGTCTCTGAGAGTCAGAGACTACTGAAGTCTACTAGCCAATCCCGTAAGTCTCTGAGAGTCAGATTATTTTGACTGCTGCATTGAGTCTACTGTTCATAATGGTAGCTACACTCACCTTGTCCATGGTGATTAATTGTTGACACATGGCTTCTGCCATCTCGGGATATGATCATCCCCACTGTGTTTAAGAATTCCAGCCCAGTGACAGAAGTTCCCATAGTAATATCTGACCTGCATAAAAGTGTGAATACAGAGCTCTTCAAGAATGATGGCGCCAACCTCACAAATTTATTTCCTCAAAGTCATGATAAAACAGTGCATCCTCTGGACATTCCTGGGGTGTGTGAGCAGGTATTCCATGATAAATCCACTCTAACATTCCCATCTCTCTAAGCCTTTGAATCCCCTCATCTACATTATATCAGGGAAATTCTGGCATTTTAACCTCAGGTTTAAACTGACCACCCAAACAAACTGTTAATGCCTTTTCCAACCCCTTGAACTACAACGTTGAACACAGACTCTCTGCTTAGTAGGCCATATCAATAAATTCAGTCTGATCCAACTTTATATTCCTTCCACCATTATCCCACGCCTTTAATATCCATTCCCTTGTATATTCTCGGATTTCTATCTATATATATTAGAAAACTCATGCAGTTCTTTTGCATGGAGTGTAGCATACCTCCTCATGGTCACACTTTGTACCTCATCTTTCAGGGTCTGTGGGGACTTTAGTATAGTTATAGGTCTTTAAGAAGAGGGCAGTGGTGGTGGTGGGTCATGACAAAAATTAGAAGTGTCTTTCAAGCCAATTACTTCAGGACATTCTATTGCAGTTTCTTCTGGGAAAACAGGATAGATCACCCACACATGGGAGTGAAGATGGCTTCCCCACGGGAGGTGGTTACACATTTAGCAGGCACTGAAGGGTTAAACTCTTTAAATGGATGTTGAATGGTAAACTCTTCAGGAAGATTGGAGACCAGGAAGCTGTTTCCTCAGGTCAGGCTGGAGGTCAGGTAACTGTCTCCTTAGGGCAGGGAGGAGATTGTGTGGCTGTTTCCTCAGACTAGACCATTACAGTCTATCTGGCAAAAACTCAGCAGAATCCAGGGTTTCCCTGTTCCCACTGCCATCATTATCAACCCATATGTCCCCATTCTTTTCCAGTCAAAGCCCTTACTTTATCAGCAGAGACCCTACAAGGTTGACAATTCAGTTTATGTTGAAAATCTCTACTGACACAATGAGACTCTGGGTCTGGTTTTCAGAGATGTTGAGTCTGTGACCACAGGAAATAAGACTTTCTTTCAGAGTACACATAGAAACTTTTATGTCTTTCATACGGTGTTTGTCATAAGTTTTAAGCCTTTAGCTCATCACTTTCTCTCATAATGTATACCTAAGAACAACCAGCCAACATCATTATATGTCTACATTCCACAAAACCCTGTTAAGATGTTAAAAACACACTCACCCAGAGCCTTGCCTCGTATAAGAGAATGATTAGGGGAATCAAATGGTGATATTTTGCCAGCAAATGCCATGGATTGTCAGTGCCATCTTAATTATTTGAAAAGAGCCCTTAGTGTCTAAGGAAAATGGGAAGTTTCCAGCCATTATTTCCTAGATTATTTTTTCAACCCCTTCCCTTTCTCTTCTCTTTCTTGGAATCCAATGACATGAATATAAGATCTTTTATTACAGACTTACATGCACATGGCTCTGTTCATTATTTTTTAGTCTATTTTCTTACTGTTCAGATTGAGCAAATTCTATTGTCCTTCTTCCTAGTACACTAATTCTTTCTTCTGCCTCCTTCATTCTGCTGTTGAACCCCTCCATTGATATTGGTATTTCAGTTATTCTATTTTTCCTTTATTAGAGAAGTTGTGGATTTGCAGAACAGTAATGCATAAAATACAGGATTCCCATATAGCACTTCACTAACAACAATCTCATTGGGGAAGGACATTTGTTACAATTGATAGTAACAGATTTTTATAATTGTAATATAAATTAAAGTCTATAGCCTAATTTAGGGCTCATTTTGTAGTGTCTTTCCATGGATAATTTTTTTTTTCATGGGCAGGCACTGGGAATAGAACCTGGGTCTCTGGCATGGGAGGCGAGAACTCTGCCACTGAGCCACCATCACACCACCCCATAGATAATTTTTTAAATGTTTATTCTGTTACTGTATGTATAATCTAACATTTTCCCTTTTGATCATATTCAGATATTTATTTCATTACTGTTAATTGCATTCACAATGTTGTGCTACCATCACCTCCATCCCTTACCAAAACATTTCCATCATTCCAAATAAGAACCCTGTACATTTTAAGCCTTCATTTCCCATTCCCTATTCCCACCTTGTTCCTTGGTAACCTGTATTCTAGCTTCTGACTTTATGAGTCTGCTTATTCTAATTGTTTCAAATCAGTGAGATCATACAATGTTTGTTCTCTTGTGCATGGCTTATTTTACTCAACACCATGTCTTCAAGATTCATCTGTGCTCTCTCATTGATCAGAACCTCATTTCTTCTTACTGTTGAATAATATTCCATTGTATGTATATACCACATTTTATTTATCCATTCACCAATTGATAGTAACTGGGATTGCTTCCATCTTTGGGCAAATGTGAATAATGCTACATGAACATCCCTGTGCCAAAATCTTTTGAATTCCCAATTTTGATTCTTTTGTATATATACCTAGAAGTGGGGCAGCCAGGTCACATGGTAGTTCTGTACTTAGCTTTCTGAGGAACTGCCAAACTCTTTTCTACAGTGTGTGTCTCATTTTACACTGCCACCAGAATGAATGAGTGTTTCTCCTTCTCTGCATCCTCACCAACACTTGTAATTTTTTTTTTAATGGGATTCATTAGGTGTGAAATGGTATCTCATTGTGGTTTTAATTTGCATTACCCTGATGGCTAATGATGTTGAGCATCTTTTCAAGTGCTTTCTGGCCACTTGAATATCTTCTTCGGAGAGAAGTGTATTCAAGTTTTTTGCCCATTTAAAAATTGGTTTGTCTTTTTTTCTTAAATTGATGGATTTTTAGTATATTATGGTTATTAAACCTTTATGATATTTTCATGATAAATCCTTTGAAGCATGTTGTTTTTTTTAGATTGTGGTGAGGTCCCATTTTTCTCTTTTTCTTTTTTTGCTTGTGCTTTGTGTGTAAAATCTAAGAAACCTAACACAAGGTCTTGAAGACACCTCCCTACATTTTGTCCTAGAAGTTTGTAGTTCTGGCTTTTATATTTAGATCTTTGATCCATTTTAAGTTGATTTTTTGTATATGGTGTTAGGTAGGGGTCTTCTTTCTGTTTTCATAAATGGAGATCCCTCTGTTGAAGATAATATTCTTCCCTCATTCAGTGGGCTTTCCTTGCTTGCCAAAGATCAATTGGCCATAAATGTGAGGATTGATTTCTGAGCTCTTAATATGATTTCATTGGTCTACATGTCTTTTCTTGGGCCAGTACCACACTCTTTTGATTACTGTGGCTTTGCAATATATTTTAAGATCAGAAAGTGAGAGTCCTCCAAATTATTATTCCTTTTAAGATGGCCTAGCTATTTAGGGTTCTTTATCCTTCCAAATAAGTTTGATGATTGGCTTTTACATTTCTGCAAAGAAGGTTGTTGGAATTTTGATTGGGATTGCATTGAATCTATAATTTGCTTTAGGTGGGATTGATATATTGACAATACTTAATCTTCCAGTCCACGAACCCAAAATGTCCTTCCATATATTCAGATGCTGTTTAGTTTCTTTTAACAGTGTTTTGTTGTTTCTATGTATTATCCTGTACATCCTTGGTTACGATGATTCCTCGATATTTTATTCCTTTGGTAGATATGGTAAATGGATTTTTTTTCTTCCAATTGCTTTATCAAGAAAGAGGGCTGGATTTTTCCAGATGCCTTTTCTTCATCAATTGAGATGAACATGTTTTGTTTTTTTCTCCCCTTCATTCTTTTAATTCATTTTCTTATGTTTAACAAACATTGCATACCAGGGATAAATCCCACTTGATCATGATATATAATTCCTTTCATATGCTGATGGATTTGATTTGCTGCTATTTTGCTGAGGATTCTTCCATCTATATTCACAAAATATTGGTCTGTAGTTCTCTTTTCTTGTGGTATGAAGATGTTGGCCTCATAGAATGTATCAGGGAATGTTTTCTCCCTTTCAATTTTTTGGAGGAGTTTGAGCAGCATTGGAATAAAGTCTTCTTGGAATGTTTAGTAGAATTCATCTGTGAAGTCATCTGGTCCTTGGCTTTTCTTTGCTGGGAGGTTTTAAATGACTGATTCAACCTCTTTACCAGTGATTAGTTAGTCGAGATCTTCTATTTCTTCTTGAATCAAAGTAAATAGTTTGTGTGTTTCTAAGAATTTGTCCATTTTATCTAGGTTGTCTAATTTATTTGTATACAGTTGTTCATTTTATTCTCTAATTGTTCTTTTTATTTCAGCTATTAATACTAATATGCCCATTTTCGTTTCTGATTTTAAGTATTTGTGTCCTCTCCCTTTTCCTTTGTCAGTCTAATCATGCAGAGAGAGCTATTCAGTCTTTTTATAACAATTTTTCAGCCTCTTCCTCCTGCTCATTCCTGGATACTATACAGTATTCCTCTGCCCCCCGGATCTCCAGAACAATTGCTTCAGAAAGTTCTTGCCTGTTTACTAGCTGTTTTGGAGGAATGAGTGAGTAATGGCGCTCCTTATTCTTTCATCTTTCCCATTAGCCTGGCCTGTGTTCTGTAAGTATTTTATTTTTGCTTTATAAATACTACATAATTCTTATGTTCATTCTTAAGGTTTGAAATCATTGTGTATATAGTTACTATTTCTAAGTCTATTATGTGACAGCTATAGAACGCTTGAATCCTTTCCCAGTAACCAGTTTCTCTGAAACTGCTGGGTAAAGAATTTCTGAAAGATATATGCAAATTGAATAATCCAGATAGAATCACATTTTATTACTAACCAGAGCTTTGATTCCACAATAATATTACTTTTTGTTCTCATGAATTGGGCTTGAACATATATGAATCTTAGAAATGATGTTTGCCTAGTCATGGTTTCATTAAGCATAGAATTCTAAGCAAGGATCCTGGGGACAACCAGCCTGACTTCTCCAGAAGCTGGGTGACTGTGACAAAGCTACCAATTATTTCAATGCCTGATTTTTTATGTGTGAAATCAAAAAGATAAGAGGGCTACCTCCTGGGATTATGATGAGGATTAAGTGTGCTAATATTCATTTTGCATGTATAACATGTCTGTCTCCTAAGAACCATATGAGACAGGTAAGTATTGGCCTTAGAATTATTATCTCCTTTTCCAAAGGCAGCACAGGAGAAAAAAGGCAGTGCAAAATCATTCAATGTTTGCCCCTCTTAATTAAAGCTACATTTTCTAACCTCTTTGCCCTGAGGACTCTGTTTATTGTCCTTTCAATTTCAATGCTTTTATATTCCCTTTATATATGTTAGCAGTTCTTTCACACCATGATGTTTCTATCTGGTTATTACTAATACACAAATGGAGGTCATAATTTTTTTGATAATTGCTCTCTATCCTACCACTTATTACTCTCTTATTAATTCTAGGAGCTTTTCAGTTAATATTCTTCTATTTTCCAGGTAGCCAATTATTTCATAGGCAAATACAATTTCATCATCTTATCTTTTACTTCAGTTGCAAGATTTATTGCTCTACCTAGAACTTTCAAAACAGATGATTTTCTCTGCCTTCTTTGTTTTGATTTACAATATTGGTGAAATATCCATTCTCCAATCCTCTTATTGACAACTTCTCTCCTTTCCCTTTTCCTCTGAATTCAGGAAAGCATCTCATTAATTCTGTGTTGCTGTTTTCCATCAATACCAACATGAATTTTTATTATTTTGTTGATAATTTTATTGCTGGAAGACATCTTAAAAATCATTTCTAGTCATTAGAAGGATATCTGTGGGTAACTTATTTTTTTAAGCATTAATGTCTCTAAATTATAGAATTAGAATTATAAAGGGAAAAGAACCAAATATTTTCCTATCTTCTTGTCCATCTCCATTGTTTCTGTGCATGGGTAATGAAAAATCTAGGCTTTTTCTCTGTTCAGTTCCTTGGGGCTATATTTAACTCATCTGTGTGAACTTGAGCTTGCACATCTCTAGACTGAGTCTCATCATCTCAAATGGGGGAGAATGAGTGTTCTAAAATTATTCATAATGCTTTCTCATTGCTAATATAATCTCTGAGCATATGTTCATGCTAATAGGCATGTTTAAATTGTGAGGCGATGATAACGAAATTTAACTAATGAAGATTATTAAAAACCATATTCAGGGCCACGGTGGCTCAGCAGGTAAGAGTGCTTGCCTGCCATGCCCGAGGACCCAGGTTCAATTTCCAGTGCCTGCCCATGTAAAAAAAAAAAAAACAAAAAAAACATTCAGCTCATATTCAGGCAACGCATAGCCTACTAAAAACTATTCAAAAATAAATGCTTGGCTAATAATTCTGGTGCCATTACAAATGTATACTGGAATTGAACAATTAAATAAATGGATGGCAATTGGTGGGGGCCAGGTTTCTCACTGTTAGAGTGGAAATTACAGGTAAGCAAGGGGAGGGGGCTAGAATGATCCATGTGGAAAGGGATTAGATCTGAAAACATCAGTATGAACTCATGTTAGCTAGTAGATATAGATGGTTACATATAGAAATATTTCTAGGGATATATACCAATGCAGGTTAGTTACACATACATTTCCTTGCTCTGTCAGCTGCAGGGCCTATAAGTATCAATGTGCAACAGCAGTGAGCACACCTAGCATCTATTTTCCAGTAAACAAAACCAGAACTCTTTGGAGAAATGACTGATTTTAGGACGGGGCAGGAAATATAGAAGATGAGACTGAAGTATTTGATAGTGCCCAAAGTAGGGAAGTGCTCAATTAAAAAACCTAATCAATGATGGGGGTCTATGAGAGAGACACCAGTGCCATTTGTAAGAATTCCCAACTACCAAAGCTTGAACAATTTGAACCACAAAATGAAATAGTATTGGATTATAACCTAATATATAAAATAAATATCCATGAACCCATACTGATATAAATGATTGGATAAGTTAATAAATGGGGCAAGGAGACAAATCTCCAGTGCAGAACTCCAGATAATTTATGTAGATTCTCTGCCCTCATAGAGGTGGAGCATAGCTACCACTCATGAAGTTTGGGCTATCTATTATGATTTCCTTTCAGAAGGTACAGTGTGGAAAGAAGCCCAAAAGTCCTAACTTTACAGTGGAGAAACCTGACAAACATTACCTTAGCCAGATTATCAAGGTCAGCATCAACAGTGATAAATCAGGTTGATAGCATATACTCTTGATATGATGGGAAAAGGGTGGAAATTTACTTCTGCAATATTCCTCCCTGCAAAAGGCTCATAACCTCAATTAAATCATGAGAAAAATATCAGACAAGTCCTAATTGAAGGGTATTCTACAAAACAACTGATCAGTCTTCCTCAAATTTGTTAAGGTCATCAAAAACAAAGTCTGAGAAACTGTCCCAGTGAAGAAGTCTGAAACATGGCAGTTAAATGTAATACATACTGGATGGAATATTGGAGCAGAAAAAGGACCTTAGTGAAAGCTAAGGAAATCTGAATGAAGTATGAACTTTAATTAATATAATAGATCAATATTAGTTCATTAATTGTAAAAATTGTACCATATAGTGTGAGATGCTAATAATAGAGAAAACTAGATATGGAGTATATGGGAACTCTCTGTATTATCTTTGTAATTGTTTTGTAAAGCTGAAACTATTTTAAAATTAAAAACCTGTTTTTAAAAATGACTTCAGAATAAATGAATGACCAGAAGAAATATTTAATACCAGGAAATAAGGATGGAGTGTGCAATGAAGGGAACTTTGTGGAAAATAATTTATTTGGTTAATTTTAAAATATAGACTAGAATCACTTATTCTCACCTCTTTTCCTTTGCAGAAATAGATGCAGACAGAAGACAAAAAATTTGGAAACTGTGTAGCCCAGCCAGCAGGTGGCCAATCACATTTAATTTCAGTAAATAGCCTATGATCAGAATAATCAGTCTGGGGCCAGTGTGCCAAACCTATTATTTTTCCAATGGGATAATTGTCTTAATTCAGACCAAGGAAATAATTGAGGGTTGGAAGGTGGAGAAAGTTGAGTAACAAATAGACTCGTTGAAATTATTAGTTTTCCACAGTCATGGCCAAAAACCAGAAATAATAGGCTCATATTAAGGAAACAAAGAAACAAAAAAGAGAATATGAATAAATTTGTATAATTGTGTTGATTTGCTCATTGAAAATGACATTTTGAATTCATTTTGATATAGAATTAGCATAAGACCATATATATTTAGTTGTTAATTCTTCTCATAATGTAGATAAATGAAATTTCAACTTTTAAAGATTTACAAATATTTCTCAGCATCTTATGATAATAATATTTTGCATTTTTTTAAAATTTTCAAGAAATTTTCACATGCTTAAGGATTCAGTTTTTTGCCAATTGAATTAAAAGTTTATTTTTTCTCCATTATAATTAAATGCATTTATCAAAACTAAAAAAAGGATGGGCCACAGTGGCTCAGCAGGCAGACTTCTCGCCTGCCATACTGGAGACCCGGGTTCATTTCCCAGTGACTGCCCATGAAAAAAACACTAAACTATAGAAAGAAAAATACTCTCTGAAGTATTTCCTATTAGCCTTGTTAATTTTTATTTTTAAATATATTCCATTTGTATCCCACTTTTTCTGCACTATGAATACCACAAGATTAGTTGCCTACACAACTAGACTTTTGACACTGGGCTCCAACTTCATTTTCTCAGAAAGCATCACTCTCATCTGGAAAAGGAGATTTGTGCATAATCCCTAAATCATGCTCATATTGAGCTTCCAAAGCTGGTTCCATAACAACCTTTTGTGGGACAAGAACTAGTGTGGTGACAAACCCCAAGTTTCCATTGTCGGTTAGTTTTCTAGCAAGCCAAGTTGTAGTAACTTTCAGCCTTCTTGTGATAGTACTGAAGATTGTTTCAGTAGAAGACAATGGATTTTGCCTCAACTTGCCTGTCCTTAATATCACTTTGTTGCTGCACAACCTGATGGCAATGTTTTCACATATTCATAACAGGTCACAATACCATTTGGGTGCCATCTTGTCATCTCAATGTTATATAAAACATTATAATGCCACTCAGCACTTGAATATAATGGCCACTTTCCAGGCCACCAGATCTATGTCCCATATATTGAATTTAAAGGGTCTGCTATTAGTAAGAAACACAGGGTGATAGACTTCAATAACTAAGATGACAATGTATTTCTCAAATTTAGCAATCATATTTTTCTTGTACCACTATTACCAGACAGCACGAGTTTAAACAGAACTTGGGGTTCTCCTTGGGCAGCCATTGTGATCCTTCTTGCAAAAATGTTTGTTTCTTAACTGACAGAGCCCAAATCCATTTTTTTAAAAAATATAATATTAGGGATAAAAATGGGAATACTTAAAACATTAAGTATTAAAGCCTAAAAATCCCTTGAGATGTTTTCATGATAAAGCTTTAAAAATACTGAACTGTCATTTGAATTCAAAGCAGTTCTCCAACTCACAACAAGTACCTAAGAATTGTATTCATTCACAGAATATGTATTGAGAATCTGCTATGTGCCAGGCCCTCTTCTCTTTTTGGCATGGGCAGGCACCTGCAATCGAACTCGGGTCTCAGGCATGGCAGGCAAGAAGTTTGCCTGCTGAGCCACCGTGGCCCACCCTCTGCCCTTGCTGAGTGTATCTTTTTCACAATCCAGAAGAAATGAACCCCTGCCTTCTGGGATGAAGTTTGGCAATGCCAAGAAAATCACCATTGCAGTGAAAGGAACCTTGACTAGGCACTGAAAACTCCTTGCATTGATCTTCTGAGTTCAGATCTCCTTGCACAGAGTGAGCAGATTCTGAGATACCAAAAGAGGGCAGTGAGATCTTTTCAAATAAAAGAAGGAACCCATGGGATAGAGTCTACACAGGCAGGGACCAATCAGTGACCAGGGTCCAAATTGTGTATTTGTTGGGGGCAAAGAGAGTGTGGGTAGGGAGCTCATTGGCTACAGGGAGCAAAGAAATTATTAAAAAAAAAAATTCTGGACAAGACTGAGTTAAGTATACTCTACCAAAAAAAAAAAAAAAAATCTCCACAGAAGACAAAAGAAAAGTAAGGCTTCATCTGCACTAAAAGCTTGGTGCATAAAAAGTTTCATATCAATACAAGGGCCAAGAAACAACAAAGTCAAAGTAGACAGAAATGCTGAGTTTGATGGCTGGTTTATAATGATGACAAGGCCAAGAAATCACAAAGTCAAAGCAGATAGGAATGTTGTTTGGTGGCTGGTTTATAACAATGTTGTTGCTCAGGCTTTTTGAATTCTTGCTGCGGGCAGTGGACAGTAATCAATACTTCAGAAACTGGAAGGGGTCACTGGGAATGAGAAAGGAATGTGGCAAATTAACAGTTCTATACCGTTGAGTTAGATCTTTCAAGTCAACAAAAGCAGTCACTACATTGAAAGGGTTGTTCCTGTGCTTTCCATTGGGCTTCAAGGATTAGAAAAAGACAAGAACTTCAGCTTTGGAATTATTTGGTACCTTGTCTGGATGGGAATAGGAAAGGCATTTGGGAGCCTGCCAAACATTGTATGAGGAATTTAAAAGTGAACCCATAAAAAGAAAGTAGATTAATTTTGACCAAGGAAGACAGTCAAATAGAAGGGAGAAGACAAGAACTGTAACTATAGGATAGCAATAGGACGTATTAACGTGTATTCCTAGAAAAGTTAGTCTCTCATCACATCCTTGTCATGTTACTTGGACAATTTACCACAGTTGTTGCTGAAAGAAGAGAAAGAAGAGGAAAGGTTGTAAAAAGAGGCTTCGGGTCAGAAAGATTTGAAACCTCATATATTCTTCTGTCATTAAATACTAGAATTTGATTGGGATAAAACAAAATTAATTGTGAACTTGGCTAAATGAAAGGAAATGAAATAAAGAATGGCTCTTTTGTTGCAATGGTGTCTGTGGATTTTAGACTCCCAACACATTGCATCTACACCAGAATGCTAAAGGAATCTGTGCAATTGTGCATATAGCACATGGCTTGGCTTTCCCTTTATTCTTTTTATTTTTAACACTCCAAGAGCTGTTTTTGTCTTATGCTAAAAGTTTTGTGTCTCCTTAGATGACAACTCCAAGGATTAGAAATTTGAAGTGAAAAACTGTAAAGATGAACAAATAATTTCTTTTGAGTTGATCATAAGTACCAATCTTGATGATCTAAATATGCATTTGAAAGTATGAAGGAGTGTTTTGGAACTCAATACCTGTAAAGTATTGAGTTGAACAAAAATCTCTTGGATTTTCCCCACAAGGGGATTGCTTTTTAATGGTGATCCCAAACAGAAAAATAGGCATGGTGGCCCAGCTCATCATTATCACATGCCTCCAAATATTAACTAGATATGAAGACTGACATAGTCACCAGATATAACCTAAAACAAAGGTTTTTCTGGGTCCTAAGAGCGCTCTTGTACCTAAATTACACTCACTTTGCAATAAACGCACACACAGCATTTCCAGTGACATTAGTCAAAGCTCTCTGTGAGCAACTGGAAAAGGAACTTGGCCTAGATTTCGAAGAAATCCATCCTGAGGTTTTAAACCATATTCATTCCTAGAGTTTTGCAATTATTTCAATTTCCAATTAAATTATGTTTGTCCCTGTTTCTAATAGCAAACTGAAAGGAGAATTGAATTAGGAAGGGGCAACATTGTATTGGGAAAAAAAAAATGATGTGACTCAGTGGGAACATTTCAGAAGGGCCCAAAGAGGTGGAATCCAAAGTTGCTATTCCCGTTATCTGTCAGGTTACCTGGAAACAGAAGTTCCATGTAGCTGTGATAGTGGCTGAAAAATGAGCAGAGGACTATGGGGGTGGTTGAAGAAACACTGATACCTGCTCTTTCCTCCAGTTTCTCTCTTTCCTTTCCTTCCTTGAAACCAAACCTCAATGTGCTATTTGGTTAAAAGGAGTAGAAGAGGACAGTGGAAGTCACAGGGCATTTCAATTTCTAGTGCAGTTTCCAGTCTCATGTCAGAAGAGCTGAACTTGGTAAGCCTGGCAACATTCCTGTGGAGTTCTGCTTGGCAGAGAGAGGGAGGAGGAAGTTTGTGTTAGAGGACAGCTTTCAGCAGGTCTCAGCCCAAAAGCTGTTTATCACCTATGACCCCTGTCAGTACTACAATGGAGAGAACAAGATAAAGAAAACTCCCCTTCTCATGAAAAAGACAGGAATTTTATATAGCGCAAGCACCACACAGAATGCTTACCTGGCCAATGTACTGGCTGGCTATAGGAATTTGCCAGCAACAAAGAAAAGGAGAGATGCCCTGCGATTCTGATACAGTGGGTGGTCTAAATCCATATACAGAACAGTTTCTCCATGTCTGACAAATGTCATAATTAGTGAATTACTGGGGGCAGTTATATAGAAACACCATCTAAAGATAAAATGGCTTATAGAACCACCTCCACTGACGTACCAGAAAGCTTATCTTTACTGGACATTGGAATGCATTTTTTATGTTGTTTGAATTATCTACTTTTTGAAAATGGGGTTCTAAATCATAAGGGTTCTAAAGAAATTAGCTTGTTTTATATGAGCTATTTTAAAGAATAGCCAAGGCTTGCTCTTGTAAAGCTTATACATGCGGTGGAGAAGCTTGGCCTACCTATAGGTATGCCTAGGAGTTACTTCTTTTGTTGCTCAGCAGTGGCCTTACTCTAAGTCCAACTCTGCAAGTGAAACCATTGCCCTCCCTACCTACATGGGACATGACATCCTGGGATGAAAGTCTCCCTAGTGGCATGGGAAATGACTCCCAAGGATAAGTCTGGCCCTGGCACCATGAGATCAACAATGCCATCCCGCAAAAAGGGGAAAAAAAGTATAATAAATAAGCTATCAGTGGCTGAGAGAGTTCAAATAGAGTTGAGAGGCTACTCTGGAGGTCACTCTACTGCATGCTTTAGTTAGACATTGCTACCATCATAACTTGCCAATCCCCAACCAAAACCATTCTGCCAATCCTGAAGAATACCTAGAGCATTATATTATAGATTCTACAAAGGTTCCATGCACTAGGGTAACTTTCCCAAACCTATAACCTCCAGATGGGTCCCTGGACCAGATAAATCCTGAAATGCAGAGGGACCAGCCCTTCCCAAACATCAACTAGTTCCTTCCCCCATCCCATATTATCAACTGCCCTTTCAACATGAACAGGTTAGAATGAACATAGCCCAAATACCCCTAAAAAGTGGGAGAAAGTGGGTGATGATGGAGTTATACAGAGAAGGTCGGGTTTAACAAATGAGTATGAGTGCTGAATCATTATATGAATATTTCTTTTAGCCTCCAGTACCTTAGAGCAGCTAGAAATAAACACCTAAAACTGTGGAATTGTAACCCATTTCAATTGTGGAATTGAAATCTGTTCTACAACTAATTGTTGTGATGTACTTTGAAATTTATTGCTTTTATGTATATGTGTTATTTAAAGAGAAGGAGGAGTATAACAGAGAAGATAGGGTTTAACAAATGTGTATGACTGCTGAATCATTATAATGATATTTCTTTCGGTCTCCAGTGTCTTGGAGAAGCTAGAAGAAAATATGAAAAATTGTGGAACTGTAACCCATACAAAACTTTAAATTCTGTTCTATAGCTACTTGTTAAAACATACTTGGAAATTTATTGCTTTTTTGTATATATGTTATATTTCATAGTAAAAAAAAAAAAAAAGAATAGCCAAAAAGAGAATTCAGGTATCCTGATGGCTATTCCAGGGCCACATTTCGTGGATACAGGGCTTGCACTGGATTGCACACAACTTGGCATGAAATATAGGAAAGTTTTAAACAGATTGTCTCCAGGCCAAGTCCCCAAGTAAGCATTCAACTGAATGTCTTTCAATACCAATTAAGAGATATGTGTGAAGGGAGTAAGTTCCCCAAGCACTGATTTTAGAGAGATCTCTGTGACACCACATTCCAAACAGCCTCAATTGAAGTCTACATTCCTCAGTGTCATAACCTAGAAGTCTTATGAAAGGAACAACTAACAGAATCCACCATTGTTTTGAGAGTTCTTGGTCTTGCAAGAGTGGGGAATACTGCTTTCCCCCTGAACTCTCATGGAAGTCCTTGAATTCTGAGTCCTATTTTTAAAATAACTTCAGGCAAAGAGGAAAACCTAAACTCAATCTTCTTAAGGGGCTTAGAGATGTAGGAAACAAGAAAATGAGGGAGGAGCATCTATATAGAATTTTGAAAATGAAATATTTAAATCTTTTGGTGCAATAGAAATATTTAGAGCAAAAGACTCATAGGGTGTAGTTCAAATGGGATCTGGAGTAGAAAATGAGCAGGGCTAAATAAGTAAATATCAGATGACTGGAAGAGTATGACTTCGTGGTGATGAATGTAGGTTCTGAAGTCAGATAGACTTGACTTTGCTTGCACCTCAGTCATTCATTACCTGTGTAACCTTGGGAAAGTTACTGAAGACCCTTAAGCCCACTTTCCCCATTAATAAAATAAGAGAATGATAAACCTACCTCACAGAATGTCATGAGGCTTTTCTGTGCGATGATGTATGTAAGTTACTTGGTACAAAGCCTGGCACAGATTCAGATTAAGTATTCGATATATGTTTGGGAAAATCATCTTGAAGTAAAGTAGCCAGAGTCTGAAGAAAAGTGAACTATTTTTCGATAGTATTGAAAAATGCCAAAAGGCATGGTGGTTTATTTGGAAAAAAAATCATTACACATGATTTGACATTGAGAGAAATTATTACTATTGAATTTTCCATAGGATATCCAGGAAAGATTGTAACTGCATCAAATGTAAGTTATATATACAAAGGATAAAATTCTTTCAATAAAAGATATAAGAAATCAACGTCTTTCCTTGTTATTTTTTTGTCTTAGTTTTGAGCTATAGTTAAATCTAATTTAATTTAAGTTTCACAAATTAACTCAGCTAGTTTTCTTCTTTTTGTATTTTTTGATGCAGATTCTAGTCATCTGACCACTTTTTAATGTCCCTTCAAAAGAACTTGGAGAAGAGGTTAAAATTAAATACTTGTGATTTGCTAGGCAAGTTTAATGGCTACCAAGGAAAAGAATAAAGAACCACTGCAACTTTTCCAACAGAAAATAAGCACTGACAAATAATATAACTCACTTATTTGGTAGGTTTGAATCCTAGATTCTAGTGATTTTCTTATACGCTATCTCTGCAACTTGGTCCCCAGTGGCATCCTAGATTATGGTACATATGCCCAAATTTCATGAAATGAACATTTTTGGGCATTATAGTGCTTAAGAATTGTGGTAAGAGCTGGAAATGTAAAGAAAATTTAACAGTGATGGAGAGATAGTAAATAAATGCGGTGCCAGAGAAACAAAGAAAAATTAAAACAAAATAATTTTAGACATAAAGTAGGTAACCATGATGAGAGATGCTTTATAGGTTGACTAATGGAAAAAAAAAACTTCACTGAGAAAGTAACATAGTTTAAACCTAAATGACCAGAAGGAGCCACCTATTCCAAGATCTGAAGTAATGATAATCTACACATAAAGTGCAAAGACCCTGGAAGGTGCCAGCTTTGTGTTTTTAAAGACAAAAAAAAAAGTGTGGCCACAACAACAAAAACAAAAACAGTCCAATTTAAAAATGGGCAAACTTAAATAAACAGATCTCCAAAGAGTGTATACAAATTCCCAGTAAGCACATGAGAAAAATACACCACATAATCGGTAATTGTTATTTTTATTTTTTATTTTTTTTGCATGGGTAGGCACTAGGAATTGAACCTAGGTCTCCGGCATGGTGAGTGAAAATTCTGCCACTGACCCACCATTGCACCACCCCATAATTGGTAATTAGAGAAATATAAATCAAAACCACAATGAGGTTCCTGGACCATGCATCAAAAACAAACAAATGAGGTACCATTTTACATCCCCTATGATGGCTTTTATCCAAAATAACGGAAAATGAAAAGGGTTGGTGAGGATGTGGAGAAACTGAAACCTCAGACATTGCTGGTGGGAATGTAAAATTGGTGTAGCCACTATAGAAAAGGGTTTTCAAGTTCTTCCCCCAAAGTTAAACATAAGGAAACCAAAAACAGATGTTTATCCACCAATGTTCATAGAAGCATTATCACAACAGCCAAAAGGTAGAACTAACCAAAATGTCAATCAACAGATGAATAAACAAAATATGGTATACACACACAATGAAATATTATTCAGCCATAAAATGGTATGATATCCTGATACATGCTACAACGTGGATGAAACTTGAAAATATTATGTTGATGAAATAAGGCAGACAGAAAAGAACAAATATTGTATGCTCCCACTTATGTGAGGTATTTAGAATAGGCAATTCATAGAAATCAAAAGTACATTGGTGATTACTGGGTATTGGGAGGAGGGGGAAATGGGAAGTTATTGCTTAATGAGGAAAAAGTTTTTGCTTGGGATGATGAAAAAGTTCTGGAGGGAGATAGGATGGCTACACAATATTGTGAATATACTTAATGCCACTTTATTGTACACATTTGAAATGGTTAAAATGGTGAAGTCTGTTACATACGTATTATCACACTCAGAAAAAGTCCAAATAACAATGTGTCCAGGGCATAAAAAATAGTGTGTTAGTAAAAGAAAAAAGGGTGTATTAGTCAAGACTTAGTATTAGTTAAGATTAGTTGAAGTGTGTGTTAGTGCTTTAATCTCTCATAGTTTGCCATGAATTAATTTCATATCAGTTCACCATATAGATACACTGGTGAAAACTGTGTAGTAATGGTGAAATCATGTACATAGATCGATGGAACAGATTAGTAAACCCAAAATTAGGCCCACAAAAATAGATCCAACTAATTTTTTATGAGAATGCAAAAGCAATTCCAAAGAGGAAGTAGAGCCCTGTCAACAAATAGTGCTGGAACAGTTAAATATCCATAGCCCAAATAAATAAACAAATAGAATGTCAACCCTAATCCCACACTTTATACAAAATTAACTCAAAATACAAACTTAATATGTAAACATATATATATATAATATATATATATATTTACACACTTAGATATAAACAAAAAGCTACACTTTTAGAGAAAGTACACAAGGGAAAATCTTTGGGATCTAGGCCAAAGTAGAATTCTTAGACTTGACACTGAAACATGATTCTTAAAAAGGAGAAGTTGATGGACTGGATTTCATCAAAAATTAAAACATTTGCTCTGAAAAAGACCCTATGAAGAGGATAAGAAGATAAACTAAAGAACGGGAGGAAATATTTTCAAACCCCATATCTGACACATGACTAGTATGTAGAGTGTATAAAGAACTCTCTAAAATCAATAATATAAAAACCAAACAATCCAGTCAGAAAATGGGTAAAGGCATGATGAGATAGTTCACTGAGGATATACAGATGGCAAATTAGCACATGAAAAGATATTTACTATCATTAGCCATTTGGGAAATGCAAATGAAAACCACAGTGAGATATCATGACACACTTATCAGAATGACTTAAAAAAAATATTGGCAACACCGAATGCTGGTGAGGGTGCAGAGAAAGTGATCACTCAGACTTTGCTGATGGGAATGTAAAATGGTACAACCACTCTGGAAAACAGGTTGACAGTTTCTTTAAAAACTAAACATACAAATTCCATACAGACCAACATTTGGACTCCAGGGCACTTATCCCAGAGAAATGATGACTTATCCTCATGCAAACACCTGTACACAGTGTTTATAGCCACATTATTTGTAAGAGCCAAAAATTGGAAATGGCCTAGATGTTGCTCAACAGGTGAATCATTAAACTGTCTGTGGTATATCTGTGGCATGGACTACTACTAAGCATTAGAGGGGAATGGATATTAATGCTTGCAACACCATGGATGATTCTCTAGACAGTTCTGCTTACTGAAAAAAAAAAGGCAATCCCCCAAAGTTATATACCATATGCATCCGTTTATAGAATAGTCTCAAAATGACATAATTATAGAAATGGAGAACAGATTAGTGGGTTCCATGAATTAAAGAGGGGGTGGAGACTGAAGCAAAGTGGGTGTGTTCATAAATGGGCACTATGGGGAATCCTTGTAGTGAGAGAAATATTCTGTGATTTTATTGTATCAATATCAGTATCCTTGTTGTGATATTGCACTATAATTTTGCAAGATGTTATCATTGGAGGTAACTGTTTAAAAGATACACAAGAGATCTTCATATTATTTCTTCCAGTGCACATAAATCTAAGATATTTCAACATGTAATTTGAACAGGAGAAACTAAGACAAAAACAACAAAAAATAAGAATATTAAATGACTCATGCCATCTGATTTCAACATTTACTATAAATCAGTGTAATCAAGAGAGGCCAGACATAGATTCATTGATTTTTTTACCAAACTGCCAAGGTAATTTAATGGAGAAAGAATAGGCTTTTCAACATACGATGCAGCAACCATTGACCATCCATATGCAAAAGAAAATGAACCTTGAACCTTAGCTCACACCACTTAGAATATTAACTTAACAGTGATCGTAGAACTAAATGTAAAATTTAAACCAATAAATGCAAACAACTTGTTTATATTACTTCCTGATAATAGGACTTTTATGGAAATATAAAAGTCCTAGAATGGTTAAAACAATTTTGAAAAAGAGAAACAACTTTTGAGTCACTAAAACCCACTATCTTATTTTGAGATTTAATAAAAGATTACTATAATCAAGATAGGGTGGTACTGGTTTAAAGATAGATAACTAGGCCAAAGGAACTTAATAGAGAGTCAAAAAATTGAGTCATACATATAAAGTAAATACTTACTTGATAAAGATGCTATCATAACTCATTGTGGAGTGGAAAGTCTTCTCATCAATCTTACTGTTTCAACTGGATAGGTTTATGGAAAAAAATGAGCTTGAACTATATTTCACACTATATACAAAACTCAAATCAAGATAGATTATAGACCTAAATGTAAATGCAAAAAGTACAAAGCTCTCTTTTTTTTTTTACCTGGAAAGTATCTTTTCCACGTGGAGGTGGGCAAAGATTATTCAGAACATAAACATGACTAGCAATAAATGAATAATTTGACAGACTAGCACTCGTTAAAATTAAAAACATTTGTTCATCAAAAGATGCTAAGGAAATGAAAAAGCAAGACACAGATGGGGAGAAAATCTTTATACTATCCATTTGCCACAAAGAACTTGTATCAAGATTATATAAAGAATTTTTACATATCAGTAACAAAAGCTACGCAACTCAAAAATACTCGAATGGACTTTTCACAGAAAGAGGATTTGTAAATGGTCAACAAGCACATTGAAAAATGTACGTAATCATTAGTCATTATGGAAATGCAAATTAAAATCACTGTGAGCTACCACAGCATATTCACTAGAATTCCTAAATTTACATTGACTACAAATTGCCAGTGTCTAAGAGGATGCATAGCAACTGACACTCTCATACAGCATGGGTGAAGTATAGAACAGTACAACCACGAGAGAAATTATTGATATATTTTTGTCATGGTTAGGTTCATGTGTCAACTTGACCAAGTGGTGGTACCTGTTCGTCTGGTTGGGCAGGTCCTGGCCTGTCTGTTGCAATGAGGACATTTCATAGAATTAGATCATGATCAAGTCAGCTGCATCCACAGCTAATTCCATTTGTAATCAGCCAGAGGGGAGTGTCTTCTGCAATGAGTAATGAATGCTTAATCTGATCACTGGAAGCCTTTTAAGGAGGATTCAGAAGAGACAGGCTCTCTTCCTGCTTTGGTTGGCAAGCCTCTCCTGTGGAGTTCGTCCAGACCCTCCATCGGAATCGCCAGCTTCACAGCTTACTCTGCGGATTTTGGACTCTGAGTTCCCACAGTCACGTGAGACACTTTTATAAATTTTATATTTGCGAGTGTTCCCTGTTGATTCTGTTTCTCTAGAGAACCCTAACTAATACAGTTTTCAATAGAGAAACCTGTATCTACCTTGTGATCCAGTAACTTCACTTCTAGTGAATTACTGCAAAGAAATGAAAATATGTGCACCCAAATTACAAAAATAGTTATTACATTTTTATTCATAATAGCAAAACAGTGAAATCAACTCAAATGCCCATCAACATGAGAAGGAATTCAGGATGGAATATTCACCCAGGGGACTGACTGGTCAGCAGTAAAAAGAAAAAGGCTACTGATACATGCAAGAACATCGATAGATTTTTAAAAACAGTATGCAGACACAAAAGAGTGCAAATGGTGCTATCCTATTTTATGAATGGAAGCTATGGATATAGAAATCCAAACAGTATCCTCAGAGTGGGGCAAAGAGAAGATAGATTAGAGAGTGACACAAGGGAACTTCCTAAAGTGATGGCCGTGTGTTATGCTTTGTCTTGATTGGGATGTTGGTTACACAGGTGTATTCACTTGTCAAACTTGTACCGTTCACCAAACACGTGCATTTTATTGTACGTATTTTTACCCCGATAAAAAATTATAAAAAACAAAGATGGTGAAATGAAAATATTCTAAGTCAAACAAAAATCAGGTAATTAATTGTTGGTAGATGAGCACTAATGGAAATAACAAATGTTATTTTTTAGGCAGAAATAACAAGCGATGATGAGGATGTAATCGAAACTCTATAAATTGTAGGTGACAATTATAAATTGGTACAGTGTTTAAAAAACTGGCCTTATCTACAAAACCAAAGTTCTAGGAATTCTACTTCTAGTATAAACAAATGTCTATCAACGGCGGAATGGATAGTGCATTTGGGCATAATACAATGGGATTCTTTATAGCAATGAGAATGAACGCCGCCACCATAAACAACAGCATGGATGAGTGTCAAGCAGAACTGATCTGGAGTGCTAGAATTCAATGGTTGCTTTGGAGTGATTGGGTATAGGTACCAGAGAGGCTTCTAAGATGCTAATATTTTGTTTTTTGACTTGGGCAGTGGTTACAAAGTTGTTCTTACTTTATAATAATTCATTATACACTTATGTGTGCATTTTTCTGAATGGGCTTTAAATGTAAATTTAAAAAAATAAAAAAAAAACCTCTACCCTTTATTTTCCTCATTAAATTTAGGGTTTGTCATGGCCTCTCTTCATGGTCAAAATAGACCAACAATCATTTTTTTTTGAAGGATGTCAAATTAAACAAAGCAGAAGAGTTGACAGCAGTACATACAATGCCGTTTTCAGTACCATTTCTCTTCCATCCATATAAAGTTTACTTTGGTTACTAAATTAATTAGAAAATTTTACTTACCTGCTCGTATCATTCTTACCTCTTTTTCAAGAAAATGAGTCTATTCTATGCAATATGAATCTCAAAGCTATAGGCTTGCAATTTTTAAAGTGACTGTCTCATAGTTTCTTTTTTCTCTTGGAGCACTTTGACCAGGGCAAAAAATATAAAAAAAAAAAAATTTCTACAGAAAATTTATTAGAAAGTTCTCACAACCACAAAATGTGGCAAACTCAGTTTCGAATGTACAGTTTGGAGATCACTTTGGAACTAAGACAGTTGTGTTCTTGTTGTTTTAGTTTGTTAAGTTGCCAGAATGCAAAAAAAGGGAATTTACTAAGTTGCAAATTTACAGTTCTTAGGTTATGAAGATGCCCAAATTAAGGCAAGGCTTTAAAAATGTGCAAACCAAGGCATCCAAGAAAACACACCTTAGCTCAAGAAGGCCAATGACATTTGGGTTTCTCTCTCAGCTGCAAAGGTGCTAGCTTTCCCTCCAGACTTCTTCAATGGCCTCCCCATGGGGCATTTTCTTTATGCATCTCCAACGTTCTCTGGCTGCATGGGCTCTGTTGGCTCTGTTGGTTCTTCCAAAATGGTTCCCTCTTAAGGGACTCCAGTAAGAAACCCCACCTTGAATGGAGGAGACGAGCCATCTAATCAAAAGTTACCACCCACAATTGGGTGAGTCACATCTCCATGGAAACAATGAAAAAGATCCCATCCATAGTGAACAAAGTGCCCCCTTGATTCTTGAAGATTATTGTATAATGATACAGCTTTTACAATGTGACTATATGATTATGAACACCTTGTGTCTGATGCTCCTTTTACCCAGGCTATGGACAAGTGAATAAGAAAATATGGATAATAAATAAATAAATAATAAGGGAATAAGTGGTAAAATATATTGGGTAGATGGAAATACTAGTGGTCCATGAGAGGGAAGGATAAGAGGTATGGTATATGTGAGTGTTTTCTTTTTATTTCTTTTTCTGGAGCGAAGCAAATGTTCTAAAAAATGATCATGGTGATGAATACACGACTGTGTGATGATGTTGTGAGCCACTGATTATACACCATGTATGGGATGTATGTGTGTGAAAATTTGTTAATAAAAATGTTAAAAAAAAAAAAAGGTCCCACCTAGCAATACTGAATGAATAATAATTCATTATACACTTATGTGTGCATTTTTCTGTATGGGCTTTAAATGTAAATTAAAAAAAAAACCCTCTACCCTTTATTTTCCTCATTAAATTAGGGTTTGTACATGACCTGTCTTCATGGTCAAAATAGACCAATAATTATTTTTTTTTTTGAAGAACGTCAAATTAAACAAAGCTTTTTTAACAATGGCTTTTAAAAAGAGGAATTTAATAAGTTACAAGTTTACAGTTCTAAGGAAGTGAAAGTGTCCAAATTAAGGCACCAACAAGAAGTTACCTTCACTCAAGAAAGGCCGATTGGTGGGAAACACCTCTGTCAGTTGGGAGGTCACCCAGCGGCTGGGATCTGCTGGTCCCTGGCTCTTGAACTCTGTTGCTTTCAGTAGCAATACTGAATGCGGATTAAAAGACATCGTTTCAGGGGTATGTAATAGCTTCAAACCAGCACATTTGTCATAACTAATAGTTGCCACATTAGAAGTAGGGGAAATTAAGAACAATTTAGAAGCTGGGATTTGGGAGAATGAGATACAAGGAATAAAAGAATATGTTGATATTTAGTTCTATATATTTGCAACTGGGATTTTGCAATAGAGGTTAGTCCATGTGTGTGTTAGTTTGCAGGTTGCTGAAATGTGATACACCAGAACTGGAATGGCTTTTAAAAAGAGGAATTTAATAAGTTACAAGTTTACAGTACTAAGGAAGTGAAAATGTCCAAATTAAGGCACCAATAAGAAGTTACCTTCACTCAAGAAAGGCCAATTGGTGAGGAACACCTCTGTAAGTTGGGAGGTCACCCAGTGGCTGGGATCTGCTAGTCCCTGGCTCTTGAATTCTGTTGCTTTCAGTCTTAGTCCATATGGGAGTTCCTCACTTTGCTTCTCTGGAGCTGGCATTCATCTCTTGGCTTCCCTTGGCTCTAGGTTCTGGCTTGCGTAACATCTCGTGGCAACATCTACTGGGCATCCCAAACATCCATGTCTCTGTTCTCTGAAGCAAATGGTCTCCAATCATCTACATCTGCTCTCTCTGTCAGCTCTGAAGCTACTGTCATTTTTGTAGGCTCTTTCTCTAAAATGTTTCCCCTTTTAAAAACTCTAATAATCTAACCAAGACCCACCTAGAATAGATCAAAAGATTCCACCCACAACTGGGCATTTCACATCTCCATGGAGATCATCTTTTCCCCAAAAGGAGTCAAAGGAGTGAAACTAATAAAGTGTCAGTGGCTTTGAGAGTTCAAGTGAAGTTGGGAGGCTACTCTGGAGGTTACTCTTGCGCAAGCTTCAGTTAGACCTTGTTACCTATCATAACTTGCCAAACACCAACCAAGACCATTCCAGTCAATCCTAAAGAACCCCAGGGCAATACATATAAGATTCTACAAGGGTTCCATGCACTAAGGTAACTTTCCAGAAACCTACCTACAACCTCCAAATGAGTCCTTGGACCAGATAGGTCCTGGAAACTAGAGGGCCCAGCTTCTCTAGAACATTAGATAATTCCATCTCCCTACCCCATATTATTGACAGCCCCTTCCAACATAAAGATGTTAGAATGAGCATAGCTCAAATACCCCTAAACAGTGGGAGAAAAATTAATGGTGATGGTAGACTTATACATAGAAGGTAAGATTTAACAAACAAGTATGATTGCTGAATCATTATATTGATACTTCTTTCAGTCTCCAGGATCTTAGAGCAGCTAGAAGTAAAAACCTAAAGTAGGAGAATTGAAACACATACCAAACTGAAATTTGTTCTGCAACTGATGGTTGCTCTGTGCTTCGAAATTTATTGCTTTTTTGTATATATGTTATTTTTAGCAAAGAAGAAAAAAGTCAATTGTGATAATTAAAAAATATTTAGTACTTCTAGCCTTCAGTGTTTTGGAGCAGCTAGAAGGAAAAGTCTGAGCTGATGGTATGGGGAGCCCATGACAAACTTGGGGATCTGTCCTATAACTACTTGTTGAAGAGTGCTTTAAAAACTATTACTTTTTTCTTTGCTTGTATTGTATATATGTTATATTGCATAACAAAAAAAAGGTGCCAGCCTGCCGTACTGATTCAGTATTAAAGGAAATGGCTGCTTACAGAAGATTGGATGAGGATTAAAACATGGCTTTTCTGGTGTACATAATACTTTCAAACTGGCACAATGTGCATCTACTGCTTTTGTACAAGAGGGAACATTTAAGATCAAGCATAGAATATAGTAAGAAGCAAAATCTCTATTAGATAGCTTAGAGCCAGAAATCTACAGAAGGTAGTTGAACCTTTATCCTGCACATTTGGGCAATGGCTATCAGAGGAAATAACTGGGCAATTGATATTTATGTAGCTCTAAATTCTAAGTTGGGATTTTGCAGGTGAAGAGAAAGGCTCCAATAGGTACTAACCTGTGATGACAACTGCTCTTGAGTAGGGCTGATAATCAAGGAGGGTGGACATAAGGTAGTGTAAAGTGAAAACTTGAGTACTTAGTGACCTTTCATGCTATATTCTAACTACCCTCAATAGTCCTAATAGCATCTGCGATCACAGTCCTCCACTTTCCCAGTATCCTACTAACCCCTGCAAAGCTAAGGAAATTCAAGTACCTTCTGGTAGTCTCATCATTTCATTTTAATTAAAACTAAATCTCTTCTCTGGTAAAAAACAAATCATCACACTGACAGCAAGTGGCACCTTCCTATGTGTGATTTTTCTATCTAAATCCTTGTCTTTCATTTCAAAGCCATTTAATTAACATTTACTGTGTTCATAATACTTTTCTGGCATGGGAGGCTGCACAGAATGCTAGGATGGAAGAGTTTTTTAAGCATAGAGAAAGGCAGCAAGATCAATGAGAAAACAATACAATGTTTGGAAAATTAAAAATAGTTCAGTATCACTGGACTTTATGAAGCAAGTGGAAACAAGGTGACAGATGGACCTGCAAAAGGTAGGCTGGTCCTAGATTGTGAAGGTCTTACAGCCATGCTTAGATTTTCAACTTTTTTCTAAAGGTGTTGTCACAAAGTTTTACCACTTCACTCATACATAAAAGATGGCAGATGCCAATCACTTTTTCACTTACCTGGATTTTCTGAAAGGCAAAATGCTCTCCAGAATTTTAGGGCTTGCTTCTCTATAAATATATTCACATGAGAAAAATAAAAATATATTTTGGGAAACAACATGAGATTTCTTTCCTATTTAATCTGTGCTTGATGGAGATCAGTGAGAAAGGATCCAGTTTCTTCTCACTGGCCTCGGTTCCCATATCAAGAGCACTGACCTAATTACTACCAAGACCTCTCGCCACAGATTTCATTATCTACTTCCTTTGCAGGATTGTGTTGGAATGCTTAAAAATTCAACCTGGGGATGCTTTTAGTGAAAAAGAGAGATTAAAATCTATCTGAAAAGTGAAAAGAAAGTACTTATTTCATTCCTCTCGTGTCTAACTCACTGACTACTTTACTTGTTCCTCAGCTTCAAAGAACTCTATTAGCCTATTAGCCTAATTGACCATCCCCTGTTCTTCCAATCTGTCCATGACCTCTCATTTCCATTTCTTCTCCTACGTAGATAAGACTTACAGGTCCTTAGTTCAAACTCTCTCTTAGGGTATCCTTCAGTTTTACCCCCTTGTCTTCTACGCAATGACCCAGTCAAACCTAAATAAATATTTTGAAAACTAGGGAAGAGGGACAGGAAAAGGGGAATATGGAGAAATGAGTGGACAGTGGCCAGATGTGAGGGATGAGGCATACCAGGGACGCTCTTCCAGTAGGAAGAATCTTGGAAAGAATGAAAAAAGTCTAAACAATGGCAGTGGAACATAAAACACAGGGATCCCACTCTAGGGACATAGAGGAGGGGAAGTCTTAAGACTTAGTTCTGGCCTTTGCTGCTGGATGGTGGCCAGCTATTCACTAACCAGGTATAGAGAGGAAGAGTAGATTTTGGTAAAGAGGATGGAATCCATTTTAGTGAAGATTTTGAGGTGATTCTGAAGTTTCCAAGTAGAGCTTTTCCAGAGTTCAGGAGAGAGTTCTGGGATACGTATGTGCTTTGGGAGTCGTCAGCATATAAGCAGTAATTGGAGCCATGGGGTTTAATTAATGTATAAAGGGAGAATCTATTGAGAAAGAAAAGGAAAGACCCAAAGATCACAACAGAAGAAAGGTCCATAAAAAAAAAAAAAAATACCGAGAAGCCAAGGGAAAAGAAAGAATAAAAAACGACTGAGTAACGGTTAGACTTACGTTACGTGAATTTCGCTTCGTATTAGTTTCCAATGCTGCCGAAATGCAATACGCCATAAAAAGACCGGCTTTTATAAAGGGAATTTGTTTAGTTATAAATTTGCAGTCCCTCCAAGGAAAGGTGGGTAGCTTCCATCTGAGTTCCTCTGTCACGTGGGAAGGTACACAGTCATGTCTTCTTGGCTTCTCTCCCAGCTTCTGGATTCAAGCAGTTTTCCCCATGGCAGTTCCTTTCTGCATCTCCAAGCATTTGAGTCTGAACTGGTTCTGAGCTCTGAGCTCTGAGTTGCATTGTGCTAGACTGCGCTGAGCTCAACTGGGCTATAGTGAGCTGTTTCACTCTCTTCTGACCTCTCCTTTTAAGCCTCGCTCATTGCAGAAGGCTGTCCCCTTAGCTGACTGCAGATGTAATCAGCCATAGACAGAATTCACATGCTGATGATTTATGTCCACAGCAACAAAACAACTGGACACCATTACCAGGCCAAATTGACACATGAACCTAACTATTACACACTTCAATTTTAAAAATAAATGTATAATGAGCAGAATCAAATGCTACAGAGAAGATAAGAGAATAGAATATGTCTCTTGAACATAAAGAGTGAATTACTGACTAAATGAGAATATTTAATCATAGTGAAGGGATTGAAACCAGATTGCAGTAGTTTCAGAAGGAAACATTATATGATAAAATGGAAAAAGCTTAGAGGTTGCTGTTCATAAGTTTGGCCATAAAGAAAAAGAAGACAGTAGCAAGAGGGAAATGCATGAAATGTATGGCAATATTTTAAAGGTGGCAACAATCTCAATATGCATAGATGTTGATGTTAAAGAACTTCAAGACGGAGAAGATGGAAGATTTAAAAGAAGCCAGGGAAAATGGATGGAGGAAGGTCCCAAGGAGATACATGAGGATGGGAGCAGGGCACAGGCAGAGAGATTAATTTAAGACTGAACAAGAATACCCTGCCTACTGATTGAAACAGGGGACAAGAACAGATACAGGAGAGTACTCAGGTGGGGTCTGCATTGGGAACAGACAGTAACTGAACTTCCTTCCCAATAGTATCAATTTTTTTAAATGCAATTTTATTGAGATATATTCACACACCATATAATCATCTAAAGCATTTAACCTATGGTGCACAGTATCATCATATCACAGTATTATCATATATTTGTGCATTTGTCATCACAATTTTTAAACATTTTCATTACTCCAAAAACAATAAAAATAAGAAAAAAATAAAAGTAAAAAAGAACCCACTAAACATCTGTGGTAGTTAGATTCGGTTGTCAACTTGGCCAGGTGAACGTGTCTGGTTCTGTTGCTGTGGACATGAGCCAATGGTACGTGAACCTCATCTGTTGCTTATTACATCTGCAGTCGGCTAAGAGGTGTGCCTGCTGTAAGGAATGACGTTTGACTTTATTGGCTGGTGCTTAAATGAGAGAGTGCAATGTAGCACAGCCCAAGCAGCTCAGCATACCTCATCTCAACACTTGCAACTCATCCCAGGCCTTTGGAGATGCAGAAAGAAATCACCCCGGGGAAAGTTGTTGGAACCCAGAGTCCTGGAGAGAAAGCCAGCAGAGACCATCCTGTGCCTTCCCTTGTAAGAAAGAACCTCAGTGGAAAGTTAGCTGCCTTCCCTCTGAAGAACTAACAAAATAAATCCCCTTTTTAAAAAGCCAATCCGTTTCTGGTGTGTTGCATTCCACCAACTAGCAAACTAGAACATCCTATACCCCCTTTCCCCCCTGTTATTTATTTATGTATTTTTGCCTTTATTTTCTTACTCATTTGTCCATATACTGGGTGAAGGGAATGTCAGTCACAAAGTTTTCACAATCACATGGTCACAACATAAAAGCTATATGGTTATAATTCATCTTCAAGAATCGAGGCTACTGGATTACAGTTAATCAGTTTCAGGCATTTTCCTCTAGCTACTCCAATACACCAAAAACTGAAAAGGGATATCTATATAATGCATAAGAATAACCTCCTGAATGACCTCTCAACTCTATTTGAAATCTCCTAGCCACTTAAACTTAATTTTGTTTCATTTTTCTTCCCCATTTTGGTCAAGACATCCTTCTCGATCCCATGATGCCAGGACCAGCCTCATCCCCAGAAGTATGTCCTACACTGCCAGGGAGATTTACACCTCTGGAAGTCATGTCTGTTATAGGGTGGAGGGGAGTGAGTTTACCTGCAGAGTGGACTTAGAGAGAGAAGCCACATATGAGCATCAAAGGAGGTTCTCAGGGGGTAACTCTTAGGCATACCTATAAGTAGTCATCACCTTTGCAGGAATAAGTTTCATAAGGGAAAGCCCCAAGATTGAGGCCATGGCCTATTAAATTGGTAGTCCTCAGTGCTTGCAAGAATATCAAGTCTTCCCCAGGTGGGGAAATGGACTATTTACACATTTTCCCCCAGTCTCTCAAAGGGACTTTACAAATACATTTTTTATCTTCTGCCCAGATTATTCTGGGCCATCACATTAACCTGTACAAACCAACAAGGTCTCACTCCCTACTCAAGGTTTCATGTAATCATGATCTTTAAATAAACTGACCATGCAAATTACATTAGTGTGCACAGGAAATATAAATTTTGCACCAAATGAACATCTTTTCCTTTGGTCTCACACAGACATTGAAATTTCAAAATACTGTCAGTATTATTACCCTGTATTCTGATTTCCCTTAGTCCTAATCAGATCAGCTTCATTCATACCTCTAATTGAAGTCTGATTTCTTTTTCAGCTTTTTAAGCTGTTGCTATTTGGGGTAATGCTGACTTTTATTGCTGCAGAACCCTAGCTCTGAGTCTCAAGTGTCACACAGATACCCTAAGTTCCAAGGGACGATTAGATTATACAGAAAGAGCTCAGCATCTCAGAATTTAGAAATAACCATTACAACTCCAGAATACATGTGACTTCTGTAAGAGCTTACAATCTAAGAACCTTTACAATAAGCTTTCTCCTTATAACCTTTACTCTGAATTCAGTTCTCAGGATTAGTACATTATAGTATCTGGCTTTTCATTTCTGGCTTATTTCACTCAACATACTGTTCTCAAGTTTCATTCATCTAGTGGCATGCCTTACAACTTCATTCCTTCTTGCATCCACTCAATATTCTATTATATGTATGCAGCACAGCTTGCCCTTCTGTTCATTAGTTGATGTACTCTTAGACCCACCTCCATCCATCGCAATCATGAATACTACCACCATTAACACCAGTGTGCAAATGTCTATTCATGTCCCTGCTTCTAGTTCTTTGAAGTATGTACTTAATAGCAGAGTTGCAGGATTGTATGGCAGCCCTATACTTAACCAGCACACTGCCCCCTAGAGGGGCTACACCATTCTATTTCCCTACCAACAGTGAATAGGCACATCTTGCTCTACATTTTTTCCAGCACTTGTATCTTTCTGTTTATTTTTAACCAGTTTTATTCACATACCATCCAATCCATTCTCAGTAAACAAACAGTGGTTTCTGGTATAATCATATAGTTATGCATACACCATCATCTGTTGGAGGACATTTCCATTTCTTCTGCAAAGAAAAAATTTTCTCGCTCATGTAAAAACTTAAATTTGTACATTTAATCACCATTATTGTCCACTCTAGGTTTTGCTAAGTTTGCTCATTAATATTAGTTCATGTTAGTGAGATCATATAGTATTTGTTCTTTTGTTTCCAGCTAATTTCATGCAACCTAATCTCCTCAAGGTTCATTCACATTGTTGCATGTATCATGATTTTAGTCTGATATTATATCTGATTTTTCTCTCTTTTTACCCTTACTGATAATTTTCACTTCCATATTCTCCTCTAAAACCTTCTCTCCTATCTTTTCTTATCTGCCTATAGTATTCCCTTTAGTATTTCTTGTAGAACAGGGCTCTTGTTCACAAACTCTCTCAGTGTCTGTTTGTCCAAAAATATTTTAAACTCTCCCTCATTTTTTGAAGGACAATTTTGCCAGATATAGAATTCTTGGTTGGCAGTTTTTCTCCTTCAGTATCGTAAAGATAGCATACCGGTGCCTTCTTCCCTCAATGATTTCTACTGAGAAATTCACACACAGTATTATTCATCTTCCCTTGTATGTGATGAATCACTTTTCTCTTACTGTTTTCAGAATTCTCTTTGTCTTTGACATTTGACAATTTGCTTAGTAAGTGTCTTGGAATAGGTCTAGTCATGTCTATTCTGTTTGGAGTATGCTGTGCTTCTTGGATCTTTAATTTTATGTCTTTTCATAAGAGATGGGAAATTTTCAGTGATTATTTCCTCTATTATTCTTTCTGCCCCTTTTCTCTTCTCTTCTCCTTCTGGGAAACCCATAACATACATATTCACATGCTTCATGTTGTCGTTTAATTCCCTGAGACCCTTATCATATTTTTCCATTCTTTTCCCTATCTGTTCTTTTGTGTGTAAGATTTCAGATATCCTGTCCTCTAGTTCACTAATCCTTTCTTCTTTCTCTTCAATTTGCTGTTTTAGGTCTCCATTGTTTTTTTCATGTCTTCTAGTATGTCTTTCATTCCCATAAATTCTGCCATTTGTATTTTCAAGCTTTTGAATTCTTCCTTATGATTGCCCAATCTCTCCTTTATGTCCTTTATCTCTTTTGCCATATCTTCTCTCAACTCATTAATTTGTCTTTTTATGTTTTGTTACTTAAAAAAATTTTTTTATTGTTTTTTTATTTTCAACTCATTGATTTGATTTTTGAATTGACTTAGCTTGTTTGAACATCTTTAATGAGTTGTTTCAACTCCTGTATCTCATTTAAAGTGTCAGTTTGTTCCTTTGACTGGGACATATCTTCATTTTCCCTAATGTGACTTGTAATTTTTTGCTGGTGTGCAGGCATCTGATTTCCTTCATTAGTTTATTCTGGAGGTTTTCACTCTTTTACCTAGCGTTGTCTTGTTGGTTGGCTTTGTCCTCTATCTGTTCCTTGGCACACAGTTCAACTTATCCTAGACCTCTAGCATAGCTTCTGTTTAACTGATCAGACTTTCTCAGCTTTTGTTTTTCTGGTTCTTGCCTTGACTATATGGATCCTTTATGGGGGGAGGGTCTCCCCAGATATCATTGACCCTTATCAGATTTTCTCAGAGAAGTCAGGTCCAAATCTCAGAAGGAGGGTATAATCAGTATAAACTTCTCCTGAGGATGAGACCCAGCAGATTGTCAGACTCTCCTGGAACCTCTAGACTCTGTGCTTTCCTTATCCTTCAGTAGGAGGCACTTGTCAGCCCGCAGTTCCTGAGTGGCATAAAATACTATAGTGCCTTTAATTCTGAGCAGCCCCTGTCACTGCAAGACAGAAGCTTAGGTGGAAGGCAAGCTTAGGCTCTTTCTTATTCCCAGGCCCTGGGGTATGAAGGAGGGCCACTACTTGAGTTGAGCTTGCCCTCCCCCTCTTTTCTTGAGAAAATGCCCTTTAGGGAATTTTTTCCTTCACTGGACTTGTTATTTTGTCTCTCGGTCCTGTCTTAACCCCACCCTTGCCTGGGTTAGCACTGACAATTGAAAATGCCTGGAGCTTTCTCTTAGAAAAATAAGAGAAATAACTTAATTTCTAAATAACCGCTTAGAATACCTTTTTTAAAAAAAGGAGATTGCAAAAAAAAAAATCCCTTTTCAGAACCATTCTCCAGCCCCCAAGATTCTCTGTGCAAGACCTAGAGTTGGTTCCTGGCTCTATGTGTCCTTTGTTCTTGGGGCACAGCCTTTTCCCAGTATTCTGAGCTCAGCTGACTCCAAAAGCCTCCAGTTTTTGTTTTGTTTTGTTTTTTTCTTCATCAGTCCCTTCTTCTCTCTGCTACAAGAGTCCTCAGGGTTCCTTTCCTACTTTTTCTGGGCTTATTTTTGCTCAGTGCTTGTATTCAGCTGTTAAAATTTGTTAATGAAAACCACAGTTGGAGCTTGATTGAGCTACCTTCTCTTGCTCCTATTAGAGACTGTTTCTTTTTCCCATGGGGAAGTGTCTCTAACAGCTTACAATGCCAATGGGGGAGGGGCACCAGCCTCTGTAGTTAGGAAGTTTCACCTACAGTTCTGTGCTGTGATCTGGGCCCTTCCACCCATTCCAGACTAGTGCATGATGTGTGCCCAGTCACAGATGTCCTCCAAATAGTTGTTCCAGACAGCTCCTGGATGTTTATTAGCTGCTTTAGAGGACTAGCTAAATTTCACACCTCCGTATGCTGCCATCTTGCCTTGCCCTCAATATTAATTTTTGATACCAGTAAATTTTAAAAGGTGAATATAAAAAGTTGAAGTCAATAGCTGAAGAAGACTGGGTCAGAGGAGAAGGAAAATGAAGATAAAGGTCCAGCTAAGAATGATGTGCTGGTTTGAAAGGATGTATGGACCCTAGAAAAGCCATATTTTAATCAAAATCCTATTTTTTAAAGGCAGAATAATCCCTATTCAATACTGTATGTTTGAAACTGTAATCAGATCATCTCCCTAGAGATGTGATTTAATCAAGAGTGTTTATTAAACTGGATTAGGTGATGACATGTCTCCATCCATTTGGGTGGGTCTTGATAAGTTTTTGGAGTCCTATAAAGGAGGAAACATTTTGGAAAATGAAGGAAGTTCAGAGAGAGCAAAGCAGAAGGACATAGCCATGAGAAGCAGAGTCTACCAACCAGTGACCTTTGGAGATGGAATGAAAATGCCTCCCAGGGCATGAAACCAGAAGCCAGGAGAAGAAGCTAACAGATGATACCATGTTTGCCATGTGCCCTTCCAGATGAGAGAGGAACCCTGAACTTCATTGGCCTTCTTGAATCAAGGTATCTTTTCCTGGATGCCTTAGATTGCACATTTTTATAGACTTGCTTTAATTGGGACAATTTCTCAGCCTTAGACCTGTAAACTAGCAACTTATTAAATCCCCCATTTAAAAGCCGTTCCATTTCTGGTATATTGCATCCCAGAAACTAGCAAACTAGAACAAATGACCACTATAATGTGTAATTTCTTTCAGGGATTCCAAACTCTGTCTTCATACTAGCATTGCCTGGGGAGCTTAAAAAAATACTTATGCCCAGTTTTCAACCAACCCAAGAGATGTTGATTTAGTTTTTCTGGACAGAAGTATTTCTCAAACCTCCCTGGGTAATTCTGCCATACATCCAGAGTTCAGAAAATACTGCTCAGATACCTTTGACTTTGTGATCTAGTATAAGGCAGAGAAGATGGGTGGTTTAAATGATCCAGAGTTGGAGTTTTGCTGTGCAGGTTCAGACAAAGGGCAAGGTAAAGACACTGAAGGGGTGTGACATAGGGTCCAGGTTAGATGAGAAAGTACAGACAGGAGGGAGTAGAAAGACAGGTACAGAATGGAGAGGCCAAGTAGTGGCAAACACATGTAGAAAGGGGGTAATTCATCTAAGCATTGCCTTTCAATGTTTCTGATGATCTAAATCCACTCTTTTACTAATGTACCCTTGGACATAATTTTTAAACATAGCCTTCCCATGAGATGCTAAACAAGCCAGAACCCAGTGTGGCTTCCAAGAAGGTAATGAGGACCCACAGATGCTCAGAGAGGAAGACCGTGGAATCAGAAGCACAAATCAATAAAATGGGAGCAAGGACCTTAGACTCCAGCCATGTGCCTTCCCAGCTGACAGAGAAATCCCAGACGCCATTTGGCCTTTCTTTGGAGTCAAATTAACTTTCTCTGGATACCTTAGTTTGGACATTTTTAAGCCTGTTGAACTGTAAACTTGTAACTTAATAAATTTCCCTTATAAAAAGCCATATTATACCAGAATGTATATTACATTCTGGTAGCTCTAGCAAACCAAAACACCATCTCAGTTCACTTGCAATTGAGGGGGAAGAATTCTCCACTAAAAATATATATAAATATTTCCTATTTCTCATGTGTCAGTTTAGGTTTGTAAGAGGACAAGTCTGGCAACTAATAAAATCTAGCAACTAAGAAAGTGATCAGAATCTTCAGTTTTAGTGATTATTAAGAAGTAGTATGATTTTGAGATAATCTCTCTACTGGAAGAATAGAAGGAAAGAATGGTTTGCTCTAAAGAAAGAGTGTGATTAACAGAATTTAAAGACCCTGACTATGTTGTTATTTTATTATTTGAATCATCTCAAAGTATTTGCATATAATATAAAGGTTTAAATAATAGTGGCCTGAGAATGAAATGAATGATAAAAAAGGCACAAGGAGATTTCAAGATATCCATTTACTGTATATTTCTATGACAGTCTAGAAAAAAAGTGCAAAGGATTCTTAACAGATGAAATGACAAAAAGTGCAAGAAGGTAGCAGAGGCCTTCAGATCCTGTGGCGATACAAACTGAAGTCTTGATAATTGCCTGAGGGATGAGAAGGAAAAATGGATTTTAAGAATTCTCACATTATTTCACAAGGAAAAAAGGCTAGACATTATTCATTGGGAATTTTCTTCACTGTTCTCCTTCACTACAACTGGCATTGTTTCATCTTCCTCCCAGACTGCTTGAACTGTAGATTCTGATATCCTTTGAACTTTGTTCTTTGATAAAATTTGGGCAAAAAAAACCCACATGCCACATACATCTGTAGACCTGAGATTTGAGACTTGTGATAATTGTAGGGATAAGTTCCTGATCTGTGCCTAAAAAGGAAGACAACTGTTCAAACTTACCAGAAGGCAAAATATTTCCATAGTTAGTCATTAATATCTACTAAGAGACATCAATGAACTGCAAAATTCTTAGATTCAAGGAATTTTAAAAGTTTCTTGATCACTTGCCCCATTAAACTGACAGAAGCAGAAGGACACGGCTCCCCTATTTGACCTCCATCAGGAAACTTCCATTAATATGGTTTCTCAAAAAAACCAGGGTTTTTAAAAAAAATTTTGTTTTTTAAGTTCTTTCTCAAGGGATGGCACCTAGGGAATAAGCTAAAAGTGAACCATGACAAATTAAAGCCAATATGGTGGGTGTTTGTGTTTCACTGCTTTCTCCATCCTAGATTTTCCTCTATGGTTTTTTTCCCTTTTTTTTTGCAAATGAGTGACTATACGTGTAGACATTGATGATTTAGAGTTCTCTTTGATTTGAATACTTTTAAAAAGGTGATAGTTTAAAATGATTAAGATCTGTATTTTTTTTTTCTTCCCAACAGGCTGTTTCTCAGTGTCTTATTAAATTTATGATTCCGTTCTATTCCAACTAGCTGGCCTTTGTTTCGGGTGTGTTATCCAGATCACTCTATCTCATAATTGAAATGCATAAAAGCTAAGATATGGCTAAAGGGATTTTAGTCAGACCCCATCAATTTGGAAGGAAATTTTCAGTACAGGAATGCAAAGCCCATGCTCTGATGTGATTGAGAAACAGAATTGGGAAGGATAATGCTTCTCACTTTTAATGCTAGACAATGAGGGGAGCTGAACCATTCTACTCCATTAGAGGAAGAAAGAGGTTGGGATTCAGGCAAAAGCACCCATCTCACCCCTGGTCCAGGAAATGAAGGAAGGATGAGACACATATAATACCCAGAAGTTAAGGAGAACCTGCATATGTAGATCTCCATAGGAAAATGGACAAACTCCTTCTTCTACATTTCCATACAGTCAGATACTCTGAGAAATAATGAAAAAGTATATTGGATATATCAAATATTAATACGTCCAAGAAGTAAATACACAAGTTAAAGGATATTATGGTGAATTTCTTTACAGCCCCGGAAACGTTTTTCAATATAATCACTTCCTAACCCAACATAATCTAGCAATAGGCACTTTTTTGGGAGGTTACACCAGTAAAAAGTGGTTCCAATAAGGAGACAAATCAGCCTAATAAAAGTTTTGGATATATGACTTTCTGGACTTTCCAGTAGGATTTACTTGAGTTGTCAAATGCACAGAAATCAGTGCGCGGCCCCACCAATTGGGGCATATTCTTTCGAGAGTTAACTGTGATTTTTCTCTTGTTTCAGCTTTTGTTTTTGAAGGCAGGAACCAAATGACATTTTATGTTGCTCAAAAGTGGGTGTGACTACACATCTATTAGAGCAGCTACAATGAAAACTAATGGCAATACTAAATGCTGGTTGAGGTTGTGAAGAAAATGGTTCTCAACATAAAATTGATGGAAACATAAAATTGTAGAGCCACTCTGGAAAACAGTTTGCCCTTCTTTTTTTTAAAATTAAATTAAACAGGTACATATCAAAAGAGTCAGCAATCATGCTCCCAGTCATTTATCTCAGTGAAATGAAAACATATATCCATACAAAGTCTTACACACAAATGTCCATAGCACCTTTCCTTATAATAGTCCCAAACTGCAAACACTTGACATGGCCTTCGGTGGATGAATAAACTGTGCATTCATATCACAGAATACTATTCAGCAATAAGAAGAGACAAATGATTAATACATACAGCAACCTGGCTAGGTCTCCAGGGAGTAATGTGGAGAGGAAAAAGCTAATTGCAAGAGGTCACGTACTACATGATTCCATGTGTATCACATTCTCAAAGTGACAAAATTGTGCAGCTTGAGAACAGATCAGTGTTTGCTAGTGGTTACTGATAGGGCAGAAATCAGGGGAGGGCAATGGGTGTGACTGTAAGGAGGTAACCCAAGGGAGATCTTTTGTGGTGATGGATCAGCTTTCTATCTTGATTAAGGTAGTGGCTACATGAATCAGTCCATATACTATAATTGAATAGAACTACACAAGTACACACACACACACACACACACACACACACACACACACTCACTCACAAATGAGTGCACATAAAGCAGGAGAGATTTGAATTGTGAATTATGTCAATATCCATGTCAATTATCCAGTTTTGATGCTGTGCTATAGTTATGTAAGATGTTACTACTGGAGGAAATTGGGTGAGGGTACATGACCCTATCTGTACTATTTCTGCAATTTCCAGTGAAACCTTTCAAAATAAAAAGTTTAAAAAAATGAGGTATGATGTGAAAATAGGGCCATCCTTTGAAAATTTGTCTTAATATTGAAAGGTTTAGGAGGCGAAAGGGTGAGAAAGAAGAAAAGTAGACCAGGAAATTTAAAGTGTGTGTGGGGGGATTATTTCTGCACTCCCGGGCAGAACTCACCAAACCCAAGATGGAGGGAGGTGAGTGTGCGCATGGGCTTTGGCACAGGCAGCTTTTTTTTTTTTTTTTTTTTTTTTAACATGGGCAGGCACTGGGAATCAAACCCGGGTCCTTGGGCATGGCAGGCAAGCACTCTTACCTGCTGAGCCACCGTTGCCCACCCTCACAGGCAGCTTTTAAGGATAAAGATCAGGTGAAGTCTGGAAGGGGCAGTTCATTAGTTCCTGAAGTCAGGTTGGGAGGGGCAACACAGCCTCCACAGCTCCAGTTGCAGTGCCCTTCCCGGTTCCCCCGACCTAACAAATACGACCGGCTTTGTTTTATGGAGATGACAAATGTCAAAATGGTAATTTTCGGGTATATGATGACCACAAAAATGAATATTATTTAAAAATAATGATAGTAAAACTAATAAAAAACAAAAAATGAGTATTATTCATAAACATAAGCTTATACTTTTGTATCAACAGACTATCTTTATGCTCTTGGAAGCTAAATAAACCTGACTTGATGTGTGTATTTACATTTTCATCCAATTGTGAAATGCTTATTTTTTTCTAATGAAAAAATGTTCCAGAAACCAAGCAATGGCATATATTGCTTTATTATCTCAAAATTCTTGCCTGTTGTTTGCTTCACACTCTTGCCACATCCCATTTCTGAACACATGCAGCAGCTGAAAATAACTACTGATGGTCAAACTCTCACATGATATCTACGAAACATGATTTCACAACGAATGCAACTCCAGAAGTCTACACTTAGAGATAAACAGGACTCATACCTTCCTTCCTACTTAAAGGAGTTCATCAAAGCAAACAAAATGTTTATCTTCATGTTAACTATCCAGATCAGAACAAAAATATATTCAGGGATCACAGAAGAGCTACCAGAATACTTTTATGCAAATCCTGGTTTGATACATCATAGGCAACGAGGAATTCAGCAGAAGGCTAATTCTCCCCTAACTTCTGGATGAGATGCATTCTTCCTTCCTAGCCGTGGGGCAGTCTGGGCAAGAGATGACCCTGTCCTGGGCCCCTTACTTTAGAAGTTCTGTCTTGTTTTTCACCCAGCTACACCCTTCACCCTGCAGCGAGGCTCCTGATTCTTTTAGAAATGGCTGGAAAAAACCCTTAAATTTTGTCCCAATAGTCAAATATCACAGAACTTAGGAAGTAGTTAGAGAATAAATATTAGCTTCCTAGGGCTATGGGCAATGGGGTGAATTTTCTAAAGGCAACTATTATGAATCATAGAGGATGAAAGAGAAGAATAGAAATAAACCAAGTATCGTCATATTCTAGAAGGTGGTTTGGAATCCTTTAAGTTTGGATAACAGATTGCTGAATCTGATTTGGAGGGTATAATAGAAAAACACCAGTAGCCAAGTCTCTGTACTGAATATGATGATGGTAAGGGAGGGGCAGCGCTGCAAACACAGCACCCGCTGTCCAGGAGAGATGGATGCTACTATCATCTTTGGTTGATATTGTAAAAAGGGTGCAAGTAAGTCAAAATGGCACCTCCGGTGCCACTGCCTTTATAGAAACAATCAGTGAAATCCATCATAGAGGAAGAAGAGATTATTTCTGAGCAGACACAGGAGAGGGAGTCCAGAGTATGCTCCATGGAAAAAGCATTACTTTTGGGCCAGGGACATCATTGGGATGGTCTCTATTTCTAAATGATATTTAGACCTGGGACATATATGTAACTGAAATGATTCAACAGACTAATGCCCCTTGTACTCACACTTTGAGAGTCTAGTTTAGTTTTTACCAAAGGATTTCTAGGATTCCTGATGTCTCTTTCACATACTTCCATATTCTTGCTTTGCAAAGTAAGCCATGATGTCATTGCCTAGAATTCAAGGGCATTGAACTAACAGTTCAGCAGAGATTAAAAAAAAATTTTCCTGAGATCACCACTCTGGAAGCATGAGTGGCATGATACACAGCTTGCATCAAATGTCAATAAATAGAGTCGTGCTCTAAGTGAAGCAATAACAGTTAAACCCCTCAACTTTAACTGAGGTTGAGAAAATAAAAGAAGTTCCAGTTTACAGTGGCACCATGCCAGGAGACTGCTGAGACTGGAGAATAATCAGACTTCAGACTAAAGAATGCTATCTTTCAAGAAGAATGTGCTAATGAAAATTTTCAGTAATAGCAGTTTCCTCATTGTTTCTTCCAGAATGTTAATCAGCTATGACCTCAAAGTGTTACTGGTTAGGTAAATATGCCCTTGTAGGTGCAAGGGCTAAGAACACACAAAATCTTCCCTAAGGGAATTTTAGAGGGAATGAGATCTAATTTTATATGTTGGCTATTATTTTTTGCAATAACTCTATATCAGCTTGTTATTGATAAAAAAATGAAATATTATCTAGACTTTTGAGAATATAAGTGTAGCTTATGAAGGAGGCAGGGGCAAAGAAGAAGAAAAAAATGCTCCAAGAGAGGACTTGGGATTTTCTATCCTACTATAAGATTCAAATAAATGTTCCTTGCCTTTGGCAAAAAGAAGTTGCCAAATCTCAGGTTCTATGAGTTAGCATCAATCTCCTCTTAAGTCACTTTTTCGATTGAAGTTTGGCTCTAAGTTTTATTTTGAGAGGTCAGGTAAAAGACTCTGATTTTCAGCATGTTTATCCAGCTATGGCTTCCAAAATTTCAGAGTTGTGTAGGCAAGTATGACAGAGTCAAATTTTTATGCGGCAATGACATCATAAGTCATGCAGTCAAAACAGCTAAGCATTGAGTTATAAGTATATAAAAAGTTTTTTTAAATCTCATTTTTATATTGTCCTGTGTCTTAGTTTTCTAGGGTTTCTGTAATAGAGAACCATAGACCAGTTGGCTTAAACAATGGAAATTCATTATCTTGCAGTTTTGGAGGCTATAAGTACAAAATTGAGATATTGACCAATCAAGCTTTCTCTGAATCCGTAGCATTTTGGTGTGGCTTGCTGGCAATCTATCAATTTCTGTCACATTGCAATCTGTCTCTTTCTTTTTCCTTCTACGGCTTCTACTACTAAGTTCAAATTTCCTTTGCTTATATGGAGTCTGGTCATATTGGATTAAGGTCTCATCTTCATAGGATATGCTGCATTTTGGTCTCATCTTCATAAGATATTCAAAGATCTTATTTATAAGTGGGCACACGTTCTTAGGAGCAGGGGTTAGAACTTCAGCATGTCTTTGGGGGACATAACCCTACTACACCTGCATTTTCAGTGAGGTCAACATTTCAACTTCCAAGATGAAGTCACCCTATCCTGTGTTAGCAACATTCAATGTCTTTGAGACAGGCAAAGAGTAACTGGGTTGCAGAGAGGCCATGCTGCGTAGTGGATATAAGGAGGGGCTTACCTCCCAGGCTACTGGCCCTTCCCATCAGGCACACATGATTCAATCTTTCTGATACTCAGTTCCATCTTTGAAAATGAAAATAATAACACCTGTCCCGTGGGATTATGTTGAGAATTAGGGAAAACCTAAGATCTTGCACATAGCAGTCATTCAATGGATGTTCACTATGAGCTCCTGAACACACAGAATGTATATACTTGAAAAGTGATCAAGCTTGAACATTTATTCTGAGAAATGATTCTGGGGGAATGTTTCAGGCTACAAACTGCATTTGCTGGTTTTACTCTGCAAATCACTTCCAAAAGTCAAAAGTCCTTGCAATCCCTTTTTTTCCCTGAGAACATTTTTGCAAGGCTGTCTCAGCCAAGAGTTTGGGTATTCTTTTAAGTCTGGTTTTCTCTCCATGCAATGGATAGCTCAGAAGCATCAAAAACCAGGGAGCATAGTAAATGGAAGTTGAATTTAAAGCCTTTGAGGTTTTTTTTTTTTTAATGCTAAGGGCTTGCAATATTCATTTTCTTTTTAAACTACATATGCATGCTTATCTCTACTGTGGTTGGTTCCTTGTTATCTGTTCCTTCCTAGCATGACCCTTTTCTTCTCTTCCTCTTCCTCACCAACATGGAAACTAATGTGAACCTGAAGCATTTTTGTGTTGATTCTTCTCTGGTTCTTTGTCATAAGGTCTCTGTGGAGAATTGGAGGTAATTCCAATTCATTTTTCATTCCTTACTTTTGTCCTCCAAACCTGATAACTGTTTCCTTCCTTGAAAAGATAAAATTCCAGAGTCTGCTCCCACTGAACTCCATTCTCCTTTCACTCTGAGCAGTGAAACACCTCATAATTATTATTCCCCTTATAAAACTCTCCCCTTAGACTTCCTTTTCTTTTATTTATTCTTGTGGATAACAGAATAAAATGTGAGCTAGAAGATAATATTATAAAGCCCATTTCCATCTGAATGTATAAGGCACCAAAAGAGTTCTAATTAAGGCTTCAATATCAGCTTGGAAAAAAAAAAAAAAGAAAGAAAGAGGTATTTCATAGGATGCCATAGAGCCCTGGCCTTAATCTTGACCTGTGTAGAGTATATGGATGAACACAGAGAAGACATCAAATTTGCTGAGATAATTAAAATGAAAATTGAAAGAAGAGCCAAAATATTTCTGCATATTGCAGTTATGAACCAAAGCCAAGAGAACAGAACTTAAGAGGAATGAGTGCCAGACCTACATTTACTATTAAAAAGTAGTTGATGTGGTGCCAGAAAATAAGAAAGTGCATGAAAACAAAAACAAAAAAAACAAAAAAGAACCCACAATGATGGGGTTTCATGAAGGACATCAGTGCAAACAGAAGGAGCTCCCCATGGCCAAAGGGGGAACAAGTTGAATGACAAGATGACAATGGATTGTAACCCAAAGGAAAAAATAAATATCCATATGTCTATACTGATTAAATAAATGAATAATGAGGGAGAATGGACAAATCTTTGATGCAGGTTTCCAAATAATTTTTGTTAATACTTCACCTGCAAGGAGGTGAAACTTATCCTCACTCCTTAAATGTGGACTATGCTTAGTGAATTCCTTCCAAAGAGTACAATATGGAAAGGGGGAAACCTAGTAACTTTACTATGGAAAAGCCTGACAAACACTATCTCAGCCAGGTGATCACGCTCAACGTCAACAGTGATATGATGAAAATGACACTTTACCTCTATGCTCTTCCTCTCAAAGCACATAACTCCAGCCTAATCATGAGAAAAGCATGTGACAAGTCCCAACTGAGGGACATTCTGCAATGCATCTGACCTCAACATTGTGAAGTTCATTAAAAACAAGGAAAGTCAGAGAAGCTCTCATAGCAAAAAATAGCCTAAAGAGACATGAAGACTAATATAATGTGATATTCTGGGACAGAAAAAGTAGTTGGGTAAAAATGAAGGGAATTTGAATACATGTGGACTTTAGTTAATAATAATGCAACAATATTGATGCATTCATTGTGACAAATGTACCATACATTGTAAGAACTCTGTATGATCATCAAAAATGTTCTATGCATCTAGAACTATTCTAAAATGAAAGGTTTATATATTTTTTAAAAAGCAGCTGAAAATGTGCACAGTAGGGTAGATTTTTGCAGTGAAACATGTGAAAAACATTTGGGAATATTAACTCAAGTAAAATTTAATAGATGACCATGTAGCAGAAATTTTGTCCAAATTATAAGATACAGTACCATTCTATTTGTATGTTCCTGGTGAGACAAAACCTAGACTATTATATTCAATTCTGAGTCACAGAACTCTTAAAATGTGGTATGTCTAGACAAGGTCAGTAAGGAAGGTAAAGGTTTGGACATTATTTCATGAAATTATTTTTAGCTTGGGTTTGCCCCTGAGAGCAGAGCCTAAAACAAGGGCTTATGAGCAGGTAGGGTTTTTTTTTGTTTGTTTGTTTGAGAAATGATTCCATGTAACAGCAGTTGAGACCTTAGGATAGTAAAACAGGAAAGAAGGGAACGTTTATATAAGACATTTTGTTGCTATGAGAAACTGGAGCTCACTTCTACTCGACCCTTATGAAAATCCATTTAGTAGAATGTGTCCAGAATTTTCCCTGGAGAGAGAGAAGTGGGAGCATTTATTATGCCCTCCTACTTCCCGCTAGCTAAGTGCTGCTTCATGCACTTTCCAAGTCCCTTGTGTTTCCAGGTTGTGCATGGGAACTCACACCTGACTACACAGAAGTCTTGGGGCAGTAAATGAGCTATGCATTTTAGATGAGGTGAGATTAGATTCCATCCACGTGCACCTGGTTTTAGCAGTGATTGATGAAGTTAAGTGGACCAGGAAGATGTGAAGCACAGAGTGGAGCTGATCTATGCACAAAGAGATGGGTGAGTAGATGTCTCAAGTAGCAAGGGAGAAGACACGTCACTCATTGTCACTCTGGAGACAAGACAAAGACCTTTGATGGAAGTGATAAAGGAACAACTTTCAGCTCAATCATAAGACAGTGCTGTTCACCAATTATTCTGGTCCATATCAGCAATGGAAAACAGATAAGCAAGAGGTAATATGTAGAAAAATTAGGGTAGAGAGAATGTACCAGATACGATGATAGAAAAAAAATCCGAATACATCTGTAATCACAATAAATGTGAATATCTAAACATCAGTTGAAAGACAGAGATGGACATAACACATGCCATATATAAAAGCCATGCCTACACATTATAAAAAGAATGGAACAAGTTGCAACTATAACAACAGCAAAAGCTGGAGTATCTCAATTAATATGAAACAAAACAGACTCTTAAACAAAAAAACACTATTAATTCAGCTAGGATTAGATTTGGTTGCTTATAACTGGAAAGCCCTAAGTAGAAGTTGCTTAATATAATAAAAATGTATATCTGTTACTCTCATAAAAAGAAAAGAGACAGTCAGGATATAGACAATCCTGGGCTGGTATATCAGACTCCAAACCATACCAACCTATACTGGGAAAGCTGGGCAGCTCTTCAAATCAGGGTGTGAGACCTGGAAATTCCCCACAGAAGGCATTTTTCCCAGTGGCAACTTCAGATGTGGGCATGGGAGACTAAGTGTGAAGGAAGAAACTTCCAGGGAGCAAAAGCAGGAGCCAGAGAGAAAAATGCCGGCAGAGGGCAGACTCAGAATCTATTTGAGGAATTTTCTGTTAAATACTCTCCCCCACCCTCCCGGGTAAGGGCTTTTACCATGCCTGCCCCCAAATATTTCAGAATTGTTATTGACCAGCAAATGTGTTTTTCCCTTTCTTCCCTGTTTAAAATGAAAACTTTTATGGAAGCTACCTTCTTCTTTCTCCACTGTTGTATATTGGGTGTGTATGTATAAGACTTAGAGTTGTCTGATTATCTCAAAGTCATGAAAACTTGAAGCCACATTTGAACCTGAAGGAAAGGACTTTGCATGACCCAGGGATTTTGGATTTTCAGCTTAGTGCAGCCAATGGATGAGACTTTAGGTTGTCTCACTTGGGGAGGTGATGGTTGTTTCCCATGTGTGGGAAGAAGAGTAAAAGATGCATTGGAGACAAAAATGTATGGACTCTATCAGAGCCTGATTATCTGTTCATAAATCAATTTCCACTTCTTCCTGGACCAGCTAAACTTTATCTGTTCTCCCTGGTCAATGAGACATGAATGGAGGTGATAAGCACTACTTCCGGTCTCGGACCACACAACACTCTTACACATGATTCCCCTCACCTTCAGCCAGCTTGAAGGAGGTGTGCCTGGTGACCTGGAAGTCAACTGTTGAAGATGGTGGAGCCCCAGAGAGAAGAAGCCTCAATCCCCAAATCACCTTTTGGAATAAGCTGAACTTTTTTCTAGGACTGCCTGTTAGACTCTATGTGAGCCAGAAATAACCTTTGATTGTGTGTGAGCCATTATGCATTTTTATTTTTGTTCTATCATTACTGTAATTTTACAGCAAAACCAAATTATAAACTCCACGTGGGAAGGGATTATTCATATTTTCGTCTTTCCTCAGCACATAGCAGTCTCTTAAAATCTATGTAGGTATCTAATGAATGATTTCTGATACTTAATATGAAATAATATTGCTTGTTGTTGTGAAGAATTTAAGTCATGTATCATAGTCTGTGATCCGAACATTATGTTTTGATTCCATATGTTTTCTACAAAAGTCCCCCCTCCTTAGCTTTATTATCCATTTGTCCCCATCGATCTTGATATATGCTAGTCTTTGATATTTAGTTTCCCCAAAAATGTCCATTCCATGGTATGAGAGAGAATGTATTTCCTTCCGGGAATATAACTTTCCACTGTCCTTTGTCCACTCAGCAAAACCATTGATTTTTAGCAAGAAATATAGCCATGCAAAATAAATATTGCATTTCCCAGCATCTCTTATAGCTAGAGAGAGACATTTGTCTAGGTTCTGATCAGCTGGATGTAAACAGAAATTTGTGCAACTTCAAGGAAGTTGCTGGGTTGTTGGAATATGGATGCTTTTGCTAGAGTTTCAACAGGTAACCTGGGCCTTGAGGAAACTTTGGAGGCTGAAAGGTTTGCATGGCAGAAATAAGTAATAAAAGGAGGATGAGTTTCTCTCACGAAAGAATATGATATAAGCTCTGGATGACTGCCTACAATTTTCCTTCCAGGAATATAACTTTTATTTATTTTTGTATAAATTAATTTATATAGAGTCCAAATTACTCCCAGCAGTAGAAAATGTAATTAATTCAGGAAAAACTCAGTCATATCAAAGGACATCAATAACACATATATCAGGCTACTTGAAGCTATAACATACCTAACCGAAGCTCTGTACTTTTTTCAGGTTTTACTATCATTTTAAATATTTTCTATTTTCATGTCTTCACGTATACTAACACTGTCTTCTGCAGTATGGAATCTGCTGTTAATTCCATTCAGTATTTTTTTTTTCATCCGAGGTACTGTACTTTTTATCTCTTGAAGTTTGATTTAGATTTTTTAAGATATGTTCCATGACTCTACCTAACTTGCTCAAGTGTTCCTCTCCTTTCTTGAACCTAAGGAAAATATGGAATATAGTTATCGTAACTGTTTCAATGTTCTTGTCTACTATTTTATCATCTATGTAATTTCTGGATCTGTTTTGATTGATTGCTATTTCTCCTCGGTTATGGGTCATATTGTCCTGCTTCTTTGCATGCATTAGTTGTTTTATTGAGATATATTCACACGTCGTACAAACCATCGGAAGTATACAATCACTGGCTCACAGTAGCAGCACATAGTTGCACATGCAACTCCATGATCAATTTTAGAACATTTTCATTACTCCGGAAAAGAAATAAAAATGAAAAAGAAAACCCAGATTCCCTCATACCCCTTATCCCTCCTTAGTATTGACCTATAGTGTTGGTGGAGTATATTTGTTACTAGTGATCAAAGAATATTAAAATATCACTATTCACTACAGTCCATTGCTTGCAATAGGTACATTTTCTCCAATAACCCCCTCTATTATTAACTCCTTCTAATAGTGTCATGCATTTGTTCTATTTCATGAAAGAACTTTTTAATATTTGTGCAGTTAATCACAGACATTATCCACCACAAGATTCCTATGTTATACATTCCCATGTTTTAACATTCAGCTTTCCTTCTGGTGACATACGTGACTCTAAACTTCCCCTTCCACCACATTCACACACCATTCAGCACTGTTAATCATTCTTTCAGTGATGTACTACCGTCACCTCTGTCCATTTACAAATATTTAAGCTTAACCTTGTTAAACATTCTGCACATATTAAGCAACTGCTCCCCATTCTTTAGCCTCATTCTATATCCTTGTAACCTATGCCCTATATTTTGCCTATGAGTTTACATATTATAATTAATTCAGTGAGGTCATACAATATTTGTCTTTTCATGCCTGACTTAATTCACTTAACAGATACCGGGGATTGTGAACTTTACTTTGTAGGTACTGGGCATTTTGTGTTACTATAAATATTTTTGAGTTTTTATCCTGAGAGGTAGTTTAGTTACTTCAGAACAACTTGATCCTTTTGATCAAATATTATTATTTTTAAGGTGGGGTTCAAGCTGCCTATAATCTATAATCTGGAATGAATTTTGCCTTACTGAGATAATGCCTTTTTGGGAAATTTATTCAATGTTTCATGAATTCCTCCTTGACTGGTGGCGGCACAAATTATTTCAGTCCTTGTGTGAGTTCCAGAGGTTTCCTGTGCTCCTTTCAGGGGGTTCCTTCTTCAGCCTTGGGTTTCCTCATACATCTGAGCTAAACAGTGCTCAGCTGAAGACTTGAGTGGACCTTCTGCAGCTCCCTGGAGCTCTCCCTCTGTGAAGCTCTGGTTCTATGAGCTCTCACTGGCTTGACCTACCTTGATTCTCAATTAGGTGTCATTATCTCAGGGAGACTCCTGAACTTCACCTGAGTTCCCCTTGCTGTGATACAACCTGTAAACTCTCCAGGCTGTAAAATGAGACAGTGATAGGACTCATTTTATTCATTTCCCCTCTCTTAGGGACAACTGTCAGGCATTGCCTGATGTCAGTATTTGAAAAGCATATATCATATTGTGCTGGTTTGAAAGGAAGTGTGCCCTCTAAGAAAAGCCATGTTTTAATATAAGTCCCATTTCATAAGGTAGAATAATCTCTATTCAACACTGTATGTTTGAAACTGTGATTGGATCATCTCCCTGGTTGATGTGATTTAGTCAAGAATGGTTGTTAAACTGGATTAGGGGATGACATGTCTCCACCCATTTGAGTGGGTCTTGATTAGTTTCTGAAGTCCTTAAAAGAGGAAATATTTTGGAGAAGGAGAGATTCAGAGAGAGCAGAATGATGTAGCCATGAGATGCAGAGAGTCCACGAACCAGCAACCTTTGGAGATGAAGAAGGAAAACGCCTCCCGGGGAGCTTCATGAAACAGGAAGCCAGGAGAGTAAGCTAGCAGATGATGCCACGTTCAATATGTGCCCTTCCAGCTGAGAGAGAAGCCCTGACTGTGTTCGCCATGTGCCTTCTCACTTGAGAGAGAGACCCTGAACTTCATCGGTCTTCTTGAACCAAGGTATCTTTCCCTGGATGCTTTTGATTGGACATTTCTATAGACTTGTTATAATTGGGACATTTTCTCAGCCTTAGAACTGTAAACTAGCAACTCATTAAATTCTTCCTTTTAAAAGCCATTCCGTTTCTGGTATATTGCATTCTGGCAGCTAGCAAACTAGAACACATATCTACTTTCCTAGTTGTTTCAGGTGGGAGGGTCAACCTGATCTCTGGTATTTCATTTAGCCAGAAGCAGAAAACCTTACAACCTTTTAAATATGAGAGGCAAAAAAATTCTCTCTTTATATTAATAATAGTTTCTGTTATTATTTGGGTTTTTCTCATAAATCTCAAATATAATTCTAATAACACTTAACTAAGGCAATACTAACTAAACATGTCCATTAGAATTTAGTTGGGATTCTATAGTTCTAAATAATTATTCAGGAGACGCCATGTTTGATGGTTGCATTTTTACCTGTGTATTCCTTGTGATACTATAAGATTATGTACTATTCAGCTACTTAGGAAACAGATTTCATTTAAGGACTAAGTCACAGAGGATTAGCTCCTGTGTCCTCCAGAGCTATAAGTGGGCTCTTCCATAGTTAATAGGTTTAATTAATGAGCTGGTTCTTAGATGTTGGTATTAGCTCTCAAACTCTAACTGCATACACAAACATGCACACACACACCATCATATACAAAATTAAAAGCAGAATCGTATCTCCAACTGGAAGGAGAAACTTATGTGCATATAAACAGAGAGACCAATACACATTAGCCAGGCTATCTGGCCCCTGACGTTTTGCTCTAGATTCCATCTGTACCCTTCTGTAGGCATTTGCTCAGGATGCTTCTTCTTTATGTCTGTCTTTAACCTGATCTATTTTCACATCATTTCTACTCATCACAGTCCAAGTTTTAAAGATGATATAATAAAAAGAACACTGGAATCAGACAGACTGGAATTTACCAACCATGTGGTCGTTGACATATTACTTCATCACTTAGTTTCATTCCCTTCATTAGTCATCACTTAGTCAGTTTATTTCATGTACAAAATGAAACAATATTACCTATATCACAGAGTTGTTGAAAGAACTAAATGAGATATTTGCAGCATCATGCACTCAAGTGCTCTGCACAGTATGTATACTAAGTAAATGTTGATGGACCTGCTTTTCAATTTTCCTCTCTTCTATCCTCTGTTTTTTTGATTAAGAGAGAGCTATCCTAATACTCAAAATGAATAAGAATTAATATACATATTTTAATAACTTGAAGAGGCTACAAATAATAATACCTCCTTTTGTATAAGGATGTTCTAAATGCATTTATAATATTATCCAATCTTTGATCTAAAGTGCAAATATTGCTGCTCACAGATAATATAATCCCTAGAAATGCCAGCTCAGGTGGTAAGAACTGTAACCTCTGAAACAAGCCTAGCAACGTCTAAGAATTCACTTTAGAAATACTTCTGGCGTCTATGAAATCTCTATCTAGCACTGACATTGGCTTGCATTTAAAGCAGGAGGTAATAGGAGGTCATTTGAGTTGTCTCTTAAAGCAGCCGAAAACTTTTATTGCTGTTCTCAGGCTAAAGCCAAGGACATAATCCTCATCTGTAAAATGAAGATATCTGATTAGATAACTTCCAGCTGTAAAACTTGTATGATTAGCTACTTATTCATTACAGAGATCTAGCCCTTTAAATTTATCTCACATGAATCAATTTATATCAATTCAAGCCTGGTGGAACCCAGCCATAGAGAAAAGAGTTTACTTTGCATTTTATCTTAGCCTCTCTACACATAGTGCACTAAAAAAAAAAAAAAAAGTAAAAACAAAAATTGCTTAGGACACTTCATCTTGAAGGTAATTTTAAGATTTATAAAGCAGTCAATAGCTTTTCCTATATATGAATGATGATTATAAGAGATATGGACTATTTGGATGAAAGGTAGGAAAAGAAAGAAAGACAAGAGAAGAGAGAAGCTCTGAATATTCTCCCATCATTACCTGACACCATCTTCTTTCTGCTTGTGATGGCAAATGTAATACTTTCTTTCCTTTCATGATAGCCCCTTTTTTTCAGATAAGAATAAACTGCTTGTCTTTGGGCTAAATTCTTCTCAACATTGGACATTTCTATCCAAAATATTTCATCTGAGGGGGGAGAGGAGAGGGAAAGCAGCTGGAGAATTCCTGTTCCAACATTCTAATATCATTTTCGGCATCTCTTTGAGTGGCATGATGGATGTGGCTTTATCCTGAATACATCCCCTATCTTCAAGACCAATGAAAAAAAATACTATTTTCCACCATGGGCATCTGAAAGGAATAGGGAGAAAAATATCAGGAGAAAGTGTTTCTTCAGCAGCAATTACCCTTCAAGAACAAATCAATAGTGTTGCCATTTCTTCTCATTAGTAGTGCTATTTTTTACAGCTCTCTAGGCAAGATTCAGCACGTGGGAACATTGGATCCATGCTACACTGAACAGCCACCAGCACTAGTTGAACGTTTACAAATTCTTAGAAGGCAAATGGAAAGATAGCCCTGATCAAAAATCTGCATAATCCTTCCCTATGGGGAGAGGCCGCTACAGTTTTATCTAAATGAAAACCACCTATTGCACACAATATAATGATGTGACAGAAAGTAATACAGTGTGTCTTTTTCTCACCATGACTGTTTCCTTGTTAACTAACATACTTTCTGATAACATAGAAAGGAACTTGTAAGAAGAAAATTGGACAAGAGAAGTCCAAATATTCTCTCAAATATTTTGTGTTCGCAAGTGAATGAGCAACTAAATATGAGAACCAATCTTCGTGTGTTGAAAAAGTTTATGACAATAAACTTCTTGCTTCTTGAGAGATATCAATCAATCAATAGCTTTCATTTTATCTTGAAGCAAATGAGCACCCAATAAAGCTGTACTATATTCTTGAGTAGGTCTGTTAACTCCCACATGTTTCTGCTAGGCTTAAAATATATAATGAACTTGAGGGATGCTTGAATGTACACGTCATAATTCTTCTCATCCAACAAATATTTATTGAGCAACTCTTATGTGTCAAACATATTCTTGGCATTGATTACACTGTATTGGAAAATAAAAACTGTCAAAATCTCTGCCCTCTTCAGAGCAGGTTTAAACGTTTTTTTTTTCCCCCTATACTTGAACTGTTGTCTTATGGAAATCCCCCAACCCCCCAAACCTTTGTAGCACCATCTGTTGGCAGAATGGCAGTATATCTACAAAGCGGTTTGTTAAAAAAAAAAAAAACTTGTTTAGGACAATTGCAGTCGATTTGGATGTTTTACTATTAAAATCTGTGCAAACTTGAAAGTTACACATTCACTTGTAACTGAGATGTGCTTCACAGGGATGTAGTTAATAGTCCATATTACAATTGTCCTTTCTACATGAGATTTGGATACATAAACTGCTATACATAGCTTGGGCAATAGTTCCAAATTGCTATGACAACTAATGGGCCAGCTACGTATACTGGTATCTTAGGTGCAAGTTGTAAAGCAAAATATCTGTATTCTGCTTGGTTAACAAATGTATATTTGTAGCCCTTTCATGCAATAGAATTCAAGTTGTTGTTTATATAAAAAAGCAAAACAAAACGATAATAGGAGAAATTTGCCTTCCTGGATAGATATAGAGTAGCAACGTTTATGAATATTGCAAATAAAGAATTCAATTCTTTAAAAAAAAAAAAAAATCTCTGCCCTCCTAGATCTCACAGTCTAGTGGGAGAGACAGATATTTTTAACTTAAAATCAAGCATGCACTTGTGAAAAAAATAGGTGTCGAGAGAATACAAATGTAGGGGCCTAATATGAATTGTTTGGGGAGGGGAGTCATATTAGTTCTCTAGGAGGAAGAATACCTAGGTTCTCTTGGTGGGTGAAACATTTCAACAGAAACCTACAGGATGTGTAGAATTTAGCAAAGAGGAATGTAGGGGGGAAGAGTTTCAGACTAGAGGAAGAATTAACACCATCGAGTAATGTTCAGAGATTCAAGTTTCACCAGCAGAATCAACTATCAGGTGAGATAATTGTTGTATTGTGTTTCTGAAAATTGGAAATTTCCTAGATGACATCACAGACTTGGATAATCCTAGTATATTCAATCTATAATGAAATATTCCAGTGAATATTTTGACTGGATAAATTTTGATATTTATAATGGCTAAAAAAGAAACTAGAGCTGGTAAGACTTGTTCCTAATTTCACAGATTCTAAAGCACTAGCTTCTCCCTAAGGTTATATTGTTAAACATACAGCTCTTGCCAACAGGGTATGAAAACTTTAGGAAATATACATATTTAAATACCTTAAGATGATTTCAGATGCAAGGAAAAACATGCAGACTGATATCCTTCTTTGTAGCAAGATCACCTTGCCACTCAAAATCTATTAGAAAAATACCTCAGGAGTCTATAATATCAGATAATTGTGATACTTCTATTCTTGTAAAGCCTGGTAATTGTGTCACATTCACAAGTTTTATAACACTTGAAAATACTGCAATATTTACAGAATAATGTACGTATATAGTGCAAAGTCTGTAGAGATACATCTCAAACATCTATGGCCAAAGATAGAGATTTCTAGGACAGTGAAACTGCCTGTTCCTCAATTAAGATGAAGGCTTTTTGTAGACATTATTTTTATTTACTTCTGTTGTCTTCTCAGAAAAACATTTTCCAAAGTGTAATCCATATAACCTCAGTCTCAAGGGATGTTAATACATGTTATGTAAAAAAAAAAAAATGTTTGCTCAATAGAGTGTTTAGAAATACTAAATTAAACAATGATAAACGATATTATACAACCCTTCAGATCAGTTAACATGGTAATACTTATTGATAATATTAAAAAAGGAGATTCAGTGAGTAGTATTTCCTAGATACATTTATTTATGGAAAACTTTTCCATCTGTTATTGATGGGAATCAACGTTCTGTGACGTATCCTTTAGAAGTACTAATGAAAATTCTGATTTGAATGAGGAATCATCTACAGATCATCTTACATGGAGTTTTATAGACTATTATTAAATGAAGTATTGTGAGTTTCATCATTTGAAAGTTCACTTAAGTTCAAAAACAAAGAATTGATAATCATACATGCTAATAGGTATTAATAGTGCAACATATTAGGACGTGTTTGGTTAAGTTCATGCAGATTTAAATGAGGGCATTTAAGATAATTAAAACGTATTAAGATAGTTGTGTGCTACACTAACTTTTCAGTTATAATTACAACAAAATCCAGTCTTTGTTAGGAGCTATGACACCAGGACAGTATTTTTTCTGCCGCTGTATAATCATGCCAAAAGTTCTAAAGGGCATGTCAGCAGAGATAGCACAACCACGTTTATCAGTGCCCCATGTGTTTCTCCCAAGGTTAGTGTACAAGAACACACTCAAGGCTTGAAATCTACACTAGAACTATGTGGCACTGATTTGATAACTATGTCTTCTGAAGACTCCTAAAATGAAGGAAGAAAGGATTACATTTTTGATTAGTATATAGAATTTTCCAGAAGACCATTGCTTCCATGAAAACGACTACAAAAACTGGATAAGTTGGTGGTGGTGGGAATTATGAATGCAAATAAACAAAATGATTAAATTCCAGAAAAGAACAAACCCTTTCTAAGCCGGGTAGAGATCTGCACCTATCTCCCCATCTCCCCTCCCCCAGGGGGGAATTGGCCAAATCTGGGTATGGGCAGAAAACTGAGCTTTATCAAGGAAGATTTTTTTTGTTTTGTGTTGTTTTGTTTTGTATGCAGTATGGCGGGGGTCACATTTCATTTATTTTCCATGTGAGTATCCCGTTATTGCAGCACCATTTGTTGAATTTCTGTTGGTTTGTTTTCTTTCTTTTGTTTGCTTGTTTGTGTTTTTGGGAAGTGCATGGGCCGGGAATCGAACCTGGGTTTCCTGCATGGCAGGTGAGAATTCTACCACTGAACTACCCTTGCACACCCGATAAATGGGTTTTTTTAAGAAGAAAGAAGAACCATAAGAGCTTTCAACAGCTGTGTAGAACAGGCATGGCAGAGGGGAATCTGAAGAAGCCTCAAACACAGCCAGTTTTCCCCACATGCTACTTTTCCCCTACAGGACTTTTTCTGCCTGTTGGAAATCAGAGGAGACTGGGAGCAGAGCTGGAAAGGCAGAGACCAATATGCTGCAGTTTTTTCATAGTGCTTAGAAGTCAAGGTCTTCCTGGTGAAGGCTGTACAATATTTAAAAGATGCATCTCACTTTCAAGACATTTGAAGGCAAAAGTAAACTAAAATTAATTAAAATTGCGATCCAGTTCTGATCCAGTTCTATTCTTGATTGGCACGTAGTAATTAGATTCTCAAAAGCATATCCTCCCTGGAGGACAATAATATTGTCATCAATACTCATAATTTCATTATACACATTATCAGGCTTACTATAACAATATCATATTGTGATGAGGCAGAAAATTATGACCCATACTCAGGAGAATAAATAGCCAATAGACACAGACCTGCAAATTACTGAGACAATAGGATTAGTAGAGAAAGGATGATCAAAATGAAAGAAAAAAAAAACTGAAGAATTTTAACATAGAAAAAATGGAATTTAAAAAAAAATGCACTCTAGGACTTAAAATCATTTTATCTGAAATTAAGAGCACAGTGGATTAATGTAATAACAGACTGGACCCAGCCAAAGAAAGAGTCAGTGAACTAGAAGACTGGGGAATAAAAATAATGCAAACTGAAGCACAGAGTGAAAACTAAATAATACTAATAGCACAAATAATATAAACAGAGCAAAGCATAGGGAACACATGGGGTACTGTCAGACAGTTGAGTGTTTGTGTAGAAGAAAACCCAGAAAGAGAGGAGAGAAAAACTGCAGCAGAAGCAATTTATGAAAAGATAATGTTCAAGATTTTTCCAAAGCTGATGAAAAACATCAAACCACAGATTTATGAAGTTCATTAACTCCCAAATAGAATAAATGCAAATAAAACCACACATTATAGCTAAATTGCTGAAGAAGGAAGATAAAAAGAAAATCTTAAAAGCAGTTGGAAAATAAAGATACATTGTCTGCAGGAAAATAGCAACGTTAACAGAAACAAAGAAGCCAAAAGGCAAAGGGAAACAATAAAATGGAATAGTTCTATGCCCAGAGAAGTAATCCTTCCCAAATGAAGGCAAAACATAGAATTTCATCAACAACAAAAGCAGACAGAAATATAGTAGGCACATAGTTAATATTTATTGTTAGGTGAGGGAATTAAATAAGGTTTTATGGTTTCTTTGTGAACACAAATGAGATATTCTGGGAGATAATGATTGGGCCTGTTATATTGCAAAAATATTTCTCTTTTTACAATGTAAAATTTTATTAAACAAATCTTTAAAAAGGGGCAATGGAAAAATTTGCAAAAGCATTAAAAAGTAAATAGTCAATGTTTGTGAAAGTTATGTGGAACTGACATTTCCATACACTATAAGGGAAGGTGTAAAATTGGTACAATCTTTCCAAAAAAGTAATTAGTTTGACCTGAGATATGTTTCATGAGGCTTGCCAGTATGTGGTTCTCTTCCATAAATATAGCTTAAGAAAATAATTTATATGCGCACAAAGATTCAGCTACAAAATGTTTCACACTGTGTTGTTTATAATAGAACATTGGGGAAAAAACTAGCCTGTCAGTAATAGGACTAGAGAACTTGTTAAGTAAGTTATAATATTATGATGATTTTCAGAGCTGTTGAAGGATATTTAATGAGACAGTTTAATATAAATTAATTGAAAAATCATAGTTCAAAAAGCATTTATATTATGAAACCATATTGTAAAAAAAGCAAGCTTATAGATATATGCATAGAGAAATTCTTATCTAAAGCAAGCTTATAGATATATGCATAGAGAAATTCTTATTAAAAAAGAATTTTAAGAATTTCTTTAAATTAAAATTAAAATTAAATTTTAAATTAAAAAATATATCAAAATTTTAGAAGTTAGTTAGTTGTAGAATTATATTAGTTCTGAGTTGCAGAATTATAAGGAATGGCATTTTCTTGTTTATTCTTATCTTCTGAATTCCTATGATAGACACTTATTCTTTAAGTGATTTTTTTTTAAAAGCACATAAAAATAGGGAACTATAAAGGGAAGCAGATTGGTATCTAATGGAACTAATGTGATACAAAATAAAATGCCCAAGGCTTGAAACTTGTTAACTGGCAATAAGAAGAAAATCTGAAAGTGGGAAGAAGGAAGTCTACTTTTTGATACACAAAGAGGGCTGTGATGCCAAGTACAAGTGGTCCAATTTCATAGCCAGCTGAGGTTCTAGATAATAGAATATTTGTTCTCTGCTTCCCATTAATATTTTGCCATAAAATGATTTCTCCATTTCCAGGAATCCTATCTGCTTCCATTGCAAAAGGCAAAAGATGGCTGCCAGCAAAGTCTGTATCCTTTCAAAATGTTTCCCTGGATGATGTACCCAATAACTTGCATTTACGTCTTATAAGCCTGAACTCAATCATAGAGAAGTTTTGGAAAGGTAAGTTTTAAACTTTTTTTATTCTGGATGTATTACAACTATGAAAAATTAGGGCTCTGTTTCAAAGGAAAGAGAGAAGAAATGATACAGAGTAGGTGCCTGACAGTTTCTATTCCATTGGTTAGACAAAGTTTTATTTATGAGATGCCATTTGAACTGGGCTTTGAAGATATTGGAAACAAGTAGTGAGAAGGCAGGAATTTCAAGATTATAGTGTGTACTGATTTGAAAGGTTGTGTGCCCCCTAGAAAAGTCATGTTTTAATCAAAATCCCATTTCATAAAGGTAGAATAATCCCTATTCGATACTGTATGTTTGAGACTGTAATCAGATCATCTCCCTGGATGATGTGATTTAGTCAAGAGTGGTTGTTAAACTGGATTAGGTGATGACATGTCTCCACCCATTTGGGTGGGTCTTGATTGGTTTATTGGAGTCCTGTAGAAGAAGAAACATTTTGGAGAAAGAGATTCAGAGAGAGCAGAGAATGCTGCAGCACCACAAAGTAGAGAGTCCATGAGCCAGCGACCTTTGGAGATGAAGAAGGAAAATGCCTCCCGGGGAGCTTCATGAAACAGGAAGCCAGGTGAGAAAGCTAGCAGATGGCTCCGTGTTTGCCATGTGCCCTTCCAGCTGAGAGAGAAGCCCTGACTGTGTTCGCCATGGCCTTCTCACTTGAGGGAGAAACCCTGAACTTCATTGGCCTTCTTGAACCAAGGTATCTTTCCCTGGATAGATGCCTTTGACTGGACATTTCTATAGACTTGTTTAATTGGGACATTTTCTCAGCCTTAGAACTGTAAACTAGCAATTTATTAAATCCCTCTTTTTAAAAGCCATTCCATTTCTGGAATATCGCATTCTGGCAGCTAGCAAACTAGAACATGGTGGATGGTGGGGAGCAGGAGATGGAAGGTTCATAGTCCATTAGGTGAGAAAATACAATATATATTCAGAAAAGAACTAGGTCTGCTGGCCTAATGGAAGGTTCATGTTGAAAACAAAGGGATTATTGGAAAGATGAGTTGAGGTTACTCAGTAAGAGGTTTTAAATGCCAAGGTAACACTCTTGGATTTTGTTATTCTAGAAGCCTAACTGAATTACTGAAAGTTTTTAAACAATGAATTCATATGAGGAATCTGTTACTTGAAGGGGATTAATCTGACATTAATCTGAGATTAAGCAGAACGAAGCAAAAAAGGAAGAGCATGGAGATAGGGAGAAGCTCAGTCTGTTGCATATAATCTGTCCTGGGATTGGGATACAACCCTTGCATTAAAATTTTAGCAGTGAAAATTTTGTGTGATCAATTGACCACCAAATATATATAGCTAATATAACTTATTATTTCTATTGTAGATTCTAAATTTCTGGAATCTGTCCTGTATAATCCAAGCAGTTCTAAAATCTCAACAAAAACTCTCATATTATGTCAAGTGGACAATTATGGTGATTAAATGTACAGATATGAAAATGTTTTTGCATGGGGAGAAAAAATGAATGTCAATAGGTGTGGTGTTGAAAATGGGATGGTATACAGGGAAAAAGTACAATCAGTGCAAGCTAAGGTCTATAGTCAACAGTAACATTGTAGCATGCTGCCACTGACTGTACAAAAGCATCATGCCAAAACTAAAATATCAACAAGTAGGGGATATGGGGGAAGGGTATGGATTCTTTGCAGAAGAAAAGGAAATGTCTTTATATAGATTATGATGGTGAAGGCATGTCTATTTACTTAGATTGGTGTGTTAAGTTGCAAGCTGCCAATACGCAATATACCAGAAATGAAGCCACTTTTGAAAGGGAAATTTAATAAGTTGCAAGTTTACAGTTCTAAGTCTTTGGAGACGTAAAAACTAAGGCATCCAGGGAAAGATGCCTTAACTCAAGAAAGGTCCATGAGTTAGGAACACCTCTATCAGTTGGGGAGACATGCTGGTCCCTTGCTCCTGGGCTCTGTTGCTTTCAGCCTCTGCTCCTATGGGGGATCCTCACATTGTTTCTCCAGGGCTGGCTTTCGTCTCTTGGTTTTCCTTGGCTCACTCCAGGTTCTGGTTTGCTTAACATCTCATGGTGACGTTTGCTGGGCTCCAAGCATCTCCAAACCTCTGTGTGTCTGTGTTAGCTCTACTCTGAAGTTTCTGTCAACTCTGTCATTTCTGTCATCTGTAACTCTCTCCAAAATGTTTCCTCTTTTAAAGGATTCCAGTAAACTAATCAAGACCCACCTGGAATAGGTAGAGACACATCTCTATCTAATCGAAGGTCACAACCACAATTGGGCATGCCACATCTCCTTAGAGATAAGCTAATCAAAAGACTCCAATCTACAGGGGGGGTAGTTCAGTGGTAGAATTCTCATCTGCCATGCTGGAGACCTGGGTTTGATTTCTGGCCCATGCATTTCCCAAACAAACAAAAATTCAACAAATGGTGCTGCAATAAAGGATACTCACATGGAAACAGAATGAAATGTTACCCCCACCACACAGCATACAAAAGAAAAAAAAATAAGATTCTAATCTACAGTTTTGAATCAGGATTAAAAGAAAGAGCTGCCCTCACAAGATTGAATAAGGATTAAAACATAGCTTTTCTGGAGTATGTAGTATTTTCAAACCAGCATAGTTAGATTGTATGATGTGTATGAATAGAATTCTTTAAAAATGAGCAAAAAAAAAAAGTGCTAGAGAAAATACAGAGAAAGAAATGTTCACTGTTGGTAGGGAAGCTGAGAGGTGCAGCCTCTCTGGAGGGCAGGTGGTGGTTCCACAGGAGGCTAGGGGTGGGGTTGCCATATGATCTTGCAACCCTGTTGCTAAGCATATACATGGGGGAACTGAGTGTGGGGACAGGAATGGACATTTGCACACTGGTGTTCATGGTAGCAGTGTCTGGGATTCACAATGGATGGAGGGGGCCTCAGAGTACAACAACTAAGAAATGGGAGGGGAACTGTGGTGTTTACCTACAATGGACTACTGAGTGGCTGCAAGAAAAAATGAAGTTGTGACATGTAACTAGGTGAATGAACCTAGAAAACAGTATGTTGAATGAAATGCCAGAAAAAAAAGATAAATATTATCACGCCTCATTCACTTTGACTGACTATAATATACAAGCTCTGAGAACTGAAGTGGAGAGCACGGGTTACCAGGTTGGGGCCTATGGTAAAGGGTCCTAGATTGTAAGCTCTTACAGCAGTCACATCTGTTCTGCAGTTGTGACTGTTACTTCTAAATTCTGAGATACAAAGCTATTTGTGTATATTCTGGTCATTCCCAGAAACTTCAGGTATTTAAGTGACTCAAAGTTAGAGCTCTGAAGCTATGAAAATCAGCATTATCCCATACAGCACTGTTAAAAAATTGAAAAAATTATCAAACTTTGACTAGAGATATGAATGAGGCTGATCTGGATAGGACTAAGGTAAATCAGAATACAGGGTAAAGGATGATTTGGCTCATATTTTAAAACGTCTACTTCTGTTTGAGGCCACAGGAGAGATGTTTATTTGGTGCAAAATTTATATTTTGGGTAGCATATTACCTAGTTTAACTTGTATGGCCAGTTTAGTTGAACATTGTAATTATATGGAAATCTTGAATAAGATGTGAGATCTTGTTGGTTTGTACAGGTTAGTGTGATGCCCCGATACATCCCAGAGGAATGTGGACAGAGAATAAAAAAATGTTTGAAAAGTCTCTTTGGGGAGCTGGGGAGAAAGGAGGAAATATTCAGCTTCCCTATTAGGAGAATTATTGATATTCTCACATTCAGTGGGGACAACTAATTCAACAGACTGAGCGCTCAATCTTGGGGTTCGTCCCTGTGAAATTTATTCCTGGAAAGGAGAAGCTAGATCTACTTATAATTATGCCTAAGAGTCACCCCCAGAGAATTTATTTTGTTGCTCAAATGTGGACTCTCTCTCTAAGCCAACTTGGCAGGTGAACTCACTGCCCTCTTCCCTACATGGGACATGACTCCCAGGGGTATAAATTTCCCTGGCAATGTGGAGTTGGACTCCTGGTATAAGCAGGGACCCAGCATGATGGGATTGAGAAAGTCTTCTTTACCAAAAGAGGAGAGAGAGAAATGAGGCAAAATAAAGTTTCAGTGGTTGAGAGATTTCAAACAGAGTTGAGAGGTTATCCTGGAGGTTATGCTTATGCATTATATAGATATCCCTTTTTAGTTTATGATGCATTGGAGTGGCTAAAGGGAAGTACCTGAAACTATTGAGCTGTGTTCCATTCACTTTGATTCTTGAAGAAGGTTGTATAACTATATAGCTTTTACAATGTGATCATGTGATTGTGAAAACTTTGTGTCTGATGCTCCTTTTATCCAGGGTATGGGCAGATGAGTAGAAAAGATGGGGGGTGGGAAGGGGTAAAAATAAATTGGGTAGATTGAAGTACTAGTGATCAACAAGAGGGAGTAAGAGGTCTGGGATGCGTGAGTTTTTCCTTTTATTTCTTTTTTTGGAGTGATGCAAATGTTTTTAAAATGATCATGGTAATGAACACAGAACAATGTGATCATATTTTAAAAACTATACTGGAAAATTAGTTTTTCTCAATTGTGCTCACAGCAGCCACCATGCAGCCATGCTCACCAGTGCCAGCACCACCTCTAGCTCGCCAAGCTCCAGCCAAAGGAGAAGTGGGGTAAGTAACGAGGTCTCTATACCATGACTTCTACAGAGCAGACCGCCTGCAAATTGATCTGTTGTAAAGCACCCAGGAAGCAACTGGCTACAAAAGCCACTCACAAGAGTACACCTGGAGGGGTGAAGGAACCTTATCATTACAAGGACTGTTGCCTCCAATGGCAGTCCAATAAATTAGATATTATTGGAAGTTCACTAAACTTCTGATTCCCAAACTTCCCTTCCAGTGTCTGGTATGAGAAATTGCTCAGAACTTCAAAACAGATCTGCACTTTCAAGAGTGCAACTATTGGTACTTTGCAGGAGGCAAGTGAGGCTTATCTGGTTGGCCTGTTTTTTTTTACCAACATATGTGATATCCATGCCAAACATGTAACAATTATGTCAAAAGACATACAGCTAGCATATCACACATGTGGAGAACATGTTTAGGGATCCACTTTGATAGGAAACATTTCATTCTCAAAAAAAAATTTTTTTTTTCTTCCTTTTGTTGGTAGCTCTGAAGAGTAGATTTTTTTTCCCCTCATGGGGTCAAAAAGGTACCTACATATATGATTGTGAATGGAAAAATAGAGGACAGAAATAAGGTATTGGCAGTTTTTCCATTTTCATGTATGTATGAATTTGTAATATAAATGGGGGGACATATGGCATTAATGTAAGTCAAAATGTTACATTGAACAAGTTTCAGCAGCTCAACTTTATAACAATTTCACTAAATTTTTCTGGATAATGTCAGCACATGGATTTTTTAAAAACAGGTAAATTTCTTACTGATGGCAACTGTGCTGATTTGAAAGGATTATGTACCCTAGGAAAACCATGGTTTAATCCTGATCCAATCTTGTGGGAGCAACAGTTTCTTTTAATCCCTATTCAGCAATGTAGGTTGGTATCACTTATTAGATTATCTCCATGGAGATGTGACTCACCCAACTATGAGTATTTACCTTGGATTAGATAAAGGCGTGAACTCCACCCATTCCAGGTAGGTCTTGATTAGTTTACTGGGATACTTTAAAAGAGGAAGCATTTTGGAGAGAGCAACAGAGCTACAAGAGGAGAGAGCCATGAGAACCAAGAAAACCCACGCAGCCACAGACCTTTGGAGATGAAGAAGGAAAACACCCCTGGGGAGCTTCATGAAACAAGAAGCCTGGAGAGAAAGCTAGAAGATGTCGCCATGTTTGCAATGTGCTTTTCCAGTTGAGAGAGAAACCTTGAACTTCATCTTCCTTTCTTGAATGAAGGTAGCCTCTTGTTGGTGCTTCGGGGCATTTTCATGGCCTTAGAACTGTAGACTTGCAGCTGAATAAATTCACCTTCATAAAAGTCATTCTGTTTCTGGTTTATCACATTCTGGCAGCTAGCAAACTGTATGTTTGCTAAGTGATGTTTGTAGCATTTTTATCATAGAGTAGATTCCACCCATTCACTATACTTTTTAAAGTTATCTTACATGCAAATACATATTTTTAATGTTGCCTATTTTCTGTGCTGTCCTTAACTTTGCTATTAAAATACTTCAAACTACAAAGAAACTATAATGTAAAATTAAAGCGTATAGAAAGAGTAAACATAAAAATGCCCTGAGACAGATAATATAATAATCTCTATGTAAACTTCAATTTTATTCCAGATAGTACTGTACAAAGAACAGAATTAATAGTCCATATATTTGCAACTGTGCGGCTGTGATGAACATAAGGTTTAGAGAAGTTATTGAATGCTTAAAACTGTGACATTTCACTTGAGAATTTCTGATTTTGATTTGATTTCATTTCTGTAAAAGTGTCTTGAAATCATTGACAGACAACTTATTTATGGAGATTTTAATATTTTAAAGGAGCAAAATCACTCAGTCTATGGAAATAGTTCAGTGAGTACATCATTTGACCTCTAACATCTTCCCACCCAACCCCAGAGTACTAACTTCACTAATTTTCTCTCCTAAATTGTGATACCTGATGCTGAAGTAATACAGCCTCTGATTCAAGTAGGAGCCACACAACACAAAAGCCAGTCAGATATTGAGTTCATTGCAATTTTAAATGTTTTATAACATTTTCCTTCTATGTGTTTATTTTTTCTCCTTTCACAACCCCTCAACCTCAGTTTTGAGAGAATATGCATTTTCCATATATTTTGAACATCTAAGATTGCCAACAACAGCCAGAGACATTGTTGAGGTTCTAGACAGAAGATTGGACTAGATGTGTGTTGTATTTCCAACAAATACAAGACATCTTGCTAAAAATGATTGATATTTGCTCTTTTTTAAAAACTATTTTTATTAACATATCGTCACACTTATACAGTCCATACACGGTGTACAATCAATGGCTCATCATCACATGGTTGTGTTTTCATCACCATGATCATTTTTAGACCATGTGCATCACTCCAGTAAAAGAAATAAAAAGAAAAATGGAAAAACTCATACATGCAATACCCCTTACCCCTCCCTCTCATTGACCACTAGTATTTCCATCTACCCAATTTATTTTACCCCTAATCCCCCCATTGTTTATTTATTTTTTATCCATATATTTTTTTTACTCATCTGTCCACACTCTGGATAAAAGTAGCATCAGACAGAAGCTTTGCACAATCACACAGTCTCATTGTAAAAGTTATATTGTCATAGGATCATCTTCAGGAATCAAGACTATTGGAACACAACTTAACAGTTTCAGGTACTTCCTTCCAGCCATTCCAATATACCAGAAACTAAAAAGGGATATCTATATGATGCATAAGAATAACCTCCAGGATAACATCTCAACTGTGTTTGAAATCTCTCAGCCACTGAAACTTTATTTTGTTTCATTTTGCCCTCCCCCCTTTTGGTCAAGAAGGCTTTCTCAATCTCTTGATGCCAGGTGCCAGCTTATCCTGGGAGTTCTGTTCCACATTGCTAGAGGGATTCACACCCCTCAGAGTCCTGTCCCATGTAGTGGGGGAAGGCAGTGAGTTCATCTGCTGAGTTGGCTTAGAGAGAGAGGCCACATCTGAGAAACAAAAGAGGTTCTCTGGGATTGACTCTTAGGCATAATTATAAGTACTTTTAGCCTATCCTTTGCAGGAATAAGTTTCACAAGGGTGAACACCAAGATTGAGGGCTCCCAATGCTTGCGAGAATATCAAGAATTCTCCTAATGAAGAAGTAGAATATTTTCTCCTTTTTCCTCAGTTCTCCAAAGGGGTTTTCCAAATACTTCTTTTTTCACTGCACAAATTACTCTGGGATATATTGGGGCATTGCACTAACCTAGACAAACCAGCAAGATCTCATGCCCTATTCAAGATTCCATGTACGTAAGCAATTAAACTAAACTGATCATATATATGTTACATTAGGTCATTTGCTACCCAAAATATAAATTTTGCACCATATAAACATATCTCTCTTTGGTCTCACACAGAAGTTGAAATTCTAAAATATGGATGATATCATTCTTTTCCCTGTATTCTGATGAACCTTAGTCCTTTCCAGATCAGCTTCATTTATTTCTCTAGTCAAAGTTTGATTCCCTTTTCAACTTTTTAAACAGTTCCTGTATGGGGTAATGCTGACTTTCATAGCTTCAGAGCTCTGAGTCTCAGGTAGGCAGAGTTCTCGCCTACCATGCTGGAACCCGGAACCCGGGTTCAATTCCCAGTGCCTGCCCATGCAAAAAAAGAATTCATTCACCTAGCTGAATGCTTCACAACTTCATTTCTCCTTGCAGCCACTCAGTAGTCTGCTGTATGTATACACTACAGTTCTCCCTTCTGTCACTCAGTCATTGTACCCTTAGGCCACCTCCATCCATTGTGAATCATGAGCACTGCCGCCGTAAACAGCAGTGTGCAAATGTCTGTTCCTGTCCCCATACTCAGTTCCTCCAGGTATATACTGAGTAAGGGGGTTGCAGGATCATATGGCAAACCCACCCCTAGCCTCCTGTGGAACCACCCTCCCAGGGACTGCGCCTCTCAGTTTCCCTATCAACAGTGAATAGGTACATCTCTTTCTCTGCATTTTCTCTAGCACTTGTTGCTCTGTTCATTTTCAAACAGTTATTATTTGATGTGTTTTTTTCTCACATCATACAATCCAAGCTCAGTAAATAGACATGTCTTTACCACCTAATCTATATGAAAAATTCCTTTTCTTCCACAAGGAATGCATAACATTCTCCCATGCCCCCCTCATTTGACATTTATTTTGGCATAATGCCTTTGTTATATTCAGTGGAAGCATATTGCAATGTTACTGTTGTCTATAAACCTTAGCTTGAATCGATTGTACTGTCTCCTCTAGACCATCTATTTTCAACACCTTGCAATAAGGGCATTCATTTGTTTTCCCTGATGCAAAAGCATTTTCATAATTTGTGCATTCAATCACCATCATCGTCCACTCTAGACATTAAGTTATACTGTGTCAGTCTTTATTCTCTGTCTTCCCTTCTGGATTCATACATGCCCCCAGCCGTTTTCCTTCAACCATACTCACATTCAGTTTCATTCAGTGCATTGATGTTACTGTGCTACAATCAGGTAGTAATGTGCTATCCCAAGCCTGCTCTCATCAGGCTTCCAGAACTCCCAAGTTTCACCTCTTTAATTCCAAGTGTTAAAAGGTAAAATAGTTGGAAAAGGTGAGATAAATCAGATAATTCCTTTAGAGAGAACAGTCCTTTATCTAATAATAGAGTTCTCTTCACATTCATACTTTTCCTTAACATTCCCAGAATTCATGTAGTGCTGCAAGACATTTATCCAAACTATAATTACCCAAACTGTAAAGATCTCCTAGATTTTCAATCAACCCTTTATAATTAACCTACTTTTATTGAACATTCACTCTGTGCCTCCCGTGGCGCTGGCCACTAACAGTGTTCTCCCAAAACCCAGACATGCAAGACGGCTCACTTCTGTTAGGAGAACTACAGCCAAGTTGGGGAGATCGTCAAGTCTAGGGCCTACAAATAATTAGGGAACATTTTCATATGCCTTGTAATGTGTTAAAGAATAATAATGGTGATAGCTACCATTTATTGAACTCTTTTTATGCACCAGCCACCTTCTTAAGTACATTATAGATATTGTATGTGCCTCCAATTCTAGGGCAGCAGGCATTCAGAGATGGAGAGATCAGTATGGGTAAGAATAGTTTGAAAGGAGGATGGGAGCTGAGTTGCATTTAGAAGAAAGGCTCAGGTCTGGAAAAACTACAAAAGATGGGAAAGGCAGTCCTGATAGGGAAGGCAGCATAATCATATGTTCAATGCATAGAATTAGAGGGGAGCCACCTTCCTGATAGAATCTGGGCTTCAAGATGGTAAGGATTGTTGTTGAGAGTGATTGCAAAAGTCTCCCCAATATTTCACACTGTTCTTTGCAATGTGACTTACAGTTCATCAAATTCAAAGATAGCATCTACATCCCTACACCTTAAGTATAGGTTGGCCTTCTGACTTGCTTTGGCCAGGAAAAATGACAAAAGTGGCAATGTTCCTAGTACCAAACGTAAGACTCAAGAAGCCTGTGCAATTCTCTCTCTCTCTTTTTTGTATCTCTGCCATGAGCATAAGCCTCTGAAGCATGAGAGAGATCAGGTGAAGCAAAGCAGAATCAGCCCAAGCTAAGTCAGCCTGGAACACCCAACCCTAAGCTGACCTTCCAGTTATCCACACATGCAAAAGTGAACCCAGTCATACTAGCAGCAGTAGCTATCAGATACAAATGAGGAATAACTGAAGTTAGGCCTGTTTACCAAGGGTTCAGTTTAAAAGGAAAAGTCTTCTTTGAAATATTTTCTTTACTTGCCTCATAGAATAGCATACTCTCATTTTATTATTATTTTTTTTATCTCATTTGTTTATTCCTTCTCAGTTTCCTTTGCTGTTTCCTTCTCTTAACGTTGGAGCCCTCAGAGCTGGTCCTTTGGTCTCCTCTCTAACTTTGAGCTGAGAGCCCCAAAATGCATATCTTTAGCCTTTATCTCTCTTCCAAAGTCCTATGCACTCTCTCCTAAAATTTCCATTCAGAAGTCTGATCAGCATCCCTAACTGAACATACCCAAAAAGAGTTCCTGACCTTCCCACTCATTCTTCTCCCCCAAAGCCTTTCCCAATTCAGTTTCTTCTACATGTGCTCACCCCTAGGGTCAATTGGCAGTCAGGCTGACTCTTTTAAGACATGAGTCGGGTCATGCCATGCTTTAGCTCAAAACTCTACAATGGCTCCCCATTTTCCTCAAACAAAAAGCCAGTGTACTCACTATAGTCCAATAGGCCTTATATGTCTAGACACTATGGCCACACTGACTTTCTTGTCCTATGGTCCTGACATTTGTCCGCCTTGTCTTCCCTCAAACACCGGACATGATTCTATCTTAGAGCCTTTGCTCAATCTGTTCCTTCCACCTAGAATTTTCATTCAGGTACATATGCTTCTACTCTAGGACTGCAACAGTTTCTTCTGCCTGAACCTTCTTCATTTGGATTTCGGCATGATTAAATCTCCTATATCCATGCAGTCTTTGCTCAGTTGAAGCCTAAGAAGATACCCTATTTACTATTGCAATATGCCCCCGTAAGTTGACCTGGACCTATTCTCTAAACGCATTGTATGAGTTGACCCTGAAGATGTTCACTTGCACAGGTAAATCTGAAAAGGCTGGGAAAGGTGTTTTTTCCCCTCTTCTTTTTCTTTTTGTTAGCTACTAACAATCAGGGAAAGTCTGTCATAATACTTGGTCAGAGTCTAAATTCTGGCAATAGCACATTGAAATATCAAAATGTCCAGTTTTCAACAAAAGGTTACAAAACATATGAAGAAATAGAAAGTGAGAGTCCAGACAAAGGAGAAGATTAAAGTATTAGAAAGCATCAGTGAGGAGGACCAGTCCTGGGACATACTGGATAAAAACAAACGAACAAAAAGGACCTCAAAATGCTGAAAGAGTTAAAGGAAGACATGAAGAAAGAACTGAAAGAAATGAGAAAAATGATAGATAAAGAGAATAGTGGTAGAGAAAGAAATTATGAAAAGGAATGAAACAGAACTGAAGCCCACGGAGTTAGAAATTAAAAATTCACTAGAAGGGTTGACAGCAAATTGGAGTTGGCAGAGGAAAGAATCAGAGATTTTAACGATAGCAATTGAAATGATTCAATCTGAGAAGCAGAAAGAAGAAAGAATGAAGAAAAGTGAGCAGAGCCAAAGGAACACGTGAGACACCATCAAGTGTACCATTGTGTGCATTGTGGGAGACTCAGAGGAGAAAAAAGAGAGAAAGGGGCAGAGAGAATATTCAAAGACATATTGGCTGAAAACTTGCCAAATTGAAATCGGATTTTGAAAGACATATCCAAGCTGCTTATTGAACTCCAAACCAGAAAAAACCCAAATAGACTCACGCTGTGACTATGGCACATTATAATCAAACTCTGGAATGCCAAAGATAAAGAAATAATTCTGAAAGTCAGAAGAGAGAAAGACCATGTCATGTACAAGGGAACCTCTTATTGGAAACTATGGAGGGAAGGAGGTAGTGGGATGACATATTTAAATTGCTGAAAACAGAGCAATTCTTTGCCAACAAAGAATTCTATATCTGGCCAAACTGTACTTCAAAAACAATGGGGGATTGAGACATTCCCAGATAAACAAAAGTTGAGGGAGTTTGTCCCCAGTAGATTGACCTTACAAGGGATGCTATAGAGAATTCTGCAGGAAGAAAGGGAAAGAAAATAGACCATAGGTCAAAACTGCATGCAGAAATAAGGATCTCCTGCAAGGGTAATGGCATGGCTAACTATAAATGGCAATACTGTGGTCTTTTTGGTTTTTAACTCCACTTTTTACTTCCTATAGGAGCTAAAAGGCAAATGCCTAAAATGTAATGATATATTATATGAATGTAATTTGTAACAAGAACTACAAAAGGGTGGGGGGCAGAGGGTTTAGGAACATAGTTTGTGTATGATATTTAAGTTAAGAGGGTATCAAAACTTTCTATAGATTTAAAATGTTAAATTTAAGCCTTATGGTAACTACAAAAAAAATACTGGAGAATACAGAAGTTCATTGAAACAGAAATTAGAGTATAGATTACTAGGGGCTAGAGGAGGGGGAATGGGGAATTAATGCATAATCAATGTAGGGTTTCTGGTTGGCAAAGTGGGAAAATTTAATAATAGGAAGCAATGAGGGTACTGCAATATTGAAATGGTATGCTTGGGAGGGGTTGAGATGAGAAAATTTATGTTGTATATGTGTTTCCAGAATTTTAAAAAAGATCAGCTAAAGGGACAATGACAACTAAATGCAATACATGATCCTAGATGGGATCTAGCAAGGGAGGAGAAAAAGCTTAAAGGGACACTGTTGAGACTGTGAAAAATTGGAGTAGGGACTGTAAACTTTATGCCAATGTTAAGTTTCTTGAAGTTGAAAACTGCACTTAAGGTGATTCCATAAGTGAATATCTTAATTCTTAGGAAATGCACTTGGCAGTGAAAAATGCTCAAGGAACATGATGCTTTCAATCTATGCTCAAGTGATCATAAAATGATTGATGATGAAAAGAAGGAAAGGAGGAAGAAAGGAAGGAAAGAAGGAAGGAAAGAAAAAAGAAATGGGAAATGTGGCAAAATGTTAAAATTGGTGGATCTAGGTATCCAGGGATGGGAGGGGCATGTTAGAGTTCTCTGCATGGGGTTTGTATTATTTTTGTAACTACCCTGTAAGGTTGAAAATATTTCAAAATAAAAAGTTAAAAAATAAATATTGGGTTTCATTATTAATAGGACCTCTCTCCTAGATTTGTTGTGATGATTTAAAGAAATAATCTGTGTAAATTTCTTTACATCTTAAATGCTCAATTGACATTAGTAGATTATGTCGTTTTTGTGTTTCCAGAACACTTGCTTCTCCTCCCCAGAAAGTTGTTGAAAATAGCATTCGACTTTTAGTATACATTTTTTAAAATTGTGAAATATAGCATATATACAAAAAAGCAATAAATTTCCAAGTGCATTTTAACACGTAGTTATAGCACAGACTTTAAAGTTTGATATGGGTTATATAATATGTTATAGAAACAACCTTTCCATTATGAAAACCCATAAGACCTTCCACAGCCATTTAGCCAAAGTTGTTTTCGTAGGAATTATACTGGTTAATAATAATTAGCTGGGTTCTTCTTTTCCTAATGTACTAGCCCAATATCAGTTTTCTCCTAACAAGCCACTATTTATTTAATGAAGGGGTTGTGTGTGTTTCAAAGGTGTACAAACTCTGTACACTTTAATAAACTCTTTAAAAAGAGGCTATTAGTGTTATTTCATTACCAATTTGTCTTTTGAATCCTGGAAATTGGCTTAAAATCTAAAAAGGCAGAATAATTGCTATTTGCTTAGTGAGTTTTCTTTATACTGTTTAGTAAGCACGATGCCTTGGAATTCATATTCGCTATCGGATTTTTCTCCGGAGAGAGAAGGAAGGATCCTATTATGCTGCTAACATTCATTATTTTAAACATTATACTGAGAGAGAGCAGAGAAGACGTTTGGGGAGAATTGCTTTTCTATAGGTCAGTGGTTCATCTGATTATTGTTTTCTGTTTCATTGATCAGTATGACCTCTACATTGCGGATATGAACAATTATTAAATTCAATGAAAATAAGATTAAAAACCCCACCAAGAACCAGAAAGATGATGAGAGAAGATCTCATTTTGCTGGTCCTGGGAAATGTTTCACTATCCGACTTGTCTGCTCTTGCATTCACCACTCCAAGTCTGCTGTGCTCTTTCTTCCCAGAAGAAATGAGCCTACGATATTTCAATTCCTGGACACAATCCATTAGGCCAGCATAACATTACTACCAATGTATGATATTAAGGACACTCATTTTCCCAATTCCCACATCAAAATGGGGAGTGCTGATAATCTTTCCAGATGACGCATATCACCATAAACTGAACTGAATTCACTGAAACTACCCTAATTATTAAGTCAAAGCAAATGCTACACAATCCATTATGTAGATACAAGTACCAATGTGTTGAGTGTGTCATTACATTAATAGGCAAGAATTCAGAGATTGCACAGCTGAAGGGAGCTTGAGAGTTTTCCTTCTGTCAATTCCATCACCTCTGTTAAAGTTTATATTGAAATCACCACTTCAATCAGATGGTTGTGTGGGTATATATGCATATATGCATGTGTATTTTGTTGTATATCCTAAGAAAAGAAGCCAAGCATCTCCATATATTTGACGATGGACTAGAAAATTCTAGAATCCTCCAAAGATTAATATATGTATGTAGGTCTTAACCATTATTCTTTTTATAAAGTAAAAACTCAGTTCTATAACAAACAGGTGCATGAGCCATTGTGTGATGAAAAGGGCATTTAACTTGGTCAGAAGACATAAATTAATGATCTGGCTTTTCTAGTTACCAGTTGTGTGACTCAAGGCAAGTCACAGTATCTTTTTGAGGTTCTGTTTGCTTTGACAATTAAAGGAGGTTGGAGTAAATAATCTCTAAGAACCCTTCTCAATTTAAAATTCCTTCACACTATGATTTTTCTAAAGCACTCGGGCTTTTTGGTTCATGAACTTCTAATGGCCACCAGAGACAACTTATTTACCTCTGCAAGAAGATATTTCGGGAAAATTGGTGTGATACAGATAATCAATACTAAAATAGAAGTTTAACATATTGGTATTAAGCTGTTTAAGTTCAGTAGAATGCATGTTAGCCATTATACTCATTATAACGCTGAAATACCCAGATATTTTTCTGCATTCAGCTTTTACTAGAAAGATGAAATATGGCAAGGCAATTAGAGATCAATGAGATTTTCTTGAAATAGCCATGGTTTGGAGCCAATGCACTTTAAAATTTGCATACTCTGCTTTCAACTGCCTTTTCTGTCATTCTTTCTGTACAATGATCATAAAATGCTCAGAATGATGTCACCAAGTTATTGCAAGATTATTTCAGGCAAATAGATAAATAAATAAGGTATACTAAAAATATTCTACCTATTCAGGGAGGAACATTGTTTTAGGTACTACAAGACATATAGATGTTTGAGACATGGCCTGTTGCTCAAAGATTTTTTTTTAAAGAAATGTGAGAATGGGAAACAAAACATTAATAGAACATATATATTTGTAGATGCTTTCCCCCATCATCTATTTTAAATTCCTTCTTGCATGCTTTTCTCTGCTATACTCTGAAGTTGTCTGAATACTATATTTCCAAGATACTTTTAAATCTAGGCTTCTGGTTGCAAATTAGGTTCTTCCAATTAGATGCATTACATGAAATTTGGATGGCAGAAGTGAGATAGGAGTCTTCTGATTTACTGCTTTGTTCTTTGTTACTGGCTGGCAAGATGTTGGGTTTTTTTTTGCAGCCACATTGCAGTATCCATTCATTAACTACTGATATAAAGAGGTACTTAAAAAGAAATGGATTCCGAAAAATCTGAATTTCAGCTTTGCTGCTAGGTATTGAAACTACTAGATCCCCTGGTGTACTGATTTGAATGTGACCAGGGTAGGTTTTCGCCCTCGTGTACCGGTTAAAAAGTCTTATTCTGAGCCATCTGCTCACATGCCCAATAATTCTATGAGCACAGAACTCTCTGTATTAAATAACTTTCTGCTTCAAATAGCTAGAATGATTCATGTTTTCAAAACTAAAGCCATGATTGATAAAGATTTGTAGACTTGTGGTGTTGCATGACTTCAGAGAGGAGAGTTAATGACAATAAGCATTGTAAAAGAGGGCTTTATGGATTAACCATGACAAAACTTACCTTGAAGAATAAGTAAGTGGACATCTGATGATTTTTTTAAAACTGTGGACACATAAAAATAAAATATATATATATATATGAAGTACAACTTTGAATATATAGATTCATATTTATATTCAATATATATCATATGTAATAATGATATATATTAATATATACTGAATATATTAGTATATATTCAATATATATTAATATATATTCAATATTATATATATATCTATACTTCGGATTTTGCATCAGCCTGAAGATGACAGAACCATAGAAGATCCTTGAACTACTGTTTTTGGACACTTGGTTTTACTAACTTCAACTTAAAGAAAATTTGAAGTTTCCAGGCTCCAATGAATGAAGTGATCCCCCAAAGAGCAAATTTTGTTGGTTTAGCCCCAGACCTTTATATTATGAACAATCAAAAATGTGTTCCAGATATTTTGTGGATAACCCATAAGCCAGCAAAAGCCAGAAAACATTGACTTAAGGATAAAAATTCTCCTGAGTCCACCTTTTTGTGCCAAGGTATTATAGGATTGTAGGTTGGTTTTGTGGCGCTAAGGCCTCAAATCATGGAAGATCAAATTAGGAAGCAGATCAGGGAATTCTAGGAATGCTGACAGAATCCCCAGTCGTGTGGGGAAACACCAGTGTGCTCCTTTCATCTTCTTTTCCTGGACTGTTGTAGACTTTCCTTGCTCCCTGTGGTTAACTACTCCAAAGCAAACTGGTCCTTTTCTGGGGCTCATTCTCTTGATTAGAGGAAGCATTGTATTGTGTCTTATGCCTTTTCTATTGCAGGAACACAGAGATAAGCATTTCTTCTTTACACTTAAACTCAAAGTGAGTAAGTGCCTCAACCTGACCTCTGCAGCTCAGAGCTACTCTTGACACAAAGCCACAGAAGACAGCATCTTGGGCACCTGCTCCTGGGAGCAGGGTTGATGGCATGTCAATCTCAAATGGGTTATACTCAGCCACCACAGAGAATATCACATTAGCTAAAATCAGGACAGGACTTGGGACTTGCTTTCCATTTGCTTGGGACTTGACAACTAACTACCTGAGGTACAGCAAATAATTTTCTTCAGGAACTGCCAGAGTATCCAGATATTTTCCTCCTCTACCTATTGAGAAAGCTCAACAAATTCCCATCCCTCCTCATTTGTTAGCTCTGTGCTCTCATTCCATTTCTCAATTAATTAGAGCCATTAGGAGATTGTAAATTCAGTGCTAAGACAATGAAAAAAGAAAGTAACAGTTGTTAGCCCAGGGAAATTGTTGATAAGGAGCCTCACGTCTCAGACTGATCACTCCAGGGGCTTCCAACTCCAAGTGGAACAGGGATGTGAGAAGCAAACCATGGAGAGGCTGTTTTATGTCTTTGCAAAATTATTTTAGGCTGGATTTTATAGGCAATGACAAGAGTACAGTAAAGGAATTCAGAAGACACTATGACGGATGGTGGCTTGAATCATAAACTGTTTCTCTACTTTATTTACTGGGAAGTCTCTTTAAATCCTGCCATGCCAAGGATACCTTTCCCTGCTTGCTCAGAAGCTCTCCCTTTCTCTACTTCTACTTTGGTGAACTAAATGCATTATAATAAATGAATAATCAGACGAAAAAATAACTGTTCATGTTGAAATAATTTCAAATACAGAACAGTTGAAACAAACAAACCCCATTCAGAGAACTGTAACATACCCTCAAGCCCCTAGATACTCAGATCTGTCAATTTAAACATTTTGCTGTCTTTGCCATATCATTCTATCTATCATTTGTCTGTCATGTTTGTTTGTCTACCTATGTACCTAGCTGTTTCTAAACATTTGACAGCAGGTTGCACACATCATGCTCCTTGAACACACAATACTTTCATATATATTTCTTGTGAACAATAATATTCACTGATGAAATTAAGTGTGGCTATCAAGTTCAAGAAATTTAACATTGACATACAGCTTACCATTATATATTCCAATATTTTCTTGTGTCTCAGTGATGTTCTTTTGAGCCTTTTCTCCTACATTCTTAGATTCCATCCATTCCAATGCATTTAATTGTCATTGTCCCTTTATTATTTTTTTAATTGTGGAGCCATATATACAAAATAGATTTTCCCATCCAACTTCTCCCAAGCATGTCATCCGGTGGAATTAACCACATTCACAATGTTACAGTACCGTTACCTCTAGCCATTACTAGAACTTTCCCTTCACCCCAAACAATATCCTTTCTGCTTCTGGTAATCTCTTCCCCAAGTCCATCGAAGACATCTTTATGCAAAGGAACAAAAGTTTTCAGGAAGCCCTCATCTGCACTTTCATTGAGCCTATCAGTTTAGTCCCATTTCTTTCTCTAGCTAAAAGTCCCTATCAGTGATGATTACTTTTTGACCTTTCAATATATGCACATTTTGGGGACTTCTAACACCCCTTGTGGAGAAATGGAAGCAATGAAATGGTCAAATAATCAGATTTTGAATCTTGTCTATGTGGTGAAAAGAAGTTCAGCTCTGGGAGAGCCTTCTGCATAGGTAGTTTTTATGGTTGACAGAGGAGTAAGAAGGCTCAATTGACTAATAGATTCCCTCCCCCCAACCACATGACTATACTCGATATTCTTAGGAAAGTCATTCCTTGTCATTCCTTTAGCACAAAGCCTTTTACCCCACTAAGTACAAATGTCCTTCCAGATGGTGAATGCTCAATGCCGCTGTCATTTATACGCCAGGATACATCCAAAATATAATTTCAGGTTCTTATTGAGGTCAAAAAGGGAACATGAGGGCACTAGGTGCTTTATAGATTGAAAAACAGATGGAATGCTTGGAAAGTGAGAAAACAGATTGTAAAACCTGGAGCTTATTTTTTTAAAAAAACTTTCCTAAGTAGGTGGTAGCTGGATTGGCTCACAGGTCAATATGTCGTGTAGTATTTTATTGTTTTGTTTTCTTCTTTGTCTTGCCTTGTTTTCTGATGGCCTATAAAGGGATTCTTCTAGTATTGAAGGCTAATCCACTGTTTAATCTCTCTGGAAATTGGAGAAGCATTTTCTTTCTATCCTCCTTACCCCAGGGTGTTAGTAGGAAAAGATAATGCAGGTAAAAACATTTTCAGTACTCTCCACAAGAATAATTCAGGAAATGGAAAAGAGGAAAAAGAGCAAAGACTATTTTAAAAATGAATACAATGAAGTTACATAGATTGGTAAAGAAAAAAAGGATTTTGAATCATACAGCCTTTTCTAAACTTAAAACCTTAATGGTAGCAAACTTGTTTCTGAGTTAAACGCTTCTTTTTAGAGTTTTCATACATTATTTTCTCTAATAAACTTACTGCAAATAGTAAGTTTATTACATAATAATAAATACATAATAAGTATGTATTTGTTGCTTAGTGATTTAGAAGTGTTTCCCCACTATGCCAAAGTTGTGTGTTGAAAGAAATTTGGTTTCAAAGGTTTCAAAAGCTACTTGCTAGAAAGAAGGCTGATCATTCTTGGAACTTTTAAAGGTAATGCTGGTACTGGTGGGGATCTGGGGGCAGGAATTCTTTGAGGTGAAATGTAAGCACCAGTAAATCCCAAAGATCACTACTGCAGGGGAGAAATACTTCATGTTTGCTAAATTAAGAAATATCATTTGACATTGAGTTCTTCCTCCTTAACTCACAAGCTGCTGACTTAACTCAAATCTGTACTAATTGGGGGTTTTGTTTGGCTCAAAATTATAGGATCTTAAGAAAAAATAAGGCACAAATGTCCATATATTACACGCCATGCCTAATTATAAAATCCAAATGACAGTACCAAATTGGCTCAATTTCCTGTTCCAGATATCACATGTGGTATTAAGTTCAATAAACACAAAATATATTGAAGGCACTGAAAGTATAAAATGTACATTCATCAAATGTGCTTTGTATATTACATTTTCATTTTCTTATCTTAGGTTTTTATGATATGGAGCGAAACCAATTTCATACTTATTCAATAGGTCCAGAACTTTGTGGACTCTTGGATTCTATGACATTGAAAACCGTATTATTGGCAGAAACATTTTATTCTTTTAGTGCAGCTCCTTTCTGTAAAGATTATTAAATTCAATGGACATGCCCCTGCTAGAACTACTAAAAATTCAGAGGCAGTCCTTTGGTTTTCAGAGCAAATGGCACTTTTGTCTCCCTGTTGAAGGAGGGTTTGACACCTACGTGCAACACCAGGCATCTTGGCCCTATTTAACCAGTATCCGTAATCTCTGCTCCTGTTGTGTTAAAATGTACTATGTGGACATGAGGAAAGAATATCAGAATTAACAAAAGGGAGACTTGTTCTCAGGATCCTCTGGTCTGTTCTATGTTGTATGTGCTAAAATAGAGATAAGAAAGAATTTCACTAACTGATAGTTGTTATTTATTTATCTATAAATAATAGGTTGTTATCAAGAATACAAAAGAAGAAAGAAGAAAACATGACAGAACTGACATGTTATTTCATAAAATCCGAACAATAAAGTCTATGCTTTAGGGTTGTCACATTTCTCCTTTTTTGAGGAAAAATCCATCACTCTGATTATCAGTTACCTCTATCTGAAATTCTCTTTTCTTCAGCCTACCTTCACAAACTAGTCAGGCTGCATTTCTTTCTTTTCATGACCTATCTATTCAAGGATCTGAGACTCTTAGACCCCTAGAGTAGAAAGGGATGTTTGAAAACTTCTATTTAGGTCCCTTCATTCTATACACTATGAAAAAATTCAGACTTGGGTGTTCAAATAACTGGTCCAATGGTACTCAAACATCTAGTAGTAAAGACTAAGCCAGAGTTCAGATAAACTTACTCCCATATCCACTGTTTTTCTACTCACGCTATGTTACCTCATGAGAGATTTCATTAAGTTTTCTAGAGTTTCCATATAGCTAAGCCATTCCTTGGGGAGAATGGTCTGCATCAAATGATACCACTATCAAGTTTCTTTTTTATCCCCTATATCATCTTTGGCTAGTAGATATTTGCTTTCTGAACAATGTCAGAGAATGCTCAGATTTCTAAGGTTGGCTCCCCCATTCTTAAACTGTACAACTTACAGAAAATACTATCTATTATTTTGAGCAGAATATGCCAGTTTATAACTTCCACCAATTGGCTAGTGTTTGTTTCCCTAAAAGGAGAAATGGCTCACTTCTTTACCTTAGTAAAATAGAAGAGCAAAGCTTCTCCCTTGAGTCTTCGTGCTTGAGTCTTTGAAATTTAATAAGGCATTTCCATCCCAGAGGGCATTCCAAGAGAAATCTCAAGGCCCAGGACATTTCTTCTGCTCCTGTGAGATTGACAGTTGCCATGGGAGTGGGATTTTCTCCTCAGGCACTCCATGATTTCATCCCAGCAGACCGCCTGCTGGGGTCTAAGTGCCTGCTAAAGTTTTTATAGAGGTCGATCAGCTGGACCTAGCAGAGGAAATATGGAGTCCCTCTGCAACAGAGCAAGGGAACATAATTTATTTAGTGCTTACTGAGTGACCCTAACATTCCTGCCCTGCCTCCTTCACAAGAAAAGGACAGAAATGCCAATTTTATTATAACTCCAGCTCCTGTTTTTAGTCATAATTTTTGGGTGAATTTCAGTGTTTTATAATTTTAAATAGGGAGCACTCTAATTTAAAATGCAAAGCAAATCTTCAATAAACCCTCAGCTGATTGAATACCCATAGGTCCAGCGGATGCATCAAAATTGCAGCTCAGACTCCAAATATGAAGCTCTTGAGTTTTCTCTGGCTGTAAACATGAGAAAGCAGCTGAGACTTGCTTCAACAGGCTCAGCAGCATGACTCACCCAGTGTTGGGAATTTCAGCTGAGAATACAGTCAGTACAACAGGTTATTTTACAAAATAATGAGAAACCTGACTCTGCCATTAGAAGGGAAACACCACCCAGAAAACAGACATGTTATACATATAGGGGAGAGGACATCACCTAGAATGGGCAGCCAGGAGACACCTAATGTAAAATCCATGGCTGGATTTTGTATTGATCTTGGAGTGGGGTAGGAGAAAACATTCCTTGATGGTGAAACCCCATCTCTAGAGGCTCTCTGAAGCACTGGAGGATAGCCTCAGACCCATCCATCATCATTGTTTTGTCAGAAAGTAGGAAAATGGGATATACATGGTTTAAGTCTTTAAATAGATTTATCATTTTCTCTGCTGGTTCAAAGATAGAAAAACATCAACTTGCATCTTTGAAGTCAATGTCTGGCCTTGTCCTCATGACTATAAGGACATGGTCAAGAAGTAGATCTATATGGCCATTTCTAAGACATTTCCCAAATGCATTCTTATATGACATAAAGAAGCCTTATATTCCAGTTCTTGGTAGATCTGGTAATTCCCTGGACATCCCTGAGTGCCCACCAAAAATCCAGTTTTCTTGAATAATAAAGAAATTTGTTATGCAAGGGAGAAGTTTCCTAAAAACCTGCATGTTACCAGCCAGCCCTCACCATTGCATTATTGCAGTGGTTCTGTTATGTGCATGCTATATTATGAGTAAGGTTGTGACGGTTAGGTTCTGGTGTCAAGTTGGCCAAGTGAGGATGCCTAATTGTCTGGTCAGGCAGGTACAGGCCTGACCATTGCTGCAAGGATATTTCTTGGCTGGTGTATTAAATAAACTGGAAGGCTGGTGTATTAAATCATCAGTCAGTTGATTGCATCTGTGGCTGTTCACATCTGCAATCAACTAAGGCATGTGTCCCACAGTGAGATGATCCAATTAGTTGAAAACTTTTAAGGAAGGAGACAGACTCTTTCACTGCTCTTTCAACCAGTGAGCTTCTCCTGTGGAGCTCATCTAGACCCTTCATGGGAGCTGCCAGCTTCACAGCCTCCCCTACGGATTTTGAACTCTTCCATTTCCAGGGTTGCATGAGACACCTTTATAAATCTCATATTTACAGATCTCTTCTGTGGGTTCTGTTTCTCTAGAGAACCTTGACTAATACAAAGGCCTTAAAAATTATTAGAAATTATTTAAGATATACAGAAAGACATAAAGACAAATGCAGTGAACTCTCATGAGCCATGATCCACTATCCATCAAAAAAATAAAAATGACCAGTAGCATTGAAGACTCTCTGTATTAACTCCAATCTCATCCTTCCAGGCTCATGGAGGTAATCGCTATACTGAATCACATGATTTCATATTCTGAAGCATTTCTGTGGACAATTAGCACGTAGTATTGACTTGTGTGTTTGCAAACTTTATATAAAAGTAATTTGCACATGTTTTTCTGTAATTTACTTTTTATACTCAATAGTATGTTTAAAAAAATCATCCACATCAATAAATGTAGCTTCAGTCCTTCCATTTTCCTACCAATTCATATTTTATTTTTCATTCTTCTATTGACAGATGTGAACATGGCTCTCAGTTTGGGATAACTATAAATATGACTTCTGTAGACATTCTTATACATTGTACTTATGTAAATATAAAAGGGTCTCTATAGTGAATACATAAGAGGAGAGTTATTGGTCAAAGAATGTGTACCTTAAAGTAGTTATTATCAAATTGTTCTCAAAAGTTCTAATAGTAATATTTACTCAGATGAACAGTATATTAGGATTCCGTTTGTTCCATGTCCTTGTTAAAAGCTGCTATTGTCATCTCATTAAATTTTTGCCAATCTAATGGCATCTCATGTATTTTTTTCATTATATGTCATAGGTTTTTAGAAATATCATGCAGAAAATACAGAGTTCCTATATAATACCCCATCAGCACACTATTTTTTTGTTTATATTCACATTAGTGTGGAATTTTTTTACAGTTGATTAAAGAATATTATTATAAGTAATATAATACTAATATTATTATTAACATTAGTATATATTTTATATTTGAGTTCACTGTTCATGTTGTACAGAACTTGTGTTGTTTTGTCAAAGTTTTACTTTAGTAACATAAAAACAACCTAAAATTTCCCCTTTTAACGACATTCAAATATATAATTGAGTGGTGTTAATTATATTCAAAATGTTGAGCTACTATCACCACCATCCTTTACCAAAACTTATTAATAGCTCAAAAAGAAATTTTGTGCCAATTGAGTATTATAAGTGTTAACTTTCCATTCCCTACCTAGTAGGCTCCTGATAAACTGTATTCTATTTTCTCACTCTATGAGTTTACTTATTCTAATTATTTCAGATCAGTGAAATTATACACTATTTGTTCTTATGTATGTGCCTTATTTCACTCTTCATGAGGTCTTCAAGGTTTCTCCATATCGTCATATGCATCAGAATTTCATTTATTTTTACAGCTGAAAACATTCCATTTTATGTATATGCCATATTATTTATCCATTCTTTAGTTGAAGGACAATTGGGTTGCTTCCATCTTTTGGCAAATGTGAATAATGACACTATGAACATCAGTGTGCAAATATCTGTACAAGTACCTGCTTTGAATTCTCTTGGGTATATACCTAATTGTGGGATCGCTGGGTCTTATGGTGCTTGTAGTTTGCCAGCTGCCAGAATGCAATATACCAGAAAGGGAATGGCTTTTAAAGAGGGTAATTTAATGAGTTGCTAGTGTACAGTTCTAAGGCTGAGAAAGTGTCCCAATTAAAGCGAGTCTATAGAAATGTCCAATCTAAGGCATCCAGAAAAAGATAACTCAGTTCAAGAAGGCCGATGAAGTTCAGGGTTTCTCTCTCAAGTGAGAAGGCACATGGTGAACACAGTCAGGGTTCCTCTCTCAGCTGGAAGGACAGATGGCGAACATGGAGTCATCTGCTATCTTTCTCTCCTGGCTTCCTGTTTCATGAAGCTCTCTGGGAGGCATTTTCCTTCTTCATCTCCAAAGGTCGCTGGCTGGTGGGCTCTCTGCTTCTCATGGCTATGTCGTTCTGCTCTCTCAGAATCTCCCATTCTTCAAAATGTTTCCTCTTTTATAGGACTCCAGTAAACTATTCAAGACCCACCCAAATGGGTGGAGCCACGCCTCCACCAAATCCAGTTTAACAACCACTCTGATGATCTAATTACAGTTTCAAACATACAATACTGAATAAGGATTAGAAGAAATGGCTGCCTTTACAAAATGGGATTAGGATTAAAACATGGCTTTTCTAGGGCACATACATCCTTTCAAACCAGCATATATAGTAATTCTATACTTAGATTCCTGGGGAGCTGCCAAACTGTCTTCCACAGTGCTGTGCTATTTTACATTCCTACCAGCAACAAATGAATGTTCCTTTTTATCCACATTGCTTCCAAAACTTGTAATTTTCTGTTTTGTATTTTTTCCCACTAGCCATTCTGGTAGGTATAAAGATATCTCATTGTGGTTTTGACTTGCATTTCCCCAATAACTAGTGATGTTGAGCATCTTTTCATGTGCTTTTTAGGTAGTTGTATAACCTCTTTGGAGAGCTGTCTGTTCAAATATTTTGCCTACATTTTTTTTAGAAAAAAAAACTCCTTTTATTTGCAAAAAAATCCAAATATTGGATCCTATAAACAAAAATTCACAATCTGTTCTCTCTAGCACTGATTCAAACATGTCAGTTTTTTTTTGTCTGTTTTCCATCTACTCCTTTTATGCCTGTGACACAGCCTATAGTCAAAATATCCCCCAGAAAAGTGACCCAAGTTGCAATTTGCTGTATTTTGCCCACTTTTTAATTGTTTGTCTTTTTATTCTTGAGTTACAGTATTTCTTTATATATCCTGGATATTAATCTTTTTGTCTATATGTTCCATGCATTATTTGAAGTGGTATATTGAAGTCTCCTGCTAGTAATGTAGAACTATCTATTTCTCTTCAAATCTGTCAATAATTTCTGCTTACATTTTGGGGGCTCTGCTGTTAGGTGCATATGTATTTATAATTGTCATGTTTTCTTGTTGAATTGACCCCTTTTTCAGTACACAGTGACCTTCTGGATGTCATAACAGTGTCTGATTTTAAGACTATTTTGGCTGATATTAGTGTAGTTACCTTTACCTCTTTTGTTTACTATTTGCAAGGTATAATTTTTCCCGTACTTTTACTTTCAACCTACTGTGTCTTTTCAAGAAGAGTCTCCTATAAATAAGATATAGTAGAATCATGCTTTCTTTTTTTTTCATGGGCAGGCACTGGGAATTGAAACTGGGTCTCCAGCATGGCAGGCAAGAACTCTCCATGCTAAGCCATGGTGCCCTCTCCCCCACCCTCCCCAGTCATGTGTTTGTAATCCATTTAGCCAATCTGTGTCTTTTCCCGGAAGCATTTAACCAATTTATATTTAAAGTAGCTACTGATAATGCTGCACTTTCTTTTTATCATTTTCCTATTTGATCTTTATAAGCCTTATGTTTTTCAAAGCCTGCAAATGTCTTAGGCTTTTGTTTGCGTATGGCCCTAGGAATTTCCTTGTATACAGGAATTTGAATGTCCTATCTACTGCCCATGAAGTAGACTATCTCTTCCTCCCAGGCATTCCGTTGTTATGACATAAAACAGGTAACCCTTTACTGCAGACTGCTTTGACTTAATTGTTTCTTATACTGCTTTAGATGTCTGTAAGCTGCAAACTGAAGGTTAGGTTCTGGGTGGTTGGATTTAAGATGAGTTTTGTAATTTAGCCGTCAGTCATCACCCACAGATTGGCATCACAAATGAGCACCCAATGTGTACACAGGCATTACTCTGCTCTCTCCAAAACAGGGCCAGGGATCGACAACTGGAGCACAGGTTGGTGTCACACAGTACCAGGATGGGGTTGGTAAGAGGCCAGCAAGAGTGCTACAAGTTTTTCCTAACATTTTAAAATTGCATTGTCTTTATTCTACGTTTTCCCACTTAACTGAAATGCTTTTACTGTTTTCTGGAGTTTTGAGGGAGATGGCTGTGCAATTTTTTGCTAGCTATTCTAAGATTCTATGGGGGAAGAGCATCTGGGAGCACTTATATCAACCATCTTGGCTGACTTGAGGCGTCTCATATATATATATTTATATAAATATATATTAATATATATAAATATATTAATATAAATATATATTAATATATATTTATATAAATATATATATATTTTTTTGTTTTTTTGCTTTCTTGTTTGTTTTTTTGTTTTGCATGGGCAGGCACCAAGAATCAAACCCAGATCTCCAGCATGGCTGGCAAGAACTCTGCCTGCTGAGCCACTAGGGCCCACCCTCTCATATGGTTTTAATACCCATTTCTCTGATTTTTAGTGAAGTTGAGCATTATATAAGTAAGATTTACGTATTTTATACCATATTGAATTCCCAATTTCCCTTTCCTTTTGCTACATCAAAACTGCTACCTCCCCCCTGCCCCCAACACACACATGATCAATAATTTCCACTGGCATGTGTGCTCTTTAAGGCAGTAACATAAATATTTTCCCAATGCCTAACATAGGGTATAACCCAAATAAGATGCTAAATAGTTTTTATTTATGATAATAAATAAATTTGTAATTTTTTCAACTCTGAAATCTCTGAAGGCCCTGACAAAGGAAATGATCAACTAACAGCAAACTTCTGCTGCTTGTCCATCCTGCACAACATTGCTGGTTTGACCTTCCTGAAATCCCTCTTTTATTTTTTCACCTCCATCTTTGTAAATATTCCATGGGTCGCTATTGCTGAATAAGGGAGTTCAAACTTCTCATGTAGACAGTTAAGGCACTCCATCAAATGGAGCTCTTTGACTAATCCATTTCATTTCTCACTGTGGCTCCAAGATCAGCCACCCACTCCAGGTAAGATGGACTCCTCAAGAGACACCTTATTGACTGTGAAGTTATACTGAGAACCGCCAGAATTTTGTGCATGTGAAAAACACTGCACCTGTTCACTAGACTCTCAGAACTTTGAAAGGCAGGGTCTGCATCGTTTCATACCCGGAACATAGAGGCTCAATTGTTTTTTAGAATGAATGCATTATGGCTTTGGGTTTCCTGAGGTAAACGTTACATAAAACAACAACCAAGAACTTATATGCAGTACAAAAGTGATGAAGTAGTGTCAAACCTACCTAGAGATTAAAATCACAATTTTCATGATGGGAACTTCTATAAGTAGGTGCCAGGCTCTGTGCTTTATAGCAAAGATAAATGTTATCAGTTTTCTGTCTTGAAGAGGCTTATAAAAGAAAAGACGCATATATGTAAGTAATTAATTTCCATACACTACGAAAACATTATAATATCTACACCTACATTTACATTTATATCTACATTGTCTGCATTTTGTCTACATCAGTATCAGCATCTGCATATACAGCATGTTCTCCAAGCACAGTTGTGGATAAAAGTTACTCCATCTGAATATTTGGGAACCAACTAGTGACCAGAAAATGTGAACTTCAAAGTGGTCATACCTACACCTTACAAGAGTCAGCTATGTCCTTTCTAAACATGATAGGCTCACTGAGAAATTTGACTCAAAAAAGATTAAAGCAAATAGCTAACAAACGACCTTTCCTTTCTTTTCTTCTCAATTATGCTGAATGAATAGATCCCCAGAAGGAAGTGGGGCAATAAAGATCATCGGTCACACACGCTCAGAATCCAGTGAGGGATCCCGAGTTGAATCTCTGATTGGCCCAGGACCAGCAGAACATTTTTGCGCATGAAAATAGATCCTCTATGTGAGATCTATGTGAGATCAAGAGAAAACCGAGTTCTAGTTTATTCTAACCACTAACACATAGGAGAAATAAAGAAGTTGTACCACACAGTCTCCAATGAAAATTTAAGTCTACCATTCAAGGATTCCGAAATCAGAAGTGTCCCCCCTGCTATATTTTTGAGAATTTCTATATGTACATTTCAAGTTTTGGAATCACAAGTTCAAGTTATTTCCAAAAATTTAGTTAGCACCTCAAACTACAAATCACTTTTAACAACCAACCTGTACACTTGGTAGAGTTTCAAAGTCTCTAACAATTTCTGATGAAAACACTTGGGTTTTCCTGGAGCCTGTCCTTTCAGACCAAGAATTTTCAGGCAGAGCCACTTCTTAAATAATTAAAGTAGATGTCTGTGTGCAAGGTGAAATCCAAGGGATAAATAAGCATCCTCCAATGGTAAAACATGTCTCTCCTACATTCTTTACAAAAACCTGAAACTACTAAATTGATTAGTTATAAAAGTGGTGAATGTCCTTGATAAATCCTACATGAATGGAGAAATATTGATTAATTTTCAGTCATAGTTGCTCTAGAATGAATATACCAGCCTGATACTCTGAGGGAAAAAAATAGGAAAGTGATCAATATTTATTTATAATGAATGTAAGGAAAAAGACCAGTTAGGAAGCACAAACAAAGATAAAACATGAGGTATGTTTGGAGCTTACACTGGCTTGAACACACAAAAGATTGATAAGTAAGAGAGTAGATGTGGTGGCCCTAAGAAGTCATCTGAAACCCAGACACCTTTATGTCTCTCTGTTTTGTCACTCTTGGCTTCTTTCACTGTTGTTGACTACCAAATCTGCATTCCAAATTTCCAAAAGAAAGAAAGCAGAGAGGGGTCAACAGACCTACCCTGTTCTAGTTTGCTAGCTGCCAGAATGCAACATACCAGAAACGGAAAGACTTTTAAAAGGGGGAATTAATAAGTTGCTAGTTTAGAGTTCTAAGGCCGAGAAAATGTCCCAATCAAAATAAGTCTATAGAAATGTCCAATTTAAGGCATCTGGGGAAAGATACCTTGGTTCAAGAAGGCCAACGATGTTCAACGTTTCTCTCTCAGCTGGAAGGGCACATGGTGAACATGGCGATGCCTGATGGCTTTCACGTGGCTCTACCAAAAGGGACTCTCTCCAAAATGTTTCCTCTTTTAAAGGATTCCAGCAAGCAACTCCACCTTCAGTGGGTGGAGACACACCTCCATGGAAATCATCTAATCAAAAGTTACCACCCACAATTGGGTGGGTCACATCTTCATAGGAACAATCAAAATACTCCCACCTAGCAATATTGAATGAGAATCAAAGGGCCTGGCTTTTCTGGGGTCCACCACAGATTCAGACCTGCACATACCCCTAAGCTGAATCAGGTCTTTTTGAAGAGCCTTCTTGGTTGTCTCACACATTGATTTCTGCTTTCCTCTCATTGATCAGAACTTAGTCAGGAGCTCATATCTAGCTGCAAAGGAGGCTGCAAAATGTAGTATTGTAGATGAGCATAGTATATTAAGGTTGATATTGCACATACAACTTGCAGCCTCTGCTTTAATACCCAAAGGGGAAATAAGCAAATTGAACATTACAAAGTGGTAAGTGGTTCTTGAAGTTGGACAATAACTTTTTTTATTTCACAAGTTTGTGTGGTATGGATACTATAGCTGGTTGCTCATTCCAGCTTCTAAACCTATCTACAGTACTATGTTGAGTAACAGAGTGCTAATGAAAAGTCACTACACTATCTTGTGGGCTCATTTCTTTACATACAAAAATGAGTGAATATATTATACCAGGAATTTTCAACCTTTTTTCAAACTATAAAACTGAGTTAAAAAAGAGAACTTATCTTGTTGACATGGGGGCAGTGGAGTGATGTTCCATATCCATGTTTTTTCCTTTGTTTTCTAAGAGGGCCTCTGAAGTGCCCTAAGACTGTGGAGCAGAATGTGACATCCACTGGTCTTGATGTTTTTTTAAGAGTTGATGAGCTTGATGAATCAACCATAAAAGGACTCTGTAGACCTTTTGTCCATAAGCCTTTGTCTTTCTCTTTCAATACTTGCTAGCAAAGGATTTGAGGAGAAAATTTCTACAAGGAGCTTTCTGAAATCTGGCCTTTTTTGCACAAAATAAAACATAAAATCTGGTCCCATTTACAGGGTTCCTTTGGATTTTTTTTTTACAAGTGTAGCTGTATGCATCTAACATACCTTGACATTTATTAGAATTAGGTAAGTAGCTAAATTAGATGTGTGTGTTGTTACTCTTTTTTCCATAATAATGTTTTCTCCCATGTAGTCTTACTTCTAAAGACCACAAAAGTATATTTCAGTTTAATATACATCTGATCACACCTTATTTTCTGTAAATTTTTAGTGTTAATGTTGGATTTTATCCAAAGGTGAATTTTGGAGGAAGAATTTTGACTCTTGTTCTGTGTAGTCAATTTAATATGGTCAAGGAGAAGGGGGAAGATGTTTTCCTACAGGAATTTTAACAAAAGTGTTGGAGTTTAAATTTCATGTGTGGCTTTTCCTTTATGAGGATTAGCTGCTGTGCAAGTCTGAAAAAAAATCCTAAGGAAAAGTAAAATTATAGATAGAGATGGTGCAAAACCAAGGGTGGCTTTTGAGTCACACTTAATAGGAATATAGAACCTTTACACTTTCCAAATTTCCCCCATCCTATTGGGACTCTTAAACTGAAAGAATAATCTCTTTTCCCCTTTAAATAATTCCTGTCCTACTTTTAAGACTACTGTGGGAATAGAATAAAACACATGCAAAACTTAAAATCAGCATTACTAAAACATATGTAACAGCATGCAGAGACTACACAGAACTTATAAAAATCTGTTTAAGACCATAAAAAAAACTTCCAAAGTAGAGACCAAAATGTATGTGAATGGAGAGTATGGGTTTGGAGAGCAGGGAATTAAGGATTTACTCTTGATTTTATCATTGCCCAAATCAATGCCTTCTATGTTATCTTCTTGATCTACCTGAATTTCAGTTTTACCCTTCATATAACTGAGTACTAATTTTTTCTTGTCTTCTAGAGATGTTGGAAATACTATGGACATTATCCTAACATTCATAGGCCAAATAAGAGGAGGTAGCTACATAACTCAAGAGTTATTACCCCTGTGACAAACACTAATGAAATACAAGATGGTGTGGCTCTCATAGAGTCATGGGACTGGCATTAGATCTAAGGTCATTTGCAGAACGCACAAATTCATGATTACCTACTATTCCCCATGGATCCAATGCTCTTTGGCCAGATTCTCCTTAGTAAATTTGGATCTTTTAATTCTCCTTTTACCCCTGACTTCCAAGCCTTTTCTCCTTCATATTTAAGCAGAGGTTTAAAAACATCAACTTCTATGTGCTATGAATTTCCTTCTATCCTAAAATCTAATGGATTTCCCTTATGTGAGCTTGAAGGGGTAGGAGATGAGGTGCTACAAATCAATGAACTTTCAGATTTCTTTCTTCAATGCTGAGGTCATTGAGACCTTTTCTTGCTCAAGTGTAATACTTCCAGAAAGCCAAACAGTCCCTGGTTCTTGACCTTGAAAGGTAGGCTTGGGTCCACAATCTTCAGAACTGGAGTCAGCCCAAGTATAATTCTTGTCTGGCTGCAGCCCAAAAGTTTGGAAAACTCCTAGAAACAAAATATCTACAAACAAACAACATTAACCAATGCATTATTCTCATGGACATTTGAATTTAAGTCAAGCAATCACTTTTAAATTGTTCCACACAAGTATCTAAATAATTTTCTATTTGCTAAAAAAAAATGATCTTTGGCAATACTGTAGTTTTCAGGAATATGGTGGTTAGGTTTTAGGGAAAGTTTTTCTGACCTCTCATTAAATCTGGTTCAGTAACCATGTTTGACTACTACAATGTAGGTGGTTATGGTCAGGGATAGTTTTGTAGGTATGCAACCTGTCCAGCCACAGAACCCCATTCAGAAGTGTTCCATGCTTGGTCTAATGCTCTGTGATCACCTCCTTGAAGTTTTTAATAATTTTATCTTTGAATTTCTGTTTTCAAAGTGCAGTTTGATGGGACAAAGCAGCATAAGCATGAACAGGAGAATACATACAAGTAGGTTCCCTGTTGTCTCCCCTTGTGATAGTGTTCGCAATTCTGTACTAGCATAGGATTCCAGTGGACTTACTCAAAGTAAGTACACGGTAAGCTTGCCGTGCCTATAACTGAGCAAGCAAGTGGACAGAAAGGTCACACTTTCTGTAGAATCAGAGCTTGTTTTGAAAAAAAAGGCAATTTCATTCTAAGAAATCAAGCAAACAAATAACTCTAGCATACTCATTCTTATTCATTTGACAACCTTGTCAGACAATCACTTATGCTGAAAATGATGCCATAGGAGGAAAGGGAAAGACAGAACAATCATAGTTCTTTTTCCTTTCAGTCCTTTCTTAGTAAACCAAAGGTGAAAGATGTTAAGCGCATGTGTGTGTATCAAGAAGTGAAATAAGAACAGTTGAGTTCAATTTTTGCAATGTTCTGCTGTTCATGTAACACGCAAATATATATTAGCCACAGAACACAAATAGTGTAAATGTGATGATTCTCCAAACCATTATAATTACATTTAAAACTGGTGTATTGTGCAATATAAAGATGAATAGTAACATTCATGTTGATAAACTCATTTTTAAAATTTAGAATAATATTAAATAGCAAATAAAACCTGCATGACACGTAACGATGCAAGAGACAGAATATAGGAGAAAGGAAAAAGCTTTCTATTTTAGTACCTCTAACATTTCTTCTTTTTTGAACTGAGGCTCCATATTTTTATTTGCGCTGGGCTCCAAAAGTTAGGTAACCAAACATGGTTGTGGTTTGAGCAGTGAAAAAGAAATACATACAATAATGATTAAGGTATAAAGCACCCATCCCTAGGTACCCCCATCACTCACTAGATAAGAAATGCACTTGTATAAAAAGTTTAAACGCATTTTAAGTTGAGAGGTTAGGAAACAGAAGACTTAAGGACTCCAGATGCTGGAGTCAGATGCTGGAGCTCAGTTGGCTCCAAAGGTAAAGCAGAGAGCTGTCATCAGCCAGAGTCCTGGTTTGATCAGTTGTCCCACTGGCTGGCCCATTTGCCATCTTTCAGATCCTAGTTTGTTGAGGTTAATTTAACAACAATAGATATGGCAAAGAAGTTTCTGATAGCCAGATGGTTTAGCTCTCATTTGTTTCTAACACAGGGTCCTAATAGCTCAGGTAGACCTGGATAAGTAGTGATCTTAGGGTTGTATGCTGCAGAGTTTGTCAGTATTTACTTTTTCCAAGACAAAGAAAATACCTTCATTGTTGCCATCTTCGGGGCTTTGTAAGTTAAATTGCTAAGTTATGTTTTATTTTATCAAGTAACAGTTCATTTTCACTCTGAAATCTCCCACAGTTTTTACACCTATGAATCCACGCAATTCACAACAATGCACATAAGCATTGCATTGCATAAGCATTGTATGGTTTCATGCCTGGGGCTTTTCCTCGGAAACCTTGTTTCACTTTATTTTTGAGGCTCTCAATGTCTACTTTCTTCACTAGGGTCAGTTAATGTCTTCTTTTCCTACCCTGTGTGTTCTAGTTTGCTAGCTGCTGGAATACAGTATCCCAGAAATGGAATGGCTTTTAAAAAGGGGAATTTAATAAGTTGTTGGTTAACAGTTCTAAGGCCAAGAAAATGTCCCAATTACAAGTCTATAGAAATGTCAATCAAAGGCATCCAGGGAAAGATACCTTGGTTCGAGAAGGCCGATGAAGTTCAGGATCTCTCTCTCAAGTGGAAGGGCACATGGCGAACACAGTGAGGGCTTCTCTGTCATCTGGAAAGGCCTGTGGTGAACACGGTCAGGGTTCCTCTCTCATCTGGAAGGGCACATGGCAAGTACAGAGACATCTGCTAGCTGCTTCTCCTGGCTTCTTGGTTCAGGAAGCTCCCTGGAGGCATGTTCCTTCTTCAAGTCCAAAGATCACTGGCTGGTGAACTCTGCTTCTCGTGGCTATGTCGTTCTGCTCGGCTCTCTCTGCATCTCTCATTCTCCAAAATGTTTCCTCTTTGATAGGACTCCAGAAACTTATCAAGACCCACCCAAATGGGTGGAGACATGTCATCACCTAATCCAGTTTAACAACCACTCTTGATCAAATCACATCTCCAGGCAGCTGATCTGATTACAGTTTCACACATACAGTATTGAATAGGGATTATTCTGCCTTTACAAAATGGGATTTTGATTAAAACATGGCTTTTTCTAGGGTCTGTACATCCTTTCAAACCAGCTGTTCTCATGGGGTTTGTTACTGAGTGAAGAATGGAAACATGCAGTAGCATCAGAAGCAAACCAAGCACTTATCTGTCCTTTCCACTCAGCCCCTCACCCTGCCCTTTTTATTCTTCCTAGTATCTTTGGTGATTTGTTTTTACAACTTTCTCGAGGGATAAATGACATATAGAGTTCATAAAAAAAACAAGTAAAACTTTCTGCCATGCAATTGAACTGTCTAAAATGTACACCAGAACCATAAAAGAAATTACAAGCAGAATGCTTTCTGTTATCTTAAACCTGTGGGGTATTCCCTCTACCTTAAAATGAGAACCATGCTTTGTAGTTGAGTGATACAGGTGTATGTCTGATTTTGTAATTTCCCAGGGTTTTGAAGATAAACCTCATGTAATTTTGCCTGTCTCTAAATAGAGGATGCTGTATTTTTTTTTACTTGTTTATCTCTCACATTTTACAGCAAGTGAGAACAGGGAATGTGCTAGTCTTAATTGCTGTTGTATCTCCAGCCCTCAGCCCTGTGCATGGCTTAGAGTTGATGCTTCATCAATGGGCATTGAATAAATTAGGTTAAACAATGAAGTCAGAACCTTGTAATTCATATATTTCTTGCCTATTTGTGATACTATATTTCTGAATAATGTCGACTAGTTCAGGAGAATGCTAACCCTCCCATTTACCCATGCCCTTTCACACAGCTAAAATTTTAATACATCTCACATCACTGAAAATTCTGCCCCCAACCCCTGATGTAGGAAATCTTTAAATGTTCTAGAAACGATCATGGTGAAGAACACACAAATATGTGATGATATTGTGAGCTGCTGATTATATAATATGGTTGGACTGTATGTGTGTGAATATTTCTCAAAAAAATTTTTCTCTAAATCAGGATAGAACCCTGAGGTCCACAGTTGATTGAAATCTTTAGGAAATGTGTCTAGCAAGCCTTAAAATTAAGATCCTGGAATATGTGCCGAAACCCTGAAGACAGAAACCTTGGTCAGAATTATTAAAAATATCTTCCTGTAGATATCATGAAAAAAAAAAAAGGAACATTCATTTGATCTTTCAATTCTGAGCTCCATTTTTTTTTTTTTTTTTATTAAATTCACTCATTTGGAAAAAACCTGTTTTGAAGCACAACAATTCAGGTCAAAGTGTTTTTGGACATAGTGGTATAACCCAGAGATTAGTCATATCTAATTCTGCTGTTTGGCATGTTAACAGAAATTACTACCTCTTTACTCATGGAAATTCTGTCCTCTTACCTTGATGATTATTTTTGGGGACTGAATTATGCCCCCCACAAAAAGCAGGGTTAGGTCCCAACTGCTGGTGCTATAGGTTTAGACCTATCTTAAGTAAAATCTCTTCAGGATGTTATTTCTTTTAAGGTGTAGCCCAATTGAATTGGGTGACTTTAATTCAGATTACTGGAGTCTTTTTTTTTAAGCAGAGTGAAAGTCAGATGGAAAGAGTCACAAGGAGTGGCCAGAAGTTGAAAGTAAATGGAACATGGAAGAGAAAGGAGAAAGTGCTGCCATATAAACTGTCATGTTACAGAAAAGCCAGTGAGGAAGGCTTGCTAGTAGCCATTCCCTAAATGCCACAGACTTCAGGGAGAAAGCACTGCATTGCTGAAATCTAGATCTTAAACTTCTCTTAGCCTTAAAACCCTGAGCTAGTAAATTCCAACCCATTGAATGGTACTTGTGTTAGCAGCTAGGAAAATGAAACAACCATGAACAGTGTTTTCCAAAGACTTAAACAACGGAAATATGAAATAGAAGGTATTCAGTACTTAAAACTTTATAGGAACCTAAGTCAGTCCATCAGTCAGGATTCTCCAGAGAAAAGGAATCAAAAGAATTTGTATGCATATGTGTGCGTGTGCACGTGCACATATATTGAGATATATTTTAAGGAATTTGCTTATGTGAATATGGAGGCTGGCAAGTCTGAATTCTGTAGATCAAGCTGGCAAACTAGAAATTCAGGTAAGACTGATATTGAAATCTTGATTCCAAAATCCATAGGGGAGTTCAGCAAGCTGGAAACTCAGAGGAACAGAGGGTGCAGTCTTAAGGCAGAATTTCTTCTTCTCTGGAACTCTCCCATTCTTTGCTCTTAAAGCCTACAACTGATTGGATAAGGGCAACCTTCTTCACTTAAAGTCAATTGATTGTAGATGCTAATCCCATCTACAAAATACACAACAACAACCAAGCCGATGTTTGACCAAGTATCTCAACATCATAATCTAGTTATGTTGATACATAAAAGTAACCATCACAATAGGTCATTAAAAATAAAGAAAATATGTTTTATTTAGCCTCTTTAAACTTATCTGTTCCATACAGGTAGCCTATGTCCTCAGCACATCTGCTCTGCAGTCTTCTGCTGTCTTTGACTCTTGTGTCTCTTCTACCAGGAAATAGTCTGACCTCTCTCTCTAACAAAATCTGCTCTATAATCCAAGGTTCAGCTAACAATCTCCACTTCTCTCTTCTCCTCTTTGATACCTTTTCTTATTCATTTGGCACTCAAAATTTATACTTACTTTACATTCATGAAGAATGCATTCGTATCATTTTCCATGTCACTACTCCACACCCACCCACATCTAACTTCTGATTTCTCTATATTTGTTTTAATTTACCATTTAACCATTTGGTCTTTCCAGTAAAGTTATGTTTCTTGAGGGTAGAGACTATGTGATTAAAAAGTATCTTCTATGGCTTGAAACTTTATTTTGAATGACGTAAATCTCAGGAAAATATTGAAAAAATGAATACGTGTCAATAGCTTGCATTATACTATACTTCACATACAATATGAAGGGGAAGACATGGACACAAAAATTATGCCATATGGAGTATAAGAGCTGAAAACAGGTGTAAATTCTAAAGAAGAATGAACTAACCAATTATATATGTGAAGGATCAAATGGTTATATACAGTTAAAACACTATGAAGGAAAATTTCAAGCAATTAATCCCTGAATTCATTTATTTAATAGCTCAAATAATATTTACAAGATTAACCAGATAGTCAAAAAGTAGTGGCAAAGTCCCCTGAGGGAGGGGAGAAAAAATATGGAACTATTAAACCTTACCATCAGGGAACCCTGATACTATGTCAAACTTTAGGGATACTCAAATCAGTAGACCATGCCCTTGATCATGAGGCTTACTCTTGTGAGGCTTATGTAGGTAATGGAGAAGCTTAGACTACCTATACGTATGCCTAAAAGTTACTTCTGGAGGACCTCTGTTCTTGCTCAGATGTGGCCTAAGTCTCTCTAAGCCCAACTCTGCAAGTGAAATCATTGCCCTCCTCCCCTCCCATGTGGGACATGACATCAAGGAGTGAATGTCTCCCTGGTGACATGGGAGATGACGCCCAGGGATGAATCCGGACCTGGCACCATGGGATCAACAATTACATCCTGACAAAAAGGGGGAAAACAGTGTAATTAATAAAGTATCAGTGGTAGAGAGAGTTCAAATAGCGTTAAGAGACTACTCTGGAGGTTGCTCTTATGCTACCTAACATAACCTGCCAACTCCCAACCAGGACCATTCCAGCCAATCCTAAATAACACCTAGGGCAATGTGTAAGATTCCACAAGTGTTTTAGGCACTGGAGTAACTTTCCAGAAACCTACAACCTCCAGATGGGTTCCTGGTTCAGATAAGTCCTGAAACCTAGCCCAGTCTCTCCAGAACATCAGATAGTTCCAGCTCCCTACCCCATATTAGTGACAGACCCTTCTAATAGCAAAAATTTAGAATTGCCATAGCCCAAACAACTCCAAAAAGAGGTATGGAAAGAACAAAGATGATGGTGGAATTATACATAAGTGACAGGACTTAACAAATGAATATGAATTCCGAATCATTAAATTGATATCTCTTAGTCTCCAGCATTTTAGAGCAGCTAGAAGTAAAAACCTAAAATTGTGAAATTGCAACCCATATCAAAGTCTGAAGTATGTTTTACAACTAATTGTGGTCCTGTGCTTTGAAATTTGTAGCTTTTTTTTGTATATATATTACTGTTCACAAAAAAAGAAGGAAAAAAAGTTGATTGTGATGATAAAAAAGTATTTAAGCCCTCTAGCCTGCTATATTCTAGAGTAGTAGAAGGAAAAATTTGAGAGGATCGTATGGTAGCCCATGACAAACTCTGGGATCTGTCCTGTAACCACTTGTTGAAGAGTGCTTTGAATACTATTGCTTTTTTTATTTCTTTGCTTTGCATATATGTTATACTATACAACAAAAAATTTAAAAAGAAGAAAAAAGAACATCAAAATTAAGTATAATTTATTTAAATTCACAAAAAATTACAATAAATTGCAGAAGTTTCAGTTCCCTTGAAAAATAATATTTGCAACTCTATTTGCCTGAAACAGTATTTAACTTGCCTTTAACTTTTAAAACATTTTTTAAAGGAATTCTAAAAGTTGCACAATTTTTCTTTCCTTGTTTCCAAAACATCTAAAGGAAAATTTGTGAAGTGAAATTAGACTAAATCATCATTTAAGGACCTATAATTGAGCAAGTGCATTTTAAGAATAAATTCTCTTCAACAACAAAAAAGTTGAGTATTGCTTTTTCAAGTGGAACCCAGTAGTTACTCATGGAACTCAAACAAGTAGTAATCTTCAAAACCCTGTCTCACATTAAGATTATAGAGCAAAGTTCCATATATAGTCTAGTTATTTCAGTTTCTTTTCTTTCTCAGAGAACTCCTTTCCAAGTAGTTCCTTGGTATAAAAATAATACTTAGTTCTTAAAGTTTTTCATCTTCAAATTTCTGTATAAACATTTGCTAATTAGAAAACAAATTCTATTTAGCTTTCAAGAAGTGACAAAAACACAGCTCATGGTATTTTCAGAGTTGACTGTTTTAGGTTTTTTTTTTTTACTTATATTCAGTGGATCCCTGGAGAGTAGGAAACCTCAACATGAAATAAAATCCAGATCACCCACCAATGTTACACCATAGAGCAGTCACCAAGAAAGATATTAGAAATACATTTACATTAAACATACAGCTTGGACCAACCCTGGGGTATAGGCTGCATGTTCTCAGAATTTATTTAATAGTTTTTGCTAGGTACAGAAAGCCTTACAACAAGTTATAAATTGGAGGCTAAGAGCATGGGGAGAACTGTATTTGAAATAAAAGGAGCATATCTCAATTATATGTTAAATAATGTGCAAATTAGTATTACTTATTTCAACCATATATAGTAATGATATCTTAGTAAGCATTGTGAGAGGAAAGCCTCTCAGTATATTTGTTTTAGAGCTTCTTTTTAGATATTTTCCTATTTATGGTTAAGCCCTTCTATGTTCATTCATTCATTCAACAAAGGCTTTTGAACACTTTTTATGTCCTAGAAAAGGGTTGTAAATGATCATTATACATCATAAGACATACTCTATATGGTGGTTTTAAAATGAATCCACAAATGCTTTTAAACTCTTTTCTTCAAAAGGTACAGCGTAATGCTTTGAATGAGGGCTGGGTTTAATTATCACATCTAAGAAATGGAATATGAGAGAGATAACACTGTGTGACTTCCCAAGACTAGGTCATAAAAGGCATTGTGATTCTTCCTTGTGTTCTCTCTTGTATTGCATGTTTTGAGGGAAGTTAGCTGCCATGTTGCAAAGACACTCTAGCATCCTTATGGAGATATCTTAATAGTGAGAAATTGAAACTTCGGGTCAACATCAATGGGAGTGAACCATCTTGGAATTGGATCCTGTAGCTTCCTATGATACAGTTCTAGCCCATATCTTGACTGCAGCATTTGGGAAACCCTGAGCAAGAACCTCCCAGGTAAGCAGCTCCAGAGTCCTGACTCCCGGGAATCGTTTAAGATAGTACATTTTTGTTGCTTTAAGACACTAGGTTTTGGTGTAATCTGTTATGAAGCAAGAGATAATTAATATAGATGTTGGCACCCAGAAGCAGGGTGCTTCTATAACAAATATATAAAATGTGGGGTTTCAACAGAGGAAAATCAATTAATGTAACACGTATACCACATTAACAAAATGAAAGGAAAATAATACATGATCATGATCAAATCAATTGACACTAAAAGCATTTGACAAAATTCAGCATACTTTCTTGATAAAAGCACTGGGAACATTAAGAATAGAAGGAAACTCTAAGATGATAAACGACATATATGAAATATGTCTAATGTCATACTCAATGGTGAAAGATAGAAAGCTTTTCCTCTGAAATAAGACAGTGATGCCAGTTTTACCACAATTATTCAACATTGTACAGAAATTCTAGCCAGAGCAATTAGGCAAGAAAAAGAAATAAAAAGCACCCCAAATGGAAAGGAAGGTGTAAAAATTTCACTAATTGCAGATGATATGATCCTATATATAGAAGGTTACAAAAAACTATAACACAGTCACTAGAGTTAATAAACAAAATTAGTAAAGTGACAGGGTACAAGATTAACATGCAAAAATCAGTGTGTTTCTACATACTAGTAATGAGCAACTAGAGGAGGAAATCAAGAAAAATAATCCATTTGCAATGGCAACTAGAAGAATCGAAAACCTAGGAATAAATCTTACCAAGGATGTAAAGGGTTGTATGTGGAAAACTATAAAACTTTGCTAAAAGAAATCAAAGACGATCTAAATAAATGGAAGGACATTCTGTGCTCATGGATTGAAAGACCAAATATTGTTAAGATGTCAGTTATATCCAAAATGACTTACAGATTCAACACCTTCCCAGTCAAAATTATAACAGCCTACTTGACAGAAATGGAAAAGCCAATCATCAAATATATTTGATAGAGTAAGCCAATTCAATTTGCAAAATCATCTTGAAATTAAAGAAGAAATTCAGAGGACTCACAGTTATTACAAAGTTACAGCAGTAAAAACGATATGGTATTGGCACAATGATAGATATTTATAGACCTTAGAAATTGAATTTGAGAGTTCAGAAAAAGACTTATGCTAATTGATTTTGGCCAAGTCTACTTCCTCCTATTGAATGATAGAGAATAGTCTCTTCATCAACTGGTTCTAGGAGAACTGGATATCTGCATGCAAAAGAATAAAGGAGGATCCCTAGCTCATATCATATATACAAATTAACTCAAAATGGAACAAGGAGCTAAATTTAAGAACCAGGACTAAAAAAACTCCTAGAAGAAAATGTATGAAGCATCTTCAGGATCTTGTGTTAGGCATTGGCTTCTCAGACTTTATGCCCAAAGCACAATTAACAAAAGAAAAAAATAGATAAATGGGATCTCTTCAAAATTAAAAACTTTTGGTCATCAAAGGACTTTACCAAGGATGTGAAAAGGCAGCCTACTCAACGGGAGAAAATAATTGGAAACCACATATCCGATAAGGGTTTAATGTCCAGAATATATAAAGAAAACCTCAATGGTAGCATTTAATGAGACTAACATCTCATTACATCCAGAGGGCAAATTGTGCTGAAAATTAGACCCAAAATTGATTACAGAGTGGTGTAGCTACAAAGTGAATGAAATCACAGTCCCAGCATTCTCCCATGGTAAACTTATGACCTCATAGGGAAGAAATGGAACCCTAATACTTTAAATGGGACATTAAGATAGATGTACTTAGGAAAGTTGAGCCCCCCAAATGTTCTTACCTTCCCCTTACTAGAGGAGAACAGCCACCCATTGTTCAGAGGCCAAAGTCCTTACAAACGGATGTTTTTTTTTCTCAAGATTTGCTCCACCTTCCTTCATTATTTAGAGATTAATATCTAAAGTAAAGCCTCAGCATGTCATAAGTAGGAAATTTCTCTTCTTACTATGAAAAGGGACTATTCACCAGGCTTTTAGAGTTGGCTAGTATGTTGTATTGGCAGTGACTGAGAGAACATGCCAAGGAATTGAGCTTGAGGGTAAGAGACCAGGAGGATGGACTATAAAGCAGCATGTCAGGGGGATTAATTATTGATATGGGACTCTCTTCCATAACTCATGATTTGACATTTTGGTAAAAATGCTTAGAGTTGGTCTTAACATGCTGCTAGAAGGGCTTCTTGAATTTTGGAAACAATAATGGCATTAAATGATAGAGAAATTCTAGAACTGCCTTGGCAGACTATTAATGAAGGGTCAAATAGTTCTGAGAGATGGACATATCGGAATGGATTTAGTATTTAAGCCTTCCATTATCAAGAAAATACAGTTGATTATGTTCTCAACACTTACTTCACTAAAATAGTAAGGACTGTGCTAATGAAAGTAGCCTTATCATCACTGAGAAGCTAAGGGATAGCTGGCTTCTATATCCAGTGTTGATGCTGGTATGGAACTGGAATCTTTAATGAGAATGGTAATACTACGATTCTGGAATTTCAGAGTCAACAGAACCAAGAAGAGAAAGGATGTAACCTTGCAGTATTTAATTTCAGGTGAAGTAGACATGATTACATAATGGACAATAATGGCAGCCTTGACTCACAAAGATCTATGGCAAAAGCCATAGTTCATAGTTTTCCTAGGGTTGAGATAAATAGGTAGCCAATGAGGGTATTGCTTGATTTATGCAACCACAGATATCAAGGGCAGGTGAGAAGAAGCCTGTTGTAAGTCCCTATAATTGTAAATCACAATCCCTTGTCCAGTTTCCATACCTGAGTTAGTTCTCAGAACTAGAGTCTATTGACTGAGAGAAATGCTAGATCTCTTTGAAGACAGTTACTGCAGTACAAATACATGTAGTTGTAATTCCCCTAATTTTTCCCCAGAGGAACCACAACCACTTCCTAGAGTAGCTGTACAATAAGGAAAGGATAATACCCAGATTTTTCAAGAGCTGTTGGATAATGGGTTTGAGCTAACACTATTACCAGGTGACCCAAAATGCTATCAGTGTAACAGTGCCAGAGTGTGGTCATATGGAAGCCAGATGATAATATAGTCCTGGCTGAGATCAGTCTCATAGTAAGTCTAGTCGGTTCACAAACCCACCTTGCCATTTTCCTCAGTTCTTCGGCACATGATCAGGATGGATCTACTTAAAAGTGCAGGTTTCCTAAAAAGTCAGAGAGAGTCATTAGCCACTGAAATACCCAGAAACCCACCCAGGTAGTAAATCAGAAGCAATGTCACATCTCAGATAAAATATTAGAGATCAGTGTCACCCACCAAGACTTAAAGAAGGCAGAGTGGTAGTTATCATCACATCTCCAATCTGGACCTTGCAGAAACCACTGCAGGTGAGGGTAGACTACATAAACTTAACCAAATGTTAGTCTCAATCAGAGCAAAAGTGCTGGAAGTAGAATCTTAGTTAGCACAGTCAAAACACCCTCAGAAATTTAGCATATAGCCATTGGTATAATGTATCCTCTTCAATGTCCATCAAGAAGAAAGAGCAAATGTTGTTTGTAGAATGAACTGCAAAGCATATCCTAGCTTTTCCCTAGGTTTTTGATGATTTTACTGCTCCCTGTTACAGTGATAATCTTGACACACTGCAGAACATCCTGTTGATGTCCTGTAATGATGACATCATGTACATCAAATATGAATAGGAAATGATAAGTACGCTGGAAAAACTGGTAAGATACATGCATGACAAAGGGGGTGGGGAGATTTTCTCTACACAATTCACAGACATTTCAAGTTTGGGGGATCCAAAAGTTTGGTGCCATTGTTCAAGGTGAACGTCAACTTATTTCACTTTGCACCTCTTAGTACTAATAAGCACAGGTCTTGATAAACCCCTTAGAGTTTGGAAAAAGCTATAGGGAATAATGCTCAACCTATTTCTTGGGTGACTTGGAATAATGCCAATTTTGAGTGGTGCCTAGAGCAAGGGAAGCTTCTGCAATATGTTCTGACACTAGAACAAGTGGCCCTACCACTTGGATCCTATGACCCAGCATATTCAGTGTTGTTAGCAGTTTCTTCAGTAGATTCATTGAATTGTAGATTTTCTCCCAATATTTGAGTCCCAATATTTGAGTCGCAATGGAAAGATTCTAGATTCCATTCCCTAAGATTCTAGAGCAAGGCCATACTATTTGAGATAGAGAATTATTCATAGATTAAAACACAGATGATGGCAACTGCTGAGTTCTTGTAGAGATTAAGTATCTGAACATGGGGACATCAAATGATTAGGCAACTAGAACTGTCCATCAAAAACTGAATGTTGTTAAGTCCACCATGCTGTAATGTTGGGCAGCGATCCTTCATAAAATGGAAATAGTACATTCAAAATTGGGACCAGGTATGCCCTGAATGTACAAATAAGTTATACAAAAAGATGGTCCAGATCCCCATGGTAGCTACCTTGTTGCACTGACAACTCTCCTGTATGTCACAGACATGTCCTTGTCAGGTTTATCTATGATCTGCTAAAAAAAGGAAAAATAAGTCTGGGCCTGTTTCATGAATGGGTCAGCTCAATACATTTGCATAAACAGTAAGTGGATTGCTGCCACATTGCAGTTTCACTCACATTGGTCTAGTGAGTGAAGAAGGACAGAGTTTTGAAAAATATACCAGGTCTTAGTCAAGGACTTGAAGGAGAAAGATTGGAAGAGCAGAGATAATATGCCCAGAGACATGAGGATGAAACTGTGAAAGTGAGCACAAAGTGCATGTAACGTTATCACATGTAACACCCACCAGAAAGCATCCACCCAGAAGAGGCACTGAATCAATAGGTAGACAGCATAACTCATCCAAAAGATAGTTTGAGCCACACCCTTGCCAACCTCACTGCTACAATATTGAGCCCATGAACGCAATAGATCATGATGGCCTGGACTTAGAGGAATGGACTAAAGACAGCAGAGTAGCTCTAAATCTCTAGTGATGTACTATACTTTGAGAAGACAAAGAAGTCTCTTAGTAAGCAAGCTGATTATATCAGTTTTTCATCCTGGAAGAGGCTGAAATTGGCATTTACTGGGTATGGATTTATTTTCTCTGCCATATTGCCTCAACTAGCATGACAATCTAAAGGCTCAGAGAATGTTTGATTTACTAAAATAACATTGCCTTTTACCCAAATGATCTACTCTTCATTTAAAGGAAGTATGGATCTTGGGATCTACTGATTCTACAATACATGGCAGTATCCGGAAGCTGTCAGCCTCATAGATTGCTGAAATGGCTTACCGTAAGTGCAGTTAAGACTTCACCTTGGGTGTGAAGTTATGGTATATACTTTGAACCTATAGTCATTATATGGCATACATCCCTGATAGAATATGTCAGATTGGGAACCATAGCATTAAGAAAGAAATGTCTCTTCTTATCACTACTCTCAGTGATCTACTTGGAGAATTTGTGCCTTCTGTCTCTGCAACATCATATTCTGTTGGATTATAGGCTTATTCCTGGGAAAGAAGGTTTGTACCAGAGGATGCAGTACAGGTTCCATTAAACCTAAAGCTACTGCTGCCACCTAGTCATTAAGAACTAAATCAATAGGTGAAAATAGGAATTATTATGGTGCCTGAGGTGTTTGATTATCATAAGAGGAGGCATTATTGCTGCTATATTGTGAGATCAAAGGATCTCAGGGGATTTACTGGGGATGTCTCTTTGCTCTCAATGTCCAGTGATGGCCATGAAGAAGTAGATGCAGCCACTAAACCTGACAAAAATTTTAACTGGAGGAATTAGAGATAACAGTTTGTATTACTCCACCTGGCACACAATCTAGAGCAGCTTAAGGTGAGAGGAAAATAGAAAGCATAATAGAGGAAGATAATGAATATTAATTATGATCTTTGGGACCAGCTGCAGTAATAGGAACTACATCTGGTCCCACTCACGATTTTGTTTTGTCTGTATTTTAAAACAATTTTGTCTGGCCACGATTTGGAGAATTCCTAATAGGGGAAAGTGAACTCAACATGGTGCCTGAGTGGATCTGTGTGATTTGAGGAGTGAATTGTAGCTGATGCCATTGGTTCCCCACCTACATGTTCTCTGTGCACACTGTTCCCGTACATATCTGCAACTTTGTACATCAAGCACAGCTTCTTACCTACACGTCACTCTGAATGAGAGCTATTTCTGGCCATCACAGTAGGCTAAACCCACATAGGACAAGCTGGAAGAACTAGGAAGTTGAAGATCTGTGAACAGCATCAACAAATAACAAACAGAAATTAGTGGCTATAGACCCACGTTTTCTCACCTCTTGCATGGGATGAGAAGCTCTGAGGCATAATTGTCCCCCAGAGGTCATTAGTGGGACTGATCACTAAAATTACTCACTGTTATTAGGCTGATTATTAACACCCTTCATTGATTTTATTCCCTTCTGCCTGAAATCACCTCCCAAACTAGGACTGAAATCTAGTTTCATGGTCTGCTTCTAAAGGAATCCAATATAAGACAAGTGATTTTTAACCCAGGTCCATCTGAAAACAAGCATGAGTCTTAACCACTGTGCTATCTTGTCTCTCAAAATATGGTAGGTGGAATAATTGCCTTAGGAATTCCTGGGGATAACTGTTAAAAATTAAGATCCTTAGACAGATGGATCTTAAACACGGAAGCTTAAGGATCACTTCAGTATTTTGGATTCAGTTAAACATTTTCAAGACTAGGGAGGATTCTCTTTCCACATGTAATAATTGTAGACAATTTCAAGTTGTTTAGACCTAAATGATTTTCTACTTTCTTATTTGGTCTGTGTATATCTATGTATTGGTTATACTTTTAAATATATTTCAATATTCATAGTAGGTCATGTTCAACCAGCTAAAATGAGAAAAATAATTTGTCATAGAAAATCAAAATCCAAGGAACAGAAAAAGAATGGCTTGCAGTTAAGAATTTTTGTTTGTTCATTCTGTATCTAGCAACAATTTCCCATGAGGTCCTGTAAAGGCTAGTTAAGTTTGTCTGAGCTTCCTTATGTGTTAAATGGGACTGATAACCCTTATTTATAAGAGCACTAAGCAAATGAATTATTTAATGTTGGGTGATCTATAAGGTGTTGCACAATATTATTTTGAAGACGTCCATACATTATTCATGGTTGAGTATACTTATATTATTAGAGTATACAGTCCCTCACAAATTTCAGATATAACAAATTTTTAAGTAGGTGGCAACAAATACATGCTGTGGGATATTTTTGATGAGTTAATCCTAATCGACTCAGAGTGAAATGTCTTAGAACTCTGAAAAAAAGACAAACCTAACCTTCATTGTGAACGATAAACATAATGGCATTTATTTGAAGTTTAGTAGACCCTTGTCATTAAGGGATTTAATAGCATAGTTTCTATGCTTTGGGAGCAACCTCAGAGGTTCATGTAACAGAGGCATCTACAGTTTTGTGGTGGCATGAATTTGAATTGAATGCAGTAAGAGCCTGGTGTGTGAGAGCCAGTGGCGGTACCTCTGAGGGAGCAGAGCTGGTTTCCCCTCCTTCATGACTTACCTTGGCTCCCTTCTTCTCTTCCCTTCTCTCAGGCAGTAGCTGTCCTTAAGTGATAAAAGCTTAGTATATTCATGAAATATGGCCCTTGTGGGAGAAATAAAGCATTGGTAGTGCTGGTGAGGAAACTGAAGAAGTCTTAGAAGTGCTTATTCTTAGCCGGAAAAGATATTTTAAAAAAATTAAACAGTGGAGGGATGTTGAACAAGGTAGACTCAGATCTGTGAAAAGGTGGAATCCACACAGCAGGTATTTGGAAATGAGAAAAATCATTTCATGAAATTACTTTAGCAAGTGTTCTCATAAAAATCAAAATAGTATTTATTTTTATAAGTTCCTCTTTTTTTAAAAAAAGTAGTTAATCTGAAGAGTTAGAAAAGAAGTTTAAATTTTTTACTTTGTTATTGAGGTAGCTTAACCTCTTGTGGTTTGATTTTATTTAATCCTAAATTAATCTTCCAGAGATTAGAAAAATAGAGAATAGCTCCCAACTGTCTTATGAAGCCAGAATGATATTGATACCACAATAAAGAAGAATAAGTTGTACTTAAATCAGTTTTCAACCTATCCTCAAATAATTTGGCAGATATGCAGTCATTCACTGTAAGCACATCAGTGTGAAGGAAAACTGATGCTATAATGTCTCCACCTAATCGCCATAGAATGGATCCATGCCCTCTAACTGTTGGAAAGAAATGACAATTAAACACTTTCCAAATTGAGCAATTTCCATGTAGAGACTGTGAACAATTATTGTGCTGGAAATTGTTGATCATGCTACTAAATTCTGGGACAAAACACACTCTTTTTGCAGACTTCTAGATTAATTTAACCTAAAAATTGTAAGGAAAACTGTGGAAAACTTTGAATTGCAACAATTTATCCTATTTGGATCACAATTTTTTAAAACCTGTCTGCTATATGACTGCAGTTGCCATCCCTTTATTTTGGGTTGTCTCATTCATCAAAGCAACGTCATTGCCAATAAAAATTAATACAAAATAAATTTTATGAATTCAAACTCAAAAAATGCATTTACACAAATAAAAACCTATTTTCTCTTTCATAATGTGGGTGTCCACATCAAAGTTAGTTTGAAAATGTTCAAAAACTGTATATTGTGGTTTGTTTTGGTTAATTTTATCTATGATCTAGAGTGAGATTTAACATTCTCTTCTGTGTGTCACTTGGTCACGTTTTAACATCACACCTCCATTTCTTTCCTATACTTTGGGACAGTATATGTATTTTGATAATTATCTATCCTCCAAAGATTTGAAGATCTCACCTATAAGCCGTCAAGGCAGCAGTTTCGGACAGCTTTAAAAAGCTTCCATTTTAGCACTTTTGTTACTCTTCCACCCCCCTTGGCCAGCTGTTGGGGCTGACCAGCCTCCAGGCAGGCAGCACCCATGGGTTCCTTAGTCAGTCATTGTGAGTAGTGGCTTGGGGGTGGGGCAGGAGCCAAACTCAATTTCCCCAAGATTATAAAAGCAGGAAAAGTCAGGACAAAGAAATCCAACAAGGCTAGTGATTTCAGTGATATGACAAATTGGCCAACACCGAGAGAATTAGTGAACACTGGACGTCAGAGTATTATAAGTCAAGGAAATAAGAAGCCACAAAATAGAAAAGAAAAAGAAGAGAAGGTTGAAAAGAAAACCAAGAGTAAGAGCAAAGAAAACTAGGAAACAAAAGTGGATGGTCTTGGTGAGAATACCAGTGGTGATGAAGTTGAGTCAAGTAGTCAACAAAAGAGAGCTAATAAACACAAGTGAGTACCATTCCACTTAAATGATGTTAAGAACAGAGAGTTAAGAGAAATCAGGATCCCAGAACAGCTCAAGATGTCCACTTGAAACAAATAAATCAGCACATAGCAATAGGTGAAATGACACAAGAAGTTGGAGGCGAGATAGAATAAAAGATGATCAAGAGGAAGTTTCCAGTGCAAGAAGTGAGGATGGTAATAGCAGAGGTTCTTTTAGAGTTCAAGGGAGAGGCTGAGGATTGGGAAGAGGATGAGGCAGAGGAAATCCTTAATTGAACTTCGATTGTTCATATGATTATTGAGGACGTGGTGAAAAGATCAATCAACTACTTCAAGCAGAACTTAATACCAGCATGATGCAGTGTTGCAAGCATGCGGTTGTACCTGGTGGAAGAAGCAACGCTTAAAGAATATATTAGGCACCAAATTGAATATTACCTCAGTATAAAGAATTTGGAATAGGACTTCTTTTAGGAGAAAGATGGTTGGATAAGGTTTCTTGCCTATTTCTCTCATTGCTGGTTTCCTCTGTGTTCAGGCTCTCACCATAAAAGTTCATCTCAGTTTAGAGGCACTGAAAAACAGCACAGAGGTGAAAATTGTGGGTGAGAAGATGAGAGAAAAAGTAGAACCAGAAAAATGGCCAATTCCTGGACCTTCTTCACATAGTGTACTTCAGAGAGACTTCTTTCAACTGATTAACTGCCCCAACTCTGGGCCAGGCCAAGCCTTTGGATCACATGCAGTCAGGGTAATGAGCCACCGATGCTTTTGGATGCCATTTGATTGGAATAAAAGGTGAAATAGGTGACTCATTGAAATGTCAATATAAATATTGGAACAAGTCATGCTGTAGAACTGAAAGCAACCAGGACTGTTTACTATGCAAGAATGTCTACTCCAATTCCTTGTAGAGGAAGTTCGGGCCAGCACTACAGTGGAGATAAACCCTCTGTGATGATGAGAGACAGACCAGAAGACTGCTCTTGTTTTTATAGGAGCTGCCCATTTGTGTGTAACTGGCCTGCACTACATGAGCTACTTCTATTCACGGTGGGAAAGTTAAATGTTATTCTGGAAATACTACAGGATTCTGTCTTTTGCTTCCAGACTTGCATACATCAATAATGCAGAACCCAAATTGTTAGTCCTTTGCTATTCGATTTGCCTTTCAATATAGTACATGTTGCATAGTTCCCTATGTTACAATATTTCACATGGACTGTAAAGATTTATTAAGGTGGACACTAAAATATGAAATTTAACAAGTGAGTGAGGGTATATTTTTCTTTACTCTTCAAAATATATTTTTATTTGGTCTACAGCATCTTTAATCTCTGTGATATCTCTCTGCTATTTTTCTACTTATTCTTTAAATTCCTCTTTATGCTCTTCTAGTGTCTTCTTGATCTCCTTTATGCCGTTAGCCAACCCATTTATTTTATTTACTAGAGTTGCATGAACATCTTTGGTTAGTTGTTCCAATGTCTGTGTCTCCTCTGGTGTTTTAATTTGGTCATTAGGCAGGGCTAAATCTGTCCATTATGATATGCTTAGTGATTATCTGCTGTCTTCTTGGCATGTAAATATCTTGATTGGTTTACTTTGGAAGCTGATTTCCTTCAGTAGCCTAAAGCCTTGTATTTGTAGGATGGATATGGAGCAGGATGCAGGGTGTGGGGCAGGGCACAATAGCGTGGTGATGCATTGCAGTGCAGGTGTAGGCACAGTTTTGGGATGCTACTGGTGCCTATGAGCCTGGATGCCCAGTGGTAGGGGGAGGATGTGGCTGTGCAGGTGCACGGGTCTGGTGGGTGGGGCCCTGTGTTCTGGTCTGAGCCGTGAGGCACTTTGTGCACATGCGCAGAGCTAGGGCAGTGGGTCAACATTGAGCCTTCCCTGGGCTGGGGGCAGCTGTGGCCCAACTGTACAGGTCAGCATTTTCCCAGAGCTGGGAGGCATGACAGGGGGAAGGGGCTGTGTGCATGTGCAGCTCTGGGAGTGCCGTAAAATGATGTACATGTGCACAGATCTCAGCGGGGACAGTGCGAGACAGTGTGGGCTGGAGGTGGGTGTAGACTGGGTATGGAGGTAAGTCCCCACAGCCTTTATGTGCTATCGACTGCCTGCAGGGGGCAGGGACTGAGAGGTAGGGCTTGGGAGGGGTGAGGCTGCGCTTGGGCAGGAGAGGTGGGTTGGGCTGGCGCAGGCATGCACTCAGCTTGGAGTGGGGGTGTGGGATGGGTATTGTGGGAGTTGGCAGGGAGCAGGTGCTTGGAGTGCAAGGATGGGGTCAGGTGACAGGGTCCAGGTGTGTGGGGTTTGGGGTGGGTTGTGGGTTGCAGGGCTGTGTTAGTGGGGATAGTGCATTCAAGGAACACATCTTGGCTTCCTAGTCCCTGTCTCCCTTCCATGCACTCCTGAGGACTCTGGGCTTCCACATTAGGCTGTTTGCACCAGCCGGACAGTCTCCAGTTCTCTGCTTCTCCGTTCCTCAGCTTTGGCAACCAGGGCCACCCTATGTGGTGCAGAAGGCTCTCCCAGGTCTCTTATTCCCTGGAATCACCATCTCAGTCACCCTCCTGTCCCTTCTCTAGCTTCTCCTTGGAGCAGGGTTGAACTCTATTCTATTTTGCCATGTTCCTGGAACTCCTCAAAATATATTTTTGATATATCAATATGAGAGAACTGCCCATTATGAAAGCATCCATGATAGACATGCTCCCAGATAGTATTATCTTGTTTTTCTTTAATTGTCAGTCTTCTGTTCCTCTAATCTAAGCAAGCAACTTCGGCAGGTGTTTTAAAAGTTGACAAAAAGTAACATTGTTTTAGGGCTTTAAAAAAATAATGGCTTATTGTACAGGTTAGATATTTATTGTGTAAACTTGGGATCCAAGATGACATTTTTATCTCGCTTATGAACAGGCATCTGGTAAGTTATATAAAATGGAATTTCCTTTTCCACAGGGTTCCCAAGACAGGCCATTGAAGTTGATGTTGCCCGTCCATTCCATTTATACATTATTAATAAAATTACAAGAATAGAATCATTCAGATAAGTTTTCATTTCAATCATGTTTACTTGCACGTTTAGTTAGCTTTTCAATCTTTTCCTGAGTCAATATTGGTAATTTTAATTTTCCTAAAATGTGTCATTTTTTCCAATTTAAAAAAAATCCAAGAAATATCTTATTTATGGCAAAAATATGCTACATGGCTTTCCCTCCTTTAGCCTTTTCTTCAACTTGGGAAGGAAAAAGAGAGAAACATGAGAAAGACTATGTGTCTTAGTTTGTCAGGGCTGCTATAACAAAATCCCACATATCAGATGGTTTATACAACACTTTATTGTCTCACAATTTGGGGGGCTAGAAGTCCAAATCATGGTGTCGGCAGGGCCATTCTGTCTCTGAAGACAGTAGGGTCTGACAACCTATGAGGGAAATGAATTCTGCCAATTATGTGAACTTGGAAGCAGATCCCTTCCTAGTGAAGCCTTCAAATGAGACCACAATTCTGGATGATGCCTTGATTGCCGCTTGTAGAAAAGGTAGCCCTTACATACTACAAGCAGCAAAATTCGTGGGAATATTTTTACTGTGTAATACATAGCAAATACAAAATGTTGGTAATTTTCATCCAGATTCTAGATTTCCTTAAAGGCCAAAAAGGAATTTCTTCATTCATTCATTCACTCATTTGTTCCATACTCTGCCTTATTAGCAAAGGAATTTTAGCTGAATGATTCCCAACTTTTCCATTACATATTCCCAATAACTACCATAGCCCACACAGTCATCTTTGTTCTCTGAACTTTTACTTACATTTCCCAATGTTGTATTTTGAAAAATGAAATCTATAGGAAAGTTGCAAGAATAGTTTTTTTTTTTAAAAAAAAGATCCTATTCCAAATGGGTTCACATTCAACCTGTAACACAATGATAGAAGTAAAAAGCAAAAAATAGAATGAAAGATACCCTGTGTCAAAGAATCAATTATAAAAAATTGCTTTAACATTTCTTTTTACAGACCTCTTTTCTTAAAAGAGGGGCTATTATATAAAAAAAGGTGAGGATAGGTAAATAAGGTAAAGGTGGGCTTTCAGGCCATTTCAATCACATTTTCTTACCTATAAAAAATGGCTAATATAACTGTCAGCTAGTTCCATCTCCTTAACCCATATTAGTGACAGATCCTTCCAACATGAAAAAGTTACAATAGCCATAGCCCAAACACCCCTAGAGAGGGATGGAAAGATCAAAAGTGATGGTGGAGTTATACAGAGAAGATAAGATTTAACAAATGAATATGAATGCTGAATCATTAAATTGATATCTCTTTTAGTCTCCAGTGTTTTAGAGTAGCTAGAAGTAAAAACCTAAAATTGTGGAGTTGTAACCCATGTTAAACTCTGAAATATGTTCTACAACTAATTGTAGTGCTGTGCTTTGAAGTTTATTGCTTTTTTTGTATATATGCTATTTTTCACAAAAAAAGAAAGAAAAAATCTATTGTGATGATAAAAAAAAACTATTTACATCTTTTAGTCTTTTTTATTCTGGAGCAGCTAGAAGGAAAAATCTGAGAGGATGGTATGGTAGCCCATGACAAACTCTGGGATCTGTCCTGTAACTACTTATTGAAGAGTGCTTTGAAAACTATTTCTTTCTTTGTATATATGTTATACTATACAATGGAAAAGATTTAAAAAAGTAGTTAATATAGCTATATCCAACTTTTGGCATAAAGACTTGCCAAGATATTCTATAGTTAAGTGTTTCCTGAAATACAGTTTCGTACAGAAATATAAACTATTAGTATTACTTTACAGATAGTTCTAATCTTGACTCACTTTGCCTTAGAAGTCTCCATTTTTAAACTATGTCCTTTATGCTGTGTTGGGGGAGAGGACCAAAAACTATACAAGTTATTGGTAGCAGGTTCTGGGTGACCCCAAGACTGTCCAAGAAAAAAGGCTTTATTAGATCACTTGGAATATTTATTATCCATGATAAGTAGATATGACCACCCATATGATATTCTAGATAAGTTTTAAGGAAAACATCAAAAAAGAATTGCAACTTTAGAAGTACTGCTGCCTTCATTTAAGAATCAGTACAACAACACTGCTTCTTGGCCTTTTGGCTAAGATCAAGTGTAGTATCTGTGCTTATCAGTTTAATATCTGATACGTCTTCTATCCGAGGACAATATATTAAATGGATTTTTGGAGTTGGGAGATGGAATAGGAGCTTGCTCCGTCCACTCCGTGCGTCGACCTGATATTGTAATACTTCCAGGAACGGTGCAACCCTCTGGGGGAATAATAAATGCATAAAAAGTCAAAAAAAAAAAAAAAAAAAAAGAATCAGTACAACATGGAAAAAGAGAAAAAGATTAAAAAGATGTGAGACCTTGACAAGAAACCTGTTCAAAAGAGAGGAAGATCTTAGCCTGTAGCCCACCTACCTGTCATCTGTCCATTAACCTCTCTTCCTGTGTACCCTTCTGTCTAATTCCTCCCCACCTCTGACCTGGTAATTTGCATCTGGCACAATGCTACTTGCTGCTGGCAAAGTAATTTGATTTCTTCCCTATCTATTTTCTGGATAGAAAATCGTTTCCCCATTTTCTTATGTCTATATACTGCACCAGTGGCAACGTCCTGCTGCTAAAGAGAGTTTATACTTCCTGAAAAGCATAATTTCAGGTTCCACAAATGTCTCCAACTCCCTTTCTGTCTATACAATCACTCCTATAGGTGGCAAATAGTATTTTTGATCATTAGAAATAGGAGCTGAAAACCAATTACAAAAAATATATAGGTGCAACTAATTGAAGCCCAAGGTGTTAAGCCCATGGAAACTATTCTACAGCTCATTAAAGCATCTATACAAGTGTATTTCTCTAGAGGAAAATAACCAAAGGTAATGCTATTCTCCTTGCTATCTGTAGGGAGCAATTTGCATAGCTAGAGAGAGAATGCAGGAAGAGGAAGGACTAGTGGTCCTGGTAGAATTTAGTAGAAAAATCTCCATATTGGATACCCCAAACTGGAAACATCACATTAAAAATGAACTTCAAGAATTTCATGAGTTTATTTTTGGAAATATGAGACAGGGAGTACCATCTCATGAATGCAAAAATACATATTTTTTTTTCAAGCAAGAAGCATGATAATGACTGTGGTATAGAAGTACAAATCCAATTTTCTTCTATCCCCCTTCTTCCTCACTGGCTAACCCATTTTTTTTTTGGATAATGACTAAGATGGTTCAGCAAAGCCCAAGAAAATGAGGTGAACAACTTTAAATAATTGACCGATGTTGATGACCACCCAGAGTTATATGTCCCTTGGGAAACTGATATTTGCATAACATTGAATTTACAGATCACCTTCAACACTGAATCCTTAGATTCACCCTGTGCTCAAAGTATTATTTTGATTACACTCCCAGTTTTCAAGTGAAAAAAAAAGAAACTAAAACTGAGAGATGTTGAATGGCTGGTCCATTATTTATAGCACAGATCTGGGACCTACAACCAGGTAGCCTGGCTCCAAATCTTCTGTGTGCTCACCAACTTCCAGCAGTTATCCATGTTGTAAGGTGGTATGACCCTCCCATATGAAGTAACAAAAAATGAAAATGAACACGTAAAGGGGAACACTGGGACAGTCTCCCCACTCTGCTGACAAGGTGCAGGTGAGTCCAGACAGCATATCTATTAGCAACTAAATCTGAAACAAACCTGAAGCTGGTTTGAAGGATTCTTACAGAGCTTATATAGTCATTCTCAAAGTATAATGATCAATTTTGACATCAAAAAAATTTTTTGACAGGCAATACTCGAGTAGTTCAGTGGTAGAATTCTTGCCTGCCATGCAGGAGACCAGGGTTCGACTCCGGCCGATGCACTTCCCAAAGAAACAAACAAACAAAAAACCAAACAAACCCAAACTCAGCAAAACGGTGCTGCAATAAAGGGATCCTCACATGGGAAATGAATGAATTGTAACTTCCCACCATACAGCATACACACAAAATTTTTTTTGACAGACCTCCACATGACAGTAGTATTTTTAAAATCCAATGTCTGAACAGATACGTGATGCTAAAATTTTTAAATCAATACTTTGAAATCAATTTCTATTTTAATAACCAAAATAAAAGGTATACCCGTATGAAAAGGACTCCTATGTGTGTGTGTAAAAACCACATTTATTTGGTCTGCAAGCAATGCTTAGATTCTCATTCCACTCGCTGCCTACAGACGGACAGCAAGATAGTAAGATATTTCAGGATCCTTTGGTACTGGCCCTTCTCCACTACAAAAGACATACAAAACTTTTCTTGCAACCCTCTCTATCTCAGGTGTCAGTTCATGTATTTTTTTAATCACTTAAAAAAATGTTTGAAGGATAGAACATTCAAATGCATCCTCCTGTGTTTGAAGAAGTTTACTCAGTGCTCTCTAAAGTTGGAATTTAGACATTCCAAGGCACTGATCATTTATTATAACCATTATTATTCCTGAATTTTCCTGGAAGGTGTAGAATTTGGTCCTTAAAATGTTCAGATAATGGAAAAGATTGGACAGTCTTTCTAGGTGACTCCTTCAGCCTGTTCCAAGCTGCTTTTTAGGGGAAGACATAAGATTCTTCTCTCCCTTAGAATAAATAGCAGTCATTGAATTATTGTTTCTGAACCATGATGAGAGCTGTCCTACGAGCCTTAAGCCAGGTTCCCCTGATTTTTTATATTAGTGTATAGTCTCATGGTTTCTCTGCTCCAAGGAAGAGCCCCGGGACAACTTTGCTGTCAAAATGTGCTTTTCCCTAAATGGGAAGTCAATAGCTTCTCCACATCCCCAGCTGGGAAGATGAAATGAGATGCCAAATATGACACCCACTAATCATCTACCTTTCAGGACTTGATTTGGTAATTTTCTCTGAGGGTGAAGAAGCTGACAGAAACACTTTTGAGATGAAGAGGGGGCTTGTAAACCTGCTTGACTGATTACTTTCTGCCTGAAAGCAATAAACATCTGTTTTCTTGATAAAGCAACGAAGTTCATATTTGAAGGAACAAGGCTATTTAGTTGGCCTCCAATTATTGATTCTTCTGAGAACATTACCCCAAGGGCTCTGTGCAGTGAAATACTGAACATTGCCCAAAATTCCTTAGATTTTCCTATATATTCTGTCAGTAATCAATCCATATTCCATGCCACAAGACATTATTTTTTCATGCTATAAAATATTGGCAAATGTTGTGGAAACCAGAAAGCAGGAAATAACTGTTCACTTTGGCTGAGATATTGGAGTAGATCAAAGTTTAGGGAAGATAATCTTCTTGCATATCAATAAATCCCACTTCTGAAAAGGCAGAAGCCATTTCCTTGAACTTAGATAAACAAAAAGTCTTGAAAGAATTGAAGCTTTTGTCTTTGTTTCTTCTATGTTATGTCTGAGTTTCATTGCCATACTTGGAGTGCTCAGACCCTTTGTTCCTAAGAAAATTTTATTTTTATTATCTGTCATCTTAAAAGTATAACAAAAATTGTTTATATAACTCATTCGCTTATTCATCGAAAGTTTTTTTAGTATCTCTATGTGCCAGACACTTTTCAGTTACCTAAAATACATTAATTTAACAAGACAATAATCCCCGCCCTCCCAGAAATTTATATTCCAGGCAACAAAAAGCAAGCAGAATAAATAAAGAAACTGTATATTGTGCCGGGAAAATTTGAGCAGAATAATTGAAATCAGGAAGGCTAAAGATAGTAGGTGGTAGACACTTGCAATTTTAAATAGAGTAATTACAATAAGCCTCCTGAGAAGATGGCATTTGAAGAGAGGCTAGAAGGAGGTGAAAGAGCTATCCATGATACTGAAGGACGGACATTCGAGGAAGAAAGGAAAGCCACTGTGAAGGCTATAAAGTAAGTGCATGTCTGGAAAGGTTCAAGGAGCATCGAGAAGGCCACTACTCTTGGGGAAGAGTGAGCAAGCAGCAAAGAAGCAGATTATAACATTAGAGAAGCAAGTAAGTTGGGAAGGATGGAAAGAGGGATCATGTAAACCCTTTTGAAAAATGTGAGAATGATGACTTTGTATCCTGAGTGAAATGAGAAGTCTGTTACAGAGTATTGATCAGTGGAGCTCCATAATCTGACTTACATTTTCTAAAAGAATCAGTGCTTGTTGAGAGAGACTGTGGAGGCAAGTGTAGAATCAAGGAGTTACTTTAGGAGGCTATTGCAATAATGAAAGCAAAAATCTCAGAAAAGGGTGGTAGTAGTTGAGCTGGTGAGAATGTGGGATTCTTTATATATTTGGACGGTAGAGTCAATAGGATTTCATGTTAGATTGGATGTGAGGTATGAAAAAAAGTCAAAGAAGACTTCACAATTTTTGACCTGAGCAACTGATGCATGAGATGGGGAAAACTTCAGGTGGGATAAATTTGAAGACTATCAGAATTTCAGTTTATGTTTGTTTGAAGTATCTATCAGATATCCCAAATGAGACGTTACATAGGGAACTGGATTTATGCAAGTATGGATTTCAGAAGGAAGATCAGAACTGGAGACATCAATTTGATGTGTTGACAGTATTTATAGCCATGCTACTGGAGGGGATCATCAAGGGGTAAAATGTAGATAGAGAAGAGAACCAAAGATTGAGCCTCGGAGCATGCCAAATTTAAGCGGTCAAAGAGGAGTAAGGGAACCAGCAAAGGAGAATGAGAGGAGCTGTCAGTGAGCTGGGAGAAAAATCGAGAGTGTGATGTCCCAGAGTACACTGTATCAAGGAGGAGGAATATGATGGTTAAGTTCACATGTCAACTGCCCTAGGTTATGGAATGCAATTATTTGGTCAAGTAAGCGCTGCCTTTCGTTACTGTGAGGATATTTTCTGGATTTAAATTATTAGTCAGTTGATTGCATCTGCAACTGGTTATGTCTACAATCAGCAAAGGAGTTGCCTTTAACAACGAGAAAAGTCACATACAATCATTTGAAGGCCTTGAGCGTAGAACTGATGATTTCAGCAGTCAAAGGGAAAAATTTTTATCTCTACTTTCAGCCAGTCAGATTCTCCTTGGGAAACCCTCACCTTCATCAGAGTTCCCAGCTTGCAGCCTGCACTGCAGAATCTGGACTTTCTCATCCCCACAGTCATGTGAACCAATTTCTGTAATGTCTCATAATATTATATACATACATGCATGTGTGTGTGTGCACGTAGTGTGTGTTGTATCTATTGTTGGTTCTGTTTCCCTTGAGAACACCGACTAGTATAAGGGTGTTAACAAATGCACCAAATGCTTATATAAAGTAAGTTGGAGACTTAAGTCTTGACCATTGGAATTACCCATGTGGATCTCAATGGTGATCTTGACAATGGCTGATGAAGATGGACTTAGTTAAGGAGTGAGAAGAATGCAATTAGAGACAACAGATATGGAAAACTTAAGTTTACTTTGCTAAGGTTTGCCAAAACTGGAGTGAAAGCTGGTGAGGGGAGAGGGAGTGAAAGTACTTTTTTCATTTTTTTTTAAGAAGAGAAATGGTGATGTTTGTATGTTGATGGAAACAATCCAAGACAGAGAAAGAATTAATGCAGAAAAGAGGAAAGGATTCCTGAAGCAATGCCCTTGGGTGAGCAAGAACAGATGGAATCTGGTGCAATGGAAGGATAAGCTTAGGATGTGAGTATAGATATTCCATCGATAATTACAGGTGGGAAGCAGAGTATGAGAGTGCAGATGCGCATAAGTGAATATACGTGATGGTGTAAGCCTATGGCAGCAATCTCTTTTGCATGCTTCCATTTTATGGTGGAGGTGAAAAGCAAGGTCATGAGGTGAGGAAGATAGGGGAGAAAATTTGGAAAGCTTGAAGGAAGGAGAGAGTAGGAAATATTTGATTATGGCCCTGCTACTGGATGTAAGGTCCTCACACCAGCAGCATTGGCAACATCTGAGAGGTTGTTATAAATGCAGACTCTTAAGTCTTACCTCAGAACTCAAACTGCATTTTAACAGATCCTCTCCTGCTTAACATGCATATTAAAGTTTGAGAAGCTCAGTGAATTAGTGGGGACCTTTAATATTTGCATAATAGAAATAAAAGTGGTGGTGGTAGTAGCTGTTGCAGTAACAACAGGTAACATTCATTTAGTAGCATAACTGTTAGGGTCTTGGCAAGAAAGAGCAACCACTCAGATGGCTTCAGGAAGCGGTTCTCCACTGTGACTTCATTACCTGCAGAGCTCTTAAACAACACAAGGGCCCTGGCCCCACCCCAGGCCTATTACATCAGCCTCTGGGGATAGAGGCCCAGGCTTTGGTAGTTTTCAAAAGCTCCCTTGGTGATGATAATGTGCAGGAAGGCTGAGAACACGGATTTAAGTGAAGACACTTAATAAAGGGACTACTTACAGAGATTTGGACAGAATTAAGGAAACAAAATGGGATGTTGAAGCACCCAAGGACCCTCAACAAAGGGATAGCTTTAACTCCCCTGACACTACAGGGGCAAAGAGTGGAAATAACGTTATTGCAGCAGCAGAAGAGAAGCCACTGAGTGGAATGCAGTAATGGAGGGACTGGGCTGCTGCCAAAAAAGCATGTAGGGGTAGGAGGGGGCAGGAAGGAGCTTCCCTAAAATTTCTCTCCTCCCACCTTCTGTTCCCCTGCCAGTACCTCTTATTACCTGACCCCAACCTGAAGCTGGCCAGGAAGTGGACCTGGGTGATGTAGTCCACAAAGGTCCTTTTTTCTGAAATGAGAGCAGACGGGAGAAGATGGGGAAGTAGACTGGGGGAGGGGAGCCATGGAAACAAATGAAGAATAATTAGCACAAGCACTTACTATGGGTCAGGCTCTCTTCCAAGTGCTTTACATGTATAAACTTTTTAGTAAATGGCTTCATTCATTTTCCTTAAAACTCAGTACTTTTTTTTTTAATTGAACAAGGATATGTTCCAGGACAATTAGTTATTGAAGACATAAATATTTCTAAGTTTCAGATTCATTATCACCAAAGGAGAGCTTTGGGTTTTTTTTTCAGTATAAGGCTGAGAGGCAGGGGTTCAGCATTTATATTCTTTAGTCTAGTGGTATACACCTACAAAAAGACACAGGGGGCTCCAAAGGTGCAGACCCTGCCAGAATTCTGAGACTCATTACATGAGCTATATGAACAGGTCTACAAGAGCAACTGCATTTTTAAGTTCTTCTGTTGTAAGAGCTATTTTTCAAAGCAGTTTTTTTGAGATATAGTCCCACACCATATGAACCATCCAACGTATACAAACACTGCTCACAGTATCAACATATAATACATATATAATGCATATATCCCCATGATCAAATTTAGAACATTTTCATTGCTACAGAAAAGAAAAAATAAAAAAGGAAGCCGAAATCGTCCCATACCCCTTGTACCCCAACTATTATTTATCCATAGTATTGGTTTTGTCTATTTGCTACTGTTGATGAAAGAGTATTAAAATATTAGTTAACTCTAGTCCATAGTTTGCAGTAGGTTCATTTTTTTTCATATACTCCTCTATTGTCAACTTCTTGTAATAGCATCATACATTTATTCTAGATCATGAAAGAACTTTTTAATATTTATACAGTTAATTACAGACATTGTCCACCACAAGTTTCACTATGTTATACATTCCCATGTTTTAACCTCCAGCTTTCCTTCTGGTGACATACATGACTCTAAACTTCCCCTTCCACCACATTCACACACCATTCAACACTGAAATAACATGTACCATCACCTCTGTCCATTTCCAAACTTTTAAGTTCAACCAAGTTAAACATTCTGCACATGTTAAGCAACTGCTCTCCATTCTTTGGCCTCATTCTAATAACTGATCCTGGTAACCTATATTCTGTATTTCATGTCTGTGTTTACATATAATAATTAGTTCTTAACTGTAAGATCATATAATATTTGTCCTTCTGGGTCTGAGTTATTTCATTCAGCATAGTGTCTTCAAGGTTCATCCATGGTATTGTATGCTTCAAGATCTCATTCCTATTTACTACTGAATAATGTTCTATCATATGTACATACCACATTTTCTTTATCCATTTATCTGTTGATGGACACTTGTGTTGTTTCCATCTTTTGGTGGTTGTGAATAATGCTGCTATGAACATCAGTGTGCAGATGTCTATTCGTGTCCTTGCTTTCTGATCATCTGGGTATTTATCTAGTAGCAGGGTTGCTGGGTTATAAGGCAACTCTATACTTAGCTTCTGGAGAAACCACCATATCATTCCCCTCAGTGGCTGTACCATTTTACATTTCTCTAGCGGTGAATAAGTGTTCCTAGTTCTACACATGTAAGATCTTTTTTTTTTTAATGTAATTAAAAGTTCTGGGAAAAGAAGCAGGAAATATGAGATTGTTCAAAGGCAACTGTGAGGGACAGGTGAAGAATCCCATCTGGTAAACATGATACACAGAAAACAACCCAGGGTACATATTAGAGCAGTTTAAAAGTTAACCACTGAGAGGAGGAAGAAAGAAATGAGACAAAGTAAGGTCTCAGTGGCTGAGAGATTTCAAACAGAGTTGGGAGGTTATCCTGGAGGTTATTCTTACGCATTATATAGATACTCCTTTTTAGTTTATGGTGTATTGGAGTGGCTAGAGGGAAGGACCTGAAACTATTGAGCTGTGTTCCAGTAGCCTTGGTTCTTGAAGAAGACTATATAAGTCTATAGCTTTTACAATGTGACTGTGTGATTTTAAAACCCTTGCGTCTGATACTCCTTTTATCCAAGCTGTGGACAAATGAGTAAAATAGAAAAAAATAAGAATAAAAATAAAGAAATAATAGAGAAAGATAAAGGGTAAAAATTGGGTAGATTGCCATACTGTGAGTCAATGAGAGGGAGGGGTAAAGGGTATTGGATGTATGAGTTCTTTTTATTTCTTTTGCTAGAGTGATGCAAATGTTCTAAAAATGATCATAGTGAAGAATACGCAACTATGGGATGATATTGTGAGTCACTGATTGTATAATATGGTTGGATTGTATGTGTGTAGACATTTCTCAATAAGACTATTTTTAAAAAATGTATTGTCTAGCCTTACAGCAGGACACTAGAAAAAAAAAGTTAACCAATGACATATATAAGGAACCCAACTCATGAGTGTCAGTTTTACTTGTTTCAACAGAGAGGAGCTGAGTGAAAATATTTATTTGGCTCCTCGGTTGAATTTTCTGGAATATACAAAATGGGAAAATAAGCAATGTGAAAGACAAGTTCTGTCTCTGACACCAACCACTTCCTTCTGTACTGCCCCAGTTCCATGCATAGATCAAAACCATGTAGCTCAGGGAAGCAGGGACTGAACTGGGAACTGAAGATATGACCTGAGCTGAGCCACTGATCAGAGGAAGCACAGGTGCCTTTTATAAAAGGCTTTTCTCAAGGTCCTTTTATCCAGCATTTAGCTTCCTCTGCCTCTTTTCATCATAGTCATGCCAGTCTATTACTTTAAAACTTGTTGTAAATCATCACTTTTGCAGCATGTGCTCAGGGTGGGGTGGGGGGGGCATGCAGGATAATGCTTCTTTATAACAACCTATTTGTACTTTTGTTTGTCTAATGCAGGTTTCCATGACACCTACTGGAATTTCATCCCACAAGTCTTAGCTTCCAAACCCCATTGAGCAAATCCTCTCTAAAGTGTTAGTTGGGCTATCATTTTGATAGAGATTTCTAAAGAAAAGAAGTCTTCTTGACTCATAGGCATTCTTTCCTAATATCGGAATTTTAAGCATGTGACGGGTACATGTGAGACAAAAAATATTCTTGAATCCCACCACTCCCAAAATTGCTTAGATTGCTTTCACATCCAGATACTCTGCTAAAGAGTAAATGAAAACCATGCCCCAGCATTAGTAATATTTAACATGCACTATAATCTCAGCTGGCACTTCCTAATGAGTTTATAGCTGCTGCAGAGTTAAAACTCCCCCACTCAATAAGCATAAACTTAAGTGTCAAAAATGAAACATAGTCAGTCCTGATGCTTAAACGGCCTATATCGATTCTCGTTCTAACTGCCATAGTCCGGTGCCAGTTCTCTAATTTGTGCCCTGAAGTGTATGGCCTCACTTGATTTAGATTTCAGAAAAAGGCAGCACATCAGTTTGGGAAATGAACTGAAACATTCTCAAGAGTTGGTGCGAATATCTCCACCTTGCATTGTAAGAATCATTACTCTTGCATGACAAGAGGCTAATACATATTATTTCCAGAGGTTTTTTTTTTTTTTCAGTGTATTTTTTTTATCAAAGGAAATGTCCTCAGAGTCAAAGCTTGCTGTGTTCGGGTGCTTTATCTGTGCAGCAAATTCCATTCAGAGAAACTTAATGCCAAAGCTGTAAGATCGACATTCCTGGGGAATGACTCTTTGGGGCATTGTCTTTGGATTTGAAGTAAACACACACTCAGCATGTTTGTATGAAGCTATTACAATGATAAAGATAGACTCTCTAGTTCTAGGTATCAAAAGGACATATACACTTTGAAGATGCTGTTGATGGCCTCTACAAAACACCACTGTCTTCAATGGTTATATTTTCCACATCTGAGAAATCACCTAACATTTTTAAAGGAATCAAAGGTGACTGAAGAACTAGGAGCATGAGCATAAGCCAAATTTCTACTTAATGCTGGCAAAACACAAGAAAAGCTAATTGCCTCTTTCTAACTGGAAGTGAAAAATTCAAATATTTGGAATTATAGTTTATGCTTTAGACACTTTAAAAAGTGAGGAAGGATTTTAAAGACCAGGAACTCTTTACAACAAAAGAGACAAAGTTAAAGAAGAAAAAAAGAAGTGACTATTTAAGTTATGATGCTTTTTAAGAGGTAAGGGAAGACTCAAATTCAGTTCCCATTCCCCTAAATGATCTCCCAGGTATGTAGTTCTTTTGCTAAAACTGCATGAGAGTAACCTAACCTTGTTATTTCTTTGGAAAAGGTCATGATTTCATTGCTGTTGAAGTTTCTTAGTGTAGAAACTACCTTGAAGTCTGAAACAGTTGTTAATAAATAGTTCTTCAGGTTTCCTGTCCTTAGGAAGCACTATTCCCCAAGCTTCTCAGTCTGTGGGATTCTGTCTGATTTTCTTGAGTCATGATATTTTGATGAGTATTCTTTACTCTAAAATATGTTATCATATACAGTGTCACATAAATGCATGATGTTAGTTCTAAACCACTCTAGGGATCAAACATAACCAGAAAACCAGAGGTGCTTTACAAGTATTTCCGTGACCTGCACATCTTATTAACAGTAGAGTCTTTTCAAAGTGGAACAATGACTATTGGAAATGGGTTGACATTGGAAATGGGTTTTCTTTGGCTAACCAACTAGCATAATGTACTAGAAATGGGTTCTCCGTGATGAAATGAGGGGATTTCAAGACTTGTGACAAACATATTTTAAAGTTACTCCACTCTTGCATTCTTTGTTCTGCCGAGAGTCAAGACGTTTGTATCATGACATGTTAAGTGTAAGCTTGACTAAATCTTGCCAATGGTCCCAGTTTGCTGGGGACTGAAGGGTCTCCTGGATGTGGGACCTTCAGTAATAAATTTCATTCATTCTGGGCAAACTAGGATGGTTAACCACCCTATTTACTGAATGGCAGTTATGTGCCTCCTTGCTAGTAAATGGTGAATGTCAGAATTTGGTCTGACACTTGTTTTCACTTTAGCAAATTACTTGATAATGCTTTTGGTGGTAAAATTAATAGTGCTAACCTACTTCTCTTGAGGGTAACTAGTATATATTTTTAAAGAATCTAATGGCTTTGTTGGCCAAATTGGCTTAGGTACATATAAAACCTATGTAGAAGGTAGAAAACACTTTTTTTCCTGTCACACTGATTTGAGTATTTGTGCACCAATATAATCACTATAGTTATACATATATAAACTTACACACTCAAACATAGGAAAAACAAAATGCAAATAACCCACTATAAATTAAGAATATTATCAGATGATACACACTTACCAACCATGAATTATCTTATGACCTTATGGTAAGTGGCCATCCAAACCTTAATTCTTTATGTTATAAAAATTTGCAAATGGGAAGCAAACTTCAAGAGATCCCCTCCCAGCAAGGTTTTGAAAGTTGCTCAAAAGGTCTCAAAACAAAGACTAACTATAATTACAGCTTGATTTCTTCCAACACCAGGGTCATTCTCTTATTATAATTAAAAGTTACAATTTGCATTTTCTTTTTTCTTTAACTGATTATTTGCTTGATTTCTGTAACTTATTAGGAATGAGGGAGAAAAGCAAACAAATATGAAAGAAGTGAGTTTTCATGCTTCTTATTACATTTCACTGGAGAGCTTATCACTTTATACCCTAGGCAATTCACGTCCTAATGTAGCAGCATCAGTTACTACCAACTTAACGGTAAATCTGCAGTCTAATCCAATACCACATGAGGTGAGCACTGTGGATGGATTGAAACTATTTCTAGCAGTCTGAGGGTTCTTTTGTTTGCCTGGATCCTTTACTTAGTTTGTTAATAGAGTATTGATCATGGAATACCTAGGCTCACTGAAGTTGCAGGAATTTTGTTCCAACTCAATGCTAAAATTATTACAGAGAAGTTATCAAACTAAAGGTTTTACATATGCCTAAGGCTGAACAGCTGTAGCCACTCTACTTGCAAATTAAAATCCTAGCTGTGAATTTTAGCAAATTAGATGAATTTAGCTAATTGTCTCTACAGTTCATTACTGATGAGTCACAAACTTTGGCATGTTCGTGGCATTTTCGTACTCAAGAATATCTTTTTAACAAGACCTGCTGAAGCTAGACTACACTGGCAGACTCTTGCTAAGTAGGTCATGACAAGTTCTAGATAGTTCTCCAACTCTGCATGGTACTTTTTGTCCGGGTACACTCAGAAAACTAAAGTTAATACCGAGTCACTAATCCAGTTTGTCTGGACTTAAGAATTGTATGATACATCCCATACGACCATCCTTAGCTTCACCCCAAAATCATAGTCTGAATTATGCACATGATCATCTCATTTCTTCAACTCATCTTGGCTTTTGAGAATGAAGGAAGAAAGAATTCTGGGAGAATTTCAGACTGGGCCTCCTATGACTCCTCATCTCAATGAAAGCAAGTGGGAGAAGAGGAAAAATCAAGAATCATCAGGCAGTGATGGAGTTGGAGAGCTTATTTCAAAATAGGAAAATTGGAGGCTATCACGGGTTTTTTCCCCTTAAAGCAAGAGCTCAGCTACAATTTCAGTACAGGCTGTCAGTCACAAATCAGGGAAATAGTATTGGCTTTGGCGGAACAGTCAGGTGGAGATTTGAAGTGACCTTCATGGCAATGAATGAAATAAAAATGCCACTACTATGTATCCTCTGTGTCCCTTACCTCTCCAATTCTCAACAACAAAATGGAGCTAGGAATGTTGGGTGCTGCTTGTTTGTAATATAAACACTTTAGAAGGCAGGCTGTCTTGTCAAGTTTTATTTTCCCTGCATTCGCTGCCTGGAATATTCATTTTAACCAGATTCCACTAGGATTTAAATGTGGGGTGGGAAGGGAGTGGGATGAATTCCTCAATGTGACTTGTTTGGAGTGCCTCGTCCCAGATATGACCCTGCTGGCACCTTGGATTTAGCAAGAAAAAAATGAGCTACCAAGCACACATTTCAAAAAAACATATCCTTATTCTTTATGTTTGCAATTCACTAACACATACCAGGCAGAAAACTTAATTCTCAACCAACCTAATAACTGCTTTTCATTAACTGGGTCACTCTTTAAATCTGGAGGACTTAGCTAGATTAGAACTATATATAAATACATTACCAGGTGAAAGTTCTGAGATCTGATATAATAATACTCAAAGATCTTTTTGAATGAGCAAAGCTGATTAGTTCAGGGGTTATTTTAAGTTCCAAGAACGATTTCTGTTTTTAGCTTTGCAAGACCTCTTCTCAGGGGTCATATTCAAAATATTAACTCTTCAACTAGAATGGACTCAATCACACATCAGCAAGGCTTCCAGCTTTAAACGCCCAATGTGTTGTATGATGTGTGGGCTGCAAATGAGGACTGTTACCTCTGTAGTGACCCTTTGTGGCTGGGATGCAGAAAACCTGACTCAGTTTTCATTCATGAGCTGATTCATTCTAATGTGCAAGCTTGTCCTATATAGGACCTAGAGAACATTGTTCCATATCCATTGAGGCAGGTGGGGCTAGCCCACACACTAGATGCTCCACGTGCTGGGTTTTTCCCTGGAAACTGCTACAGATGACCTGGTGTCTTTTAGAGAGCATGGGAAAGAAGGTGCTTCTTGTATTTTTTTCAGAGGCCATTGAGTTTACTTACAGACTCCTCATAAAAGGAATAGATATGATATAGCAGCTGTTTCTCCACACCTTCAAAGGGCCTCAAATTCATGACTTAGCCCTAGGTCACTTTTAAGCCTGGTACTAGCTCCCAATACAAATGTCTTCTTTCTCAGTGACTGCCTTTTTCTACTAGCGAAGAGATACAGGAAAGAGGGTGCCTAACTGACTACACTAAAGCATAAACCAACTCTATATGCTATTGATATCTTCTTTTTAGACATGGTACGTGGAAGGTAAAGGACCAACCAACCTCCCTCTCTTGCCATTCTTAAAAATCTCATTGGTTGGCATAACTTGACTTCTGCTCTGGGTTTGGATTTTCTTTTTCTTTAAGTATCATATAAAAGAAGGCAGAGGTGTCCCCCAGATTTCTATTATGTTTAATGAAAATGCAATATGCAAAATTTTGACAGATTAAATTGGAAGTCATTATTTGTTGTTTAAAAAGTTTCCTTTACCTTTCAAGAAAGTCTCTACGTAAGATCATTTTAGATTTTCAGTTCCCCTAGTACATTTTTTAAGTTACTCTTTTAAAATTCTATTTCTACAAAGCGCTTAAGGAACGAGTCTATTCTTTTTTTTTTTTTTTTTTTTTAAAGAGAGAGGGAGGAAGGAAAGACAGAGAAGGAAGGAAGGATGGAAGGAAGGAAGGGAGGAAGAAAGGGAAACATCTTTAAACATTTTCTTATTTTTTATTATATTTTGTTTGTTTGTTTGTTTTTTACATGGGCTGGGGCCGGGAATCGAACCGGGGTCCTCTGGCATGGCAGGCAAGCACTCTTGCCCGCTGAGCCACCGCGGCCCGCCCACGAGTCTATTCTTAATGCTGTGATACATTTGGAGTGAAATTTCTCTGCACTTAATGGCTCAACCAAGTAACAGTACAACCAGAATAAAATTGAAGTAAAGTATTTCCTCGCTTCTGAATGGAGTGCTTTTAGGTGGAATGGGACTTCTCCAATACCAGTGTAGAGCATTGATAAACATTAAGAAAATGAACAAATTGGCAGGCAATGTAATAGAAGCCAGCAGAATGGGGACAAAATGGAGCAAAGAGAGGAAAATCTCTTTTAAGATTTTAAAATCTTTGATTAGGTTTGTTCTGCAATCATGAATTAAAACCTGGGTATGTTAATGCCTAAACAATATAGATTAACTCAAGAATGCTAAAGGAAGAAGAGGATATAGGATTAGAAAGCGGGAAAGTGAATTATGGACAAAGATCCACAGAGCTGAACACTGTTCACCCTAGTTACTCAAGCAGGAAGGCAGGCATGGAAGTGACAGCACAGTAATTGAAGAACACAGGAGGGAGAAGAGTCTTTTAGGGGAATAGAGAAAAAGGTTAATAGGGGCAATGGAATGGAACAAAATGCCTTTGTTTATTTATTTAAAAGATCCTCGGAGACAACCTTCCGAATTCCGAATGAACTGAGTCATCACAGTGATCCAAATTTAAGAAAATCAAATTGCCTAGCCATAAGCCCTTGAAATGATTGTGTTTGCAGCACAGAGCAGAAAAGCAGAGAAGAAAAATCCTAGTTACCTGTCAGGAAAATCTTTCCACTTCCAGATGGTGAGAAATATTAGTTCGTGAAGGAGGTCCTGGAGGGAATTGACAGAAATCACTGCAAAGCTCTTAAAAATCAGACTTCCCTAAACAATGGAACTTGCAGCAGAGGGAGAATGACTGTCTTGACAGAGATGAAAACAGATGCAACCACCTTCATCTTCTTTCCCCTTCTCTAAATCACTGGACTTTTCTGTTACTGTTGGTGGCACCAGGATTTTCCCAGACACCAGATTCTTTGATCTTCTTCTCATAGGACAGCCAAGCAGTTGCCACCTCTAGTACGATGTGGTACATTTTATGGTTAGTTGCCTCCTTTCCGTTATCACTTGTCCTACTTTTGTTCAGGTCAGCCATTACCTCCACTACCTTGAGTTGTTACAGAGACAACTCAAAGAAAATCCTGAATTATTTCTTCACCCCCAGGATCTCACATTAATTTTTCATATCGATATTAGCTTTCTTCTCCTAAAATACAACTTTGCTTTATCTCGCTTCCTTGTTCAGTAGAGCCCTTTTCTACATAGTAGTTCAGCTAATAAATCATGAAGGTTGATAGACTATCACTACTTTGTAATCCCTAATGAAATAATGAATTGAGGCATTGATCAACAATGGCTGCTAAACTCATTAGGTAAAGAGCTGAAAGAGAACTTAATGAAAGTTTCAGGCTCACAACACCTGAACCCACTGATCAATTTTATCAGCACAAGAAAAGAGAGACAGATAGTGTATTCCTTCTGGTGAAAGTACACAATTCCACTCATGAAGAATTCTTGCCAATAAATCAAAACTGAATCTAATCCAATTTCTACATCTAACTACGTATGGTTAGATGTACATATAGTTAGATGTACATATAGTTAGAAACTACAATTTCTACATCTACTACAATCTGTCTTTTACAGATCTCTTACAGAGTTGTAAGTACTCTGTAAACTAGAAGATTTTTCTCTAGTTTGCAGAAATATATAGAGGACAAAGAACAATGTTAAACAAAATCTTTCTCATCGCCAATGATACACCCAATAACATCCAGAATATGGAAAAATATATAAAGGACCAACAACCCAGATTCTTTAACAATGAAAGGCTAGAAAGAAATGAAACAGAAGATGAGGCCATAGATTAAACAAGATTTGAATAAATACATAAAACAAGTATATTGTGTGGACATAAAACAAGTATAATGTTTGAATTCTGATTCAAAAAAACTGTAACATGTAATTCTAGTCCCATTGGGGTCATTCAAAGCCTGCCTGGACATTTAATGCTATGAAGGAATTCTGATGAAATTTGGAGGTCAGAGATGAGTTTCAGTAATAGAACATTATATAAAAATATACAAAATGTTATATATATTTAAAGCAATCTTATTTTTTACAGATGCATACAGAAGAGATTTATTTCTCAGTGAAATATATCTGAGATTTGCTTACAAATTATTAGAAAGGAATGGAGAAGGGGACAAGGGATTATATGAAGAAAAGTTGGCATGAGTGACAATCGTTAAAGTACCATGGGTTTAATTGTACTGTCTTCTCTATTTTTAATGTATGTTTGAAATATTCCATTAAAAAAGTTTTTGCTTATTTTTAAAGACAACTGGCAAAGAAATTTAGTACACCCAATGTGGGCTACAAGCAAAGTTACATGAGAAAAGATATTTCAGCAAACAAAATTGAATGCATATTTAAAATCTCTGCTAAATTTTTAGAATCTGAAATGTAATTAGGTAATATTATTGACTATTCTTTGCCAGATTATATTTTAATCAAATTAACTCAGAATCATGAGTCATGTTTCATATTTTTATACCTGCAAAAAGTGAATGCAATTTAATAATGAAATATAATAAATACTTGGCCTACCAAACCATAAAACTTTGAAGAACAAATAAAATGCTGCACACATCACCCCTAGATTTATAATGAGGAAAAAACTCTTTTGGATTTCCATTTCATAATGCATGAAACACAAAATAATTTGTTGGTATTCCAAATGCTTTTAAAGATGTTTCTAATTTAACTTTCCTGTCATGGCAAACTGAGCCTTTCCAACTTCTTGGATTCTTCAACAAATACAAGGCAAGAAAAAAAAAAAGGAATGGATGAAGATGAATCTATAGATTAATAGAGATACAGTAGCCAAGGGCAATGTTCTATGCATATTTAGTTCTGTATCTCTTTTCTGCTAATCTTCTAACTAAAATTAATGCCTGCTCTTTCCCATTTTTTATGTATTAACTACTAAAACTATTGCACTTATCTTGTTCTGTCTGAAACTTGTAAATAGGCAAAAGAGATTACTAGGTAGGTTTGCAATAAAATATTACGTTTATTTATTGAGCAATTTATTTTTTGAAAAATATTTGTCATGGTAATATATATATTTATCACAAAATTTCCCATTTTAAGTGAGCAATTCAATGGCATTACATTCACAATGTTGTGCTACCATCACTATTATCCATTACCAAAATTTTTCATCACTTGAAACAAAGAGAAATGCTATACCAATGAAGGAATAACTCCTATTTCCTTGCCCCCATCTTGCCTGCTCTGGAAAACTCAAATCTATTTTCTGTCTCTATGAATTTGCTTTTTATAGCTATTTCATGTAAGTGTAATCATATAATTTTTGTCCTTTTATGTCTGGCTTATTTCACTCAACATCATTTTCAAGTTTGACCCATGTAGCAGGTGTCAGTATTTCATTCATTTTTACAGCTAAATAATATTCCATTTTTATATCCAACGCATTTTGTTTATCCAATCATCTGTCAATGGACACAGATTGTTTCCACCTTTTGATTATTGTGAACAATGCGGCTAAGAGCATTGGTATTCAAGTCCACATTTTCAATTCATTTGGGTATATTCCTAGAAACGGAATTGCTAGGTCATGCAGTAATTCTATCTTCAACTTTTTGGGGTACTGCCAAACTGTTTTCCATGGTGCCTGCACCATTCCTTGTTCCTACCAACGATGCACAAGTGTTCCAATTTCATTGTGAAATTTTTAACCCTGAAGAAACAGAGATTATTGTTCAGACTTTTGTAAAAAAGTGTGAATAGTTTCTGCCTGGTGGAATAGTTAACCCCCTGAATTACAGGTGATGGCCCTGCTGACAATAAGACTTAAAAAAATCTTAGCACTGTTATCTGTTGTGGGTTGAATTATGTCCCCACTATTGGTGGCAGCAATGACTGGTAATTAGGCCATATGGGCTGATCATCTAATGATCTCTGTCAGATGGAATATGTAGATCTGTTTTCTGTTAGATGAGAGACAATGTAAAGTCCAATCTGTCAGTCTTTTGCTTGTTGGTCTGTTTGTTACCTCATATAAACTAAGAATTTTGTGCTCGCTGGGAAAGAGAACAACTCTTGAAATCTGACCAGTGAATATTTTGTTTCTCTGTTTACTTTGACCTGTGGATTCAACTGGAACCCCCCTCTATGTTTGTGTGTCTCTATTGCAGGAAGAACTTTATCTCTTGTTGTTGAGTATGAAATGTTTTTCACTTCCAAAGGGTTTAATAAAATAGATTACAACACCTCTTAAGTTAAAGAAGCTCTGTTCTAATTAGTTTATAAAGGTAAATAAGTGCATATGCAAGTCTAATATTTCCAAAATTCACATAAAATAAAACTGAACTTCTAAAACTCAGTGTGCTAATATTTTTTGTTTGCATACATTCCATATCCATCAATCAGTCCTCCCTTTCTCTTAACCCCCCAAATTTGGTTACCTCTAATCTACTTTGTGTCTCTGCAGATTTGCTATTTCTAGACATATCTTATAAGTGACATCATACAGTATTTATCCTTATGTGTTTTGCTAACTTCACTCAGCATAATGTTTTTAAGGTTTTTCCATGTTGCATCATGTCTCAGAATTTCATTCTTTGTCTTTGTATTAGATGAGTTGTAGGCTTTCAGAAAACTCATGCATAAAGTTCTCATATACCACTCTATTATTAACCCATTGCTTTAGAGTGGTGTATTTGTTATAACTGATGAAAGAACATTTTATAATTGTACTATTAACTTTAGTCCATGGATCACTTTAGGGTTCATTAATTTGTGCTGTCCAGTCCTATGGATTAAAAAAAAATCATTCTAGTACTATATGTACAACTTAAAATTTCCCCTTTTAATCGCTTTCATATATATATATTCATGTGCTGTTAATTACAATCACAATGTTGTGCTACCATAACCACCAGCCATTAGCAAAATTTTCCATCATTCTGTATAGAAACTCTGTACAATGTCAGCATTAACTCCCATTCCCTAACACAACACTGGCCCCTGGTAAATTATATGCTAGTTTCTGACTCTATGAATTTGCGTATTCTAATTGTTTCATATCAATGATTGAATGAACTATTTGGCTTTTTGTGTCTGATCATTTCACTCATCATAATGTCTTCAGATTTCCACCTTGTTGTCACATTTATCAGAACTTCATTCCTTTGTATGGGCTGAATAATATTTTAATGCATGTATATACTACATATTTTTTCTTATCCATTCATTGGTTGATGGACACTTGTGTTGTTTCCATCTTTTGACAATTGTGAAAAATGCTGCTATAAATATCAGTATGGAAATACCTGTTTGAGTCCCTAGGTTCAGTTCTTTGGGGTATATACCTAGAAGTAGGATGGCAGGGTCGTATTTTATGTTTAACTTTCAAGGAACCAACAAACATTCTTCCAAGTGACTTATTTTACATTCCCACCAACAATAAATGAGTGTTCCTATTTCTGCACATCTTTTCCAAACTGAAAAGTTTGAGCAGGATGGGTATTAATTCTTAGAATGACATGAGTGAAGCCATCTGGTCCTGGGTTTTTCTTTGTTGGGAGGTTTATGATTACTGATTCAAGCCCTTTACCAGTTATCAGTTTGTTAAAATATTCTATTTCTTCTTGAATGAGTGTAGGTAGTTTGTGTGTTTATAAAAATGTGTCCATTTCATCTAGGTTATCTAAGTTTTGGGTGCACAGTGGTTCATACCATACCCTTTTCATTTCTGATTTTAGCTATTTGTATCCTTTCTCTTTTTTCTTTGTCAGTCTAGCTAATGGTTTGTCGAATATATTGAACTTTACAAGGAACTAACTTTTTGTTTTGCTGATTTTCTCTATCTTCTTTTATTCTCTATTTTATTCACATCTACTATAATCTTTATTTCCTTCTTTCTGCTTAATTTGGGTTTATTTTGCTCTTCTTTTTCTAGATCCTAGAGTTTTGTAGATGGGTCTCTGACTTGAAATCTTTCTTCCTTATTGTAGGCATGTAGAGCTATAGATTTTCATCTCAGCCCTGTCTTGACTGCATCCCATGAATTTTGGCAGGCTGTGTTTTCATTTTCATTCACCTAAAGATATTTCTTAATTTCCCTTGTGATTTCTTCTTGGACCTATTTGTTGTTTATCTTGTTTATTTTCCACATATTTTTTAATTTCCCAACTCATCCTCTGAATATCAATTCCATTCCATTGTGGTAAGAAAAGGTAGTTAAGACTTGTGAACTAACATATGGTCTGCACCATATGGAGAATGATCCATATGCACTAGAGAAATATTTGCATTCCCCTGCTTTTGGGTGCAATAGTCTATATCTGTTAGGTTTAGTTGATTTAGTGTATCATCAGGTTTTCTATTTCCTTATTTTTCTTCTACCTAGATGTTCTATCCATTATTGAAAGTGATGGTGTTGAAGTCTCCTACTGTTAATGTAGAGGCATCTATTTATCCCTTTAATTCTGTTAACATTAGGTTCATATATTTTGGCACTCTCCTGTTAAGTGCATATACATTTATAATTATTATGAGTAATTGTTGAATTAACCCCTTTTATCAGTATATAATGACTTTCTTTATCCCTTGTAACATTTTTTTTTAATGTCTACTTTTTTTCTGATATTACTATAGCTCTCTTTTTTTATTATTACTTGCATGGTATATTTTTTCCATTCTTTTACTTTTAACCTACTTATGTCTTTGAATTTATTATGTCTCTGGTAAATAGCATATAGTTGGGTTATGCTTTTTTTAATCCATTCTGCCAATCTTTCCCTTTTGAGTGGGAGCTAAATAAATTTACATTTAAAGTCACTATGGATAATGTAGGACTTTCTTCTTTCATTTTGCGGTTTTATCTTTGTAAGTCTTATATCCTTTTTTGTCCTAAAAGAACTGACCCAATTAATTCAGACCTATACCTCTTTTCCAAAGTTTTGAGGAAGGTTAATGTTTTTTGGATTCCTCTGCCATCTTTTCCCAAGGAGGTTTGGAGCAATAACCACCCTCAGAGCCAGCCACTAGTGATCTGAATTAGTTAATCAAAAGCAGCAGGTATTTGGCCACACAACTGTTCAGTTTGGATGATTAGGTCTTTACGTTCCACCCTGGTACCGGCAAGCTATACCAGGAACCTGACCTGAAGTTCTGCCCCAAGGCTTGGGGAAGAGTGATCAAAGCTGCAGAGAGGGTGGAACTCACTATTATTTACTGCAATTTACCTATCTCTACTTCTTTCTCCTCTCCAAATGCTGCACCGTATTTTACTTGACTCCAGAGGTTCAAAATGGTTGATTCAAACAATTCCTGCTGGTTCAATAGTTGTTTGGGGGGAGATACTGATTCCTGGAGTTCCTACTTTGCTTTTTTACCCCAATTTTAGAGGAGAGCCTCATTCTTTCTTATGGCCAAATTACATTGTATTGTGTGTATGTATCATATTTTGCTCATCCATTCATTTGTTGATGGACACTTGTGGTTGTTTCCACCTTTTGGCTATCGTGAATAATGCTGTCATAAACATTACAAGCAAGGATATGTTTGAAACCCTGTTTTCACTTTCATTGCTATGTACCTAGAAATGGGATTGTTGGGTCACATGATAATTCTATATTAAACATTTTGAGGAACTGCCATGCTGTTTTCCAAAGTGGCTACACCATATCAATATTACTGTAACAATAATGCACTAGAATTCCATTTCTCCTCATCCTCTCCAACATTTATTTTCTATTTTAAAAAATAATAATCATCCTTGTGAATATAATGTAGTATCTCACTTTGAATTTGATTTGCAATTCTCCAATAGCTAATGATGTTGAGAATCTTTTCATGTGCTTTTTGGTTATTTGTATCTCTTCTTTGGGAAAGTTCTTTTCCATTTTATAATTGGTGTGCCAGTTTGAAAGGATTATGCACCCTAGAAAAGCCATGTTTGAATCCTGATCCATCTTGTGAAGGCAGCCATTTCTTTTAATCCCTAGTCAACATTGTAGGTTGGAAACTTGATTAGATTATCTCCATGGAGATGTGACATACCCAACTGTGGGTATTAACCTTTAATTAGAGGGAGATGGGTCTTGATTACTTTATTGGAATCCTTTAAAAGAGAAAACATTTTGGAGAGAGCCATGAGAACTACGAGAGCTCAAGCAGCCAGAGGCCTTTGGAGATGAAGAAGGAAAATGCCCTTGGGGGAGCTCCATGAAATAAGAAGCCTGGAGAAAAGCTAGCAGATATTGCCATATTCACCATATACCTTTCCAGTTGGGAGAAAAACCCTGAAGTAGCAAGGAAGTGTGAATAATTGAACCATCAAACTTCTTGAACCAAGGTATTTTTACCTGGATGCCTTAGCTTGGACATTTCTGTAGCCTTGCTTTAATATGAACATTTTCACAGCTTTAGAACTATAAACTTGCAACTTAATAAATTCTCCTTTATAAAAGCCATTCTATTTCTGGTATATCACATTCCAACAGCTTGCAAACTAGAGCAATTAGGTTGCCCTTTTTTATTGGATTGTTTGCCCTTTTGTTGTTGTATATAAAAGTTCTTTATATAATTTGGATATTAAATTCTTATCCTACATATCATTTGCAACTTTTTTTCTCCCATTCGGTAGGTTGTCTTACACTTCTTAATAACGTCCTCTGACACACAAAAATTTTTCATTTTGATGAGGTTGGATTCACCCATTGTTTCTTTTGATGCTCATGCTTTTTGTGTCATATCCTACAATCCATTAAGAAATTGCACAAAGATTTGCCCCTATGTTATCTTCAAAGAGTGTTATAGGTTTACCTCTTTTAATTAGGTCTTTGATTCAGTTTTAATTGATTTTTTCTCTTTTTTTTTAAATAAAAAAATATGGAGCGCTTCATGAATTTGCATGCCATCCTTGCGCAGGGGCCATGCTAATCTTCTCTGTGTCATTCCAATTTTGGCATAGGTGCCACCGAAGTGAGCACTAATTGATTTTTTAATGTGGTGTGAAATAGGGGTTCATATGCATTCTTTTGGACATAGATTCCCAACACCATTTGTTGATGAGACCATTTTTCCCCATTGCATATATTTAGCACCTTTGTCACAAATCAATTGGCCATCAATATGTGAGTCTATTCCTGGACTTTCAACTCTGTTCTATTGGTCTCTATATCCAATTTATGCCAGAAACACCCTGTTTTGATTATTGTAGCTTTCTAGCACAATTTGAAATAAGGAAGTGTGAGTCCTCCCCTTCAAGAAAGTGTAGTCATGGAGTGACTGTAGAAAGTTGTGTTATGTTATTCATGAGCATTGCTAATCTGCTAAAGTGCTTCTATATGGCAGATTTTTTCTCAGTTATATATCTCCCAGTTTCCTCTGTGAAATAGAAATTAATTGCTTAGGTAAAGTTATAAGTAACATAATTTTTAAGACTTTACTAGGAATGATAGTAGCAAGGAAGTGTGAATAATTGACAAAGTAATGGAATGTGTTTCTATTTATCAAGGTGTGATGGTTTGAAAGGATTACTTATGCTAGAAAGGTGACATTTTAATCCTGATCCATCTAATGGAGGCAGTAATTTCTTTTAATCCGTATTCAGCACTATAGGTTGGAAACTTGTTTATATTATCTCCACAGAGATGTGACTCATCCAATTGTGAGTAATAACCTTGATTAGAGGGAGATGTGATTTCACCCATTCCAGGTGGGTCTTGATTACTTTACTGGAATCCTTTAAAAGAGGAAGTATTTTGGAAAAGGCTTTAAATCCAAGAGAGCCACGGCAAAGCTAAGAGAAATACCATATTCCATGCAGCCACCTTTGGAGATGGCTGCATGGTAGCCATCACATAATGGGGGAAGGGGTCTTGTCCTCCAGTCCTAACATTACCTCCAGTTAGGTCTTGAATATTAAGGCTCTTAATATTCAAATAGTGCTTAAATTTAAAATTTACCAATGGAAAGCTGTCAACTTCTGACTTAGCCCCCATTTCTGAAAACTAGCCAATAAGAGCATGCCTAACCCTTACCCCCAACTGCCTAACCTTAAGCCATAGAAACACTATCCTTTGCCACCTTGGGATGGCCATTCCTCTCTCTCTTTAAATGCTGCTCAGGCAGCTCTGTTTATTCTTGAAATAAAGCCTTTGCTTGAATTTCTTTGTTCCTGCCTCATTCCTCGTGAGTTTGCTGAGTTTGATTTTCATCTGGTGCCCAAACCCAGAACTCAGAACGAAGTGACCCCTAGCCCCTGGTCTTGTAACCTAGGAAGCAATGGACAGTTGGAGCTCATCTGGGCTTATGCCCCAATACTGTTGTTCTGATCAGGAACAAAGTCCCAAAGTACCCCTCTGGACCCACCCTGCAAACCCCACCTCTGATGGTGGCCATGCTGCCTGTAAAAGAACTGGAACTTCACCTTAGCCTCTTGGCCTAAACTGTAAGTCCATCCTACCTATCCCTGTCACCATTTATTCCTTATCCCACTTTTTGGATTTTATTGGTCTCTGAAAGCCCTGAGCCTGGGCTTCAACACAGCTCTGGCAATCCCTCCAGGTGAGGGTGCACCTAGTCTCTAGATTGAACCCAGGATACCAACTTCTCTCTGAGAGACCATTCTAATCTGTCCTATTCCTTTCAAGTTTGGGGACACCTGGCTCTAGAGGAGACCTTTGTCCAGTTCCTTTTTTTTTTTTTTTTTTGCATAGGCAGGCACCAGGAAATGAACTCGGGTCTCCGACATGGCAGTAAAAACTCTCCCTGCTAAGCCACCATAGCCTGCCCTGTCCAGTTCCTTTTAAGTTGGGAAATACCAACTCTAAGGAAACCTTTTTCTTCTCTTACATTGGTAACCAGTGCCCCCTCACCATCTGCCTGCATCCACAAGCCCTTCCAGGCTTTAAAAAAGGCTCTTATGACAGCCTCTGCTCTCTCTCTCCCAAACTTCAATCTCCTCTTTGTCCTCTATGTCACAGAGTTTCATACCATCGCCCTAAGATTACTCACCCAAACAAGCAACACTTTCCTTCAACCTATAGCATGTATTTCCAGGTAATTACCCCTCACTACCAAAAGCTGGCTTCCATGCCTACAAACTCTTGCAGCAGAAGCCACCCTTACACAGGAAGCTGACAAACTTATACTCTAAGCCCCACTCACCATTACACAATTTATAGGTAAATTTCATTTAGCTCTCCTAAAATCCTCAATCTTCTCCCTCCCTCCTCAGGGCAGGAATACCTTCTCACCTTCATCACCTGCCCCAATATGGTTATAGGCAAACCCACTAAACTTAAGCTGGCTACCCTGCTACCCCTTCCACATGCTATTTGCACATGAGTGTGCCGAAACAATTCAGATTGCCCACCATCCTTTCTCAAACATCTCTCTTGACCCTCTGCCTTACCCCACCTGAAACTGGCTTATCAATGAAAGCATATACACACATGAAGGAAAACATGTAGCTGGATATACCATCATCCAAACACCAGACACAATCATTGAAAAGACAAGTCTTCCCCTCAGTACAACTTCCCATAAAATCTGAACTTATAGCCCTTACTCCTACACTTACACTAGCAGGAAATGCCCCCACAAACATCTATACAGATTCTAAATATGCATTTCACATAACACACATAATCACACCACCATCTGGGCCAAGAGAAGATTTCTCCATGCTAATGGAACTCCCATCACAAATGGGCCTTTAATTGAAAAACTTCTTGCAGCCAACTCCTCCCTTCCAAAGTTACTCCAATCAATTGCAAAGGCCATCAATCACTTCCCTCACCCATCTCAAAAAGAAACAATCTAGCTGACTGACATGCCAAATCTACAGTGTTACTTCCATCCCACCAGTCTCAATCACCCCTTTATTTCCCCACATCACTCCTAAGTACTCAGCTGATGAAATCTGCGAATATGCAAACAATCAATACTTTCTTTCTCATGGATGGTTCACACTCAAAAACCACATAATCCCCCGCCCCACTCTTAAGCCAGAACCATCTTTACCCAACTCCACAATTTATTTCACATAAGGCCAAAACCACCTGCAGCATTCCTTAAACTTACCTGACACTGCCCTACACTCTCTACCCTTCTCCATCACATTAAATCCACATGCCACATTTGCACTATCACCTCATCACAAGGAGCACTACCTCTAATCAGAGGAAAACTTCATCAAGCCTGAGGCCAACTCCTGGGACAGAACTGGCAAAAAGACCATACACACATGTCCTCGGTCAAAAAAATATAAATATCTCTTTACTTTAATTGACACTTTTTCCGGATGGATTGAAGCATTTCTCACAACCTCCAAAAAAGCAGCTGACACCATCTCCATTCTATTTTCTGACATTAGCCCCTGCTTTGGAACCCCACATGCATTGCCATCTGATAATAGCCCTGCATTCATTTTACAACTCCCACGGGGAGACTTCCTAGCTCTAAGAATCACCTGGGATCTACTCATCCCCCATTGCCCCCAACACTTGGGAAATGTAGAAAAAGCTAATCACCTAAAAGCATACCTTGCCACACTAGAAACGATGCTCCACACTTCCTAGACACAACTCTTACCCCTTGCTCTCACTTGTCTCAGAGCACTCCCTTGACAGCCCTCCCTTGTCAGCCCATTCAAACTCATGTGTGTATGTCCTTTCTTCTTAGACAGTCTACCTCTCCTTGAGTCCCTCATGGGAGGCTAGTTCCCCATTCTTTCCCAACTAAGAACAGTTATCTGCCAACACACAGACACTTTCCTCTCAAGCCCTGATACCGCCATCACCTCCACACCCAGCCCAGGAGATCTCATCTTACTCAAAACTATGCAACCCACAAAGACACTCCAACCCACATGGGAAAGGCCTTACACAGTAGTTCTAGCAACAATTTCAGCTGTTAAACTAGCCCAAAAGCCCATTTCCTGGCACCACCTAAGCAAAACAAAACTCCATCACCCTCCTAATTCCATCTATCAATCTACCCCTACAGGACCATCTTCTCTCAAAATAACCAAACTGCCTAGCAATTGACCTTCATTTTTAGCTCCACCTCCAGCTCCTCACTGAAATCATCTCTCCACTTCCTCACCTTCCAGAACCCTTAAGTGACAGCCCCTAACATTCCTACTGGATGAATTCCTCCAAGACAACTTCCAGGACTTCTAGTGGCAGTAAATCTGGTCCTTATTTTACTCCTCTGTCTCTACCTAAACCATGGAGTTAACGTCTCTTTTCTTTAATCTCTTCTTCACATTCAATGCCCCCCAAACTCCTTTCCTTCTTCTTACAGGAACCATCCAAACAATGGTAACCACAGTCAATCAATGCAATTGCTGGACATGCCCTGTCCTGAATCCATCCACACTGATACCCTAGCTCTGCTTGCTTTTCCTTTAAACGCTGAAATACTCTTATGAGTCTGTCCACACTATACCATCTTTGGTGGCTGATGGGTTACAAAACTTACCTCAAATGTACCAGAAAATGAAGATATGTCTATTCTTCATCAAACCATAAACAAAATAGAAAACTTTCACCTATAGAACACTCAGACTCTATTGGCCTAATTATAGTCTTAATGGACAAGCCCTTCCTATGCTTTAAACACCTCTCTTCATGACCCTATGCAGCTGAATTAGGGCATATATCACCTACATCATGCAATCATACTTTATTCTTTAATACAACCACCTAATAGTGATATTCAAATCAACATATACTGAGAAAGCATCTCAATTCAACTCTTACATGGAATAATTCAGACATTAACAAGACCCTCCCTATGGACATAATTAGTAAAAATTATAGTGAAGACACTCTATACCTTAACAGCGCTTATAAATGAATTGAACTCTTTAGCCTGGGAACCCAGTTGGGACAATTATATAACTTAATCAAACCAAAACCACCCAAGCATTCAACTTTTCTACCTATCTGAATTTATATTTTATTCCCTCTGGATCTTTAACAACCTTGATGCTCACAGGTACTGTTTTTCATATTCTATGTGGGAACATAGTATACTTAATCCTTCCTTGTGTATGGACAGGAATTTGTGCTATATATCCATCATTCCTAATGCCACTATCTTAAAACCCCAAGAAATGGCCTCTTCTGGACCAATACCTAATTGAGTTCCTTTCTTGAAACCTCGCTCCAACTTCAAAAATGGGGGAAAAAAGGCATTTCTTAGAAGATCTAGAGTTTGGATTTCATGCTCATGACAATCATTTTCTAGAAAAACCTGGCATAGGGTACACCACTTTTTATAGCTTATTTCAATTTGCAGGAATCCCACTATAAGGGCAGTCAGTTTTAAATATTTCCCTCATATTACAACTATCCTGGAATGCAACCATATGGGCTACTGATAACAAACAACAGGAAATAAATAGCATAGCTTCAGTAGCTTCAGTTGTTATACAGAATAAGAAATCATTTTATGTTCTCACCACCATTGCAGGAGGCTCCTGTGCAACTAAACACAGAAAAATCATTCAAAAGGCCTGGGATGCTAATTATGGGACCCAGTCATGGCTAGCTTCATTTTTTGCATATTTCACTTCACTGCTGAAATCATTCATTGTATCCCTTATAACACCATTACTGTTGTTATTATTGGTTCTTCTCTCTGGCCCTTATCCCTTATAGCTCCTCTCTCAGTTCATACACCAAATCATCTGGTCAATAACTCAAGAATACATGAATGATGTCTTCCATTATGAAGAGGAGAGACAACCTTTTCTCCTGTCCCATAGCACCTCCAGTCATCCCCATTTTCCCCCCTTAGGACAACTACACCCCATTTCAGCAGGAGGTAGTTACAGAGAATGGACCATTGTCCCCATTCCCCCATTCACTAAAAAACTGGAATGTTAGGCCTGGAGGACAGGACACCTTCTCCCATGATGTGACCTACTCCTGGCAAATATTTCAGAAAGCCTCTCCCACCCCAACTCTCACCAGCCTGCATCTCCTTCACCCTCCAGCATTTATCTTCTTATGATAACTTCCCATTACTCAACCTCCACTCTCCAACAGATGCATTCTTGCAGTGAACTCCCCTTACTCAATGTCTGCTCTCTGGCATTTGCAATTTTGCACGTCTAAGTCAGTGCTTAAGTTTTAAAGTTTACCAATGGAAAGCTGCCAACTCCTAACTTAGCCCCTTATTTCTGAAAACTAGCTAATAAGAATCTGCCTAACCCTTGCACCCAATTCCCTAATCCCAAGCCATAAAAACCCTATCCCTTGCCACCTTGGGGCAACCATTTCTCTCTCTTGAAGCACTGCCCCGGTGGCTCTGTTTCTTCCTGAAATAAAACTTTGCCTGAACTTATTTGCCTCATTTTTGGTGAATTTGCTGAGTTTTCCTTTTACTACAAGCCATCTCTGACACGTCTAAATTCCTACTATAGTACAACCTATATGATTGCTTTATTTAAATGCATCTACCTTCAGCCAAAAATAAAATTAAATCTCCTTTGAACACAATTTTTATAAACATTATTGTTAGGTTAGCCTTACCTAAGTTTTCTACTCTCTCCTAGTTTTCATATCACAGCACCACCAAACCAAATACTCATTAAAGAAAAAAGAAAAACAAGAGAAAATGATGAATTAGGAAATATAAGGAGAAGGAACAATAGATGTAGGTTAAGTATTTGACTATAATTAGTAGCTTTGGGAAAGACATGGTAAAGAAAATAAATATTACATATGTAAAGACCCTACTTGCTTTTTATAAAGATAATTTAAGGCAAGAATGGATAATAATACTATTTAGTCCCTTATTCCTTAGTCAATATGCATTAAAAAACATTTTTTTTGAGAAGTTCATGCAAGCTGTAATCCCTTATGGAAAGCCAAGGTAAGGCTTCAGCAGTGTCTTAAAAGGCTAAAAGTACAATTACCTTCAAGTACTTTAACCAAACCATACATTTTACAAAGTAGCAATCAGATCACCAAATTCTACATCATAGTCTTTTGCTGTACTTGTTTTTTTTCTGATGCAAAATAATTCTTGGAAATAGAGGCAAATTCCTTTATAGAAAAAATAATGGAAAAGGAACTCAGTATTTTCAAAGTTATTAAATCAGAATTATACCAAATTACTAAAACAAATACATTTAGATTAATTACATGTAGTATGTATGTCATTGTCATGGCCACTAGTAGAAACATTTGTTTTGATAAATACAAACTTTTATACAATAACTTATTCCACTTTTGCTATATTGGGCCCTGAAATGATAGAAAGCAGAAATTGAAAACTGGAAAGCTCTTGAAATTTCTCTTTAACCACTTCTTTTATAGAAAAGAAAGACAAAACACAAAGAAAGACCTAAGATTGTAAAGCCATTTTGTAATAAACGCAAGCTCACTGTTCATTTCCATCAGTGAAATTCAAGAGTGAGAATGCTACAAGTTTTTTTTTTGGAAATTAGTTTGCTTGTTTTTTTTTTCTCTTTTGAGCAATTTAAAGTACATAATGAATACTATAGCAATCTATCTACTCCCATACTTCAGAGTTAGCAACTATCAACATTATTTTAAAAATATTTGTATCTAGTCTATTTGTCTTTAATAAAATTAATTCTTATTGACATCACTAAAGGCCTCTTTAATATCTCATCTGCCATTCCCTTCCTGTTTTCCTAAGGGTAATCAGTGTTCTGGGTTTGAGATTTAAACTGTGTACCAGGAATATAATGCAAACCACATATGTAATTTCAAATGTCTACTTGCCACACTAAGCAAGAGAAAAAATAGGTGGAATTAACTTTAATAATTTACTTTTTATGACCCATGTCTCAAAAATATTATCTTTTCAACAGGTAAACAATATCAAAAAATTGTTAATGAGAAATTTTTTAAATTGGTATTTTATACTAAGTCTTCAAAATTAGTGTGTAGGTTATATTCACAGCACATTTCAATTCAGATTAGCCACATTCCAAGAGCTCAATAGCCACATGGGTCTGGCAGCTAGAGCTTGAACCAGTATGACTCTCATTCATTTATAAAATGGTTTTATGTAGCTATGCATCTACTATATATAGTATTGTTTCCGTATGTGTGAGTCTGAATTTACAGAAATGACACACTCTGGATCTTATTCTCAACTTTTCTTTTTTTACTTAACACTATATATCTGTTTGTGATGATGTGTGTAAATCAAATTAGTATCTTTAACATTCACATTGTACCTTATTGCATCGATATGAAACATTGTATGTATTCATGACCCAATTGGCATGCATCTATATTGCTTTCAATCTTTTGTCTTTATAAATAGATATGCAATGAACACTATTGTACTTGTTTACAGTGTCCTAATTCTACTCACTAGGAGAGAGATGTGGAGAGAAATGAAATAATTTCCCCAATGCCATAAAGGGATATAAATATATACTTGATGACCTTAAGGAATTTACAGAATAGATCAGTGATTTTCATTTGAGAGGTAGCGTAATCAAGATTACTTGAATAAAGTTCTGGAAAGATGGTGGAATAAGATCAAGTTCAACTCTGCTTCAAGGAAAAGGGAAGGATGGGAGGGTGACTGAGATTGCGATTCCAGAATGTAAGTGACCTGGGAGAGTCTTCTGCAGCACATAGGTCAGCCCTGGTTGCAAAAGCTGAGGAAGCAGAGAACTGGAGACCATGTGGCTGGTACAAGCAGCCTAATGCAGAAGACTGGAGCTCTCAGGAGTTCACAGATGGGGAGACAGGGACTAGGAAGTAAGACAAGCCATGTTCCTTGAGCGTACTACCCTCACCAGCACAACCTCATGACCCGCAACTCACCCCACAGGCCACATACCTGAACCCCTTCACCCACCCTGACTCCGCATGCTCCAAGCACCCCAACACTTTCTCTGATCACAATGGAATGAAGCTGAATCTCAATAACCACCAAAGAATAAGAACTTTCACAAATATATGGAGATTAAATAACACACTCTTAAACAACCAGTGGGTCAAAGAAGAAATTGCTAGAGAAATCAGTAGCTATCTGGAGATGAATGAAAATGAGAATACAACATATCAGAACTTATGAGTTATGGCAAAGGCTATGCTGAGAGGGAAATTTATTGCCATAAATGCCTATATTAAAAAATAAGAAAGAGCAAAAATCAAGGGTTTAACTACTTACCTGGAGGAACTCGAGAAAGAATAACAAACTAACCCCAAAGCAAATAGGAGAAGAGAAATAACATAGATTAAAGCAGAGATAAATGAATGGGAGAACAAAAGAACAATAGAAAGAATCAATAAAACCAAAAGTTGGTTCTTTGAGAAAATTAATAAAATTGATGAGCCACTAAGCAAAACTGACTGGGTGGGGAGAGAGAAAGAGAGAGAGAAAGAGAGAGAGGATACAAATAAACAAAATCAGATATGAGAAGAGGGCCATTATCAAAGACCCTGAAGAAATAAAAGAAAGCATAAAAGGATACTATGAACAACTATATGTCAACAAACTAGACAACTTGGATGAAATGTCAAATTCCTGGAAACACACAAACCTACACTTACTCAAGAAGAAATAGAAGCTCTTAACAAACTAATCACAAGTAAAGAGATTCAATCAGTCATCAAAAAGTTTCATACAAAGAAAAGCCCAGGGCCAGATGGCTTCACAGGAGAATTTTATCAAACACTCCAAAAAGAACTAACACCAACCCTGCCCAAAACTTTTGCAAAAAATTGGGGAAAAAGGAACACTACCTAAGTGATTTTATGAAGCTAATATCATTTTAATACCCAAAATAGGTAAAGAAGCTATAAGAAAGGAAAACTACAGGCCAATCTCCCTAATGAACATAGATGCAAAAGTTCTCAACAAAATTTTAGCAAATTGAATCCAACATCACATTAAAATAATTATACACCATGACTAAGTGGGATTTATACCAGGAATGCAAGGATGATTCCACACACGAAAATCAATTAGTATAATACAACACATTAACAAATTGAAAGGTAAAAATCTCATGATCATCTCAATCGATGCTGAAAAAGCATTCAACAAAATTCAATATCATTTTTTTATTAAAAAACACTTCAAAAATAGGAAATAAAGGTAACTTCCTCAATATGATAAAGGGAATATATGAAAACCTGATAGCTAGCATCATACTCTCAGTGAAGAGACTGAAAACTTACCCCTTAAGATCAGGAATGAGACAAGGATGCCCACTGTCACTACTATTATTCAACACTGTGCTAGAAGTTCTAGCTACAGCAATCAGGCAGGATAAAGACATAAAAGGCATTCAAACTGGAAAGGAAGAACTGAAACTTTCATTATTTGCAAATGAGATAATACTATACTTGGAAAATCCTGAGAAATTTACAGCAAAGTTACTTGAGCTAATAAACAAATTCAATAAGGTGGCAGCTTATAAAACTAATATACAAAAATCAGTAACATTTCTATACACAAGCAATGATCTAACTGAGGAGTCAGGTAAGGAAAAAAATCCATTCAAAACAGCAACTAAAATAATCGCGTGCTTATGAATGAACTTAACTAGGGATGTAAAGGACTTGTACACAGATAACTACATAATATCGCTAAAGGAAATCAAAGAAGATTTAAATAGATGGAAATATATTCCCTGCTCATAGATAGGAAGGTTAAATATAGTTAAGATGTCATTTCTACTCAGATTGATCTACAGATTCAACACAGTACCAATCAAAATTCCAAACAACCTACTTTGAAGACTTGAAAAAGCTGGTTGCCAAATTCATCTGGAAGGGAAAGAGACTCTGAATAGCTAAAAGCCTCCTAAAAAGGAAGAACAAAGAGGGAGGATTAATGTATCCTGACTTTAAAACTTATTATAAAACCAAAGTGGTCAAAACAGCGTGGTACTGGCACAATGATAGAAGTATTCACCAATGGAACCAAATCAAGAGTACAGAATAGGTCACCAAATCTATTTTGACAAGGCCTTCAAGTCGGACCAAATGGTCTTTTGATAAATGGACATGGGAGGACTGTATATCAATAGCCAAGAGAATGAAAGAGGACCCTTACCTTACAATCTATACAAAAATTTATTTCATGTGGATCAAAAACCTAAATATAAGAACTAGCACCATTAATCTTCTAGAAGAAAATGTAGGGAAACATCTTCAAGATGTAGTAATAAGAAGTAGTGTCCTAAACTTTACACCCAAAGCACAAGCAACAAAGAAAAAAATAGATAAATGGGTACTCCTCAAAATCAAATGCTACTTCACCTCAAAAGAGTTTGTCAGAAAGGTAAAGAGGCAGCTAACTCAATGGGAGAAAATATTTGTAAATCTCATATCGGACAAGGTTTAACATCCTTTATACATAAAGAAACCATACAACTCAGGAACAAAAGAACAAACAACCCATTTATAAAATGGACTAAAGCTATGAATAGGCATTTTTCTGAAGAGCAAATACAGATGGCTCAAAAGCACATAAGGAGATGTTCATTTTCATTGGTTAGAAGGGAAATGCAAATCAAGACTGCAATGAGATACCACCTCACACTTTAAGAATGGGTACCATTAAACAAGCAGGAATCTATAAATGTTGGAGAGGAGGTGGAGAAATTGGAAAACTTATGCACTGCTGGTGGGAATGTGTAATGGTGCAGGCAACATGGGAGACGGTTTGGCAATTCCTTAGGAAACTAAATATCTAGTTGCCCTATGACCCAGCAATAGCTCTACTTGGTTTATACCCAGAAGAACTGAAAGCAATGACACAAACAGTCATTTTCACACTGATATTCATAGTAACATTAATCACAATCACCAAAAGATGGAAACAAACCAAGAGCCCATCAACAGATGAGTGGGTTAACAAAATGTGGTAGATGCATATGATGGAATATTAGGCAGTAGTAAGATGAAATGATGTCCTGAAGCACATGATGAGATGAATGAACCTTGAGGACATAACACTGAGTGAAATAAGCCAGACCAAAAAAGATAGTTACTGTATGACTCCACTTTTATGAGCACTATAAAGGTAGAATCAGGGGCTTATGATACAAAATGTAGGGGACTTAGAGGTACATAGAATCTAGTGATGGGTGAACAATTAGCTAATGAGGTTGGACTCCAATGTAAGGGAATAGATAGAAGTGAAGGCAGTTCTCTAGTGGGTCTATAAGTAATATTTCTGTACTGAAGGTAAACAAGATAGAAAGGAGTTGTATAGACCTATGTGCCCAGTGATTAACACTAGAAATATAAATTAGTTCTTGCAAGAACTACTTCAAAGATATGATTAATATATAAAGAGTGTTTAAGTCCAGAGTACAGGAGAAAACTATTTCATGCTATGGGCTATGTTTAAGAGCAAAATGTCAGCACTGCTACAGCTACAGCAGAGGTAAACAATGGGGGGAGGGACAGGAGTTAAGAGGAGGTTTAGATTTCCTGTATGGTGAGAGTGTGTTAATTGTTATCTTTCTCTTAGGTAGAATGAAATTATCTGAAATTGAGAGTGTTGATGGACTATGGACTTTGGGCATTATACATGATGCCTAATGAATGAAGGGGACTAAAGGATGCGCTAAGAAGTCAATTGGCAAATGATGGTGGATACATATGATCGAATATTGTGCTGCTACAAAAAGGAATGAAGTCATGAGACATGCAATGATGTGAATGAAACTGTGGGACATTTGGTGAAGAAAACAGGGGCCAGGTTTATAGGTGGTTCAGTGACAGAATGCTCACCTTTCATGTGGGAGACCCAAGTTTGATTCCTGGACCATGCACCTCCCCCCCCCCCCAAAAAAAATGAAAAAGAAAAAGAAAACAGGGGCCTAGATCATAAGCTCTTATGGGAGATACTTTTAGTCCAGAGTGGTAATTATTATTTCTGGATTTTGAGGGGCTATTTATACATGTATATAACCTGGTATTTAGAGATAAGAATGAAGCTGATCAGGTTGGGGTTGAAGTAATTTAGAACACAGGGATAAGGAAGACATTGCCTATATTTTAGAACCATGCATACTCTCTGAGACCAAAGGAAGAAAGATTTATTTGGTTTGTGTGCTGGTTTGAAAGGATGTACGTATCCTAGAAAAGCCACGTTTTAATCCGATGCCATTTAATAAATCCAGCTGTTTCTTCTAATCTCTATTAAGTACTATATGTTTGAATCTGTAACATATAGGTAATGTTATAATGTTAGATCATCTCTATGGAGATGTTACTCAATCAAGAGTGGTTGTTAAGCTGGATTAGGTGGAGATATGTCTCCACCCATTCAGGTGGGTCTTGATTAGTTTACTGGAATCCTATAAAAGAGGAAATATTTTGGAGAATGTGAGAGATTCTGAGAGAGCAGAGAATGACATAGCCATGAGAAGCAGAGAGTCCACCAACCAGGGACCTTTGGAGATGAAGAAAGAAAATGCCTCCTGAGGAGCTTCATGAAACAAGAAGCCAGGAGAGAAAGCTAGCAGATAATGCCATGTTTACCACGTGACTTTCCCGATGAGAGAAACCTTGACTGTGTTTGCCATGTGCCTTCTCATTTGAGAGAGAAACGGTGAACTTCATTGGCCTCCTTGAACCAAGGTATCTTTCCATGGATGCCTTAGATTGGACATTTCTATAGACTTGCTTTAATTGGGACATTTTCTCAGCCTTAGAACTGTAAACTAGCAACTTATTAAATCCCCCTCTTTAAAAGCCATTCCATTTCTGGTATATTGCATTTCAGCAGCTAGCAAACTAGAACAGTCTGGAACCAAAATTTTCATTAGCACATAATCTAGCTCAATCAATCTGTTAACTCAATCAATCTGTTTAGCTCATTTGAACAACTGAAACACAGGGAGCCCAGAATAAGAACAAGGGTCTTTAATCCTGTATAGCTCAATGTAATGCCTGGATACATCCTAGAACATATCAAACAGATAATCAGAAGTATTAGCAAAGTCCCTTAAGGGATGGGTGAAAAAATATGGAACTTTACCATGAGGAAATCCCCTGATACTGTGTCAAACTTTAGGGACACCCAACTTAATAGGCTAAGCCCTTGATGGACTTACTCTTGTGAAGCTTATGCAGGTAGCAGAGAAGCTTATCCTATCTATAGATATGCCTAAGAGTTATTTCTGGAGGACCTCTTTTGTTGCTCAGATGTGGCCTCACTCTCTCTAAGCCCAACTCTGCAAGTGAAATCATTGCCCTTCCCTCTACATGGGACATGACATCCAGGGGTGAAAGTCTTCCTGGCTATGTGGAGATGATCCCCAGGGATGAGTCTGGCCCTGGTACTGTGGGATCAACAATTTCATCCTGACTAAAAAGGAGAAAGCCAAGTATAACTAATAAATGATCAGTGGCAGAGAGAGTTCAGATAGAGTCAAGAGGCTCCTCTGAAGTTTACTCTTACACAAGCTTCAGTTAGACATCGCTATCTATCACAACCTGCCAAAAACCCAGTCTAAATCATTCCAGCCAATCCTAAAGAGCACCTAGGGCTATATATAACATTTTACAAATGTTCCATACACTAGAGTAACTTTCCAGAAACCTATAACATCCAGATGGGTGTGTGGAACAGATAAAGCCTGAAACCTAGAGGGCCCAGCCACTCCAGAACATCAGCTAGTTTCACCTCCCTACCCATATTATTAACAGCCCCAACATGAAAAAGTTAGAATGGACATAGCCGAAATACCCCTAAGGAGAGGGATAAAAAGATCAAAGTTCATGGTGGAGTTATACAGAGAAGATAGGATTTAACAAATCAGTATGATTGCTGAATCATTAAATTGATATCTTTTACTCTCCAGTATCTTAGAGCAGCTAGAAGTAAAAACATAAAATTATGGAATTGTAACCCATGCCAAAGTCTGAAATCTATTCTACAACTAAAAGTTGTGCTGTTCTTTGAAATTTTTTGCTTTTTTTTGTATATGTGTTATTTTTCACACACACACACACAAAATTCGACTGTGATGATAAAAAAAAAATTATTCCTTCTAGCCTCTTATATACTGGAGCAGCTAGAAGGAAAAATCTGAGAGATGGTATGGTAGCCCATGACAAACTCCGGGATCTGTCTTGTAAATATTTGTTGAAGAGTGCTTTGAAAATGATTGCTTTTTTCTTTCTTTGCTTTGTATACATGTTATATTATACAATAAAAAGTTAAAAAATTCACTTGGATAACTTTCCCAAATTATACAGTTCTGCCTTCTCACACCAATGCCAACACCACACCGCAGTACCAGTAGTACCCGTAGTACCAGTTGGGGTTTACTAGAAGGTGAGGGGTTGACAATGTGGAACTTCATCTGTGCCCTGGGCACCTGGAAGCAGTGATGGTTAGGAAATCTCCCCACTCTTTAATGACCTGGGAAATGGCTAACCTTAAAGGACCACTCTACCTTCATATATTCCAGATAATAATGACTTCCCTTGTGCATCTCATATAGCTCTTTGTCCATCTTTCCTTGAGGTTTCCTTGATTACTTGACCCTATAATACTCCAAGGTTTCTCCCTCTTCTTTCAGACATTTCTTATTAATGAACATTCTCCCTATTGAAATGGCCTGTATAAAATCATCTCTTTATTTGCATAGTGCATTTCATCCTTCACAGTTTCAATGCCGTGACTTGTATAGAATCACACTTCACTTTTAGAGGTCTATTTTCTCCACAAAAATAACAAGTTTTTTGGAGTTCCTTAGGTCCTGATCTTGACTGGAAACCCAGGAACCCAAAGGCAAATTCAATTTCTAATCCTGTGTTGGGGACTCACTGGTCCATTGATAGCATGTCAAGGGTTTGATTTTGATTCTTTTTGAGTACTTGCTTAATTCCTGGTGCCAGCATTTTTTGGTTTCATGGCCCTACATGTTTGTATTCTCTGTTTATAATTTGATTTGTTAGTTTGATGGACTAAATAATCTAGTTTTAGTCTTTTTCTGTTTGTTTTCTACCTGTCTATTTTAAGTTGCATGAACTAAGAATTTGTACCTTCTGGGAAGAGAAACCATGAGCTTCACAAATTTATTTACTCTTAATCCATGACTGAAATTTTAGAATCAAAACTATAAAACTCTTTCTGTCTGTGTCTGCATGTCAATACATCTGTAAAATTTGGAAAGTGCTTTGTCCTTCGTTGTGTGAGTGTGCAATATTTATCTGCCTTGGTATGGTATACTTTATTCAATTATAAACTCTTTTAAAGGAGTTCTATTGGGATTGGCTTAGGGATAAATAAACACATATAAATTGAATATTCTTAAAATTCCTAGAAATTAAGTTAATCAGACCTCAGATACTTTCAATGGGCAAGATTTAAAAATTATCCTTAGAGAAATAAACTCAGATATGTTTTAAGAATTCAAGTTCACATAATTTGGATAAATCCTTGGCAAATGAAACAAGTTTAATATTTCTGGTTTTAAAAAAACAACTATGTCTTCTCTGATTTATCATGCTTAGTTTACTGTATGCACAGACATTTAGTCTTTGATATGTCATGTCCAAATTTGTACAGTTGTACTGATTGAATAAAGTAGTATTATTAATGTTTAAGATGTTAATGTTTAAGATTATGAAAAAATGTGAACTCATATTTACTCAATTGAACCATTATTCTGACAAACTTTATTTCAATTAATACCTCTTGGTAACTTAAAAGCTTGGACTTATACTAAATTGAGTAAATTAATGGATATTTATTGAATACGTAGATCATTTCAAAGTAAGTCAAGAAAGCCATGTTGTTTAATCCACTTTCAATATTGCTAGATGGCATCTTTTTTTATTGTTCCATGGAGATGTTGACCCACCCAATTATGGGTGGTCACTTTTAATTAGTTGGTTTCCATGGAGATGTGTCTCCACGTATTCAAGGTGGGGTTCCTTACTGGAAACCTTTAAGAAAGAACCATATGCTTTCCAGAATTTGCCAGACAAATTTGCCAGACAAATTAATTACTGAAAACATTTCAAATTTATATAGCTCTTGTTTCATTTTTATAAAGTACTAATTACTGAAAACATTTCAAATTTATATAGTTCTTGTTTCATTTTTATAAAGTACACTACATATTTGAGTTTATTAATAAGCATGTTCACTTTTATCAGTTTGAGAAGTTGTGCTATAAAGAACATGCATGGTTATAAAAAGTTGTGAGATGTGATAGGTGACATAATTCAGAAAGTATCTGTGATAGTTAATTTCATGTATCAACATGGCTAGGCTATGGTGTCTAGTTGTTTGGTCAAGTAAACACTGCCTCAATTGCTACTGTAAGGGTATTTCATGTATTATAAATGGACTTAAATCATTAGTCAGTTGATTTCATGTATGATTACATATACAATCAACAAAATATTTGTCTTCAGAAATGAGAGGAGTCTCCTCATCCAATCAGTTGGAGGCTGTTTTCATTTGTTAAGCTGCCAGAATGCAATATGCCAGAAATGGAATGGCTTTTAAAAGGGGGATTTATTAAGTTGCAAGTTTACAGTTCTAAGGCCATGAAAATGTCCAAATTAAGGCATCAACAAGATGTTACCTTCACTCAAGAAAGGCTGGTGCCATCTGGAACACTCTGTCAGCTGGGAAAGCATATGGCTGATGTCTGCTTGTCCTTGTCCCTGGAATACCTCTGTTAGCTGGCAAGGCACATGTCTGGCAAATTCTGGGGTCTTTGGCTTCTGGACACCTCTGTCAGTTAGGAAGGCATGTGGTAATGTCTGCTAGCTTTCTCTCAAGGCTTTTTATTTCATAAGGGTTCCCTGGTGGGTGTTTTCTTTCTGCATCTCCAAACATCTCTGGCTATGTGGGCTGTCATCACTGAGTCTTTTTCCAAAATGGTTCTTTCTTAAAGGTTTCCAGTAAGGAACCCCACTTTGAATATGTGGAGACACATCCCCATGGAAACGACCTAATCAAAAGTGACCACCTGTAATTGGGTGGGTCAACATCTCCATGGAACAATAAAAAAGATGCCTTCCAGCAATATTGAAAGTAGATTAAACAACATGGCTTTTCTGGGGTACACACAGTTTCAAACCAGCAAATAAGCCCTAAGGGGAGAGCTAAGGATTTCAACAATTAGAAGGAATAATTTCTACCTTTGTTTCAGCCAGCACAATTCTCCTGGGAAATTCAATGCCATCTTCATTGGAGCTTCTAAACTGTAGCCTGCCCTACAGAATTCAGACTTGCCAATCCCCATGGTCATATGAACCAATTCCTGTAATAATCATCTTAATTATGTATATATTTAATATATGTCTATAAATGTATATATGTCAGTTTCATTTCTCTGGAGAACTCTGACTAATACAGATTTAACAATATTTCAGTGTATGTATGTACCACATTTTGTCTATTCATTTATTTGTTGATGGACATTTGAGTTGTTTCCACCTTTTGACTAATTTATACAATGTTGCTATAAACATTGATGTACAAGTATCTGTTTGAAACTCTGTTTTCATTTTATTGAGGTATAAACCTAGAAGTGGAATTACCAGGTCATATAATAATTCTATATTTAACATTTTGAGGAGCTGCATATTGTTTTTCACAGTGACTGCAGTATTTTGCATTCCTACCAACAATGTAAGAGTGTTCCAATTCTCCACATCCTTTCTAACCCTTGTTAATTTCTGACCTTTAAAAAAAATAGTTACCTCTGAGGGTGTAAAATGGTGTCTTGTTGTGGCTTTAATTTGAATTTCCCTAATGGTTAATGATGTTGTGCATCTTTTCATATGCTTATTGGCCATTTGTATATCCTCTTTGGAAAATGTATGTTCAAGTTAGTTTTAGTTTATTAAAGCTGACAAAATGCAATATCCTAGAAATGGAATGGCTTTTAAAATGGGAATGTACTAAGTTGCAAGTTTACAGTTCTACAGCCATGAAAATGTCCAAATTAAGGCCCCAACAAGAGGTTACCTTCACTCAAGAAAGGCTAATGCCATCTGGACCACCTCTGTCTGCAGGGAGGCATGTAGTCGGCATTTGTTGGGATCTTTTGATTCTGGACCCCTCTCTCACCTGGGAAGGTACATGGTAAAGTCTGCTAGCTTTCTCTCCTGGCTCCTCATTTCATAAGGCTTCCCTCAGTGTGTTTTCCTTCTGCATCTCCAAACATCTTTGGCTGTGTGGGCTCTAAAGCTTTTTCCAAAATTATTCCCTCCTAAAGAACTCTGATAAACAGCCCCATCTTGAGTGGATGGAGACACATCTCCACGGAAACTATGAAAAGATCCCATACAATAATATTGAATTAGGATCAAAGAACTTGGCTTTTCTGGGGTACATAACAGTTTCAAACCAGCACAAAGTCCTTTGCCCAGTTTTTAAATTGGGTTATTTGCCTTTTTGTTGTTGTGTTTTAAAAGTTCTTTGTATATTCAAGATACTACACCCTTATCCAACATAAGGTTTGCAAATGTTTTCTCCAATTCTGTAGGTTGACTTTCTCCTTTCTTGATAATGCCCTCTGATGCACAAATGATGAATTTGAATACATCTATTGTTTCATTTGTTGCTCATGCTTTTTGTGCCATTTCTAAGAATCCAAATCTTAGGTAGTTAAGATTTGTCCCTATGTTATCTTAGCTCTTATATTTAGGTCCTTGATACATTTTTATTTATTTTTTATATGGTGTGAAGTAAGGGTCCCAATTCATGTTTGTATGTGTGAATATCCAATTTTCCCTGCACCATTTATTGAAGAAGCTATTTTTACCCCATTATATATAGTTGGCAACCTTGTTGAAAACTAATTGGCCATCAATATGTGGACCAATTTCTGGACTTTCAATTCTTTTCCATTTGTCTATTCTAGGCCAGTGTGTTTTAGTTTGCTAAAGCTGATGTAATGCAATATTCCAGAAATAGACTGGCTTTTAAAAGTGAGGATTTATTAGCATACACATTTACACATCTGAGGCTATGAAAATGTCCAATTCATGGCATCAAAAGGATGATACCTTCTTCCCGAAGAAAGGTTGCTGGCAATCTGGGGCTTGTCTGTCACATGACAAGGCAAATAATGGCATCTACTGGTCCTTCTCTCCTGGTTTTCATTGCTTTCAGCTTATGGCTGCTCATCTGTGGCTTCTTTCTGAACTTCAGTGTGTTTCTCTCTCTGTGCACTTCTGTGTCTGTTCTCTATTTCATGCTCTTATAAAGGGCTTCAGTAAGAAGAATAAAACTCACCTGGGGTAAGCCTCAACTGAAATAACCTAATAAAAAGGAACCCACCCACAATAGGTCTATAACCACAGGAATGGATTAGCTTTGGAACATGATCATTCTGGGGTGCAAAGAACTTCAAACGATCACACAATTCCCACACTGTTTTGGTTACTGTATCTTTTTACTACCCTTAGGAGTTGGGAGGTGTGTCCTCTAACCTTGTTCTTCCTTTTCAAAATTGTTTTAGATATTCAAGCTTCCCCATAGTTCCATATGAATTGAGGGGTAAGTTTTTCCATTTCTACAAAAGAAGTTTGTAGAAATTTTATAAGGATTATGTTGAATCTGTAGATTTCTTTGGGTGGTAGTGACATTTTACAATATTGAGTCTTCCAATATGTGAACATGGTATGTCTTGCCATTTATTTACATCTTCTTTAATTTCTTTCAGCAATGTTTGGTAGTTTTCAAGTTACAAATCTTTTTTTTAATATATTTTATATTCATGATTACATTTATTTCTAGTATTTTACTCTATTAGATTCTATTGGAAATAGAATAGTTTTCTTAATTTCCTATTGGGATTGTTGATTGCTAATGTACAGACACAGAATTGACTTTTGAGTGTTGATCTTGTATAGGTCACTTGTATGGGTGTTTATATGGCAAACACAAGCTCAAATTGTGTTTGCCAAGTTCATTTATTAGCTTTAGTAGTTTTCTTGTGAATTCATTTGAATTTTTATATATAGGATCATGTCATCTGCAAATAGAAATAGTTTTACTTCTTCCCTTCCAATTTGGATACCTTTTATTTCTTTTTCTTGCCTAATTCTTCCTACTAGAATTTCTAGTGCAATACTGAATAAAAGTGGCAAAAGTAGTATCCTTGTCTTGTTCCTGATTTTAGGGGGACAGTTTTCAGTCTTTTCACCATTGCATATGATGTTACCCATGGGTTTATCACAAGTAGCCTTTATTATGTTGAGAAATTTCCCTTCTTTTCCAGTTTCTTGAGGGGTTCTGTCAAGATGCAGTGCTGGATTTTGTCAAATGCTTTTTCTGCATCTACTAAAATAATCATGTGGTTTATTTCCCCTTGTTTTATTTATGTGATGTATTACATTGTTGGTTTTCATATGTTGAAACACTGTTGCATTTCTGGGATAAATCCTACTTAATCATGGTGTATAATTTTTAAAATGCGCTTTTGGATTTGGTTTGATATCATTTGTTTGGGGATTTTTGCATCTATATTCATAAGGGAAATTAGTTTGTAATTTTATTTTCATTGATTTGTTTTCATTTATTAGAGTCCTGCTGCACCTTTGCCTAATGGTAGACAACAATGGTATTGTATTATCAGTTATAATTTCAGTAATTTTTTAAACTTTTAACTTGTTGCTAACCTCTTTAAATTGAATCTAACATTTTTCAGACCAGTGGATTTCATTGGGAAATTCACATTACTTAACTATGATGTGTAATTAAAATACATATGTTTAGGACTTACTCTAATCAGACTGAATCTCTTCATGTGATATTATTGATATATTCTTGGTGTATTCTTATTATATGGCTGGTATACCCATGGCATAATGTTCCAGGATAATTGTATGTCATATATCAGGATATATTTTTCTTTGTAATATTGTGCTAATCCATTTTTATAAATTAGCTGTAATATTAACTCCTTTTTGGAAATAGTATTAATCATTATACTTATAGTTATTTTTGTCAAAAAATTTTTATTGACTGTATTATCATGTTTTGTACAGTACAGAAACAACCAAATTTCCTTGTCAGTTGCACTATTATTTTTTATGATTTTGCATCATATTTTTCACTTTTGACAAGTATTAGTAATAAATTACCAGTCATCTTAAGCTTTGTATCATCAATAGATAGCTTTTTGTTTTACTCTGATGGTTCCTTAAATGCACCTGCAATTAACTATAGGCCAAACTGCTTCGTCTTCACCAATCACTGTCTCAGGGCCCCACGGAAAAGGACTACACTACAAGTCATAGCTCTCCGCCGAGATCCCTATCAAGGTTTTAAGGTGCCTTGCAGCTCACCCTTTTCTTCCTAAATTCTGAAGAAGCCCTGCAGGCTGAAGCCCAAAAACTTGAGATAATTCTGAAAGGATTACCTCCACCTTAGGCCATGCATAGGTTAGAATTCTTCATGGAAAAGCTGCTATGTGTACCACTGAGGAAATCCAGCAAAATGCTTAGGTCATGCATGATCTGATGTAAGAATCACCCTTTTTTAAGCTGCCTGATCTCCAGGCCCTAAAACAACTGACCTTTGCCACCATGTATCAACAGAGTTCCCAACCGCTTTTATAGGAAGAGGCCAAGCGTCTTTGAGAAATTATTTTTTGACCCTTCTTTGCTCCACTCTAGAAGTTTGTTGTTGCTTCTTAGTTGTTCAGCAACAAATAATATTCTTTTTCAGCAAAATGTGGGAGGGGAGGGACTGACAATGCTGAACTTCATCTGGGCCCTGCGTTCTCAGAAAGCAGGGACAGTTAAGAAACTCCACTCTGCCGCTTTATGTTCTGGGAAATGGCTAATTACAATGAAACATCCTTCGCTTGCCTATTCCAAGGTGTGGATGGCCTTCAGTTCCCCTGGGTCCCATAAGACTCACTGTCCAATCTTCCTCAATTGAGTCTCTTGCTTATCTGCTTCTAAAAAACCCAGGGTTTTTCTTTTTTTAATTAACTTTTTTATTGTTTAATATAACATATATACAAAGTAAAGAAAGAAAAAAGCAATAGTTTTCAAACCACTCTTCAACAAGTAGTTACAGAACAGATCCCAGAGTTTGTCTTGGGCTACCATTCCATCACCTCAGATTTTTCCTTCTAGCTGCTCCAGAACATTGGGGACTAGAAGGAATACAGTTTTATAAAAGCCCAGGTTTTATCTCTTCTCTTTGAGATGTTCCTCATTAATGCACTTTCTCCCTGTTGCAGTAGCCTGAATGAAATAAAATCATCTCTTTAATGTTCCAGTGCATTGAGTCTTTCACAAGAGTAAAATCCTTAAATCAAGTGACCTTGACAAAGTAATAAATGTAGTAAGCAATGCATGCAAAACATTACACAATGATCTATCTTATGATGACTTTTATGAACATGAGCCTTGGAAAAAGTCATGAACATGAGGAAGGGAAACAAAACTACCTTCCATATGCCTTGCCCCTAGCAAAAATTACAAACAGCCAGGAACAAGTGATTATTACTAATTTTCTAACATCAAATCAGATAGTTTTTCAAAATAACAGAAATGAGAGCCTTAAATGCAAGTCCTTCCATGGTGTGAACTGGAATTTTTGATAAAAGGTTTATTGAGCTCCAAAGGACTAACAGCCTTGTAACATTCACATTTATGCCATGAGCTATGAATTAGGGACTTATAAGTGATGATCCAACAGCAGCTTCCTGCCCCAAGGGACAAAGGTTCATCCAAAGAGTAGGAAGGAAGAATCAGGGGGTGCAGGAATAATAGGTTGCTATTTTTAAATGGATCCAGAGTTGAGAAATTATGCAAGCATTGATATAAATCCTAGGTTCTGGAAGAACATGGTGAAGCCAGGGAAAACTGCCAGACTTTGAGAAGAGCCCTAGATCATCCAAAGTTGAGGGAGACATTTGGGAGGAGGGTAGTGATGAGATATACTCGGTGTCGGGTGGAAGAGACAAGAATTCCCCAGCCCCTGAAAAGAAGCAGAATAATTGTTAAGAAGTTTTGCTTTTTTGGCTGATGGATATTCAGGGTGTGGTCTGCAGTACAGGCTGGCATCTCAGCAGCAAATATAGCAGGATCAAAAATAGATGCCCAAGACCAGGTGGATAAACCAGACTCCGAGGAAGTAAAAAAAACGGTACCTTGTAGCAGATAAGCCAGCCAGCCCTCCCCTGACCCGAAGACAATGCCAGCCATCCTCAAACTTACATAACCTCCAGAGAGAAAGCCAGCAAAGCACAAAAACTCCTGCATTGATTCGATAGGTACCAAAGGATAGTTTTTAACCAGAAAATTATTTACTTTGAGTTGGTATGATAAAAAATTTTGCCTCCCTGGTAGAAATGGGTACTTCTGAGCTATGCCAAATTTACTTATGGAAGAAAAAATAAGAATTACATTTTGCACACCTGAATTTGGGAATCTGAAATATTATGTCCACTGTGAATTACAAGTAGAGGGAAACCAGCAACATATCATGAAGACGAAACTGTTTTTGATTGAAATAGTACAAGTCCCAGCAGTAGGAATGAACTTCAGAGCTCTCTGGGGCATGACTAGGAAAAGATCAAGGACAAAAGAATTTGACTCTAAGACACCAGCATGGTCCAAAGTTCATAGAACTCTTGTCTAGGAGATAAAACAAAGAGGTAAAGAATGATGGATCGGCTAGGCTATTTCCTACTAGCCAGTATTTTTCTCTGACTCCAGGATCACCAAGCAAACCTCTGCAAATGGTGCACCTTCCTCAGTAGATAAACTTATGAAGAGCGTTGTTCTAAGTATAGGGTGAGTATTTTCTAGTAAAAAAGCTGGACATTTAATACCATAAATGAGCCTATTTATGGAGAAAATGAGACAGGATATTTGAAATTTAGTATAGTCCTTAAAAATCCAAAATGTCTAATTACTGGACTCATGCAAATAAGAGATCACAGTTCTCTGGACAAATGCTCCCCTTTCTAAACCTAAATAAACAAGTAATCTGGTTTATAGACTGCAACCAGGAAGCTTGGGTAACATGAATCGGTTTGTTGAAATGAATCATCCTTGGATTTTTCAGTAAGTTGGAAAATAGAGTTTTTCTCAGGAGCTCTGAAACACACATAAAATCCCATTAGTGTTGACTTCTTCATTTACCTTAAGCACCCTTTTGTTTCTGGATCTTGACTTGATCTCAGAAAAATCATTCACACTGACACGTAAACTGATAATAGATTGAAATTCATATCATTTAGGGAGGGGGCAACCCTTAACAACATCAAGATTTAAAACTGAAGGAAGAATTGGTAAGAATGAAGTGGACTGCACCCAAGTGGATGAGAGAACCATCTCATTGATAACCTCATCAATGCACAAAGAGGCCCTAATGGGACTGAAAAACAGTTATCTGGTTAGGGATCAAAGTCAAGCTAGAGAGGAATGTAGAGAAAAGGGCAGTGGAGTTGGTGGAAGCTCAGAAATAAATGCCATAGGGGGTTGATGTTTAAGAGTCATCTTGTATTTGTGATCACTTCCTAAATAAAAACATATTTTAAGAAAATAGATCTCTATGCAAATAACAAGACTGATCAGAAGGAATAGGAGTTGTGGTACTCTGGAACAATGTGGACATTGGGCACACAATGTAATTATAACACTCCTAATGGTGCATCTGTAGGGTTTGTTGATGGACACTCTGATTGACTGAGTCAATTTCCTTCATGCAGTCATGATGGGCTTTTACTAACACAAAATTCCATTTATCTGTTCCTGCCTAATGGTGGCTTAGCTCAGCTACAGTTACATAAACTTCTACCAGAATACTGGTATAAAGAACTTGTACTGCTCTGAAAGAAGAAAAGGAATCTGCTGCTTCAGGAACAACCCTGGTGACATAAAACAGTGCTGAAACTCCCAACAGGACCAAAGCACAAAAATTAAATCCATGACACAGTCTCTTGACAGGAGTCCTTATGAATTAAGGAGACACATTCCATACTAGCATCAGAACTAGCACCTGAGTCACTTTTGCTCTGAGCTTCCATTCTTCTTTCTCTTCTCTTTTTGGATTAATTCAGAAGCCTAGTTCCATTAAAATATACTCTTCTGAGCAGCCTCTGACAAAGGCATATAATTTAACACCCCCCAAGCAGACTAATGTACCATTGCTCCTTCAAACTCATATTCCTCGAACATTAGTCCACATTGATTTGGAGGACAGGTTGAGAGCTGCCTGGGGGAAGGACAGAGAATGTCTCTGGCAGAAGGCAGCTGTGTGCAGACTCTCTTCTTTGTCCCACACAATCAGCTCTGGCCCCAGACCTGTATACACCCACAGCCAAGCAAAAACCCCTTCCATTCACTAGGCTGGCCCTCCATAGTAAGGCATTAAATGAATACCTCATGTTCCTTGAGCATATCCTGGGAGAAGGTCTCAGATACTTTCCTAAGGTTTTTTGAAACATCTCTCCTAATAGCTACACACACAATATTCTCCATATGAGATATAGACTCTGCTATGAACAGCTGTGTAATTTCGGACAGATTGCTTAACTTCTCTGCACCTCAATTTCTTCATCTGTAAACTAGGATTGATAGTAGTCCCACCTGGTATGGCTGTTTTGAGATATAAATAATATAGTTAATGCACATACACAGTGCTTGGCATGGAATAAGCTGAATATAGGCATTTATTATAATCACAAGAGTAGGAAAAAGAATTTAGGTAATTATAGTTTTTCAGTGTCTTTTCATTTTTAGAAATGTTCAGTCAGTTATCCAGTGATTCCAAATTGACTGGCATCTTAAACAGCTGCTTAGCTGTCCCACCCCTTAGTTTTGGAGTCCACAATAGACAGCAATGTGGAGTGTGCATAAAAAGCAAATAGTTAAGGTAAGTTGGAAGGTGTACTACCTTCTTAGAGAATGGAACACTGAGGTGGGTACATGAAGCTAGAAATCCTTTCATGGGTAAAGAAAGAATTGGGGCAAATCATTGGTCATGGGGTAGGGGTGGAAATCACATGGGGTTATTCAGAGAAAATATACCCAAACCTACTTCTTCAAATACTGACTCACCCTGTGCATCTCTTGAGAGTTACCCACTTTTTCCAGTCATGCTGCTCTATTTCTGGAAATGTGGAGATTTTTCAGAAGAACCAAATTAGAAGCTACAAATGGAAGTAAATCACCATCTTACTTTTGACCCTGAACTTTGTTGGGGAAGATACGCTGTTTTCATCAGACTGGGCTCTGTATGTCTTTTTTGCTATTTCTAACAAGCCAAAGGATGAAGAAATCCATCACTGTGGCTGTCCAAAACAAAGCCCTAAAAGCAGCAGCAGTGCCTGAATAACTCATATTTAATGTATATTTTAGAAGACAATTCTCATGTGATCGAATTTATGGAATGTTTGTGGGGAAAATAAACATTACTTTGCAGTCATTTTATCAATATTGTATATTATTAAATCACTGCATTTTCTAGGCAAATCAAACTCAACGGCTCATAATACTCCCCAGAAAAATGAACAACACAGCATTAATCGCTTACTAATTTCACAGCAGCTGAGTAAGTTTTAATGTGAATATCCGTAAAGGTATTCTGGCTCTTACTGTGTAAAATGCAAATCAACTGTATTAAAATCAGCAAATAACACAGCTGTTTGCAATGGAGACAGCCAACGTAAGGGTTTAAGCAGTCCTTTAAAGGAAGTATTTCTGGAGCTATTTCTATTCTCTTCCTTGTGGGGGCTAATTTATCCTTTGTAGTGACAGGAATGGAAATGCTTTACTTAGAGAATGCTGATGCATTGCAGTTAAGTCATTTGTGACTGTGAAATGACTTGTATTCTAGTTAGACTGATAAGTATCAGAATTACATTCACCCACGCATTTCCACCACAGAGAGTCTGCTCAATGAACTCTTATGTATTTATTATTATGGTTTTCTCCTCTGATGAGGTGCTTCGGCAAGTTTTGCCTTTGAATTCCAACTAGTATGAGTCTGTTGAAACACAATGAGCAGGGCACAAATATTGAGATGGCGGGCTTGAGGGAAATTACATGGAAAATTCAATTTCTAATGCCTGATTCCTGGCTTAATTATAGAAAACGGCAAAAGTTACACTTTTGTGCTACGGCTTGTGGCACAAATATCTGGGTGACCTCTGGAATGTCTAAACAGTACTCAGGAAGTAGGAGAGATTACACAAACCCAGGCTTGGCTAGCTATAGACATTGTATATGAGAAGTGCTGTCAGATGGTCTCACCAGCAAATAGATTAGCTCTTTCTTTTATCAAGGAAAGCAAAATTTTCAATACCCAAATCCTCAAACATGAAGCCTGATACTTTGTAAGATGAATAGCCTCAGTAAGGCTCCTTTTTGCCAGAAAACTGAGGATGGTAGCAAAGTATAGGAGAATGATGGACTTACTCATCAATTAACAACTTGTACTGAGCACTTGCTGTGCCAGAAACCATGATAGCACTCTAGAGACAAAAGTAAATAAGACATGGGCCTTGGCTTTGATGGGCTTATTGTCTTAAAAGAACCAGATACATTCAGATCCCAGGTGTAAGGGCCAAAATACCAGTATGAATGTCCTCTGCATCTGCAGATGGTAACCAGCTGCTTGGGAGAGCTAGATAAGTGTTCACAGAGGGTTTATATTTGAGATGGCCTTGAAGGTTGAATAGAAATTCACCTATAAAGTAGGGGAAGGACATTCTAGAGCAGCAAACTCTCAGGTCAAAAACACAAACGACCTTGGTGTCTTAGTTTGCTAGAACTACTATGACAAATACCACACACTGGTTGGCTCAACACAGGAACTCGTTGACTCATGGTTTCCAGGCTAGAAGTCCAAAGTTAAGATATCATGCTTTCTTCCCAAAGTCACATTCTGATGCTGGCTTGTCACAACCCTTAGGATTCCTTGGCTCACATCTGTGCCTCCTATTACGTGGCAATCTTTCTTTCCTTGTGTCTGCTCTTCTGCTTTCTACTGATTTCTGACTTCTTCTGTGGCTTTCTCTGACTTCTGGCTTCTCTATATAAGGCCTCAAGAAATATAGATTAAGGTTCCCCTAATTCAGTTTGGCCATATCTAAATAAGGGCTTGGAAGACCCTATTCACAAATGAGTCTACACTTTAACTGATAATGCATCTTCAAAGTCTCCAATTTACAAATGGGTTCATAGCCCCAGATTAAGAACATGTCTTTGGTTGGGATCCATGAGTCAATCTACCACAGGGGCTTTGGCAAGAAACTCTGTTTGCCTGAATTGGAGGTTCTATATATTTGAACTGGAGAGATGGGACCATAGTGGAAAGAAGCTGGAAGGGAGACTAGGCATTCTTTGTCAAACTGAGTTCATTTCAAATTTATCAACAAAACGGAATGATAATGATTTTTAATCAAGGTATTAAACTCCAGGGAAGACATGAAGATGGAGGCATAGTCATACAATAGAATACCTAGTACATGAGTTCTTGGCTCAGGGTTCATGGACCCTGGGTCCATGGACAAGATTAAAAGGTAGTAAGACCTTTGGAATGTTTGGTAGATTTTTGACTCCTCAATTGAAAATTGGCATGACTTTAGGTTATTTGTTGTTAAAAGAATATAATGATATATTGTGTATAAAATATTTTACTTAGTATAACATGGAACAAGTTTTTACAAATGTCTGCTTTCTTGTAAATGGTGGGAGCAGATGAATATATTAACTCTTCCACTGCCATTTTCCTAGTAATACATTTTACTTCTCCAGTGAGGAGTTATTTTCACCTTTTCATACTTTTAGTTATAACAGCATTAGCTCTCCCCAGCTTGTGAAATGGACAACATGGTCTTCTCAGTGCATTCTCTCTGCCTTTTTAGGATATCATCTAGCCCTCTGCATCCTCCCTTCTGCTCTCCACATCAGCCTGAGAGCCTCCAACCCACTTCTCTTGCAAGCCACTGATCCCAGTGGTTCTCAACCCACTTGCACCTAAACAGACAGTCCATGAAATATAAACAACATGAATGACCTTGAAGCCAAACAAACAAGCAAGCAAGCAAACTTGGTCACCTTTTAGGTGTCATTGCCATGATTTTAGCATTCTGATCATAAAAACAGATAAAAGACATAGAGAAATGCAGAAACCAGGTGGATTTCATTTACGTATCCATAAGACTTTTGGTACTGACAAATGAGAAGATGAAAACATCTCACAGTAGAATGAAGTGGTGAATAGATTGATTGAATTCAATCTGCTGGTTGAGCTATCAGGGTGGAAATACAAAATGTCATCTCTCCAAATTATGAGACAGCTTTGAAAAGCATTATTAAAGCACTAGGTATGGACTTCTCTCATATTCATAGGGTTTAGGTATGGGTCCAGTACCATTTGTCTTATAAGAACTTGAAACCCTCTAATGGGCCATAAAAAGAGTGTCAGAGTGATGATATGGCAATCTGTGCCCCAGAAGAATGACTGGATATCTGAGACTCCAGTTTTCATATCTCTGCTGGAAATCACTGGTCCACAAATTACTTTGGTCACTGAAGCAGATCATTGAAATATTTGCTTTGGAAAGAAAAAGAAAACAATAAAACTGTTCCCTTACCTTTGGAAGTTTGAAATTAGGTACATAATGAGGAAATAAATCAGACCAATGGAACCTATTATTTATTTTGGGTTTATGGATAATCTGCATTGTTTTAGCATTTAAAATGATTGTCATATTTTAAATAATTTGACAATTTTGAAAATCTGAGAGATTAACCTTGTGAGTAAAATGTAAAACATTTAGTTGACTTGTTGACTTTAACCTTGGAATTTTAAATAGAAAAGTATGAGAATTTGGCTAAATTTGTAAATAATACTAGAAACGTATAACTTTTAATATTTTAATGTATAATTTAATATTTTAGTAAGTTTAGAAATGTTAAAGTTCCCTTGGAAGTGATTGCTAAATGTTACTAGACTCATAACTATAACAATGTTATTTTTAGGTTGAACTTAAAAAAGCTTAAGGGAAAACTGGGTTTTTCAATTTGTCATTTTAATAAATGGAATATTAATTTTTAAAAAGTAGTCACCAATAGTATTTCTCATGTACCAATCTGCCCTCAAGAACAAGAAAATCTTATATGGGTATTAAGAACTTCATGTAAGGAAGAACTGCCTTTTTAACTTAAAATTTTAATCTTCTTTTGTTAAAAAAGCAATAAAACACACATTTATGACAAACATTTGAAAATACTTTTAACGTTTTGAAAACATTAATAAAATGTAATAAAATAGGAATCATATAAGCTAAGAGATTACTATAACAAAAAGCATCCTTGTGGTAAATATGTGCACATGCAATTGTTTCTCAGTGTGAGGTTTTAGGATCAGTGGCCTCAAAGGCACCAAGTTAGGGATACAAATTCTCTCTGCTTCCTTCTGCCTGACATACTGAATTAGAAATTCTGGGAGTTGTACCTGAAAACTGATTATAACAAACCCTCCAGGTGACGCTGGTGTATGCTAAAATTTGAAAGGCGTGCATTACAATTGTTTCCATAGTATAAATACTTAGGAGCAATATTGCTTAGTGAAAACATATGTATACTTCTTTTTAAAAAAAAGCTAAACCATAGACATTATTTTGATTTCACTAATTTTTCCACTAGTGTCCTTTTCTGTTGCAGAATCCGGTTACCTAGGACACCACATTTACTTCTTCATCCTCTCTCCTTAGGTTCCTCAGCTATGTGACAATGTTTTAGGCTTGCTTTATTTTGCATCACCTTCAACCCTGAAGAAGACAGATGAGGTGTTTTGCAGGATATCTCTCATTCAGTGTTTGTCTGATGTTTTCTTACGATTGCAGTGATGTTTGAGTAACCTAGGCTGTTATAAGCAAACACCATATAATGTTCGGCTTAAGCGAGAGGAAATTTTTTTACTTAAGTTCGGAGTCCAGGAAAATGTCTAAATCAAGGCATCGTCAAGGAGGTACTTGAGAGGGAGTATCTACATATATTCTTCAGAATTCAGTAAGAAATGTTTGTCCACTCCTCCCAATCTATTTATTTATTCAGGTATTTTTATTATATGGATTCATGGGAATTTATTTTATTCTTTGAGTTACTATTTGATATTATCATTTTTAATGTTTTCTTTAAATTGCTGAACTTTTGGTTAACTCTTTCAGGTTGGCTGCAGTGTTCTTTATTTTTTTCATTTTTTTAGAGAAGTTATAGCTTTACAGACAAATCTGCAAAAAATAGAGATCTCATGTACCCCCTCATACAATCAGTTTTCCCAATTAACACTTTGTATCTTTGCTATAATCGATGAAACAATATTACCATAATTATACTACTAACTGCAGTCCATAGTTTACATTAGGGTTCTCTGTGTGCACTGTACAGTCTTAAAGCTTTTTGAAATTTTATTCTAGTAACCCATAAACACTGTACAATTTCCCCTTAGAACACATTCTAATATACAAAATTTTCCCATACCTCAAACATAAACTTTGTACCAGTTAAGTATTAACAACCCCTTCTCCAACTCCTCCCTAGCCCTAAGTAACTTATATAATAGTTTATGAATCTATGAACTTGCACTTATAAATTATGTTTATGGTAGTTTGAAGCTGTTATATACCCCAGAAAACATGATGTTCTTTTCATCCATACCTGTGGGTACAGATCTACTGTAGGTGGGAGCTTTTGATTAAGTTATTTCAATTCAGATGTGACCCACCTCATTCCAAGTGGGTCTTAATCCCCTTGCTAGAGTTCTTCATAAGAGGATAAGGACACAGAAAACTCCAAAGAGCTCAGAGGAGCCCCAGAGAAGCTGAGAGACAAGTACACCCACAGAAGCTGAGAGAGGAAGCCACTGCAGCTAGAAGCTGAAAGCAGTGAAACCCAGGAGACAAGGACCAGAAAACACTGGCCAGGTGCTTTCTCATATGACAGAATTGTTCCAGATGCCAGTAGCCTTTCTTCAGAGAAGGTATCATTCTATTGATGACTTCATTTGGACATTTTCACAGCCTTAGAACTGTAAATTTGTAAGCTAATAAATCCTCATCGCAAAAGCCAACTCATTTCTGGTTTGTTGCATTCCAGCAGCTTTAGCAAATCAAAACAATGTCAGATCAAGGAGATCATATGAGATTAGTCCTTTTCTGCAGACTTATTTTTTTTTTTTTTTTATTTTATTTTTTTTTTTAAAGAGAGAGGGAGGAAGGGAAGGAAAGACAGAGAGAAGGAAGGAAGGATGGAAGGAAGGAAGGGAGGAAGAAAGGGAAACATCTTTAAACATTTTCTTGTTTTATTATATTTTGTTTGTTTGTTTGTTTTTTTACATGGGCTGGGGCCGGGAATCGAACCGGGGTCCTCCGGCATGGCAGGCAAGCACTCTTGCCCGCTGAGCCACCGCGGCCCGCCCTCTGCAGACTTATTTAAAGCAACATGATGTCATCAAGGTTCATCTATATTTTAGTATGTATCAGAACTAAATGCCTTTTTATGATCAAGTAATATTCTATCGCAGGTATATACCACATCTTGTTTATCCGTTCATCTGTTGATGGATACTTAGGCAAACTTTTAGCAGTTGTACACAATACCTCTATGAACATCAATTTTAAATATCTGTTCAAATCCCTGCTTTCAATTCTTTTGGGTAAAGACCTAGAAATGAGAGTGCCAGGTCACATGGTAATCCTATATTTAACTTTCTAAGGAACTTCCAAACTGTTTTCCACAGCCAGCTATACCATTTTACATCCTTACTAACAATGAACAAGTATTCCTGTTCTTCGACATCCTCTTTAGTACATGTGATTGTTCTTTTTCAAAAAAATAGTAGCCAATCTACTGCGTGTGAAATGGTATCCCGTTATGGTTCTGATTTGCCTTTCCCTAACGGCTAACGATTTTGAGCATTTTTTCATGTGCTTCTTAGCCACTGACATATCTTCTTTGGAGAAATGTCTATTCAAGTATTTTATCTATTTTTTTAATTGGGATGTTTGTGTTTTTGTTCTTGGGTTGTAGACATTCTTCATATATTAGGCAAATCTATCAGATTTTGGGTTTCCAAATATTTTGAGTCACTTTTTGTATTCATAATGCAGTCCTTTGGGCACAAAAATACTGAATTTTGATGAAGTTCCATTTATCTTTTTTTTTTCTTTTGTTGCTTATGTATTTGGCAAAAAAAGTCTAAGAAACCATTGCCTAACACAAGGTCCTGAAAATCCTGCTCATGGTTTCCTTTTAGGAATTTTATGGTTTTGGTTCTTATATTTAGGCCCTTGATTCATTTTGAGTTAATTTTTGTATATGGTGTGTTCTAGTTTGCTAGCTGCCAGAATGCAATATACCAGAAACAGAATGGCTTTTAAAAGGGGAATTTAAAAAAATTGCTAGCTCACGGTTCTAAGGCAGAGAAAATGCCCCAATTAAAACAGGCCTATAGAAATGTCCAATCTAAGGCATCCAGGGAAAGATAACCTTGGTTCAAGAAGGCTGATAAAGTTCACCGTTTCTCTTTCAAATGAGAAGGCACATGGCGAACACAGTCAGGGCTTCTCACTCATCTGGAAAGGCATGTGGCAAATGTGGTATCATCTGCGAGCTTTCTCTCCTGGCTTCCTGTTTCATGAAGCTCTCCGGGAGGGATTTTCCTTCTTCATCTCCAAAGGTCGCTGTCTAGTGGACTCTCTGCTTCTCGTGACTACGTTGTTCTGCTCTCTCAGAATCTCTTGCATTCTCCAATTCTCTCTTTTGTAGGATTCCAGTAGACTAATCAAGACCCACCCAAATGAGTGGAGACATGTCTCCACCTAATTCAGCTTTACAACCACTCTTGATTGAGTTACATCATCCAGGGAGATGATCTAATTACAGATTCAAACATACAGTATTGAATAGGGATTATTCTGCCTTCATGAAATGGGATTTTGATTAAAACATGGCTTTTCTAGGGTACATACATCCTTTCAAACCAGCACATGGTGTGATGTAGGGGTCCACATTCATTCTTTACCATATCGAACTCCAGTTTTCCTATAACAATTTGTTGATGAGACTATGCTTTCTCCCATTGAAAGGACTTGGAACCCTTGTCAAAAATCAGTTGACAGAGATTGTGGAAAATGGTGGAATAGGATAGGGGGAGTTCACCCTGGCTCTAACAAACAGCTAGGGATGAGACAGAAAAACGACCAGGACAGTGATTCCTGGGTGTAAGTGACCTGAGAGTGTCTTCTCTACCACATAGGGAGGCCCTGGTTGCAAAAGCTGAAAAATTGAGACACAGAGAACTGAATATCATCTGGCTAATGCAAACAGTCTAATGCATCCCTTTACAAACAGAGGTCCAGAGCCTGCAAGGGTGCATGGAGAAGGAGATGGGAACTAGGAAGGAAGCCAAGTCACACTCCTTGAATGTGCTACACCCAAGTGCACTGCCCTCTCAGCGACCACAACACTCCATCCCCCATGCACCTGAACCTTACCACCTGCCACCCCTGCTGAACTCCAAGAACCCCGTTCTGCACACCCCACCCCAGACCCCCAGATCTGCAAATGCATACACACCTGTCCCAGCCTGATACACCTCTCCTGCGCAAGCACACACTCTCACCCCATCCCTCCTGGGACCCTCATACTCATGCCCAGCCCTTTGCCCCACCTCTGCCTCCCTGCCCCCACAGGTGTTCACCTGCACATCTGGACCACATATGCCCACACAGTCACACATTCTTGCATCACCTCACATGCGCACACACACACACACACACACATCAACATTCAGAACCCCTAGACCTCTGCACATGCACACCTATGTCCTGCCCCCAGTACCCATGCATCTGCACCCAACTCCCTCTACTTCTATATGCCACCACTCTGGCCCCACGTGTGTGCACACCCCCACCCCAACCCCCAGCTCTGGGCAAGTGCTCATAAGCATCCAGGCCATGCAGATGCCACTCTGCACCCCGTGATCTCTGTGCATATGCACATCAGGGCCCTGCCCCTCAGACACATGCAGGAGCATACCTGCATTCTGCCTGACCTGGCATCCATGTATCCATGCAGCAACCCCTTGACACCTGCATCCTGTCCCACCTGCTTTGTGTATGCACACACCCTACACTTGCCCCCCTGCACAAGCACCCCTCTCCCACACCTGGCAGGTGCTCATGAGCACATTTGTGACCCACAGCCCCACCCTGTGCATACATACTTGCCCCACTCCACTACACCTGGGCATCCACATCAGTGCTCGACCTATCCCACAGCACTCACCTCTGACCCATGCCCCACAACCCCCATGACAGGTGTGCATCCACATCTCTGTCCCCTGGACCCCTTCCCACCTTCACAAGGATGCACCCATGCCCTGTCCTCCCTGCATCCTAAACTCTGTGCCCTGAACCTCACAACCCCTGTGCATCACATTCTCACCCACACCCTGCCTGCAAACCAGCCCCTGTGCATCCACACAGTCCCTGCTGATCCGCCTCCTGCATGACCTGCCTGTGTCCCCCACTCCACACCCTGTTTCTGTGCTCCAAGTCCTGCTTAAGCTGCACCCCCAAAGCCTCCATGCAACACCTTCACAAACCCACATTCTGCACCCCACACACCTGGGCACCAGCATAACACTCCTGTCCCATGCCTATCTCTATACCACAATCCATCACCACACTGTGTCCTGCCCCACACCTATGCTGTAAATACAAAACTTTATTTAGACTACTGGGAAATCAACTTCCAAAGTAACTCTATCAAGATATATATATGCCTTAAAGGCAATAGAAAACCACAAAGCATGTGAAGATGCAGACAGATACAGTCCAAACTAATGACCAAATCAAAACACTGGAGAAGACACAGACTTTGGAACAATTAATCAAAGTTGTTCATATAACTACGCTAAATAAAACCAATGGGATGGGTAGTAACATAAAGGATATTAAGAAGATACTAGAAGAACAAAAAGAAGAATTTGAAAGAATAAGTAGAAAAATAGTTATTGCAGAAGTTAAAGATGCTGTGGACAAAATAAAAAATACACTAGAGATACACAACAGCAGATTTAAAGAGGCAGAAGAAAGAGGAAGAGTACTAGAAGGTTGGACAACTGATTTCAAAGGCATAAAAGAGCAAATGGTAAAAAGAAGGAAAAATTTGAATTGGATCTCAGGGAAATGAAGGACAAAACAAAGCACACAAATATAAGAATCATTGATGTCCCAGAAGGAGAAGAGAAGAGAAAAGGGCTAAGAACATGAGTTGAGGATATAATAGGGGAAAATTCCTATCCCTTATAAAAGACATAAATGTGCCAATCAAACAAACTTAACAAACCCAAATAGAATAAGTAAAAATAGGCCTACTCCAAGACACATACTAAGTCTGTCAAAAGGTGAAGAGAAACAGAAAACCCTAAAAGCAGCAGGAGAATGACAATCTATTACATACAAGGGAAGCACATAAGACAGTTTGGACTACTCAATAGGCACTTTGGAGGCAAAAAGACAGTGGTTTGATATATTTAAGATTCTGAAAGAAAAAGACTTCCAGCCAAGAATTCCATACATGGCCAAATTGTCCTTCAAAACTCAGGGAGAGATTAAAATTTTCACAGACAAACAAAAACTGAGAGAATCTGTCAACAAGAGACTGACCCTACAAGAAATACTGAAGGGAGGGCTGTCAGCTGAAGAAAAAAAAAGACAGGAGAGGGAGTTCTGGAGGAGGGCACAGAATTGAAGTGTACCACTAATGGTAACATAAAGATATAAAGAGAAAGGGTAAGAATACATAGATCTGACAAACAAAATCCAAAGTATAAGATGGTGGATTCAAGAAATGCCATTACAGCAATAACTTTGAATGTTAGCAGATTAAAAGATGCAGATTGGAAGAATGGATTAAGAAATACAATCCAGCTATATGGTGTTTACAAGATATTCATCTTAGATGCAAAGATACAAATAGATTGAAAGTGAAAGGAAGGAAAAAGTTTTTCCGTGCAAGTTGTAAACAAAAGAAAGCAAGAGTAGCTATACTAATAATGGACAAAATAGACTTTAAATGTAAAGATATCATAACAGACAAAGAAGGGCACTGTATATGAATAAAAGGGGCAATTCACCAAAGAGAAATAATGATCATAATGTTTATGCTCCCAATCAAGGAACTCCAAATTACATGAGACAAACATTGGCAAAACGGAAGGGAGTAATAGATGTTTTAACAATAATAATAACAGACTTCAATATGCCATGCTTCTCTACAGATGGAACAACCAGACAAAAGATCAAAAAGGAAATAGAGAACTTAGAGAACTTAATAAATGAAATAGACCTAATAGAGATATATAAGGTCGTTATACCCCAAAATATTAGGACATACACTCTTCTCTAGTCTTCATGGAATATTATCCAGGATAGATCATATGCTGGGACACAAAACAGGTCTTTATAAATTTTAAAATATTGAAATTATTCAAAGCACTTTCTCTCAATACAATGGAATGAAACTGGAAATCAATTACCACCAAAAAAACAAGGACTTCAACACATATATGGAGATTAAATAACACACTCTTAAACAGCCAATGGGTCAAAGAAGAAATTACTAGAGAAATTGATGGCTATCTAGAGATGAATGAAAATAAAAATAAAACATATTAGAAGTTATGTGATGTGACAAAGGCAGTGCGGAGAGGGAAATTTATTGCCCTAAATGCCTATATTAAAAAAGAAGAAAGAGCAAAAATTGAAGACTTAACTGCTCACCTGAAGGAACTAGAGAAAGAACAATGAACTAGCCCCAAAGCAAATAGAAGAAGAGAAATAACAAAGATTAAATCAGAGTTAAATGAATGGGAGGATAAAATAACAATAGAAAGAATCAATAAACCAAAAGTTGATTTTTTCAAAAAATCAGTAAAATCAATGAACCACTAGCAAGACTGACAAAAAAATAAAGAAAGGTGATGCTAATAAACAGAATTAGAAATGAGAGGGAGGTCATTACCATGGACCCTGAAGAAATAAATTGAAAAAAAAAACATAAGCAGATACTATGAGCAACTATATGCCAAAAAACTAGATAACTTAGAAGAAATGGACAAATTCCTGGAAATACACAAATAAGCTACACTTAATGCAAGAAGAACTAGAAGATCTCAACAAACCAATCACAAGTAAAGAGATTCAGTCATCAAAAAGCTTCATACAAAGAAAGCCAAGGACTAGATGACTTTAAAGGGGAATTTTATCAAATACTCCAAAAAGAATCAACACCAATCCTGCCCAAACTTTTCCAAAAAATTGAGGAAAAAGAAACACGGCTTAATTCATTTTATGAAGATAACACCATTCTAATACCAACACTAGGTAAAGATGCTATAAGAAAGGAAAACTACAGGTCAATTTCCATAATGAACATAGATGCAAAAATTCTCAGCAAAATACTAACTAGTTGAATCCAATGACACATTAAAAGACTAATACACAATAATCAAATGGGGTTTATATCAGGAATACAAGGATGTTTCAACACAAGAAAATAAATTAAGGTAATACAGCACATTAACAAATCAAAAGAGAAAAATCACATGATCATCTCAATTGACGCTGAGAAAGCATTCAACAAAATTCAACATCTTTTTCTGACAACAGCATTTCAAAAGGTAGGAATCAAAGGTAATTTCAATATGATAAAGGGTATGTACAAAAATCCCATAACCAGCATCATACTGAATGGCAAGAGACTAAAAACCTTCCCACAAAGGTTGGGAATGAGACAAGGATGCTGTCTCTCACCACTATTATTCAACATTGAACTACAAGCTCTAGCTACAGCAGTCAGGCAGGAAAAAGAAATAAAACACATGCAAATTGGAAAGGAAGAAGTAAGATTTTCATTATTTGCAGATGACATTATACTAGGAAAATCCTGAGAAATCTTCAGCAAAGTTACTTGAACTAATAAATTCAGCAAGGTGGCAGGATATAAAATTAATCTGCAATCAGTAATGTTTCTATAAACAAGCAGTGACCTAACTAAAGAGTCAATTTTATTCTATTTTGAATAGAATTAAGGGAAAAATTCTATTCAAAATAGCAACTAAGAGAATCAAGTATCTAGGAATGAAGTCACTAAAGATATGAAGGATCTGTACACAGAAAACTACATAACATTGCTAAAGGAAATTAAAGAAGATCTTAACACGTGGAAAGACATTCCCTGCTCATGGATAGGAAGCTTAAATGCAGTTAAGATGTCAATGCTACCCAAATTGATCTACAGATTCAAAGCAGTACCAATAAAAATCCCAACACCCTACTTTGAAGACTTAGGAAATATAGTTACCAAATTCATCCGGAAGGGAAAGAGGCCCTGAATATCTGAAAAAATATCCTTAAAAAAAAGAAGAAGAGCAAAGTGGGAGGATTAACACTTCCTGATTTTAAAGCTTATTATAAAGCCACAGTGGTCAAAACAGAATGGTACTGACACAAAGATAGAAGTATTAACCAATGGAACCAAATTGAGGGTACAGAAATAGACTACCAAGCCTATGGTTAACTGATCTTTGACAAGGCCCCCAAATCCATTAAGCTTGAACAAAATAGTCTTTTCAATAAATGGGCATGTGAGAACTGGATATCAAAAGCCAAAAGAATGAAAGAGGACTCTTACCTTACAACCTATACAAAAATTAACGGCAAGTGAATCAAACAACTAAATATAAGAACCAGTACTATAAAACTCCTAGAAGAAAATGTAGGGAGCCATCTTCAACACCTATTGATAGGAGGTATATTCTTAAACTTTACACCCAAAGCACAAGCAATGAAAGAAAAAAATAGATAAATGGGAACTCCTCAAAATCAAATGTTTTTGTGCCTCAAAAGATTTTGTCAAAAAGGTGAAAAGGCAGTCAACTCAGTGGGAGAAAATATTTGGAAATCACATATCAGCTAAAAGTTTGTTATCCTGTATACATAAAAAAAATTATACAACTCAACAACAAATGAACAAACAACCCACTTATAAAATAGACTAAAAATATGAAGAGATATTTTTCTGAAGAACAAATACATAAAAAACACATGAAGAAATTAGCTATAAGGGAAATGTAGATCAGAACCACAATGAGATACCACCTCACACCTATAAGAATGGCTGTTATTAAAAAACATTGTTGGAGAGGATATGGAGCAATTAGAACATTCATGCACTGCTGATGGGAATGCATAATGGTACAGCTGCTATGGAAGACAATCTGTCAATTCCTTAGAAAACTAAACATTGAATTGCCCTATGACCCAGCAATACCATTACTTGGTATATACCCAGAAGAGCTGAAAGCAATGACACAGACATTTGCACATCGATGGTCATAGAAGCATTATTCACAATTGCCAACAGATAGAACAATCCAAGTGTCCATCAACAGATGAGTGGATTAACAAGATGTGGTATAGACATCGATGGAATATTATGCAGCAGTAACATGAAATGATGTCCTGAAGGACATGACAAGATGGATGAACCTTAAAGATATGATGCAGAGTGAAATAAGCCGGACACAAAAGGATAGATAACTGTCTAACTCCACTTTTGTAACTGTAGTAAAGGTGGCTGAAGGATGCACTGACTGAGAAGTAGATTGGCAAATGATGGTGCATATTTATGACCGAATGTTGTTCTGCTACAAAAAATGAATGAAGACATGAGGCAACCAATGATATGAATGAATGCGTGGGATGTTTGCTGAGGTAAAATAAACCAGAAACAAAAGAATGACAATGGTATGGTCTCCTTTAGAAAATACTTACAGGGAAACAGGGGCCTAGACTGTAAGTTTTTGTAGCAGACACAATTGAGTCCAGAATGGTAATTATTATTTCTGGATTTCAAGAGGCTGTTTTATATATATATATATATTTAGACATAAGAATGAAGCTGATCAGGTTAGGATTAGTTGGGGTTAAAGTAACTCAGAACACAGGGATAAGAAAGACAATGTTTATATTTTAGAATCACCCATACTCTGTGAGGCCAAAAGAAGAAAGGTTTATTTGTTTTGGAACTTAAATTTTCTGTAGCACACAATCTAAATCAACCTCTCTGTATAGATCATTTGAACAATTGAAACAAAGGGAGCCCAGAATAAAAAAAGAGGTCCTTTAATCCTGTATAGCCTATGTAACGTCTGGATATGTCCTAGAGTATATCAAGCACATAATCAAAAAGCATTGGCAAAGTCCTTTGAGGGATGGGAGAAAAATATGGAATTATTAAACTTTACCATCAGGAAATCCCCTGATACTGTGTCAAACACCCAAATCAATAGGCCATGGCCTTACTCTTGTGAAGCTTATATAAGTAGCAGAAGAGCTTAGCCTACCTACAGGTATGCCTACGAGGTACTTCTGGGCAACCTCTTTTGTTGCTCACTCTCTCTAAGCCCAACTCTGCAAGTGAAATCATTGTCCCCCCATACACACACACATGGGACATGACATCCAGGGGTAAAGTCTCCCTGGCGATGTGGGAAATGACTCCCAGGGATAAGTTTGGCCCTGGCACCATGGGATCAACAATTCCATCTTGACCAAATGGGTAAAAGAAATGTAACTACTAAAATATCAGTGACAGAGTGAGTTCAAATAGAGTTGAGAGGCTACTCTGGAGATTGTTCTTATGCAAGCTTCAATTCGACATTGCTGCCTATCATAACCTGCTCAACCCCAACCAGAACCATTCCAGCCAATCCTAAAGTACACTTAGGACAATAAATAAGATTCCTAAAGGGTTTTGTGCACTAGTGTAACTTTCCAGAAAACCATAACCTCCAGATGGGTCCCTACCATATAAGTCCTGGAACTTAGAGGGCTCAGCTTCTCCGGTGCATCAGATAGTTCCGTCTCCCTACTCCATATTAGTGACAGACACTTCCAACATGAAAAAGTTAGAATGGCATAGCCCAAACCCCCCAAAAGGGAGGGATGGGAAGATCAAAGGTGGTGGTGGAGTTATACAGAGAAGATAGGATTTAACAAATGAATATTTGTTATAATTGCTGAATCATTAAATTGATATCTCTTTTAATCTGCAATATTTTAGAGCATCTAAAAGTAAAAACCTAAATTGTGGAATTGTAACCCATGTCAAACTCTGAAAAGTGTTCTACAGCTAATTGTGGTGCTGCGCTTTGAAATTTACTGCTTTTTTGTATACAAGTTATTTTTCACAAAAAAAGAAAGAAAAAAATTGTGGTGATAAAAAAATATTTATTCCTTCTAGCCTCCTATATTCTGGAGCAGCTAGAAGGAAAAATCTGAGAGGATTATATGGTAGCCCATGACAAACTCTGGGATATGTCCTGTAACTACCTGTTGAAGAGTGCTTTGAAAACTATTGCTTTTTTATTTCTTTGCTTTGTGTATGTGCTATACTATACATTAAAGAAGTTTTTTAAAAAATGAGCAGAGAGATACAAGTGCTGGAGAACAAAGTGGAGAAAGAGATGTATCTATGCGCTGTTGGTAAGGAAGCAAAGTGGTGCAGCCACTCTGGAGGGCAGTGTGGTGGTTCCACAGGAGGCTAGGGGTGGTGTGCTGGTTTGAAAGGATGTATGGACCCTAGAAAAGCCATGTTTTAATCAAAATCCCATTTCGTAAAGGCAGAATAATCCCTATTCAATACTGTATGTTTGAAACTGTAATCAGATTATCTCCCTGGAGATGTGATTTAGTCAAGAGTGATTGTTAAACTGGATTAGATGATGACATGTCTCCACACATTTAGGTGGGTCTTGATAAATTTCTGCAGTCCTATAAAAGAGGAAATCTTTTAGAGAATGAGGAGATTCAGAAAGAGCAGAGCAGAACAACATAGCCACAAGAAGCAGAGTCCACCAGCCAGTGACCTTTGGAGATGAAGAAGGAGCATGTCTCTTGGGGAGCTTCGTGAAACAGGAAGCCAGAAGAAGCTAGCAGATGATGCCATGCTCACCATGTGCCTTTCCAGATGAAAATGAAACTCTGACTGTGTTCACCATGTGCCCTTCCACTTGAGAAACAAACCCTGAATTTCATCAGCCTTCTAGAACCAAGGTATCTTTCCCTGGATGCCTTTGATTGGATTTTCTACAGACTTGTTTTAATTGGAACATTTTTCTTGGTCTGAGAACTCTAAACTAGCAACTCATTAAATTCCCCTTTTTAAAGGCCATTCATTCCTGGTATATTGTACTCTGGCAGCTAGCAAACAAGAACAGGTGGGGTTGTCATATGATCTTGCAACCCCATTGCTAAGTGTATACTTGAAGAACTGAGAATGGGGACACGAATGGACACTTACACACTGTTGTTTACGGTGGCAGTGTTCATGATTTGCCATGGATAGAGGTGGCCTAAGGGTACATCAACTGAGGAATGGAAGGGAGAACTCTGGTGTATACAGAGTGGAACAGACCACTGAGTGGATGTAAAAAGGAATGAAGTTGTGAGGCATGCAATGCAACTATGTGAGTGAATCTTGAGGACAATATGTTGAATGAAATGTCAGAAATAAAAAGGCAAATACTATCATTGCTTACTCATCTGGACTAACTTTAATATGAAAACTCAGAGAATTGAAGTCAAGAGCATGAGTTATCAAGTTAGGACCTATTGTAAAGGTCTGACATCGTAAGTTCCTTCAGCAGTAACATCTATTCCAGAGTTGTAACTATTATTTCTAAATTCTGAGATGCTGAGTTATTTGTACATAATCTCTTCATTCCCTGGACTTTCAGGTATTTGTGTGACACTTGAGGCTCAGAGTTCAAGCTCTGTAGCCAAGAAATTCAGCATTTCCCCATACAACAATTGTTTAAAAAGTTGAAAAAAAAGTACTTCAGACTTCAAGTAGACATATGAATGAAACTCAACTAGATAGGACTAAGGTAAATCAGAATACAAGATAAAGGACGATATGGTCTATATTTTAAAACTTGAACTTCTGTGTGAGACCAAAGTAAGAGATGTTTATTTGGTGCAAACTTATATTTTTGGTAGTGCATTATATAATTTAACTTGTATGGTTAGCTTATTCAAACACCTTCATTACACAGAATCTTGAATAGGGAGTGGCATCTTGTTGGTTTGTACAGGTTAGTGTGATGCACCAGTATATCCAAGAATAGTTGGGCAGTGACTAAAAGTGTATTTGCAAAGTCCCCTTGGGGAACTGGAGAGACAGGTGGAAATATTCAACTTCCCCATCTGGGAAATTTCTGATATTCTTACAAGCAGTGGGGACAACTCAATCTTGGGGTCAAACCCTATGAAACTTATTTCTGCAAAGGAGAAGCTAAGTCTATTTATAATTATGCATACTTGTCACCCACAGAGAACCTCTTTTGTTGCTGATATGTTGCCTCTCTCTCTAACCCAACTCGGTAGGTGAACTCACTGCCCTCCCCCTACATGGGACATGATGCCCAGGGGTGTAAATCTCCTGAGAAATGTGGGACATGACTCCTGGGATGAGCCATGACTTAGTATCACGGGATAGAGAAAGCCTTCTTGACCAAAAGTAGGAAGAGAGAAATGAGACAAAATTAAGTTTCAGAAGTTGAGAGATTTCAAACAGACTCAAGAGGTTATCCTGGAGGCTATTCTTGTGCATTATATAGATATACTGGCTTAATTTATGGTATATTGGAGTGGCTAGAAGGAAGTATCGGAAACAATTGAACTGTATTCCAGTAGCCTTGATTCTTGAAAACAATGGTATAACAATATAGATTTTGCAATGTGACTGTGTGATTGTGAAAACCTTGTGGCTAAAGTTCCCTTTATCCAGGGTATGGACAGATGAGTAAAAAATAAGGACAAATAAATAAATAAATAAATAAATAAATAAATAATAAATAAATACTATGGGTATATAAGGGATTAAAAATATTTAGGTAAATTGAAATAATAGTGATTAATGAAAGGGAGGGATAAGGGGTATGGGATGTGTGGGTTTTTCTTTTTGGTTCTTTTTCTTGAATGATGCAAATGTACCAAAAAATGATCATGGTGATGAACACACAACTATGTGATGAAATTCTGAGCCATTGATTGTATACTTTGCATGGAGTTTATAGTGCATGAAGATAACTTAACACACACATTAAAAAAGAATCAATTGGCCATAGATGTGAGGGTTTATTTCTCAACTCTCAATTTGTTTCCATTGGTCTATATGTCTGCCCTTATGCCAGTACTGTGGCATTTTGATTACAGGACTTTACAGTACTATTTGAAATACAGAAATGTGAGTTCTTCTTCCTTTTCAGGAGTCTTTTGCCTATTAAGGGACTCCTTACATTCCCATATAAATTTGAGAACTACCTTTTCCATTTCTGCAAAGAAGGTTATTGGAATATTTATTGGGATTGCATTGAATTTGTAAATTGCCTTGGGTGGAATTGACATCTTTACAATTTTAGTCTTCCACTTCATGAACACAGAATGTCCTCCCATTTATTTAAGTCTTCTTTGATTTCTTTTATCATTGTTTTGCAATTTACTTAAAACAATCCTTTATGTCTGTTTTAGTTTCCTAGATTGCTGAAAGCTATCTGAAAGCCATGGGTTGGCTTTTAAAAATGGTAATTTATCAGCTTACAGTTTTGAGGCTGAGAAAAATGTCCTATTCAAGGTATCATCAAGGCAATGTTTGTCCTGAACATCGGCTGCCAGTGATCCTTGACTCCTCTGCCATGTGGCAAGGAACAGAGGTGGTGTCTTCTGTTTTCTCCTTTCTCTACTAGGTTTTGTTGCTTTCAGCTTCTTGCATCCATGGCCTTCTCTCTCTTTGTCTGAAGTTTATTCTATTATAAAGGATTCCAGTTAAAGGATTAAGACCCACCCAGAATAAGGTGGGTCACACTTTACCTGAAGTAGCTTCATTCAAAGATCCTTTTTACAAGGGGGCCACACACCCAGAGGAGTGGATTAGCCTTAAGAATATGATTTTCTGGGGTATACAGAGTTTTAAACTCTATATACCAACAAACTTGTTTGGAAAATTTATTCCTAAATATTTCTTTACATTGCTATTATAAATGGAATTTTCTTTATATCTTTTTCAGATTGCTCACTATTAGTATGTAGAGACAATGGAATTTTACACATTAATCTTTTACCCCACCGCTCAGCTGAATTCACTTATTAGGCCAAGTAGCTTTGTGGTGGGTTTTTAAGGATTTTCCTTGTATAGAATCATGTATGTCATCTACAAATAGGGCAAGTTTTAATTCTTGCTTTCTAATTTGGATGTCTTTTATTTCTTTTTTGTGACTAATAGTTCTTATTAGGCAAGTTACACTGGGCAAGAAAAGAAAGTCTTTTTTCTGTTCTTAGAGGGAAAGCTTGCAATCTTTCACCATTGAGTGTGTTGTTAGGTGTAAGTTTTTCATATTGAGGAAATGTCCTTCTATTCCTTGTTTTCTATGGTTTTTCTAAGGGGTGCTTAATATTGTTGAATGCCTTTTCTGAATCTATCAAGATGATCATGTGTTTTTCCCCTTCATTCTGCTAATGTGTTGTATTATATTTATTTGTTTTATGTTGACCAGCCATGTATAACTTAATTATGATGTATAATTCATTTGATGTATTGTTGAATTTGGTTGCTAGTATTTTACTTAGAAATTTTGCATCTATATTCTTACATTCCTTCCAAAAGTTCCAGTTCTGGCTTTTTCTCTCTCTCTCTTTCTCCCCCACCCTGAGGGCCCCTTCGTATACAGTACTCCCCAATAGTTTGCATTCCATCCTGGCTCTCTGAGCACTTGGGCCCCTGTGCTTGGATATGGAGTTCTAACTCACTGATGAATTGCTCAGCATCCTTTGTCCATGGTGGGAGGGCCCTGGGCTCTGCTGCTGTGCAACTCCCAAGCTGTGCAGGACTGAGTAAGAAGGAGAGGAGGGGAATAGAAATAGACAGGCAGTTTGGGGCAGAATTTTCCTACCTGATATTTTCCTTTTTTTCAATTCAGCATTTTTTTGGAGCCCTTCTCCAATCTCTAACAGCCACTAGGGTTCTAATAAGGTGGGATCTGCCCTTTTGTTTACCGTATCTCTAGAGTGACTTTTTCAGGGAATGCTTTATGTTACTGTGTTGATGATGTCACTCTCTGCCATTTTTGCTAGCTTTTCTGATTTTGGGGGGTGACGGTCCACTATAAATGTCTTTTATCACCATCTTGCTCAACTGGAATTATTCCTATGTTCTTTGGATGTGCCTGGGTTTTTTTTTTGTTGTTGTTTTGTTTGTTTGTTTTTGTTGTTGTTTTAACATCTCCTTACTTAATGGCACCACAAAATGCTCCAGACTATTTGTCTTGTAATTCTCTGCCCAGCCATATAACCAACCATTTTTTCTCCAAGGAGATATGATTCCTTTAACTGGAGAATTGTAATTACTACCTAAGATGTGGGTACTGGGTATGCTCATTGTTTTTAGAGTATTATTAATTTTAGGCACACCCAAGTGGACAGACCAAGCAACTACGTATGCTTTTAAGACTTCCAATATATATTTTCAATTGTCCTGTAACATTTTTGCTAGTTTACATTATACCAGTCATGTATGAAAGGGTAAGTTTTCCTAGATCTTTGTTTAAAAGAATCATAATTTATTTTAACCTTAATCAGATTAGTAATGATATGCCCAGGCAATTTTTATCAATGTTCCAATTAAATATTTTCCACATGCATACTGGATATTTCCATTTTGTCTTTCACAAATTTTGTTGGCTCATTCATTTTCTACTACTGGTCATTGTCTAACTACAGGAAAGGAAACGTTATGCTATTGAGATATTGAGATGACAGAAATTGAAACTACTAATAGCCATGTTTTATAAAGCATGTAGCTTAATTATCTGTAGAAGATGAAAAAACTGGGTATACCATAGCCATTTAATTATCTTTTTGACCTTCAGCCCACCTGAAAAGACAGTTGTTCTAACTAACTCTAGAGTGAAGTGAAATATTTGAGGAATCTCAGGTTGAACTCCAATTGCACTGGTAGTTGACGGCAATTGCTCACTCCTGTGAGTTTATATGAAGTAAGGGGTGACTCTAAGTTTTTCTCATCTCTTGTACAAAAAGTCGTGATTTAGCATATAACCTGATTTATAGGGATTGGCAAGCTGCACAAACTCTTTCCTCTGAGCCTACATAGAACACATGAAGTTTGCCATATCTGCAATGAAATGTTAAGATGGGAAATTGAAGTTTAAAAGAGTTGCACAGAGGATAATAACCAGGACAGTTCATTTATATATAGTCACTTTAGTGTATGATATTCAAAATTGGTTATATGATTTAGCGTGGGCTTAAATATAGACAATAATGTGCATATGAAGCACAAGCCTAGCTCCAGCGCCTAGGACAGTATTATAAGGTCATCAAGCCTGAAAAATATGGCATTTACTTCTCATTTACTTCATCCATCATTCTTTGCTCCAGTCACACTTGCCTAATTGCTATCTCTTGAACATGCCAAGTATGCTTCTGCCTAAGGGCCTTTGCACAAGCTAGAACATTCTTTATCTACATGACTTATTCTCTCTGCTTTTTGTTCAGTGTCATTTTTACAATGATACCTCCCTGAGCATGCTGTTAAAAATTTGTAGTCTCTTACTCCCAAAACTCTTAATTAATTAAGTTAATGATAGAAGTTATGACAGATAAAGCCATAACTCTTAATGGCCTAACACAATAGAAATTTTACTGTTTTCAAATAAAGTCTAAATGATAGACAGATGGGTAGGGTGGAAAGCTTTCCTCTTCCACACAGTCTTTCAGGGACTCAGTCTGATGGAATTTCTGCCACTATCAGTATATAGGTTCTCAGCATAACCTTGACATTGATGGAGAAGGAATGAAAGAGAGTGGTAGTCAGAGCAGGAGATTTTTATGTGCCAAGAGAGAATTCATTCACATTACCTACATTTAACTGGCCAGAACTCGGTCACATCATTATACCTAACACCTGGAGCAATTGGAGGACGGGGTCTAGCTGACACCCCGGCAGAAACAGGAAACATTTAATTAAAAACCAACCAGTCTCTTCTATACACATAGTAGGCACTCATCATCTGTTGTTGGCAGACCTAATGAATGAGTCTATCAAGGCTGAGCATAATTCACTCCTTTCAAGTTAGGAGGTCTCCCATTAATTTTTGGGAGAATTAATGAATCAGAAACATGATTTCTGATGCTTTCAAGAGACATATAGCGGGAAGATGACATATAATCACTTGAAAAATAAAGAATAGTTCAGGCAATTATAATTTCAGAAACTCAGAGAAAGGACCCAGCTCTGTGAGATAAAATGGTCAGACTTTGGAAGAGGTGAGACTCTCTCATACTGGGTCTTTAAAGAAGCATTGTGATTTCAGTGAGTGGAAAGGAGGCAAAAGGTAAGTCAGGTGAGGAAAAGACAAAGACCGAGATAAAGGCATGGGGAAACTTGGGGTAGGTCAACTTACATAGGTCTGGTGGAGAAGTATATCAATCAGAGTAGGCTAGCCTATGTTATGGTAAAACACCACCAAAATCCCAGTGCCTGCAAACAACAAAAGTTTACTTCTTGCTCATACTATAGGTCATAAAGGGTTAGCTGGGACCTCTGTTCCACTTGCCAATACCTGCATCAGGGGCCGATGTAGATAGATCTGTCACTATTGAAATCATTGCCAGTAACTGGCAAATGGACAAACGAAGTGCTGGAGGGGCTTACTTGAATATGTTTAAACTGAAGAATCTTGAGAAACTCTAAAATTTAACTCTTGACCCAGATAGTTTTTATATTCCCCATCTATTTATCCAACTTCCCATTACAAACCTCTACCTGGATATTCATGATTCTTTCATTTATTCATTTGTATATTCAACAGACTTTTGATGATTTATCAGCCTAGGTGCTGGGGATACAATGAGGAAAAAAACGGTGATATTTCCTGGATTTACAGAGTAATTATATAGGTCAAGAGTCAGCAAACTTTTTCTGTAAAGGACCACATAGTGAGCATTTTTAGCCTTTGCAAAGATATGGTCTCTGTCGAACTATTCAGTTCTGCTGTTACAGTGTGAAAAGTAGCCATAGACACTACATAAATCAATGAGTGTGGTTGTGTTCCAATAAAACTATATTTATAAAAACAGGGAGAAGACTGTATTTGGTTTGCAGACCATAGTTTGCCAAGCCTTGATCTAAAGAAAGAAACAGATATGCATCTATATTTAAAAATATAATTTTTACTGCATAATTTCCTGCTCTTTCAAGCTTTATCAGACAGTTTACTAAAAAAAAGTGTATAGCTTTTGGTTCCAATCAGTTTTGGCAATTCTGTGTCCTTAGAGCATCCCACTACTGAGCTTGAGCTTCCTTGTCTACATATAAAACAAGATTGGGGGTGTGGGGAGACTCTAAGAAAGATCCCTTCTCTGTATTGTTCTATAATACTCTTTGCGCACTTGATGATCAAAAGTGATAAGCTGCAGGAGACTGTGGGGGGCAGGGGGAAGAAAGCACTGATAAGGAATCGTTAGAATCACGACAATCGTTACTTACCTGTGCAATATGGCCACAGAAGGTGAAATGGCATCTATCAGGCAAGGAAGCATCTTATTGTCTTCCACATGCTCCAGCCATGATGCTAGGGACACAGAAGATGCAATCCCACTGTTTCCTCTTGCACCTCTCCTTTCTCTCCCTTTCATCATTCACTCTCACTCTCTTTGCTTGCTGCAATAGCACTATCCCAAAATTAAATTCTTTCTTGTGAAAAGTACCAACTGTATTCATAAAAGCAAAACGCTGGCAAAGAATATTGTTTCAGCCTTCTCATTTCTTAAGTAAGTACTTAGAAAACAAAGTGCCAAAGATAAATTTCATGGATAATGAAAGTTCTTAACAAAGGCAAATGGATTGATTTCAGTTCTGTCAAACGTAGACCTCCCACTGACCTGCCCTCATTCCACAACTCATTGCAGAGTGAGCCATTTACCCAGTGTTTGGAAAGTGCCTTAAAAAAAATCATGGCTACAGTTTGGAAAAGAAGTTTATATGGAGAGAAAAAGATCTTGATGGACTGACACACAATGGACAATCTATATTACTTGTTGTTCTGAATTGAATTATGTTCTTGCTTCTTTTTTCAACATAAAGAATATTTTGAATTCTTCCATAATACTATCCATACAAAGAGAGAAAGACATTTTAAAATGCCTTTTTGAAATATTTGAAAAACACCTGAGATTTGATTATAGAAATATGATATAACCCGCCTCATTCCATAATTGGTAAGTACTATAGTGCACTCGAAATCTCTTGAAGTTTAGTAGTGTGCAATTTACATTTTAAATTTGTGCCCAATAGGCTTAGAAAACTACAAAGTGAATTTTGTAATTTTCCAAGATTTGAATTCATTTCCAAATAATACTATGAGCCAGCAGCCTGAAGTCTGTCACGTTAGATACTGGAATGTATATTGTTATTAAATACTCTCTGGTTCTCCAATGCAATGAACTAAACAAAGAAAAGTAATAATTCAAAGAAAAAAATACGCACAATTTTCTAAATGAGGTAAATTCTGTGAAACTTACTTTACATTGCCACATCTTCAAAAAAAATAAACCAACCAGGGCATAAATAAACAAAAAGACATAAAGCAACTCTTTTGGTTAGGTTTTATCAAAAGAAACAAGAACTTGGGTTATGTAGGGTATACACGTATATCCCTGAGAAGCTTGTGGCAAGATCATCTGTAATAGCTGTCTTCTTAGATGTGAGTTTTTTTTCTCTTCCTCAATCTAGTTATCACAGCTCTCTTTATCTCCTTAAAAGTTGACTGAGTCCTGAAGACTGGGGGTGGGATTTATCTAAGAGCTGGCATTTTTAGAAGTACATGCAATGCAAGAAGAGACAGACAAGGACAAGCCTATAATAAAAGCTCATGGATAAAGAAACACAACAGAATAAAGAATGGTAGGGACAAGGAATTAGAGAAAACGTGAGAAGGTCCAGTACCACTGAAGTGAGAACAAGTCAGAAATATTAAGAGGGAAGGAAGAAATTGTATGGTAGAGTGAGTTTCAATTAGCAATTTAAGAGACGATGCAGCTTCTTGTGATAATGAAGGTTGTGAGTGTGGCTACGAGGCAATCACTGAGGGAAGACCTTGAAGATGAGGGAGTCAAAGAACTCCATGAGGGAGCCAGGCTACTCATCTGGTCATCCACACGGTTGTTAAGTCTCACTCAGACCCTCGGGAGTTGCTCTGTGGAGCAAAACCATCAGCTTGTGGACCACGTTGGGCAGTGAAAACCATGAGGGTGGGGAGAGAGCCCCAGAGCCAGGAGTCACTGTCACTGAACATTGCCCCCAGCCAATTCCATACATAAAAATAGGTAACATTTATTGGGAACTGACCTCATGCCACTTTGCTAAGCGCTTTATGGTCATTTTCTCACTTAGTATTCACAACAACATACTCAAATAGGTGCTATCGTGTTTTCTCACTTTATAGATTAAGAAAGAGCAGGTGAAGAAAGATTAATTTGCTCAAGTACTCATGAATACAGTAGTAGACAGACCCAGTTTTGAACCCAGACAATCTATTTCAGAGTCACGTTCTTCACTCCTACTCCACCTTGTCATTGAATTTGGAACTCTACTTGGGAGAGGTTAAAGATCCTGATTGAGGTGAACTTCTTCGGAGCCCAAGGTAAGAACTTACTGCTGCCTACACTTGGAAGACCAGATTGCCAGATAACAGACAAGGGCCCTTAGGCATGAGATACAAACGAGACTGAAATTGTATTATATCACAAAGTTAGAGAGAAGGAAAGACCTATTTCTTGTGCCCCCAGGCCGGTACCTCTTTCAGCACTGTGAAAGAGTCCTGAAGGGAAGGAAAATCATCTTGACCAAGGAGATGGCCTTGGTGGTGGAACATTTGCTGATTTGGCAATGCTAAGAATAATCACCATTTGATATCCAGAGTCCAAAAAGAGGAACACATATGGGGAGGAGAATGTCCCCATGCTGCAATATGCTCAATCTTAAACTAGTTCAGGCTACTGAAGCAGATATTTGGTGCTCTGTGTTATTTCTAAATGACTAACAAAACTGCAGAGAACCCTAACTTTAAAGCTTAAGAGGAAACTTTGGAGAAAGTATAAATAGGAACTCAAACTACTTGACCCCTGGTTAAGAGACTCACTTGGGAAAATCCCCTTTTTGTTTTGGAGCCAAAAAAATAAAAATCAATTCCAGTCCGTGGAAATGTGGAATCATCATGTCTGGTTGAGGAAGAGCAGATATCTGGGGCACTATGTGAAAGAAGTCTGAGGAAAGAGAACCAGAAACTATTCCTCAACCCTGTTCCCTCTGGCAGAGTGAGTCCAACTCTCAACCCAAAGGCAGTGTGGGGAATAGTTGAGAGCGAAGTCGTGGGAGACAAAGAGTACAGAAGACATGCCATCCTGAAAGGGTGCCTAAAATTCAGGGGTAAAATCTGTGGTATCCAGAAAGAGCCTAGTGTCAGATCTATGAAAAAATAAACTAGAGCAAACCAGGTCAAAATTGGAAGTGGGTAGAGATTTTGGGAACAGATTCTAGAAATAGGGCTATGCTCCCTGGGAAGAGGGGTATTTGGCACAGAAATCAAATTGACTGCACAAGGCTCTGCTTGTTCAGAGGGTCTAAGGGCATATTACTGGGCTAAGTTTAATCACAGGCTTTTTTATATGTTTTCTATGCTTATAGATCATTCAATGTCCCTCTTTCTCCCCAAATCCACAGCTAATATAGACAAATTAAGAATTATAGTTTAACAAAAAGAAAACAAGCATAATGCAGTGCCTCAGAAACATCATTTGATATATTCATCCATATTTTTATGCAAGTATTTATAATTTCAAAAACAGATCATATTATACATAATGGCCTATAAATTGTTTTTCTCCCTTGGCCTTATATTGTGCCAAAACATCCAGGAAAAGATATTTCTTATGTTACATAAACTATTCCAAAGCATAGAGAGTGATGGAGAGCTTCCCCAAAATAGGCCAGTCTCAATCACAAACACTGCAATACAAAATAGTAAAGTATTTACCAATTAAATCTAGTACTGTACCATGACCAAATAGGATTTACTAAGGAATAAAAGAAGGTTTCAAGCTATATAATTCACTAAATCAAAAGATGAAAAGAAGAAAAAAATATATCTCAGCGATAGATGCTGCTCATTTTTTATATTGGATCAATTGTAGATTACAGAAAAATCATACAGAAAGTATAGAATTCCCATTACCCCCTAATTTTCCTGATCATTAACATTTTGTGTTAGTGTGGTACCTTTGCTACAATTGATGAAGCAATATTATTATAATTTATATTTTTGTTTAAATTAAAATCCCTAACCACTAAAAACAAAAAGAAAATCCAGTGCCTAAATAGACAGCTAACAGAAATATTGCACTTAGTAGTAAAATAGTAGAAGCATTCACAGTAAAATTAACCAAAAGTATAAAATAAACAAAACAAAACAGAAATAAAGAGGGAATCTTATATTACTGCAACATGCCAACATTTTCTTATTTTCCTTAAGGTTCTAACTAATGCAAGAACAAGAAATAAGAGAAAAAAATATTACAAGGGAAGAAATAAGGCTGTCACTACTTGCTGATTAAATTGTCTATCTAGGTTATATAAGAGAAGAATCAGTCCTCTTTCCACCACTAAGAAAAATTAGGAAAAATGAAAGGTTTCAACAAGATTGCTATATACAAGATCAATTTGCAAAAATCAATTGCTTTCCTAAAAACTGTTAGTAATTTCAAAACAAAATGCAAAAAACCAAATAGATCATATTTGTTAAAGCAACCACCACTGTAAACTACTTAGGAATAAATTTATTAATAAATGTGTGAGATATTTATGAAGAAAATTGTAACATATATTTTTATATATAAAAAGACCTAAGTTATTTAAAATATATAACTTGCCCTTGCATGGGAAAACTAATTAAATAGATTCTGTTCCTTTTCAAATTAAACTATAAAGTTACAGTTTAATGGGGGCAATATTTTTAAATATATGAGTGTGCATTTTTTTTCACCTCCTTTTCTGGGGTGTATTCAATCCAGAAGCCTCCATTGATGTGGGACAAATTAGGACCTTAAAGCAGAAATGCAAAGAGAAGGAAGAGCTGATATTCAGATTTTGATTTCAAAAATAGAATTTTTTATTCCACAGCAAGGTAATTCTCTTAAAAACCAAGAAAGAAATTGCCTAAGTTTCAAAATTTCCTTTTACATTCAAGAGCTAAATCTTAGTGACCCTAAATCATAGAATTTTACTGTTATCAATAGCGCAGACAGAGTAAAGTGCAATGTAGTCAAATTTCCAAAAGTGGAAAAGAAGAGGAAAGATTTGTTTAAGGTGGAAACTGTTTTTTTTTTTTTTACAAACAAACAAACAAACAAAAATCAGAGTCAACTAAAGTATTTATCAGTAAGGGACTTGGTAAATAATGTATATCAATACAATGTAATAATATGTAGGCTTTAAAAATAATGAGAAAAATAAGTTCCAGAACTGTATATATAATACAATCACAGCTCAAAAAGATACCATGACTGTACTTCTGTGCCAAAAAACATATGCAGCATCTTTTCTAAAGGCTGCATATTTTGCACCATATGGATGTATCATAATTCTCTATTGCTGGATACTTAGTGTGGTGGTTTGAAGCTGTATGTACCCCAGAAAAACTCGTTCTTAAATCTAACCCATTCCTGTGAGTGTGAACCCACAGGACTTTTTGATGAAGCTACTTTAGGTAAGGTGTAGCCCAGCCCAATCAGGACAGGTCTTAAATCTATTAGTGGAGTCCTGTATAAAAAGAATGAAATTCTGACAGAGAGAAAGAAAGCTATAGAAAGATGAACATCAGCAGAACCAAAAAGAGAAGGGAGAGACCAAGAGATCACCATATGCCTCACCACATGGCAAACTAAGAACCAAGGATAAACATCAGCCAACCCCAGAATACCAGTCCTCAGCAAAAAGCATTGCCTTGATAGCATTTTGATTTTAGACTTTTTCCCAGGCTCAAATCATGAGTGAGTAAATTCCCATTGTTGAATCCAACCCATTTCATGGCCTTTGCAGCCTAGGAATTAAAATAGTTTGTCCCGTATTAAAATGTTTATACCATAATGAACAGTTTTAGACATATATCTTAGTGAGTTGTTCAATTGTTGTTTAGTGATTTCTTTAGGATAAATTGATCAAGGATTACGGAGACAAAGTATAGGCAAAAGTTTAATCCTGTTATTACATGCTAACATATTGTTCTCTACAATGTTGCTACCTGTTATGTGTCAGCTCTGCCACTGATGTTTTCAACAGGGAGGGGAAAGGGTGGTAAACTTGGCTCGAACAATAACTGGAAAAAATATACCAGAAATAAGGAGGACAGTTATAGGCATCCCCAAACAATATTGTTGGTAGGTTTTCTGTATAAAATCTTTGTCTATTTACATTTATTTAATCATGGTTATGTAACAATATCATAAGCCTTCTTTCATCTGCCAAATCAAAAGAAGCTCTCCCAGAGAGTCAAGTTAGCTTAGAGAAAGAACACTGAAGTTGAAGGAAGAACTATTAATTCATACCTGAACCCTGTTTTATACTATCTGTGTGAATTTAGGAAAGCTGTTTAATCTCTCAATCTTAATTTCTGTATTGTAAAATAAGAATAATATAACCTGCACACATGGTTGTAGTAGTAGTAAAATAATACTACTAAATAAAATACTATATAGTACTTTATAGTGGGGGATGAGTATTATTTCACTACATAGTAAAATAGTACTACATAGCACAGTGCCTGACACGAAAGCCATTGCATTTTTATTGTGGTTTCCTTCCTAGAGAGGAAAAAAATAAGTGACTTTTATTCAAGTAAAATTAATTACTGTATTTGTTGGACAGTATAAATGAGAGAAAAAAATGTATTGGCTAAAACCCAACATTAGGGTTTTTAGATCTAATACTACGTTTGTCAATACCTTCCTGTACGATCTTGAGCAAATTGCCAGCTGTTCCTCACATGGCATTTTCCTTTCCTGTAATGAGGAAATGTGTATTGAATAAAAAAGTATCAACCTGAGGCTAATTTTGCATGAGTGTGCATTTTTTTCAGAAATAGTTCCTGTGGTTGTCAACACTTTCAGATCTGTGATGCAGCCATGGTTAGTTATGTTTTAGTATCTAGATGGTCTCTAAAATCTCATTTATGTCTAACACTCTGATTCTATTTAGGCTCACAATTGACTCTTCCTCTTGGTTCGGTATTATTCATTAGTATGTTATGAGGCAATGTAATAGCTTATTGGTGATTTTCTTGCCAAAATCGGTAGCTTCTATCTGGGCCTCCAGGCCTTCCTGCAGTTTTTTCCCCAGCCCCTGGGAAAACGGTATGGCCAGGGTGTTACAACACCAAAGGTTCCAATTACCCAAGTAAGTCCATTGACTTATTATCCTTCTCATCCTTCTTGGTTTATTTTTTCTAATGTTCTCTCTGTTGGCCAATTCACCAGAGTACAGATTTAATTAATAGGTGGCAACATATTGCAACTTTCATTGCCAAGATAGAAAGCCTGTGAGTTTAATGATCTTTTGATAATTTTTTTCATATCAGGCCTCATGAAATATGCAATATTATATTGAGGACAGTGTCTGTGTCTAATTTCACCATAATAAATATCACTATCTGTGAATATTAAAGTGTAAACTGAAGAAAAAAGGCAAACTATACATGATTATTTTTTAAGTAACATATATTTACTTGCAATAAAATTTATATTGTTAGGATATTTCATCACAGAGCTCAGAGAAGAGAATATTCATCTGTTAATATTTATCAAGAATTAACAAAAGGAAAACAATGGATATAGAGGACAGAGTGACAAGGTTGAATCTTGCCTTCAAAGAAACAACCCGATTATCAGGAGAGGTAAGAATATGATATACATGCAAATAACAATGACATAGTTAATAAATAGTAAGTTACAACAGATAAATTGCTAAAGTTATCCAGCGATAAGAGAGAAATCTTTATGGGGGTGATGAGACTATCACACAGAGAATTTAGTCATTGAGATAAATTTTGAGTTTGGACATATAAAATATTGGACAGGAGCATTCAAATAGAAGTAATGGCCTGGCCAAAGCAGAGATGAATCTGAAAGATTTGCAGCCTCTTCAGGGTATGTATTTATTTACATAAATGCATGTATTTTACATATTTTTACATGTATTTAAACTGCAATTCTCAGTAATAGTTCTTAACTTCTTGGAAGAAATGTGCACAAAGGGGACTTGCAAGAAAGCAAGCCTCTGGTCAGAATTTGGAGGACTCTGGATGAAAGACTAAAAAGTTTTTACTTCATTCTGTAGGCTCTGAGAAAAACACAGATGGTTTATAAGCTGGGAAGTGATTTGATCTGAGTTTGTGTTAAGAAGATTAATTTTTGGCAATATGTAATGTGGAAACTAGCTGGGTTAGCAAGGAACTAAACAAAGATAATGATATCAGGACTACAAAGAAGGGAAAACCATGGCAGAGAAACTAGGGAGGTCAAATCAGTAATCTTACCAAGTAATTGGATATAGTGGATCAAAAGGAAAAGAATGAAAAAAAAATGAATGATGATTTTAGTTTGAGGATCTGGGAGGACAGTGTAGATGCAGAAAAGAAAACTCAGGTTTGATAAGAAGAAGAGGACAGGATTTCAACGGGAAGAACTAACTTGCAAACTAGTGACAATCAATGCCATTTTAAGAATTATAGGCTGATAAGATGGGACATATTTCACATGTTCCAACAACCTTTATTCACTTTACTTAGAGGTGAATAAGTGACTAGATAACTTCTACCTTAATCATTCCATTTGGAAATATTTGGCAGTTTTATTTCATTTAAGTTCTGCCTTACCTTATCTTTGTGTCACTGCTAACATCTCGCATTTTTCTATACAATGATATTTCAATTTGTGGAAAGTCACATAAAATACTCTCTTTTTAAAGTTTTACTCTTTTATCCATATTGCAAAGACTATAGTCATTTTGCCATTAATATCTACTAGTATTCGTCATATATTAGTACAAATCTGAAATTATGGGCATAAAGGTGTACAAGACTATCACAGGCCAAATTACAGAGAGAACCTAGCATGTTGGAAGCTGGAAAACTTGAGAATTCCTGCTTCACCTAAAATTGTCATTTGCAACTCAACTTTAGTCCATGGACCCCAAACAAGAAAAGAATTGCTAGAACTTCCTGTTTTGCAAAAGGAAATTTAAACCTGTCTTTTTATATAAATTTAAAACTGTAAACTATTATGCATATGAAATCCCCAATTCCAGACATATTACAATAACTGTTACTGGACTTGCTCAGCATGAATGAGTAGAAAACTGGACAAACCATAAAAAACAACTGTTTTTAGATGTTTGCTAACAAGCAGTTCAGGATCCATGAGAGAAGGTAAATAAATGAATTATCTCTAAGAGCTCTACAGTTGCCCTGGCTTTCTATCTGTATGCACTCTCCAGACTATGGCACAGGGAAGGAAGCCAAGTGAAACATGGAGGCTTCCCTAAATTGAGAAAACAGATATTAAAGTTTGGGGAGGCTAAGAAGGCTAGGATTTGGAGGATATAGTATCTGAGAGGAGGGAGTTATGCAGAGAAAGAACTCCAGAAATTTACGTGTGGGTTGACTTGAATTGATGCTAAAGGATGTCCTGGACATGTGCAGGGTGAAATTCCACCAAACTGGGCAAAGAACTACTGCAAAGTTGTGAGTCGAAAAATTCCCAGGTCTGATACAAGACTAGGAGACGTTCAAGTTCTTACCAGCCATGGTAAGAAAGAATACCTTGAACACTCAGATATTCTGGAAAGACCCCAGAATTATCACACTTTAGTGGCATGGCTGGATTCTCTCTAAAGATTACTTTAGATTTTCTTGATAAGATTTAAAAAGTAGACTTGCAAGGATCAAGCTGATTGGAAAATTTCTTAACTGCCTGCCAAAACATAGTTTTACACTCTTTAAGGAAGGACTGCAAAATCCACCTAATAATATCGCAAAGTCTAATATCCAAACAAAAATTCTAAGACATGCAAAAAGCAGGAAAATGTCATTAGAACTGGGAGAAAAATCTCAGGGCAGAAACAGACAAACAAAAAATAATGGACTTAGTAGATTTTTTCAAAAGTCATTATAAATGTGCTAAAATCTTTACAGAAAAACACGAATATAATGTTAGGAAAAATAGAAGATGTAAAAGGGTTAAAATGAAACTTGTACAGCTAAAAATTATAGTGAAAAAAATATATACCTAAAGTGAAAAATCCCTGGAAGGATTTAGCAGCAAGTCAAACTGTAAAAACAAATATATATTTGTATATATATATATATATATACAAATATATTTATATATATGTAGCAATAGAAATCATCTAAACTGAAGCATAGAGAGGGAAAAGTGAAAAAAATAAATACACACTCAGTGGCATACAGGATAATACCAAGCAGATACAAATTACCATAGTTCAAAGAAGGGGCAGAAAAAAAATATTTGAAGAAATAATAGCTAATTTTTTTCTAAGTTTAATAAAAAGTATAAATCAACAGATCCAAGAAGCTCAGCAAACACCAATAAGGTTAATCACATCAAGATATATCATAATAAATTGCTGGAAAACTGGTTATTAAAATAAAATCTTAAAAATAGCCAGAGGTAAAAAAAAAAAAACAAAAAAACATTATAGTAATACACAATAAAAGGGAAAAAACAAGGGAAATTGCAGGCCTTCATTAGAAACAACATTAGCCAGAAGAAAATGAAACACCTTTAAAGTGCTAAAAGAAAATCTATCAACTTAGAATTCTACACCCTCCAAAAATGAAAGTGACAAAAAAAAAAAAATCGTGTATCTTAAATCCCTAGACCTGCAAGCCAGATATGTTCACTAACTACCACCTCCCTATGCACCCCCCCACACACACACATAGATAAGATGGTGGAGGAGGGCTGGAGGCAAAGAAACATGTCTACAGAAACAATGGTGACTATGGTCAGCCGTGGTGGGAAGCCCAGTGAGAAACTGTGGCTTGCAGACCAAGAGTAATGCATTTAGGGTAGTGAAGGTCAGTTACTAAGGAAAATAAATCCTTGTGTTTTTAGGAGAGGATGTAGAAGGCTTAGGGCTGTTGAGAGATATTTCTCCTTAAGATTGCCTAGTACATTAACTAAAAATAACAGGGGAGACAAAAAATCACAATAAATTGGATTTATAGACATCTAGAAGATTCTGTTTAAATTTATTAAGTTTGCTTATTGTGTTTTCCCCAGGGTCTGACTCTCTCACTAGTCATATGTACCTTCTATCATTTTCTTCAGTTGACAGTTGCATCATTTTACGCTTCATACTTCTGAAAACCTGAATGTCACTTTCACAGATTATCATCAAAGAACATAAATTTTGGTATGCAAAGACCGGGATCTTCCATTCCAGTGGCAAAATTTCCAAAATGCTCTCAAGCAGTCTGCTCTAATCAAAGTTGAGATATAGCCTTGTGAGCAATTATCCTATGAAGACACCTTTATATCTCCCTTATTTTGTAAAGCTCTGAAAAGGTAGTTGCCTCCACTACCAAGACTTTTTATTTGTTCTCCCAAAGGTCTGTGAAAGCTCTACTAGACCTCAGAAGAAATAGCCTATAGCACAAATGACTTCAGAATCATCTTCAGGCTCAGCTTCAGAGTAGCCCTCTGCCCTCAAATCCCTCATCTTTCTCTAATATATCTGAAATTCCTGCCATAAATGCAATTCTTTTGTTCTAACCCACCTCATTCTGCCATTCTTTCTCTGAACAATCCAATAAATCTCTTATTCTTTTTCTGTCCCCATAACCATGACTATCCTGGATTCTCTTCCAAAAATCCATCTTCTGCCCCACCACCTGAGTGATTGTATTCTAAAATCTAGTATTCTTATCTAAATAAATGCTTTGTCTCTTGGAAAAAGTCCAGGACCCTTTACATAGTACCCAATCTGCCTCAATCCAATCTTAGTTTTGTCTCTGGTAATTATTACCTGCCCCTGGCCCCAGATATCAACACTGAAAAACTTCATAAACCTTAGTGGATAAAATATAGAAATTTCCTTCAATATAGCCATAGAATATTTGTTCTGCTCATTGAAGTAACTGGTGTTTACTCCCAGGAATGAGGAAAGAGGGGATAGCTGTATATTATTTGTATTAGCAGCCAAATAAAAAATATTTTTTATTAAAAAAACCAAACAAACTTGTATTCATTTTTTTCAGAGTCAAGAGAAAGAGAGGATCATTCTCCTGATGCTAAACCAGGTATACTTTGTTTGTGACAAAAATGCCTTAGCCTCTCCTACAAAGGGACCAAGAGGTCAAAAGATTACCCAAGAGGCAGAGATTTTTCTAAATAGTTTTCAAAGATGAACATGTGTAGCCTACAAGATCTCTCATCAATAAAGGGAAACAGAAACTTTTCAGAGAAAAGCAGAGGCAAGGTTTTAACAAGTGAATGGTTATTGTAGACTCATTAGGAGGAGATTCCATAATCCAAAGAAGTAAACAGCTTAGCTCCATCTTCAAGTTACAAAGAGTGCACACACACACACACACACACACACACACACACACACACACACAGCAAAGTGGCCTTTTTCCCCAAACCAAGAGAAGCTTGAAGATGTAGGGGACCACTTGATCCAGAGTTAAGCTGCCAAAGGAATGATAAAGCCTTAATAGCAAGAATAGAATGACAAGTACAAAAACACAAAGTTCCAAGGTGAGACTGAAAAAGCAGAAGGAAAAGGACAGCAGACTTAGACCCCAGGACACGCTCCTCCAAAATTTTGTCAGAGCAATCTCCTGGGAAAACAATAATGGAGTTGGTAAGCAATGAGGCTGAAGGAAGAGCAAACGAAGTAGGCCTTAATCCAGAAAGGAAAAGAACCCTTCTCCAAGGGATTTAGCAAGAGTACTTGACCGAAGCCTAAATAGAAGTGCAACATATGGGCACTCTTTAAGTGGAGCTAAAGACAGCCCTTAGGTCTCAAAGAGATGGCAATGGGAAGGCATTTGCCTATTCACTTGAAAGTGAGACTTCATTTGTGCTCCCCCATTACCCTCTACTCCCCCTCCCACATTCTCTTAGAATCTGCTTAAAATTGTGTGAAGAAAGACTCTATATGCTGAACTTCAATGGGAGGGCTTACATAGGGCAAGAGATGGTGACTGAAGCTGAGAATGCAAGGTTTCTTCCCCCTGGAAATCACTCTTCTTTCTAATTCCTGAAAGGGAGGAGTAACAAGTTAAGGAAAAACAGTGACGATGGAAAACTTACTTCCAGGGAAGTTCAGCTTCTTCAGAAATGGAAAAATCTAACAATCCTGAGCCCTCACCACCCTCTTTCCTGAAAGGCAGTTTCCCCTCATTTATATTACTATATTGGCCTTGGTGGCATCATTTGGATTTATCATGCTAGTACAAACTACTGCAAAACACAGAAATGAGACATCAGTATGTGCTAGAGTAAAGGGGGAAAACTCCCTGGAAAGGGCTTGAGCTAGGACTGGACAGAGGGAATATGTGTGCCTGAAGACCTAAAGACTGAACCAAGGACCATAACAATGTGGAATCCATTCCTGTGAACTGTTACTAGGTAACAGGTCACAAAAGTGGTCTCAGGAGAGGCTCAGCATCACTGAGCCCTTGACCTTTGACAAATCTTCAGAGTTATGCTATTAGGATGAAGAAGGACAAATGTAATTCCAGCAATGGAAACAAAAACATAGTGAAATTCACTGGAAATGAGGTAGCTTGGGGAAAAAGCAGCAGGTCGGGAGTGCTCATTTCTACCCTAGTTTTTCTTTGGACAATTTGCTGATGCTCTTGACCTCAACTTCTTTAACAGTAAAATTAAAAGAGTGAACTAAATAACCTCCTGGTTTCTTTGGGCACAATAGACCTATGATTCTGAGAAATGAACTGACTGGGCATTTACGCATTCTTTTGGGGACTTGAGTGAGTGGTGTTCCATTTGTGGAATTGTGCGGGAATCACATGCGGATTCAATAAAAATTCTTGGATCACCTACCAGATGCCATGCATTTCCCTTGGGGCTGGAGATAGAGTGGCAAACAAAATAGAGAAAGCTTTCCTGTCCTTGTTGAGCTTAGATTCTAGTGGAGGGAGACAGAAAATAAAAAATATATATAAGACACAATTCACAGTAGAGTAAAACATGCTAAATGTCTACATGTGAGGTGTCTAGAAATGAAAGAGGTTGTGTGCTGATAGTAAAGGATCAACCAAAATTAACATGTTGGAACAGAAAAATTCTCCTCTGTGTCCACCTTTTGTTTTGCTTCTAACCTCTACTACTTTCTTAATACTATGCACACTTTCATAATATGTGTTTTCTGTTCACTGTCCCGGTCAGGGACCATGGCAAGTGGGAAAATGCAAGAGTCATGAGGATCAGAGAGCTGCCCTTTTGTCCCCCCAACTCTGTGACATCTAAAAAGACACTTCCAGCAAGGGTTTGGCACCATTTAACTTTTTGGCTACTATGTATTTTTTCTTCTTATACTTTTGGCTGGATATGTAAATTTAATGAACATTAGTCAATCACTCTGTCACCCCCTGGGTTTTTCTAATTAACAATTTCACAGATTTTTTTAACTAGATAAATGTCAAATTTTAAAACAGCTCTGTTTTGCAACTGTATTTTCTAGGTTAATCTCATTAGTAAGTCTAGATAAGACATAATATTTGTGTCAAAAAAAGGAAGTCAACATGCTCCAGTATCTTAAGAAAATTACATTTGTGAAAGCAAGTTGGCTTCTATCTAATCTCCATTGGAATAAGAAACCATTTCCAACCACCGCCACCAGCCCCACTGGCCAGGCAACCAAATACAAATTGGCTGATTCTTTGAAAAAAGAATGCAAAGGTCAGAGAAGGAGGTTAGAATTTAAATAAAATAAAACAACTTGAAAAACGCACGATCACCCAAGTTACCACAAATCTGAATAGAGAAGAAATAGATGAACATGGCATTTAGACTGAAATTGTAGCAAAAATAGCCAATGTTTAGAAATACATACTTTCTTAAGTAAAAGTCGAAGCTAAAATTCTAAGCTACATTGCAGTGCACATGTCACAGCTGTTAACGGAATTGATGATGGGAAAACGTGCTTCAGAGATCAAGAGGCAAAGACGAGGGATCAAATTGTGATGTTTGGCTGTGTATTTTCCATGTGGATTTTTACAATGCCTGTTGGCTGAAAGAGAAGGAGAGTGGGGAGGCAGAGAACTAGCAACTTGGTGGAAATACAAGCAGAGGAAGACAAGAAGAAAAAGTAAAAGGGCAGACTCTAGAAGAGTCTGCTGAAATAGCCCCGTGACTTCCAACAAGGTCAAGACAATTCTCAACATTGCAAATAGAAGCTGCAACACATGGTATAGAAAGAAGACTGGCTCTGGTCTATGTTAAAGTTAGGCTCTTACTTTCTTCTTTCCTTCCCTGTGCTCATAGGAATTCCAGAGAGACCTGGTGTCATTAAATGTGTAACATGGTGTAATGGGTTGAGCTGTGCTTCCCAAATAGGCATGTTTAAGTCCTAACTCCCAGTTCTATGAATGGGATCTTGTTGGGAAATAGGGTCTTTGAAGAAATGATTACTTAAGATGAGGCCAAACTGGATTAGCACGGGCCTTAATCCAATATGATAGATGTCTTTATCAGAAGGAAAGACTTGGACACAGACAGCCGAGGGGAAAATGCCATGTGATTGCTAAGACAGAGGATGCCATCAATTGCAGGCAAGCTGCCGCCAGAAGCCAGAAGAGAGGCCGGAAACAGATTCTTCCCTCAAGACTTCAGAGGAAGTGTGCTCCTGCCAACACCTGGATTTTGAACTTCTAGTCTCCACAACTGTGAGACAATACACTTTTATTTTTTAAGCCACCTAGTTTGTAGTACTTTGTCACAGCATGCCTAGGAAATGACGACCTGCTGCAAACTTCTGAGCACCTGTGCCAGTACCAGTGAATTATAGTAGTTCTAGTAGCAGTAATAATATTGAAAACAGCTGTGTATTTATCATACCCGCTATTTGCCAGTCACTGTTCTAATGACAAGTATTCACTCACTGGATCCTTACAACACCATGGGGTAGGCATGACTTTTATCCCCATTTTTCAGATGAGAAAACAAGTCACAGAGCAGTTCAGTAATGTGCTCGAGGTCACACAAGTAGATTTATGGCAGATGCAGAAAACTGAGAATCATAGGAATATCTGTCCTCTATTGTACTGACCAGTCCCTCAATTTGCTGCCCTTGGGGAGACTAGAAGACAACTTCTGTGACTGTGATGAAAACCAGAGGGTAATCTTGTCCATCCTTGCCCCTGCTCATTTTGGCACTACTCTCAGACTCTAGGTCAAATGGTGACACCTCAATTGGAAATACCAGGCCCAGGAAAAAGAGTTTATAAGGGCTATCCCAAGAGGAGAGAAGAAAAGAATCAAAATTGGGATGCGGGCAATGAAGGACAAGCAGAAAATCTAGCTACTGGGATAGCCAATAAATACCACTTTAAAAGTATATAATATGCTGGGGGAATACTGAAATTTAATATTCATGCAGAAATTGTATATTTTTAAGCCCCAAATTAGGACACAGGGTTTGAAGCAAAGACTGAAAATGGAACAGAATATTTAGAGTTGGGACGGTGCTAAAAATTCAAGGAGGAACACTTGCTGTAATAGTTTATCTGCACTATTTGTGTGCTCTGTATGTGTGTGTTTTGGGGGTAGGAGCAGGGGAGGGAAGTGTGGTCAGTTTAATTCACTGATAAACCAGACACTATGGCCGTTTTCAAATACCTGTCCTTTGATTGCACTCAGCTGAGATACAGGGAGGTCTTGTAAATTTATGTATTGTGCCCATGTAGGCTCTTAGGCTCCAGAGGAATCTTCAGCTACTGAAACAAACAACACTTGTTTAGAATTGCTGCATAGAGTAATATATGCCTGTTACATAGACTTCTTTAGTGTGATGTCATAAGCTGACATCGTACACTGTGTGACATCATGCACTCTGTCTCTACATTTGTGTAGAGAAAAGAAAACAAAACAAAAACTTGCCTCACATTCATTGTACACATTTGCACATGTCTCTCTGGCTTCAGGGAACTTTCTGTGGGTTATTTAATTACAACAGTACATCTCAACTCACCTCCCTCCTCTACAACTGCCTGAGGCTTCAGCAAACTGCTCTCAGGATAGCTTTGTCTTCAGCTAATGAGGCACTTCAAAAGAAACGTCCATCTCTGATCTGGAGAAGAGCCCAGGGAAAATCCCTTTCAGAACATCTCCCATAAATGTTTCCATTTCCTGTGACAGGAAGAGGAGGCCACAAAAATGAACTGTGGTATCAGGCACTAAAGATACATTTGTCACAATTTTTTATAGCCATTTACTGAGATTTTCTGTTTCTCCTGCAAGGGATGCTGTTTTAAGGAGCACATCACTGAGCTTCAGGCACACAATAGGTACTCTCTAAAATTTTTGATGCCAGGGATGCATAAATTTGCTGATTCTGATAGGAAAACAAAAAAAGTTTTTATTTATTATAAAGAAAAAATTACTAAATACAATAATTCTCACAGTTATGACAATATTTATTTCTGCAGTTTCCTTGTTTTCCTTTAGCCCTTTCAAAAAGATTGAGATCTTTTTTTTGGTTTGTTTGATTTCTGTTACTATCAATAAAGTACTTCTTCCTGGAAACTTACACAGAATGACTTTTCAGCTAATATTTGGGACAGGTGCTTACAATTGATGGGCCAGACCCTATAAAAAAGGCATTGTTGTCTAATTCAACAGAGGAGAGACTGGGTCTAAAAAAGCTTTGACACCTTGCCACACAGACATGAAGTATTAAGGCTGATTCCAACCCCAAGGTCTTTGTATCATCATTGTAAGTTACTTTCTCAATAGTTTCATAACCTAGCCTTTTTTAATATCAGAGAAAAAATTGAACCAGCTTACTGAGAGGAATGGGAAAGGAGTCAAGAGGTAGCCAGGGACAAGAATGCAATTCTGGAGGAAATTGACCTTAATAGGAAACACAAAACACAATGAGGCCTTAAGGTCTAGAAGCAGGAGATCATTTATGGGAAAGTGAAGGAGTTGTTTTATGCATAGAGAATTTTAGAGTTTAGCCATAAGCACAATGATATTGGGATCATTTTCTTTAGCAGAGAAAGAGAAAGATGAATAGCAGTACAGAGCCTCAAATTTAGTGAATGATAACACAAACACAATTTAAGAGTGAATCAAGGACAGTGATGGTTGGGTTCACGTGTCGACTTGGCCAGGCGATGGTGTCTGGTTGCCTGTTCAAACAAGCACTGGCTTCACCATTACTGTGAGTATATTTGGTGGACTTAAATCATCTTAAATTGATTGCATCTATGGCTGATTACATCTATAATCAACTAAGAAGAGTGTCTTCAGCAATGAAAGATATTTTATCCAATCAATTGAAGACTACAAGAAGTGAAGACATCAGCATTCAGAAGGGGGAATTTTCATTTCTACTTCAGCCAGATAGCTTCTCCAAGGAATTCATCAAGGATCTTCATGGGAGTTGCCAACTTACAGCCTGCTCTATGGAATTTGGACTTATGTATCCTTGCAGTTGCATGAGACACTTTTATGAAATCTCATAATATTTACAGGTATCTTTTGTTGGTTCTGTTTCCCTAAAGAACACTGACTAATACAAGGACTGATAACCCAAGTACTAGTATCAGAAACCTGATCCTTCGGAAGGGAAAAGCCCAACTGCAACAACAGCAACAAAACACCATGAGACAAAGGAAGGAATTAAAACTGCTTCAGCAGTTCTCTAAAACCAATTTGTGGTAGTAGCTGGGTCTGTTGAAGACAGGAATGTGTGATTGGGTGGGCTTGGCCCAATCGCTGTAGGACCAGGAAAAGGATGATTATAATTTTAGGAGTTTATCTCCAAATCTACCTCCCAAAACCTGCCATGACATCAAGAAATTCCACCTTTAGAATCACTGTGGGTTTAGATATACTGTGCAGAACACCCCCATTGCTGTGCAGATTCCCAAGAGTAGAAAGATGCTAAATGGTTTCTCAACTACTATGTCAGATCCCAAGCAAATAATAACTTTCTGCAGTGTCTGGGTAAGACACAAAATATCTGAAAGAGAACAGAAAATGTCCAGAGTACAGAGCTCACAGCCAAGTCCAAGATAGCAAGAGATGAGTGAGTAAGGGTAGACTGGGAGATGGCACAATGCAAATGATTTATTCAATCAACAAATATTTATTGAGTGCTTATGTTTTGAGCACTCCTCCAGGTACTGGATATGCATAATTAATTTTAAAAAGACAGGCAAAATTTCTGGTCCTCATGTAGTTTATAACCAAGGATAAATACAGACCTAACTTACCTGGCCACTTCCCTTTGGCTAGACCAATTCCACGAGCTGGAAGGCCTCAATAGTGACTACCAGTGATAATAGAAAAGTGATAAAAATGTGTCATCCCATTTAAGCCATCAATAATCTGTCAGCTGTGTATTAGTGCTGCTTCACCAAAGAGGAAATGGGGGTTAAAATTCTTATGAAGATTACACAGTAAGTGGGCACTGTGCTGGAATTAGGTCTCAGAACTTGGTGGCTGGAGTGGCTGCCCAAGGTACAGGCTGGACTCTGGGTCCACAAAACTAGATCTAAATTCTGGTTCTACCACTTAGATGCTTAGAAGACCTTGGACAATTTATGTGTTTCCTAATACATTTTCTCAGTGTCCTCATGGGCATAGTTGGGATGATAAACTACTTCAAAGGGCTGAGATAAAGCTAACCTGAAAACCATAAGTGAAATGCCTAGAATGATTCCTGTCATATAGTAGGTGTTCAATAAATAAGAGCTCTCTTAAGAGCCCCCATCAGTCCATGTTCTTTTTCTTTTCTGTTACCTCCTACTTGTTAACCAGATTGGAAGTCCATCTGAGGCAGCATGTTCCCCCATTCCCACTCCAGCCATCAGCCCCTGTGTTCTAGTTTGCTGGCTGCCAGAATGCAACACACCAGAGATGGATTGGCTTTTAATAAAAGGGGATTTATTTTGTTAGTTCTTCAGAGGAAAGGCAGCTAACTTTCCACTGAGGTTCTTACGTGGAAGGCACAAGATAGTCTCTGCTGGCCTTCTCTCCAGGCCCCTGGGTTCCAATAACTTTCCCTGGGGTGACTTCTTTCTGCATCGCCAAAGGCCTGGGCTGAGCTGCGAGTGCCGAGATGAGGAATGCCGAGCTGCTTAGGCTGTGTTATGTTGCGGTCTCTCATTTAAGCACCAGCCAATTAAGTCAAACGTCCTTCATTGCAGCAGGCACGCTTCCTAGCTGACTGCAGATGTAAATCAGCAACAGGTGAGGTTCCCGTACCATTGGCTCATGTCCACAGCAACAAAACTAGGTACGCTCACCTGGCCAAGTTGACAACTGAATCTAACTACCATACCCTGCTCCTGTAAAATGTAGATGTGGGAACAGACTCGAGGAAACTCCAGCCATGGAAGCTTCTCTCTCGCATTCCACAGGCACTGTGAGTGATACATCTGAGATGCTATTCAGTAGGACAGTTTTGAAAGCTTGTCCCTTTGAGCACACAGAAGCCAGGAAATGCAAAAATGAAGATTCCCAGAGTAACCATAACTCACTCCAACTGCACATTGAGGCATACATTTAACTGAAAGTACAATAACATAAAACACTGAGCACATCAGGATGAGAAGTTAGGAGCATTACTGAAGTCATAAATTTGGATTTTCTGACTTGGGTACATTTTCATTGTTACCCATGATATTGCATTAACATAGCATTCTGATGAGAAATTGCAACATAATTCAGCAGTTGTTGTGCCTATGTCTAAGGTGGTTTTACCTATAGGGTCCTCTTTTTCCACACTCACAAGGATTTCAAGAAAAGAGCCCTAAGAAAAATATTAGTTCCCTGGGAGAAGGAGCTAATTCTACCCAGCATGAAAGGATTTAGCTACACTTATTTTCTGGCAATCTTGAGAAGCAAGTGACCTCGTTACTTTCAAGTTCTACACTCCTGTGAGATGGTGGCTTTCCCAATTCCCACCATTATCTGAATTTTCCAGATAATTTCCCTCATGGTGGGCCCTGAGGGGTGTGGGCTGTAGAAGCTCTGTCTCCTCATCTGGGATGAGAAAAGTTAAAGAAAGAGGGTCAAATAAATCACTGCATGCAAGTTGATAATTGTGCATTTAATGGAGAAATTGGTCCAACGTTCCTACAAGTGAAAAAATCAAAGCAAGAACTATACCCATGGGGGTGGGCCACTGTGGCTCAGCAGGTAGAGTTCTCGCCTGCCATACCAGAGACCGGGGTTTGATTCCCAGTGCCTGCCTATGTAAATAAAAAAAAAAAAAAAGAACTATACCCACTGGTCCCCATGTGTCACAAACTCTGGCAGGGACCCACAGGACAGAGTGACCTAGTGGAAGGGGCCACATAGCAGGAACTCAGTCACAATCAGCTCCAACTCTCTTTCTACTTTGGCCTGGTCACCTTGTTTTAAAAGGGAAACAATAATGATAACAATATTTAATCTTCACAGAAGGAGGAGACCACAGGACCTCATATGAGCCTATCTGCTCTTTGATCAAATAGTTAAGGTCTAACCTTAGCACCCTTTTTTCACTGATTACATTCTGAGACTGGCCTTTTCCCTAGAGGCTCAGGTTCCTTCATCTTGAGCATTCCCTCTGTTTCACACTGTTCTTGCACTGGGAAGCTGTTTATTTCCATATGGTAAAGAGGCTTTTCCGGGGACTATCAGCAATAAAGACACTCAACAGAATGGTCACTCAGTCCTCATTTTCCTTCCTTTATGTTACATTCTTCAATGAAGGTCATTGTAAGATTTAAACAAGAAAATGTATCTGAAGTGTCTAATAGTCCAACACTAGTAGAGGCTCAATAAATGTTCATTTTGTTTTGATTATTGGTTTCAGGTAATTAGTGCCCTCCCTACCAAGGTGGATTTCCTTTTCTCCACTTTCTCCATCCCCGTATAGAGCATAGAAAGAGAATCTCCAGATAATACCTTGGGTTTCCTCTCCTTAAAGAATGTCTATATCCTAACTCTGTAAGAGTCAACCCACTTCCTTTTGAACATTTGTATTTTTATTTCAGAAGGCAGAAAATAAAGTTCCATCAAGATGTACTCTGCATTTTCCTTGCCCTGTACAACATCAGAAGTGTGCCATTGGTTTTCATATTCCTTTCTGCCGTAGTTTGCCAGGGCTGCCACACCAAATAATAGAAACTAGTTGGCTTAAATAACCAGGATTTATTATCTCACAGTTCTGAGCTAGAAGTCCAAAATCAAAGTATGGCAGACCATGATTTCTCCAAAGTCTGCAATGTTCTGGTGGTGACCTACTGGGGATCCATAATTCAATCTCCACCTCCATCACATGATCATCTCCATCCATCTGTCTCCTCCTCTGACTTCTACTCTTTTTGCTCAGTCATCTATGTATCTGTCTATAATGACCCTGGTTATAGGTCTGCTGTCATATTGGATTAAGACCCACCCTGATTCAATTTGGCTTCAATAGGCTCAACAAAGATCCTATTTCAAATGGCCCACACCCACAGGACTGGGAGTTAGGATTTGAAGATTCTCATCTGCAAATGCATCTACATTCATAGGATCTGAACATGTCTTTGGGGGATCATGATTCAATGTGTCACACCTTCTGTTCTAGTTTGCTAGCTGCCAGAATGTGATATACCAGAAACAGAATGGCTTTTAAAAAGAGGAATTTATTAAGTTGCAAGTTTATCGTTCTAAGGCTGAAAATGTCCAAATCAAGACAAGGCTATGGAAATGTCCAATCTAAGGCATCCAGGGAAAGATACCTTGGTTCAAAAGGGCTGATGATGTTCAGGGTTTCTCTCTCAACTGGAAAGGCACATGGTGAACATGGCAATGTGCAAGTTTTCTCTCCAGGCTTCTGGTTTCATGAACTCTCCACAGGGGTGTTTTCCTCCTTCGTCTCCAAAGGTTTCTGGCTGTATGGGCTCTCGTGGTTCTCATGGCTCTCCAAAATGTTTCCTCTTTTAAAGGATTCCAGTAAACTAATTAAGACCCACCTTGAATGGGTGAAGTCACATCTCCCTCTAATCAAAGGTTAATACCCACAATTGGCTGTGTCACATATCCCTGGGATAATTTAATCAAATTTCCAACCTACAGTCCTGGATAGGGATTAAAAGAAATGGCTGCCTCCACAAGATGGACCAGGATTAAAACATGGCTTTTCTAGGGGACATAATCCTTTCAAACAGGCACACCTTCAATGGTTGTCTTTCACACATTTATACTTCTTGCTTAACAAAAAGATGTGACCATTGAATGCCGCCCTTTTCTCCAAGTTGTCCCTGTCTAAGGACCAGGCCTCTAAGAACATTATGAATGCAAGGAGAGTTTAATTTCTGATATCTCATCCATCACACATCTCATGGCTTCCAAGCTTTCTCCAATTCTGTTTTCCTTAGCTTTGTCCTTTCCTTCCTAATTTCATTGCCACAGCCTTAGGCTGGCCATAAGAGACCTATATTTGGCTTTTCCCCAACCTGTTCCATGTATAACATTATGACACAAAATCTTCCTCTTTGAATGTTTTTTTTTTATCATGATACAATTCTTATTCAGAACCTGAATGAGAAACACAGATTCCCCAATCTCCTTAAAACAATGAAAGAGTAATGATTTCTCAAAGCTCCCCTTAAAATTGGGACCTTCAGCTGATCACAATATTTCAGGAAGGTTTAGACAGTATGAAATACGGTAAAACTTTATCCTCTCTGTTAAACACATGATGCTTAAAATTAGTCTGCTTTTTCTTGTTGTTCACATACTACAAACGATTCATATCGAGATGTCAATTAGAACGCCAAACTCTTTTCACATTTATTGCTATTAAAACATATTTCTCACATCCTGTAATCCTGCAGTATGATTCTTGTTAAAACTATCAAAATTCATCTTGGCGGTTTCAATCTTGACTTTCAACCAACCAGAATCTTTTCTGAATTTTTATGCAGGCATCCACCAGCACATTAGCTAGTGCCAAAACCCTGTGACATGTCATTAGAAATGCTTTCCATTTCGATCCTGACTCATTAATCTCTAAGTACTACCAATGAGCTCACCTAATGATACTACAGTTAAAACCAATTTGTCAACAGACAGATAACAAAAGCATTTTTAAAATAGCTTGAGGAAAAACAGATATACTGTAGGCAAGAAATTCTCCCCAAAAAAAGAAAAATAGCCTAGTTTGTTCTTAGTGAGATTATTCTGTTCCTACTATCACTACTTCAGCTACATTAAAAAAACAAAAAGATCAATCATTTCTAGAAAGTAGCTAATATATTCAAATTCATCATGGAATGAATTTCAGAATCTGCCTTTCCACCACTTTTGAAAATCCTGAAAATTTTGTTCATCTTTCAGTCTTCTAGTACTATTCTTTCCATTCTCCATGAATTCTCAAAATTTATGATCAGCAGTCTTAAAATCCTACCTGTAAACATTGGAAGGGAGGATGGGCCAAGCATGTATGGAACATTCCTTTATATTTCTTTGCACCTTCCTGTGAATCTATAATTACTCCAAAATAAAAATATTTATTAAAAAATACCATCTCAAAATTCTCTCCATTTCTTAGTACGTAATATATCAAAAGATTTAGATGTATTTTAGAACTTAGGTGACTTTTGAAACAACCCACCTACCTATCTTGGACTTCTTTCTACCATGTTTGTTTTGCCCTTTCTAGTGTGAAGACAATTTTCTTTAACAGAGAAGGTCAAACCCAGTGGGGGTAGAGTAGCTCAGTCTTCTGAATGGCATCCATCCACAATGCACTGTGCCTATTTTGCCTTGTTCTTTATTCTCTGTTAAGCATTAATTCTGAGCTGTCAAATGTTCCAATGCTTCTTCTCTCTGTCTTGGTTTTACCCTCTATGGTTCTGTGCTCAGTCCCATGTTCTTCCTTTTCATTTGCTCTTGATCATATGCTCCACCCTTTGTCTTTAAAAATCTGACTTCACCTGAGACCTCCTTGTGCTCCTTTTGAGCTCTTTTCTGGAGCTGTGACCTGCTATGCCAAGATTACTTTTATAGAGAAGATGGTTTCTCTTTTACTACCACTTTAGCAGTGCTTATGTAAGGCTTGTCTTTTCAACTTTGAGTTTAAGTTATCTATATACCAAAAAATATTGCTTTGGCTGAAATGGATTAGGAGATTTTGACGTTTTGCCAATGGATCAAAATTTAAGATCTTGTGGAAATGGCATTTGTTCCTCTGCAAGTTGGAAAGGAAAGGGTCACAGTAACACCAAATGGCTTGAACTAGGCTCTCTCAAAGCCCTTTCCCTCCTAATTAAACTGTTTCACATAGATATACTTTTGGCTTCATCCATTCTCTCTCATTAGGGGTCTGAGATGTCCAGCTGAGAATCTATCCAATGACTTCCCACTTGAAGTTGGGTGTAACCCTTGGCCTCACATGGAACATTTCAGAGACTTCTTTCTTTAGCTAGACTTCTGCTGTGATTCCTGAGCAAGAGCTGACTGCTCTCTCAAACAGTCAGCTGAGATTATTTTGTTCTGTACATCTCAGTGGCAGTGCTGAATTCCTTACAATGTCTACTAAGGAGAGTATTAAACAAGAGTCCCTGACAGGCCTTTATCTGAACTCCAAAAGAGCTTGCTGTTAGAAGAGTACAGATTAACATGCAGCAAGAAAATACATTCAGTCAAATATAATCCCATTTGTACCTGCCAAAATCTTCACCCTTTTTTACCAACATCCTTGAAATAACATTGCTAAAGAGTTCTGACACTTCTTAGATAAGGAATTCATTCAGCTCCCTGTCTCCTTTTCAGAAGGAAACAGGAAAACTCCAAATACAGTCAACTTCGTTATCAAGGTCTTATCCAGTGTGTGAAATATGTGTGTCGTTTTTTCTCTTCCTTTACCCTCTGACTACTTACATTTGGGATATGTTAGTTCCACTCTGTACTACCACTTTAGGGCATTTATGAGGAAAAAGTGACATAGATTGCCAGAAATGTTTGTATTTTACTTTTTATTAGCATGCCGAATAAAGAGTTGGGTGAGCGAGGTTATTGGAACCAAGAAGCCAAATGAAGCTTGATGATTCCAAGTAAATTTGGCTTTGAGACATTTAGCTTGCAGGATGCCCTGACTTAGCAACAATAGCTACCCCAAGGGGCCTCCCACCCATAGAGATTGCTAGAGAGTTCCTTTTTCTTTCTGAGTTGAGCCATTTTCCTCGCTAATTTCTGGATCAGAAAAGATAAACTATGCATCTTGAAGTGAAATGAGTTATAATAAAGAAGCTTTGCTATTGACCTCTTAAATCTTTGCAAATGTTGAGAAACCACATCAGGATGTCCACTAGATTTCCATCTATCTCTCTATCCTCTTCTAAATAAGTCATCCCTAAGAAAAAAAATGAAATAAAAAGCAATCAAATTTGATCCCCACCCCATCCAATCTTCCCCATCAGCCCCCCAATTTTGCATGATTATGCTTGTATTCAGTAGAGAAGATCTGATCTGTGTATAGTTTAAATAGACTTCAGAAGGTTATGAGTGCCAGAGAAGCTAACCATGTCTACCTTTGTTGCTATGAAGAAAATGTAGTTAAGTTTCCAAAGATATTATTCACAAACTTTGGAACACAATTTGTTTATAATGTGGAGCTTAGTGGATTTCCCTCCTCCAGCAGCCCCTCCTAACAGCAAATCTAGGGCTCTACCAGTCCCAGCAGAAATGATTCTGAAATGTTTTAAAGAGAAGTTAGAAATTGATTTAGTCAGTTTGAGCGTGCAAGTTAGAACACTGCTAGAAGTTGTATTATTTCTCATGCAACCTGGGACTTAGTTACTTTACGTGCATAAATCAGCCTTCTGAGAAATATTATTCAGTTTCCTGAGCTTAGTTTAAGCTGCATTACAAGTGACCCTGTAGAATTATTTTATTTCCCTTTTGCTTGAATTCCTGTGGAAAGGATTAAAAAAACACATTGTCTGTTTTTATTGGCATGCTTCCTCTCACCCCACCCTATTTTAATAACTTCGGCTCCTTAAATCTATGTTCTCCACACATTATTTTCTAGAAATTTGCCAGACATGCAAATGCCCAAAGTTAAGTAGGCCCTCACTAGTTTTCCAACAACTGGTGTATATACAGAAGATGTGATGGCCCTTTGGGTACCAATAATTTCCTGGTGACATAAAAAAAGATCACAGCTTTGGCCAGATCTCCACTGCTTTATGACATCACCAGGCATTTTGTGACACCATCACTTTAACATACAGGCTTTGGCCCTAGACTAGAGTTGAAGTAGCATGTTTATTGATTGAAGGAGAGGAAACAGATTGGAATTGGAAAGGAAAGTCTCTGAAAGTGCCTGGAGAAATTGACCTGAAGGAAAACTAGATTCAGACATTTCTGAAGGAGGAAAGGCAAAGAGGCTTGGAGGTTAGGAAATACTGAACTGAAATAGCATGTTTTTAAAACTCCCAACCCTATATCAGGGCTTTGCAGTGTTGTTTGGTTTTCCTATTTTAAATTAAGAGATGAATAAGAAAATCCCTGGTGTTTCTCTACCTCAGATTTTAAATGAAGCAATAAGTAAGCAGTAAGCGGCAGCAGTAAGATGTCAATGTACAAATTTGGATTGTTTTTGGTCCTTCTTCAGTCCCTCCCCTTCTCATCCCCTCCCCATTTACCTCTCATCCCCCACTCCCATAATTTCTATACTTCCTAAAATTTTGCTGGTCCTGGAGTTAAGAACAGCCCCACTGTCATTTCAGAATTTCTGCCGCAAGGGGCATACCTTTCTTTAATGAGGTTTTCCCTTCATTTCAGACTAAACAAAGTTGGAAATCTCTAAAGGAACTTTTACTAGGAAAAAAATTAGAGAATTTAAAAATTAACAACCACATAAAGCAATAGTAAAAACAGTTCACAGAGTGTAGATTCTAATTGCAGATTTTAATATGCAACCAAAAAGAAGCATGGTTGATGAAGAGTCAAGGTTACTAGGGCAATGGGTCCTTTTTCCACAATCTGGACAAGACCCACAGAAATGTTAGACAGGGTCTCCCACTTTTTTTGTTTGTTTGTTTGTTTAAATGAGGATGCAGATTAGAATTAGCATTGTGTCTTGATCTCATGGAAACATCTTATTTGCTCATTATATTTGGCCCTGGTTCTAGATTTTGCTAATTAGGCTACCCTGGGAGCTACTGTCACAGAAAGTTCTGGGCTTCACAAACCATGCATCTGACCACTGTGGTACTTCTTAGGCTGTGTAATTAATAATACAATTAACAGATTCCCAGCTCAGACAGATTTCTACCGTCTCTGAGGCCATTAACTGTGTATAGTAACATAAAGATATACGTGACAGTGGGAGAAAAGCAAAATTACCACCATTTACACATACAACAAAAAACTCATTCAGACATATCCTCTAAACCTACCTTCCTGAGAGCGTCCAACCATCTCTTCAGGTCTTGACCCTTAGAGAAATCCATATTCCCTCCATTTAAATAGCAAATATGGCGTCTCCATTTCTGTCGGCTGTACACTAATCCCCTTCTTACTGGGTCATCACTCAGTGAACGAGGGAGAAAAAGACACAGAACTTTTCCAGCCAGTGCTATGAGAACTTGAGCTCCATGCCTTTTTCTCCCCAGAAATTGAAATAAACTGGAAAGAGGAAACCAAATCAAAGAACTCATCTTGGTAGACTACCTTTAAGGAATAACAAAATTCACATTGGAGAATTTTAAGGCACACGGTTTGCTTTGGGGCAAATCTTTATGCTCCTGGGAGCAACTGGTTTAAGATTTGTTTGGAGTTCTTGTTTGGAAGGAGGGGATGCTGTTCTAACAGCAATATTATAAAGCCCTGGAAAATGCATAACATCTGAGAAGTAAAGTGACTAGAGATGGAGGGGACCCATTATGTCATCCCTCAGGCCCAGGGGAAACAGTGGAAGATTCTTTCCTAGAAAAAACTTTCTAATTCCTTATCCTGTTGATTTTCAAATGGCTCCAGGGAAGAAGTTTCCATCACTTCCTTTATTACATATTTCCCAATCTCATAATTCTTGCTGTCAGAATTTTTTAGGGTGTTTAGTCCAAATGTTCTTTTTCCTGAAAATGACAATACCTCTCTTTTTCTCAAAGTTGTGTCCCACTTGCCAGATGAACACTTAAAGCTATAAGCACTTTTCATATTTCAGAAGTCTTTTACAAGTCTCTCCTTCTAGAAAGCATCTTGACAACAGGGTTGGGGGGGCAGAGAACATCTAAGAGAAATTTTGGAGATTTGGCTAGTAAATTTTTAGCTTAGTAGAGACTTGATGCTTTAGAATTCCAACAGCAGAGTTCCTCTCGACATTTTAGAACTTATAGTGCCAGTCTGATACCTTAATTTCAGTGCCCCATGTGGCATTCCATAGAATTGCTCAGTATACAACCTCAACAAGCCCACACAGTCCTATAAATTATAGCTTTCATCCCATTCATTAAAGTCCCATTCAAGTTTAGCTGCATTTGAATGTACATTGATGTATCTTTGAATCTCTACATGTTGGGATCATAATTATAAAATCAGAAAGAACTCAAGTATCCTCTCTCAGGCCACTGCCCATCCCCCACTCATACTATGAAGACCTATTTACTAAGCCTTTGAGAATGTTTTTCTCATTCTTTGGACCTCAGGCTCCCTAACTTTAAAACAGAGAAGTTAGCCAGAGATAGGTCTCTAATCGGTATTCACAGAATGGTTTTTCCGGCAATGATTTTTTTTATGTCAATAGATTTCTCAATATAATAGTCTCTTTTTTTTTGAAATTCTAAATGAATATTAGTTGGTTTCCTCCTTATATCCATTTCCCATCCACTCTTTCTTTTTTCCCAACAGCCCCCACTTTTCACTCCAGAGATGTGAGGTCCAGGAGAGTTGACTCCACTGCCTCCTCCTCTTTGGGTTGGTTTCCATCACTAGTTGCTGAAAGTACCCTGAATCACTAGCTTCACTTGATGAAAGAAGAAGATCTGACAGTCCTCTTCTGAAATTACCTCATGGCAACAATTGGCTGGAACCAACACTGGCTGCTCCCTTCCAAAGGACCATGCACCCTCAAAGCTCAGCCCACTTCACTCATTTGTTTCCCTATTTCCCTCTGTAGGGATTTTAATCTGTGTCTCTTGGGTAAATGATTATGTACAACAAAATTTTATATATTTTATGTATGCATTTCACATGGGCACATGGCAAGTCAACTGTCTATTCAATTAGGTCAAGTAGCAATATCCAAGAGGTCAGAGGACCAAGCTGTAATTTAAATTAACCAAACAGACTAGGGTTTTTGGCATAGTGTGAATGCTTCTCAGAAAGGTTCTGCTGAACTTCGTGTAGAAACATGTGCCAAATTATATGCAAATTTGTATTTTTCATGGGAGCCAAGAGTTTTGGCACTTAATTTTGATTTTTTTCATAGCTAAGTATGTAGCACTAGCCAAGTTCTGCATGTTTAATCCTTTTAATCATTCAACATAAATCATGTTCTCAGCCCCTTAATCATTCTTGTTGTTATTCTTTGAAATTTCTCCAGTTTCCTTACATCCTTGCATAAAGAAGAGTTTTTTTTAACAGGCTTGTTTCACTTCCAAGAATCCATTTTATGATGGGAACAGTGGGGGTTCATAAGATCTAATGTGGTGGTGGAGTCCAAAGGAAATGCAAGATTTGGTCCTTGGAAAGTCACAGCATTTATTTACAGGGATCTCAAAGAACACTGACCCACTTGTCTGCTATGTCTGACCCAGAAAGATGGTTGAGTATTCTTTTCCTCTCAATGACACAGGAAGAGGTTTATATTGAGATCCTTGGCAACATAATCAATTCTTCCATTGCACATTTATTTGTTAAGTCCCTACTATGTGAATGAGAGAGTTACTGCTCTTCCCAAGTTGGGTCTAAGGAAACAACAAACAGATGGTTGGAGAAGGCCGCCAGTTACATCTCCTAGGCTCCAAGACTTATCATATACCTCCTCTATCAAATGTTTCCCCTTTAATCTGGATACAGTGGTGCTACAAAATAATGTCTAAAAGTAACCCATCAGGAAAACGGTTCTTCCAGGCAGTGGTGGCACTATGAGTGGCTTGTGTGGACAAGGAGGGGTCTCCTTGAATGTAAAAATAAAAATAGATTGATGTAAAGTCTTAGCAAATTAACCTTTCCTTGTATCTACAACCCATCTTTCCTCCCAACCAGAATACTCACTCAAGAGAGTAGGAAATTTGTTTTGTTAATCATTCTTCCCCAATAACTAGAAAGTTGCCTGCCACATAATAAGTGCTCAATAAATGTTTGTGAAATGAAGGAATAATCACTTTCAGCCTATCACTTTATGCTTGGATGAGAATACTTTGTATTTAACTTTATGTGAAGCATTATGCAAAGCACAGCTTCAAGATAAACCCTGCAGCTGCCACCCCACCCCATAAATACACCTTTCAAACTGAATTGTTGTTTCCCAGAGACCCTTATTCAGGCAAACTTGGAGCCACCATTGCTCAAGACCATTTAGACCAATCCTTATCTGATGGTAGAATCCTCTTTATGGGCTGTCCTGCCAGCCAATTGAACTCTTCTTGGAACAGAATTCATTTCCTTTCAGAACCTCCATCTTTGTGTGAATATGAGTATTAGAATGGCCTTGCTTAAATTTAAAAACATTTTTCTATATAGCCTCCAATCGTTGATTTAACTGTTTGAAGCAATTCTAATCTTTATTTCCACTGGACAAACCTTCGGGTATTTCTAAAAATTAACCTGTCCCTCTGAAACTCTCTCTTCTGTATAATAAATGCCACTCGTTCCTCTCTGAATCCAGAAGCATATAGCGGAGATCCAGGCTTGGGAATCTTGAAGTGTCCACCTTGAGGATTGAAACATGTCTTGATGCAGGAATGGACCAGCAAGGTGTTAGTTGCGTGAAGGGCAAAGGAGCATCATTGGGAAACCAACAACTAGTTAATCAACAATGAATCATCGTTCAAAAGCCACAAGTAAGCATGAGAGAAGAGAAATGAGTGCGGACATAGGCTAAGCTAATTCTGTGGCTCTACTTTTCTCCCCCAGGAACAGGCAGTAAAGCTTATGGAGAGGAGATGGTGAGAATATAAGGCTAAGATCCACCAAATCTTTTGAAAACTCTAAAAATTCTAGGTTGCATTGCTTTGAAACTTGGGTCATGTTGCACACCACATAGAATGGAGAAATGGGGAGACTATCTAATGTCATATTAGTGTAGAAAATACAATATCAGTTCTAACTGCAAGGCAAGAGTTGCAATGCAGAAAATGTGGGAACAGCCCTTTCAGAGTGGCAGGTGATATTTAAGAAAGAACTAGAGAAGGAAGGAGGAAATGGGGCAGTCAGAGAGACAGCTCATAGGACAGGGTCCTATATCTGATACTGATGAGACACCCCTGGAAGGATCTGAAGAGGACTAGAGCTCTTACAAATCTTGAAAGGGAAATAACTACCTTATTTTTGTTACTCAGCCAACATAGGAACAGTGCTTCATATGTAACACTGATAAAAATAACTTTTCTCTGTCAGATCTTTTATGGGCCAGGCACTGTGTTAACACAAGTTTAACTCATTTAATCCTTAGAATAATACTATGAGGTGGGCAAGGTTCTTATCCCCATTTTACAGATGAGAAAATTAAGGTTTAGGGAAAGCAAGTATTTTACCCAAAATTACACAGCAAGGAAATGACAAAGCTGAGAAACAAAGCAACTTCTATCTAACTTTGAGGACTAACTTCCCAAATGATGCAAAGTTCTGCATTTTGGTATGTTAATATCTGTTCTAGTTTGTTAGCTGCTGGAATACAATATAAGGGAAACAGAATGGCTTTTAAAAGGGGAATTTAATAAGTTGCTAGTTTACAGTTCTAAGGTGGAGAAAATGTCTCATTTAAAACAAGTCTATAGAAATGTCCAATCAAAGGCATTCAGGGAAAGATACCTTGGTTCAAGAAGGCCAATGAAGTTCAGGGTTTCTCTCTCAGGTGGAAAGGCACATGGTGAACATGATCAGGGTTCTTCTCTCATCTGGAAGGGCACATGGTGAGCATGGCAACATTTGCTAGCTGCTTCTCCTGGCTTCCTGTTTCATGAAGCTCCCTGGGAGGCATTTTCCTCCTTCATCTCCAAAGGTTGCTGGCTGGTAAACTCTGCTTCTAATGGCTATGTCCTTCTGCTCTGCTCTCTCTGAATCTCCTCCATTCTCCAAAATGATTCCTCTTTTATAGGACTCCAGAAACCTATCAAGACCCCCCCAAATGGGTGTAGACATGCCGTCACCTAATCCAGTTTAACAACCACTCTTGATTAAATCACATCATCCAGGTCGATGATCTGGTTACAGTTTCAAACATACAGTATTGAATAGGGATTATTCTATCTTTATGAAATGGGATTTTGATTAAAACATGACTTTTCTAGGGTCCATACATCCTTTCAAACCAGCGCAGTCTCCCTATGCCATAGGTCAAACATCAATAGTAAAATGCTTACATTTCAGTCAAATATGAACATTAACTAACTGTTCAGTGTTTTAATTGATGCTTTTTAGGAATGTCTGAGTCAAAGAATATGTGGCACATCAAACTCATTCATGGAAGTGAAGTTCATTTCTACAGCAATAACTGTTCCTATAAATGCAGTCCACCGGAGCCTCCATGCCCAGTCACTGACCATAATTATCCACTGGTCTTCATATTGATATGCCTTTTTTTCCTGCTGCAGAAGTAGCCTTTCACTAGGAGGTTTTCTCTGAAATAGCCTCCACCACGCAGGTGTCTGGTCAGTAACAAGGAGGTGATGGAACTGCCTCCTAGCGCACATGCCTGTGACAGTCTTCTACACTCCCCAGCACCCCCATCATCAGTGAACCCCCACTCTGCTGCACTGAAAATTAACCACCCTCATGAGAAATTCTGGGAAACTATGAAATAGCCTTAGAAGAGTTGACCTGAGGAAGGTGTGTTAACCATTTGCTCAGAGCTGTACAACTTGGGCAATTTGTTATTTCTTCTTGCTAAACACATCCCAGTTTCAAATGCACTTAACAAAAACACACAATATTCTCACTACATGCACCTCTCTACAGCATGGAGATGATTTAGGATTCACATTCTAAGCCAGGAGATGTTTCCAGTATACAAAGCAAAGCCTCCCAGACCTACTTCTTATATATGATGTGCCCAAGAACACAGCCATTTACAACCTCGAAGTACTTTACTGCTAATGATCTGTGAAGTTAACAAGGTTTGTGAAAGCTTCTCAGCATTATTATTACTATTTATATTAATAGTGTAAGTGATCTTCTTTATTCCTCCAAGATTTAGCACTACTAATTGGCATCAATATAAACAGAGATATTAATGCAATCAGGCAAAGCAAGCAGAGTCAACTCAACTCGGCAGCTTTGTGGGTTTAATATAGAAATGTTTGCTATCAAATGAGGACACAGAATGTTAATCTGCAGAACAAATTGTATTTATAGAGAAACTAATTATCATATGTAAATGTGGCACACATCACTTGCAGAATTCCTGCTGCTGCTGGGTGGTCCATCTTTGACCTTTGTGAAATGCATCATCTTTGAAACAGCAGCTAATGGTTTCATGCACTGAAGCTGATTAGTTTCATTTTCACATAGAAACGAGCTAAGTGGGAATGACTGCCCCTGGGTAAAAAAACCAGAACTGCTGCTACTGTAGCAGTAACTTGCATGCTATTGATTTCTTGTCATTTCCTTTAAGAATCAGAATTCTCCTGCAGCTTTTTCTATTTGAAAAGCCATGACCCAGATGAGCAGAGTAATAGCTTCACCCAATTAATAAAAGGCTTACGATAGTCTTATCGAAAACGTAGACCTACTGAATGAAGGCAATTTTGGTGCTGTTTCATGATTATTTGCACGTTTTTGTCAATGTCGTTGTTTTTTGCTCCACTGAATAGGAACTTCCTCCAAGCACTGACATATATCATTGAATTTACTGAATAGGGTGTTAATGGACTTTTTTCTTCTGTCTTTTAGTCTGGGGCCTCATGGAGTTATCAAATGCTGGAACCTAAAAGGCAGATCATCCTGTGACCAAATAGTTCATTTATAGACAAGCAATACGAGGCTCAGAGATGCCAAGTGTCAGGCTCAAGATCACATAGTTAGTAGAAGATAGTAGAAGTCGGATGCTCTTTCCACACTCTTCAAAAACAAAAAGGGCACTGTCTCTACTGCAGCATTAAGTTCAGAGTTATGTAAGGGCTTAAGAGCTTTTATAATTTTGTGTCCAGGAGGATCCGGGCCAGCTATGGGATGTGTAGTTCGGCGACTGCATCCTGACACACAGGGAACTTATTCAGCATTTACAGAACGCCCATTAGGCTCTGAGAAGAGAAAGGTGAAGGAAGTGTGGCCTCTGCTTTCATGGGGCTCACATTTTACTGAAGAAGATTGATAATATGAGAACATTATCAAAGTATACCCACAAGGTATGAAAGCACAGAGAACAAACAAATTCCCCTTGTTCGGGAGTCTGAGCTTTACATATGTTTTCTATTGCTGTGGACCAAATTACCAACACTTAGCAGTTCAAAAATATACATTTATTTTATCCCAGCTTCCATAGCACGGCGTTGCTCAGTCGTCTGCTCCTGGTCTCATAAAGTATGGGCTGGGCTTCAGTCTCATCTGGAGTTGGTGGGGGGCTCCTCCCCCAAGCTCAGATCATTGTCAGAATTTAGTTCCTTGCCTTTGACCAACTGAAATACTTGCTTTCCTGCTAGCTACCACCCAGGGGCTAGTCTCAGCAACCAGACACCCCCACAGTTTCCTGCTGCGTGAACTTCTCACAACATGGCAGTTTCCTTCTTCAAAGCCAGCATGACAAACTCCCTCTTCAGGACTGACCTGCTCCCTCTTTTAAGATCTTTCACCTGCTTAAGTCAGCCCCATCCACAATCATCTTTCTTTTTTTTTAAGTAATTCTATTGAGAGGTATTCACATCCCATACCATCCATCCAAACTGTACAATCGATGGCTTTTAGTAGAATCCCTCAGAGTAGTTTCATCACAGACAGTGGTGATGAATAACACTATATCAACTGTTTTAGAAATGCAATTCCATCTGCAAAATCTTTTCGCCTTTGCCATGTAGCATAACTTTCTTACGGGACTAAAATCCTATCGTAATCACAGGTCCCACACACACTCAAAGGGAGGAAATTAATTATAAAACACAGGTACTTGGGAGCCACATTAGAATTCTGCCTACCACAAGTAGGGAAAGGAGAAGTATAGGTAAACAGATTTTGAAAGATGGGAACTAAGTCACAAAAGACAAATAGAGATTAACCTCTGAAGTAGTAAGTTAATTTTATAATTTTCTTGAAGTTAAATTTTCTCCAGAGGTCTTTGTTCACAAGGTAGAATTTTATTCATTTTAGCTCAAATTTGGATTGAATACAAAATTAAGGGGAAAAATGGGTGACTCAGTAAAATCAGTCATCAAAAAACAAAAACAACTAATGAAAACCCAACAAACTTTTTAGAATAAATGAATGAATGAAAAATGAAAAGACCTAGATGGAACTTTAGATGAGGCACTTAATCTAACTGGGCCACTGTGTGTTCATTTGAATATATGGTGCTTATTTGCCATATGTGAGAGCAAAGGAATTAGATTCCTAACTCAGATTTCTTAAAAATAAGAAACCAAAAGGGAGAATGTTTGAGTAAAACATGATCTTAAACGTAGGAATAAGCAATTGAGAAAAGAAGCAACAAATGGTTAACAAGGTTATTAAAAAGCTCACATTCATTAATAATTATAGAATAATGAGACTAAGACACCATTTAAATCAGGCGGTCATTGTTCTCTCTCATTCACATGTTTATTTTATATACCAAGCAGCCTTATAGTACAGGTCTTATTAAGAGTTCCCTTTTATGGGCGCAGAGAGGTTAACTTGCCTATGAAAGTTCACAAAGTACCAACTGGCACAACCTTCATTCAACCATGACAGTCTGGTTCCAGAGACTGTGTTCTAAGCACAACGTTGAAGATGAAGTTAACAATTGTTTGTCAGAATTTGTGTAAAACGTTGTTAAAAAACAATGAAGGTTATAGGAAACAAGCACTCTCTTATACTACCGATGGAAATAAAAACTAATAAAACTTTCTGGAGAGGTTTTAACAGTATGCATCTGTTTTAGTTTTTAAGCTGCCATAATGCAATAGACCAGAAATCAAATGGCTTTTTAAAAGGGAATTTATTGAGTTTCAAGTTTTTAGTTCTAAGGCCATGAAAATGTTCAAATTAAGGCAAGGTTATAAAAATGTCCAAATTAAGGCATCCAGGGAAAGATACCTTGGTTGAAGAAGGCCAATGATGTTCGGGGTTTCTTTCTCAGCTACAAAGGTACATGGCAACGTCTGCTAGCTTTCTCCCCAGGAATCTTCAATGCTTCCCTAGAGCTCTGTCCATTGTGTTGGCTCTGTCGATTCTGGTGACTCTAAAGCTTTTTCTAAAATAGTTCCTTTTTAAAGGGCTCCATTAAGCAACCCCACCTTGAATGAGTGGAACCATATCTCCATGGAAACCATCTTACCAAAAGTTACTACCCACTATTGTGAGGGTCACATCTCCATGGAAACAATAAAAAAGATTCCATCCAGCATTACTGAATGAGCATTAAAGAACATGGTTTTTCTGGGGTACATAATAGCTTCAAATCAGCACAGTATCTAAAATCTTTTCAAAAGTGCATAGTCTTTAACATTTTTTCATGATCCTTCACAAAGAAGAAAATTTGTACAAATATTTAGCTTGAAGAATATCTAAGTTACTCTTAATAGCAAAAAAAGTAAAATAACACTTACAGATATAATATCAATTATTTTTTGCATCCATTCAGTGGAATATTATGCAGCCATTATAACTGTATTTTTGTATTTCACAATGTTAAGACAAACTGTGTTGTGTATTAAGAATTGAAAGCAAGATAAGTGTGATAAAAGATCACATTTTTTATTTAAAAAAAGTCCGTGCATATGAGTACTGAAAAAGGGAGAGTGGATAACATTATATTCACCAAACTCTTAAGGGTAATATATTACAAACGTGATAGAATTATAGGTGAATTTCTTTTAATTATTTTTTGAATATCTTTTTATTTAATAAGAATTACATAATTTTAAAACTAAAGTAAGAGTTAATTAAATGCTCTTACAAAAGCTCTTTCATCATTACGGTCTGAGACCCAGGCTTTGTAAATAGTTCTGCATAAGCATCAATCTCTGGTGGTGGCAATAACATTGAACTCAGCCTCTGGGGATCTGTCTCCTGCATTGGCTCAGTTACAAATGAAATCCAGTGTCATGGTCAGGTTCATGTGTCAACTTGGCCAGGTGATGGTGCCCAGTTGTCTGGTTGGGCAAGTGCTGGCCTGTCTGTTGCTATGGAGACATTTCATGGACTTAAATCATGATTACATTTTTTTTTATTTAAAAAAAAGTCCCTGCATATGAGTACTGAAAAAGGGGGAGTGGATAACATTATATTCACCAAACTCTTAAGGGTAATATATTACAAACATGATAGAATTATATGTGAATTTCTTTTAATTATTTTTTGAATATCTTTTTATTTAATAAGAATTAAATAATTTTAAAACTAAAGTAAGAGTTAATTAAATGCTCTTACAAAAGCTCTTTCATCATTACGGTCTGAGACCCAGGCTTTGGTATCTATAGCTGATTGTGTTTGCAATCATCTAAGGGGAGTGTCTTCTGCAAGGAGTGGTGCGTCATCTCATCACTGGGAGGCTTTTAAGGAGGATTCAGAAAAGGCAGTCACTCTTCCTGCTTCAGCTGGTAAGTGTCTCCTGTGGAGTTCATCCAGACCCTTCATTGGACTCAACAGCTTCACAGCCTGCCCTATGGATTTTGGACTTTTCCATTCCCACAGTTGTCCAGCCAGTCTCTCCTAAGAGTCTGTTGAGGAACTTAATTGGAGTTACCAGCTTGTGGCCTGCCCTACCTTAGACCCTTCCATTCCCATGGTTGTCCAGCCAGCCTCTCTTGAGAGTTTGTTGGGGGCCTTCATTGGTTACCAGCTTGCAGCCTGTCCTATGGACCTTGGACTCTACCTTCCCACAGTTATGTGAGGACCTTTAATAAATTTTATATCTATGGATATCTTCTGCTGATTCTGTCTCTCCAGAGAACTCTAGCTAATACATCCAGAATGTCAGAACTGGAAGAGGTCTTAAAAATAAAATGATCCAACACTTTTTTTTAACATATTAGAACGCAGCAGAGTCCCACAGAAACTAGATAAGTTGTCCAGCCAGTCTATAGCATCCTAGGGCTGGAAAGAAGTCTTCCCACCACAGGCTGGTGTCAGTTCCCTTTCACTGCACTGTCTTCTTGAGTTTGCATTTCTTTGGTTGTGAAATTTTAGCACTGGATCAGCAATTTCTCAGATCAGACTATCGTGGTCATAAAGAGAGGAGGTGGGGTCCAATAGCTGTGTTAACTGCCAGCTCTTCTTGTTGCTAACTGGGAGAGCTTAAGAGGATCAACCTTTTTGGTTTTTTGTTTTGATCTTTGGCTTTTGTTGAGGATCTACCCTTTTGAACTTCAGTTTTCTCACCTGAAAAATGGCAATTATAATAATACTACCTCTAAGGTTATAGTAAGAATTTAAAAATGCAATAAGGTGTTACAAATGCTTATCATGATACCTGACTTCTTTACATTTCAACAAACACTAGCTATTTTTGCCATTATCATTCTGTTTTATGTCTTTGGGCATGGAAATCTATGCTGACCCGAGTATGGCCCTCTTTTGACAGGAAAGAAACTGGAATGATGATTAGATGCCATGAGAATGGTCCCTTCTCCCCTCCCCCTCTTCCCAGATAGCTAAAAACCTCATATATTTTCCCTGGTGGAGGAGGGGTTTTCTCTGGCTACTGGCTGCCCTCTTGGGAAATCACTTATACGCTGCCATCATAGGAGCCAGCCATTCAGATTTACAAGGAAGGGATATAATTTATGAGCCAAGAAATGTCAGCTCCTTGCATATATAAGTAATAAGGTGAGGTAGTAAAATATTTGCTAAAGTTTGACTTCCATGGAGGGTACTGTTGGTTGTGGGAGACTGCAGGCCTTATACAAGTTAATCCAGGCAAAGTATCCCACTTACACCAGAGGCACTCCTAACTTGGGTATAATCAAGCAGTAACTGATGATTAGTGTTAGGATTACATTGGATACTGGAAAAGGAGACAAAAACAATAAGAACAACAACCAAAAAAAAAAAAAACCCAGAAAAACAAAAATCCAAAAGTCTAACAACTTATTACTGGATTGTCAGGTGAAAGCCCTCAGCCATAAATTCAACCCTGCTACCACCTTACTTTGTTTTATACTCTTGGGAAAATCTTGTAACCTTTCTAAGACACAGAAACTGGGCCAGACAGTGGGAAAGTATCTTCCAGTTCTGACACTTCATGAAGGTAAGATTCAGCATCCAGGGCCTTTGTCCAAGTTCACTCAAGGGTCATCTACCCAGATGAGAAGGTAAGACTTGGCTTCTGTGAAAATGGTATGACACACTCCTAGAGAACCCTTCCTTGACCACCATCCACCCTTTCCTGGCCCAAAGTCTCTGCCTCCAACACAAGAAGCCAGGAGAGTTCATCAGAGATCTGGGACTCCCTTATGCCGTTAGCAATTTGCCTAAGGGTTTGGTATCATTCACCCATTGCTCCTTTTCCAATATTTAAATGTAATTAGGTTACATTTGGTTGACAGTTGAAGAGCTATTTTTAGTGATGTTACACAGAACTCATCACATTGGGCTAAGCCAAGTTGTAAGTATTCCAACTGTTCATTTATGCCTCATATTGGAGCTCAGAGAAGTCATGGGCTCCCATTATCTCTGTAGTGCATTCCCTGATGTGAGACGCAAGGAAGCATTGCTGTCTTTCAATGTACAAGACAGTCATTACCCAATTACTTCCAGAGGATTCGGTCTATCAAAGCAATTCCATGTGTAAGTTTAATGTGCCACCCACAAAAAGTGCTGTATTCCATGGTCATTTCAAGCTTCTGACAAATTGACAGTTGGACACTTTCATTTCTTGTCTTTCACATGGCAAGAAGAGAAATTAGAATGGTATTCATCAAGAGCATCTATTTCCTCAACCCTCAGAAAACATCATCAAAGGTACAAGCATTGCAAGATGACAAGCTCTTTATAGCATCAGTCACTTACAGCCTTTTACTTGACTCCTGGAAGGAAATGATGAGCAATTTTTACATACCATAGAACACTGAATAGGGAAAATGAGGAACTACCTGAAAAATGCTCTTGCTTAAAGATATGACAACCCTAGCTCAGTTATTCCAACATTCATTCCTTGGTGCAAAATTACAAAGATGCTTGAGAAATAAGGCCTCAAAAAACAGTGATCCTATCAGGGTGAGCAGAAGCACAGAAACAGGTTCTTTAGGCAGGCTTAGCCATTTAAATGGTCTAATTAAATAAAACAATTAGCAGTTGGCTTCTGTCCTGCAAATCCTATCCCCCACTGATGAAATCCCAATGAATGACAAGAAGCCAATAATGCTTAAGCAATTTCTTGTTTAACTCAGTCATTTAAGTGATCACCAAGTGTTAAATTTAAACGCATGTAAAAATTGTTATAAAAAAAAAAACAACAGGGAAAAAGTGTGAACAGTATTCACAAGGCCATACATATTAGGTCAAGAAGGAAAATACCTTCAGGGATATTTAGAGATTTAGCTTTTAGCAAAAATCATTTTTCTCCCTCCAGTAAGCCTGCAAGCTTTTAATAGCCACTTTCCTTGATTGCCTTCGAGATCACTGTTTTCTGCCAAATGCCCTAATATGAACACACAGACACTAGGTCTTGCAGGAGTCGAGAGGATCATCATACCAGAATTCTGAAAACCTTCCCAGACTGAGTCAACCATGTCACTCTTCTAAATTATGTAATAAAATAAAGTCTCGATCTCAGATTTCAGGAATCATTCCTTTTTAGTTTTGAGTATTTTAAAATTCTGAGTGGTAAGGAAGAGTTTGGAAAAATGATCTCCTGCTCAGCGCTCTTTATGTGTTCCTGAAATTTGATGATCTTGCAATTAAGATATTTTATCATAGCTCGTTAAGAGAATGAATTATTAAAAATAATTTATTATCCTGCAAGCTAGTGATACTAACTTGCTCTTTCTTTTCTGATTGGTACATATATATATATATATATGTATATTTTGGTAGATATTATTGGCAGTTTGACAGGTTTTTTTTTTTTAAACAGATAAGTATGCGGCTTTCCATATCCCAAAGGCTGATCCAGATTTGAAGAGTGAAGAACTCAGACATCAGTTACATTGTTTTGAGTATGGCTTAATACAAAACCAGCCAACAGCCAGGCAATGGATATACACATGATCAAAGACATAGGTGAGTAGACACCGGTTCCCCAGGGCCTCCTACTTTTTCTCCCCTCCAAGACACTCTGACTTACCTGGTGTTCTATCATTTATACTATTTAGTCTTCGCACCAGCTCCCTGATTCCTCTGCAGTCAGCACTAAGGGTTATACCCTCACAAATAAGAACCTTCTTGATGCTCCATGTTTACATACTTACCGTGTTCTATTTCTTACACATTTCATTGGGTCTAAAGTAGGTTTCTGTGCAGCAGTTTGGGCCTTGCCCTACCACTGTGGTAAAGTTATAATAATGATCTTTGAAGAGTCTTTCTTTTGAAAAAAATGTCCATATTAATATTCAGATAGCCATTTGTATACTAGGAATAGCTAACAGTTCTGAAAAGGAGGTCAATATTATCACCTACATAATAAACATATTTTTGTATATCCAGCACTTGAATAAGTGTTGATGGTCTTTCCAAAGTACGTTGATGACATAGATCTAACTGAATAGTGTTTTGAAGGAGATGCATGGATACAAGGGGAATTGCCAAAACTTTGTGAGAACCCAATTTGAATGTCCATATTTTATGGAGCACGTAATATGTGCTTGGCACTTAGAAAGACACTTTTCATATGTTATTTCTAATATTCCTTCTTTCATATCACAAAGAATATGGCTTAGGACTAGAACTAGGAATATTTAATTCCAAAGCTGGTATTTATTATATTATGCCATATTGTCTCTCAGAAACTAAGCAGAACTAAACAATTCTCTGTTCTACTATTTTCTTTTGAAAGAAAGAGTCAAATAAAATAGCTCAAAAACTTTTCATAAATGATCTGGTTAAAAAGTTGAAAACAAATTTTATACATGTTCATTTAAATCTATTATATATTAATGAATCTGCAATGCCTGCATCTCAGTGACAGCCCTCAAGCACTGAAGACTCTGAGTTATTCTAAAATGATAGTTGTTTATGCAATCTAAAACAAAAGTCCCCAATTAAAAAATCTGCCTTACGAATTGTACCAGTTTGAATCTGTTGTGTACCCCAAAAAAGCCAAGTTCTTTAATCCTCAATATTGCTGGGAGGATCTTTTTGATTGTTTCCATGGAGATGTGACCCACCCAATTGTGGGTGGTAACTTTTGATTAGATGGTTTCCATGAAGATGTGTCTCACCCACTTAAAGTGAGGTTGTTTACTGGAGCCTTTTAAAAGACAGCCATTTTGGAAAAAGTTCTAGACCCACCTGAATTGACAGAACCAACAGAATGCACAGAGCCTTGCAAGAACTGCTGAAAAAACCTGGAGAGAAAGCTAGCAGAAGTCATCATGTGTCTTTCCAGCTGGGAGAGAAAGCTCGAATGTCATTGGCCTTCTTGAACCCTGGATGCCTTAGTTTGGACGTTTTTATAGGCTTGCCTTAATTTGGACATTTTCATGGCTTTAGAACTATAAACATGCAACTTAGTAAATTCCCTTTTAAAAAGCCATTCCATTTCTGGTATATTGCATTCTGGAAAAACACAAACATACCATTAATACCTAGGGCTGCTTTCTTATGGGACAATAGACTTTTGTCCTTCTTACTGCTAATGGAAGAGAGAGAAAGGTTCATCATTCTTCTGAAACTAGAAAAGGTGCTGATGGGGGGTATGTTACCAATATTCTAGATTCCTAGTTTGGACCTTAGAACGTTACATTACCTTTATTAAATTGCCAAGTGCAAGTTAATTTCAGGCTAACTGATGAAGGAGAACAACTGTTCCAGTCTGCCTAGGACCAAGGGGTTTCTCAGAATGCAGAACTTTCAAGTTAAAAATGGCACAATCCCAACAAACCAGGAAAAATTGATCACCTTAGCTGAAATATACATACTTTTCATAGAATTTTTTACCTGGAAAGGACCTTTTAATTTATCTAGGTCAATAAACACACTGTTTAGATAAAGATATATAGGGAAATTAATTTATAGGGCAACTAAAACATGAACAGAGGAAATGGTATCATATATTAAAGTGAAATAGGTAGTAGTATGTTTGTAACATGCTACCCAGTTTATATTCCCTTATTTTAAGCTGCTCTCTATTTTTCTGTAATCCACCTGCCCATATAGGACTCTGGGATTAGATCACCTCTCAGAGTGAACCCCACACTAATATGGCAAATAGTTAAATAAGGGTATGACAAGGTTTGGCAAAGAAAAGACCTGAATTTACATCCTCAGAGTCCTGCTTGGCTTCTGTACAGCATGGAAGTCATTTGGAAAATCCCATTTGTTCTGTGAAGATATGTGGGAAGGAACTAATGATATTGGTTTTCTTAAGAGTGTGTGTGTGTGTGGGGTGCATCCTTAAGGACAGAGGGACACTTTGGCTAAGGCATAGGCATCAAATAGAAAATTTAAACAGATTTCAAAGTTATACAAAGCAGCTCAAAGAGCAGAAATCAAGAGGTGGGTTCCAACTAACCATGATAAAACAGACCGTGTATTCACCAGCAGAAAACAACAAGATGCCAGCAGGCTGAGCTAAGTTTCAGTAGACAGAGGACATCACCTCTGGAGACTACACTGAGCAAAAAAAGACTCATCCCTCATTACTTTAAAGAGGACCCTAAAGCACCATGGTAGACAAAAGATAAGAGGCTCTCCGTCTTCCTGAGGACATTATACCCTCCTTATACCCCGAGACTGCATCTTGGGAAGTAGAAGGATTGAGGAGACCCAACTCTGAAAATTTAAACCTCATCCTGAAGCCAACCATTGTGAACTGAAAAGAAATTGTTAAAAGAAGAATATACTGATATGTTGTCAGTTGATAAAGTTACATTCATTCACTACCCAGTGGAATGGAAGTCTGTGAAGAAGATGAAGTAATAGTAACTAAATAAACAGTTATATACATACACCTGAGTAGTGGTGAGAAAATTTTCCCAGTAGCTGAAAAGTAATTCAGTCTCTTAAAGGATTTGGAAATTATAGAAAAAATATAACAATTCTACCTCGATGATAAACATTATAACATTTTGTTTATATATATTGACATACATATATAAATATATCCATACATAATTAAATTTGGACACATTTCTGTATTTTTTACTTTCACATATTATATTATGATCATGGAACCATGTCAAATAATCTTTGATAAATGTTAATGATGTTGTAACCACTATTATAAACAATGCTATAGTGAACTTGATACACAAATCTTTTCCCATCTATTTGATTATATGTGGGTAGCTTTACTTTTCCAAACTGAAATCATTGAATCAAAGGTTATGAATGTATTTTAATCTTTTGATAGATTTAACAGCTTATTTCCTGAAAGTCTGAACAAATTTCTTTGTCAGTAGCAATGTATGGGCATATTTTACAAGGCACTGTTGCAACATACAGCTCCATCAACTCTAAAATTTATTTCTTGATAGGGAAAAGATAATATTTGATTATACTATCTTTTTGAATTATAACAAGATGTTGAAGTAAAAATTATAACAAGCATGTTAAATATTATAATTTAAATCTCATATGATATATACAATAAAAAAGAAAACAGTTTCTTACACAAACAAGTAAAGAAGCAATACAGTTTAAAGATTAATAGGTCTTTGATAATTATTAATTGAAATTCAAGCAGATTCTTGCGTAAGAGCTTTTTATAAACTCATGTCTTAATTTTCTAAGTTGCAGAATAAATAAAAATCAGACAGAAGCAACCTGCACCCTAACCCAACTTGTATTTATATTTGAGTCTTCAAAGTGTCTGTGTATAAATCTTTTCAGTCCTCATTCTTATCTATATTACAAAACCTATATTCTTATCAATTATAATAGCCAGCTCAGTGCTTTATATTCAAAGCACAAGTATTAGTAGGTCAAAGTACTATCTTTCAAAGATTCAGCTATTACAAATTTTGTGACCTCTAATTTTTACTTTTATCCAGGCTGAAATAAGAACTTGGATATTATAATTTATTATTTTTCACAAAGTTATATTGTTGGCAAATAATCATAATTTCTTATTGATGCTTCATAATATTGCTTTTTAAAGTGTCAGACACATTTAAGTGACTTTTAAAAGGAAATGGCCTGTATATAGATAAGCTAGAAACAAAAATAACCCTATAGTATCATAATCAGATGTTAGCTATTATCCACAAAATATTTCTATTATATTAAGAGAGTATGAATTAAGGAAACACACTGATGAAGCTAATGTATCCAAAAGGTCATTTTGGGGGCCCCTGTGTGTCAAGCACTATGTTAGATATCCATGATGAGATTCAGACATGGAGTCTATACTCTAAAACCCAATGGCCTACTTTGGGAGCAAAGAGGTGGCAAACCCACAAATCTTTTAAAATTTTCATTAAAAGTCAATTCTAAGATACATATGTTTCAGTACATTATTTTTATTTTAGAATGGTTTTAGATTTCCAGTTTTAGATTGCTACAGAAAAGTTGCAAAGGTAATGCAGAGAGTTCCCATATACCCCTACTCCAGATCCCTGTTGTTAAGTTTGCCTTAGTATGCTGCATCTGTTACAACTAGGAACCCAAACTTGATGTTACTGGTAACTGAACTCTGTATTTAATCGTATTTCACTACTTTTTCCCTAATGTCCTCTTTCTGTTCCAGGATCCCATCCAACTATCACATTACATTTAGCTGTTGTGTCTCCTTCAGTTCCTTTGATCTGTAATGGTTTCTCATATTTTCCTTGTTTTTGATGACCTTGAGAGCTATGAGGACCACTCATAGCTATTTTGTAGAAAGTCCCTCAACTGGGGTTTATCTAATGTCTTCCTCATGTTTAAGCTGGAGTTATACATTTGGAAGTGGAAAACCACAGAGGTGAGATGTCCTTCCCATCACATTGTGGCAAGTGTGCATATCAAGGGTATATCATATTGTATCAAGGGTGATGAACATGATTTATCACAGTGATGCTAACCTTGGTCACCTGGCTAAGGTGATGGTTGCCACATTTCTCCACTGTGACCTTACTTCCTGCTTCAACCCCACTTTCCACACTCTACTAAGATGAAAACTTAACAACTCTGTAATCAGTATGCATCTAACAACCCATAGCATCTTACCTATATTTACTCATCAGCGATCTATTGAATTCTAATAACTAAGAAATCAGGATAGTTTTAATAATAGATGACATCACAGGCCCATATAGTAGGGAACAGCAGTGTGTGGGAGATACCATATGTGTGGTTTAACTAGAAATCCAACAAAACCCAATGACTAACCATTAAACCAATGAGACCTCCTAAATAAAATCTCACAAATTAAGTCCTGAGATATATATGGTTTAATAGTTTGTATTTCTCTCTTTCCATCATAACTCTAGTGCTTCAAATCTCATGGAAGGCAAGGAACTAAATATATGCTTTTGAAAATCAGGTAGGCTTATAAAAATTAATACATACAAGAATGATAAAGACCAACAAACCCTGACAAACTTTTATTGAAAGCAATTCTCATCTTTGATAACAGATGAGCAAATAAGTACATATTTTATTAATTTGCTGATTTTTGTTTTCCCTTTTACTGATATGTAATTGCAGAGAGATGAAATACCTGATCAAACTGATCAGTATGCTTTCTCTATAAAGCATGATGGAATGACTGTCAATGATTCAAAAGCATCAGGTTTTTTAGACCAAGCAACCAGACCAACCAAAAGAGTGGTCCTTCCTCCCTCTGCATTAAAACCAACCAGCACCCAGAGACCTTTTATAAAAATAGTTCCTGCTCTAGCATTTCTGATTTGGTAGATAGACTGCTGTAGACAATCATTATAAGTAGCAGAAACAGTGACGGCAGGGGTCTTTGGAGATAAGGCAGGTCTAGGAGGGGCTTAGAAGTGGTCAGAGCCCAGCCACAGCCAGTGATAACAGTCCAATGGTGGTGTATGTCCACCCACATAACGAAAATGGAAACAAGACCTTACAACAGGTGGCACGTGTTCTCTGATCTAGCAAAGCCCACGCTTTAGTGAAAAAGATAGACATGCCCCGAAGTTATTATGTTAGTTTTGTGAGTGGGCTGTAGAGGCACTAAGGTGAGAGAATCACTCAAGGAGGATAATGACTCAGGGAAGGCTTTATGGAAAAGCAACATTTTGGTTCTAGAGAATGAGTAAGTCTCCACTACAGAGAAAATAATGCGGGAAAGGTATATATGGAGAAAAAAGACAAAAATTGGAATGTGCTTAAGTCAGCAAGGGGAAAAAAATTGTTTTACATATAAGGATGAGTAAGGACAGACAAGTTAGTAGAAAATAATTAGGAATATGCATAACAGCTATTTACATTTGGGCTCATAGTTTAACCTCCTGGTGCCCCTATATATGCACCTGTTAATTAGGCATAATTCAAGACTTGCCTGAAAGGAGAGTCAGGAAAAAGAAGAGTTAATGCACATAAAGCATTTAGTCCATAGCAGGTACTCAAGACATATTGTTGTCTTACTATTTTATTATTGTCTTGTTGTTTCATCTTTACTATAGTTTAACTAGTTTAGAAAATGTGAAATTAGCAAAAAAAAAAATTTTAATGATAAAATGAAATGCCATTAGAGGGTAGAGTGAAATAAACATTAGTGTTGCTGGGTAGACATGCAATGACACAGGGAAGAAAGTGAGAGTGCAAAAAGAGCTTTAAAAATTAATGTTTATTTGTTCACTAATTCTGGCATCAATCTTAAGTCAACATTCTGAAATAAGTAGAAAAAGCTATTTATGCACAAAAATGTTCATAGCAATATTATTCATGATAGGAAGAAAATGGGAAACAAAAAGATTTAATCAGGCAACTGAAAAAAAATGATGTTTACCAAAGGTTTACAATAACATAGAATAAATAGAAAGGGAGGGTATAAATACTGTGTACAGTATAATTACAACACAGAGAATCTGCATAAACAAAAGATATGACGAGCATAAAAATGCTAACAGTGGTGGCTGTCTTTGGGAAGTAGGATCGCATGAAATTTTTTCCTTCAACATTGTTAGATTTCCTAAATTTTCAAAAATATACAATTATTACTTCTATAATTGAAAAATGCACTTTATCAAACAGAGTTTGGGAAATACCGAGGCTTCGATGGTTCCAAGAACGTCTTGGTAGAGACATGTGCTGGATGTGATTTGGGATTTCTCCCATCTTGATGTGTTTTAAATGGATTTCCCTTTGAAGCTTCCTCCTTTGCAGCAAAAGCATAAAATGACAGCCATATGCATGCATTCACAAACCTCGGCTGTTTACATGGCAGGTGACGAGAAAAATTTGTGACCTGGAATGTATCCCAAATCGCCCTTCAAGCCAGCACTGTGATATTTCACAGGACAGAGCAGTCTTGTGGAAGGAAAACACTCCTTGATTCTTTGAAACTTCCCAAGTATGATGACGCACGCCACATGTCAGACCTCGCATTTCCTCTCTTCCTATCTTCTTTACCCATCAACTTTTCAGCTTGCTCCTTTCAGCCCCTATGCTCAGGTTGCCTGCATGCTGCTTTGTGCAGCTTCCCTCTCCGCGAGTCTTGGTGATAATACTCCCACACTGCTTCCACACCTGCAACGGCCTCAGTCCCCACCAGAAATCAGATGTCAAAAAATCGAATTTTATGCAGTACTCTTTCATGGAAAAAGAGATATTTCTCATTCCTATGAGCACAAAAGCCGCCAGGTTGTTTTTCTTTTTAATATCTGTTGTGCTAACAAATATTAATTTGTATTTAAAAAATAGTAACTAATGGAATTTTGGCTCTCTGGTTTATTCCAAATGAATTTCCTAAAAAAATGGATACTGATACTATTTAGTTATTGTTTTAGTTTGTTAAAGCTGATGAAAATGAATATACCAGAAATGGACTGGCTTTTAACAGTGGGGATTTATTAACTTGTTAGTTTACAGTTCTGAGGGCGTGAAAATGTCTATTTAGGCAGCGTCAGGATGATCCCTTCTCTGAAGACTGGCTACAAGCAAGCTGGGGCTCCTCTGTTAGAAGGCAATGTCTGCTGATCCTTCTGTTCTACATTTCAATGTTTACAGCTCCTGGCTTTAGTGGCTTCCATTCTCAGCTTCTGTGTGATTCTCTCTGTTAGCTTCTGTCTCTCTTAGATTCTCCTGGATTTCCTTCTGTCTTTTATCCACTTATAAAGGACTCCAATAAGAGGATTAAGACCCACCTTGAATGAGATGAGTCACATCTCAATTGAAATAACCTAATCAAAAGGTCCCATCCATAATAGAGCTACACTCACAGAAATGGATTAAAAGAACACGATCTTTTCTGGGGTCCATACAGTTTCAAACCATCACACTTATTGTTGATACTATATATCTTATAGTACAATGCAGAATAATTTTTCCAATAAAATAGTTCTTAATCAAGGAAGCAATCAAATAATACATCTTTTTTTCTCTCCAAGACAATGTCTTACCTATATTCAATGGTTTTATTTAAAAAGTCAATTTCTAAATGCATACAAATTTGAAAATGGTGAAAGTTAGCCAGAATTTTGCAAGAGTAAAGTTATAAACCCCTCTCAAGACATCTGTAATTGCTAAACATTGGAAACTAAAGTCTAAATTGTAAATTTTGGTGTTTTCCATTTGGTTATTCTCCAGGCCTAGAGAATTTGGAAACTTGGCACTTTGACATCACAACCAGTTGCATACTTGTATCCTTAAAATTCAAAGTCTAGAAAGAAAATTCCCACAATTCATTGGATATCATGATATATTGTTGTTTTTCCAACTCTCTGGAAATTTTCGTAACAAAAGCCTGTTACCCATTGAAACATGTGTAAGTAGCTACTGAGTGTATTTCTATAGTTGGTCCTGAAGTAGGGACAAATACTAAATTTCTCCAGTGGATCTTCTTGAATTGTTAGTTTCAAATTTTATATCTTAAAGGGGAGAAGTCCATATAAAATTTAATCATAGCTTGAAGGCTAGACCTTTGAAGAGAACCGCACAATTGCTGATGAAAACTGTCATTGATGCATAGAGTTATGGACCCAGAAGTAAAAACAAAAACTGTGATGACTACAGCAACTTCCAGAACTAAAACAAGAAATTCTTCAAGTATAATTTGTTCTTGAGATTTTTGATAGAATTCACTGGTGACATTCTTTGGGACTGCACTTTTCTTTGTGGTCAGACTTTTAATTTACTACTTTATTTTCTATATTTATGGACCCATTCAGATTTTTCATATCTTCTTGACTTGGTTTGGTAAATACATCTTACTAGAAATCTGTCATTTCATCTAATTGCATAATTTTTGGCATAAAGGTGTCCATACCAGTAACTTATAACTCTTTTGATTTCTATAGAATCAATAGCATTTTTCTCTTTCATTCTTGATTTTGGTAATTTATGTCTTCTTTCTTACTCTTTTGGTCAGTCTAGCTAAAACTTTGTCAATTTTATTCTTTTCGAAAAAGCCAACATTTTATTTCATTGATTTTTCTCTACTGCTATTTTCTGATTTCAGTTTCATTAATATCTTCTTTAATCTTTATTATTTACCTAATTCTTCTTGCTTTGGTTAGGTTTCCTTTTGTTTTTTTTTTCCCCCTAGTTTCTGAAAGTGGAATCTAAATTATTGATTTGAACTGTTTCTTCTTTCCCCTTGGCACTGCTTAAGCTGCATCTCATAAATTTCTGTTATATTGTGTTTTCAGTTTTCTTCCAGATAAAAATATGTTTACATTTCCCTTATAAAGCTTTTCTTTGACCCACAAATTAGTCAAAATGTCTTATTTCTTATTTAATTTCCAAACATGCGGAGCTCTAATTTAGTTCCATTGTGGATAGAAAACATACTTTCTATGGAATTAAATTTATTAAGAATTATTTATTTATTGTTCATTTATTTAATTTTATTGATAAATATTATGCATTCACATACCATGTTTTCTGCCAAAGTGTACAATCAATGGTTCACGATATCATCATATAGCTGCACAGTTATCATCACAATCAACTTTTTTTTCTTTTTTGTGAAAAATAACATATACACAAAATGCATAACAACAATTAGTTGTAGAACAGATTTCAGAGTTTGCTATGGGTTACAATTCCACATTTTTAGATTTTTATTTCCACTATTCCAAGATACTAGAGACTAAAAGAAATATCAGTATAATGATTCAGCAATCATACTCATTTGTTAAACCCAATCTTCTTTATATAACTCCAAAATCACCTTTGATCTTTCTCCCACTCTTTAGGGGTATTTGGGCTATGCCCATTCTAATTTTTTCATGTTGGAGGGGGCTGTTGATAATATGGGATAGGGAGATAGAACTAGTTGATGTTCTGGAGAGGCCAGCCTGTCTGCATTTCAGGACTTCTGTGGTCAAAGGACCCATTTGGAGGTTGCAGGTTTCTGGAAAGTTACCCTAGAGCATGGAACCTTTGTAGAATCTTATAAAATGCCCTAAGTGTTCTTTAGGATTGGCAGGAATGGTTTTGGTTAGGGTATGGCAACCTATGATAAGTAGCAAGGTCTAACTGAAGCTTGCAAAAGAGTGACCTCCAGAGTAGCCTCTCGACTCTATTTGAAACTCTCTCTCAGCCACTGATACCTTATTTCTTACACTTCTTTTCTCCTTTTTTGTCAGGATGGCATTGTTGATTCCATGGTGCCAGGGCCAAGATCAGGCTCATCCTTGGGAGTCATCTCCCATGCCGCAAGGGAGACTTTCACTCTTAGATGTCATGTCCCATCTAAGGGGGAGGGCAATGATTTTACTTGCAGAGTTGGGCTTAGACAGAGAGGCCACATCTGAGCAACAAGAGAGGCCCTCCAGAAGTAACTCTTAGGCATACCTATAGGTAGGCTAAGCATCTCTGCTACATATATAAACCTTACTGAGAATTTTTCTATGTTCCAGCATATGGTCTTTCCATGTACATATGAAAATAATATACATGAGAAGTTCATTGAGACTAATTTTGTATAAAGTCAGTTAAGTCAAATTTTTGTCCTCTACACTCTTGCTGATGTTCTGTACTGTTGCTCTATCAATTATTGTCTATTTCTTCTTTCAATCCAGTTATTTTATTTCATGGACTGTACACATTTATAATTGCCATATCCTGTTATATTGATATATCATTAAGCAATGTACCTTCTTTTTCTAGTAATGTATCTTCTCTTAAACTCTATTTTGCCTGGTATTAAGATAAGCTTCTCTAGCTCTTTTATGAATACTGTTTAAATGGCATATCTTTTTCCAACCATTTACTTTCAATTTATTTGTTTTCCTTTTTTTTAAATTTAAGGTCTGTTTCTTGTATACAGCAGAACGTTGAGTCGTTCTTTTATAATGTCTAACAACCTGTGTTTTTGGTTGGGGCTTTAGCCCATTCATTTTAATGTAATTATTGATATGGTTTTATTTATAAATGCCATTTTGCTACTTTTAGAAAATTTGTATCATGCCTTTTAATTTCTTTGTTCCACCTTTCTATTAAATGAGTATTTTGGGTGCTTTTCCTCTGTCGATATTTTACTATATATTTCCAGTTAACTTCTGATTAAATTGTTTATTTAAACTGTATTGCTCTACAGTTTATAACATACTTACTCTAATGATTTCATATCAGTAAGCTCATACAAAATTTTACTTTTGCATCTAGCTTATTTCACTCAAAATATTGTCTTCAAGTTTCATCCATGTTGTCATGTGTATTAGAACTTCATTCCTTTTTATGGCTGAGTAATATTCATTATATGTATATATGACATTTTGTTTATCCATTCATTTGTTGATGGAAACCTTGGTTGAGTCCATCTTTTGAAAATGTGAATAATGCCACATGGCTGTTGATGTGAAAATGTCTGTTTGAATCCCTGCTTTCAATTCTTTTGTGTATATACACTTAACAGCAGGATTCCTCTGGTATACATCAATTCTATATTTAACTTTCTGAAGAGCTGCTAAACTGCATGTTCTAGTTTGGTAGCTGCCAGAATGCAATATACCAGAAATGAACAGCTTTTAAAAAGGGGAATTTAATAAGTTGTGAGTGTGCAGTTCTAAGGCAGAAAAAATGTCCCATTAAACAAGTCTATAGAAATGTCCAGTCACAGGCATCCAGGGAAAGATACCTTGATTCAAGAAGGCTGATGAAGTTCAGGGTTTCTCTCTCAAGTGGAAAGGCACATGGCAAACACGGTCAGGGTTTCTCTCTCATCTGGAAGGGCATGTGGCAAACATGGCATCATCTGCTAGCTTCCTCTCCTGGCTTCCTGTTTCATGAAGATCCCTGGGGTGTATTTTCCTTCTTCATCTCCAAAGGTCACTGGCTGTTGGATTCTGCTTCTTGTGGCTATGTTGTTTTGCTCTGCTCTCTCTGAATTTCTTTCATTTTCCAAAGTATTTCCTCTTTTATAGGACTTCAGAAACTAATCGAGACCTACCCAAATGGGTGGAGACACATCTCCCCTAATCCAGTTTAACAAACACTCTTAATTGGGTTACATCTCCAAGGAGATGATCTAATTACAGACTCAAACATACAGTATTGAATAGGGATTATTCTGCCTTTACAAAATGGGATTTTGATTAAAACATGGCTTTTCTAGGGTGCATACATCCTTTCAAACCAGCACACTGCATCCCTCAGTGGTCATACTTTTTACATTCCCATCAACAATGAATGAGAATTCCTATTTTCCATATCTTCTCCAACACTTATTTTCCGTTGTTTAATAGTAATTGTTCTAGTAGGTGTGAAATGGCATCTCATTGTGTTTGATTAGCAATTCCCAAACTTCTAATGATATTGAGCATCTTTTCACATGTTTGTTGGCCATTTGTATCTCCTTTAAGAAATGTCTATTCAAGTCTTTTGCCTGATTTTAAATAAGGTTGTTTATGGTTTTGTTGTTGAGTTATAGGAGTTCTTTATATATTATGGAATTAAACCTTTATTGGATATGTGGTTTCCAAATACTTTCTTCCATTTTGTAGGTTGTCTTTTTATTTTTATGAAGAAATCCTTTGCGGCACAAAACTTTTTAATTTTGATGAAGTCCCATATATCTACTTCTTCTTCTTCTTCTTCTTTTAATGTAAAGTCTAGTAAACCATTGCCTAACATATGGTCCTGAAGATGCTTCACTCTTTTATCTCCTAGGAGTTTTATACTTTTATTTCTTCTATTTAGATCTTGAGCCATTTGAGTTGATTTTTGTATATGATATGAGGTGGGGTCCACCTTCATTCTTTTGCATATGGATGTCTAGTTTTCCCAACACCATTTGTTGAACATACTATTTGTTCTCCATTGAGTGAACTTGGCACTTTTATTAAAAATCAGTTGGCCATAGATGTGAGGGTTTATTTCTGAACTCTCTACTTGATTCATACTGGTCAATATGTCTGTCTTTGTGCCAGTACCATGCTGTATTGATTACTGTAGCTATCAAATTAGTTTTAAAATCAGGAAGTGTGAGTCCTCCAACTTTGCTCTCCTTTGTCAAGATGGTTTTCACTGCTGGAGGTCTCTTAACCTTCAGATACATTCAATCATCAGCTTTTCCATTTTTGTAAAGAAGGCTGATGGAATTTTGATTGGGATTACACTGAATCTGTAAATAGCTTTGGGTAGAATTGATATCTTAATATTTGGTCTTCCCATCCACGAACATGAAATGTCCTTCCTTTTATGTAGGTCTTCTTTGATCTTTTTTAGCCATGTGTTTGTAGTTTTCTAAGTACAAATCCTTTACATGCATGATTAAATTTATTCCTAGATGTTTGATTCTTTTAGGTGCTATTTGTAGATAGAATTTTTTCTTGATTTCCTCTTCAGACTGTATAGAGACAAAACTGATTTTTGTGTGTTGATCTTTAATCCAGCTGATTTGCTGAGTTTATGGATTAGCTCCAGTAGCTTTTTTAGTTAGGAGTTTTCAGGATTTTTCTATGTATAGGATCATATAGTGACAGTTTTACTTCTTTTGCAAATTGGATGTGTTTTCTTTCTTTCTTTCTCTCTCTCTCTCTCTCTCTTTTGTCTAATTCATCTGGATAGAACTTCTAGAATAATTTTGAATAACAGTGGTGACAGTGGGCATCCTTGACTTGTTCCTGATCTTAGAAGGACAACTTTCCATTTTTCACCATTGAGTATGATGTTAGCTGTGAGTTTTTCATATATGCCTTTTATCATGTTGAAGAACTTTCTTTTTATTCCCAATTTTCTAAGTTTTTTTTAGTTCAAGAAGGGTGTCAAATTTTTCCAAATGCCTTTTCAGTGTCAGTTGAAATGATCAAGCATTTTTTCCTTTGTTCTATTAATTTGGTGTATTACATTAATTAAATTTCTTTTCTTGAACCACCCTTGCATACCATGATTCAATCCCACTTGGCCATAGTGTATAATTATTTTATGTACCATGAATATGGTTTGCTCATAATTTTCTTGAGAACTTTTGCATCTATATTCATGAGGGATATTGGTCTATAATTTTCCTTTTTTGTGGAATCTTTACCCGTCTTTTGTATGAGGGTGATATTACTCTCATAGAATGGGTAATGAAATCTTCCTTCCCAAATGTGTGATTACTAATTCAATCTCTTTTCTTGTTTTTGTGCCATTGAGATCTTCTATTTCTTCTTGAGTCATTATAGGCAGTTTGTAGGTTTCAAAGAATTTGTTCATTTCATCCAGGTTATCTAATTTGTTGGAATACAGTTGTTCACAGTAATCTGATAAAACCATTATATTTCTGTGAGGTCAGTAGTAATGCCCCCCCCTTTCATTTCTGATTTTTAGTTATTTGTGCAGACTCTCTTTTCCTCTTTATCAGTCTAGCTAAAGCTTTGTCCAGTTTATTGATCTTTTCTAAGAACCTACTTTGGTTTTTTACTTTATCTACTGTTTTTAAATTCTTTATCTCATTTTTCTATGCTTTAATCATTTCTACTACCTTCTTTCTGATCACTTTGGGTTTCGTTTAGCTCTTCTTTTTCTAGATCTTCTGGTTGTGATGTTAGTTCTTTGACCAAAAATCTTTATTTTTTATTGTAAGCCTTTAGAGCTATAAATTTCTTTTCCAGCATTTCCTTTGCTTTATCCCATAAGATTTGATATGTTGTGTTTTTTAAGAAATTTCCTAAATTACATTGTTATTTCTTTTTTAACCCATTGGTTGTTTAAAAGTGTGGTACTTAATTTCCACATATTAGTGAATTTTCCAGTTCTCCTTATGGTTGATTTTCTGTCTAAATGTTCTGCCCATTGTTGAAAATGGTTTATTGGAATCTCCTGCTATTAATGCAGAACTGTCTATTCCTTCCTTCAGATCTGTCAATATATGCTTCATATATTTTGTGACTCTGCTGTTAGTTGCATGTATATTTATATTCATTATGTCTTCTTGTTAAATTGACCCCTTATCAGTATGTAGTGACCTTCTTTGTACTTCAAAACAGTTTTTTACTTAAAATCTATTTTATCTAATACTGGTATAGCTAGCTAAGCTTTCTTTTGGTTAACTGTTTGCATGGCATATATATATTTTTTCAGCCATTCACTTTCAACCTATTTGCGTCTTTAAATTTAAGGTGAATTTCTTGTAAACAGTACATAGCTGCATCATGATATTTATCCTCTGCCAAACTCAGCCTTTTGACTGCAGAGTTTAGCATATTTTCATTTTAAGAATCTACTGATGAAGTAGAAACATATTCTCCCATTTTGCTATTTAGTCTTTGCAAGTCTGATGGCTTTTTGCCCCTCTATTGTTCTGTTAATTACTGTTTTCATATTTACTTGATTTTTCATAGTATATTGATTTGGGTCCCTTCTCATTTTCCTCTGGATGCGTTTTTCATATATTCTCTTTGTGTATACCATGGGGTTTAAATTTAACATCCTAAAGCTATAACGAACATGTTTATTTTGATAACAACTTAACTTCAATAGCATATACAATCAGTCTTCCTATACCCTACTTTCTGTCCTTAGCACCTTTTTGAGGAACTTGTTAAAAATTATATCTTTATATATCATATGCCCCAAACTATTGGTTTATCATATGGGAATACATACAAGAAAATTCCAATACAATAGTACTGGCATTTATAATGACTCATATGGTTACCTTTATCCCTGGTCTTTATTTCTTTATGGCACTCTGATCCACTGTCTAATGTCCCTTCCTTTCAGTCTAAGGTGTTCCCTTTAGCATTGCTTGTAGGGCAGATCTAGTGGTGATGGACTCCCCAACTTTTCTTTATCTGGGAATGTTCTAGTTTGCTAGCTGCCAGAATGCAATATACCAGAAACAGAATAGCTTTTAATAAGGGGAATTTAATAAGTCACTCATTTACAGTTCTAAGGCTGAGAAAATGTCTCAATTAAAACAAGTCTATAGAAATGTTCAATCAAAGGTATCCATCCAGGGAAACATACCTTGGTTCAAGAAGGCCAATGAAGTTCAGGGTTTCTCTCTCAAGTGAGAAGGCACATGGTGAACACAGTCAGGGCTTATCTCTCAGCTGGAAGGACACATGGTAAATACGGCATCATCTGTTAGCTTGCTCTACTGGCTTCCTGTTTCATGAAGCTCCCTGGGAGGTGTTTTCCTTCTTCATCTCCAAAGGTCGCTGGTTCGTGAACTCTATGCTTCCTGGTGCTGCAGCATTCTCTGCTCTCTCTGAATCTCTCTCATTCTCTAAAATGTTTCCTCTTTTATAGGATTCCAGAAACATCTCAAGACCCACCCAAATGGGTGGAGACGTGTCGTCATTTAATCCATCTTAACAACCACTCTTGATTAAATCACATCTCCAGGGAGATGACCTGATTACAGTTTCAAACACACAGTATTGAATAGGGATTATTCTATCTTTATGAAATGGGATTTTGATTAAAACATGGCTTTTCATGGGTCCTGACATACTTTCAAACCAGCACAGGGAATATCTTAATTCCTCATTTATATTTTAACAAACCAGTTTTATTGAGATGTATTCACATACCACACAATCCATCCAAAGGGTACAATTAATGATTTTAAGTACAATCACAGAGTTTTGCATTCATCACCACAACCAATTTTAGAACATTTTCATTACCCCAAAGAGGAAAATCTCATACCCCTTAATAGTCACCTCTCAATCTCCTTATCCTTCCCCAGCCTTGCATAACCAGTAACCAGATTCTCTATATAGATTTATTTATATTTACATTTTATACAAACAAAGTAATAAAATAGGTATTACTTTCTGTCCAGTTTCTTTCATTTAGCATAATATTTTTAGTTTTTTTTATTAGAGAAGTTATAGGTTTACATAAAAGTCATGTAAAAATACAATATTTCCATATACCCCACTATTGACACTATGCATTGGTATGGTACATTTGTTACAAATTATTAAAGAATATGAAAATATTGCTGTTAACTATAGTCCATAGTTTACATTAGGTGTATTTTCCTATATACCACCCTATTAACACCTTTTAATAATAATGTACATTTGTTATATTCATGAAGGAACATTCTTATATTTCTACTATTAGCAATGGTCATCGTTTACAACAGGATTCATGGTATTATACAGCCTGATATTTCAGCCTCTAGCTTTCCTTCTAGTAATATAAATGACCCAAAATTCTCCCATTTTAACCACATCGCAAACATAATTCAGTGCTGTTAATAACACTTATAATAACATACCACCACCACTATCCATTTCCATACATTTACAGTTTTCCCACCTGGGGAATTCCAGATATTCTCACAAGCATTGGGGACTACCAATTTAATAGGCTGAGCCCTCGATGTTAGGGCTTGCCCATATGAAACTTATTCTTGCAGAGGACAAGCTAAGCCTACTTATGATATAAGGCTGAGAAGCTATTTTGTTGCTCAGATGTGGCCTGTCTCTCAAATCTAACTTGACAGGTAAGCCCACTGCCTTCCCCCCTATTGGGACATGACTCCCAGTGGTGTAAATTTCCCTGACAACATGGGACATGACTCCTGGGGATGAGCCTGACTCTGGCATTGTGGGATTGAGGAAATCTTCTTGATCAAAATGGGGTAGAAAAATGAAACAAAATAAAGTTGCACTGTCTAGAGTTCTAAAAGGTCATTCTGGGGGTTATTCTTATGCATTAAATAAATATTTCTTTTTAATTTTTAGTGGATTTGAATAACTAGAAGGAGATACCTGAAACTGTTGAACTATATTCAGTAGCCTTGATTTGTGAATTTATCTGGGATATAATGGGGCATCACACTAACCTATACAAACCAATAAGATCTCATTTCCTATTCAAGGTTCCATGTAATTCAATGGTTCAAATAAATTGACCATACAATTTAGATTAGATAGTGTGCGAAAGGAAATATAATTGTTGCACTAAATAATCTTTTCCTTTGATCTAAACCTGAAGTTGAGGTTTTAAAACACAGTCAATATCATCCTTTACCCTTTAGTCTGATTTTCCTTAGTCTTAACCAGATATGCTTCAGTCATATATCTAATTGAGGTCTAATCTCTTTTTCATCTTGTTTAACAGTTGCTGTATGGGTTAATGCTGGCTTTCATTGCTGCAGAACTCTAGCTCTGAGTCACAGGAGTCACACAGATACCTAAAGTTCCAGGGATGGACTAGGTTATACACAAAGAGCTCAGCATCTCATAATTTTGAGATAACTGTTACAACTCAGAAATAGATGTGACTGCTATAAAGGCTTACAATCTAGGAATATTTACAGTAAGCCTGCCTTGAAAGCTTATGTCCTCATGTTCAATTCTTAGAGTTTGCAAATTATAATTAATCCATACTAGTGAGGCATGCTAATGTTTGTCTTTTTGTCTCTGGCTTATTTCACTCAACATACTGTCCACAAGGTCCATTTGTCTAGTTACATGCCTCACAACTTCATTCCTTCTTGCAGCTGCTCAATATTCCATTGCATTTATAAACCACAGTTCACCCTTCCATTCATCAGCCAATATACCCTTAGGCCACCTCCTCCATCACAAATTGTGACTACAGCTTACATAAACATCAGTGTGCAAATGCTTATTTATGTCCCTGCTTTCAGTTCTTCTGAAGCAGGATGAAATAGGAACTGTGAGTCCCTGCTTTCTTATTCAGCTCTGAAAGAGTTAACAGACAACTCCAAGTCCCTTGTTTCTTATCTAGTTCCAAAGGAAGGAATACAGAACTGCAAACTCCCTGGGAAAAAAATTTTCCTGAAGTCCAATCCGACCCCCCCCCCAAACCATTGAAATCTCCCCAAACCATAAAATTTTGTAAAACTCTGGGCCCAAAGCAAAATCTTAGTTAATAATAGCAAGCATAGGGTCTTAAAGATTGTTAACCATTTGCCCAAAGACAAATTTTAGGTATGTGAAAACAAACCATCAATTCTGCTATCTCCTTCTAGACCAAAGAAGACATCCAGTATTCAAAGTTTCCTATGGAAACCTGCTACCTACACAACTTTCCTATAAAACAAACTGGCCCATTCCATTCAGTACATGTCCCTCCCTTAGGCACATCTGTATTAACCTCTCTAATGTGTACTCTTTCTTTTTGATAAGCTTCTCTTTTAATAAACTTCACTACTTATTCCTACTGGCCCTCTAGTCTCTAAATTCTTTTAGTTTTGAGACTCTCAATCCTGGGTTGGTGCTCAACTGGCACCTGTTACACTTTCAAGTATATACCTAATGAAGGGGTTGCTGGATCATATGGCAATCCTATACTTAGCTTCCTGTGAAAACACAACACTGCCTTCCAGATTGGTTTCTCCATTCTACTTCTCTACCAACAGTGAATAGGAAACATACATCACTCTCGCCACACTTTCTCCAGCACTTGTATCATTCTGTTTGTTTTTAACAAGTTTATTTTTTTTTTTTTTTTTTTTTTTTTTTTTTTTTTTTTTTAAAGGAAAGACAGAGAGAAGGAAGGAAGGATAGAAGGAAGGAAGGAAGGAAGAAAGGGAAACATCTTTTTTAAACATTTTCTTGTTTTTTTATTGTATTCTGTTTCTCCGTTTTTGTTACATGGGCTGGGGCCGGGAATCGAACCGAGGTCCTCCGGCATAGCAGGCAAGCACTTTGCCCGCTGAGCCACCGCGGCCCGCCTGTTTTTAACAAGTTTATTAACACACCATATAATCTATCCTAAGTAAACAATCAATGGTTCCTGGTATAATCACGTAGTTATGCATTCACCACTACAATCTATATGACATTCCCATTTCTTCTGCAAAGGAAGTGGAAGATGAAAAAAAAAAATGAAGAATAAAAAATAAAGCTAAATAAAATAAAACAAAAAGGAGAATTGCCAACACCAAGAATACCATACCCTCCCTTATATCCCCTTCTTACTGACATTTATCGTTGGTATTTTGCCTTTGTTACACTTACTGGAACCACATTACAATGTTACAGTCAACTATAGACTCTAGTTTGCATTGATTGTATTTTTCCATATACCATCCCATTTTCAACACCTTGCAATGTTGACAATCATTTGTTCTCCCTCATATAAAAGTGTTTGTATATTTGCATATTTAATCACCATCATTGATCACTCTAAGCTTAACTAACTTGTATGTCCCAGTGTTTTATCTTCTTTCTTTCTGGTGTTATCCATCCCTAGTCTTCCTCTATCAAATATACACTCATCTTTGTTCAGTGTACTTACAATGTTGTGCTACCATCAGATAGTATTGTGCTATCCATTTCTAGATCTATACAATTAATCCTGTTGAATATTCTGTCCTCCTTCAACATCAAATGCCCAATCTCTACCCTCTTTCTATCTCTTGAAAATCTGAACTTGAAGTCTCAAAGTTCACTCATTAATGTTAGTTCATGTTGGTGAGACTGTACAGTATTTGTATTTTTGTTTCTGGCTAATTTCACGCAACACAATCCCCTCAAGTTTCATTCATATCCTTTATGAAGTTATTTTAACTGTTCAAGGCACCCTGGCTGTGCTGATTTGAAAGGGTGTATGTACCCTACAAAAGCCATGTTTTAAACCTAATCCCATTTTGTAAAGGCAGCCGTTTCTTCTAATGTCTATTCAGTACTGTGTATTTGAAACTGTAATTAGATCATTTCCCTAGAGATGTGACTCAATCAAGACTGGTTGTTAAACTGGATTAGGTAGAGACGTGTCTCCACCCCTTTGGGTTGGTCTTGATTAGTTTATTGGAATCCTATAAAAGAGGAAACATTTTGGAGAAAGTGAGAGATTCTGAGAGTCCCCCAGCCAGCGATCTTTGGAAATGAGGAAGGAAAATGTCTCTCAGGGATCATCATAAAACAGAAAGCCAGGAAAAAAAGCTAGCAAATGATGCATTGTTCACCATGTGCCTTTCCAGATGAGCGAGACACCCTGACTGTGTTCGCCATGTGCCTTCTCACTTGAGAGAGAAACCCTGAACTTCATCAGCCTTCTTGAACCAAGGTATTTTCCCTGGATGCCTTAGATTAGACATGTCTATAGACTTGTTTTGATTGGGACATTTTCTGAGCCTTAGAACTGTAAACTAAATTTATTAAATTCCCCTTTCTAAAAGCCATTCCATTTCTGGTATATTGCATTCTGGAAGCTAGCAAGTTAGAATACTGGCTTTCCAAATAAATTTGGTTATTGTTTTTTTTATTTCTGCAAAGTAA